>NC_060140.1:705174145-706415401 GCF_021461385.2 Schistocerca piceifrons | reverse complement strand
TCTGGCTGGGAGCGATCAAGTGAATTAAAATACATTCACATAACTATGGAGGGCAAAAATATGGTACCTACTTCATTGTGAATATGGAAAAAACCAATGTGCACTTCAAGCCGAATTATGCATTTTAGTATGGTTTACCAAATTTCGATGCTCTTGGAATATCCTCTGATATCCTTTTTCTTTTATGGCATAATGTAAGCTCTCTTAATGCTTTATGCATATGAACATGCGAGCTTCCTACACCACTGCAGCTGCGCACGTGCAATAATGCCGTTTTCTGGCACTATCTGGCAACTGCTAAATCGAACCTATTTCTAACATTTTTAACGCAAGATTAGTTATGTTACGAGGGAGAAAGTGGGATGAATTTCTTAAATCACAGAGCGTTTGAAACTGAACACATTGAGGACAACCCACTCACAAGAGTTTCGAGCCCAGAAGACCCGTCATTTATGTCATTATTTTAAGTTTACTGGCACATTTGTGTGATTTATCTTAAAATATAACACATAAAGATCAATATTACATGTGGAAGCTCAGCTTCTCTTGTAGCTATACTATGTATATTAATGTAAACCATTATCTTTTCCTCTTTGTGTCTTGCTTATAAAAGGACATTGCAATCTATTTGAATGCTCTGGGAATTAATGTGCTGTGTTTGGTGCAATTCGAATTTATACTTTTGTAATATGAAAACATGCAGCGTATATGTTGCTGCACATCAAAAGTCTTTCGAAAACTTCTCTCCCAGTCTTTTTTCCCCAGGAAGTTCTATGCCATTGTGTAAAATGTTAACCATTCAAAGGATTGATAAGTTTTATAGTTCTGAGGGGAAAAAAATCTACGGAAAACCTTCTGTCACTTAGCACAGAAAAAGTGTATTTTCACCCGGGAAAAATATATTTTTTAAACGGGATATCTGGGAATTTTTTCTTCCTTGTCCATGTATACACCCTGTTGTTCCTACCATTCCTCTTTTGTTGGCTTCTCCAAATGTCCTATTTCGTATTAAATCTAATGTGTAGCATAACGTTCATTTTGGTGTCACGCATCCGTAATAGTATCGTCTTACTACAAACATGTGCTCTGTTCTGGGAAGGTTAGAGTATAGCGTCCCATCAAGGACAGATCACTACTTGTGAAATACAAGATATGCCAAACAATGGATAGGCATGCGTAGAAAATATGTAGAATCACTTATCCTTCAAAATCTTTGTACAGTTAAGGGCAATGTCCGTCAAAATTTTTGTATCAAATTCTGTGGAAATATTGTTATCAGCTGTATTTACACTTCTCCGTAAGTTGCTATGCTTTTATGAATAGAAGCCATTGCCATGTTCTATTTACAAATCAAGATATGGTGATGGAGGCCTCATAACTACTACTATTTGGAGAAATTTCTTTAAAAAATCTCTTTGAAATACTTTTTCCTTAAATAGGGGTATAGCTGAAATATGCCAATGAAGTGACCAAGACTGTTGAGACATTTCGATCACATCAGTAGCACTATCACAAAGCCATATGACTTGGCCTTAACAAATCCTAGAATATAAAGGGTGTATCAAAATGAATCATCCCGTATAAGTGTGCATCCTCCTACAGCACAGAGAATTAGACGATGGCAAGAAGAATTCTGGGAAACAGGTTGGTTGTGTAAAGGCATATCACCAGGCCATCCCCAGGTGTCTGACAGACATCGAAAGAATCCGTCTGCAAGAAATCTTTTTACCGTACAGCTCAACATGCCCCGATGTCCGTCTGGTGTGTGTTGCATCAATGTTTACACATGAGATCACACAAAATGGTGAAGGTGATAACGTGTGTGTAGTTCTGTAATTTTGTTCTTGACAAGGTCGAGGATGACGGTTTTCCTCTACACTCAGTGTTTAGTGATGAGGTGACATTCCATTTAAATGGAAAGGTGAACTGTCAACGTGAGAATATGGGGCATGGAACAACCATAAGAAGTTCTGCAACATAAGAGGGACACTAAAATTTAGTATGTTTTGTGCAGTTTCATGAGAAAATGTGTATGATCCATTTTTCTTTGCTGAGAACACTTTTACAGGAAGCACACATGTCGATATGCTTGAGAATTTTCTTTTCGCGCAATTGGAGACTGATTTATCAACAGGATGGAGCACCGCCACCCTGGCTTCTGGAAGTGCAGAAATTTTTAAATCAATGGTTTACTGAACAACGGGTTAGTTCTACTGGACCAAATGATTCAGCCTTACATTACTGGCCTCCAAGGTCACCAGACCCGACCGTATGTGATTATTTCTTACGGGGATTTATAAAATACTGTTTATGTGCTTCTGTTACCAACAACAGTGTTGGAACTGAGGCATCACGTAAGAGCAGTTGAAGCTGTAACTCAAGACATGCTCACTGCAGTGCGGGAACAGTATGAATACCCCAATGACATATGCCGTGCATCTCAAGGGGGGGGGGGGGCGTATTGAACATCTATGAAAGGTATGAAAAATAGTTTCCGGTATGAAAAACAGTTTCCCGTTCATCAAAAAACGAAAATCATTGTATATGTTTATTAGTTTCAGAAATATAGACATTCCAAATTGGATGATTCTTTTTGATACTCTCTGCATTTTCGTGCCTTACAGTTTTCATTAACTCAATAGGCATTAACTTTTAAGTCACGTAGAAAATCAACTGATGACTCGGTTTAAATACAGCATCCAGAAAGAAGACTAAATTGTTTATGCTCAATTTCCTTTCAACTAAATGGCACACAAAATGAATGAAACATTAATGACTGTCCATTATTTTTATGGTAAAAGTAGTAATTGAGAAGTGAAGTTCACTTTATCCTTGCCAGCATAAACAACTGGCAGTTGTCATTATCTGGTTGGTATTGGTTAGAAACAACAGCAAATGAATATGAACATTACTACCTTTGGACACACAAGGCATCTGTCAATGATAATGACATTTTTTCCTATTGCATCCATCTCTTGGCATCCAAAATAAGAAACATACAAATTTCAAAAGTCATCAATGCACTGCGAATAAAACAGTAGATGGGAAGTGTTATAAAATTTTTTAATGGTGGTAATTTCTTCCAATGTTGAATACTTTACTTACTGCCTGAAATCATGGTCAGTTGTTATTGTGTCCTTATCCGTTTTCCCAAACCAACCTGCCAGCCACTTGATGGGCTGAAATCAAATCTTCAATTCCCTAGTTTCAGAGCAATTTCTTCGACCTTTTCTCTGAATAAATTTCTGCCTTTTGGAATGTTCCACTTCTCATGAAGCCATTTTGACAGTAGAAGGATAACTTCAAAGTTCTAAAGTGGCCTATGTCTTCAGCTTAGGTGCATAGCTTCTTGTGTGTGACATGTCAATGATCGCTTTTAAATTTTTATGCGTAAAAAAGAAAAGTGTACCTGCACGCATGGATAAGTAAGGAGTGAGGTATAAGCAGTTCCTCTGACAGCTTTATTATTGATTCTCGTAGAACCTGGTGTCAAATCCAGACACTTAACTTGAAAACAGTATTGCAATGATGCACAAGACAAAGCCCATGTGATCACATGTGAGCCAGTCACTTTTATATTTTCAAATCTCCCCCATAACTTATGACGAGGTTACACTTCATACTACAATTTCAAACTTTCACATTTGCTCTATTGTCAGACAAAACTAATGGAAGTCCTCTCTTGCAATGATCCATTTTAAATCTTTCAGCACTTTACTCATTTCACAATAAGGCCACCTATCGTGTTGGTGCAGTATGTCTGCACTTACACTATGTGATCAAAAGTATCCAGATACCGCCAAATACAAACTTTTTTCATATTAGGTACATTGTGCTGCCACCTACTGCCAGGTACTCCATATCAGCGACCTCAGTAGTCATTAGACATTGCGAGAGCAGAATGGGGCACTCCGCGGAACTCGCGGACTTCAAACGTGGTCAGGTGATAGGGTGTCACTTGTGTCATACGTCTGTATGTGAGATTTCTGCACTCCTGAACATCCTTAGGTCCACTGTTTCCGATGTTATAGTGAAGTGGAAATGTGAAGGGACACATACAGCACAAAAGCATACAGGCCAACCTTGTCTGTTGACTGACAGATACTGCTGACAGTTGAAGAGGGTAGTAATGTGTAATAGGCAGACATCTATCCAGACCATCACACAACAATTCCGAAGCGCATCGGGATCCACTGCAAGTACTACGACAGTTAGGTGGGAGGTGAGAAAACTTCGATTTCCCAGTCTAGCGGTTGCTGATATGCCACACATCATACCGTAAGTGCCAAACGCCGCCTCGCTTTGTGTAAGGAGTGTAAACATTGGAAGATTTAACAGTGGAAAAATGTGTGGAGTGACTAATCACGGTACACAATGTGGCAAATCCAATGACAGAGTGTGGGTACGGCAAATTCCCGGTGATCATCATCTGCCACCGTGTGTAATGCCAACAGTAAAATTCGAAAGCGGTGGTGTTATGATGTGGTCGTGTTTTTCACGAAGGGGGCTTGCACCCCGTTTTGAATGGCACTATCACAGCACAGGCCTACACTGATGTTTTAAGCACCTTCTTACTTCTCACTGGGGTGGCAATTTCATCTTTCAACATGATTGAGCACCTGTTCATAATGCACGGCCTGTGGCGGAGTGGTTACACCACAGTAACATACCTGTAATGGATTGGCCTGCACAGAGACCTGACCTGGATCTTACAGAACACCTTTAAGGATTTTTTAGAATGCTGACTTTGCACCGGGCCTCACCGCTGACATAGATACCTCTCCTCGGTGCAGCGCTGGGTGAAGAATCGGCTGGCATTGCCCAAGAAACTTTCCAGCACCTGATTGAATGTATGCCTGTGAGAGTGGAAGCTGTCAACAAGGCCAACAGCATACTGAATTCCAGCATTACCGATGGAGGCCACGAACTTTTAAGTAATTTTCAGCCAGTGTCCATATACTTTTGATCACATAATGTATATAACCCTCAGCTGCCTACTCCAAGTTTGGTGTCTAAAAACGGTTGGCGACAGTATTTCCTTTCATTAATCAACAGATGACAAGTTGGGGCCAACTGTTGCTGTCTAGGAAGACAATCAAAAAGCAGGAAATAAGCTTCAAGCAATATATTTTAGTGGCGCATATGTGAACAGAACAGTGTAAAAATTGATTATTTCACTATAGTGTCACTATATAGTTTGGAAGCTTCATTTTGTGAGTAACTGTAAGCTTCCTTTTTATTTAGAACCTTTATCACAAACTAGTCCAATATAGGTGAACCACTGAACAAAAATTTACAATGAACTATTGGCAAGGTATTTCACAAGTGAACAATGGGACATCAGTTTTGCAGGAAGTTTATAGCTTGTAGGAACCCTAACCTTATTTCTTGTGCTGTGCATTTTGTTTCTGGCCCACTACAATTCTTGGTGCACTTAATGAAGCCAAGATTTCACCACCAACAGCAGCTACGTGGCTACTCAGGTTTGGGTGCGTCTGGTGAGATGCTGTGTATCGAACCAACACACACACACACACACACACACACACACACACACACACACCTCCAAATTACCTCCCAAAAAAAATGAACATTAAAATATTCCTTTATTGAAGTAATTCAACTTTTCCTTCTTGTTAAAATTGTATTCCCAAAGCATGAAGGGAATAGAGTGTGAAATTTAACAGAGACAATACAGAGGTGCTGCCTGATCACTAATACGTGCTCCTGCCACTCAGTAGTAAAATTTACACCAACATGAAAGGCTCTGAATGATGTGCACACAAACACTACGATTGAATTATTTTCCCTACTGTAGCTCCAACCCTGATAACTGCCCTCAGCCTATCTAAGTTTAGCAAAGGCAAATTTGTAAAGCAGTTTGTGTTTATTCATCAAGTCTTGTTGTTACTTATTGGCATTTCTGTTTTAATTTATTATTGTGCTTCTGGTAAACAGTAAAATAAATTTTTATTGTATTTTGTGGATAATAAATCAGTTTGTGGAATATCGTACCTATATACGATTTCCTTGTCATATCGCCTAAGTCAAGTCAAATAAGTAACCATTTTGGTTTAAAAGTGTGCTACATGCTAAAACAATCAGAAGAACTGTATCACTTAAAAACTAGCGATGGGAATTATCTAAATATCAATTTTGTGCCTGGTTGCTGTTTCACACAAATTGACTAGCATTTCCTCTACTTTTGCCCGATATGATCAAAATCTTCAAACTGTTCTTGCATGGTTGAGATAGACGCACAAGTTCCTAAACAGTTTCTGCAGCTTGTGCTAGTTAAAAAGTGATTCCCTTCCAAGTTTGTGTCAACCATTTATCACTCACCAGTACAATTTCGTAGATTCATTTTTGGTTCCTCAACTTAGGCCTTACCTTCGAAACTAATCTTCCTCATTGTTGAATGTGTGTTTTTATAATGCCATATTCTGAATTCAAGGAAACTGCACTCTATAAATCACTACAATTTAAGCTTGAATCATTTTTAGAAGGATGAACCATTCATTCAGAATGATTGAACAATGGAAAGTTGTCAGGCAAAATCAAACATTCAGAAGACTTTAATATGCTTGTAAATACATACCGCCACCACCTGAACTGCCACCACCTCTGCCATTTTGGTAACCACTTCCACCACGGCCTCTTCCTGAGTAACCATTGGATGAACCCCTTCCACCGCCTCCTCTGCCACCTCTACCACCACGGCCACCATAATTACGCCCACTTTGAGTTGTGTAATCTGCAAGACATAACTCAATTTTTAATATAATAGGAAAGTCTCAAGGAAGGGAAGAAAGTATTATACAGAATATGTAAAACTGTAGTGAGTCTACATTTTGAGTTCATTTTTATTAAGAGTAACAAATGCACTAAGAACTAACCAAATCTACAAATGAAAGGTTTGTAGCCTAAAGAAGAGGATTAGACAAAGGAAACAAATGTTTCTTAATAATAATAATAATAATAATAATAATGTAAGGAGCATTCAAAAAGAAATGAGCTGGAGGCATAATTACATGAACCAGTACCTGTGTGTTAGAAGTATTGACCCTGGCTGTTGAGACGGTGTGACAAGGCGTGAATGGCTTCCTTGTAAAATTCCTGGGGCTGCGACGTGAACCAGTTCCGCACGTACAGCTGGACGTCATCGTCCACATGAGTGCAGGGAAGGTTATGTTGATGTTGTTCTTTGACCAAGATTGGCCCCTTCTGATTCACTTCCGGCAGCATGGGACAACAGTGAATGCCCAGCGTTACTTGCAAACCTTGACCACCCCTCTCCAAGCGATCAAATCAAAACAACCAGGCAATCTCACTCATGGAGCCATTCTGTTCCGTAACAATGCAAAGCCTCATATGGCCAACACAGTCATGGCACTCCTGCAGAAATTCAAATGGGGGGGCAGGCGGTGTGTGTGTGTGTGTGTGTGTGTGTGTGTGTGTGTGTGTGTGTGTGTGTGTGTTCTTGCCCACCCTCCACACAGTCCGGACTTCTCTCCCTGATTTTTCGTCCCCTTAAAAAGGCTCTAGGGGGCAAACGATCACCTCGGATGACGATGTCCAGCTGTACATGCAGAACTGGTTCACACTGCAACCCCAGGAATTTTATAAGACAGCCATTCACCACCTTGTGTCACAGTGGGGCAAGTTTCAACAGCCAGGGTCAATACACATACAGGTACTAGTTTCTGTAATTATGCCTCCGGCTTGTTTCTCTTTGACTGCTTCTTATAATAATAATAATAAATTGTTTGCTGTGCACATGCAGTACAAATTAGTACTACATTTTGGCATCATCATCCGCACACAATCACCTGCACTTATGTAGTGTGTGATATCGCATAGAAAAGAACTTGGTTTGAGTTCGTGCAACTAATTTTGCACTAGTTTATTTCTTCATCAGAACCAGCGGCAGATACATATGAGGATGCGTGTCGCGGGTGGGCGTTGTAGTCCCCAACCAGCAAATAGGACGGTGGGAGCTAACCAAACAGATGAAGGAGATCGGTTTTTGCCATTGGTGTGGACAACAGAATGTATATGGTACAATGAGAGAAGGTGAGTCCAGAAAGGGAGAGACGTACAGCGACAGCTTGGAAGGAATGATGTAAGTGGATTGGGTGATAATAGATAGTTTCATGGAGGAGAATCTTAAGTCCCCTGTGTGCCAGAATGCCAGCAACAGAGGGGAGATCAAACCGAACCGATTGGAAATGAGAGAAGACAAAGCGATCTTGGGGACGTAGCTTTGTTTCCTGAAGACAGAAGATGACAGGGGAGTACGATCGTAAGAGGATCGACAGTTCATTCCAATCAAGAGTGGATTCCATAGATATTCTAATGGATAATTGACATAGGGTGGATGAAAAAGGAAAAATCTCACCATGGTGGCAGTCAACTCAGTGACCACTGGAATGGCATTCAGTCAGAGGCAGAAGAGGCTGATCCATAAGTTGTTCAGGGGCAGCTCCTGCCACCAGTAATCAGCTGGTTGATCTGCCCCAGCGGTGTGTCTTGGCGACACTGAAGACTGCCAAGAGTGGCTAGTGCTGGGTGATGTAGTACAAGAGCCGCCATGGTGGAGGAGGAGGAGAGGAACTGTGTTTCATTTGAGCCTTCTTGGAAGTAGGACATTGAGATGGGAGTGGAGGATTGCGAGCTCTGGGTATGTAAAAAATCTTCAAGAGTAGGCTCTTGTTTTGGATGTCTGGGTGTCTGATTTTGGGGCCCGTGATTTAGCAGGAGCCAATGAAGGTTGAGCCTTAGAGTGAGCAGGTGATAGTGGGGAGGTGGAACAGGCAATCTTTGGGCTGGCCAATCTGATGACTGTGGCACTAGAGGTGAGATCACAAGTCTGCATGGTTAGCTCCTCAGTAGGTCGAGGAGAGGTGAGGAAAGTGCTGTATTTACCCTCTGAGAGAACAGTGGGATTTCTACTGGTGAATAACTTACAAGCAGCAAAGTTAGACACCTTTTCCTTCACTTTGATTTCCTGAATAATTCATTCATCTTTAAAAATAGGACAATCTCTAGAGGAAGCAGCGTAGTCATCCATACAGTTGATGCAGCGAGGGGATAGGGTGGACAACCACCCTCATGGGCATCCCTGCCACAGGTAACTCATTTAGCTGGATTGGAACACAAGTGGCTGGTATGATTGAACCTCTGACACTGATAGCAACGTGCAGGGTTGGGGATACAAGGGCGAGCTGAAATTATCTTAGATCTCACTTTAACATTCGATGGCAGTTAACTGTCAAACGTCAAGAAGAGTGCAGGTCAGTAACAATTCCTTTTCAATTCTTTTCATCACTCGATGTACGGCAGTTACTCCCTGATCAGACAGGTAATTTTGAATGTCCTCATTTGATAATCAGTCAAGTGATTGGGTATAAACCACCGTGTGTGATGAGTTTAACTTCCATCTGGACAGGGAAGGTTTGCAGCAGCATAGTTTGAAGCAATTTTTATGCCTGGAGGGCACTGTGTTTCTACCAGGTGTCATTTCGTAACTGGGAACAAGACTTTACATGACCTGCAATTGCATCGACACCTTTCTGAATAATGAAAGGGTTTACTGTTGAGAAGTCTTGACCATCGTCAGGCCGAGAAACAACTGTCAACTTCGGCACTGAGGGGAGAATTTTCTGTGGCTGAGACTCCTGTAGCTTTCTCTTGTGGGCAGAAGTTGTAGGAACCATTGTGAAGGTAGCCCCCATGATTACTGGGATCTCCAATGGCACACTCCTAAGTGGGGGACCTCTCTGAGGGCACTCCCGCCTTAGGTGATTGTCCACACCTCAAGTCACACTTCCTGAGAAATGAACGGAGGGACTGATCGCCACATTCAGAAGGTACCAGTTTGGCTAATCACCCCTCCCTGGGCCTGGTCTTTACCAGGGGTATGTATGTGTCCTACTTGTCTACCCGGGGTGGGGAATTACGCGTTACCATCACCAGATGGGCGCAGGAATGCATGGGTCAGCCTTCAGACATGCACAGGGAGGAAAGAAAGAGAAATGGAGGAAAATGAAAAGGAAAGAACAGAAGAATTCTCTAACGCCACAGCGGAGAAGGTGGTAAAGAGAGGAATCAAGGAAAACACAGAGAAACCATGTCACATTTACAAGCATCTGTCATCGTACATAGGTGCGAAACATACTCCCCGAGAGAGGGAAAAGGGGAAGTGAAGGGGTGGGAGTGGAGATTGAGGACAGGGAGGGATGTGGAAAGGGAAGCTATGCAGCTTGGAAAGGAAAGAGCTGCAGTATCTCAGGGTCCTGTATTTACCATGCATATATTCACGAGAGAGTGAGAGAGAGAGAGAGAGAGAGAGAGAGAGAGAGAGAGAGAGAGAGGGAGGAGGGGGAGGCAGCGGCTTTCCTATGTAGCACACACGCATCTGTGTCATTGTATTTTATACGTTTCTGTCTGACACAGATAGCTAACACATGCCTATGAGAAAAGTCGCAGCCGTTGTAGTAATCTCAATACGTTATTCTGTTTGGCATTTGTTCGAGAACAGTTGCAAATATTCTACTGACTTCTTGTACAGAGAACCTTCAATATGTAGCGTTATAAATATGGACTATTTGCTGAATAGGAAACTAATTTACATTCAGAAGTAGTTGTTACGAGACCTAACAATATTTTTACTAATAACGTAACCGTTACTATCGATGCATATATATCCAGTAATAGCGACTTTCGAGAAGATAACTAAAACGCATTGTTACTATATAGGCCCTCTACCGAATGCACGAGAAACGAATGGAATTGACAACAGAAGTTCCACACACACACACACACACACACACACACACACACACACACACACACACACACACACTAATTGCCGAATGATATCATTGGAAACTCGCCCTTATTTTACTCGTCATAAGGTACAGGTTGGCTTGTCGCTTTCACAGTAAGTATTTGTTGTTTCTGGCAGCAAATATTCTCAAAACAACAGAGGCACACAGAGAAGGGAAGCAGAGTCCCTGCCAGGTAGTCAATTTGAAAGCTACAATTGTCACAATATCTCTGAAGTGATGAAAGTGAACAACTGATTATTTGCATGTGACATTTTTTATTATGATAAAAGTAAAGGTTGCTGAAGATATCTTTAGCACCCCCTCCTTGAGGTTTTTCTGTACCCGCCACTGATCAGAACAGACCATGAAGTACTTCTTTGAGGAATTGAAAGAAGTGAAAGGGAAATTTTTATATTTATGTTAATGATGGAGGAGTTACATTTCATGTCTGCTATTGCCACAACTTTTGCATGGGACTTTCATTATGCTGCAAGCAGCAACCCACATCATTTCAATTTGATTGTAGACTAATTTCTTTTGGTAGGAAGCCCAATTAAAACGAAGTATCTGATATAGTATTTTATCCATACTGAGCAACTGTAGTTGTATAAAATCAGCAACTAGTTTCACAGAAGAAATTTAATTTCTTAACTGGTTTTAGGCATTATCTGCCAATGTCAACAATAAGATACGTGCAGCATATTGCTGTTGTCATGTGGTTATTGTTAACATCTGCAAATAGTTAAGTAGTTACAACCTTTTGAAGGGCACTAAGTGCCTAAAACTGTTCTAGAAATTAAATTCTTTTTATGCAATTCCATGCTGACTATTTAGATATATATTTGACACCTGTCACATGTCACTACATCACTGCCACATGAACTGTCAGCTCCACTTCTGAACACTTAAACATGGTGCAGACTGTCAACACGGGCAGGATATGATTTTGCTCATTGTGGGGTGTGGTAGGTAAATCAGTTGCTTGCCATGCCCAATAATGGTCTTGAGTATGCATTACACTACTAAAAAACTGAACTGACACTGAACACTCACAGTAACTAAGACTTCCAATAACTATGTGAAGAACAAGATGAAATAAATACATATGGTGAGATAGGAGGATATGAAGTATCACCATCACAGAGGAAATAGAAGATGATATGCAGATGCTGGATGTAGAGAAAGCTGTATTACAAATGAAAAATGGCAAAGCTCCTGAAGTAGATGACATGACAGTGGAAATGATTAAAGCTGCATGATCTACCTGAATTCGGTGGCTGTATAGAATAATGAGTATAGTACAATCGTATGGAAAGATTTCTGATGACTAGATAAAGCAAATTATTGTACCTACCTTTAAGAATGGTAATAAAGGGTTAATAAAGTGTTCTGCGATAATTACAGAGGAAAAGCACAACTGTGCCACTGCACAAAGGTTTATGGAAAGAATTTTACAGAAAATCAGGAATAAGATACAACCACAACTAAAAGAACAGCAAGGATTTCAACCTGAAAAATCAACTATAGATGCCGTATTTACACCCAGACAGGTTGTGAAAAAGAGAAAAATTTGGGAGACATCGTAGATATAAAAAAAGCCTATAACACTATTAGAAGGGAAAAGATACGGCAAGGTCTGAATAAAATGGAAATACAAATGAGAAACACGTACAAAATATGCCTGATTTTTTTTTTATAATAGATGGCAAAAAATCTGAACGGCTTAGAATGGAGAAGGGGGTTTAACAAGGAAGTTCACTATGGGTCAACAGCAGGTGATATTAAAATCAGAGCACATACAGATTTGATGATTTGGGAAGAAAAGGTGTAGAAATGGGAAGAACAATTAAATGCATGCAACCCAGTAACTTTAGAACCAAATAAGCTTAACAAAAAAATGAAGTAACGAAAATCAGGAGTGGAAATTGAAAGATTTAAGTCTTAACAAAATAGTTAAGGAAGTACATGCTTTCAACGATTTATGAAGTAAATTAACCAAGAACGTTAACAAGGATGAAATTTGAGAGAGAATAGAAAATTGTTCAGGATTTTATTATCGTGTGTCGGACATAGTTAGAAATTTGAAGATACCTGCCAAATCAAAGATCACAATATACAAGTCATTATCTGCCAGTTTCATCCTGTGGTTCAGAAGTTGGACTTCAACAAAGATCCGAGCAAAATACAAGATCTATGAGGGATCTTGTGTTAAGACAAGAGGGGGGCAGGATAAGGCATGAAACAGTATTGAAGACCCTTCAAATCATTTCCCTAAAAGAAACTATGAAGAGAAATAGACTTCAATGGTTCGGCCACATTAAAAGAAAGGGACAATATAGATTTGAAAAAGAGCCCTTGAAAGGACAAACTGAACGAATACCAATTTGGAAACCACCAACAAGATGGAGACAATGTGAAGGATGACGTAAACTGAAGAAGACTGAAGACAGGAGACGCTGACCAATAGAGTGGTGGTGGTGGTGGTGGTGGTGGTGGAAGGGGGGAAGGGGAGGGGGGGGGGGGCCGCAAAAGCAGAAAATTTTTGGAAGAAGACCAACTGAGGTATGAAGTATCAAGTAAGTGCTCCATGATTATTATGCTTTCATTTTCTACAGGAGCTGAGCACAACCTCCCTGCCCCAGTGCAGAACTACTTTGGTTTTGGAATAGTGTTGTCTCACTGTTTCTCATCATCAGCTGGCAGAGCAACCCACTAGTAATCTAGCATACACTTCGTGAAATAGGAATTTGTTCTACAACAACTAATCCTAACAATTTTGGCAATGTCACTTAGTACACTGCAGTGAATTTTCTCCATGATGGCTTCACTATGGCTATAGTGTTGTCCGGAATCAAATGTGATGGCTGTCTACCAGGAGCACTGACTTCAGATTCCACAATCTTCTTCATGGACTTGCTGCTGTAAGAAAACTACATCACCACCATCATCATATGACTGATTGCAATAGGATTTACAACTTCACAATGCAGAAGCCAACTAACAGAACACAGTCTAGCACTGGTGTCTGTAGCTAGCTGGTCGACCAGGTTTACAACAGTTCTGTACTGAATGCTTTTTTTTGTAGCGTCACTGAACACCAGTCATTTAATTTAGCAACTCTGGGTCTTATTTTTTTGGAGTTTTGACTCCCATATGCTGTAACACCACCTACAAACAGCCCCACTGAGTTTACAACATTCGCCAGATCATTTATAGATATTGTGAATGTAATGACCTTATAACCCTCATTAAAGTTACATTTACATCTGACAGAATTGGGCATTTTCTTATTTAACTGTACCTCATATCAGTATTACATGTGTAAGTGCAAATTCTACAGAAAAAGTATTTCTATTTAAGCAGAAGCAGCAGCTGTAACAGGCATATACACACAGTCACAAACTACTGAGTTTCACCAGATTGTTCAGATTTTAAGAGTAGAAAATTTAGTATGAATCAAACTGATCAAAAATTCTACTCATTACCGACTGAAATTTATTAATTATTAATAATAACTATTAATAAACTTATTAATAAGTTTAGAAACACTGATTAATAAATTAGGCACAGAATAGCATTGAAATACAGTTAGGAGAACAATATTTTGCAACATTATCAATAATGGCTGTTCCACAAACAGTCGTGGCCATTCTACAATTGACAACACTTCTGCCCTCGCCAAAAGAAATAAAGTCAAGGAAATGTGTATAAGCACCAATTGTTACTTACTATCTGTTTGGCCAGCAGTACTCCATTCTTCAGAAGTCTGGTTACTCCAGTCTCCTTGGCTGCTTACTTGCTGCCACTCATCCCCTGAACCAGCATTGTCAGTACCTTTCCAATCATCAGCTGCTACTGCATTTTCTGGAGTGCCCCAGTCACCAGCAGCTTGGTTATCTGTATTTCCCCAGTCACCAGATGGAGTTGTCGTTTCAACTTGCTGCCATTCGGAAGTGTTACCCTGAGCGGCAGTCTTAGAGTCAGGAATGGGCTGCTGTTCAGGCACCACTACCTGTAAGGGATTGACTACATACTGAACTATTCTTAGTGACTACTTTTGCAGAACTGATATCTTAATAGACTTATGATTATGTGGAGAACAAGCAGTTATTTCCACTTTGTCATAAGATGAGGATCTGATCTATCAATATTTTCTTTCAATAATTTATAGAATTTTAAAATTAATTAAACTTCAACAATGAACAACCCATACAAAAGTAATTTATACAAATGTAAATCCGTAATCTTGAGTGCCAAGTGGCAAACAGCCCCATTACATGACTTATGTTTCCTTAGGTGTAAACATCCAGCCCCATTCATGGCTTTGTCACACAGAAGAGCAATATGTTGAAACCTACAGATGGAAAGAACCAGTTGGCTGATCTTCTGACAATGCATTTGAATGAGTTCCCTTTAATTTTCTGTGTGCAGAGAGTCAAGCAGTAACTCTATCTATTCGATTGTTCCTTTTAGAGAAAATATAATAGCAGAATTGTTACAGCATTCACTGTACTTCAGAGTCCACATAAAATCATACATCCCACTGTAACTGTCGGGATAAGTAAATTTATATGTTAAATAAAGGCAAGAGCAATCATCTCCAGTAGAACCATGTTTGGTAAGGCACTGTGCTCATACTATTTAATTCTTGGAGATTTTAGCTGTACGGGTGTTAGGCTGTGTTTGATGTATGTTTCTGTCCATAACAAACTGTTTCTTAATGCTAGAGAAATACTGAAAAGTTCAGCTTCCTGACTTTTTGGATTTCAAACAGTAACTTACTTCATATTTGCATGCTCTGAGGCCAGAATTAGGAGGTGAAACAGGGACAAAAACAGGCTCTAGAGAACATACTACTGTATCATGCAATTAAAATTACTAAGAAAACTGCACTGTTCAAAACAGTCATCTTAATTAGCACTACTGTTTGTAAATAATTACATCAACAGATAAGGCAGCACATGGGGTTTTTATCATCATCAATAACAATGGACTCAACCAGTAAGCATTAGAAAATTGTCCATAGCTATGTGATCAGCAGCATCAAGTCTGTGTGGGGGGCCTGGGGTCAATTCCTGGTAATGGCAGGGATTTTTCCTTTGTGTGAGGACAAATTAGATGTACTCAGTCTAAGGGGGGCCACTGAGGAGCTACTTGAGTGAGAAGTAATAGTTCTGAAGGCTGGCAAACCAACAACAGTCAGGAGAGTGGTGTGCTGACCCCATGTCACATCTGAATTACTCAATTGGCAGATGAAGACAATGTGGCTAGTCTGTAATAAATGGTCCATTAGGACCAGTAAGTGAAGCCTGATTTATTGGAGGAAGAGGGTAGTGTGAAGATGTGCAGTAGCAACAGACAGTTTATCCCACGACATGACAGCCACTGGTGTCCTGCTGTACAATTCACTTGTGCGCTGCCTGTGTTTTCTTCCAAATATTGAGCATAAATTTTCATGTTAGTGCACTCATGATGATTTCAATGTCTGCATAGTGGTCTTTAGCAGCAAGTTACAAAAGAAAGAGTCAGAAACAAATGAGTGTGCTCACATTCCTTGTATATTTCAACTAGTAACCAATAGCAGAAATTGTGTCCCCACCTCCATGCATGACTACTGGTCGCAAGAGATGTTACAGTTGAAGCAAGTGGTGGTGTGATACTATGAAATATTTTCAGTATCTATGCACCGAACCTTTTTGCAGCACATCCATGTAAAAACAAGTAGGACATGAGTAAGATTATGTACATTCTCATCACTGTAAATTTAAAACCACATGCAATTAGCAACCACAATTTTATGAATCTCAGTATGGCTTTATAGGCTGCTCGGAATAATTCGGGAGTTCAAAAATGCGTGCTTGAGTGGCATCAAGATGCCTACTCAAATAACAGTCTAAATGAGCAGTATGATGTTTATCCACTACGCAACTCAGAGTGGCTCAATGTGATCTCCACTCCCCCACTTTTTCTGAATGTGAAAGGAGTCTTCCATGGGTATAACTGAATTTAATTAAACTGTTGTTTACTCACAAAGCATATCCAAGCTCCCACAGGGGAGCTTTCATTAAGTGCCCAGCATGACTCTTCCACTCTGCAGCAGTGTGCAATTTTGAAACTCCCTAATATTGAAACTGTCTGCTGGGCCAGGACTAATTCTGAGTCTTGCATTTTGTGTTCAATGTTCATATTAAGTATACAGTAGAGCACAGTGCATCTTCTGCCACTACACATGTTTAAAAGGAATAAAGTGTTATGTGAGGACTTTTAAGTTTGAATAATGCTGTTTCTAACTTGTCAGTTTTATTTCAGACTATCCTTCCAAGGAAATATTTTGGTGTGTTTCCGTTACACCAAACATTTTAAGCTCTTATTGGTTTTTTCCACTAGGTTATATGTGTCTTAATTAGTCTTAATTATTATTACATTGTATTAAGTTTTGACTTACTGCAGGTGAAATATCCTGCTTCTGTTGCTGAGCTGGTACAAAGGTCGGTGGCTGTTGCTGCGGTTTGGCCTGCGACACAAATGTTGCAGACATTATCTGTTGTTGCTGAACTGTGGCTGCTGCTGCTGCGAACTGCGCAGATGGCTGACTTGGCACAACAGGTTGTGTCTGATGAGAGGGAGGCATTGGTATTGGAGGAGGTGGATTTGGAGTTGTTGAAGCAAAACCAGGGATGTGTGCTTGTGTCATTTCTGCTGGTGCCTGAAAAACAACCTGTGACAAAAAATGTAACTATTACTTTCATTATGAAATTAAACATGGGAAACTGGGGGAAAACATGAGGGTTAAAACATTATTGGCTGCTATACAATTTTAAATTCCTCATGCTTTGAAAGCAAGAATACCAAGGAAAGTAGGGGGAATGACATCATCCACTTAATCAAAATCAGTGCAACAGCAGAGCAGAAGGAAATGCAGTAATTACAATAAAAAACCAATAGGTGAATATTGTACACTGATAGAGCCACACTGGTTGAGTAACTAAGTTATTCTTTGGTACACTGTACAGAGCATCAGACAGTAGATATTGCATGTGTTTATGAAAAATGTTTCACTGGATCTTTGAATGACCACAGAAACTCAGATGATTTTCATTGTATGTAAAATCAGTTCAATGAATTCCTAATTTCTAATTGAGAACTACTTTGATATTAAATTAACAATGCCTGGTTTTATTTATTTCTACGGTCAAGATTTCTATCTGGTACATGATTTGTTGACAGCTGTGAAGCAATTAGCATTAAAAATCTGAGTTTTATATGGTGATGTGACACGTGGTTCAGCATGTAAAAAGCCTGTCACCAATAGGCATAAGTTGGAGAAATTAACTTTCCCACACAAGTTTGTTTATACTACAAGCTAACACAGTTAAAAAGAGCAAGAAAAAACACTGCTGAAACCAAAATTTCACAACTAATGGATGGTAACTTTGAAGACGACTTGTTCCTACAAATATTATCTCACTATCTTTCAAAAAACAGCTTTCACTATTGACTATTTAGTTTCACAATTGCAATTTTGACCATGGGGCAATTATCAAGTGGTGTTCTACAACCGTACTTTAGCGCGTCATACTTTTTCACAATATACACAGCCTCATTAAACGATTGTTTAATCTTGCTATCGTCTTACAGAAATAATGCTCAGATACGATTATTATGTGTATATTTCGGTGGCTTTTTTTAAAGTTTGACAAGTGTTGAAGATCACTCATTTGCACCACACCCCTCAATAATGGCCATAAAACTGAAATTTTAATTGTTAAAACGATTACGTTCTACAGACAATGGCAAAAATGTCATCTTCAGACGTTCTAAATAACTGTGAATCTCAGTCAGTCATGCAAAATTATTTACCTCACTATTTCAAACGTTCATTCTGGCTAATATATCAACAAAAGTAATCAGTTTTTGAAAATACAGGGTGATTCAAAAAGAATACCACAACTTTAGGAATTTAAAACTCTGCAACGACAAAAGGCAGAGCTAAGCACTATCTGTCGGCGAATTAAGGGAGCTATAAAGTTTCATTTAGTTGTACATTTGTTCGCCATTTCAGCCAATAAAGTTTTTGGTCCATTTTTCTTCGAAGGTGCTACTGTAACTGGACTACAGTATCTGGAGATGTTAGATAATTGGCTGTTCCCTCAGCTCGAACAAGAAGCACAACAATTCATATTTCAGCAGGATGGAGCGCCACCACATTGGCACTTATCTGTCCGTAACTACCTGAACGTCAACTACCCGAGGCGATGGATCGGCCGCCAGGCAGCCCGTGACAGAGCACTTCATCACTGGCCTCCAAGAAGCCCTGATCTTACCCCCTGCGATTTTTTCTTATGGGGGTATGTTAAGGATATGGTGTTTCGGCCACCTCTCCCAGCCACCATTGATGATTTGAAACGAGAAATAACAGCAGCTATCCAAACTGTTACGCCTGATATGCTACAGAGAGTGTGGAACGAGTTGGAGTATCGGGTTGATATTGCTCGTGTGTCTGGAGGGGGCCATATTGAACATCTCTGAACTTGTTTTTGAGTGAAAAAAAAAAAACCTTTTTAAATACTCTTTGTAATGATGTATAACAGAAGGTTATATTATGTTTCTTTCATTAAATACACATTTTTAAAGTTGTGGTATTCTTTTTGAATCACCCTGTCTAATGTAATTTGATAGACAAAAAATCTGTTCACCAAGTGACAGCAGGAGAGCACACATATGAAAGCTAATACATTATAGCTCCAAAAGTTTGCATGTTGTAATACCTTTTACACGTTTGTGTTCTCCTGTCCCCATTCATTAAATAAATTTAGCCCCTCGCTTTGATACAATGGCTATTTTCAAGGTGCAGATTCAATACGAGACTGAACTGTTGGTGAATCTTAGAATATTTTAACTAATTTGCACACTCAAATTTCACATGCCCTCTCTATTTAGACATTCACTGCAACATCCTGGTCCGACCTTGTACTCCCTCTGAATCCATTTAGATGCCCATCTCCAGAAGCAGTTTCTACATAGCCTGTTTGGCCAGCCTGTCGGCGAGTTTGTTGCCTGGGATTCCGAAGTGTCCTGGGGTCCACACAAACACCACTAAACAACTAGACCATTCTAGGGCATAGATGGACTCCAGAATGGACACTACCGGAGGATGGCGAGAGTAGCACTAGTCGACAGCTTGTAGGCTGCTCAAGGAGTCAGAACACATGAGAAATGACTCGCCAGGGCATGAGCAGATGCGCTCAAGAGCATAAGATATGGCTGCCGGCTCTGCAGTGAAAACACTGCAGCCATCTGGCAAGGAGTGGTGTTCAATATATCCTCCATGAACAAATGCAAAGCCTACGTGACATCAGCCATCAAGTTGTCGGTGTGAACCATTTCATGTACTCCTTACATGTCGAGAATCGAGAGGCAGTGGTAGCAGAGAGCTGCAGGGTTAATGGAGTCCTTAGGGCCATGCGAAAGGTCTCTAAGAATCTGCGGCCGAGGTGTACGTGAATGGAGCTCGAGGAGAGGTGGTGACGGGAAGGCCTCCAGTTCAGACTGAAAGGACTGGTCGTGAACCGCAATCTTAAGCCCAGGCTTTGGCCACCGATGCAGGAGATAAACTGCCGTGGTTGGGAAAAGGAAATGGTAATTGTAATTTGGATGCGCAGGAGAACTATGAGCATGTGCAACTTAACTGGTGAGCAGTTGTGCATGCCTAACCTTCAATGGAGGGACTCCGGCCTCTGCCAGGACACTGGTCACCAGACTCGTCCTAAAAGCTCCCGTCGCTAGGCAAACGCCACAGTGGTGCATTGGGTGAAGTAAACATAACCCTGAGGGTGCCACCGAATCTTAAACCAGGCTCCCACAGTCAAGGCGGGATTGAACAAGGGCTCTGTAGAGCTGCAGCAGTGTAGAGCGATTTGCACCCCAGTTAGTGTTGCTCAGGCAGCAGATGGCATTGAGGTGCTGCCAGCACTTCTGCTTAAGCTGACGAAGATGAAGGAGCCAAATCAATCTAACATCAAAAACCAGTCCTAGGAATTGATATGTCTACACTACAGTGAGTGGATTGTCATTAAGGTAAAGTTCTGGTTCTGAACGAACGGTGAGATGCTGTCAGAAATGAAGTTTTTGATAAAAATCAGGAGCGTGCCCCGGAGACCCCACTCATACAATGTGGCAAGGATATGATGTCACCAGGTCATGTCATACGCTTTTTGTAAATAAAAAAAGATGGAAACCAGATGTTGGTGCCTGGAAAAGGCTGTTCAGATGGCAGACTCAAGGGACACAATATTTTCAGTGGTAAAGCAACCTTTGTGGAAGCTACCCTGACATGGAGCCAGTAGGCCACCTAACTCCAGCACCCTACCCAACTGCCAACACACCATACATTCCAGCAGCTTGCAAAGAAAGTTGCTGAGGCTGATGGGCTTGTAGCTATCCACATCAAGCAGGTTTTGACTGGGTTTGAGCACCAGAATGTTTGGGCTCTCCAGCCACTGCGATGGAAAGTCACCATCGCAGCAGATCCAGTTGAAGATGATGAGATGTCACTTGTAGTCAGATGAAAGATGTTTAATCATCTGACTGTCAATCCGATCTGGCCCAGGAGCTGTGTCGGGGCAATGTGCAAGGGCACTGAGGAGCTCCCACTCTGTAAATGGGGCATTAAAGGGTTCCCTGTTGTGTGTGGTGAAGGAGAGGACTTTCCTTTCCATCCACCATTTGAGGATGCAAAAGGCTGGGGGTATTTCTCTGACACAGAGGCTTGAGCAAAGTGCTCGGCAATCGCGTTTGCATCGGTACATAACTCGCCATTTATGGTAACACCGGGGACAGCTGTTGGGGCCTGGTACCCGAAAAGACATTTGATCTTTGCCCAGACTTGGGAAGGTGACGTATGGCACCCAATAGTGGAGACTTATCTCTCCCAACACTCCTCTTCCTGTTTGATAAGGTAGCGAACACAGGCACGGAGCTGTTTAAAGGCTAAGACGTGCTCCAGGGAAGGGTGCTGCTTATGCCGCTGTAGAGCTCGCCGACACTCCTCAATTGCTTTCACCACTTCCGGTGACCACCAAGGGACTGCCTTTCATCAGGGGCACCCTAAAGAGCGAGGGATTGCATTTTCTGTCACAGAAAGGATTGTTGTAGTCACCTGCTCAACCATCGCATAGATGTTCCCGATTAGGGGAGACTAAATGGTGACAGCAGAGGTGAAAGTCTCCAGTTCGCCTTGTTTAAATCCCATCTGGGCAGGCGGCCATGGGCCTGACGCCGGGGCAGTGACTGGAAGTCGGGGAAGTGGTCACTACTACACAGGTTGTCATGCGCTCCCCAGTGGATAGATGGGAGAAGGCCAGGACTGCTAACAGAGATCAATGGCCAAATATGTGCCATGTGCCACACTGAAACTTGTGGGGGACCCTGTATTTAAGAGGCAGAGGTCGAGTTGTGACAGAATTTTCGACCTCCCTACCTTGGCCAATAAGCCTGTAGCCACCCCATGAGGGGTTATGGCATTAAAATCTCCCTGAAGTAGAAAACGTTTACGGAGTTGATCAATCAGTGCAGCTAACACATTCAGGGGTACTGCACCATCTGGAGGAAGATAAACATTGCAGGCAGGTATTTCCTATATTATCCTTATTCTGAAGGCCACAGCTTCGAGAGGGGTCTGAAGGGGCACAGGTTCACTACATACCAAGTTCAGAACACGACGCAAAATCCAGATAGGTGGTGAAGACAACTGCTGCAATTACACTGGAGGATTATGTGATCGTGATACTGGGAAGGCATGAAACATTCAATAAGGCAGTCTACATCTCAGGGTCACCTGCCGTCGCCAGATGAGTACCTGTGCGATCGACAACCATTGTGTCTGAGGGCCGCAGTATCATTTTTTACCTGAGTAACAGCACTTGTGAAGTCACCTGCTGTCTAAGTGTTAGCCTGTGACAGATGTCAACTAACAAGTAATTTGTTGCCATGCAGTTCTTTTGGATCTGTATCTTTTATTGCCTGCATTTCAAACAGCAATCTTTTCACGTACAGACAACGCCCTCACAGGAGACTGCCACGAAGAGGCTGAAAAACCTGAACTGACAGATGCTCTAAGTCGGATGCAAACTATCTCACAAAAGTCTATCGACAAAATTTATAAGCTCCAGCTTCAAGGTTGGAATATACATTCTAAGACTAAAAAGTGACGCACCATGAAGGAATTATCTGAATGGGATGGAACTCTGTAGATGTGATGTACACAAAGACAAACAAATGATTTTTTCCATAGAAAGGGATTCACAAATAATTGAGCAACTCAAGAATTCATTAGGCCACTTCTGGCCCTTATGCAAGCAGTTATTCATCTACATTTACATTTATACTCCGTAAGCCACCCAATGGTGTGTGGCAGAGGGCACTTTACGTGCCACTGTCATTACCTCCCTTTCCTGTTCCAGTCGCGTATGGTTTGCGGGAAGAACTGCCGGAAAGCCTCCGTGCATGGTCGAATCTCTCTAATTTTACATTCGTGATCTCCTCGAGAGGTATAAGTATGTGGAAGCAACATATTTGATACCTCATCCAGAAACGCACTCTCTCTAAACCTGGACAGCAAGCTACACTGCAATGCAGAGTGCCTCTCTTGCAGAGTCTGCCACTTGAGTTTGCTAAACATCTCCGTAACGTTATCACGCTAACCAAATAACCCTGTGATGAAACGCGCCGCTCCTCTTTGGATCTTTTCTATCTCCTCTGTCAACCCGACCTGGTACGGATCACACACTGATGATCAATACTTAAGTATAGGTCGAAGAAGTGTTTTGTAAGCCACCTCCTTTGTTGATGGACTTCATTTTCTAAGGACTCTCCCAATGAATCTCAACCTGGCACCCGCCTTACCAACAATTAATTTTATATGATCTTTCCACTTCAAATTGTTCTGTACGCATACTCCCAGATATTTTGCAACCAGTGTTTGTTCCGCTATCATATAATCATACAATAAAGGATCCTTCTTTCCATGTATTCGCATTACATTACATTTGTCTATGTTTAGAGTCAGTTGCCACTCCCTGCACCAAGTGCCTATCCGCTGCAGATCTTCCTGCATTTTTCTGCAATTTTCTAATGCTGCAACTTCTCTGTATACTGCAGGATCAGCCGCGAAAAGCCGCATGAAACTTCCGACACTATCTACTAGGTCATTTATATATATTGTGAAAAGCAAGGGTCCCATAACACTCCCCTGTGGCACGCCAGAGGTTACTTTAACGTCCATAGATGTCTCTCCATTGAGAACAACATGCTGTGTTCTGTTTGCTAAAAACTCTTGAATCCAGCCACACAGCTGGTCTGATATTCCGTAGGCTCTTACTTTGTTTATCAGGCGACAGTGCGGAACTGTATCGAACGCCTTCCTGAAGTCAAGGAAAATGGCATCTACCTGGGAGCCTGTATCTAATATTTTCTGGGTCTCATGAACAAATAAAGGAAGTTGGGTCTCTCACGATTGCCGTTTCCGGAATCTACTGAGGAGATTTCTGGGTTTCCAGAAATGACACGATACGTGAGCAAAAAACATGTTCTAAAATTCTACAACAGATCGATGTCAGAGATATAGGCCTACAGTTTTGCGCATCTGCTCAACAACCCTTCTTGAAATAGAACTAACTGTGCTCTTTTCCAATCATTTGGAACCTTCTATTTCTCTAGAGACTTGCGGTACATGGCTGTTAGAAGGGGGGCAAATTCTTTCGCGTACTCTGTGTAGAATCGAATTGGTATCCCGTCAGGTCCAGTGGACTTTCTTCTGTTGAGCGATTTCATTGCTTTTCTATTCCTTTGCCACTTATTTTGATGTCAACCATTTTTCGTTCGTGCTGTGGATTTAGAGCAGGAACTGCAGTGTGGTCTTGCTACGTGAAACAGCTTTCGAAAAAGGTGTTTAGTATTATTTGGCTTGGCATTGATTAATACGAGTTGTTGGATGTCCTCCTGATGAATATTGTGGCAGGTTCTGTCCATCTGACATGTTAGATCATCTAAATACCAAGTGGGTTGGAGGCTCTCCCTATAATGTTTATTTGCCCAAGAACATTTTAGCACACTGTTTGTACATGTGGTATAGGACTGTGGTAAACTTAGTTAATTTACAATACAGTAGTAATTTTGACTACATTGTTGACATAATCAAAATGCATGATAATTTATGTTTACGTACACATTGCTTCTACATGTGATAATAGCAGATGACATGGTAAGCACGACTTAAACTATGTTATGAATAGACAATTAGTAAAATTTGGTAAATGAGGTATACTTATTATGATGTTCCATAAATTCAGACAAAAAAATAGAACCAGTGGTCAAGCAAGGACTTTATTTTAAATGCATTTAATGTTGGCATGCATTGTAGATAAGAAGGCAAATGGTAATGTAACATAGCTCCAGTATGGTACACTCCTCTTTTTCCTTCCTATATTTATTGTGTTCATGTGTAGGTTTATCTTCTGCCTAGTTTCATATGTATGTCTGTGTGTATCGTAGCTGGTCTGAAGAGATTTTCCTGCAAGATGCTCCATTTTGTGGATATTAGTATTTCGTATATATACAAGCAAGGCAGTGGCAATATTTTGAGAGTTTCACAAAAGGGTCTACAGGAATGCTTGCATTTAGCTTTTTTAACACCCTGCATTTCAGCATTTTAAATGTTTTTGTAGAATTTGTGCAATTCCCCAAAAAATTATTCCGTACATGAGCAGCGACTGTACACTACAATGGTGCATTCTCAGCACTGATGAGCAGCTTGTGTTCTGAGTGAGGATCCTAACAGCATGTGCTAGTGAATTCAGTATCTTGGTTAAATTGTTTAGGTGCACCTCCCACTTCAGATCTGCCTGAACATGAATGCCTAGAAATTTTGTATGACTGACCTTCAACACTTTTTCCTTCGATAATGAAAACTGTTTGCAGGACAGAGGTTGTGTGTGGTGTGGAAGTTAACTGCCACAATTTTCTCAGAATTCTCCTGAACCAGTGCATTAAGGTATGCACAACTGATATTGCAGCCTCCTGCAGATTTTCCTCATTAAATGATTTAATTAGAATATTAGTGTCATCTGCAAAGAGTACAGTGGTTCCATCATGTATTTTACTAACCAAGTCATTTATGTACAGCAGAAATAGGACAGGTCCCAGAACTGACCCTTGTGGGACTCCATACTTTATTTTTCCTCATTAGTGTAAAAACTAGAAATCGTGTGTGTTTCACAATCTTTGTGTTTTATTTCTATAATCTGCTGTCGATTACTGAGGTACAACTGCAGCCACCTTCCAGACTGGCCTATAATTACTTAATTTGTGCAAGGGAATGCCATGATCTATAACATCGCAGGCTTTACTTGGATCCAGAAATATCCCAGATACATGGTTGGTTTGTTGTTTTTTTTTTATCATCCACTGCTTTTAATACTTCATTCAAGAAGGCAAAATTTGCTGTCTGAGTTAACTTTCCAGCTCTGAACCCATGCTGGGAGCCACTTATCAGACTCTTTATTCAAGAAAACAATCTTCTAAGAAACATTTTTCCATAATTTTGCTAAAGTATGACAATACTGAAACTGGCGAATAATTAGCAATATCACTTTGTGCCCTTCTTATGCAAAGGTGTTACTTTTGCAGTTTTTAGATTATTTGGAAACACTACTCTGAACAGTTGAATTTACTATGTCTGATAGTGGTTCCACAACAAATGTTGCACTAACTTTGATAATAGCACCAGATCTCGTCAACACCCATTGAATATTTATTAGGTAATTCTTTTATGATTCTTGACAGTTCCTCAGGTGTTGCTGGATACACGAATATTGGGTTTGGATAAATTTTTTGATCCGAGTGACTGGCTGGCTGTTTGTCAAGGTATGTATCTGTTAACTGCTGTGCTATATTAGAGAAATAATTGTTGAAAGCACTACCCACATGTTTGGGGCAGTTTAGTTTTATTTATTATCAGCTATACATTACTGTGATTAACTGGCCTGGGGCCCATTTCTTTCCTCATAAATTGCCAGGTTGCTTTAGTTTTATTCTTGGCATTGCACAATATTTCATCATTTTCTAGTTTCTTTGCTTTTGAAGTAACTCGTGTTAGTATTCTTTTGTATCTTTTGAAATTTGTAGTAAGTCAAGTTTAGTATTTTGCTTGGAGTTATCATAAAATCTCCTTTTATTTTGATATGAGAATTAAATGTAATTATTTTCTTGGGAAAATCCATTTCAAAAAAATAATAAGTAAATAAAAAAATAAATGTTTGAATGTAGCCATAAACTTATATTTCTCATTGGTACGATTACAGTCATATACATCTTTCCAACTTTCACACTTTAGGGCAGAACAAAAATATTCCTCATTTTTTTCTGAAATTCCTTACAATGTGTCATATTCTACTGGGAATTTAGTGTCCTGGAGAATTCATTGCAAGAATTTGAGCACTGTGATCACTAAGACCTGTGTTTGCAATTCTTATGTTATAAGAATATTTGCATGTATTTATGAAGATCTGATCAACAATAGATGCAGAGGTTGGTGTTTCTGAAGATGGTTCAGTTACTTTTGCACTGTTGTTGATCAATTATTGTATATCTATAATGTCATCTCAGAATTTATTGTATTTCCAGAAATCAATATTAAAGTCACCACATATAATTCTCTCAGTCAGTCCATTATGGCCAGGGGACATCGGCTGGTATGTACTTTTCATTCAATACAATACGGCTGTCTGTAAAGTTTTTCTTGGGAGGGTGAATTTCTCTCCACAGTTCCGACATGTGATTGTAAAACACTGTCTCCATCTGATGACCTGTATACACAAATAATAACTGTTTTGCCTTGGTAGTTCAGCTACTGAGACTTTTATATCTTTTTCAAAAGACAGTTTACAGTATTAAGTTACACTGTTTTAATTCAATATTTTCTCTAACATATACACAGGTATCCCATTACTCGATATTTTCCTCCAAAACATGCTTGCTTGATGTATGAATGCTCTAACATATCTTGAGACAGTGTTCTGCACAGCATAGTACAGAAATATCATTTAGGTCATTTAACATTATTTCTATCTCATTTAGTGTCTTCGAGAGTGGTTGAACATTTTGATGGAGTAAATTAAAATTAGGTACAGGGAGTAAATCATTTCTTGCTTTACCACTTACCTCACTATTTGAGCTAGTGTACTTAGTGGGGAGAAAATCTTCATTTTTTCAGAGATGGCATTCATGGTGTTTGATGTGTGTCTTGCTGGTTCACCATTATGTGGGTTTCTGCCTTTCTTCTGTTGAAATTTTCCCAATTTCTGCTTGTTCCTCCGTTCTTTTTCACCCATCTGTCCATTAACGACAGCCTTGTTGCTGCTGCATTTGATGGCTTGAAATTTAACCTAGTAAGTGTTTTGTTGCGACTTTCTTTGATCATTTTTTTTTGTTATGTACTGGTCCATAACTGTTTTTTTGTGGGTGGCACTTTCACTCCGAGACTGGCACTTTTTATCCGATTGTCCATTTGCGTATGCTTTTCCCTGTCTCGGTATTTGGTTTTTCAGTTTTCGACATGTGTATGAAAGAAGCCAGCCTATTACAAATGCGAATCTTTCCTTGTTTGTTTAGATGTAAACCACGTGTTATATATTCATTTCTTTTCAGGCGATCAATCTCAAAATTCACAGATACACTCTTCCTACGTAGTTATTTTTCTAATATAATGCAATTTACAGATGTATTTTTTTCCATTTAGACCTTGTGCACCATGTCCAAGCAGTATTTGATGAATTATTTACATTCGTTTTGTGCACAAGTATATATTTCAACAAATCTATCATTTCTTTTGAAATTTTTCCCGAGGTTTTCAGCATCATTTGTGCCACCAATAATGATTAATGTCATTAACAGAGAAGTTACCAGTAAATTTGTCCACGTGTTTCACAGCTTCCTTAATTAGCACACCAGGTTTTATAATACTTTGCACACTCAATGTTTTACCCAATTTGCCTTGTGTGTACTCTTACAGTTTCTGCCATGACTGTGACTTACAATAAGCACTTTCTCCTTTTGTAGCAGTTGTTTGAGGCCTAACAGAACAAGACATTGTGGTCAGTCCGCATTGTTGTTGTTGTGGTCTTCAGTCCTGAGACTGGTTTGATGCAGATCTCCATGCTACTCTATCCTGTGCAAGCTTCATCTTCCAGTACTTACTGCAACCTACGTCCTTCTGAATCTGCTTAATGTATTCTTCTCTTGGTCTCCCTCTATGATTTTTACCCTCCACACTGCCCTCCAATGTGCCTGGAAATGTCTTAAAATTTAAAATCTGGTCACTAAATCTGTCTTACAATTATATAATCAATCTAAAACCATCCAGTGTCTCCAGGTCTCATATGTGCACAACTTTCTTTTACGATTCATTTAATTATGTACCGTGCAAAATTCTACCAGGTGGCTTCCTCTTCTATCCCTTTCCCTGAGTCCATACTCCCTAATTTTTTCCCTCCATTCTACTATAGAATTCCAGTCCCCCATCACAAATTTTCATCTCCTTTAACTGTCTGAATAGTTTCTCCTATCTCATCATACAGTTTTTCAGTCCCTTCATCTCCAGAACCAGCTGGCATATAAACTTTTACTACTGGAGTAGGCATGGGCTTAGGGTCTATCTTGACTACAATAATATGTTCTTTGTGCTTCTCATAGGAACTTACCTGCAGTTTTTATTACTAAACTCACCTGCATTACCCCTATTTGATTTTGTACTTATAACCCTGTATTACCTGACAAGAAGTCCTGTTCTTTTTGTCGCTTCACTTCACTAATTGCCACTACATCCAACTTCAACCGCGCCATTTCCCTTTTTAAGTTTTCTTATGTTCCTGCTCAATTAAGGGATCTCACATTCCTCACTCCAATCTGTAGCACCTCAGTTTCATTTCTCCTGATGGTATCCTCCTAAGTGGCCACCACTTGGAGTTCTGAATGGGGTACTATTTTACCCCCGGAATATTTTACCCAAGAGGACATCATCATCATCATCATCTAGCCATACAGTAGAGATGGATGCCCTTGGGAAAAAAATTTTGGCTGTAGTTTCCCCTTGCTTTCAGCTGTTTGCAACACCAGCATGAGAAGGCTGCTTTGGTTGGTGTTACAATGCCAGATCAGCCTATCATCCTGACTGTTGCCCCTGAAGCTACTGAAAAGGCTGCTGCACCTCTTCAGGAATCACACAAGGAGAGGTGGGGGGGGGAGGGGGGGGGGGGGCTGGGGATATCATGCCAAATTATGTCCAGTTGGCATGTTAGATTGCCAAAATTCTAAGATGGCTGGAGGCTGCAGCCCATAATACTGCAAACATTCTCAGGTGTGGAGAGATCCAGCGATCTTACTAGAAGAGGTAGGATTTGGGAAGCATGAAAACGAGCAGTAGAAACTCCCTCCTTGAGTGGGTGGGCATTATCTTGTTGCATTGTAAACCCAGGATGCCTTGCCACGAAGGGAAACAAAACGTGCCTTGCCATGTAGGTCAACAGAACAGGACACACAATATCAATGACATATCACTGTGCTGTAAGGGTGCCATGGGTGACAACCAGAAGTCTTGCTGTGAAATGAATACCACAGACTCATTCCTAGTTGTTAGGTCATATGGTGGACAGCAGGTGGGTTGGTATCCCACTGCTGTCCAGGGAGTCACCAGACACGTCTTTCACATGGAATCTCATCGACTGTAGTAAAATTGCCCATGAAGGGTACATCTTCAAAATGAAACTCGTTGACCGTGTCTGGAGTTCCCCCACAAACAATGGGACAAGAACCTGACTGTCACCTGCCATACAGCCCAAAAACTCGTCATACAGCCCAAATACTAGGAATGATGTTCTGGGGTTCCATTTCTTTTAACAGCAGGACACATTTTTTATATGCTATACACTTGCAGCGCAGCAGTATGTTGACAATATTTTGTTGCCCTTTATGACAAACCATCCTGGGGTTACATTTCAGCAAGATTATGCTCACCTGCCATGGCAAGAGTTTCTACTGTTAGTCTTCAAGATTGTTGCCTCTCTCCACTTGAAAACATTTGAAGCACTGCCAACAACAATATGGCAGCCATCGCAAAAGTATGTTGTGCATCTCCTCGGAAAAATGTAAATATTTCCAGTAAAAAGAAATCGTGCAAATTGTAGGGACGAAATATTTAAACTAAGTGAATGAGCATCCAGTCTACGGTTTATCATCAGTGCACTAAAAATGGAAATTACTAAACTTCAAACAACAAAATGTGAACTGCTGACAAAGAAAATGCGCCAAAAATTCTGCCAGAAACACCATACTTTTCTGATGAGTGGTCTAAATTTTAAAAAATTGGGAAAAGGTACGAAATTAAAGAGATGGGAGCAGGATAAGTTGAAAGATCCAGAGGTGGTTGGCAGCTGCAGAGGGAGTAATGTGCAATGACTGATAGAACAGAGAAAAGGAGTACAGTAGAGGATGAATGGGTAGCTTTAAGAAACGAAATAGTGAAGGCAGCAGAGGATCAAATAGGTAAAAAGACAAGGCCTAGTAGGAATCCTTGGCTAACAAATGAGATATTGAATTTAATTGATGAAAGGAGAAAATTTAAAACTGCAGCAAATGAATCAGAAAAAAGGGAATGCAAACATTTAAAAAGTGAGACTGACAGGAAGTGCAAAATGACTAAGCAGGAATGGCTAGAGAGCAAGTTTAAGGATTTAGATGTGCATTTCACTAGGGGAAAGATAGATACCGCCTACAGGAAAATTGAAGAGGCCTGTGGAGAGAGGAGAAGCTGTTGCATGAATATCAAGAGCTCAAATGGGAACCCAGTCCTAAGTGAAGAAGTGAAAGCTGAAAGTGGAAGTACATAGAAGGGTCTATACAAGAGAGATGTACTTGGGGTCAATATTACAGAAATGGAAGAAGACGTAAATGGACATATGATACTGTGAGAAGAATTTGATAGAGTTCTGAAAGATCTAAGTCAAAGCGGTGGACTGCATTTGGTCGGAATTACTGATAGCATTGGGGGAGCCAGCCATGACAGTATGCTGCCATTGGGTGTGCAAAATGTAAGAGACAGGTGAAATATGATCAGACTTTAAGAAGAATGAATTTTATTTCCAAAGAATGCAGTTCCTGACAGATGCAAAAATTACTGAACTATCAGTTTAATAAGTAATGGCTGCAAAATTCGAACACAAATTCTTTACAGAAGAAGACTGGAAAACTGGTAGAAGCTGAGCTTTGGCAAAATCAGTTTGGATTCAAGGTGCTTGAAAGGGAAGCAGAAGTAGAAAAAGAAGTGAGGCAGGTTTGTAGACTATCAACCCTATTCAATCTGCACACTGAACAAGCAGTAAAAGAAAGAAAAATTTGTTGTAGGGATTAAGAGTTCAGGCACAAGAAATAAAAACTTTTAGGTTTGCGAATGACATGGAGAGCTGCAGTAGAAGACTTTGAAGAGCAATTTAAAGGAATGGACAGTGTCTTTAAAGGATGATATTAGATCTATTAAAGTGAACCAACAATAACGGAATTCAGTTTAATTAAATCAGGTGATGCTAAGGAAATCAGAATACGGAAGAAGATATGAAGTAGACTAGTTTTGTTATCTGGGCAGCAAAATAACTGATGACGGCCATACAGAGAGGATATAAAATGTCAACTGACAATTGCAAGATAAGAATTTCTGAAGAAAAATTTGTTAACATTGAATATAGATTTTAGAGTTAGGAAGTCTCTTCTGAAAGTATTTATCTGGAGTATAGCCACGTATAGAAGAGAAAGGGGAGAGGAGGAATATGACAGAACTTTCCCATAAGAAGGGATCGGTTCATGGAACACATACCGAGATATCAAGGGATCACCATTTAGCACTGAAGTGAGGGGGGAGGGGGGGGGGGGGGGACTTAAAAATCTTAGAGGGAGACCAAGAAGTAAATACAGGAAGCAGATTCCTGTGTAGATACAACTTTCATACGAAATGTGATGTTATCTACAGCCTTTGAACCTGGACAGCAAAACAGGAATTAAGACAAACTCTGAAAAAGGCAGAATAAGGAGGTAATTATCTTTGCTGTGTCAAAAGGGAGGTTAATGTGATTATGGATTTGCCTGTGAGGAGGTTCTGCCCTTTGACGAGCACACACGACATGTCAAGAATTCATAATCAACATTCAACACTGTATCCTATAATTGAATTTATTAATAGACTGACGCTTAAATGGGGAACCACATTGCAAAGAACTAACATTCAAGTCTACAAGTTCCCTTCAGTATATTTACTGCAGTTCTTTTTAATTACATCCATTACTGAGAGTAGTGGACTGTGAAGAGAAGGAACAATGGTAGACTTATCCATATTGCTGCAGAGGAAGCTAGTGGAAAATTAAGACCTAATAATTTTTCAAAACTATTGGAAGTAACATAACTTACAGAGAATCGTGAAGAATGAGCACTATGAGTTCAAAGAGTGTATTACTACTGAATCAAGCATACGGTTTAACTTTCACTGAAGTTAGTCACCCTGTTTTATCAAGTTCTCTAAGATGCCATAATTTTTGCATGTATGCAATGGATGAACGGCAAAGACGTTTGGTTCATGGGAATGTTATCCTACCATAAACTTGAAAACTTGTTTGTTAGATGAACCCAACACTATCAGAATGTAATGATGGCATGCAATATTTCACACACTGCATAACATATAGGACTTTAAATGAAATATTACACTAAACAGGTTAAGTAAAAAGTAACTATAATGCAAAGCATAAACAGACAGTTCCTTACAATTAGTGTTGACAAAGTTACCTGAGGTTGACCAGGCGCTGTTGTAACAGCTGCAAAATTCTGGTTTGTAAATGTTTGTGACGGTATTGGTGCAACTGCAACAGGAACAGGAACTGGGACAGCTGCTGGCTGTGGTGGTGGTGGTGTGCTATGTTGCTGTGCTGCTGCTCCTGTCAGAATAGCTGAGATGTCTGGCGTATCCAGTTCAGATTCCTGGAGATGATCATACATCTGTTAAATTCAGCCACAGCACACCATTGACATGACAACATGTGACACAGAACAAATTATTTTGCTATATAGAAGGGTGTTTTTGAACAATTACATCAAACTTGAATTTAAAACATTGTATATACAAAAGCCAGATTATAAAACAGAGACATGGTGACATTACCCTCAGGATACACTAAAATTTTGTGTATGTGTATGTGAGCATAACTTGTCTTTGGTGAAGTGATGCATTACTAAATGCCTACTGACAAATCAAAGAGAACAGAGAGTTGAAATCATTTTTATTAATTACGTAGTTTACAATAACGAACTGTTTCGAGGTTTTCTTGATAGACTGTGCATGTGAATCGATACAGGTTGACATCAAGCATCCTCTAGGCAGGGTAGCGCAATAAAAGTTTACCGTGAGTTGCGGTACCTAGTGGGCACAGCATTTGTTATATGCCTCGATGTCCTGGCTTGGGGAAGCGGGGTATGCTGTTGAGTGAAGGGCACACCATGACAAATGCTGATATTACAGTGGACAATGACATTTAGAGAGACCTGCCAAAAACTGTTTATTCTGTTGTTTCTCAAGCTTACAACACAACATGTTAAACTGAGACCGAAGTTAAGCTATTATTTTAGTGTTCCTTCTGAAAACAGGTTAATAGGGAGAGAGAGTATTTGACAGCAAAAATGTATGTCACATGAACCAGAGGAGAGTTTTATTTATGAATTTGCATATTATATTGAATATTTCTAGCAATTACTGCAGAATCACAAGTAGTAGCTTTTTTGGTAGTTACCACTATGTTAAAAAAGTGAGATAAGTAATAGTAATTGTAACTGAGGAAATTAAGTCACCTAAATTGAACATTATAGTACAATGCTATGTATACCACCTACTAATGGCGGAACAGTTTTCTGGTGGGTGAAAATTTCCACCAAGGTTTTCAAAATAGACACATTCTCTCTCCCTCCTTCCATTTTCCCATGCTATTTTATACACTCCCCTAACCGTGATGAACCTTCTCAAATTGGCTGCACTCAAACTATTCAAATATGAAGCACAAACAGCAATATACATGGAATGAATTTCCATCAGTAATTCTTAAGTTTTCAAGTAAATTAATCATCATTTATCAGTTCACAGATAAAATGGGTGAGGAATTCCTGTGTGACCTGGACTATTGTACTTGCTGTGCAACCTGTAAGATAATTCTTTAATAAAATTTCTGAAATTTAACAATGATGGACGACATCTCTGTATCTGATGAAATTATCAGAGTATGTGCCAGTGGGGAACTGAATCCAAAGCTTTATGAAAGTCTAAAAAAATTAGGACACAGGTTACATTGACCTACAGAATTTTGAACATTGTGTGAAAAGGATGAAATTCATTTCCCCTGAATGATGCTCTGCAATCTGATGGGTAAAAAGGAGGAGATTCAGCAAAATATTGTTTTATCTAGTTTTTCCATTGGTCCTGGAGAAATCTCAAGAAGTATATCATTAAAATTCCTTTTAACTAACACTGCTTTGAGAAAAGTTGTCCTTTAACAACCAAATGTGAAGTATTAAATTGAAATAACTTTTCTATCAATTGAAATAACATTTCTATCAAGTTTCTAACATTTGAAAGGGCTTTCAGCTGTAAATTTAAGTAGTTTGGCTAACAGAATTCCTTCCAACATGTTCATGTTCACCGATAAATTGGTCTTGAGTCACACTATCACCATATGAAACAGCTGCCTAATCATTCTTTACACTTCTATCTCACACACTTTGCTTTCGGTTTCTACATAGAATGTAGATGAGAAGATGAGAAAACCCTCTAAACTGTAAATGTTTTTCTTTCACACAACTTTCCATTATAATTTATAAAAAAGTTGGGCTCAAGCCGAGCTGAGAAACTGATTACAAAAGCAAATTCACTTATTGCTGTGTGACATACATTATGTTATCTGTTTCAATAGCTGTTGCCTTGAAATCCATGTTTTTGAATTCATCACATTTTTATTTTATCCATTATAAAATGGCTATAGTAAGTCCACAACTAGAAACAACTCTTACATTTTCAAAATTACATTTGTTGCTTTCAGCCACAACTAATCCATCTTGTGGTTTAGTGTCCAGAAAATAATTCCCATTCTGGAAGTGCATTTTTTATTATACTATGGTAAGATAAAGGTCATGTGTTTTGCCCAGGGTGTTGTATTTCCTGGAAACTGTAATGTCAACATCAAAATATTTTTTTCTGGACATGATAAATGCCTCTTTTGGCTATTAATATATTAGTTGTGACAGCAATTTTGATGTGTTGTCAAGGCATACATACTGAATGGCACGGCACACAGTTAGCAATATTACAAGAAAAAAAAATTAAAAAGATATCTACTGTCTTACCTTTCACGAAGGCAAAAACAACTATTGCTGTAGCAGAAAAAAGCATGAAATCTAACAATATCTGTCAGTAGTATTGACTTATTTTGGCATTTGGATTAAAAATACAGGTTTTGGAAGACATATAAACATAAATTCATCTTTAATATTGCAACAGTGTGCCCACCAAATTGTGTCTAAATTGCTATTACAATATCAACAGCAGTGAGTGACTAGTGGGATTTGTCACATCAAAACCTATGACAGCTGCGAACCCTTCACTGAACTACCAAAGTTTACTGTTATTGACATGTTTTGCCATAAAAATACTGCATGGTAAAAGTTTTCAGAATGCTGCAATATCTCACATGTAACTTTCATGTAATAACACATTTAATAATTTCCTGAAACAAAATGTGGGCAAATTAAATCATGAAATATTGACGCAGTGGCAAATGTTCTGGTGTTATATGTGACTAAATGAAAAACCATTAACAGGAGCTGACTATTATTCAGAACATGTGACAAAATAAATGTTGCACTATATGGCACAAAAAACCCAGATACTGCAAGAGGGGCTACATGAAGCTAAGAGTTCTTGTATAGTGGAAAGGAAGGACATTTATGCATCATCGAAGTTTTAGAATATCTGAGAGAAGCCACAAGAAATCACATTGCTTATCGAGACAGAGCACCGTCTGGCTACATTAGGGAAAGGATGAAAGGGAAGCCATGTATGTATAGTAGAGAAAGTGACAAGGTTGTGGAATAACTGAAGAACAATACTCTGACAAAGCTGATTTAAGTATGCAAGTAAACATAAAATCAGAAAAAAAAAGTTTGAATATCATCATCATGATATATGCCCTAAACATCCATCTCAGGGAAAATTAATGATGTTTTTGCTTACTCACTACACGAGTCTTACACCTCTGGGTAGGCATAATTCACTCTGTGCAAGCAAACAACGTTTGCTTTCAAGAGGTAAATTCCATCCATCACAAAAAGGAAGTAATGATAATCACCATTTAACAGGCTTGATGCTGCTTGGAATGTCCAACTCAACTAACCACACTCAAATGTGTTACAAATGCTGACTGTAGTAGCAAAAAATTAATACTGAAAATTATGCTCAAGTAGTTCATTTACCCTAACAAGTGGAAACCCTAATAGTGCTAAGATACTGAACACAAGTATGTCTATCCTTATTTTCCAATGAATAATTGCCAAATATCAAAGTTTTATATTCACAAAAACGTAGCAAATGAAATCAATATGTATGCAAAATTTAGCAATTTTATTCAATATTCATAAAAGGGGTCTCACAGTTCTTGTCTTGAAAGCACGGAACTTTAATGGTAATGAAAAACCAACTGTAAAGCAAATTGCTATGCTTTATCACGTGAAGTTCAATTGCTTACTCAATAAATTCTCTAGCTTCTTATATATTTATGAAAGACTTACTTGCAAGAAATTGAAAGTACCACCAACTGAACCAATCACTTCATTAATAACCCGAGCTGGCTGGGTCTGTGAAGGTGCGAATGTTGGCTGGGCTCCTACGATAAAACAAGATGTATTTAATACAAAATCTTTTAGCTTCACTCTTTGCCATATAAATATATATATTCACTGTTACTTTAAAATCCTCTAACACTGAATTCTTACATCATAAGCAACAAAGAAAAAACAATTTCAACAGATGGATACGGTCAGTCACCTGACACTTCTTAATTGGTACAGGAAGTTGTATCATGTTTCAGATCACACACAAAATAATGCATCCTGCAGAGAGAGAGAGAGAGAGAGAGAGAGAGAGAGAGAGAGAGAGAGAGAGAGAGAGAGAGAGAGTGTTAGTTCTCAATAACTATCCTTTAATAGGTGATACTTTGTATCAAATATTACTAGATTTCTTCTCTCAGTATACTTTAAAGACATTTGTGGCAAATTACACAGAAAAATTAGAAAATTATAAAAATTCCAGTACATCTTAAAGCTATCAGGTAACAACACAATTTTAAGTTTCCTGTGATTGTCTTACAGACAATATGTTTCCTGGATCACCTTGCGTACCACTGACACGCAACAAATACAGTCATATGTTATTAATGCAACACGTGGCTGGTTGGTAAGGGACTCGACAGTAAGGTCATCATTCCCTCAATCCAGGGCTAGTTCATCCAGAATAAGTGACATCCGCGAAGTACGCATTTTGATGAAAGCACGTAGACACAACAAAACCCAAACGTTGAAGGCAACCTGAGAAAGATTTTATGCAGAAGTGCCTTTATTGGGCCAAAGCAGATGAGGGTCTTCCAGGCAAGTTGTCCAGTGATACATTTTCAAATCCACAGTTTTTGCAGCCTTTTTAAGGGCAATTTTTTTCCATGTTAAATTTGAGACTAAAACAACATATTACCAAAACTTTATACAGTGAAACCTCTATATAACGTTTTTCAAGGGACCACAAATTCTGAACACTGTATAGAGGAAAACACTATAAAGAGGAAGGCTTCCAAATAATAATTATAGGGCATTACTGAAGATCGGGATACCACTAATCAGCTTTGGCAAATGGTGCCATAGATGACATTTTAAACTTTCACAATACTGTAATATGATATTCATTGCAATTGATCAATGTATCAAATGATTAGTTTTTTGTAATTAAAACATGGGGCCCGGTAGGTGGATGGGTGAAAGTAAATGGCACCAAAAAGACTGCAAGCAGAATGTGCGTCATATGTAACGCGACCAGGTTCTGCCGCTGACATATGAAACACGCTGAGCGCAGGCTTTCCGAGCCGGTGCAAACTGTGAATCCACAGAACGGAAAATGATGTGGCTACATCCAGTCACTTAAATATTATAAAGAGGTAAATAATTGACCAGGGTACCAAAAATATGAGCATTACATGGAGGAAATGCAGTAAAGTGGAAAATTTAACATTGTTTATATGGGCTTTTAGTCGGGACCGAAAAAAACAAATGTAACAGAGGAAAACATTATATGGAGGAACATTATAAAGAGGTTTCACTGTACTGACAATTATTAGAATATGCATAATTAATTACAAGTTATTTCTTTAGTAGTATAAATCACATACATAACTTACTTTTTAAAAAGTTGTTAAATACTGTATTTTAATTAACAGGCAATAAAAAATAAAAAAATTGCAAATTCTGTTTTTACAGATACATATACATTACAACTTATTGATTACAGGGAGACTGTGGAAATTTGTCATGATAAAAATGAATAAATCTTTTCTTTAAATTTTCTATTTCTGCCAAAATCTTTGAGACTTCACTCAACATACATGCTCTGTATGTTTTTAATTCTTTGATTTCACTTTGCTTTAATTTGTGAAACAATTGTTTCTCCTTTTCTCGTTCATCTTTCTTCGCCTTATGTTTCATATTGTCTGCCTTTGTAAAATGAATGTGTGTTGCGAAAACAGTGTGACTTTTGTCGATGTTCAAGCTGTCAACTCCATTTGTGTCCTGGAGGGTATCATATACGTATCTTAGAGCAATGAAGAGTTTTTTCTGTTTGATTTTCAACTATAATTTCAGAGTTTACAGAAGAGCCTAGCTCAACATAACATTTCTATGCGAGATTATTAAAATTGCATAAAACCTTGGAAATTTGGGCATGTATGTATGGTATTCTGCCTTACGGCAGATCTTGTCATGGGTTAAGTGTCTTCCACTTTTGTCTGTCCATAGCCAGTCTTTATTTCTGAATATTTGCCTCCTTTGATATTGTCCAGCATTTGATATCTTCTTTTTCCTCTTCCCATTTTTCCCTCCACCATTCCTTCTATTCCTTCCTTCAATAAACAGTCCCTCCTCAGACAATGTCCAATCCAGAACCCTTCTCTCTTTCTGATGACTCAGCATGTTTGTTTCTTCTCCAACTCTTCTTAATACTACTTCATTCCTTACTCGGTCTTCCGATTTCACTTTTTCCATTCTTTTCCATATCCACATCTCTAGTGCCTCCAATCTTCTTTCATCTTCGTTCCTCAGTGTCCAGGTCTCTGCACCATATAGTGCAAAGTTCCTGATGTAACATTTGGCAAGTCTTTTACTCAGATCTATGTTTAGTGGTCCACAAAGAAATTTCTGTTTCCTCTTTAATCCTTTTGCCTTTTCCTAATTTCTGTTAAGCAATATGTATCATCGATTATCACACTTCCCAAGTAATTGAAGTTATTCACTTGCTCTATTTCCTCTCCCCCTATTTTCATGCGACATTTTCTCCCCTTTCCTCCAGTTACCATGCTTTTCGTTTTCTTCTTGTTAATCTTCATTCCATATTATTCTAATTTTGTGTTTGGATCATCTAACATTTGTTCCATCTCTCTTGCACTTTCTGCCATGACAACCATGTCGTCTGCAAATCTTATACACTCCACTCTCCAAGCCCCTGTACAAACGCCTCTCCTTCCATCAAAACTTTCACTAATAATTTCCTCCAGATATATACTAAACAGTGTTTGTGATAAACAACAACCTTGTCTTACACCTCTTCCCAGTTCAATTTCTTCACTCATCACACGACCTATTCTTACTCTTGCTCTCTGGTTCCAATATAAATTTCTAATTAGCCGTCTATACCTCCAGTCAACTCCATGTTTCCTTAGGATTTCCATAAGTTTGTCCCATCTGACACAATCAAAAGCCTTCTCAAGATCAATGAAGACAACATACGCCTTCCTTTTCTTCTCCACGTACCTCTCCCTTATCACTCTCAGTAGCCCAATGGCATCTAGTTCCCACTCCTCGACTGAAACCAGATTGTTCATCTATTATGCAATTCTTATTTCCATATAGCCTTCTGTTGAGTGTCCTCAGCAAGACTTTGGCTGCATGTGATATATGCATAGCTTTGAAGATAATTTGATTATATTAATACAGAATTTATGAAGACAATTTTCACTTCTTTAGTAATGCTTCGTCTTCAATTCATTTTCCTCTCCACAAATTCACACTTGACACAGTCTGCCTTTGAACCATACATTCTTCCGTTTGATATCAAAATTTCAAGACACTGTCAATCTTCTTTGAGCTACTTCCTGATTTAATGTAACTTCTGGATTCAAACAGGAAATCTTATGTATTAAGTTGTATTTGGGCAGTGATCTTTCTTGCAACTTCTCTACTATGCTACAAATGCATATTAACATTTTTTCTTTTAGCAACAATATTTCCTCTTCAGATAAATTCTTAATTTTTCCAGTGGGCTTCTTGCAGCAAAATCCAGATTGAATTATATTGCTGTAATTACACTTTTACATAATTTAAGTCGATTTTCACAAAGATTATTTTTTGCTTTTAGGCATCTAGTTTCACAACTCACTGCGTCAAAATGTTAATAAGGTTATGTGCATCATGCAGAAATGGAACCATCGGGACATCGCTCTGAATATTAAGTACAAATGGTTCCAACAAATGTGCTGTTTAACTGCAAAATGTCAGTTTTGGTGATAGCAATTTGTCACTTACAGCTTCAGAAACAACTCTCAAACTTGGTGACTGAGGAATTGTTTTCTATTTATCTCAGTAACATAAGTTCAGGTATGAACAAGAATTACCAAAGCTTTTTCAACTGCGCATTGGCTTTTTTGACCCATCTTGTTCCACAAAAAGACGAATAAGAAGATCCAGTTATCTCATTGTACCAGGTGTACCGGATTGAAATGAGCATTAAGATACAAATGTGTTGATAGGGAACATTTGTTGTTAAAGAGCCTTAATTTTTTTTTGTTTGGTTAGTATGACATCTGTCAAATATATTTAGTATACATCAAGTCATGGAACAAACAACATAATATGTTTTCATCGTGTTAATGTCGAATTTTGTGCCAGAAAGTGATGATTTGCGGAAAGCATTAATTTCTTGTTTTCATTTGAAAAAAGTGCTGCAGAGTCGCATGAATGCTTGTCAAGGCATATGGTGATCATGCTCTATCAGAAGCAAAAGATGGTCTCAGAAACAATGACTGATGTAAGAAATGAACGTGGAAGACCACCAAAAAAGTTCGAATATGCCGAATTGCAAGCAATACTGGATGAAGATGATACTTTGAGTCAGAAACAAATGGCAGCAATGCTAAATGTTGTTGGGGGGGGGGGGGGGGAATATCTCTCTCTGACTGTTTGAAAGCTGTGGGAAAGATCCAAAAGTGTGGAAAATGGGTGCCACATGAACTGAATGAAAGACAGATGGAAAACCGAAAAACCATTTGTCAAATTTTGCTTCAAAGACATGAAAGAAAATCAATTTTGCATCGAATTGTTACTGGTGATGAAAAATGGATTTATTTTAAGAATCACAAACGGGAAAAATCATGGGTTAATCCTGGACAACCATCAACACCGACTGCAAAACCAGATCGATTTGGCAAGAAGACAATGCTCTGTGTTTGGTGGGATCAGAAAGGTGTGGTGTATTATGAGCTTCTAAAACCCGGTGACACTGAATACTAATCGCTACCGACAACAAATGATCAATTTGAACTATGCATTGATCGAAAAAAGACCAGAATGGGCCAGAAGACATGGCAAAGTATTTTTTTTACATAACAATGCACCTGCACACAAAGTAGAACAGGTTCAGGATACAATCAAAACACTTTGCTGGGAGCTGCTACCCCACCTGCTGTATTCACCAGACTTGGCCCCTTCCGACTACCATTTGTTTTCATCAATGGGACACACAATGGCTGAGGAACACTGGTTCCTATGAAGAAGTCGAAAATTGGGTGTCTGTCTGGTTTGCTTAAAAAGACCATTTTTATTTGTGTGGTGTCCACAAATTGCCAGAAAGATGGTCAAAATGTATAGAAAGCAATGGTCAGTACATTGAATAAAATGTTTTTACTTTTCAATTCAAAATTAGTGTCATTTTCACAAAAAATGTTCATTTTATACCGGTACACTTGGTATTGTGACCTTTGTACAGGCAAATCACAAAATAATTAATAGTACCCTAAAAAATGACCATTCTCCAATTAGTTTTGGAAATGCCTTTTCTGAAAGTGTCATGTTGTAATGCAAACTGCAGATACCAGTTTGCAGCAATTGTTAACAACCTAAGGATTCTTTTAGTTCCTTGTTAAAGTCATTCAAAAGTTTTAAATTCACATTTGGTCCATTCATTAATAGCAGAAACTTTTTTTAGGTTTTTAAAACTAAATGATCTTTTTATACCTCCAAACAAACCATTTCATGTGCTGCGAAGAGGTTTTACCTTGAGGTTAGTTTTTTCAACTTCATTGATCTTATCTATTCCAGCCTTCTCCAGTGTGCTGGTTCCGGAATATCACAGAAAAGCTCACCAGCATAAAAGTTACGAGTATCTTCAGTCATGGCAGTAATGAGTATTTCTTCTACTGGTTTAAAAATTCTACTATGTAATTCAACGATACAGACAGAAGTACGAGTTTCATAGTGCTGTCATGTTTAGTATTAAAATTTCATGTAGCAGATGATGTGACCTTTAAACACTGATTCAGAAATTTCATTCAGTCTGTATTATTACAACTGACCATCAGAACACTGTTCTGATGTATTGTTCACTACGCTCATAGTATGTTTTGACTTTTGAACAAAATAGTAATAAAACAAGCTTATACAGACTAAGAATATGGTGTTAGTGAAACACATTGACCACCCATAAGCAAAATTCTTTTATTGCACTTTCAGCCTGAGGTCACACAAATGGCATCATGACCAGTTTCATCATTTAGCAAGGTGTCAGACCATTTAAGTTACATAGTAACTCGTAGTACAACTGATGAATTACTACATATCGTGTTCAAAACTTCTGATTATGACTTGCTAAGAAGTTGAAACCTATTATGATACCATTTACATGAGCCAGTGCTGAAAAATACAGTAAAAGAATAAAACAAATCTTTATAAATAAAGTACCTGCTGGGAATGTTGGCGGGGTTTCATCAGGACAAACTGCTGGCTGGTCAGGTACTGGGTATACAGCAGGCTCTTCAACAGCCACTGCTGCTGCCGTTTCTTCAGCAACTGCATTCGTAGGGACCTCTCCTTCAGGTGCAACATTCTACAATTGAAAGAATCTTTATAATTGTGAACAATGCTGCATCACAAATATACTTGCAACTATTTTCCTACATTTCAATCAGTTAAATATGGATAAGAAATTAATATTAAATTATATACTTCATGGCACTACCCATACACACATCTGAGGGGCAACAGAGGTCATACAGGTGAGGTGATTGGCAGCAGGTAGGTGATGGGAAAAACATTGGAGAGGTCCCATAATTTTTATTTCTTGTCTATGTATGTACTGCACAAATGAAAGTATACCATCTCTTAAAAATTTTATCTTAAAGGGTTTTTAACATTTCTTTCACATCTGCAAGAATTACACTGGGATACAAGTTGTGGTACGAGAGAAATGAAGAAACGAAAAAGTATAGAGGTGGTGTTGTACATCAAAATAATATGAAGCCTACCATTTCTAAGCATTATCTACATTGTTTGGACACTTAATACAAGCAAAACTTTGTTTGTACATCTTACTGAATGAGTTACCTGTGATTTCAAGTAGTAGGTGTATTTTATCAAAGCCTGAATGAAGGTATGATCATAGTGACACTTAGTAATACCTTCTCAATATTCTGACCCTTTCCAGCAGTTTGTTCAGTTTTTACAGTTGCTTGCTCTGCAGTTCACTACAAAATCACTAACTAAACATTCCTCATCACTTACAAATCACTGATGCAGCAATTATTGCATCATCCCCTAGAACCACATGGATCTCAAATACCATTATCTGCAATAAGCCTGTGCAGAAATAAGAAAGTTATCACTATCAGACCCTCATGTGACAGCCTTATTAACTCTGTTCACATTTCCATAAAAATGACTTGAGGATAGTCTGCCAAAAATGGTTGATACACTGGATTTTTGCTTACTGTTTTAAGAACTACTTAGAGATCAGCAGTGCATCTGCACCTGTGTCACAAATATGTTGTCTGAGTTACAACAGAATTATAAGTTTAAAAAAGTTACTCTTTCCAATCTCCAGATTTAACGAACTATTAACCATTCTTGTTTAAGCACAGTGCCACTTCACTCCAACGAGGTATAGATTAAGCTAACTGTATTGTGAGAAGGGGACATTTCATTTCATATTCAAACTAAACCAAACAATGCCCTAACTTCTGTGACCTTTGGAGGGTAACTGGCATGCTAGTGTTCTGAATATACTAAATGAGTGGACCAGATTGACAGCAATGTGTTATGAACATTTGTGGTATAGAATACACACACAACCTCAACAATCCTGCAATGAAAGTGACAAGAGCACTACGTTCAGTAAAATACAATTATTGCACATGCACAGGAAAGCTTATAAATGCACATCAAAGATGATACTGCTGTGGTATCAACAACAAGGAAGATGTTTTACAGCTTTAGATGGAGAGAATGACAGGGGAGAGATGAGTCTGTAAAGGTAGATATACTCACCTCTCCTGGAGTCTCCTCTACAGCTTCTTCCACAGACTGGTCAAAATATCCACAACTGACTATGGTTGTTACAATTTCTTTCAGTTTTGCACATGTCGTCCCAACAAGCTCTTTTGGTTTCCCTTCAACAATAGCTAGTAGGTGTTCGGCAGAAAGATTCACTTGGTCCTGTGGATGCAGAAGAGAATTATCAAATTTACAAAGAGAGAAAAAAATGGAAAGACAAAAGATGAGCCCGATTCATACCTGGAATGATGGTGTGCCTTCTTCCCCTCCATGCTTTGGAGAAACCTCAACATATAAGTCATCCAGATACTTTAAATCTTCTTCAGTCAGCTGTGCTGCACCATTTCTACCAGCCAAAAAATCTTCCCGAACAGTATCTTGCCCCATACTCTGCAGTACATCCTAGAGCAAAAGTTTTGGGTGTTATGTGATGAACATTATATAATAAAACTACAGCATGTCTCTTTCTGATGCATTACATATATCTGCCTTAAGTATAGGCAGTTTCAAATACAAGTTTTTTCAACTTTTGTACTGAGCACAAAAGAATAATGTGTGTGATACATCTATACTGCAAAGAATTCAATGAACTGATTACAATGACAAGTACTTACCATACAGATAACAAATATTCTTTAAGTTTGACAGGATGTGCTAACACCAAGTTAAGGCACGCAAGAAAAATAATTATGAAAGCTTGATATATTGAGAAAATGTGTGTGTATGAACTATATTGACAACATAACATCATCACTATTATTCCTAGATAATCAAGAAACGAGATGACTGGCCACGTGTGGGAGTTATGTTTGCGTGGACATGTGCATTTTCTTTTGCTTACATCTTATGAACTTTGTGTGATAGCTAATAATATCTACCTTCTTAAAGTGCCTGTGTCACTCAACACCTTCTTTGTGTGTTGGCAGGGGTCTAGCCTTTTAGTATTATTGTTCCTTCTACAAAATATAGACATTTCCGCTTAACTGTTGGCATATCGCCTTTCTATGAGTGACTTATCTCTCAACAAGAAGCATATGCTTTTGCTTCACAGATTCGTGCTGAACAAACTTCTGTATTTTAAGTGGAAAGCTAAGATGTTAAGTAACCCAAACCGAATATTGCTCAATGGCTTGTCAGACAAGGACTTTTTAAAGTTCTCTCTTTCACAGATGCATTGTCAGAACTATTCCAATGAATCTCAATCTGACATGCTACTTCTTCACAGCAAGACCTGTGCATCTTACAAAGAAGATAACTTCACAATGATTCTACTTATTGGAACAAGGTTGTTTAGAAACAACTTTCACAGTTGGATGATGTTTAAAAAATGACTACAGCAAATGGACAGTGCCAGAAGAGCAGCAGCAAATATTGTATCACAAACAATGGTGAACAGAATTCACCACCAGCAATATCATTCTTGTCATATTCAATGTACAGAAATTACAATACAAAATATTTCCTCCTAAAATGAAACCATGGAAAAATCCAGGACAAAATAATGACCATATTATGAAAACGATAGATTGTTACTTACTATATATATCAGTTGCTGAGTTGTAGACAGGTACACAGGCATTCTGGAAGAAGTCATCCTGTCCAAAGGCTTACATGTTTAGCAGTCTGTCCTTTTCATAATATTGCCCTTCCAAAAAGGGATTTTCATACCTTCATTTCCTAACACAATCTCATTTTTATCTACATAATATAAGGTGGGTGTTCTAGGACATAAAATCAGTAACAATCCCGATGTCACCATACAACTGTCGTGTTTCACTTCATAAAACATTTTGTCTGGAGTCTAAATTGGCACTGAAAGCTCCAAATATTACTCATACTAGAGATTGGTTAGTTGGTTGATTTGGGGCAGAGGACTAAACAACGAGGCCATCAGTCCCCTCACATTCGGGAAGGAAGTTGGCTATGCCCTTTCAAAGGAACCATCCCAGCATTTGGTTGTATGGATTTAGGGAAAACGCACCGGACGTGGGTTTGAACCATCATCCTCCCGAATGCGAGTCCAGTGTGCTAACCACTGTGCCATATTGTAGATCTCGTGTATATATATTCATTAACCAATGCAGTATTCTGTGTAATTCCTATGGTGTGCTGCATAAGAGACCAGTACATCTCATCTCATTCACAAGTAGTTGTTACTTAACCTTAAACAGTGTTTAACCGTTTAACCTAAATTTTTGTATGTATAATACTTGCGCAGTGTTAACACCTACTCTCAACCTAGAAATAAAATTTAGAATTACTAAGGGCCGACAGTACAAACACTGCTGATTGCAGGGCAATTTAACCTTAGAATCAGAACTGAGCCAGTTCTGGAATCCACTGTGTTGTAAACACTAAACTTGCAACAACTGAACAAGGTTCAGTGCATCTTTTCTCGCTGTAATAGACCCACCTCATGATCTACATACATGTTTTCTTCAGTATAGTGCACAATCAAATCTCAGGAAGGTGTCAGTTTTAATGATCCTTAGTTTAATGAAACTGTTAGTGGATGGACAAAGATGTAGGTAATACAGATCAAGAAATATACCAATACAATAGCCAGTGATCACAGTTCTGCCAGCAGAGGATCATTCAGAAGAACTTCAGAACAATTGTAGTGGGGACCTTTCTTTTCCTCCAATAAAATAAGCAAGTGAAAATCCAATATATTCTGGATGGCAGTAACAAAAAATGTGTATCCAGCATTGAATATCAAATTTGCAGTTTCTTTTTGAATCTAATGAGGAAGTGCAAGTTTAATCCTGGAATTTTGTTTTATATGGAAAAAAGTGATTTTGTGAGACAAAAAGTACAATATGCAGGTTTTATTCAGTGCAGTAAAATCAACACGAAGTATTTAAACAACACTTCAATAATTGTAAAAATAAATGTTATATAATTTTAATTAAAAATTTCAAACAATTTGCACCTTGAATCTCTGTTTAAACAAGTCTTAGTATTAGTTACAAAATGTCACCTCATGAGTTAAGGGGTATTATTGAAGTATGCATTTTATTCACATAGTAAAAAAGGAGGTAACTAACTTCAATCAAAAATATTGCTCTCCTAGAGGACAATGGAAATGAAGATGAGAATGTAGTGCAAGTTAACTGTGACACCAATACATTGCATATTTTGAACAAACAATAACCTCTACAAGCTGATAAGCAACACCCAAGCCCTTTCTGTTAAAAAACCCGCAGTGTCAGACTCACGTCCCAAGACCAAAGACATTCTTGATGTGAAATACAAATTTTACAAAAGATTGGAGTGCCTCATACATGAACATAAAACACAGTGGATGCTTGCAAAATTAAAAGGCTGCAACCACCATGTTCTCCCAATTATTCGTGCACAGATTATCCAGTTTGAGGACTATTTGTGCTTAATGAGAGAAAGTGAGAATTTGTGCTTAATATGTGTGTGTGTGTGTGTGTGTGTGTGTGTGTGTGTGTGTGTGTGTGTGTGTGTGTGTGTGTGTGAGAGAGAGAGAGAGAGAGAGAGAGAGAGAGAGAGAGAGAGAGAGAGAGATATGCAATATTTTTCTCTAGCAAACAGTAATAACCCACCATCAGACAAGAAGTGCCATTTCCACTGTCTAAAGAACTGCCCCACGTGACAACAGAGTACTGTTTCCCTTGTTATAGTCCAGCCTACTCATCTACACCTATACTCTGCATACCATCGTTCCATTCAGTTATGGAGTGCAGGAAGAACAATTGTTTGAATGCCTCACTGTGTGCCATAATTCTAATCTTATCCTCTTGATTGCTATGTGAGCAATATGTAGGGGAGTGTAGTACACGTTTAGAGTCATCATTTAAAGCCAAATCTTGAAACTTCATTAACAGAATTTCTCGGGATAGTTTATGTCTATCTTTTTAAGAGTCTTCCAGATCAGTTCCTTCACTATCTCTGTATACACTCCCATGGATCAAAGAAACCTGTCACTATTCATGTTGCCCTTCTCTATCCACATTCAAAACCCAGACTGAGCTTATGTGATCATTCCTTGTCGTACCCCAGCGGTCTGTACATGTTTGGTGATTCCAACAGTGACTCACTGATATTATAGTCATAGGATGCTATGTTTTCGCTGTGAAATGCACAATTTTACATTTCTGAACATTTAAAGCAAGTTGCCAACTTTGAAATCTTATCAAGATCTGACTTAATATTTATATAGCTGCTTTCAGGTAGTACTTTATTCTAGGTAACTGCATCATCTGCAAAAAGCCTCATTTTACTATTAATGTTGTCCATTATGTCATTAAATTACAGCAGGAACAATAAGGGTCACAACACACTTCTGTGGGGCACACCAAAAGTTACTTCTACATCTGACAATTACTCCATCCAAGATACACTGGACATTGAGTCGCATGATTTTCAGAAAGCAAGAAATACTGCATCTTCCTGACTGCCTTGATCCTAAGCTTTCAGTACGCCATTTGAGAAGAGTGTGAGTTGTGTTTCACATGATGATTTTGGAATCCATGCCAATTGGCACTGAGGTCATTCTGTTCAAGATACCTCATTATGTTTGAGCTCAGAATATGTTCCAAGGTTCTACAACAAATCAAAGTGAAGCATATTGGATGGCAGGTTGATCCTGATAGGGATTTCAGTAGGCCCTGGAGATTTCTTCAATTTTAACAATTTCAGCTGTTTCTCAACACCATTGACACCAACACTTATTTCATTCATCTTTTCAATGGTAACAGGATTAAATTAGAGCAATTCTCCTGTTCCTTTGTAAAGGAACATCTGAAAACTGAGTTATGTATTTCAGCTTTTGCTTTGCTACCCTCAATTTCAGTTCCAGTGTCATTCACTATGGACTGGACACTAACTTTGGTGCCGCTAACAGCCTTTACACATGACCAGAATTTATCTGGTTTTTCTGAAATATCATCTGACAGTACTCTGCTACAATAGTCATTGAAGGCATCATGCGTTGCTCTCTTGACAGCCCCACACTTTTCATTTACCATATCCCCCCCCTCTTTCTGGCCCTGTGCTTTGTTTTATATCTATTACATAGTAATCTCAATGTATAGTGACTATACCACAGATGTTCCCTTCCATTATGAACTGTTCTGCTGGGTGCATATATATCCACTACACAGGCAACAGTTCTTTTAAACTTTAGCAATAGTGTGTGTACATGTTCCAGCCCTTTGCTGAAAGTTAAGACACTATTGATTTTTTTATCTGGTTTACTGAACATACATCTTTCTGCTTGTTTTTGCTGTACTCTGGAAGTCATTGTTGCCACAACTGCATAATGGTCACTGATATCAGGTTTGATGTGGACATCCTCAAAGAGGTCAGGCCTATTTGTTGCCATTAGATCCAATATATTTCCATCATGACTGAGGTTTCCTAACTACCTGTTCTAGGTAGTTTTCTGAGAAGGGATTTAACAATGTTTCATAGGATGTCTTAATACCAATCACTAACAAAACTGTAATTTTCTGGATGGTAATCGGCATGTGCCACTGAAGCAAGTCAAAAGAAATTTCTAAGAGATATGATGGCAAAATGAAAGAAACACGTTAACATTAAAACAAAATTTAGAATTGGAAGATTTGAGAAGGGGAAAACAACTGCAAATGGCTCTGAGCACTATGGGACTTAACATCTATGGTCATCGGTCCCCTAACAACTGCAAAACCAAGTGCTAACACTGGCACTGGAATGCAGACTGTCCGGGACATTAAAAGGAATAAGCATGTTGTCAGGAAATGCAATTCTAATTCTGGACCACCTGCATGCAACAGCATGAAGAGATCTACATTTGACGGCCTAGATGCTGCCAAAAACAAGCAGAAGGTATCACTATTTCAGACAATGTGTGGCAAAAGAGCTAAATCGTTTTTTCCTGAAGCTCTATGGTTATATGGGGCCTCATCTGGATGGCTAATCAGATTCAAACATCATGAGATTCAGGAACTTACTGTGCAAGGAAAGCAGCTTAGTTCAAATTTTGTGGCAGCTAATTTCTCCTGGGAAGGGTTTCCGATTGGTTGGTTGGTTTAAAGGCGGGAGAAGGGACCACACTACGAGGTCATCAGTCCCTTGTTCCTAATAAAACAATGCCACAAGTGTTAGAATAAAATGGACGAAACACACAACACAAAATGGAAAGAAAGGAAAAGCCACAAGAACGAAGGGAAGGCAACAAACACTAAAAGGAACAAAAGAGGACAAGAAAACAGAGAGATGCTAGAAACAGAAGACAGTAAAACATGAATGCAGATTGCAGTGGCTGGCCAACCACGGGAATAAAAAGGGAAAGCCATAACACATTAAAACCTCCACCCTAAAAGCACTAGGGTGGACGACAGAGGGACAAAGGACAAGCGCTAAAACCTACATAGAAGTATAAAACCCAATATCAAGGATGAAACGTACAACTTAAGCAGCTGTGGAGGCATTGCCACCCAACACCGAAGGCAGGGTGCTGGGAAAGTTAAAAGTCTGAAACAGAGCGGCCAAAAGTGGGCAGTCCATCAAGAGGTGGACGACTGTCATTTGGGAGCCACAGCGACACTGAGGTGGGTCCTCATGACGGAGTAGGTAACCATGCGTTAGCCACGTATGGCCAATGCGGAGCCAGTAGGGGACAGCTGATTCTCTGCGAGAGGCCTGCATGAAAGACTTCCACACATTCATAGTCTCCTTAATGACATGCAGTTTGTTGTGCGTCCTGTTACGCCATTCCATCTCCCAAAGCCGGAAAACCCTGCAGTGTAAGAACACAGGTCAGCTTCAGAGATGCCTATCTCCAGAAAAGGTTTCCGTGTCGCCTGTTTGGCCAGCCTGTCGGGAAGCTCGTTGCCGGGGATTCCGATGTGTCCTGGGGTCCACACAAATACCATGAAACGACGGGACTGTTCCAGGGCATAGATGGACTCCTGTATGGACGCTACCAGAGGGTGGTGAAGGTAGCACTGGTTGATAGCTTGTAGGCTGCTCAATGAGTCAATACACAGGAGAAATGACTTGCCAGGACATGAGCGGATGTACTCAAGAGCACGAGATACGGCCACCAGCTCTGCAGGGGAAACACTGCAGCCAACGGGCTGCCACTGCAGCCAACTCGTCAATACATCCTCCATGAACATATGCGAAGCCTAAGTGACCATCAGCCATTGAGCCGTTGGTATAAACCACTTCAGAGCCCTGGAACACATCAAGAATCTAGAGGAAGTGACAGCGGAGAGCAGTGGGGTAAACAGTCTAAACAGTCCTTAGAACCATGAAAAAGGCCCAGACGATGCTGCGGCCAAGGCGTACACCCTGGAGGTGTACGTGAACGGACTGCAATAAGAGATGGTAAAGGGAAGGACTCCAGTTCAGAGTAAAGGGACTGCACGCGAACCGCAATTGTTAGCCCCGATTTGGGTGGCCGATGCAGTAGATGGACTGCTGTGGGCAAGAAAAAGAAACTAATTTGGATGCGCATGGGAACTACGAATGTGTGCTGCATAACTGGTGAGTAGTTGCGCATGTCTGATTTGCAGGGGAGGGACACCAGCCTCCACCAGTACGCTGGTCACCGGACTCGTCAGAGGAGCTCTTGTCGCTAATCGGACCCAACAGTGGTGAACAGGGTTGAGTAAATGCAATGCTGAAGTCACTGCGGAACCATAAACCACACTTCCACAGTCAATTTGGGATTGGACAAGGGCTCTGTAGAGCTGCAGCAGCGTACAGCGATCTGCACCCCAATTGGTGTTGCTCAGGCAATGGAGGGCATTGAGGTGCTTCTGCTTAAGCTGACGAAGATGAGGGAGCCAAGTCAATCGAGCGTCGAAAACCAGTCCTAGGAATTTATATGTCTCCACTACTGTGAGTGGATCGTTATTAAGGTAAAGTGCAGGTTCCGGATGAACGGTACGATGCCAACAGAAGTGCACGACACATGACTTTGTGGCTGAAAACTGGAAGCCGTGGGCTAGAGCCCGCACCTTGTGGGTGGCTCCTTGGAGGTGCCGCTCAGCAACAACAGTACTGGAGCAGCAGTATGAACTGCAGAAGTTGTCTGCACACAGAGACGGTGGGCTCGACAGCTGCTGCTAGACCGTTAATGGCTACTAAAAATAGAGAGACCCAATACAGAGCCTTGCGGGACTCAATTCTTCTGGATATGGATGGAATTATGAGTCACCAACTTGGACACAGAAAGTACGGAGCGACACAAAGTTTTGGACAAAAATCGGGAGCATGCCCCAGAGACCCCACTCACACAATGTGGCAAGGATATGTCACCAGGTCGTGTCATATGCTTTTTGTAAATCAAAAAAGATGGCAACCAGATGTTGCTGTCTGGAAAGGGCTGTTCATGTGGCAGACACTATGGACACAAGATTATCTGTGGTAGAACGACCCTGGCGGAAGCTGCCCTGACATGGAGTCAGCAAGCCACGTGACTCCAGGACCCGACCCGACCCAACCCAACTGCCGACATACCATATGTTCCAGCAGCTTACAAAGAACATTTGTGAGGCTAATGCACCGATAGCTATCCACATCAAGCAGGTTTTGACTGGGTTTGAGCACCGGAAAGATGGTGCTCTCCTGCCATTTCGATGGAAAGACGCCATCACACCAGAGCCAGTTGGAGAAGATCTCGCTTGTAGTCCCAGGAGCTGTGTCGGGGCAATGTGCAAGGGCACTGAGGAGCTCCCACTCTGTAAATGGGGCGTTATAGGATTCACTGCATCATGTAGTGAATGAGAGGACATTCCCTTACAGGCGCCGTTTGAGTGTGCGAAAGGCTGGGGGGTAATTCTCCGACGCAGAGGCTTGAGTAAAGTGCTAAGCAATCGCGTTTGCGTCGGTACATAACTCGCCATTTATGGTAACACCAGGGACAGCTGTTGGGGCCTGGTACCCAAAAAGACGTTTGATCTTTGCCCAGACTTGGGAAGATGACGTGTGGCACCCAATAGTGGAGACTTCTCTCTCCCAACACTCCTCCTTCCGTTGTTTGATAAGGTAGCGAACACAGGCACAGAGCCGTTTAAAGGCTAAGAGGTGCTCCAGGGAAGGATGCCGCTTATGCCGCTGTAGAGCTCGCTGACGCTCCTCAATTGCTTCAGCGACTTCCAGTGGCCACCAAGGGACTGCCTTTCGTCAGGGGCACCCTCAAGAGTGAGGGATTGCATTTTCTGCTGCAGAAACAATTTAGCTGGTCACCTGTTCAACCATCACATTGATGTTACTGTGTCAGGGAGATTCAGCAGAGGTGATTAAAAGTTCCCCCGTCTGTCTTGTTCAGAGCCCATCTGGGTAGGTGTCTGTGTGCCTGATGCTGGGGCAGTGGTCTCTACCACACAGGTCATCATGTGCTCTCCAGTGGATAGATGGGAGAAGTCCTGGGCTGTAAATTGATTAATCGATGACCGAGTAACTACCACGAGCCACACTGAAATGTGTGGCGACCCCAGTATTTAAGAGGCAGAGGTCGAATTGAGACAGTGAAGTTTCGACATCTCTGCCTCTGCCAGTAAGCATGGTACAACCCCACAAGCGGTTATAGGCATTAAAATCTCCCAGAAGTAGGAAACGTTTAGGGAGTTGATCAATCAGTGCAGCTAATATATTCAGGGGTACTGCACCATCAGGAGGAAGATATACATTGCAACATCCTTATTCTGACAGCCACAGCATCAAGAGGGGTTTGAAGGGACATATGTTCACTACAGACCAAGTTCAGGACAAACACAAACTCCACCTGACACACTATTATAATTGCTTATAGTTGCTATGATTCCTGTAATATCCTTTATAGCCGCAGAGGGCAGGCGGCTGCATTGCTGGGAACCAGGTTTCCTGGAGGCAATGCAGATAGCAGGTGTAAAGCTTAACAGTTGCCGTAGCTCAGCCACGCGGTGGAGAAAACTGCCGCAGTTCCACTGGAGGATAACATCGTGAGACTGGGAAGGCATGGAACACTGAGGCAATTTACACCTCAGAGTCACCTGCTGCCACCAATTTATTGCCCGAGCCGTCTACATCCATTATGTCTGAGGGTCTGGCGAGATTTAGGTCCTCAGCGGACGCCAAAATCTCCACTCCATCCTCAATTTCCTTGGTCTTAGGTTTTTTTTGGATTTATCTTCCTGCTTCTTGGGTTTCCCTGGATGGGAGGATTTCACCGATTCGGTCTCCAGGACTGAGGATGAGTGTGAAGCCTTACGACCAGCTGCTTTTGGGCTCTTCAGCCACTGGCAGGTGTCATCTTTCCCACTAGAAAAAACCTGGTAAGGGTGTGACCCAAGAGACCCCTTCCCAGCAAGAGAAGCCGAAGAAGAGTTACGCTTCTGCGGCTTAGAAGTGGGGATGGACATCCCCGATGGCTGGGAGTGGGGTGTTTGCTGCTCACGAAGTAGGTGGTGCAGGAACAACAGGGAGGGAAATGCCCCCACCGTCAAGTGGGCAGTTGTCTTCCGGCTCAGAGGTGACCTGGGTTGGCGGAGCTGATGGTGTCAGAACTGTTGGAGCAGCGGCATAAGACGATGTCATATGCACAGGATGCAGGCATTCAAATTCTCTCTTAGCCTCAGTGTAGGTCAGTCAGTCCAAGGTCTTTTACTCCACGATTTTCCTTTCTTTGTGGAGAATCCTGCTGTGGGGCGAGCAAGGAAAATGGTGCTCTCCACAGTTGACACAGATGGGAGGCAGGGCACATGGAGTATTGGGATGTGATGAGCGTCCACAATCTCGGCCTGTGATGCTGAAAGTACAGCGGGAAGACATACAGCCGAACTTCCAGCATTTCAAGCACCACATCAGGGGAGGGATAAAGGGCTTTACATCACAGTGATAGACCATCACCTTGACCTTCTCGGGTAATGTTGCACCCTCTGAGGCCAAGATGAAGGCACTGGTGGCAACCTGATTATCCTTCGGACCCCGGTGGACGCGCCGGACAAAATGTACACCTCGCTGCTCTAAATTGGCGCGCAGCTCATTGTCGGACTGCAAAACAAGGTCTCTCTGAAATATGATACCCTGAACCATATTTATGGAGCGTAATGGTTACAGAAACATCCCCCAGATTGTCACGAGTGAGTAACTCCCGTGACTGGGCAGAGGATGCTGTTTTGATAAAGACTGACCCAGATCTCATTTTGGACAAGCCCTCCACCTCCCCAAACTTGTCCTCTAAATGCTCAACAAAAAACTGAGGCTTCATCATCATGAAAGATTCCCCATCAGCTCTCGAACATACAAGGTACCGGGGCAAGTAAGATGTGCTGCCATCCATAGCCTGACATTCCTCCCACGGTGCGACCAGGGAAGAGAACGATTTGGGGTTGTACTTCTGTGCGTTGAATTGAGCTTGTGATCGCTTAGAGACTGCTTGTGTTTCACCACCAGCAAGAAATGATGGACTACACTTCATCGCATGTGATCTGCCCTGATGCCACCCACTCCGACCAAGGGCCTCCTCCAGGTGCCACCCAGCCGCAGCAAAGGCCACCTGGCAGGATGGCCATTGCTGGGAGTCCCGATGCCCCAGGGGGATGGGTATCTACCCCTTGGCATACATGGGGAGTTAACGGCGCAGGCATCAGCAGAGCAATCCCTGTGTGGTCAGGGGGCTACAACCAACGGGGTAAATGGTGACCCCATCACTACGGACTGGCTACCGTGCTGGATATCAGGTGCAAAGAAGTCAAGGGTCCTCGTCGATGCAGAAATCTATAGTGCATGGTGGAAAACGCACCCAGGAAGGTGTCCACGCCCAAGAGATAGAGAATGGGCATGACTGCAATCCGACGACAAGAAAGTGGGCTAAAGATCTCAATGCACGATGGACACTATGCACATTGTAAGGTGCCCTTCCCCAATTGGCTCGCTCTCCGGGAAAATTTTGAAGAATGGAGGTCAAACCCTGCAGAGGATCAACACAAAGGCCGAAACGTGTGAAACTCTTTTCAGTCGCCTCGTATGACAGGCAGGAATACCTTGGGCATATGCTAACCCCCAGACCCACAGTGGGGAAGAGTTTCCAAAATTTTTGGAAGAAGAGAATGAGGATGAAAGTGGTCTGTACTGGAAATGTCTACCAACCAGAACCATTGCTTTTAAGAGCATGGTTAGCATTCCTAGATATAAATCATCTAAAGAGGGAATTGCAATTTTGAGCACTGCTAATGCTTCAGAGAAGGACAAAGTGAAACTTCTAGTGATTGGTAAAGAAAAAAATCCCCGAGCATTGAAGGCTATCGCAGCTAAGGCTCTCCCTTTGCATTCTTACAGTGAAAACGGAGCAAGGATAGACGGTGTAATTTTCAAAGACTGGTTCCACATAGATTTTGTACCACAAGTTTGGTGTTTTGTAGAAGAGAACATATTGGCAAAGAAGGCTGTTCCATTGCTTGATAACACCCCTTCACATCCCAGCACCAGGATTCTCGTATCCCATGATGGTCTCATCTTAATCAAGTTTTTACCTCCTAATGTGACTGCCTTTTTACAGCCATTGGACCAAGGCATAAATCTATCAGTAAAATGGTACAACCAGGCTGGTCTAATGGGAGTGCTAGTTGAGGATTTGGTGACATTCTGTAAGAATGACAATTCTAGATTCCATACACAGGAAGTCAAGCCACACCAACTAGTTTGAACATACAGGAAAATTCTTCTGCGATACAGAAAAAAGTGATTTTCAAGGTGTTAGTGATGATGAAGTAACTGCACAAACGATAAATCTGGCAATGGGTTAAAATGGTTTTGAAGATGTTAATTAAGAAAACTTGAATTAGTGGATGAAGACTGATGCACGGGAACATGGCTTCCAGTACAAGTGACATTGAACTTGACCACAGCTTTGCAACAAAACAAAGATGATGATGATAGTGACCCTGTCAGTCACTGCAACACATTGTAATGTGTACTCTTTTAGAGTACACGAGCCAGAATACAATGACATTATTGCTGTAGGTAGAATTCAAAATGTCGCACGAAAAATGTAAACTCCTCTCAGAAGCAGACCAACATAACAGACTACTTTAAGAAATAAACAGGCCTACAGTAAATATGCACAGAACACAGATAAATTTTCAAACAAAATAACAGGATTGAAAATATCTAAATTTTGAGTATGTTTCGATTATTTGTTTATGTTTAGTTTAGTCCTAAACTGAAACAATTCAGCCTTTCTGAGAAATGACTTTAGATTGGACACCAAGAATCCTGGACAGTACTGCAAAACGCAAGCTAAAACCTCATAATTAGGAACTGACTTATGCCTACTACTAGTTTTATTCATCAATATACACACAATTGTCACAGCAGCTTAAGCACTTTTTTGTAGTTAAAACTGATCAAGAATTGTGCACTTATTGTTATTTGAGCATAGAGAATATTATTTTAAGACTTTTTCAATCATGTTTGGCTGCTTTTTAACTCCCTGTACTTAACTTTTCACTTCACATATTTCTAATTTCCCTTCCTTACTTTAGTGCTGGTTTGGCCAGGTGTGTGTGTGTGTGTGTGTGTGTGTGTGTGTGTGTGTGTGTGTGTTGGGGGGGGTGGGGGGGGGGGCACAGGCATCCCAAAGCCCAGTCTGTCACTCTGCTTTTCTCAGAACTACCCAGAATGGCAGCAGGATATTTCATTCAGCACTGAGCTGTGGCATTTTTCAGTCAGCACAACATTCAGCAGCCATGGTGTCAGTACTGTTTACCCTCTGCCATTTGTTCTTGGTATGAAGGATGTTCGCAAGCTGATTGCACTAAAGGGGGTAGTCTGGCAACCCATCTTAACAATTATTTGAAACAAGTGGGAATGACAGAAGAGAGGGATGAGCATTCTCAATTCGCTTAAGTGACAGGTACTGCATATTTGCTATGAAACATTAGGATAGCATGCAAGAAGAATTTAAAGATTTATTTACTTGACAGTAAAAGAGCAAAAACTTACAATGACCAAAAGACAGGATTCATTGTGTCCATTAAGAAGCACTTTGTGCTAAACTTAAAGACAAAGAGCATGTGAAGAAATTAGTGGTACAAATAGTAAAATTTCTGATACACACACATTATTCAACAGTCAATTGCAACAGTTTTAAATGGAACTGAACAAAGAGCATGGAGACTTCATATATTACTGCAAAGTATGTTTACGGTAAGGCACATGGCAGGAATGATTTCTTGATTTAACATTTGGTGTTGAATTAAAAAAAAAAGCATTATTCAATGAGGATGCATTAAAAATGCAGTTTCAATTTAAATTGCCCCTGTGCATACGCAGATGTAACTGACTGACCTGCAGGACAATTTCAGTTTTAATGACAAAAATCTTTTTATGTTGAAACTGTTCAGAGCTTTTACATTGCTTTCCTATGATATAGTTTTCGAGTCTCCATAATAAGGTTGCAAAAGTGCAAATATATGGCAACTTGAGAGCAAAACTTAATTATCTGCGTATGTATGCCAACAGTTTGTACCAGGTAACTGTAGCTACAGCACACCAAAAATAACTAAATAATGCTGAAAATTTGTTTTGTTTGTGATCTTTATTGTTGAGAAATGTAAAATATATACAAAAGCCACTTGCAGTACCAACTTATTGCCATTTAAATGCGGCACGTTCACAGTATTCCCCTTTTCATGTTCAAGACAGTGTAGTGTGGCAGTAAGGGAAATGTAACGCGAGGCAGAGTGCTTTGGCCCTCCTGCCCAAGACCAACCCATGAGTCGAAATCGTGGCCATCCCTGCTTTATTGCCTATAAAAATCTGAATGTAGTATTAATTACAAGTTGCCTTCAAGAACTGTTACGAGATCAGTCATTATCTGTACTAATTACTTAACATAACCAATACTTTCCGTAATCTAAGTTTACAGATGGAAAAAAATATTGGAGCTTCGGGAGTGCTAAAGAGGGAAAGTCATATTTACTTAACTTTTTATGTTAAAACAACTTTATTATTTACTTCTTTTTCTCTTATTTGTACAAATATGTGTTGGTTTGTAATGTTACAAGGTAGCGACCTGATGAGTGCAGTTTAATTAAGCCACAAAATTTTGGCAGTGACAGATGACCTTACGTCTTGGCAATTAATGATCTGAGATTAATGTTTATACAACACAAATTTCCAGGTTCATCTTCATCTGCAATCATTTTCTGTGTAGATTAAACTTCTCTATACAATCTGCCCTAAATCTTATTTCTGAGCACATTTCTTGATAGTTGCTAGTTTGATAGACTTTATCTAGGCATAGACCAAGTGACAACCTAACCAAACCATCTATGTAACTTAAATTCTCTCAAAACAAAATCAACTAATTCATTCTCCTGTGATCTCTAAAACTGTACAAAAACAAAGGCAACTGCACAAAATCAAGATTCTGTTTCAGTTACTGTATTTACCAGATAAGAATTTTTTTCCCACATTTGTCATTCGAAAAATATATGGTCATATATTTGCAGATTAAACTGTCACCATTGGGGACAACATTTTTATGATTCCAAACAGAGTATGTACAGGGCATTTTATACATGAAGATTTGGTTATTGAGCGACATGCAGATTTTGAAAAATTCGAAAGGGCAGGGTTGGGCAAAAAATACTCACACTCCAACAGCCTCTAGCTCTCCAGATACACTGAAGCACTTGGTACAGTATCAACATTGCTCAATCATGTGACATTTGCCTCACGTGGCACTAGTGCAAGGGAAATGTGAGGAAATATGAACTAGCCACTACAACAATCTATTGTTCTGCTTAAAATTTGATGATTTTGTGAAATACAAGATGAAATAGTTTTAAATTCTATCATCTTATGAACTCTTGTATTTGAACAAGTTTGCAATGAAGTTGTCATACATGTATGAGTACCACATACACAAATTAACACTGCTTTTTAAATGAAAATACCACGTAGAACTGAAAATGTTGATCCAGACGAATATTTTAATAAATTATGAGACTGTAATGTTTGACCATGTGGGTTGCAAATGAGACAATTCGATCACTGTTCCTGTATTAGAATAATGGGTAAAAACATTACCAGCTTTGGAACATAATTGTGACATTCGGATGATACAAGAAGGAAAATTAATCCAGAATGAAATATCCAATGAACCAAATAATATTAAACTGACTTATCGCAAGAATACATTACAGCTGTAAGACCCATTGTGGAGATATTGCCAACAGACATCAATTGATCGCAGGACGAGTGAATGTTTGAGGAACTACTTGAATCTTGACTGCGCTCTTCTATTTTCTATTAATTGCTGTTCTTACATATGACTTTCACCCTAGATGATATTGCAATCTATATTTCACAGTTCTCAAGCACAGAGCACATAAAGGGTTGGAGGAGGAAGAGTGACACCATCTCAGCTGAGAACTAAGCCAAGTGCAGGTAGGGGATTAGTGAGCAAGCAACAAATTACATTGTGTTGCCAACCACGAGAATCTGTACCACATAGTAACAGTTTATAGGAACATCCACTACCTTTTAATAGCAGTTACATCAATCCATTTGTAGACTAAACAGAATTGACTTTAAAATTGGACAAATACTTAAAAGTAGTATTCATTTCTGTAGGAGATGGTAAAAGTCTCGAAGGGACCAGTGGTGTACTTACGTGTTTCATGCTACAAGTTGTTGACACTCACTGTGACGTATGACTGAAACGGAAGGGGGTGCATCAGCTGCTGGTTTCATGCAGCCGATGAGTGCATTGGGCAGACAATATGTCTGGAAGCAATAGTCGTTTTAACATTCCATCAGTGGAGAAGCAGAATCATATCTACTCTAAAAACAGCTGTGTTCTCAGGTCTCACTGTAACTACAACCTCAGCAATCTCAATATATTCAGAAGACCAGCCAAATATTTGTAACAACGAATATACACTGATGAGTCAAAATAATATGACCTGTTTAATAGCTTGTCTGTACGTCTTTGGCATGAAACACATAAGTGATTCTGCTTATCAGGGATCCAAAAGTTTGTTGGTAGGTTTTTGGAGGTATATGGTATTAGATGTCTACACACAGTTCATGTAATTCACACTAATAATGGGCCACAGACTTGCATGTGTGGTGATGGCAGCTGATAGTGACCCACATGGATTAACAAAGTGAATTTGCTCGGTGAGACAAACTTGAGTTCACTATAATGCTCCTCAAACCACTGTAGCTTGTTCTGGCTCCAAGATACTGAATCATATTGTTGAAAGTAGTTGGGGAAGACATAAAACATGAAGGGACACAGGTGGTTCACAGCTGTTAGTGTGTCTTCAATCAGCCCCATGCAAGTGCTAGAGGATGTCTTAGTATAATGCTGCTCCCATCAGCCTGCATCCACGGATCACTGCACATTTGGAGCTGCCATTCACCTCTATGACAGCAATCGCGGAGATGACCAACAACCTAATGTAGCAAAAATATTATTCAGCCGAAGATCCGTGCAGTCTTAATTGACGACGTACTTCGGTCAACATGTGAACACGTAGGGCTGGTCTGCTGCGTAGCTCCATGTTCAACAGTGTACAATGAATGGCGTGCTCCGAAACGATTGTGCTCGCGCCAGCATTGTGCTGTTTTGGCAGAGATCCCACAGATCTCCGTCTATCCAACCTCACAGAGCAGACAAGCCTCTGAAACCCGCATCCTGCAAAGAGTTGTGGACAGGCAACCATTTAGCACCTAGTGATAGTTTCAGTTCCTACTTCTTTCCTTAGATGCTCAAGACACTAGCATGTGAACATTCGACCAGCTTCACCATTTTCGATACACTCATAATCTGTACTTCGACAAAGTCTCTTATCTCAATTGATATTTCCATTTTGTAGCCTACATCTTCACTATGGTGAACACCCGTCCATGTCTGTTCTGCTGACATACTTTTGTTGCACCATGTGCCCCCAACGCCATCAGGCAGCAGCCAAGGTTGCAGTGGACGGTGTTCATAATGTTTTGGCTTATCAGTGTATAACTTTTACAGGTGTGTTATTAGGATGATGACTAAAGATAATGGTACCACAAACAGGTTGGTAAGCAAAACAGGTACAAACTAAAACAGCACAAATTTATGTAAACTACTACTTTTTGTTTGTTTTATTTCTCCTTGTATCATCAAAATTTAGAAAATTGGGAAATTGCATAAATTAAGAATAGGTAGAGAGTGAACTTTTTAAGCAGATAATTTGTAAATAAAACAGTTTGTAATTTTCATTCCCAGAATGTTAAAAATAAATTTTTCTCTAGGAGCTACTTTGATGGGGGGGGGGGGTTGTCTTGTATACATTGTCATCTTATATGTGGGTAAATATGGCAATTCTTTCTAAATTCATGTGACCATAAGCGACAAATGTGGGAACAGTTATTCTACCTTGATGCTTTTCAAGAGCATCAGATTGTTCTACTTGGGCTAATTCTGTGCATCCAGCATTTTGGAATTCTGTTTGTGATGAACTTAGAATGCTGCATTTATTCAATTAATTGATTAGTCTTTCATAATCAATTGTATTGTTTTTGAGAATTGTAGCAGTAGAGAAATGAGCCTGTAGTTTAGAGAGTTACACCTGGCTTCACATTATTTGAGTGTTCTCCAGAAGGATCAAAATAAAACAACCTGATACTGTTTAAAAGAATAGGTGTGTCACAGGCACATTCTTAGCTCTGTCTAATGCTTTTCCTGCTGTTCACCCTAAGATTCTATCAATTAAGAGATTAAAAAGAGGTAGTCCACATGAGGAGAGAACAAAATGCAAGTATTGTAGTGGTTCTGCCTGCTTTATTTTCTTCATTTGTTGTCATCCGTGTCTACGTACTGCATTGATACACTGGCTGAAAAACGGGTTGTGGATTCAGACACTGACTACTATAATAATGTAGCCAACAGGTGTACAGTTGCAGTTCACAGTACTTTAATTTCACTGTTCACACCCCCCTAATAATACACAGTTCTATGGCCACTGCACTATTGTTTAACTTTCATAAAATAGGAGGTTGGCCTTCAATTTTAAAGAATATAATACCAGATCTAATTTTGTGCTTAGTTTTATGAATGAAAGTGATTTTCTAATTTATTTTGACTATTCCTAGCTAGTATCTTTCATTATAGGATAAAATGACTGAGGTTGTGCTGTTTTAATCAAACAATACTATCCTCCTCTATCCACTATCATGAGACAATATCCTTACAAAAGCAATGGATACATGAATATAAACAACAACCACCATCACGCCCAAATTCCAATCCCGGGAGCGGAAAGACTTACCTTAGGGGGAAAAAAGGACAGGTATACACTCGCACACACCTGTATACCTGTATACCTGTCCTTTTTTCCCCCTAAGGTAAGTCTTTCCGCTCCCGGGATTGGAATGACTCCTTACCCTCTCCCTTAAAACCCATATCCTTTTGTCTTTCCTTCTCCTTCCCTCTTTCCTGACGAGGCAACCATTGGTTGCGAAAGCTAGAATTTTGTGTGTATGTTTGTGTTTGTTTGTGTGTCTATCGACCTGCCAGCGCTTTTGTTTGGTAAGTTTCATCATCTTTCTTTTTAGATATATTTTTCCCACGTGGAATGTTTCCCTCTATTTTTATATATATATAAAAGCAAGCAAGTCAAGCAAAGAAATATTTTTATAGTGAATCACACCATGTACTATAAAATACATAAGTTGAACATAGAATTATCACCTCAGTTTTATGAACAATAATGTGACCATTTGTTTTCTTACCTGGACCAGAAGAATTTCTTTAACTTTTGCATGTTCCTGCTGTGCCCTCTCTAATGCTTCCTTCCGAGCCAGTTTCTTCTGCTGCTTAGCAGCATCTGCAGCAATACCTTGGAACTGTTTGTTTAATTCACGTGCAAATTCTAGAGTCTGCTGTACTTCATTAAATTTTGACACAGCATTCAGCTGGTCACTGTTTAAGACTTTACCATTTTTCTCTTCTTCACGATAGGATTCTATTTTTCTCTGTCAAAAACAAAAACAACACAAATACAGAGGGAGACTTATGCAGTTACATCTACACTGGACATTCCAAAGAAATCCCAATGCGTGGTTTTCGAGTTTCAGAAATTTTTCTTCACATTAAAGATAGGATTTTTAAAACCAAAGGCAAGGTATATTATTCTATTAACAGATATTCACCTGTAATACTCAGCACAATCTTTGCTCATGGCCTCTATATTTGTTAAGTACTTGTCTAAGTATATTTTAATCTATGTAAGCATCAGTAATGTTGCATGTGGCAATTTAGTATTTATACAGTTCCCACCTCTGCTCTGCAGATTTTCAAGGAAATATAACGGCACTACTGATGCATTTAAGCCACAAGTAAAAGACTGTCAAACTGAATAACCACCTGAATGTTTGACTGCTCATGTTTAGGAAGAAAACTTAGTAATTAAGAAATCATCCAATGTCTGCAACTAAAGTCTATATTACACTGTCAAGATTCTTTGATAATTTTTATACAAGCTATGGCCTACACTAACACTTATAAAAGGTGTGAAAAGTATTGCAGTTCACTGTCAAAGATTTTATAAAAATATCTTGACTTTTACAGTGTAATATGGACATAAGCCACACTCCTTGAGCAGCAAACCAAGTATAGAAACAATTTCTAAACACAAATCTTCTCATAAGAATGGAGCATCATTAAAGTCAAATTGGTTCACTTGCTGCAACTGATAACCCCAGTTCTCAAAGTTATCAGCTTGTTTCAATTCTTGTGAAGGACCGTCAATTTAAGAAGTTCAAAGTTAGCATTCTCGATAAAAAATGATCCACAATATTTTTTAAAATCTTTACCTAAACCTCAAAATGTTAGACATGCTAGCTGATTGTATGCTAAGAAAGGATGAGACCTGGATGTCTTCTGGAGGAGTATACAATGACCTAAGATTGGAATTATCACATCTTCAGAGAAAAACTATGAATGAAAGCTATCATAGAACTCTGCTTTCCCCCAACTTAGCTGATTGTTTTGACAGCCTTTTTATTTTATTTATTCATATCCTGTGTCAAAAAGAATGGTTATAAAGCTAACAAAAATACAGCGTGTGTTAACTCAAGTAATACATGCAGTTTACATTTCAGGTTCCTTATAACTTTAATACCTTGTTAGTTTTAAGCTATAAAATTTGACATTAATTCGATTTATTGTAAGCTACACATGTGGTATTTGAGGAAAAGTCCAGATTTCACAGTTTGTTACTGCAATACCACAGTTCTCTTGTTAAGCTCCCATCAATCTGAAGGGTGGTTTGAACACATTCATGGTCCTATTACAGGTGGTATACTGAAGTCACCCGAATAGGGCAGTTCCTACATGGAGTCCAAACCATAGTGCAACTCTGCATTTCTCACATTAGTTCTTTTACGTAGTATAAATGTCCTTAATTTTGTATCTCAAACACTTATTCTTTCCCCAAATTGAAATATCAACCACTGTTCTTAAATACACAAATGAAAATTACTTTTTAGAAAAAATGGAATATTTTTGAGATCTTACATGTATACATAAGTACATTAGATTTTGTGGCGTCCAGATCTCTGGTTGAATTTATGTGGATTGGGATGTAACATCTGCTTCAGATAACAAAATGTATGAAAACAGACTAAGTTGTTCTGCACGTATATTGATGAAATACTAATTTTAGTATTAAGCAATAGTAGCACACTATAACTATCTGCAAAATAATCAACACCTTGGTTAGATACTTTTTCTTACTACTGCCAGGATGCCTTTTATATTCTCCATACTCCAGCCTCCATTAAGTTTGCTGCCGAAGTATCAAAACTGCCACTACTTTTAGCTCTCTTAACTTACTTAACTCAGGACACCTGATTTAATTCAAGAACATTCCACTACCGTCGTTTTACTTTTGCTGATGTTCATCATCATCATCCTCTCTTTTAGAATATGTTATCCATTCTTTTCAACTGCTCTACAAAGATTTTTGCCATCTCTAACAGAACTACAATATCAGTAAATCTTGAAGTCTCTATTTCTTGTCACTGAAACTTAACTCCAACATAGGCACGAAACCAAAGGGAATTTTCAGTTAAATAGAAAGAAAATACAACTAACAAATGTAACCTGAAGTAATGAGACCTGACACACAAAATCCAATAATTTGTTTCTGAAAAAGTTTGGCACCATAGAGAAAATGAGCAATTCTCATACTTAAAGACCAGTATATTACTTTAAAATAAAAAGAGTACATTTTCATTTTTTCTTAACAGTCCCATTCCTTTATGATATTGAGTTGAATAGTGGCTTAAACAGTATATTAAAAGTGTTTTAATAACTACTGTATGGATAAGCCATGGGGAAAGTAAGTATCTCAATTTTGATTTCTCACAGACAGGATGAGTGAACATACCTCAGACACCCATTACACTAATAATCTACATGCACAAAATATCCTTTGCTTTTAGAATATCTCTGCAGATAAAAGGACCACCACCAGAGCACATGCAACTCTGATGATCAACAACAGAACTAATATTTTCCATCCACACTTTGCCAAAAAATGTGAATGAGGTACTTGAGAGAAAGGGAAAACCATGCTGAAGTGTGATTAGTGATGGTAGCTAGTGTAGCATTTGATCTGCAGAGGATCTTTTTCAGACAATATTTACTTTCTTTTGTAAACGTCTGACAACTCGCTGTTTTATCATTTTAATGCTACGTTAAAACGGAAATTCACCTGTTTTGGCTGAGAATGAAAAATTTCACATTGAGAGAAGGCAAGGGCCAGCTATCTTTAACAGAATCACAACACAAACTGTGGCACAAGCAGCTTTATAACTGCATTCTATTTTAGTCCTTGTTATCTCAAAATGGTGATACTTTTGGTTTAGTCACCCTTGCGTATTCCAGTTTCAAGTAGACACCCTCTCTTCTTAGGGTAACCAACATTTCTGTTGAGATGTATACTTGTATTTAAAGATCTTACAAGTTTTCTAGCGTGCGCGTAATGAATTTACGTTGTCAAATGCGTCAATGTAAAGCTAGTCGTACAAAACAAAACTTAATTTTCCCCCCCTGAAGATTGATCACTTAACCCTACTTTATCGAAAAGACGAGGGGTTAGTTAACGTGCTTTGTTAAAAGTTAGGAAGGTATAAGCAAGCAACAAATCAGCCTTCAAACTTGGGGAGCATTACTGCAAAAGAAAGTATTTAAAATACTATCCTTTTCCTTACTGGACATGAGCTATTTATTCAAACATCGTTTACAGATCTGAGCTCTTCCACATTGCTTCACTCCTAACAGCCCATTTACGTAGTGATACAACAAACAGTAAGTTATACTACGACTGTCAAATGTAACAACAATACGTCTGTATATATATGCCAATTCTAACGCTGAGTATACGTTGCTTTAACTTCGGCTACTCAGTTTAGAGCACATGGTAAAACTAGACATGGCTGCCGTTGCGCCCCTTGAAATGTCATTTCTAAATGATTTAATTTATTACATAAACTATACCAATAATATCTGAAATCCACATACCTTCCGTTTTTCTAGGTTTCTTATTTTATGTTCAACTACTATAATCACTTGTTTAATAGGATCAACAGCCTCCGTAGAGGCTTGTTTTTCTAACTTCGCTGTAGCGGCAGAAGGCATCCTTCACTGGCAACAACTCTGCTGGTACTTTTTGCTCAGTGGAAGAGATAGTTACAGCATTCTATCGATAGAGGACCTGTTGGGGAAACAGGTGAAAATCACATTGCGGATATGCACATTGGAGCGCCAGATGTAAAATATTAACACGTGAAAGTTTTTGAGCGAGTAAGACACTGTGTTAAATTCTAAACTCAACTTAAGCCTTCATCAAATTATATAGCCCTAGCACAGTACCGAAAATATATCTACTGAATTAGTGATGTAGTCAGCCGAGATCAACAGTCGGGGAAAAACATCGAATAAAGCTGATAAAATTGTCTTATCAACAGTGACGTCATAAATTACTTCCACCTCAGCAGTTACTAAAGGAAAATAGCATGATCGATAAAAAGGTATGAATTAGCGAAAATTTACTTCGATATGCACTTAACTCCGTTAAAAAAATTGATAGCAGAAATACATGGTTGCTATGCAATTAATTTTTGAATTCTTTCTGGAACAGTTTACGACAGAGATAGAGCATTTGATTAAATCAACTGGGTTGTTCAGCGCCACTTAAAAAAATCTGAATTATGATTTTATTTTGCAAATTCGCATCCAGTATCTGTATCCTAACTACTGAAGAACTTTTATGTTTCTCTTATTTGGAAATACTCAAACCACACAATGCATTTCTGCTATTCCACTGCGAATTAATTAATAGACTTTAATAGCAGTCTGTATTATAGTGATATACATTGTATTTAATATCGATACATCACCGTGATTCATGAATTATGATACATCTTTCGCAACAAATGTTTCCTCAAACTTCAGTCATTGCAGTTCTGGTGTGAACTGGAATCAGCTGGAATACATGCTTGACATTACCGTAACCTACTCGGCAATAACACTACAATGGCTGAGGTTTCAGTCGCCAAGATAATTGCCTTGGATCAGTGATCTCAGTATGGAGATCACTGCCGTGGATCCACATCTCTGATCATTACATCTCAGCAATGTCTTTGTTTCATGCATATGAATGGCGGGAAATTAAATGAGGTAAATATTGTTCCCGGCGTTAAATATACATAATCATGATAGCAATATTAGTCGTGGATGCAGATACCCTAGAATGGGGTCGAGGATCATTATTTTATACGGAACACCACAACATATTATAAAATTATATGATGCCATGTCATTGAATACTCTCAGCGTTGCAAATAAGGCAGTTCGTCAAGTACACAAGGGTCACAAATCATTTTTTCTGTCCGTATTGTCTCAGTAAGTTGAGTCCAAGTAATCAGTGACGAACCTACTGCTAAAAGGTTTTCCGGAATCTAAAACAAACACGAAAACAAATGGCGTCATAACGGTCAGGTGAGATAAATTCAATAAATGCCCATGTACCAAAAAGTAAAGATTTAACTGATGCGGGAAGTTTTTCTTTTGCAATCACAGAATAAAACAAATAAAAGATTTAATCGGAGTAGAAGAACTGCTACAGATGTAAATAATTCCGTAAAAACACCAGAACAGAAGACATTTGTAATAAAGGCTATAATTAAGGAAATTAGAACTCCTCTCTACTCTACCGTACAAATAAAATCCTTGATGATGGCACTTCCCCTGATTGACTTAAAGTTACGGTTACACTCCCCATATACAGAAAGGGTGACAGAGAAATACCAGATAACAATAGACCAATATCAATTGTCCTTATACTGGCCAAAATCATAGAGAGCTGCTTCTACACACAGATTTACATGTATTTTGAGAACAATAAATTACTTAATGACAGCCAGTTTGGATTTAAAACTAATCAATCAACCATAAAAGCTATTGAAAGCCTAATAACTGAAATCCACATTGCTTTTGAAAGGAAACTGACCACCTGTGCAACACTCATATACTTAAGCAAAGCATTTGATCAGTATCACATGAAATAAGTGTTAAAAAAATAGAATATTATGGTATTGCAGACAAACCACTTGATTTGATTAAATCATACCTAAATAACAGGCAACAGTTAATGTATGGGAACAATGAAAGATCACAACTATTGAAAATTCTGTGTTGAAACAACGCCAGCAATACAACGTAAATACTGTGTTTGTGGAGGTGCTTGCAGCTGGCATATGTTGATATCACAGTTCGTCAGCATTCCATGATAACGCCAGCTCACACTCGTACTTGCATATGGCGACTGCGTTCAAGCCTCTGACAGTTACATAACAACAGCCTGCCCCCCCCTCCCTCCCCCCGCTCTCCCGGGCACCGGCACCACGAATCTTTTTTGCCAGTTGTGGCATTAGAAGGCACTGCAACGTTTATCTCATTGCAGACACAGCATGGTTTGGTAGTGACAAGTGGGCTTTTAAAATCAGAACTTGGTATGTGTCATATGCTGTAGACACGAGACAAATTAATAAAAGTTAGACCACAATACTCATAATTAAGCATGGATTAACATTACTTGAAGATCCAAAAGACTTAATCCTCTTTGCTGCTTGAAACATATTTAAATCATTGTTAGTAGTAATTGTATTTTCTTGGATATCCGTAATTAAACCATTATCTTTGGGAAAACTGGACAGGGAATGTTTTGCATGTGTAAGGAATATCGAACAGATCACATGGTAAATCATAGTGGGTGGCATTTAAAATTAATCCACTACCATTTAATTTGGTTGTGAAAGGTTGAGCTGGTGTATCAGAAATTTTACATCTAAATGTGACATCAAAAGTCGAATTGAAAGAGTAAATTGTACCTTCAGAACATTATTTAGGAAATGGCTGAGACAGTTGCATTAACTTCCTAGGTCAGTCATCTCTTGGAGGATTACTCATAGACAATGCTTTCTCACAGCTATACATTCTACTATCTAAAAATACTGCCAATTCTGGGCAAATTAACTTATGACTACGTTCACATATATACAGATCATATTCATTTAGAAAAGAAAAATTCCTTCAATCATTAGTGGTCAGTAAATAATCCTTTAGCTGACACTTGACATGAAGGCCTGTTTGTTGCCACATGGCAAGATAAATAAAAATTTTATACATTTCAAAATGATGCTTTGGAGTAGAAATGGGTATAGTTTCAGTAATATTTAATTCATCTTCAATCATCAGAGAAAATGATGTAGTTAACTTGCAATAAACATATAGGCCTAAATTGTAAGAATTAACAGAGTAAATCATAGTAGATGTTGCATCTAACATTCAGTCGATAGTAATAACTGTAAGAATTGGTGTGGCTGCAATAATACACTGCTTAAGCAATCTGTAATAACTTCAAGTTGAACAAATATATTTCAAGGAAGACGCAATACATGAAAGTCACAGATCAAGTAAACAGAGTAAGACGTGTGTACACTTTATCAGTCAAATCATAACTCAGTCCAAGTCTAGCGGCCGCTGGCTGGCTGGCCGCTTAGGTGTCGCTGCTCCTGCATGGCTGGCAGACAGCACCGCATGTAGAGGATGCGTGTAACTGCGCGGCAGTACTTTGGAAGATCGGTGAGTCACAACACTTTTCCCCCTTTGAATTTTTTGCACAGGTCTTGATGGAGGTGGCCTGTAGATTGCTAACGTCCATAGGTGTTGTTTGACTGGCCGTAAAGTCTCGAGGAGGAGGCTTCCCGTTCGGACGGAAGTGTCCCCGATGATAACGGGTCGAGATGACAGGAGACGTGGGGGTCAAATCTGCTGAGGCCCCGTGCACCAATCTGCCCATTGCGGCAAGTCCGGTTGTTATAACAGGACACATGGGTGATGTGTCCGCCTCCGTAGGAGAAGGAGGTGAGTAGAGTTGCTCCGACAGATGATGGTCAGCTGGTTCCTGCATGGGCACGTCTCCTGGTGGCGTCAGTTCTTGTGCTGGGCACTGATATGATGGTGAGAGGACTGCGTTGTGAGTAATGAGAGATTCCAGTATCCCGAGTGTCAGGTAGAGCCGAAGGTGGTGTAGTGGCATCCGGAATAGGCATCGCTGGCACACAAGGCCGAAGCTGGTCCGAATGACGCACTGCAACTCCCGTGTCCATCTGGATTTCATACAGGCGTTGGCCAAGGTGCAGCCAGGACTCCATTTTGGCCGCCTGCCATATCCCCGTACCCATACAAGGTCGTTGGCGGTGAACCGGCCAAGCGAAAGCACCAACGGCCGTGAGGTGGAAGGCCGCAGAAGATGAAGTAGCATGCGGGGCTGTCGGCCATGTAAAAGCTCAGCCGGGCTGTGGTCGCCCATGGGGGTGAAATGGTAAGAAGCCAGAAATTGGAGAAGCGCATCATCAGCAGAAGAAGTCAGGAGTTTCCTCATCTGAGCCTTAAATGTGCGGACCAGTCGTTCAGCCTCACCGTTTGACTGTGGATGGAACGGAGTGGCCGTGACATGCACGATGCCGTGACGGGCACAAAAATCTGCAAAATCAGAAGAGGCAAATTGTGGACCATTATCAGTAACAAGAGTAGAGGGAAGGCCTTCCAAAGAGAAAATGCAAGCTAGAGCATTGGAGGTTGGCACGGTGGTAGGCAACATGCAACGGACAATGAAAAGAAAGTTAGAGTAGGCGTCAATAACGAGAAGCCAATAAGTACCTAAAAAACGTCCTGCGAAGTCAGCATGAATACACTCCCAGGGCTCCTCAGGCGAAGGCCACGGTGACAAAGATGACTTCATGGTGGACGAATACCATCCCTAGAGAGTGAAACCCCAAGTACGTGGTAGATGCCTGAAAAAATTTTGATTTCTGAAGATTACACTTAAGACTGGCAGTCTGTAACACATGAAAACGTGTGCAGAGATTTTGAAGATGTTCATCAGTGGTGGAGCCAGTGACAACAATGTCGTCCTGGTAATTTATACACCCAGGGACAGTGAGAAATAATTGTTCCAAGAATCGCTGAAAGAGAGCAGGGGCATTGGCAACCCCGAATGGTAATAGTTGGTATTGATAGAGGCTGAAAGCCGTGTTAAGGACCAGAAACTGCTGGGAAGCAGCGTTGAGAGGAAGTTGATGATAAGCTTCTGACAGGTCAAGTTTAGAAAAATACTGCCCTCCAGCAAGTTTAGTGAACAATTCTTCAGGTTGAGGCGTAGGGTAAGTGTCGATAAAGTTCCAAATGGTTCAAATGGCTCTGAGCACTATGGGACTTAACATCTGAGGTCATCAGTCCCGTAGAACTTAGAACTACTTAAACCTAACCAACCTAAGGACATCACACACATCCATGCCCGAGGCAGGATTCGAACCTGTGACCGTAGCGGTCGCGTGGTTCCAGACTGAAGCGCCTAGAACCACTTGGCCACTCCGGCCGGCTGTCGATAAGGCATTGAGCATTTACAGTGGCTTTGAAATCACCACAGAGACGAATATCACCATTTGGCTTAACAGTGACAATGACAGGAGAGGACCACTCACTGGAAGTGACAGGAAGCAAGACCCCTGAAGCAGTGAGATGATTCAGCTCCCGTTTGACCTGATCATGAAGGGCCACAGGAATGGGCCGAGCCCGAAAAAACTTAGGCCGAGCAGTGGGTTTGAGCATGATATGAGCTTCAAAGTCGTTTGCACGGCGTAACCCAGGAGAAAAAAGGGACGAAAATGTCGTCAACAAGGAATCCAATTGAGCATAAGGAATGGCATCAGAGACGATATTGACAGAGTCATCTATGGAGAACCCAAAAACGCTAAAGGCATCGAAACCAAAAAGATTCTCCGCGTTACTATGGTCGACCACAAATATAGGAACAGTGCGAATGACAGATTTGTAAGATACCTCAGCATCAAATTGTCCCAAGAGAGAAATCTTCTGTTTATTGTAAGTCCGTAATTGCCTAGTGACAGGTGACAGGATTGGAGAACCCAACCAAAGATACGTCTGAGAATTGGTGATAGTGGCAGCAGAACCAGTATCCACCTGCATGCGAAAATCTTGACCAAGTATTTGGACAGTGAGGAATAACTTCCCTGAAAGGGAAGAAGTACAATTGACAGACAACACAGAATCAGCGTCATGTTCATGAACATCATGAACGCAGTCAGATTTGCAAACAGATGACACATGACCCTTTTTTTTGCATTTGTGACACATGGCCCAACGTTGTGGACAATCTTCTCGTGAATGTTTCGTAAAACACTGCGGACATGAAGGAAGTTGCCGTGGGCTTTGCTGCAGTTTCTTAGAGGTTTGTTTACGGTTAGGCCGAGGCTGCGCTTGGGAGTGTACTGTGGCCACGTCGGCCGGTGGGGACACACCACACGCTTTGTCAACATCGCACAGAGGTGGTATTTCCCCATCGTCGCCCCATGTCTCTATTTGCGCTCCAGTGGCGTGAGAAATTTCAAAAGACTGAGCGATAGATAGGACTTCATCTAGAGTCGGATTTGCCAACTGAAGGGGACGTTGCCTAACTTCTTTGTCGGGCACCTATCGGATAATAGCATCCCGTACCGTGGAATTGGCGTAGGGTTCGTTGTGAACTTCAGTAACAAATTGACACTTTCTACTGCGGCCATGAAGTTCAGCAGCCCAAGCGTGATAGGATTGATTCGGTTGTTTTTGACAATGATAAAAGGCAACACGAGAGGCTACCACATGTGTTTGCTTTTGAAAATAGATGGACAGAAGTGAGCACATTTCAGCAAAGGACAAAGATGCAGGATCTTTCAAAGGAGCCAATTGCGACAACAACCGATACATTTGAGGTGAAATCCATGAAAGGAACAGAGACTTACATGTTTGTTCGTCCGCGACATGAAATGCCAAGAAGTGCTGTCGAAGACATTTTTCGTAATCAGACCAGTCTTCCGCCATCTCGTCATAAGGAGGAAAAGTTGGTAGAGACAATGATGAGAGACGCCCCACATGTGATGCCGTGATGAAATCATGAATCGCATTTGTGAGAAGCGTTTACTGTTCTATGAGACCTTGCAATAGTTGCTCTAAAGTAGCCATGGAAACATGTGGGTCAACAATGAAAAAGAAAAATCACTACCTCGTCACCAATTGTAATAACTTCAAGTTGAACAAATATATTTCAAGGAAGACGCAATACATGTAAGTCACAGATCAAGTAAACAGAGTAAGACATGTGCACACTTTATCAGTCAAATCATAACTGAGTCCAAGTCTAGCAGCCGCTGGCTGGCTGGCCGCTTAGGTGTTGCTGCTGCTGCATGGCTGGCGGACAGTGCCGCATGTAGAGGATGCGTGTAACTGTGCGGCAGCACTTTGAAAGATCGGCGAGTCACAACAAAATCAGAGCTGTTCTTAAATTAAGAGCATCAATTGTAACATTGAATAGACTGTCAGTAATTCTTAAAAGGACAGTGTTTAAATGTGAGTACTTACAGGATTCTTCAAATAGTTTGTGGATGGTTGCATTCATCACACCATGAATCATGTTGAAATGTGTAACAAATCACTTTACAATTTGTTCAATAAAAACTGTGTGATTAGTAATGGTTCCTTATATATTCCTTAATACAATTATGTCTAGGGACTGGTTGTTCAAGGGCTGAAATTTTGTCTTTAACTTCCAATAGATCTCTGCTTGTTAAAGCACCAAATATAGTATGAAGGATAGTTCTGCCAAAATCAAACCAGGCACATTTGCGCTTAATCAGTGTTTTGTGTGGCAGAACGTCTAAGAAACAGTTAATCTCTGTTTGATAGTTAACAAATGTGGATTCTACCTTCCTTTTGGCAGTAATCCAGTTGTTATACCAAGACATTGCCATTTCCAAAACAATGCCATTATCTTTGATTGAACATATCAAATAAATTTGCTTCTTAACAGAAGTGAATTGTTGTTGAATCTAACTCAGATTGTATTTACGTAGAAGCTTAGCATTATTTGTAGAAACAACCATGTCTGATCGTGGTTCAAAGAAAACACTTGTTGCCTGTGGTACTACTACTATAGCATTAATGGAACACATTGTCATAGTAAAAATTATAATTACAGTAAACATGGTAAATTAGTTCTAAACACTAGAGTTAAACAGTGGATATAATACAAATGCATCTCTTGTGGTAACCTGTGGAATAAGATTTAGTTGCACTTGCGCACTTAATGTAGTTCTGCATTTGTACAACACATTCACGTATGCACTTGGCTGAAAAATAAAAACAAGCTTTACACTCACCCCCACTACACATGTCTATGAAGATTGTAGGCGTGTGTGGGTCATGGCAATGCCTCGGCTCGAAGTTTGGACTGCAACTTCATGCTGCTCGTGTCCTGGGTTTAGGAACAGCTGGTCAGCTTCTTGGTTGGTCCTCATCATCATCTTGTGATGCTACCAGAAGTCTCCCTAGAAAGGGCTTTACACAATTGACCTGAATGACAATTGAATGATGAGGCAGTTGGAGCTTAAGAGTGACTGGCAACTACTACTCCAAGATTGGATACAGTCCTTTCCAAAACTTCTTGAACTTTCTGTTCTGATTCCTTTTCAGCATTACATTGCTCAGGCAGACAAGATCTCCAACTCGATACTGTGGTGCAACTGCTTGGCAATCATGTTGTTTCACTTGCTGCAGAAAAGACGGATGATTCCACAATATCACTCCCTTCCATGCCTCCTTTGGCTTGCGCACTAATTCCTGTAGGTGTTAATTGCTGATTCCAGTGGTTGATTGTGCAAAGTCCAAGGGCAAATGCATCCTTCTACCACATACATTTTCATATAGACTTGGGCCAGTTGACGTGTGCATTTTTGCATTTAAGCAATTCACTCATGAAATTTGATCCTTGGTTAGTGATCCAAACTTGAGAATCTGCTTCTTTACGAAAACCTTAACCACAGTCTCAGCACTCTGATCACGTACTGGTATCATGGTAATACATCTGGAGAAATGATCTAACATGGGCAATATGTATTTATTCCCATCTTTGGTCTTAGGCAAAGGTCCAATGACATCAAGTCCTACTTTTTTGAATGGTTCACTAGTCTCTGGCATTTCTTGTAATGGTGCCTTAGTTTTCCCAAATTATTATGTCTGTTTCACGATATCACATTGTGAAACAAACTCAAAAAAGGCAACTTTACATCTTGGCCACCAATATACCTCATCTATTTTAATGTTTGTTGCTTTTTTACCACAGTGTCCAAATAATAAAGAATCATGTTGTCCTGTCATGATTTGCTCTCTCATGCTTTCCAGAATGATTAGGCTGTTTCCTTTACTAGTAATTTTGTACAGCAGTCCATCTATTTCAACTAAACGTTGATCATTTTTCCATATTTTGCATTGTAAATCCTCCTTTTCAACTCTGCCTTGCAACTTATTGTAACACAAACACACTCCTTCTGGCTCATTGTGTCAGCATTTACATGTAGTTTGCCAGGTCGATGAGTAACTTTAAACTGAAACTCACTCAGTCTCAAATCCCACCTTGTTAGTCTGGAACTTGGGTACTTCTAGCTCAACAGCCATTTAAGCATGGCATGGTCTTTAATCACAGAGAATTCTCTTCCTGTCAAAAAACATGTGTAATGTTGTGACTTACCAAACGAAAGTGCTGGCAGGTCGATAGACACACAAACAAACACAAACATACACACAAAATTCAAGCTTTTGCAACCAACGGTTGCTTCATCAGGAAAGAGGGAAGGAGAGGGAAAGATGAAAGGATGTGGGTTTTAAGGGAGAGGGTAAGGAGTCATTCCAATCCCGGGAGCGGAAAGACTTAACCTTAGGGGGAAAAAAGGACAGGTATACACTCACACACACACACACACACATATCCATCCGCACATACAAAGACACAAGCAGACATTTGTAAAGGCAAAGAGTTTGGGCAGAGATGTCAGTTGAGGCGGAAGTACAGAGGCAAAGATGTTGTTGAAAGACAGGTGAGGTATGAGCGGCGGCAACTTAAAATTAAAGGAGGTTGAGGCCTGGCGGATAACGAGAGGAGAGGATATACTGAAGGGCAAGTTCCCATCTCCGGAGTTCTGACAGGTTGGTGTTAGTGGGAAGTATCCAAATAACCCAGACGGTGTAACACTGTGCCAAGATGTGCTGGCCGTGCACCAAGGCATGTTTAGCCACAGGGTGATCCTCATTACCAACAAACACTGTCTGCCTGTGTCCATTCATGCGAATGGACAGTTTGTTGCTGGTCATTCCCACATAGAAAGCTTCACAGTGTAGGCAGGTCAGTTGGTAAATCACGTGGGTGCTTTCACATGTGGCTCTGCCTTTGATTGTGTACACCTTCCGGGTTACAGGACTGGAGTAGGTGGTGGTGGGAGGGTTGAACCATTACACCAACAACCTGAAAACAGCTTTCGCATCCCGCAACTACCCTCCCAACCTGGTACAGAAGCAAATAACCAGAGCCACTTCCTCATCCCCTCAAACCCAGAACCTCCCACAGAAGAACCACAAAAGTGCCCCATTTGTGACAGGATACTTTCCAGGACTGGATCAGACTCTGAATGTGGCTCTCCAGCAGGGATACGACTTCCTCAAATCCTGCCCTGAAATGAGATCCATCCTTCATGAAATCCTCCCCACTCCACCAAGAGTGTCTTTCCGCCATCCACCTAACCTTCATAACCTCTTAGTTCATCCCTATGAAATCCCCAAACCACCTTCCCCACCCTCTGGCTCCTACCCTTGTAACCACCCCCGGTGTAAAACCTGTCCCATGCACCCTCCCACCACCACCTACTCCAGTCCTGTAACCCAGAAGGTGTACACAATCAAAGGCAGAGCCACGTGTGAAAGCACCCACGTGATTTACCAACTGACCTGCCTACACTGTGAAGTTTTCTATGTGGGAATGACCAGCAACAAACTGTCCATTCGCATGAATGGACACAGGCAGACAGTGTTTGTTGGTAATGAGGATCACCCTGTGGCTAAACATGCCTTGGTGCACGGCCAGCACATCTTGGCACAGTGTTACACCGTCTGGGTTATTTGGATACTTCCCACTAACACCAACCTGTCAGAACTCCGGAGATGGGAACTTGCCCTTCAGTATATTCTCTCCTCCCGTTATCCACCAGGTCTCAACCTCCGCTAATTTCAAGTTGCCACCGCTCATACATCACCTGTCTTTCAACAACATCTTTGCCTCTGTACTTCCGCCTTGACTGACATCTCTGCCCAAACTCTTTGCCTTTACAAACGTCTGCTTGTGTCTTTGTATGTGCTGATGGATATGTGTGTGTGTGTGTGTGAGTGTATACCTGTCCTTTTTTCCCCCTAAGGTAAGTCTCTCCGCTCCCGGGATTGGAATGACTCCTTACCCTCTCCCTTAAAACCCACATCCTTTCATCTTTCCCTCTCCTTCCCTCTTTCCTGATGAAGCAACCGTTGGTTGCGAAAGCTTGAATTTTGTGTGTATGTTTGTGTTTGTTTGTGTGTCTATCAACCTGCCAGCACTTTTGTTTGGTAAGTCACACCATCTTTGTTTTTAGATATATTTTTCCCACGTGGAATGTTTCCCTCTATTATTAACATGTGTAATGTCTTATACCAAAAACCAAAGCACAAAGCTCCTTCTCTGTTGTATTATAATTGCATTCTGCTTTGTTTAATCTGACAGCAGATGATATTGTGTGTTCATGGCCTTCAATTTTTTGACACAAAATACTACCAACAGCAAAATTTTAAGCATATGTTGAAGGAATGAAGGGCTTGCTGAAATCTGGATAGGCTAACACTGGAGCTGTGGGTAGGGCAGTTTTAAGGTCTTCCATTGCCTTTGTGCCATTTGTTGACCAATTGTTTTCAGTAGCTGTGTCATTGGATGTGCTATATTTGCATAACAGGTTATGAAACGCCTACAGAAATTTGATAATCCCAAGAAGAGGCCTTATTGCTCCACCCGTCATTGGTTATTTTCCTTCCTAAGCAGCAGAGTTCCTTAACTTCATCTACTTCACAACTATCAATCCTGATGTGAAGTTTCTCACTGCTCTCTTTTCTGCTTCTTTTCATTACTTCCATCTTACTTTGACTTACTCTCAATCCATATTCTGTACTCATTATACTGTTGATCACATTCAGCAGGTCATGTAATTCTTCTTCACTTTCACTGAGGTTAGCAGTGTCATCAGCAAATCATATCATATCCTTTCACCTTGAATTTTAATTCCACTCTTGAACCTTTCTTGTATTTCCATTATTGCATCTTTGATGTACAGATTGAACAAGAGGGGAAAAAGACTATGACCTTGTCTTATACCCTTTTTAATCTGTGCACTTTGCCCTTGCTCTTCCCCTCTTATTATTCCTCTTGGCTCTTGTATATGTTGTATATTACATGTCTCTCCCCAAAGCTTACCCCTATTTTCCTCAGAATTTCAAACATCTTGCACAATGTGACATTGTCAAATGCTTGTTCCAGGCCAGAAAAATGTATGAACACTGCTCGATTTTTCTCTAGTCTTGCTTCCATTATCAACCACAATGTCAGAATTGCCAGTCTGGTGCCTTTACCTTTCCTAAAGCCAAACTGATAATTCATCTAACACATCCTCAATTTTCTTTTCTGTTCTGTATATTATTCTTGTCAGCAACTTGGAGGCATTAGCTGTTAAGCTCATTGTGCGATAATTCTCTCACTTGTCAGATCGTGCAGTTTTTGAATTGTGTGGATGATATTTTTCTGAAAGTCAGATGGTATATCGCCAGACCCATACATTCTACACACCAAAATGAATAGTAATTTGGTTGTCACTTCCCCCAATGATTTTAGAAATTCTGACAGAATGTTATCTATACCTTCTGTCTTACTTGATCTTAACTCTTCCAAAGCTCTTTTAAATTCGGATTCTAATAATAGATCCCCTACCTCTTCTAAATTGACTCCTGTTTCTTATTCTAACACATCAAACAAATCTTCCCCCTCGTAGAGGCCTTCAATTTACTGTTTCCATCTATCTGCTCTCTCCTCTGCATTTAACAGTGGAATTCTCATTGCACTCTTAATGTTGCCACCCTTGCTTTTAATTTCACTGAAGATTGTTTTGACTTTCCTAGAAGCTGAGTTGGTCCTTCCGACAATCGTTTCTTTTTTGATAACTTCACATCTTTCATGCATTCATTTCATCTTAGTTTCCCTGAAATTCCTATTTATTTCATTCCTAAGCAACTTGTATGTCTGTTTCCCAGAATTTCACTGAACATTTTTGTACTGTCTTCTTTCATCGATCAAATGAAGTATTTTTCTTGTTACACATGGTTTCTTTGCAGTTACGTTCTTTGTATCTATGTTTTTCTTTCCAACTTCTGTGATTGCCCTTTTTAGAAATGCCCATTCCTCTTCAAATATACTGCCTACTGAGCTATTCCTTATTGCAGTATCTACAGCCTCAGAGAACTTCAAGCGCATCTCTTCATTCCTTAGTAATTCCATATCCCCCTTCTTCGCATATTGATTCTTCATGGCTAATCTCTTAAACTTCAGCCTACTCTTCATTATTACTACATTGTGATATGAGTCTATATCTGTTCCTGGGTACACATTACAATACGGTATCTGATTTTGGAATATCTTTCTGATAATGAGGTAATCTAACTGAAATCTTCCCATATCTCCCAGCCTTTTCCAAGTTTACCTCCTCCTCTTGTGATTCTTGAACAGAGTATTCACTATTACTAGCTGAAATTTATTACAGAACTCAATTAGTCTTTCTCCTCTCTCATTTCTAATACCAAGTCCATATTCTCCTGTAACTCTTTCTTCTATTTCTTCCCGTACAACCACAACTAGTCCCCCATGACTACTGGATTTTCATCTCCCTTTATGTACTGCATTACCTGTTCAGTATTCTCATATACTTTGTGTGTCTCTTCAACTTCAGCTTGTGACATGGGCATGTATACCTGAACTATTGTTGTCAGTGTTAGTTTGATGTCGATTCTGATGAGAACAACCCTACCACTAAAATATTTACAGTAACACACTCTCTGTCCAGCCTTTCTATTCATAACGAATTCTGTGCCATTATACCATTTCCTGCTGCTGTTGATATTGCCCTATACTCACCTGACCAGAAATCCTTGTCATCTTTCCATTCCACTATATTTAGATTGAGCCTTTGCATTTCCCTTTTCAGATTTTCTAGCTTCCCTACCGCATTCAAGTTTCTAGCATTCCATGGCCCGACTCATATAATGTTATCCTTTTGTTGGTTATTCAATCTTTTCTCATGGTCAGCTCCTCTTGGCAGGCTCTTCCCAGAGATCCAACTGGGGGACTATTCCAGACTCTTTTCCAAATGGAGAGATCATCATGACACCCTTTCAGTTACAGGCCACATGTCCTGTGGATACACATTGTGTGTCTTTAATGTGGTGATTTCCATTGCCTTTGGCATCCTCATGCCATTGATTATTGCTGATTCTTCCGCCTTTAGGGGCAGTTTCCCACCCCAAGGCCAAGAGAGTGCCCTGAACCTCTATCCGCTTATCTGCCCTTGTTGACAAGGCCATTGGCAAAATGATGGTGACTTCTTATGTTAGAAGTCTTCAGCCACCATTGCTGATTATTATCAAAATTTAAGCGGTGGCATGGTTCGAACATGGGACCAAGGATGTTTTGATTACTAATTAAAGATACTACCCTTAGACCAAGGGGATTGTTTATTAAAAATCAGTTAAATAGTTTTTAATGAATGGCTACCAGAATGCATAATTATATTGTTTGTATTGTTGTTTGATGTAATGTACTGTGACAAATATTAGTGTTGTATGGACAATTCTGTTGTCGGTTTATGATGTTCACTTTTGGTGACATATACTTTATTGTGGTCATTATTGGTTGGTTTATTTGTTTGTTCATATCTATATAAATAAAAATGTAACTGTTTGTTTGTTCAAAATTGTACATCTTTGGAAGTTCTTCACAGATTTCTTTGAAATTTTGACACAGTGTTGCATTCAAATATGAACATGTTTTTATATACCTACTGCAGCAGCACCGTATGGTATCTAAATATATAAATATAATAAAGGGGATAAGTTAGTGAAACCTCATGTTCGTTTGTTCAAAATCTTAAACCTCTGAAAGTTTGTCACTGACTGCTTTTAAATTTTGAAACAACATTGCATTTGAATCTGCACATGTTTTTATATTCCTAATGGAGTGCCACATATAATATATAAGTAATAATTATAGGGAAAATCTATTTAAGAATGTAAATGTTTGTTTGTTCAAGATCTTAAATCTCTATAAGTTCTTTACTGACTGCTTTGAAATTTTGGCATGATGTTGTATTCAAATATGCACATTTTATATACCTATTGTTTTATTATATAATGTATTAATAAATATGTAATATGTAAGGTGGAAATGTTTTGCCAAAAATATTGAGACATTCGTAACACATATTTTCAATATATGTAATGTGCAGATATACATGTAACATATAAAGGGGAAACATTGTTACCAAAAATCTCAAAAAGTACTCAACCAATTTGATTTAAAATAACGTTACTATAATAAACTTATAAGTGATATATTTTTAACATATATAACATATTGTTAGCAAACAGGAATGTTGTATCTATGGCTTATTGGCTTATGATTTGCAATAACAATAAACAAGGCTCAAGGTCAGGGAAAGGGGGAAATAGGAGATGGACAGAGGAATGAGAGCAAATAGACATAAAAAATGAAAAGAAGGAGATCGACAGAAAAGGGGGAGGAGCTGGACTGAGACAGAGGGGAGAAGGAGATTAGGACATATATTCAGTTCTCATTCATGTTAGAAACATGTACTTTCTCTTTTCTTTCTTTTCCATTTAACCAGACTGAGCCACAGCAACATGTGCCCAGGAACAGCTAGTTCATGATAAGAATCAATGGTAGCGTGAGCGTGTTGGGGAACTTAAATGGTTGGATTTTGAGGCTGTTCAGTCAGAGTCTTATAGGATGCATTTGTAACATTTTGTTTGCAAAATGGGTGTGAGACTGCAATTGTCACTTTCTCTTTAAAGTAATATAGCATAAATACACAAATTAATAGAGTATTGCCAATTGGAGGAATGAATGGTTCACATATAACAAATCCATTCAAGAAATAATTAAAAATGGCTTATCCTTGGAGCACCAATCTTTAATCAGCCCGTCTGGCACAATAATTGTAAATTTCTAGAACAGCTGGTCATCTCACTAAATCTGTTATTGGGTAAGTCAACATAGGGTAAGTCAACAGGTACAAACTGTGTATTCAATTGGCAAAAAAAACCAATTTGATATATACAAGGATTGGGTCCAAGAGAAGCCCGTAAGGAACACTTCATCCTATTAAACACAATGACCCTCCCTAGTCTCTATATGTACACTCCTGGAAATTGAAATAAGAACACCGTGAATTCATTGTCCCAGGAAGGGGAAACTTTATTGACACATTCCTGGGGTCAGATACATCACATGATCACACTGACAGAACCACAGGCACATAGACACAGGCAACAGAGCATGCCCAATGTCGGCACTAGTACAGTGTATATCCACCTTTCGCAGCAATGCAGGCTGCTATTCTCCCATGGAGATGATCGTAGAGATGCTGGATGTAGTCCTGTGGAACGGCTTGCCATGCCATTTCCACCTGGCGCCTCAGTTGGACCAGCGTTCGGGCTGGACGTGCAGACCGCGTGAGACGACGCTTCATCCAGTCCCAAACATGCTCAATGGGGGACAGATCCGGAGATCTTGCTGGCCAGGGTAGTTGACTTACACCTTCTAGAGCACGTTGGGTGGCACGGGATACATGTGGACGTGCATTGTCCTGTTGGAACAGCAAGTTCCCTTGCCGATCTAGGAATAGTAGAACGATGGGTTCGATGACGGTTTGGATGTACTGTGCACTATTCAGTGTCCCCTCGACGATCACCAGTGGTGTACGGCCAGTGTAGGAGATCGCTCCCCACACCATGATGCCGGGTGTTGGCCCTGTGTACCTCGGTCGTATGCAGTCCTGATTGTGGCGCTCACCTGCACGGCGCCAAACACGCATACGCCCATCATGGGCACCAAGGCAGAAGCGACTCTCATCGCTGAAGACGACATGTCTCCATTCGTCCCTCCATTCACGCCTGTCGCGACACCACTGGAGGCGGGCTGCACGATGTTGGGGCGTGAGCGGAAGACGGCCTAACGGTGTGCGGGACCGTAGCCCAGCTTCATGGAGACGGTTGCGAATGGTCCTCGCCGATACCCCAGGAGCAACAGTGTCCCTAATTTGCTGGGAAGTGGCGGTGCAGTCCCCTATGGCACTGCGTAGGATCCTACGGTCTTGGCGTGCATCCGTGCGTCGCTGCGGTCCGGTCCCAGGTCGACGGGCATGTGCACCTTCCGCCGACCACTGGCGACAACATCGATGTACTGTGGAGACCTCACGCCCCACGTGTTGAGCAATTCGGCGGTACGTCCACCCGGCCTCCCGCATGCCCACTATACGCCCTCGCTCAAAGTCCATCAACTGCACATACGGTTCACGTCCACGCTGTCGCGGCATGCTACCAGTGTTAAAGACTGCGATGGAGCTCCGTATGCCACGGCAAACTGGCTGACACTGACGGCGGCGGTGCACAAATGCTGCGCAGCTAGCGCCATTCGACGGCCAACACCGCGGTTCCTGGTGTGTCCGCTGTGCCGTGCGTGTGATCATTGCTTGTACAGCCCTCTCGCAGTGTCCGGAGCAAGTATGGTGGGTCTGACACACCGGTGTCAATGTGTTCTTTTTTCCATTTCCAGGAGTGTATAACTGCTTAATATACGTAAAAGAAAATATACAACAATTTAAACAGAGAATGAATTTACATTTGCACAGCATCAGAAACAATTGCATGCTTGATGTACACCTATGTATAAAGTTATACAATAAACTGCCACAGTCAGTCAAAACCCTCACCCTCTTTAAATTAAATGAGGTATTAGATACATGGTTTAAAAATAAAGCATATACTCAACTGAAGAATATCTTGGAAGTAATTTGTAAGGAATGTATAAACAATGAAATAAGGTAACTTATCATTAACTAAATATGTAAAACTGTATAATTAATTCTTGAATGAAATAAACAGTGAATAGTGTAACTACCATTAACTAAATGTGTAAAACTGTATAATTAATTCTTGAATGTAAAGTATATAATGATTCTTACTGAGATCTTCTGATTAGTTAGAAGTTTGTGTATTTATGTGTATATTTAATATAATAGAGGGAAACAATCCACGTGGGAAAAATTTATCAAAAAACAAAGATGATGTGACTTACCAAACGAAAGTGCTGGCCGGTCGAAAGACACCCAAACAAACACAAACATACACACAAAATTCAAGCTTTCGCAACAAACTGTTGCCTCATCAGGAAAGAGGGAAGGAAAGGGAAAGACGAAACGATGTGGGTTTTAAGGGAGAGGGTAAGGAGTCATTCCAATCCCGAGAGCGGAAAGACTTACCTTAGGGGGAAAAAGGACGGGTATACACTCGCACACACACACACATATCCATCCACACATATACAGACACAAGCAGACATATTTAAAGACAAAGAGTTTGGGCAGATATGTCAGTCGAGGCGGAAGTGCAGAAGCAAAGATGTTGTTGAATGACAGGTGAGGTATGAGTGGTGGCAACTTGAAATTAGCGGAGATTGAGACCTGGTGGATAACGGGAAGAGAGGATATATTGAAGAGCAAGTTCCCAAATCCGGAGTTCGGATAGGTTGGTGTCGGTGGGAAGTATCCAGATAACTCGGACGGTGTAACACTGTGCCAAGATGTGCTGGCCGTGCACCAAGGCATGTTTAGCCACAGGATGATCCTCATTACCAACAAACACTGTCTGCCTGTGTCCATTCATGCGAATGGACAGTTTGTTGCTGGTCATTCCCACATAGAATGCATCACAGTGTAGGCAGGTCATTTGGTAAATCACGTGGGTGCTTTCACACGTGGCTCTGCCTTTGATTGTGTACACCTTCCGGGTTACAGGACTGGAGTAGGTGGTGGTGGGAGGGTGCATGGGACAGGTTTTACACTGGGGGCGGTTACAAGGATAGGAGCCAGACGGTAGGGAAGGTGGTTTGGGGATTTCATAGGGATGAACTAACAGGTTACGAAGGTTAGGTGGACGGCGGAAAGACACTCGTGGAGGACTGGGGAGGATTTCATGAAGGATGGATCTCATTTCAGGGCAGGATTTGAGGAAGTCGTATCCCTGCTGGAGAGCCACATTCAGAGTCTGGTCCAGTCCCGGAAAGTATCCTGTCACAAGTGGGGCACTTTTGTGGTTCTTCTGTGGGAGGTTCTGGGTTTGAGGGGATGAGGAAGTGGCTCTGGTTATTTGCTTCTGTACCAGGTCGGGAGGGTAGTTACGGGATGCGAAAGCTGTTGTCAGGTTGTTGGTGTAATGGTTCAGGGATTCCGGACTGGAGCAGATTCGTTTGCCACGAAGACCAAAGCTGTAGGGAAGGGACCGTTTGATGTGGAATGGGTGGCAGCTGTCATAATGCAGGTACTGTTGCTTGTTGGTGGGTTTGATGTGGACGGACGTGTGAAGCTGGCCATTGGACAGATGGAGGTCAACGTCAAGGAAAGTGGCGTGGGATTTGGAGTAGGACCAGGTGAATCAGATGGAACCAAAGGAGTTGAGGTTGGAGAGGAAATTCTGGAGTTCTTCTTCACTGTGAGTCCAGATCATGAAGATGTCATCAATAAATCTGTACCAAACTTTGGGTTGGCAGGCCTGGGTAACCAAGAAGGCTTCCTCTAGGCGACCCATGAATAGGTTGGCGTACGAGGGGGCCATCCTGGTACCCATGGCTGTTCCCTTTAATTGTTGGTATGTCTGGCCTTCAAAAGTGAAGAAGTTGTGGGTCAGGTAATGAGGAAAGAGGTTTTAGGTAGGGTGGCAGGTGATCGGCGTGAAAGGAAATGCTCCATCGCAGCGAGGCCCTGGACGTGCGGAATATTTGTGTATAAAGCTGACGCAGTCCCTCAGCCACGGATCCGCAAACATGCCTTCGCCCTAGCCAGATTACGCTACCATATTCTATTTTCTCAGGCTTGTCTAACATTTGGCATCACCCCCAGAGGCCTCACACTTAAAAGTTCTCATCTCTGGCTGCAACCCTTCCTTCCATCAGTCCCTATACCAGTTCCAAACTGAACAATCCATTGCCCTCACCCACCTAATCCTTCACCTACACATCAACTTAGCCAATGAACACACACGTCAGCTCCTATCCTTAATAAAAGTCCTTAATCTTTCCTCTTCCACATCCACACCGGCTGTTCAGAGCATCCTCCTACAGGCCAACCGCAAATTAGAACAGCGTGCCACCCTTCACCTCAAAAAACTATCCAATCTCCTGGTTTCCCACCTCCGGAAAGACAACTCACTCACCCTTCACAACCTTTCCAGCAAACCTCAACCTCCTCTCATTGCATACAAACCCAGTCTCTCCCATCTACTCAATCTCCCACTTCCAGCTCCACTCCCTCCAAAACTTCAAAATTCCAGTCAACACAATCTGGAACCACAACACCCTAATTCAGTAGTTAACCTTTCCTCCAAACCTCTCTCCCAATCCGAAACCTCTGTCCTATCCAAAGGCCTCACCTTCAGCCCCACTCCCAGATTCAACCAAACAGTTCTCGTCAAAGATTTACTGTCCTACTCTCGTACTCTCTGCTGGAAATATCACTTTGCCACGAAGAAAAATGATCCTAATCCTACTCCCAATGATCCAACTCCCCAGGACACTATCCAAATTGAACCCTGCCTGGAACAGTTCCGTCCTCCGTCGCAGCGGGACCCACCTCCTCTTCCTCATAATCACCCTCTCCAAACCTTCCAGGAATTTCTGACTTCCAGCCTTGCATCACAATCCTTCTTAAAAAACCTTAATCCTACTCCCAACATCACCACTGCTGAGGCCCAGGCTATCCGTGATCTGAAGGCTGACCGATCCATCGTCATTCTTCCGGCGGACAACGGTTCGACGACCGTGGTACTTGATCGTCGGGAGTATGTGGCTGAGGGACTGCGTCAGCTTTATACACAAATATTCCGCACGTCCAGGGCCTCGCTGCGATGGAGCATTTCCTTTCACGCCGATCACCTGCCACCCTACCTAAAACCTCTTTCCTCATTACCTGACCCACAACTTCTTCACTTTTGAAGGCCAGACATACCAACAATTAAAGGGAACAGCCATGGGTACCAGGATGGCCCCCTCGTACGCCAACCTATTCATGGGTCGCCTAGAGGAAGCCTTCTTGGTTACCCAGGCCTGCCAACCCAAAGTTTGGTACAGATTTATTGATGACATCTTCATGATCTGGACTCACAGTGAAGAAGAACTCCAGAATTTCCTCTCCAACCTCAACTCCTTTGGTTCCATCTGATTCATCTGGTCCTACTCCAAATCCCACGCCACTTTCCTTGACGTTGACCTCCATCTGTCCAATGGCCAGCTTCACACGTCCGTCCACATCAAACCCACCAACAAGCAACAGTACCTGCATTATGACAGCTGCCACCCATTCCACATCAAACGGTCCCTTCCCTACAGCTTTGGTCTTCGTGGCAAACGAATCTGCTCCAGTCCGGAATCCCTGAACCATTACACCAACAACCTGACAACAGCTTTCGCATCCCGTAACTACCCTCCCGACCTGGTACAGAAGCAAATAACCAGAGCCACTTCCTCATCCCCTCAAACCCAGAACCTCCCACAGAAGAACCACAAAAGTGCCCCACTTGTGACAGGATACTTTCCGGGACTGGACCAGACTCTGAATGTGGCTCTCCAGCAGGGATACGACTTCCTCAAATCCTGCCCTGAAATGAGATCCATCCTTCATGAAATCCTCCCCAGTCCTCCACGAGTGTCTTTCCGCCGTCCACCTAACCTTCGTAACCTGTTAGTTCATCCCTATGAAATCCCCAAACCACCTTCCCTACCCTCTGGCTCCTATCCTTGTAACCGCCCCGGTGTAAAACCTGTCCCATGCACCCTCCCACCACCACTTACTCCAGTCCTGTGACCTGGAAGGTGTACACGATCAAAGGCAGAGCCACGTGTGAAAGCACCCACATGATTTACCAACTGACCTGCCTACACTGTGATGCATTCTATGTGGGAATGACCAGCAACAAACTGTCCATTCCCATGAATGGACACAGGCAGACAGTGTTTGTTGGTAATGAGGATCACCCTGTGGCTAAACATGCCTTGGTGCACGGCCAGCACATCTTGGCCCAGTGTTACACCGTCCGAGTTATCTGGATACTTCCCACCGACACCAACCTATCCGAACTCCGGAGATGGGAACTTGCTCTTCAATATATCCTCTCTTCCCGTTACCCACCAGGTCTCAATCTCCGCTAATTTCAAGTTGCCGCCACTCATAACTCACCTATCATTCAACAACATCTTTGCCTCTGCACTTCCGCCTCGACTGACATCTCTGCCCAAACTCTTTGTCTTTAAATATGTCTGCTTGTGTCTGTATATGTGTGGATGGATATGTGTGTGTGTGCGTGTGTATACCCGTCCTTTTCCCCCTAAGGTAAGTCTTTCTGTTCCCGGGATTGGAATGACTCCTTACCCTCTCCCTTAAAACCCACATCCTTTCGTCTTTCCCTCTCCTTCCCTCTTTCCTGATGAGACAACAGTTTGTTGCGAAAGCTTGAATTTTGTGTGTATGTTTGTGTTTGTTTGTGTGTCTTTCGACCTGCCAGCGCTTTCGTTTGGTATGTGTGTATTTAAAATGATGATGTGTGTAAAATGCAAAAATTACTAACTACTAAAAAGATGTATGCATATATATGCATAATATTTAATGTATAATGTAAAAAATTGTAACAACTATACTTTTGTGAATATGTAAAATGTCTTTTGATGAAGCCAACTGCATGGTAAACATGCTGAGTGACTAATAAATAAAGATATTTATAAAACATATAAAAACATATAAACTGTTCTCCTTCTACATTCATCCTATTAATTGCAAGATCAACAGCACAGCTATTTCAATTTACATTAATGCATGACAACATGTCCCAGAAAGACTATCCCTCCTTGCACTCTACCATGCCGGTTACCACCACCTAATCGCCTCTTCGTGCCTGCCGTACTACGAAAGTATGTGTACATTAATTCAACTGTTTTTTAGGAATAGAAACAACAAAAGTATGTAGTCACTTCTTGAAGACCTAACTTACTTAGCAGATTGGTTAAAAAGTAAGCTTAAACCATAATTTCAGAAAAGGAGGGAATATGCAAAAAAAGATAAAGCCCAAAATGATCCCTCACAGTTGCATAACAAAGCAATGGAAATCATATCTCATGACTTCAAAAAAGCACATATTTCTGTGACTGTTTAGCTGTCAAACTCCAACAGACACAAACTCAAAATTATGTGAAAGAATAAGATAAATTTTATTATTTTTTATTCATTCATCATGTTCTGTAGTTTCCACCAAAAAGGAGAATTTCCAGCAGTGTGGTGTGAGTCAAGAAATACATTGACATGGACAATCATACCATAGAAGCTTAATCTGTACAGTGTGTTAACTATTACTACACTGCTTAATTATATTTGTGCATGTTGTTGTGGTCTTCATTCCAAAGACTGGTTTGATGCAACTCTCCATTCTACTGTATCCTGTGCAAGGCTCTTCAACTACCGCAACCTATATACATTTGAACCTCCTTACTATATTTGTCTCTTGGTATCACTCTACAAATTTTACCTCCCCTAACCCCCTCCACACTTCCCTCTAGTACTACACTGACAATTCTTTGATGTCCCAGAATGTGTGCTATCAATAAATCACTTCTTTTAGTCAAGTTTTACCACAAATTATTTTCTCTCCATTTCCGTACAGTACTTGCTTGTTAGTTACATGATCTACCCACCCAGTCATCAGTGTTCTATAGCACCACATGTGAAAGGCTACTATTCTCTTCTTGTCAGAACTGCAAGTTGCCCAAATTTCTCTACCATGCAAGGCTACACTCCAGACAAATATCTTCAAAAAAGAGTGCCTAGCTCTTAAATCTATATTGGATGTTAACAAATTTCATCAGAAAAGCTTTTCTTGCTATTGGCAGTCTACATTTTATATCCTCTCTGCTTCATTCATCATCAGTTATTTTGCTGTCCAAATAGCAAAAACTCATCTATTACTTAAAGACATCTCATTTCCTAATATAATTCTCTCAGGATTGCCTGATTTAATTCAGATGCAGTTTCAAGTCCTTTGATTCTCTGCCAGAATTACAATGTTTCTGGAAAACCTCAAAGTTTTTCTTTCTTCTCCCTGAACTTTAATTCCTTGTCCAAGTTTTTCTTTTGCTTTCTATACTGCTTGCTCAGTGTACAGGTTTAGTAACATCAGAGATAAGCTTCAACACTATCTAACTCCCTTCTCAGTCACTGTTTCCCATTTATGCCCCTGCTGCTGTCTGGTTTCCATAAAAGTTGTGTATAATCTTTCACTCCCTGTATTTCACCATTCCTACCTTTAAAATTTCAAAGAGTGTATTCCAGTCAATGTTGTAAAAGCTCTTTCGAAGTATACAAATGTAGATTAGCCTTTCTTTGTGCTGGCGTAAGCGGTCACCAGTACACCGTCCTCAAAGATACAGCGCAAAGATCGATAGTAGGTGCTGGATCAAGCATGCGTATTAGGAGAGAGGCCAAAGACATACACAAGCAACACACCGCCAATGCCCTCTCAACAGCAAGTATTTAGGTTGCTGTGGCTGACTGAAGGGCCTCAGTCACTATCTCACTGTCACTGACCCACTGGCTCTCTCAGGCCACAACAGTGTATAGTGAGCAGATCAAGACTAGCAGCGAGACTAAAGTTTGTAATAGCAACATTATCGATATTGTCTGCAAGAGGGCTATTACTGAAGAGCTTGTACCACAACATGTGGACTCTATTCCAGTTAACTAAAACTTACAGTTCATGTAAATAAAGAACCATATTAATACATGTGTGCATTTGTGTTGTAGAAAGAGGATGCCGGCCACCCATAACAACTCCTCTCCCTTGCTTCTTAGCACAAGCCTCTACGGTGGTGACGAGGACACTACAATGGCGACGAGGATAATTCAGTGGCAATTGAAGTTGATTAATTTGGCCAAATATTTTGCTTGCTCCTCTTGTGTTTTAGCTTGCAGGGGTGATCATGTTCAAGTGTTTGCTAATTTTTTGTTGTGTTCTTGCATGTATTCCTGGTGGGGAGCCACTTAACTAATCAAATTTCTCTTTTTAGAGGCTTTACTTGCTTTTTATATAACGTATTTCTGTAAACCATGAATTCCCTGCCTCCTCCACCCCCTGCCCCTGCACCTCAGCCACAGACAGCCAGTGTGATGGATATAGCATAAGCTTTTCAGTTTCAGAGCTGACAGATTGATACCTTACTGACAACGGTACAACTACTGGCTGCACAAGCTGCATTGGCCGCACAACTGAGAACCATTCAACCAACCAACCAGCCCAACAATCCCGACGAACTCAACTATGACCTAATATTCACTGTATTAACTAAACACTGTGACGAGCAGGTCAAATAGCTGCAGCTAGATACCAGTTCTTTTGCTTGCAGAAAGAGCCAGAACAGATGTACTGCCAGTGGTACACAGAATTAATGGGCATGCCTAGGAAGTGTAAATTTAAGTGCAGTTCTGGCAACTTGTACAACGATTTAATGACAGGCAATGCGATAACATTCAATGTCCCAAATAGTAGAATATGGGAACAGATCTTAAAGTACTCTGATCCATCACTTCCCTAAGTATTGCAAATCATAGAGCAATGTGATTCGGGTGCCATAATAGCCGATAGGTTTGACCAGGTCCCGATTTCTCGAGGTGAGGTGCCCCTTGCTCGTGACCGCCCCCAGCAGCCACAACAATAAGTGCATACACAGCCGTGCTTGCCCTAGACATTTTGCTCGCCATAAAAGACAGGACTGCCCGTCACATAATGCAACGTGTTACATGTATGGAAAAAAAGGTCATGCCCAAGCAGTTTGCTTGGTTTGCTTGCAACAGCACAAAACCACCAATTTTGCCCACTCCCAGGAAAAAAACAGGCTCAAGTACATTAAGTGACTGCTGCATTTTCAAAATCTACGACAGGTTGTGGCTGACAATCATTTAACCAACCAACCAGCCCAACAATCCCGACGAACTCAACTATGACCTAATAATCACTGTATTAACTAAACATTGTGACTAGCAAGTCAAACAGCTGCAGCTAGATATCAGTTCTTTTGCTTGCAGAAAGAGTCAGAACAGATGTACTGCCAGTGGTACACAGAATTAATGGGCATGCCTAGGAAGTGTAAATTTAAGTGCAGTTCTGGCAACTTTTACAACGATTTAATGATAGGTGATGCGATAACATTCAATGTTAAAGTCAGTAGTAATGAAATAACTAAGATTAAAGTAGATGATAATGTTGTTGTAAACCCAGCTCAAATATCAGAGTGTTTAAATGAATTCTTCATAAATGTAGCAAAGTCAGAAGTTGATGTAGCAGGATATCAGAGTAAAGTAAATCCCTTTGGACTCTACCAAGAAGCTGAGTATCTCACAGATTTTGAAAAAGTCACAATAAAGGATGTGAAAAATGTTATATTGTCATTAAAAAATAAAAATTCTGCTGGGCGGGATGGGGCACCAAGTAAAGTGATTAAAGCAGTATCTGACATATTAGCACCCCACTAGCTAAAATAATCAACCAATCTTTTGAACAGGGGTGCTTTCCTGATGTGTTAAAATATGCCGAAGTGAGACCTCTGTTCAAGAAAGGGTTGAGGGAAGATATGGGAAACTATTGCCCTATTTCTATTCTCCCAATCCTATCAAAAGTGTTAGAGAAAGTAGCTGCAAATCGGATCAAAAATTTTATCATAAAAAATGATATTATTGTAAGTAACCAATTTGGATTCCAACAAGGAAAAAACACACTGGATGCAGTAAATAACTTTATTGAGAAGATATGGAAATCATTGGATCAGAGGAGTAAAGTCGCAGGTATCCTCTGCGATCTTTCAAAAGCATTTGACTCGGTGAACCATGACTTGCTTATCTACAAATTAAACAAATATGGGATTAAGGACAAAGCTCTGAAATGGCTCACATCATACTTGCACAACAGAAAGCAAAGGGTAAGTGTCACATCAAATGCAGTGAATTATTATTCTAAATGGAGTACAGTATCACAAGGTGTGCCTCAAGGCTCCATTTTGGGACCAATCCTGTTCCTATTCTATGTAAATGACTTGCCCATAAATATAAATTCCCCGTCAGTTCTGTTTGCGGATGACCCTTCTGTTTTAATTGAAGATTATGCAGGAAAAATTCAGAGCTCCATTGTGAGCACAATGGGTACTCTAGAAAACTGGTTCCAGTTAAATGGCTTGAAACTGAACATTGCAAAAACCAATATGGTACATTTCAAAACCAAACATCTGAAATGTGTGGAACTTAAAATACGTCATCACAATCATCCTATGGAAGAAGTTAACACAGTCAAATTCCTAGGACTAAATGTGGACAACAACTTAAACTGGAGTACACATATCGAGCTCCTATGAAATAAACTAAGCAGCTTTACGTTTGCAATGCAAATACTAGCAAACTCTACTGACATGAGTACACGAAAAATAGCATCTCATAGTTATTTTGAATCTGTCATTAGGTATGGTATCATTTTTTGGGGAAATTCAAGTAGTGTATCTCGAATACTGAAACTGCAAAAGAAAATATAAGATGCATGTGTAGTGCACAACAAACAGAATCTTGTCGCCCATTATTTCGGAACCTGCAAATCCTAACAGTTCCCTCCATATACATTTATGAAATTATAATCTTTGTACACAGCAGACAAAAATTATTTGAGGAAAATCATTTTAACCACATGTACAACACAAGAAATAAAGATAATTTTATGTTACCCACACACCATTTGAAATTGTTTGCACGAACTCCACAGTATATGGGGATGACAATATATAACAAGCTAATGGGCAAAAATATATTTAATATGAAGCCAGAGAGTCTAAAAATAAGGCTACAGCAGATTCTGTGGGATAAATGCTACTATTCAGTAGAAGAATTCATAGAGGATGACATGATAATTTGAGCAAGGGGTAATTAATTGTTAGTCTTTTATTGCCTGTGTAACAAAATTGTATTATTATTATGATACAATTTGTTAAAATCAGTTGTAATTAATTGTAATTTTTTTACTGTATGTGTATTTTTATATTGTATTATTGTTATGGTACCATTTTTTAAAATCGTGTGTTGTATGTATATGGTAAAACTTTACCAAAATTTTGACGTGTCTCCTGTACCTAAATCAAATGATTTAGATTATGTACGTTATGAGACTAATAAACCACAATTCACAACAATTCACAATGTCCCAAATAGTAGAATATGGGAACAGATCTTAAAGTACTCTGATCCATCACTTCCCTAAGTAGTGCAAATCATAGAGCAATGTGATTCGGGTGCCATAGTAGCTGATAGGTTTGACCAGGTCCCGATTTGTCAAGATGAGCTTCCCCTTGCTCACAACCGCCCCCAGCAGCCATAAGTGCATACACAGCCATGCGTGCCCTAGACATTTTGCTTGCCATAAAAGACAGGACTGCCCGTCACATATTGCAATGTGTTACAAGTGTGGAAAAAAAGGCCATGCCCAAGCAGTTTGCTTGCAACAGCACAAAACTACCAATTTTGCCCACTCCCAAGAAAAAACAGGCTCATGCACATTCAGTGACTGCTGTATTTTCAAAATCTACAACAGGTTGTGGCAAAAATAAGATTAAAGTTGTGCCTCCTTCTTGCCCTAGTGCCATGGAATGACATTCTAACAAACTATTTGTCTCATGAATTGCTGGCTGTTGTATGAACTTTTAGTTAGACACAGGTGCCTCAGTAACTTTGCTTAATCGTGCCATATATGAACAGATAGGCTCACCACACCTTTCAAAATCTATCAAGCACTTCACTGCTTATAATGGACTAGAAATTCCAGAACTTGGACAGTGTAGTTGGCCTGCCACTTACAAATCTCTCACTAGGACAGTGAATTTTACTGTGTTGAAATCAAAAGACAGTGGCAACATATTCGGTCTAGATGCCTTCGATTTGTTTGGACTTAGCATCCAAGACAATGTACTTTCAGTCTCGGCTTTTGACCCAAAACACAGTGTAGCTAGCTAGCTTAAAGAATTTCCTGAACTATTTTCAGAAGGAATGGGAAAAGCTAATAACTTCATAGTGCATGTCACATTGAAAGACAATGCACAATCTAAGTTTTTCTGGGCCCATCCTTTTCTAATTGCTTTAATAGATGAAGTAGCCAGTGAAGTGAAAGAATTGCAAGAGAATGGTGTAATAGCTCCCATTCAAGCTTGTTGATGGGCAGTCCTCTCGTTTTGCTACCTAAGCCTTCTGGTCATATTCGCATTTGTGTTGACTTCAAGTTTACAATCAACACACAGACAGTAGTTGACACTTATCTGTTATCTCACCCTGAGGAACTCATGGACAGGCTTGGTGCAGGACGTTACTTTTCAAAGATAGATTTGCATGATGCCTACTTGCAAATTCCATTGGATGAAGACTCACAGAAAGTATTTGTGGTAAATACACACTTGGGACTGTTCTAGTATTTGCGTTTGGCCTTTGGCAGTGCTTCTGCACCCACCATGTTTCAACACTGCTTGGAACAGCTGACTGCAAAAGTGCCATTTTGTTCAAACTACCTTGATGATATTGTCATCTCAGGTCATACACCAGAGGAACACATTGCCAATTTGCGTACTCTTTTTCGAGTGTTGTCAGAAGCAGGACTCAAGTGTCATCTAGAAAAGTGTGACTTTTTTCAAACTTAATAACAGTACTTAGGTCATGTGATAAACAGTCAGGGTGTGCATCACTCCAATCTCATTTGCTTGCAATCCATGACCTACCTGTTCCTCACAATGTGTCTGAACTGCAGTCAGTACTAGGCAAGATTACGTACTACATTCGGTTCGTACTGAATGCCGCTCATATTGTGGCTCCATTGCGTTGCAAAAATGTACCTTTCGTGTGGACCAGAGACTGTCATGATGCATTTCAGAAACTCAAAAATGCTTTGCTTACTGACAGATGTTTAGTGCATTTTGACCCTGCCAAGCAAGTGGTTTTGCAAGTTGACGCTTCTTCCTACTGAATAGGAGAACTGGTGCACAACACAGACCCATTGCTTTTGCCTCAAAGTTGTTAACTCAAACTCGTGCAGTTATTCACAAATTAAAAAAGAGGCTCTCAGTATTGTGTACAATGTGACCAAATTCCATCAGTATTTATGTGGTTGCAAGTTCTTTTTAGTGACAGATCGCAAGCCTTTGCAGTCCTTATTTCATCCGTCAGAGCCAGTTCCTACATGCACTGCTCAAAAATTACAATGTTGGGCTTCAGTGCTTTCACAAGATCAGTATGAAATTGTGTACAGACCTCTGGCAAAGTATGGCAATGCATATGCCCTATCTCGCTTTCCGATTGGCCCAGACTCTGATTCTGATGCATCTGCCACATCTTGTTGCCAGATTGATGTGCAGGACTCTGAATTGCTGGAATCTTTTCCCTTGCACTACAGAAAAATTGCACAGGCCATGGAAGTGGACCCTGATCTGATGATTCTGTTGCATTACATTCGTACTTCTTGGCCTCGCTCACTGAAGAGTATCCAGAATGCAGTTGTGCACCAATATTTTGCACATCGGCATAACATTTCAGTTCAACAGGGTGTGAATCTAGTTCAAAATTACAGTGGACAATTGCGTGTGCTAATTCCCAGAGTGTTGGAAAAGAATGTGTTATGATTGCTCCACCAAGGACATTGGGGAATTGTTCGTAGTAAAAAGTTAGCGCATCAGTACTGTACTTGGCAGAGCGTGGATGCTCACACTGAACAGATGATGGCACAGTGTCGCGCATGTGTGGAAAACCAATTTGCTCTGCCTCAGACATTCTCAGCTTCACCTAAGACTCAATCATGATGGCAACGAGTGCACGTTGACTTTGCAGGACCATTTTGGAACACTCGTTGGTTCATTGTGGTAGACTCTTGTAGTATTTTGCATAGAAGATTTACTAGAAGTACTTGTGTCAGGCAATGGACTACATTTCACTTCATGTGGTTTTGAACAGTTTTGTGGATGAAATGGTATTCGTCACCTTACAACTGTTCCATTTCACCCCTAGGTCCAACCGAGAAGCAGAACACTTCGAATACACTATCAAACAACGGATGGCCAAGCTTCATCTCACTCACACACGGGAACAGGCACTGCAACCCTTTATCTCCTCCTATTGCTCCCACCCACAAGATGGACCTTCACCAGCAGAATTTCTGCATGGCCGCCATCATCAGATGCTGCTGCACTTGCTACACTCACCACAGCATCTGGCACTGCCAATGGTCCACAAGTATCGCTTTGCGCCACACGATCTGGTTCTTTTCAGGGTTTATGGCAACTGTGGCCTCTGGGAAAGAGGTGTGATCCAGGAATCCATTGGCTGTTTTATGTAATTGATTGCAGTGCAGTGCAGTGCTTCCACCAGAACTAAATTAATGTGTATAATTTTCCCCATGATTCTGCAGCTTTTCTTCCCCCAGATTCATGGCCTCACGAGACTGCGTGGCGTTCGCAGCTGCCCACAGGTGCCACCAGGGAGCCCCAGGAGGAGTGGATGGATGATGCATCTGTGCCCCCACTGTCCCTGCTTGCTGACCCAATGGACATGGACCCGCCATCACCATCATCACCCCAGGACACGCCCTCAGGGCTGAACGTGTGCCCTGACAGCAGTTTTCAGGAGGATGTTCCTATTGCCTTGCAAGCCAAACAGCTACAGTCAGGAGTATGCCGTCCTCCACAGTCTTGGCTCATGTCTACATCTAGCGTCCTGCATTGCCACATTGTTGTTTGCATCCTCCCTACAAGACAATGGTGCAGCATTTCGAGGGGAAGGAATATGCTGGCATAAGGTGTCACCACCACACCTGTCAGCAAAGATGTAGCTTGAAGGTCGATAGTAGGTGCTGGATCAAGCATGCCTGTCAGGTGAGAGGTCAAAGATAAACCAACAAGTAACATGTCACCAACGTCCTCTTGCCAGCAAGTATTTAGATCGCTGCTGGTGACCGGAGGGCCTCAGTCACTAACTCACTGCCACTGACTCACTGGCTCCCTCTGGCTATGACAGTGCATTGCGACCAGATCGAGACTAACAGTGAGACTAAAGTTTGTAATAGCAACATTATCATTATTGTCTACAGGATGACTATTACTGAAGAGCTTGTACCGCAACATGTGGATTCTATTCCAGTTAAGTAAAACTTACAGTTCATGTAAATAAAGAACTGTATTAATATACATGTGCATTTGTGTTGTAGAAAGAGGATACCAGCCACCCATAACAACATCCTCTCTCTTGCTTCCTTAGCACAAGACTGTGCATTCTTTAGCTTCTCATCTAAGATCAGAAAGAAATATACCCAAAAAAGTGCTTCTTATGCTGCCCCATATATTGAAACATTTGGACTGTCTACAGACACTTTAATGAGACTGGAACAAAGCAGATTGGCGTATGAACTTACATTTTTATTCAGAACACACAGGTACGTACATTGCTCTGGACTCTGGATTGACTGGGGTGAGACATACTCTAGAATGGTCAAGGCAGTGGTCAGAGAAAGGTGGGGTAAATGGAACAGTTGGACTAGGCTAGGAAAAAGGAAAATAGTAAAAAATATTAGGGCTGAATATTCTGTGGATGACTAAGTCACTGCAGATGGAGGATAGTCTCCCATTGGTTAAGCAAAGTAGCCATGATCTTTTACAAAAGGAATCATTGTAGCATTCGATTTTATAAAGCAGGGAAATCGTGTGTAGTGTAACATGGTGTTCTTAGGAATACGCTTTTCCATTATGAGCTTTCAGGACAGAAAAGATGATTGTGACATTTAATAACTTATTAAGTAGTATGTAAGTGGGAAGCATTCATTGTGCACTCTCCAACCTGTGGTTTTGTGTAGATGGCGTATGAGCAGTAACAGCAAAGGGCAGTGACAAGCCATGGTGTAAAGCAGAAGCAGTCACTTGTTGTACAGGCCCATTTATGCTTTGGGGCGAAGGCTTGATGGTGCCCTGAGCTCCTAGGAGTAATAGGACAATGCCAACGGGGGCCGGAACAAATGAAGGACAGAATCATGAGCTTCTAACATTGATTTGTGAGTTGACAGTCGGACAATGTATGTGTTATGTTGACATTTATTTGTAAAGCTTTTTGGAGCTTCTTGACTGGGATCAGTCTATTACTGTCCATTACTGAATTGAAGAGTTAAAATACAGAAGAGCTTTTATGGAAGAGTTGAATTCCTTACTAGCTTGGAATAGTTAATACTTTCTTACACCACCACCCTGCCAGGAAACAAAGTTCATAAGAAGAAGTTCATACATGGCTGTGCGACATATTAGCCAGCCCACAAGAACAATCAAGAAAGACCATAATTTGTAAGATTTATTAAAAGTAACATTCATTGAGGCAGCAACGAATCCAACGTGACTGTGATGTATTACACATACCTATAAAGATGTGTTACATCATACATAGAAACCCTAAATCTGGACATCCAGGCAGGGATTTGAATTGATGTCCTCCAAAATACGAGCCCAGGGGCTGGGAACAGGAGAAACAGCAGGGTAATAAGAGAGATGTATGGTACCGGACAAAGGTAATCCTGATACAAGCTGGGCAGTAAGGAGTTGCATGTGATAATACAGGGAGTGAAGGGAGAACTGAAGAGTGTAGGGGGTGGCGGTGAAGCAGGATGGAAAAGTGGAAGACTGTTGGGAGAACAGTGTGAATTGGGACTGATAATCCTTTGTACCAAAGTAAGGAGGCCTAAGTAAAGTAATTTGAAGTGAAGAAGTTGTAGGAGTTGGAGGGATGAGGCAGGCAATGGGGTGGACATAGAATATGAATCAGCAGAAGCAGCCACTATAGGCAAAATCTCTCATGTAAACTAACAATCACGTTTGACCAACACAAGGAAGTACTTTCAGAAATGGTATTGCTCTTCCCCTTATACTACTGACGTGAGCAGCTGTTTTTATGCAGTACTTCAAATCAAAAGTTATGTAACTTTGCCCCAAATCCTGTCAGATACCTACATACTGGTAGAGATAAAAAGGTATTAAATATGAACATTAGTGTTAACTGAAATTTGTATATCTACATCTGTGAGGAGTGTGAGAAATGTAATGATACTGATTTTTTTATTTACAAGGTGTACAACTTTGCTTCCGCTGTTTGCCGATAGGTGGTGACAACGGTAAGTAGCCGTCGAAAGAAACAGGTCGCAGATGTCAGGCAGCTAGCTTGGACCTCGGTCAACACAACCTCATTCAAATGTTAGTCAATTTGTGTCTGCATCATAAAGTTGTTCTTGATAAAAAATGTCAGCTGACGAGGGTCATTCTCGTCACATGTGGGAGGTGTTACTGTTTTGTTTCAATATGAAGAAAACGGTGGCTGAGACTCATCAAATGCTCTAAGGTATGTATGGTAAGGACGCTATTAGTGAAAGAACATGTTGTGAGTGGTTTCAATGCTTCAAGAACGGTGATTTTAATATCGTAGACTGGCATAGTGGTGGAAGAGAGAGAGTTTTTGAAGATGCAGAATTGGAGACATTGCTGAGTGAAGACTCGCGTCAAACTCAGTAATAATTGGCACAATTAGTGGGAGTGACACAGCAAGCCATTTCAAAACGTCTCAAGGCTATGGGCATGATTCAGAAAGAAGGAACTTGGGTTCCGTGTGAGCTGAAACCAAGAGACGTTGAACGGCGTTTGTGCGTTTGTGAACAGTTGCTTCAGAGGCAAAATTGTGACCGGGAATGGAAAATGGGTGCATTATGATAGCCCTAAACGCAAAAAAATCATGGGGACATCCTGGCCATGCTTCCATGCCGACAGCCAAACCGAATATTCAAGCCTCCAAGATCATGCTGTGCATTTGGTGGGACCAGCTCGGTGTCGTGTACTGTGAGGTGTTAAAACCAAGTGAAACAAACCACAGGTGCTCATTATCAAATGCAATTAATGCATCTAGCAGAGCATTAAAAGACAAACGGTTGCAATACAGCGAGAGGCATGATAAAGTGATTTTGCAGCACGACAGCGCTCGACCCCATGTTGCAAAAAGAGGTCAAAACGTACTTGGAAACGTTAAAATGGGAAGTCTTACCCCACTCACTGTATTATCCAGGCATTGCTCCCTCTGACTGTCACCTGTTTAGGTCAATGGTGCATGGCCTGGCTGACCAACACTTCTGATCACATGAAGAAGTCACAAATTGGATCGATTCATGGATCGCTTCAAAGGATGAACAATTTTTTCAACGTGGGATTCATACACTGCCCGAAAGATGGGAGGAAGTAGTGGCCAGTAATGGAAAATACTTTGAATGATACATGTGTAACCAATTTGTTTCATTAAAGCCTCAAATGTTGGGGAAAAATGGTGGAAGCAAAGTTGTACACCTTTTAGCAAAGTTTTTATTTTTTAAAACAACAATATTATCCTCTTCAGAGAAGTTCCTTTTGCGGCAATCATTTTTACCATCTTGGTAGCAGTGCTAAAAGCCTTCAATTTGTAGGCCCTTTAACATGTCAGTTGCATTCTTTTGAATGTTCTCCATAGGCCCAGAATGTCCTTTTAAGACATTTTTCAATTTCAGGAAAAGAAAAAAATCACAACGTCCCAGATCGTGTGAATAGGGAAGCTGTGGAACAACAAAAATGCCTTTTGAGGTCAAAAATTCTGTGATGAAAGTGGATTTGTGACACAAGGCATTGTCATGATGCAGCATCTTCAGTCAAAATTTGATGTGCAGTGAGTCTTTAAGTTTAACAGCTCACCCATCATCCTTCTTGTTAAACATCAATCTGATTTCATAAGACCAAACACATTTGACATTCTCATTGGTTTTTGAAGCTGAAGATCTCGCTGAGCGAGGTTCATTTTTAACTTGATCTCGGCCTTCCAAAAATGATTTGTGCCAATGCAAAACCTGCACTCTTGATGAGGAATGTTCCCAATAGTACTGGTTCTACTTTTCAAAGGTCACACTCATGGGTCCCCCAAGTTTAACACAAAACTTGAGTGCATAACATTGCTCTAAATTCAACTGTTCTGTTTTCGTAACACCCAACAAAAATACAACTTCACTGATGGTGCTCTCAAAAATCACATGGTGGCTGTATGAAGCTGAAACTCAGACTGAACATCTGGAAGGGATGAACACATCAGTCTACGCAAGTAGAACAACACAGTGTTTCCAGGTTGCAACCGAGTGAGGTGGCACAGTGGTTAGGCACTGGACTCGCATTCGGGAGGACGACGGTTCAATCCCGCGTCCGGCCATCCTGATTTAGGTTTTCCGTGATTTCCCTAAATCACTGCAGGCAAATGCCGGGATGGTTCCTCTGAAAGGGCACGGCCGACTTCCTTCCCCATCCTTCCCTAATCCGATGAGACCGATGACCACGCTGTCTGGTCTCCTTCCCCAAACCAACCAACCAACCAGGTTGCTTGCAGTGTTGTCAGTCACATTACTTTTTTCATACATCTTTTATACTCTGAAAACCACTGTTAAGTGCATAACAGAGGAGACTTGCTGTTGTGCCAAATGCTAGTATTTCTTCACATTCCTTTCATATATGCAGTGCAGAAAGAATGCTAGCATAATTGCCTATGTGCATGCTGTAATGAGTGAAATCTTGTCCATGTGGTCACCACAGGAGTAATATACATAGGGAGTGCAAGACAGTCATAGATTTCCCACGTAACACTGGTTTTTGAAACTTCATAAGTAAGCTATTGTATGGTAGTTTATGTCAGTGTCTGCAAGTTGAGATTTTACAGCAGTCCCAAGACTCTCTCCCAAGGGTCAATAAAACCTGTGTCCATTCACTTTGTCAATAAAAAGATCCTTTTATTAATTTATGCCCACCCTCAGTACTGATACTTGCCAAAAAACCATGCCTACAGTTATTTCTATCTTGGTGGATTTGAGTTTCTTGTCTACTACAAATTTACCCCAAAAATCTTACTGTTGTCATTTTTGGATTTTAAACAGCCTTTTGTACCTAGTATTATATGAGCTGCTCTTCTTTCTAAGAATTCAGAACACTGTGGCACTTTGCTACAAATGCATCGGCAATTGCTCTCTAAGATTTAAAAGTCCCATCTGTGGTAACGAGAGAAACACATCTGCAGTCATCCACGTCAGTACAGCTCAATCTCTTCATGGAGTCTGAGTAACCTACCCACCCTTTTTAGAAGCTACTAGAGTGTTGTCTCCTTTACTTTTGTGTGTATCTATTGTCAGCACTAAACATTTGCTCCCTGAAGGTAAGCACTAGCCAGAAATTCTGTCTAATTATTAATATGAGTTTTTTAAGATCAAGATTAAGTTTCTTTTTGTGAACCAGCTGTAAGCCTGCCCCACTATTTTTTATTTATAAAATGTGTATTTTGTAAATGCTATGAGCTCCCGCTAGACGTGGAAATATCAATATCCTGATTTTTCTGCTGCGAGTAGGCCATGCTCCAGTCCCAGTTCTTCATTATTTATTTTTTTCTTTTCTTCCAGTATGCTTTCTTCTGTTCACTATGTTTCTTCTTTCTGTCTTCAGACCATTTTGAACCAGTCTTTTTTGCCACCCTCCCTTGGAAACCTTCCTTTTCGAATACTTTTTCCTAAAGGCTTCTCTGTTGTTTATGTCTTCTGTTTTTTATTGTTTATTTCTAAATTCTTTTTTACTTCATTGACCCAGCTTGTTGTGGGCTTCTTATCCCACAAATATTTGAAAATCTTATTAGTTAATCTACTGTCTTGCATTTGTAATAAATGTCCAGAAAACATGACTCTTCTTTTTCTCATTACATTTGAAACACTTCCTATATTTTAGGATATTTCAGCATTACTGTGTAATTTCCAATCTTCTGCTGTGTTTTGTGGTCCTAATATTTTGCTTATATTCACCTTTCTAGTACTTCTAATTTATCTAAATTGTACTGTAATGCCAGGCATTTGACTGCATATAGGCATTCTGGCTTCACTACTTTGTTATAATGCCTTATTTTTCCATCTTTTATTGTGGAGGCCATTGGTGATACCATATGCTCTCCCCAGTTTATGCAATATTTCCTCTATTGCAGATTTTTCCAAAGCATGTTCTTGGGTTATCTCCCCTAGATATTTGAATTTTTTTACGCTCTCTATTTGGTTGATATCTGTTTTCAGGAATTTTGGAGCATCCTTAATGTTTATGAAAAAATTTGTTTTTTCTGCAGAAATTCTTGGGTTAATTCTGCTGGCTATTTCTCCCATGAGATTTACTTGAGTTATAGCTGATGCCAAATATTATGATTATATTCAGTAACATTTACATTATAGTTGAAATGAAAACAGATTTATAATAAAGAGGCTAAATGATTATAAAATCCAAACAACAAATGATTATTATTCAGACATTTTAATGTGATAGTTTTAGGTGGGAGGTGTTTTGAGCTATGGTTGTGTGAGATGAAATATCATATTAACAACACTGCCACCTGCAGTGAACAATCACTTTGTCATTGTTAACCAATATTTTGTGTACTCCACTTTGCTATGTGTTGTATATTGCTTATTGTTTTCTTTTCTTATTTTCAAAGGTATGACATGACTAATCCTGGTCCTTGACAGGGTTCAAGTACAATCCTCATCACATCAGAAGCAATTGGTGATTCCTATGATCATTATGTCAGTTCTTCTTCAGCAGGAGCACAAAAGACGGACGTAGATTGCCAGCACTGCGACAGGGAGGACATTCCAGTTCTTCCACTCTGCTTCTCTCCCCTCAGGTTGTCAAAGTTCTCATTTGTTCATGCTTGCTGCAACTGCCGTGATATATTGCCTGCACTACACCATTTTCAGACTTAAAGGGTTATATGTTCCGAAACAGTATCACAGACACAGTCATTGATATTTTACTTGGGAGACAGTTCAGAAATACATATTCAAATAATACAATGACTAAATGAAAATAACCAGATCTACATGCTGTTTGAATAACAGTTGTCTATTATGAAACTGTTTTAAGTAGTCACTTATTTAAGGGAGGAGAGGGGACACTTGCATGAGTGATAAAGTACCAGTATTTAAGAGGTTAACAACAGTGTCTTTTTTAAGGTCGGGTGGACAGAAAAAAATCAAGTTTTGAGAGGTTTTAGTTTGAACAAACCTTCTCTTTGAGAAAAAAAGTAAACAACATAATTCTGGCATATTGCATCAGGACTAACAGCTGCTGGTTAAAAATTCTCAGCAATCAGCAGAAATTTTATTTCCACCCAATTTTAACCCAGTCAAGGTGAAATCCAGCTGTATTTACTGCATCAGAATATTCAAGGACTAAGATTTAAAATTAATGTGCTACTTATCTGTGTTGACGAATTAGAGTCATCAAACCCAGTTAACATAATCTGCTTCTCTGAACATTGTGTGAGCACTGGTTTAGATGTGATAAATGTTACAAGATTTTTAAGTTAGCATCTCACTTTTGTAGAGCAGAAATGGAAAAAGGAGGAATTGCCACAATTATAAGAAATTGTCAAACATTTAAGAACATAGACAGAAATTTATAAATTTTGCCTAATACACATACGGAAGCGTGTGTGACAGAAGCAGAATTTCATAACAAATGCTTCTTAATGGTAAGTGTATACCGAGCACCTGCAGGTAACTTTAATGTATTCATAAATCACCTTGAATCTCTACTGGTCTGTTTTTTAATAGTGGTTGCTTTAGTGGAGATTTTCTTAAGAACTCTCCCAGTAAGAATTTATTACACTCAGCAACACTATTATTCAGCTTAATTTCTACTTTAAACTTCCCGACTAGGGTAGCTAATTGCTCACAGCATTGATAATATATTTTTTGAAAGATCTAATAAACAAAATTATATTGCAAAATCAGTAGTCAATGGCCTCTCAGTCCATGACATGAAGTTCATTTTGTCAAATGTTAATAATGAACAGGATATAGTATTTATCAAATCTGAATTCAAGAGGGTAGTCTGTAAGTCAAAAATTGATTATTTTAGATATTTACTAAGACATGTCCAAAAGAATAGATACCATCGGTGACCAAGCAGCTCGTTACAATGAAATTACAATGAAATGAACACCCTTAGCTACTTACAGGCATTGACATACGTCAACGGGGACAGATGAAAATGTGTGCCCCGACTGGGACTCGAACCCAGGATCTCCTGCTTACATTGCAGACGCTCTATCCATCTGAGCCACCGAGGACACAGAGGATAATGTGACTGCAGGGGTTTATCTCTGGCACGCCTCTCGCGAAACCCACATTCTCAACGTATTGTCCCGCACTACATTCGTAGTGCCCCCGCCCATTATACTCATTACTCGCGGTGCGTTGCTGATTCCCGTAAGATTTAGGGCACTGTTTGTGCATTCACACAGAAGAAGAAGATGGTCAAGTGGCTGATGAGTCTTAAGTATATATTTACTAAGATAGTATCTGTTCTTTCGGACATGTCTGAAAGAACAGATACCATCGGTGACCAAGCAGCTCGTTAGAATGAAATTACAATGAAATGAACACCCTTAGCTGCTTACAGACATTGACATATGTCAATGGGGACAGATTAAAATGTGTGCCTCGACCGGGACTCGAACCTGGGATCTCCTGCTTACATGGCAGATGCTCTATCCATCTGAGCCACTGAGGACACAGAGGATAGCGCGATGGCAGGGATTTATCTCTGGCACGCCTCCCGTGAAACCCACATTCTCAACGTATTGTCCCGCACAACATTTGTAGTGCCCCCACCCATTATACTCATTACTCACGGCGCGTTGCCGATTCCCGTAAGAGTTCGCGCACTGTTTGTGCATTCGCACAGAAGAAGAAGATGGTCAAGTGGCCGGTGAGCCTTAACTATATTTATACGAAGATGGTATCTGTTCTTTCGGACATGTCCGAAAGAACAGATACCATTGGTGACCAAGCAGCTCGTTAGAATGAAATTACAATGAAATGAACACCTTTAGCTGCTTACAGGCGTTGACATATGTCAATGGGGACAGATGAAAACGTGTGCCTTGACCGGGACTCGAACCCAGAATCTCCTGCTTACATGGCAGACGCTCTGTGCCACCGAGGACACAGAGGATAGCGCGACGGCAGGGATTTATCTCTGGCACGCCTCCCGCGAAACCCACATTCTCAATGTGTCCGAAAGAACAGATACCATCTTAGTAAATATGTAATTAAGGCTCACAGGCCACTTGACCATCTTCTTCTTCTGTGTGAATGCACAAACAGTGCCCGAACTCTTACGGGAATTGGCAACGGGCCGAGAGTAATGAGTATAATGGGCGGGGGCACTACGAATGTAGTGTGGGACAATACGTTGAGAATGTGGGTGAATCATATTCAACCACTCACTCGATGAAATATCTGTACCCAAAGACTGGAAAATTGCACAGGTCACACCAATTTTCAAGAAAGGTGATAGGAGTAATCTACTAAATTGCAGACCCATGTCATTAACGTTGATGTGCAGCAGGATTTTGGAACATATGTTGTGTTCGAACATAATGAATTACCTGAAAGAGAATGGTCTAGTGACACATAGTCAACACGGGTTTAGAAAATATCTTTCTTGTGAAACATAACTAGCTCTTTACTCACATGAAGTACTGAGTGCTATTGACGAGCGATTTCAAATTGATTCTGCATTTCTAGATTTCCACAAGGCTTTTGAGACCATTTCTCACAAGTGGTTCATAATCAAATTGCGTGCTTATGGAATATCATCTCAGTTATGTGACTGGATTTTTGATTTTATGTCAGGGAGGTCACAGTTCACAGTAATTGACAGAAAGTCATCAAGTGAAACAGAAGTGATTTCTGGCATTCCCCAAGGCAGCATTATAGGCCCTCTGTTGTTCCTTATCTGTATGAATGGTTTAGCAACAGTCTGAGCAGCTGTATTAGGTTTTTTTGCAGATGATGCTGTCATTTATAGTCTAGTAAAGTCATTGGAAGATCAGAACTAATTGCAAAATGATTTACTTGAGATATCTGTATGGTGCAAAAATTGGCAACTGACCCTCATCCACATGAGTGCTAAAAGGAGTATGTCAAACTTCGGTGACATGATAAACCAATCAAATCCAAATGCTATACATTCAACAAAATACTTAGCAGAAAGGTGGAAGGAGTATATAGTGGGTCTATACAAGGCGATGTACTTGAGGACAATATTATGGAAATGGAAGAGCATGTAGATGAAGATGAAATGGGAGATATGATACTGCGTGAAGAGTTTGACAGAGCACTGAAAGACCTAAGTGGGAACAAGGCCCCGAGAGTAGACAACATTCCATTAAAACTACTGATAGCCTTGAGAGAGCCAGCCCTGACAAAACTCTGCCATGTGGTGAGCAAGATGTATGAGACAGGCGAAATACCCTCAGACTTCAAGAAGAATATAATAATTTCAATTTCAAAGAAAGCAGGTGTTGACAGACATGAAAATTAGCAAACTATCAGTTTAATAAGTCACAGCTGCAAAATACTAACACAAATTCTTTACAGGCGAATGGAAAAACTGGTAGAATCCGACCTCGGGGAAGATCAGTTTGGATTCCGTAGAAATGTTGGGACACGTGAGGCAATACTGACCCTACGACTTATCTTAGAAGATAGATTAAGGAAAGGCAAACCTAAGTTTCTAGCATTTGTAGACTTAGAGAAAGCTTTTGACAACGTTGACTGAATATTCTCTTTCAAATCCTGAAGGTGGCAGGTGTAAAATACAGGGAGCGAAAAGCAATTTACAATTTGTACAGAAACCAGATGGCAGTTATAAGAGTTGAGGGGCATGAAAGGGAAGCAGTGGTTGGGAATGGAGTGAGACAGGGTTGTAGCCTATCCCTGATGTTATTCAATCTGTATATTGAGCAAACAGTAAAGGAAAATAAAAGAAAAATTTGGAGTAGGAATTAAAATCCATGGAAAAGAAATAAAATCTTTGAGGTTCACTGATGACATTATAATTCTGTCAGAGACAGCAAAGGACCTGGAAGAGCAGTTGAATGGAGTGGACAGTGTCTTGAAAGGAGGATATAAGATGAACATCAACAAAAGCAAAACAAGGATAATGGAATGTAGTCGAATTAAATCAGGTGATCTGAGGGAATTAGATTAGTAAATGAGACACTTAAAGTTGTAAATGAGGTTTGCTATTTAGGGAGCAAAATAACTGATGATGGTCAAAGTAGAGAGGATATAAAATGTAGACTGGCAATGGCAAGGAAAGCATTTCTGAAGAAGAGAAATTTGTTAACATCGAGTATAGATTTAAATGTCAGGAAGTCGTTTCTGAAAATAATTGTGTGGAGTGCAGCCATGTATGGAAGTGAATATAGACGACAAATAGTTTAGACAAGAAAAGAATAGAAACTTCCAAAATGTGGTGCTACGGAAGAATGCTGAAGATTAGATGGGTAGAACATGAAACTAATGAGGAGGTATTGAACAGAATTGGGGAGAAGAGAAATTTGTGGCACAACTTGACTAGAAGAAGGGATTGGTTGGTAGGACATGTTATGAGGCATCAAGGGATCACCAATTTAGCATCGGTGGACAGCATAGAGGGTAAAAATTGTAGAGGGAGACCAAGAGATGAATACATTAAGCAGATTCAGAAGGATGTAGGTTGCAGTAGGTACTGGGAGATGAAGAAGCTTGCACAGGATAGAGTAGCATGGTGAGCTGCATCAAACCAGTCTCCAGACTGAAGATCACAACAACAACAACAACAACAACAACAACAACTTAGGAATTACAATTACAAATAACTTAAATTGGAAAGAACACATAGAAGATGTGGTGAAGGTGAACCAAAGGATGCATTTTATTGGCAGAACACTTAAAAGATGCAAGAGATCTGCTAAAGAAACTGCCCGCACATTACACTTGTCCATCCTCCTCTGGAATACTGCTGCTTGGTGTGGGTTCCTTACCAGATAGGATTAACAGAGTACATCAACAAAGTTCACCATGTGTTATTGAGAAATGGGGGAGAGAGTGGCACGGACGTGATACAGGATTTGGGGTGGACATAATTAAAACACAGGTTTTTCTTGTTGTGGGGGATGTTCTCATGAAATTTCAAACACTAATTTTCTCCTCTGGATGTGAAATTACTTTGTTGATACTGATCTACATAGTGAGGAATGATCATGATAATAAAATAAGGGAAATCAGGTGGGAAGATGAAGGTGTTTGTTTTGTCAGCTCTCTGTCTGAGAGTGGAATAATAAAGAATTATTGTGAAGGAGGCAAATGGTGAATCATTCTAGTGACAATATGGGTAGGAACCACTGACATAAATAACTTCAACAAAGGGCAGATTGTTATGGCCTGGCACATGCAAACAATTGCTTCAGAACTGACAAAGCTGATTGACTGTTTCTATACTACTCTTGTGAGAATCTATGGAAAGCTGAAGGATGATAAAATCAGAAGTAGGCGACAAGATGCCAGATGTCCACACCTCATCACAGAACATAGATGCTGGACACTTGCCTGCTCTGTAAAGTAGGATAGGTGGTGATCTGTGGCAAATATAATAACAGAGTACAGTGCTGCTGCTGGTAGAAGTGTTTCAGAGAACACCATTCAGTGCACATTATTGAACATGCTGCTCTGCTGCAGATGACCACTGTGGTATGTGAGTTAACATGTTGACCAAATGACACCATAAATTATGATTACAGGCCAAGGGATTATTGAGACTGGACTGTGAATCAATGGAAATATATCACATGGTCGTATGAATCATGTTTCTTGTTATGTTAGGATGTTGATTATCTCTGGATATGCTGTCATCCAGGAAATGGCTTCTCAAAACCTGCAATGCGCAGTGGATGCAGCTTGACGGGGGCAGTATTATGCTATGAAAGACATGCACCTGGGCTTCCATGGGACATAGTCAAAGGCATCATGAAAGCTGTGAACATTATTGTGGACCAACTGCATCCCTTCATGCTGGATTTCTTCCCCAACATTGATGGCATCTTTCAGCAGAATAACTCTTCATGCCACAGTGCCAAAATCATGCTACAGTAGTTTTGAGGAACTCATGTTGATGTCTTGGCCACCAAATTTGTTTGATCTGGACCCACTGAAAGACAAGTGGGATGTTATTGGGAGCCAGCTCCACATCTACAAACAACTGGTCCATAATGTATGGGAATTATGTGGCCTGAGATAGACATTTGATGCTATATACCTCCAAAAACCTACCAAGGATTTATTAAATTCATGCTACATGGAATTGCTACTGTATTCCATTCCTAAGGTGGATCAACATGTTATTAAGCAGATGGTCATTAGCACAGTGAGTGAAGCCAAACAATGTGAAATAAGGGAAGAAATTCATAGAAGGGAGTGCCATGAACAACATACTAAAAATCCTTACTGCGGGTGTGAGCATGTGAGTGGGTGGGGGAATTTAATGTAACTTCTTTTGTGCTTCTGGAATAATTAAAAAATCATGGCTTCAAGTGAAAGTGATTCTCAGTGCAAAATTGAACTACATTAAATGACTGATTCATTTTTCTCTAGGACTAACATTTCCCATGTCGCAGGAGACAGAAAAATTGCAGTTATTAAAAACAGAGTTGTACTGTTATAAAATGAATGTTTATTGTTAGATAAAGTGGATTAAGAAGAAATATTAAATGTGTCTACCACATCTAAGTGCAGCAGAACCATTTTAAGGGATAAATTGTTTTCTAGAGGTGTTGAAGGGTAGATGCTTTGAGGAAAGTCAGGTTGCCAGATTGTGGTCATGCACTTCCTGCCTTCAAAAGTCTGCAAACTGAAGAGTGAGCAGGTGATTCCCCATCCTCTTTACCCCACTATGTCACAAGAAGAAACTTAATGGTGTTTCCCAAAGAGAGGGGGGTTATTTGAGACAAAATGTGTTAACGCTACATTGAGTACATATATGAATTACTAATAATACTAACAATATAATAGAAGGAAACATTCTACGTGGGAAAAATTATCTCATATTCTATTTTCTCAGGCTTGTCTGACATTTGGCATCACCCCCAAAGGCCTCACACTTAAAGTTCCCATCTCTGGCTGCAACCCTTCCTTCCATCAGTCCCTATACCAGTTCCAAACTGAACAATCCATTGCCCTCACCCACCTAATCCTCCACCTACACATCAACTCAGCCAATGAACACACCCGTCAACTCCTATCCTTAATAAAAGCCCTTAATCTTTCCTCTCCCACATCCACACCGGCTGTTCAGAGCATCCTCCTACAGGCCAACCGTAAATTAGAACAGCATGCCACCCTCCACCTCAAAAAACTATCCAATCTCCTGGTTTCCCACCTCCGGAAAGGCAACTCGCTCACCCTTCACAACCTTTCCAGCAAGCCTCCACCTCCTCTCATTGCACACAAACCCAGTCTCTCCCATCTACTCAATCTCCCACTTCCAGCTCCACTCCCTCCAAAACCTCAAAATTCCGATCAACACAATCTGGAAGCACAACACCCTAATTCAGTAGTTAACCTTTCCTCCAGACCTCTCTCCCAATCTGAAACCTCTGTCCTATCCAAAGGCCTCACCTTCAGCCCCACTCCCAGATTCAACCAAACAGCCCTCGTCAAAGATTTACTGTCCTACACCCGTACTCTCTGCTGGAAGTATCACTTTGCCACGAAGAAAAATGATCCTAATCCTACTCCTAATGATCCGACTTCTCAAGACACCATCCAAATTGAACCCTGCCTGGAACAGTTCCGTCCTCCGTCACAGCGGGACCCACCTCCTCTTCCTCAAAATCACCCTCTCCAAACCTTCCAGGAATTTCTGACTTCCAGCCTTGCATCTCAATCCTTCTTAAAAAACCTTAATCCTACACCCAACATCACCACTGCTGAAGCCCAGGCTATCCGTGATCTGAAGGCTGACCGATCCATCGTCATTCTTCCGGCGGACAAGGGTTCCACAACCGTGGTACTTGATCGTCGGGAGTATGTGGCTGAGGGACTGCGTCAGCTTTCAGACAACACCACATACAAAGTTTGCCAAGGTAACCCCTTCCCGATGTCCAGGTGGAGCTTCAAGGAATCCTCAGAACCTTAGGCCCCCTGCAAAACCTTTCACCTGACTCCATCAACCTCCTGACCCCACCGACACCCGCACCCCAACCTTCTACCTTCTTCCTAAAATCCACAAACCCAATCATCCCGGCCGCCCCATTGTAGCTGGTTACCAAGCCCCCACAGAACGTATCTCTGCCTACGTAGATCAACACCTTCAACCCATTACATGCAGTCTCCCATCCTTCATCAAAGACACCAACCACTTTCTTGAACGCCTGGAATCCTTACCCAATCTGTTACCCCCGGAAACCATCCTTGTAACCATTGATGCCACATCCTTATACACAAATATTCCGCACGTCCAGGGCCTCGCTGCGATGGAGCATTTCCTTTCACGCCGATCACCTACCACCCTACCTAAAACCTCTTTCCTCATTACCTTAGCCAGCTTCATCCTGACCCACAACTTCTTCACTTTTGAAGGCCAGACATACCAACAATTAAAGGGAACAGCCATGGGTACCAGGATGGCCCCCTCGTATGCCAACCTATTCATGGGTCGCTTAGAGGAAGCCTTCTTGGTTACCCAAGTCTGCCAACCCAAAGTTTGGTACAGATTTATTGATGACATCTTTATGATCTGGACTCACAGTGAAGAAGAACTCCAGAATTTCCTCTCCAACCTCAACTCCTTTGGTTCCATCAGATTCACCTGGTCCTATTCCAAATCCCATGCCACTTTCCTTGACGTTGACCTCCACCTGTCCAATGGCCAACTTCACACGTCCGTCCACATCAAACCCACCAACAAGCAACAGTACCTCCATTATGACAGCTGCCACCCATTCCACATCAAACGGTCCCTTCCCTACAGCCTAGGTCTTCGTGGCAAACGAATCTGCTCCAGTCCGGAATCCCTGAATCAGTACACCAACAACCTGAAAACAGCTTTCACATCCCGCAACTACCCCCCCGACCTGGTACAGAAGCAAATAACCAGAGCCACTTCCTCGTCCCCTCAAACCCAGAATCCCCCACAGAAGAACCACAAAAGTGCCCCACTTGTGACAGGATACTTTCCGGGACTGGACCAGACTCTGAATGTGGCTCTCCAGCAGGGATACGACTTCCTCAAATCCTGCCCTGAAATGAGATCCATCCTTCATGAAATCCTCCCCACTCCGCCAAGAGTGTCTTTCCGCCGTCCACCTAACCTTCGTAACCTGTTAGTTCATCCCTATGAAATCCCCAAACCACCTTCCCTACCCTCTGGCTCCTATCCTTGTAACCGCCCCCGATGCAAAACCTGTCCCATGCACCCTCCCACCACCACCTACTCCAGTCCTGTAACCCGGAAGGTGTACACGATCAAAGGCAGAGCCACGTGTGAAAGCACCCACGTGATTTACCAACTGACCTGCCTACACTGTGATGCATTCTATGTGGGAATGACCAGCAACAAACTGTCCATTCGCATGAATGGACACAGGCAGACAGTGTTTGTTGGTAATGAGGATCACCCTGTGGCTAAACATGCCTTGGTGCACAGCCAGCACATCTTGGCACAGTGTTACACTGTCCGGGTTATCTGGATACTTCCCACCAACACCAACCTATCCGAACTCCGGAGATGGGAACTTGCCCTTCAGTATATCCTCTCTTCTCGTCATCCGCCAGGCCTCAATCTCCGCTAATTTCAAGTTGCCGCCACTCATACCTCACCTGTCTTTCAACAACTTCTTTGCCTCTACACTTCTGCCTTGACTGACATCTCTTTTGATATAATAATACTAACACTAATACATAAAAGCAAATGGACGGATTCTACTCTGCACAATGTTCTCCACTGCTAGTTGATAATTGGTTCTTAATCATCCTGTAAGGCAGCTGTAATATTTTCCAGGAAAGCTGACTACTCCTGTCATGAGTGCTGCTCTCTCTTCATTTTAAAGACAGACTATGCCTCCCTAGCATTTCATGTCCAGTTCTCTTATGGGAGTAGACAAAATAGTTTCACTGGGCTTATGTTTATATGATGAAGCTATTTTCAGTTTATAAATTGAGAACTTATTTGCAGTTATTAAAGGAGCTTCTATATAAAATATGTTCCTATAAACAATTGCTGAGAAGAAGTTAATTTGTAAGTGTGATGTTGTCAGTGAACTATGTAGTGTTGATGGAAAAGCGATTAGATTGGTAAATGTGGCATTTGCTGCTTTCAGCCTTTGATAGTGCGTTGTAAGGCCATGTAAACTGTGTTGTAGTAACTTGGTAATGAAATAATGAATCACCAGATAGTTCCTGCACTTCTCTCACAATTAACTTCAGACTGCATAAATAACTTGCACTCAGGAATTGCTGGCACTTGTAGAATGAGCTGCACTAAGTGGAGCCAATTATCACACTTATAAAGTTTATCTTGCAAGGTTAGTGTAAATATGTCTGATGGAATGGAACTGATCATGTTTGTATCTAGCACAATGATCTGCTGTAATGCATTGTTAGACATAGTTGAAATATCTGAAGTTCCATAAAACTTAGGTGGCTTACTTCTGTTACAGAGGGAGTCAATTTAAGCCTCTAGGCCTCTTCAAATGTTGGGAGAGTTGAGGCTGGGGTGATGCATTTGATACTCATCATGCTGTGAAAACTGTTCTAGCCATCGACAGTGCATTGATGAAATTGACATTGTCAAATACACATTTGCTGTGTGCCAGGCTTAAGGGTACACGACAAATACTGCAAGAGGCCACCACCAAACAGGCATAACCAGTCGCCTGGTGTTTCTCAGTTGCGTGCATTAGCCTCCAGATGGCACTCAGAAACCTGGACCTCTTCCTGCTTCCTCACCACTTCCTTCAGCATCTCATATACATCCACTGATAGTGTGGACAGAAGCTATAGGGAGCACTGTCAAACACTTTGCACTGGTGGACTCCTTCCACTAAAATTATCTAGATTTCATTGTATTAGGTTTAGGACATTGAGTGTCATGCATCGAATTGAGCCAAAGAAAAGTACCATTTTGTAACATAGCTACTCTTAAGAAATGTTATTTCTTATGTCTTATTGTGTTCTGCATTTCTGTTTTAGTGCCACCCTGTAAAACAAATTTTAATTAGCAAGTGGGCAACCAGCCACCTTTAAAGAAGTATAGGAGATTCTGGCAATGAGAAAAAGCTTTAAAAACTGATAACAATTTTCGCCAGTTAACATTTTTGGTACCATGGAAAAATTTGATACTGTTGATTAGGAACTTCATCAGTCAAGACCGACAGCATTCTCATCAACAGTAGGCAGGGAGTGAAAAGAAACATTATTGGAGAAAAACAGAAAGAAAAACTAAGTGGGCCAAATTTTTATTTTTCTTGTTCCTTAGAATGAATGAATATTTTCATTGATTTTTGTGGCGATGCTGGATGGCTTTATTATGTTACAGTACTGCTAATCCATTTCATTTCCAGGAAGATTTTTTTTGAATTACATAAACTGTTTTGATAATATTTTTTCAGACATGACCCAGCTGGAATTCCTCCTTCAGCCCACACTAAATTTACTGCAACAACTGTCAGACCCAGGCGCTCATGGTGGCATGCTTGGCCTATCTTGAGGAAAGCAAGAATGACAGCCAACAAACACCATCCACTGCAATTAAAGCTGATGCTACCACACTTTCTGCCATTAAATCAAAAAGTTGAGTCCTGAAACAGTTGTTTCCAGCATCTGGAGCAGTGTTACTTCATGCATCAGATATCAGCTAATAGGGAATGAAAATCATTTTTACTAGCATAAGCAGATTACAATATTTCAGCTCCTTCAGAAATTGTAAACTACTTGTGAACCAGTGACTCTCTCATATTCTGGCTTTAAAGAAATGCTTGTGAAATAAATTGATTCACAAGTTCATGCTACTGCTGCCAGAAGTAAACTTCATAGTGAAAATGATCAATGTAAGAATCTTATGGAGACTCACTAATTCATCACATGTTTATCATGCACTATCCTAACAGTAAATTAAAGAACCTGCTTAGTCTTACAAACACATCTTTACAAGGTTGCTTGCGATTGATTTGGGCATACAAACAAACACATGTCTGCTGAAGCAATACTGTGCAATGCCTATTTATTCATTACACGTAACCAGCTGACGTGGCCAAGCAACCTGCAAGACCAGATCCAAAAAACACAGGGTGTGCATGTTGCTCTGCTGAAATAATTGGAAAAGAAGTTTAAAAATTCTCAGTTACAAACTTGTTCACGCTGTGGCATAAACTACAAAAAGGAGATGATTTTTCTGTCACAATGCATGCTGTAATTACTGAAAAAAGACGGCATAAGGTTGTGCTGAGCAAAAACACTAGACACTCAAATGTAATGCCATGGTTAAAAATAAAAAGTCAGTTACTGTTCATAATGAACATGTGCAAATTCAAAAACTTACATGGCTGAAACATAATGTGAATGCTATCTTTTTCTGGCAATAACAAGTCATTATCACTAACTCTTCGAGTTAACACAGTGCCAATCAATTTTGAAATTGACACAGGGTTGTCAGTTTCAGTCATTAATCTGCAGGCATATCAAAAGTTAGGACTTTCAAAGTTCGCTGCCCAGTCACAGTGATCAGAAGATTCCAGTGAAGGGACAATTTTCAACATATGTTATGTATAAACAATTTATGATACTGGCTACATTCATAGTTGTAAATTCAAATAATACAATGAATTTATTAGGACTAATTCTTTTTACTTATTTGGGCTTTGGCATTGATGAAATCATGATTAAAATTCAAACTGACATTCCGAATGGAAAATTAAATTAGCTGTTGCAAAAATATATTTTCTGAAGCAACAATCAGTATCAAAGGTTACAAAGCACACATTACACTGAAGCTGAAAGCGGTGCCAAAATTTTGCAAAGCACACTACATTCCTTTTGTGTTGACAGATGAAGTAGAGCAGGAGCTTGACTGTCTTCAACAGAATAAAGTTATCGAAGCCATAGCTGTAGCCAATGGCCAATGCTGATCATAGTTGTACAGAAACTGAATGGCTCACTTTGGATCTGTGGGTATTTTGAAATAGTGATTAATGCTCAATCTATTATTGATTCATATCCTATTCCCATGATAGAAGAACTGATGCTGAAATCAGCTGGTGGTGTTCACTTTGCCAGGCTGGATCTTCAAGAAGCATATCTGTAAATTCCTTTGGGTGAAGACACACAGAAGTTTATGTTGATAAATACTCCATTTGGTCTCCACCATTATAAAAGGTTGCCCATTGGAATAGCCAGAGCACTGAGTTTGTCTCAGCATTATTTCAAAGAATCAATTCAAAAGCTTTGATTGTTGACATAACTACCTCGAGATAATTGTCTCAGGCACAAACCCACAGGAATTCTTACAGAATTTGGATTCTGTTTTCAAAATTCTACAAGCAGAAAATCTGAAATGTAACAAAGATATGAGCTTCCTGGACTTCAATGGGAATAAAAATACTTGGGCCACATACTGTCTGCATACATCATCAAGTCGATGCTGCGACAGGATGTCATTAAAAACCTCCTGGCTTCCAAGGACATCAAGCAGTTGCATTCTGCGTTAGGACAAATAAATTATTATCAAAATTTTCACCCTCATGCAATTTCCATCAGTGAATCACTGCATGGGTTGTTATGTAGAGTTACTACTTGGAACTTGAACACTGAATGTCAATGCACATTTAACAAATTAAAAAAAAGTGTGCTTGATGCTAGATGTCTTATGACTTATGATCTCAGCAAAATGTTCACAACTGCTGTGGATGCTTAAGACTATGGCATAGGCACCATTCTGTCACATTCGACATCATGGTATCGAATTACCAGTAATTGCATTCACTTCAAAGACCTTGACAGTGTCACAAAGAAATTACAGTCAGATCAAGGAGGTGGTTCTTGCATTTATTTGTCAAGATATTTCATGATTATATCTAAGGATATAAATTCATTCTTCTCACCGATCACAAACCTTTAGTGGCTGTATTTTGACCAAACAATACTGTTCCTACAGGGGCACCTCAGTGTTTGGAATGCTGGATGCTACTTCTATTGAATTATGGCTATGAAATGAAATTCAGGTCCTCAGCACAATGTGTGAATGCAGATTTACTTTCCCATTTGCCAATAGGGCAAGACAAAAAGTTTCACTCCTAAACTGATGTTTCTTTTTCAATAGATATCTGAACTTGTGCCTAAAGATCCTGTTTTGTCATAGATCAAACAGTATATTAAAATGAAGTGGCTTATTGATAAGACATTACTTAATCAACTGGAGATTAAATCTTAATGGAATATGAGGCATGCACTTACCGTGCACAAAGGTATCATTCTGGCACATTCAGGATCAGGCAAGACACAAGCAGCTATTCTTGAGGTGCTTAAATCTAGAGTACTACAGATGCTACAGCAATGCCATTGGGACACATTCGTAACAAACACATTGCCAGTGAGCTTTGCTGCTGGAGAATATTGATGCAAACAATAAAATGATGTTGGCCAGACGTCGCTTATGTCAAAATACCTGTCAGCTCTGTCTCAACAATATTTTCCTTGGGCACAGGCATCAGAACACTAGTCATGTCTGCATACTGATTTTGCCAGACCATTTCTTTGAAGCTACTGGCCCATCCTCATCGATGCTTCCTCCAGATTTCCATTTGTGATACAAATATCACTGATATCGTCAACAAAGACTATTCTTGCTTTGTCTGTAGTCATCTCTATTGAAGCATTGCTGAAATCTATTATCAGTGACAACAGCACTCAACTTTCTTCTCAAGAATTTAAACTATTTTGTAAAATTAAAGACGTTTCACGCTTCAGGACCACACAGTTTCATCCTGAGACTAACAGATTCGCTGAAAGATTCATACATACTTTTAAGTCACACATGAAAAGCATCCAAGAGTACAATAAAGGCAATGCTTCATTGCTCTTCCTTTCTCAGTACAGAGCCCCTCCATGTGATGCACAGTCTCCTGAGGAGAAACTACATGGAAGCTGCACCAAACATTAATGTCAATTTTAAAGCCACTGCATCTATGAGCCAACCTTCGACAACAGTGCGACAAAAATCTTTTGAACATATTGATCTGGTGCTCATTTCAATGTACAAATCTGGGAAACAATCATGGGTGCCAGGCATAGTCACAGAGCAGCTCGGCAATCTTTTGTTTAAGATGAAATGTTCACATGGAAAAACAACATGCAATAAAAATCAAATCAGACTGCATTGCTCTCACATGTATATAGTCAGTGCTTGTAGGCTGTTTCCTTTTATGGAATCAGAAGACCTTTACACAACCAGCTGCCTGAGGGACCTTCAATGCAGCCATTGGCATGCCCCCCCCCCCCCCCCCCCCTCTAGTGGTGCCAGCTATGGTCCCCAGCTTGCAATGAAGCGCTGGAAGTGGAAATCGCAACTCCCACCTCAGACCAGCCTCAGCCTACAAATATTGAAATGGCAAATGCTTGACCAGCCACTCCGTCACTGTGATTTTGCATAGGTTTCCCATGATGCCACATATGAATGCCAGGGGAAGTAGCAATCGTGCACCCACCAAATAAGCCCACCAGCAAGCAAGGAAGCAGGATGCTAATGAAGCTAGCAAGTGGTTAAAATTTCATGAACTTCTGACCAAGTGCTCCTTGGCTTGTCGAGTAGAGTGAGTGCTGATGGGTTGTTTGTACACCTTTATATACTCCAGCTGCTGGCTGACATCACTGGTGTTCATGCTATCACCTTATATGGGCATACATTGACACCGTGCCCGCTTTGACCTTGAGAGCAGTGGATTCCACACTGCACTGAGCTGTAGGATGCCATCTCTATTAAGAACGTGATTTTTCATTTCAATTGCTTGTTTAATTTTACTGTCACTGAAGCTGTTATTGTGGGCCATAACACAGGTGACATCAAATTTGATGCTTTAGTTGAGACTGCTCCCAGAAATGGCCACTGCATCAAATATGATGACACCTCTGTCATGGCTTGCCATAACAGCTTCTGGAACAGTTTAATAGGAGCCACTGATGTGGTACAATGCCCAGAAGAATTTGAATCATCATGACATCAGCCATAGAACCTTATGTAGTTACATTAATGTTTGTGTTTGAAGAAAATATAATTGTTGATAACTTATAACTTATGTAATCAATACTACACTCGTACAAAAAGTGACAAAAATAGTGATCATTTAAAAATAACTTAGTTTTGTGACCAAGACACAACTGAACCGTGTTTGTTTTTACACCTCAGAAAAATTCATTTTACCACTGGAGGAGGAAGCATTATGGTCTGAGAAATGTTTGTGTGGCATCCCCTGGGTGATCTTGTCATTATGGATGGCATAAAGGATCAACACAAGTATGCTTACATCCTTGGGGTCCATGTCAAATGGCTTTGAGCACTATGGGACCTAACTTTTGAGGTCATGAGTCCCCTAGAACTTAGAACTACTTAAACCTAACTAGCCTAAGGACATCACACACATCCATGCCCGAGGCAGGATTCAAACCTGCGACCGTAGTGGTCACCCAGTTCCAGACTGTAGCGCGTAGAACTGCTCGACCACCGCGGCTGGCGGGGTCCATGTCCACCCCTACATGCAGTTTGTTTTTCCTTCCCATGATGGTATCTGTCAGCAGGACAATGCAAAATGTCACACAAATAGCAGTGTACGTACATGGCTTGAAGAGCACCAGGTTCAGTTTACCATACTACCATAGCCACCAAACTTCCCAGATTTGAACCAAATCAATAATATGTGGGACTAACTCGATCAGGCTGTTTGTGCTGTGGATCCTCTACCGAGAAACCTAGTGTAGCTGGCCACATTGCCACAGTGCTAGAGTTGGCATGGCCCCACACTCCTGTTGCTAACTTCCGGAATCTACTGACTCTCGTCCTGCACATCTCACAACAGTCAACACTACAAAGGTGATCATTCAGGTTTTTTACATGAGGTAACATTAACACTACTGGACAGTATAATAAAATTGTGTACTACATTTATCATAATAATGTTATGTACTGCATTTATCATCTGATCATCAGCTCTCCTGTACTATGCAAATGGGGACTGGTCATTATTTTTATCTTTGTTTTCTTGAGAATATTGTTGATGTTTTGTGTTAACTGGTTGTGGTGTTTATTGTGTACCAGTCATACTATTCTGTAAATATGATAAAAACTTGTTTTTTTAAATTCTAGACCCAAATTACTTGAAGCCTACATCAACATCCACATCCACTTCCTGAAGTATGTGAAAAATAAACACAAAAAATAACTTTAAGAGTCAGGTAAGGGAATGTATAAAGATATCCATTCACTGTATGGTGAAGTACAGTATTACATCTGCATCTACATCTACACCTACACATACTCCGCAAGCCACCATACAGTGCATGGCAGAGGGTACCATGTACCACTACTAGTCCCTCCCCTGTTCCACTCGCAAATAGAGTGAGGGAAAAATGACTGTCTACACACTTCCGTATGAGCCCTAGTTTCTCATATCTTATCCTCGCAGTCCTTATGTGCAATATATGTTGGCAGCAGTAGAATCTTTTGACAGTCAGCTTCAAATGCCAGTTCTGTAAATTTTCTCAATAGTGTTCCTTGAAAAGAATGTTGCCTTCCCTCCAGGGATTACCATTTGAGTTCCTGAAGCATCCGTAACACTTACATGTTGTTTGAACCTACCGGTAACTAATCTAGCAGCCTGCCTCTGAATTGCTTCGATATCTTTCTTCAGCCTCACCTGGTATGGATCCCAAACACTTGAGCAGTACTTAAAAAGATGTTGCACCAGTGTCCTAAATGCAGTCTCCTTTACATGTGAACCACACTTTTCTAAAATTCTCTCAATAAACTGAAGTCGATCATTCCTTGCCTATCACAGTTCTTACATGTTTGTTCCATTTCATCTTGCCTTGCAGTGTTATGCCCAGGTATTTAAATGACATCACTGAAGGTTTGGATAGTCACACATACACAATGGTTACAATTAAGTTGATGACCGGAGTCACATCTACAAGACCTTTCAATGAATGATCCATAATAGACACTTAGGAGTCAAACCCCTCTTAACTCCAAAGCAAGCTGGATTTAAACCAGATAAGGAATATACAGCACAGTATTAAATCTAATCCAGCCCATTGGAGATGTGTTTGAGACAAGAAACGTCATTGGGGTAACATTTATTGATCTAACAACAGCTTACACTGTAATCAACCAGCAAATGCTCCTGCACAAAATGTATGGAATAACTAAAGATTACGATCTTACATGAATAATTCAAGATCTCCTTCAAAGCAGAAGGATTTTCATATAATTTCAAGATCAGCGCAGTTGGTGAAAGGTGCAGAATAATGTGTTACTACAGGGAAATATTATGGCTCCTCTTTTATTTAATATTCATATCAAAAGTCATCCCCTGTCTAATAACTTACTTATGAAGTTTCATCTATGATGATGATCTTGCCCTCTGTTCCCAGAGTGGGACCGATGAATAGATGCAGCTGAATCTTAACACTGCTTTGGGGGGAATTACGTAAATACTAATGTAAGAACCAGTTAAAACGAAATCCAAATGTGTTGCAAACACAAGTGTGTGCAACCCATCTGAGGAAATATATGTCCTCAGGAAGCTTCAAGTGACTTGGTGAGGAGTGCAACTGAACACAGTTTCCAGCCCAAATATCATGGGGTCACTCTTGTGCATATGTTGACTTTTAAGCAGCATTGTCTGAACATAAAACAAAAAGACATTCTAAATAGGCCCAGAATTGGGGTTGCAACAGAAAAAAGACAATTTGTAGGAACAGGGTTAGTTTCATGATCCATGGATCATTTGTGTGATGAATCTTAATGATGTGGAATGAGAATTTTGCATTCACACACATGCATCATCAGCCCTTTAGTTCAACAAACTATGGAGTACTTATACCAATGAAAATAATCGTTTTTTTAAAAATATGTTATAATTGGATAGATAAAAAATCTACTCACCAAGCAGTGGCAGGAAAACACACATTTAAGTCTGCAAGCTTTCGGAGCCAGTGGCTCCTTCTTTTGGCAGAAGGGTTGAAGGGGAAGGATGAAGGGAAAGAAAGAAGACTGGCGAGATTTAGGAAAAAGGTAGAATTCAGAAAAATCATGCAGAACTGCTGTTCAGGGGAGACTTACTGGATGGGACGAGAAGAAAAGATTTATACCACTGTACAATGTGTCCTACAACATGTTGCATTAATTACTTGATGTTTGCAAGCTCTGAAGCTGCTGTGATTGCCAAATACTGGGATAAAGTTACTTAGATTACCACCTTTGTCTTTATTTCGGTTTTAAACATTCTTTTAATGCATGCCTAAGTAGACACAGGTCTGGTCTTAATATTTTTCTAAATTAGCAGTTAGTTTATAAACATTATTATGTTTGTGTATGTATGTATCTACTACACCGAAATTTCATGCTGTGACAAGAATAAATAAATAAATGGTTATAAATTAGCTGCATATTCATGCAGAGATTGGAAACTTGCTGTAAACGTTCAGAAATGTAAAATTTTGCACTTCACAAAATGAAAAAAAATGTAGTATCCTCTGACTGTGATATCAGTCACTGTTGGAATTGGCCAGCTCTTACAAATATCTGGGTGTAACTTTTTGTAGGATATAAAATGGAATGAACATGTAGGTTCAGTCATGGGTAAAGTAGTTAGTAGACTTCAGTTTATTGGTAGAATACTGGGGAAGTGCTATCAGTCTACAAAGGAGATTGCTTACAAATAATGTGTGTGACTGGTTCTACAATATTGCTGAAGTATGAGAGATCTATACCAAATAGGACTTAAGGGGATATTGAATACATAGAGAAAAAGACAGCATGAATGATCAAAAGTTGGTTTAGTCTGTGGGAGAGTGTCACAGAAATACTGAAGAACTGAGCTGTCAGACTCTTGAAGACAGACATAATCTATCCCAAGAAAGTCTATTAACAAAGTTGCAAGAAACGGCTTTAAATGATTACTCTAGGTATACACTACAACCTCCTACATATTGCTCACATAGGGATCTTGAGGACAAGATTAGAATAATTACTGCATGTACAGAGGAATTCAAACAATCATTCTTCAAACACTCCATACATGAATGGAACAGGAAAAAACCCTAATAACTGGTACAATGAGACATACACTCTGCCATGAATGTCATGGTGGTTTGCAAAGTATAGATGTAGATGTAGATCCAACATGGATAGAGGAAGACTTATAACTTTCAGAAAAAAATGGATATCAGTACAAAAATTTAAATATAAGTAAATTCTGTATAGATCAGTGTATAGAAGTATATACTAGTGAGTTAGTATTGAGAAATGTCTTATTTGTGATTGTTGCAGTATACAGGTTTCCAATGAGTAGTTAGGAAATTTCCATGAAAAAAATTGAGGAATTTTTGTGCTATGGGTTGGACAGAAGGAAGAGATTATTAATTTGTGAGGATTGAAGGAATCTGACAGGAAAAATGATAGAAAGGTGCTTTTATCCACTTATAATTTGGTATTGGTCATAAATTACCCTACCCAAGTTGCTAAGATGGTAGTACCCTTATAGATAACTAGCTGACAAACCTGTCGTTGCCTTTTTGTTCATTTTGCCAGGTTTTATTAGAAATGGAGACAAAAAATGAACTGTGTGTCAAGGACTTCCTTAAGTTGACTTGACTGTAGGAGAATCTTAATGGTAAAGAATAAGTGTATTAAAACTTCATGCATGATGTGGCACTTTTTCACGCATCTCAGTGTTTATGATGTCATATCTCTTGAACTCTGTGTCATACAATGATATATTTTTGTAATTACATTCAGTGGCATATATGGATAGTGTATGCAAAATATATTGTGAATAGAGTTAGCAGCAAAGAAGTAATAAATTTAACACCATGTAAAATGTGGCAATTTATTATGCATATCAGTGTTTATGACATCATATCTCCGGAACTATGTATGGTCCCATGATATAATTTTGTAGGCACATTTAGCTGCATGTATGGATACTGTCTGTGAAATTTGTTGTGAATAGTGTTTGTAGCACAGAAGTAATAAATTTAAATATCATACATGATGCAGCAGTTTTTCACATATCTCTTTGTTTATGTCCTGAACTATGATAGGTAGGTGGTTCTTACCCAGACAGTGATTGTTGCCAAACAGTAAGGGATACACATACCACGTTTGGTTGAAATCGGTTCAATGGTTTAGGAAGAGATGTGGATTGCATGTGCATGCTTACACACACACACACACACACACACACACACACACATATATATATATATATATATATATATATATATATATATATATGTGTGTGTGTATGTTCCACATATCCTCCTAAACCAATACATAATATGTATGGACTTATTCATTCAACAAGCAGAAGTTAGAGAGAGACGAGCCTATCTGGTGGTAAAGGGACTATTGGATCATGACGCACAGTTAGTCACATTATATAAATTACAGTTTGGAGATGCTCTAAGAAAACAGTGAGACTGATTTAGGGCAATACTACATAAGAACTGAAAAGAAAGCTTAAAAATGTTGGCTGGCATGAGTTTACAATGAGCCTAATGCTAACTCAGAATTCCATGCACTTCTTAATGAGATTGTATCCATTTTTGCAACCAGTGCCAAACACAATAATTAAATGTAATAGTGGCAGATCACTAAAGAAACCTTAGATCACTATGGGTATAAATAAAAATCTCTTCACAATGAAGAAAGGACTTGCAAAAAGTAGTCATAACAAGTAACAATCCAGCATTGCTTTTGTAGTGTAAACAGTACTGTAACATGTTAATAAAAATTGTAAAACATCCAGGAGTATGCACATTTTATCTGAAATTGGCCAATCATATGAGAAATAAATGTGGAATATTGTTAATACTTTCGTAAAAAAGGCGACCACTCACTGAAAAGCAGAAACATTGTCATCTACAGGCATACACAAAGAGAACAAAAACTTTTTGGCTTTCAGAATGAATCCTTTTTTGTGCTAGAGGGCCTCCTCCCCCCTCCTCCCTCCCAAACACACACACATATGTACACTTCTGTGTGGTGGTGGTGGGGGGGGGGGGGGGGGGGGCGTGCTGACGAGTCTCTGATGCCCCAGTGTTTCTGCTTTTTGGTGAGTGTTCTCCTTTTTTCTTAATGCACCTACATTCTACCAGAACTTGCCTATTAGAATATTGTTAAAAGAGAGATAGGGAATGAAGTTGTAGAAGATAAAATAATTTCTGTTAAAAGGAATGAGCATTGTAAAAGGAAGTTCATGTGCAGCAACTTTTTAAAAATAGGTGAGAAATTTGGTGCAGTAGTTCAGAAGAGAGAGGGAAACAGTATGCTGAAGAAGCAAAAGATTTTTATTTCACTAAACGTTCTCTAACATTTAGTGAAATAAAAATATATCTCAAATATGAAAGAAGGAAGATCATCATGACTCTATAAAGACATAGATCATATAGGGTGGATAATATCTCTGATAAGACACTAGAAAGGTGTTGCCCTATAACATACGACGTTCTTAGTTACTTATGTAATGCATCCTTAACTTAGGGTGTTTACCCAGAAAGATTCAAATATACCATTGTTAGGTCTCTCCATAAAAAGGGTGACTCCACAGGTGTCAATAACTACCTCCCAAAGTCACTCCTTACGTCATTTTCCAATGTTTTTGAGAAGGTAATGTCTTCAATATTATCACCCAGATGTGTAGTAGTGGGATATGTAGCCAATCACAGTTTGGATTTCAAAAGAACCATTCAATTGAGTCAGCTAGTTATACATTTATCAAGCATATAATAAAATATTTAAACATAAAAATACACACTACTGTGGTCTTCTGCAACTTAGAGAAGGCATTTCATTGTGTCAGTCACAGTATTCTATTAGAGAAGTTAAGGTTTTGTGGAATATGTAGCACAGCAAATGACTGGTTTAGTTTGTATAAAAAAATAATCTGCAGAAATTGGCCCTAGGTTGTTCGAGTAATACAAAGAAGGATGTCACATCATGTGCATGCAGAGAAATTACCCCACAGGGCCATCCAATGGAGAAAGGTGATCATAATAGTCTGGATAACCAGTACGGGCAAACCAATGTCATTTATAGAACTACAAATTTATTATTATTATTTTTAAATTTAATTTCTTGGTGAGAGTTAATTACAGAATATAGTGATATAACCAAGAAAGATACAACTGAAGTCCTACAGAAGAAGCAGTTGTGACAGTTGAGTAGAAAAAACTTTGCATTAAACTGTTTCTTAGAATTACTTCAGTTGATTTGGAATGTAGCTGGCTAAAAATAATGTGGGAATTATTTATGGAGATGTGAAATACTGGCAATCTCAACATGTGATTGTAGTAGCCATTGTTTCTGAAAATGTGTGCAAGTTCACTGAATCTCTACAACAATAACAATACAGCTTCAATGTGTAGTTAAAAAACTTTATTTATCAATTATTATCAATCAATTGAGAAAATGTTGGTTCATGTATCATTTAAGTTACAGATGAAATGCTGTCAGTAGTTTCTTGACTAATATTGCTGTTGTGAACGCTGATGCTGTAGTGCTTCGAGAATTTCCGTGTAAATTCTAGATCCACTTGGCCTTCCTCCATCTCAAACTCATGATATTTTAAATAGAAGTGTGAGACAGATGAATCCGACCTACTGCGCATTGCATGTTTTTGTGTGCAGGTCTAAAAACAGTCCCGCACAAAATGTGGATGCGGTGGCCGAACGGCGGCCGATAAGTACCTGCTGTATGATCTATAGAGTTTCAGTGTATGTGTGGAGAAAAGCCTGTGCTAGTCTTTGCTGGTTTAGTGACTGTGATGATTCTTAAGGACAAATGAAGAAATGAGATTAGACTTTTAAGTAATTCATGTATTGGACTTGCTAGAAGCAAGACATGTTCATATTTTCTGGTTGTTATTAAATCATCCCTGCTGTAAATTTATCCTAATAGAGTCTAATGTTAGATGTCTTGGTTGACTTGCACAAGTTTGAATATTAATAAGAGAAGTGGTAAATTTGTTTTTTGTGAAAGTTGAAATATACCACGACTGAACTAAAAGTATTCTTCAAGTACCAAATTATTTCAAGAGTAGAGAGAGAATCTGATAAATTCCCTTAACCAGCATTATTCTTTGGAGAAAAAGTTTTTAGAGATTGAGGAGAGGAGAAGATCGGCTGTGCTTACCAAGTAAGCCAACCTATGGGAGAGAGGTGGGAAGTTTGCAAACCAGCTCCACATCGCTTCTTGCCAGCTAAAGCTTTAGAATGCTGGGACTGTTACTGCTGAGGTAGAAATGTCGGATTGGGAGATGAAACAGTTTTGCATTTACTTCCAGCTGGATGGTGGTAATGATCAGTATCACAAGCACATTTTTCCCCAGACTTAATTATATTTTTCCAGAAGAACTGACAACTCTGATTTTAAATTAACATTTAAAGATATCAACTACACATCAGTAAATGTAACCAGGAAGTTTTAGACATTCAAATGGTAACAAAACAATTCTCTGGATGTTGTGAGAGAAATAGTTGGTAGGGTAAACCTCAATTTTGTTCATATGAGGGTCATTCAGTAAGCCCTTAGAAGATCCAAGAGATGGTGCTTGTCATATCGAAATGGTTTACTGGTAGTAAGCATCATCTGTCCCTAGCGTGTACATAAAGTTACAGCCATATTCATCAAGCGATTTCATTGTCCTAGTCGAGTGAAGCAATGAGCTCACATTTATTTCACAGCAGGGGAAAAAATGAGCTTTGAGCAGTGATTAAGCATTTCTATTTAAAAGGAATAACACCAAAAGAGATCAATGACAAGCTGGATGTTCACTACACATCTGGTTCTGTATTTGGAACTACACAGCCCAGACACATTACTGTAACCACTTGTCAAAAGCCTGAATAACCACCTTTTACAGTGCAGACTGCTGCGAGATGTGCAGGAAGACAGTCAGTGAGGTTCTGGAAGATACGAACTAAACTTCTCCCGTATAGGCCACGAAGGCCCAACAGTACTGATTTGCCACCATGTCATCCTCAGCCCACAGATGTCACTGGATGTGGATATGGAGGAGCATGTGGTCAGCACACCACTCTCTCGGCTATATATCAGTTTACAAGACCAGAGCCACTACATCTTAATCAAGTAGCTCCTCAGTTTACCTCACAAGGGCTGAGTGCAACCTGCTTGCCAACAGCACTCGGCAGACTGGGTGGCCACCCATCCAAGAGCTGGCTCAGCCTGGCAGTGTTCAACTTTGGTGATCTGACGGGAACCAGTGTTACCACTGCGGCAAGGCCATTGGCTGGTTCTGGAAGATACTGACAAGGACGTGGAGCTATACCAATTCCAGTGCCATGGCTAGCTGTGCTAGGTTTCTTAGCTGAGGATCCACAGTGTGTACAGTGGGTATAAACCTAGGGAGTTTGGAGGCCAGGAGAGTATGGTACACACATCCTGGTGCACAACAAACCATACATGTACACTGCAAACTGTATGGCATGTTGGACTGTCCTGTTGGTAGATACCATTGTACCGAGGAAAAACAAACTGCATGTAGGAGTGGATGTGGTCCCCAAGGATATACAAGGGGGGACCCAAAAGTAGCTGGAATCGTAATGCTGCACATCGTGTACTTGTAGTAGCAGGTTGCACCGCCAGAGGGTTTTAGTAGGAGCTCTGCTGAGTCATTCTGCCATGCGGCATCACCCAAAAGTGAGAAGTGTGGTTTCTTTGGCAGTTCTTTGAGTGTGCGTACAGTGCAGACATGACATGAGGAAATGGCCAGATCTTATGAACAACGTGCGGCAGTGAAGTTTCGTTTCTTGCTCGGCAAGAACGCAGCAGAAACTATTGCAATGATTCAGACAGCCTACAAAGACCATACTCTTAGTAAAACGCAAGTGTACGAATGGGTTTCTCGATTTAAAAAGGGACAAATGGTGGTTCAAGATCAGCCCGATTCCGGTCGACCTTCAACTGCTCAAAGCAAAGATAACATCGACAAAATCCGTGATCTCATCAGTGAAGATCGACGCTGGACAATCGACCAACTTGAGAACTTGTCTGGGTTGTCCTGGAGCTCAATTCAGCGCAGCTTGACCATCGATTTGGGGATGCAAAGAGTGGCAGCAAAATTCGTGCCAAAGCTTCTTACTGGAGATCAAAGGAATCGTCGCGTTCAAGCCTGTCTCGAAATGAAGGACATGTTCAAAGATGATCCACATTTTTTCAACACAATTATTACAGGTGATGAGTCATGGTGCTATGGGTACGATCCAGAAAGTAAAGAACAGTCATCACAATGGAAGTCACCTGGCTCACCTCGACCAAAAAAAGCTCGACAAGTGAAATCGAATGTGAAAACAATGTTGATCTTTTTTTTTGACATCAAAGGGATTGTACACTCTGAATTTGTCCCTAAAACAAGACAGTATACCAACAATTCTATATGGAGGTTATGAAATGGCTTTGCAGAAGTTTGTCCCGAAAACGTCCGGCTTTGTGGGATTCTGGCGTGTGGTTCCTGCATCATGACAATGCTCCCGCACACACGGCTCTCGGCGTTTGCCAGTTTTTGGCCCCAATGAAGAAGACTACCTTGACCCATGCGCCCTATTCGCCGGATTTAGCATCCTCGGACTTCTTGCTATTCCTGAGGATGAAAAGTGAGTTAAGAGGGAAGCGTTTTGCAGATGTGGAAGATGTAAACTGCAATGTCATGAAAGTGCTAGCAGGTATCAAAGAGGACAAATTTAAAAGGTGCTTTGAACACTGGAATGAACGTTTGGACAAGTGTATTAATGCTAATGGAGAGTACTTCGAAGGAGATTAAGGTTGTATTTGAAAACAATAAAGTATATGCTTTCTAGAAAGAAATTCTGGTTATTTTTGGGTCCCCCCTCGTATGCATAATTGTACTGATCCAGTGTGCCATCCAGAATGGCAAGATCAGCCAGGGGATGCCACAAAAACATTCCCCAGACACTCCCTCTTCTGGTGTGTACCCCTCTTCTTTCAGCCGTTTCATACTGTACACGCCAACGGCCATCCGTCCAATGGTGCATAAATCTTAATTCATCAAAAAAGGTCACCTGTCGCCACTCAGTGGACATCCAGTTGTGGCACTGGCATGAAAATTGCAGCCTTTGTCACTGATGAACAGCAGATAGCATGGGTGTATGAACCAGGTGCCTGCTGCAGAGGCCCATATGCAGCAATGTTCGCTGAATGGTCATTGAGGTGATACTGTTTGTGGTCCCTTGGTTCATTGGGAAATCACTTGCTCAACAGTTACACATATATTTGCCTGTAGATGTCTCCACAGCCATCATTCAGTCCTGTCATCTATGGCCTACGATGGACCAGAATTGCCTTGGTGCCAGTTTTGGATAGCGCCATTTTGCCAGGCACAGTATACTTCAACCGTGGTGGCACACAAATAGTTTACAAACTTAGCCATTTCAGAAATTCTCCCACCTTAGGCCTGAAAGCCAATGATCATGCCCTCTTGAACATCAGGTAAATAGCTCTGTTTATGCAGTACAAGAATGACTACATTGTTTTCCGTAGCCCCCCACCCCCCCACCCAACAACCTTTATGTACCATCCACTGCTAGTGCTGCCACCTAAGTGCTGCCACCTACCATCTGTGAGTGGTTATTACACATTGACAATAACATAGGTGGTGGTCACATAAATGTGAATGGACCATGTGTTTACAGTTGAGAAAATGAGTTTAAACATGATCACAAAAGATGAACAGCATTAGAGATAACTGGTGGAAGTGACCACCCCAGAAATGGTTTTGAGTGATTGACAAGTCAAGCTGCATGAGATAGTTAAGGCCTCAGGCCCATTGCAAGGTAAATAGTTTTCAATTTTTCACAAGAAATTTTGGGTGAAAAGAATCTTGGCAAGTTGGCTCTGAGTGTAGAATAAACGCAACCATGTGATTAGCACTGAGGCTGAAATCCTGTTGGGTTTCTGTGTTGATACATAAATTTGGTCGCAACATGGATACACTATTACACTCTAGAGACTAAGGAACGATCAAAATATTGGGTTTTTGAAGGCAAATGGGCTACGAAGAAGGCGAAGACAGTGAAATTGATCAGCAAGGTGATGTCCATGGTTTTCCGGGATTACTTGAAAAAGAGATGAAAAATAACTGGAGAGTATTATGCCTCATTATTGTATCGGCTGAGCGAATAATTCAAGGAAAAAGTTCTCATGTGATAATAAAAAGATCCTTTTACATCATGACAATGCACAGGTGGACATTTGCACAGTTTCAATAGCCAAAATTATGGAATTAAAGTTTTAATTATTGCAGCATTCATGGTATCACTGGTTTTGGCCCCAGTGTTTTTCTTTATTTCTAAACTCGAAAAAAATTGCTCAGTGGACAATCATTCACATCAAACAGGGAGGTCATCATTCAAAAATATGCCTATTTTGAAGAGCTTCTGAAATGTTATACAAACATTCAAAGAGATAATTTCAACTCTGCATCATGCCATGATATTTGTTGTGAACATTGCAGAGAGACACAACTTGATCCCGAGGTCCAGTGTAAATGAGGAGGCTATCTCCAAAACAAACTTTAAATTATCAAAAGTAATTTTAGTAGGGAGTTGTTTACCAATGATGGGATGTACCTTAATGTATCAGAAAAAAAAAGCATTGGGTACTCTTTTAAATGAAGCAGTTATGGAAGTAGACACCAAAATAGCTCCAGACTTGGGACCTTTCCCCCTCAAATGGCTCCAGCAATCTCATAAGACCAATTTTCATGCTCAAAATATCTGTGGAACTGTTAACCATGAGCCTATTGCTTCAAAACCCCCACATACTTTTTTAGGTGAAAGAATACATTTTCAGCAAATAACAAAGCAATTACAGTTTTCACCAAACTATAAAGGAACTTGCAAGTAATGTAAATGAAATTTCTGTTCTCTTTGAGGATCCACAAGGGATAAAAGATGCTGATATATTATGTTATAGTGAACGCCATATGAGAGAGGTTAAAATGTTGCAGTTGAGGTGTTAATGTCTCGCAACACATTACTTTAGAACTATCTTGGAGAAAGGTGGTGTGGTAATGTATTGTTAAGAATAACATATCTTACAGAGAACCAGACTTGTAGAGCCAGTGTATGGAACAACACATTCAAATATCTGGAATAGAGATTACTATAAATTACTCGCCAGTTGCAGTGTTAGTACTTAACAGAGCTTCAACAGGTAACATGAATGTGTGCCTGAGGCAACTAGATTCTCTTTTATCCCAACTGTGTTCATTTTAATGTAAATTTTCTAAATGGGAGCAATAATAAAGTAGATTTAGAACATTTAGTTGAGTCTTTTGACCTGATGCCAGTGGTAGATTTTCTGACTTGGGTTACTAATAATTGTCAAAGTCTGATTGACAGTATATTTATAAATAAGTCAACAGTCGACAGTAGCAGTGAATGTTCAACTGTAAATGACCTTTCTGATCATGATGGTCAAATACTTACACTTGCTGACACCAATCTGTGCAACAGTTCTGAGCATTCTTGGAAATCTTTTAAGGTGTTGAATGATGAGACCCTTAAAAATTTCAACTGCAGACAGCAAGAGGTAGACCGGAGTCCAGTTTACAATGAAACAGATGTAAATACAAAGTATAATACATTTTTAAATGCATTCATAACTCTCTTTGAAGCTACTTTTCCCAAAAAGCCTAAGTAGAAACAGCCATGTAACCACTGACAAGAAGACATGCCTCACTGCAGGAATAAAAACATCCTGGAGAACAAATAGTGTGCTGTATAGTTCTCTCAAAACTTGTCATGACCCAAAGAAACAGCAGCACTACAAACTTTACTGTACTATTCTAAAGAAGGTAATACATAAATCTAAGAACATGTGCATAAAACTGAAATTGATAAACCAGCAAACAAAATAAAAACAATTTGGAATGTAATGAAGAGGGGAGACTGGCAGAAAAACTGAAACATGACACAGACAGAAATTAAACAAGGTGATGATTTTATAAAGAAACCCAGAATTGTTGCAGAAATATTAAACAAACATTTTTTGACAGAGCAGAGAAGGCAGGCTGTAAAGGATCTGTGGTCGAAGCAATGGGTCTTCTCCAGAAAGCTACTAGCAACAGAACCCCACAGATATCTTTACCTTCTATTATATTAAACAAGACTGAAACAATTATTAAGTCATTAAAAAATAAAGAGTTCATTTGTATGGAGAAGATTTCTAGTAAAATACTGAAACATAGTTATAAATATTTAAGTCCAGTCCTCTGCAACATAGTCAGAAGATCTCTCCAAGAAGGAATTGTCCCTGATGGGCTAAAATTGGCTGTAGTGATACCTCTCATTTAAAAAAAAGGTGATACAAATAATGTCACAAACTCTCTTCCTTTTAACTAACTTTTCAAAAGTTCTTGAAAAACTCATGCAGACTGATTGCCGAACATTTCACCTGCCAGAATATTCTCAGCAATAGTCGGTTTGGATTTTATGCTGGTTTTTATACTGAACATCCAACATTCTCTTTTAACAATCAAGTTTTGTAAGTCATTAAAAAAAGGTTTCCAATAGGTATTTTTTGTGGTCTGTTGAAAGCTTTTGATTCTGTAAACCATCAAATTATTTTGAAAAAGGCAGAATATAAAGGTTTAGTGGTAACACTAGTTCATGCCTTCAGTCATACATAAAGGACTAAAAGCAAACTATAAGCTGAATGGCTTATTCAGAGAACCTACCTCATCTGAGTGTGGGACAAGACTCCATTTTAGGTCCGCAGCTATTTCTTATTTTCATGAATAAACTCCCTCTTTGTTCCAGTACAAAGAGTAAATTTAATCTTTTTGCAGTTAATACTAAACTTCTCATTGATGAATTGTCCGACAATGATCTTGAACAAACTATGAACAACTTTTTTCTGTAATTTTAAACTGATTTTCATTGAATGGTGTCTCACACAGTGCAGATAAAAACTGTTATATAAGGTTCCATACACCAGGAAGAAACCTTGAAGAAATTAATATAAAATGTAGAGATCAACCAATACAAAAAGTTGAGGATACAAAATTCCTGGCTGGATATATAGACAGCAAATGTAATTGGCCAATCCATTTTCTCCATCTTTTTAAAAGACTTTGCTCAGCAATATTTACACTACAAATTATTGCTTCTGTGGCTGAAGAGGATACCATTAAGGCTATTTTGGCTACGTTCATTCATTAATATCATTGCTATTATACTCTGAGGGAACCAACCTCTCGCAAAAGAAATTTCTCTGTGCATAAGAAAGCTGTCAGAATAATGAGCGGTGTCCATAATAGACACTCTTATGTGTACTTCTTTCAGAAGATGGGGATCATAGTATATGTTTTCCTTTTTGACTTTTGTCTGTAATAACTTTTCTCTGTGCAAAGACAACAGCGAATATCATGACTACAACACAAGAACCAAAAACAGTTTTTACTTAATTGAAAAGTCTAAATCTGGTTCAAAAAGGAGTTTATTTCTCCAGAATTAAGTTGTTTAATGCACTCACACTGCATATCAAATGTCTTCATAAACAACTGATAAAATTCAAACAAATTCTGAAAGAGTACCTAATGGAGAAATCTTTTTATATCGTAGATGAATCTTTGAGAGAAAAGTGAATGTCACCACTAATTTATAACCATTTTACAAATACTTTTAATTGCTTTTATTTTGAGAACCATCATTGACATCTAAAAATTTGAGTTTTGGTATTCATGTATTTATTTATTGATTGTAATACTTAGCTTAACTTTGCTACCAGTGTTCATTACTGATCCTTCCTGAGTGTAACACAACTTCCTGTTAGTTGGATCTCTTACTATATTGATATAAGTTACATCTAAACTATGTACAATTTGACATACTCCATATCCTTGAAATTCACTCAGTACCTGGAGCTAAGGAACACAAAATAAATAAACAGAATAAATAATCCTTCCTTTTGGCTGTCAGTGACTGGAAAAATCTATAGACTAAAAATGGAACTGTGTCGAAAAACAAAAAGATTCCAAAATAATTTGTTTTCCTAGCTTTTTCTAAAGGCTTATCAAATGACCCTCATCGCTGCAGACAATCGTAGCCTTCATGATACAGGAAATACATATGTGGACCACAATTTTGGTCAGTTGTGGATGATGATATTGTGGAGATTTTCAGTGCATATGTGTACTGAGTCAGCTTTGAAAGAGATACATTTGCGATGAATACCTGTGCTTTCAAGAGAACAGTTTATGCTAGAAAGACAGTGACAACTATTTGTTCTTTGCCATTACATGCAAATATTTTCACAGCCAGATCAGCAGCTTTAGTTGTGGCAATCTGTAGAATACTCTCACAGTAATGAGTAATTAGAGCTAATTGTTTGCAATCTGGAGTCAAGAATTATACATAATAAATACAGTATTTGATGACTGACCTAGTCATCATCTCTAAATGCTATGTGGACTACAACTAAACTGTGAGGAACTATTGGTGTCACAGCCATATTTCTAAGCATGTATGACTCCCAGAGACATCATCACCCTTTAATGTACACTTGTTTTCCAGGTCTTACACCATTATTTCCTTCGATGCACATGCCCTCATCAATTTTTGTTTCTGGCAAGTGAGATGGTAAGCAAAATCTTAATAAATAACTTACCAGAACCCAAGCCTTGGTTAAATTAAAACCTCCATTCCATTTTTCTGATAGCCTCTTTATGACAGATTTCATAATTGTGATATTGTACAGAAAAACTGAATCATCAACTCAGATGAAAGAACCTTTACTATCTATCTGTTGCACTGTGAAAACCTCAAAATGACATTACTATATGACCGCTGCTTCTACATTAGATGCACCTACCATTGTGGTTTTGACACAATGAATTGTCAATAATTTACTTTCACTTATATTAAGGCAGTCAGCTATGAAACTGCCAAGGGGGAGGTGAACCTTATCTGTGAAAATTAATTCAGATTTTGTGGGAAGCTTAGCAATCCCATTTCACTCTGGTTTCTGATAATAGTTAGTGAAAAATACAATCAATGTTTTGTGAGTGAACGTTTGACTGTGAAGGGGAAGTGTCCTAAAGTGATACTTGATGTCAGTTTAAAATTTGTGGTGGACCTTGACTTTAAGTGGACAATTTTTCCTTCAGGAAAATTGCTCTTAGCAACTGACTCACTTGATCAAGCCTCACAGCTCATCTTATACCCACAATCTAGCAGTATCCCTGTCTTAAACCTTGAGCAGACATGCTGTTTTTCATAAAACGAGTGGGCGTGTGGTGCACTTCGTAAAAGAATAACTGTCTTTATGTCACCCAGGTAAAGATGAACGAGCAAAATCACAGTTTAATCTTAGTTTAATTCAACAATGGTAAAACAAATTTACATTATATGAGCTAAAACACTGTTTAATTAAAGAATAATAAAATAAACTTTCATTATATCACTCTTTTGCCACATACAAGTGTTACCCCACACTAATGAGCATCTCCAAGCATTTAACAGCATAGATGCTTCAGGGCCCAACCAACTGCTCATTTGATTACTAATTATTTCATAGACAGCTGCCTCATTAAGAGATTGTGCTGCTAGCTTGTAATCTGGGTCTTTCCTTGCACAAATTGTAAATTTTTTTCTCGCGCAGCTTGCTGTTTACTTTATGTTACTGCTGCTCACTTGGATGTATGACAACACAACTTATCGCTGTGTTAGTTGATGCAATAATGCAGGAATACGTATGGGCCCGCAATTGGAAAACAACAATGAAACAGTACAAAACAGTGTCATTTGTGACTGGCGCACTTTGTACGCCAGCTCGAGGATTATTCCAAATTTCACAAAAACTCTCTATACGTTTTGCCAACTAACAATCCTTGGAGAAGTGTCTTTACAGCATACACTGTTCACTTATAGGATTTTTCTGTTATTAATACTTCAATGTAAAATTCCTTGCACTTGAAATGCTATTGTTAAACAATGTTGCAGTATCTGTGTTATTAGACTACTGAGAGCTCTTCAGGTTAATGCATCATTTTACATTACACAATGGAATAGCAACTAGTACCTGTGTAGCTGTGATGCTGCAAGGTGAAGTAGTGGTTAGCATTGCTGACTGATATGCTGCAGATTGCCAGTTCAAATCTGACGACCAGCAAATGCTTGTTACTTAGTATCGAACATTTCTAGAACATTATTGAAATTTCTTACGTTTGTAATGTTTACACATTCAGGGATAATGGAAGTCTATATAAATACCAGCATTTATGAATACTTTATGTTTGTATAAATAGTGGAGGGATATCAGTTCTTTTCTGTTTGTACATTGGAGACTGTAATAAACATGTTTTCAGTGCTAAGTGTTGTACTTTACTGATGACCATATTTTCAGATTTGTACTTGATTGTGGGTATGATGTGACACTGTTTGAGGGAGATGCCAAGAACATCTACATAATCAAAGCTCCAATTAGGCAATGTAAAACCCATCACTTATACAGGCAGAAACTGGAATACAAGCAGGGCATTGTTCCCAAATGTCCATATATTATGGAGACCAGTGGGTTCTGAAATAGCAGTAAGCCAGCTGCACATCTAGGATTCACAGTATTTTCTGGTGATGCAGGTCAGTACCTGACAAAATAGATGAATTGTCAGGTGGGATGACATGATGTGTTTGGCATATGTGTACTTTTACTTGGATGCCACAGCTCAAGAGTAGTTTGAGAACAACAAAGAGAAGCTAGATAGCTGGTACAAAATCCAAGTTGCACCGAAGAAAATGTTTGATGATAACCAGCAGCAAGTTCACTTAGCAGATGTTCAACTGAAATATAGCACCACGGATCATACAGGAATGACAGGATGTTTTGGCTCTTTTCCACATTGTGTATCTGAATATGGCAGAAGCCAACAAAATCTCACTCTTGATGAATAGAATCACCAAAGATATGTACCAAGCTCTTCTGGTAAAGGATGTCACAACAACTCAGGAATTTATCAAGTTGTGCCAGAGCATAGTGGAAATACAACAGAAAAGAGTCAGATGAAAGAGGTTTGAGCAACTCCCACATTTGGTCTCTATGACAGTTGTGGAACACCATCATGAACTCAGCTCTCTCATATACCATACTGTAAAAGAAGAGATACAGCAGTTTATGGGTGACTAGGATTTAAGTCACAGCCATCAAATGATGCTCCGCCAGGTATAATGCTCTGCAGAAGAATATCCAGTTGGAGGGCAACATGCTAGTATGTTTCCACTGTAGCCATGTTGGATAAATTGTACGCTTCTGCAGAGAAAGGATACAATTTTCAATGACTATTATGCCTCAAGCCCCTCCTGCGGTGTCAGGGACTAGAATAGACCCATGGTCCTTCCTTGCCTGTTGTAAGAGGCGACTAATAAGAGTCTTTTTCATTGTAGGGTATTTAAACAGGTGTCCCATGAGGGCAACCCTTTCGACCAAACTCTTAATGTTTCAACTGTCCAGTACCGCACCCTCCTCATTCACTGCAATTTTCAGTGCTTGAGAGGGAGAAGAAAATTCAAGATTGTAAAATGCCTGTCTTATCAGGATGCAAGGCAAAAGTTTGAAAGACTGTCGTGTCACAATGTACACCTCATGGAATGACAATGTCTCGCATGACACCTACAGGCCATAGTTATATTCTGTGGCCTGCCCTACATTTGGGGGGAGGGAATGTCAGCTCTCTCATCCCCTACACCTATACCATTGTTGGTTTCCACACCATTTGTGGCCAGAGATGCCCAGTCACCCTCTGGTGTCAGGGATGACGACACCTGTCAAGATTCAACCCCTCAGGTTGTGAGATGAAGAAAAGTATGGTCCTCTTCATTCCCAGAAGATAAAATGGGGAAAACTTCACAGAAATTGAAGTCTCAGAAGGATAAGCAGAAAGGTAAACTACTTTGTGAAGCTTCAGATATTCCACTCCCCAGCCCTACAGAAGTTGAGCCTATGCATGTGGACGATGGATCACGCAGTCAGGTGGATCACGACCTGGTAGGAAAGTAATCACATCCATATTTTCAATTTGCCACTTTCTCAGGCCTGACATCAATGCTCTTTCAATAGAACTGTAATGGCCACTATCGCCATTTGACTGAACTCTGTCATTTAATGGCTACTTATCTCCCTGCTCTGGAAAACTACAAACCCTACTGTACCAATTGCATTAATGTTGAGAGAATGTCCTGTGGGGTCTGTACTCTCATATGCCCTGATATGTTCAGCGACCAGGTGTCCCTCTCACTGCACTAGAGGTCGTGGCCATGTCAGTTCAGATGACAATATGTAATGTTTATCTACCTCTAGATGGACCTTTCCATTATCATGAGCTGTTAAAGTTACTGGACAGCTATTTTCCCCCTTTCTCTTGTTGATTGACTTTAATGCCTACAATCCTCTGTGAGACGGTGACACTATGTCTCATGGAGACTAAGAACTAGAATTCCTCCTTTCAGAGAGGGATGTCCACCTACTCAGCACTTGAGTTGCAACCCACTTCAGTGTGGTCCACAGAACATTTTTCTGCTATTGATTTCGCAGTTTGCAGCCCGAGTATCTTAACCCTGATCCAGTGGCGCAACCATGGCAGTCTTTGTAACAGTGACCATTTTCCTATTGTTCTCTTCCTCTCCACTCACAGACATTTGGAACACTCTCCATATTGATCACTTCAAAAAGCTGATTGGCAGGCTTTCTCCTCTACAGCCACTTTTGCAGCCAGTCATGTAACAGGCCAACTAATGGGCTGTGTACAAGCTGTTCGAGCGAATGATCAACCACCATTTTTGTTAGTGCCTTCAAGCTGGAGAGCATATATCATGATTCCAAAGTGGCTTTCAGGCTTTCTGGTCCACCACAGATCGACTGGTTCATTTGGAATCCACAGTGTGCAATACTTTTGTGCATTGCCAACATTTGACAACTTCGGGAGGCTGTCTGGAGCATCCACGACTGGGCCATGAACACGGCTATCAATTTTCTCCTGCAAAATCATGAGTTATGCATTTTTGCTGACTCCAGACTGTGCACCCGCACCCAGAAATTTATCTTGGTGACCAGTTACTTGAAGTCGTTGAAACTTTTCAATTCTTAGGTATTTTATTTGACAACAAGCTAACTTCGCTGTCGCATGTCCACCAGCTCAAGAAAACTTGCATGAAGAAGCTGAATGCTCTCTGCATTCTTAGTCACTCCCCATAGGGTGCAGACTGCACTGTTCTTTTGGGACTTTACAAAGCGCTGATTTAGTCCTGCGTGGACATTGGATGTGTTGCCTACGAGTTGGCAGCACCTTCTGTATGAAGCTTGCTGGACCCTGTTAACCACACTAGCAAGCAGTTGACAATGGGGGGCCTTCTGTATGAGCCCTGTTGACAGCCTCCTGATGGAAGCTGGTGTCCCACCACTGCAGGTGAGATGACAGCAGCTTCTGGAAAGTTATGCAGACACTATCTATCAGATACCTACACATCCATGTCACTCAACTCTGTTCCAAGACTAACAGTTCAGACTGTTTGCGCATTGCCCAAAACTGGGTAGACCAGCTGGGTTCTGACTCGATATTCTGTTGAAGGATTTCCAACAGCCTCTTTTAGTCCATGTTCCTAGAGCGCCCTCTTGACACCCACCGTGATCTGTAACCTGTCCTGTGGTACGGATGGAACTCTTTTGTGGCCCCAAGTGGGATGCTGATCCTACCCTTCTCTGACACCTGTTTCTTTTGATCCTCTATGATTATTCTAATTTGGAATGCATCAATACGGATGGATGAAAAGTCAATGACAGGGTCAGTTATCCTTTTGAACATGCAATGGGATATGAGAAGCACTCGCTGCCGAGTGCCTGTAGTGTATTCACTGCGTAGTTGGTTGCCATATCTCAGGCTTTGCAGTACATTAAATCCCAGACCATGATGAACTTTCTGATCTGTAGCAATTCCATAAGTTCCTTATTCAATATCCCAAAAATCTTTTGGTTGACAATGTCCAGGACCTACTGGTTGACCTCTACAGCTCTGGAAAGACAATGACCTTCATGTGGACACTGAGCACGTAGGCATTCCAGGAAATGAATTTGCCAACTGTCTAGTTAAAGATGCAACTACAGGAGATCAACTTGACATTTGGATACCAGACACAGACTTACGATTACAACTTCGACACAATATTTTGAGGCTCTGGAAATTGGAATTGCAGGCTACTATGAACCAGAACAAGTTGAGAGCATTTAAAGTGTCCACTAATGTGTTCCACAGATCTTTGCAGGCCTTTCAGAAAGATGCGATTTATCTATTGCAATATGTATTCCATTGATCCTTTTAATTCATTATTACATTTGTTTCCATCAGGACAATAAACAAAGATTAAGAACACAACTGAAAATAATAATAATGTAACATAATCTGTAAGTTCTAATTACACTCACAAGCAGAGGTTAAGATATAATTTTCAGATCTTATCTAAACAATTTTTCGCAGACTGAAAGTGACCATCTTCTTGACTTACAGCTCACCAGTTAATCAAATTAAAGCAATGAGATATATTGAATAAGGAATACACAATAATACATGCTAAACAATTTTAGCCATCTCTGCTACAGAATTCTTCTAGAGCATAGAAATTTTTTTTCAAGCAAGAACTCCTTTAGCTTACTTTTAAATAGTAAATTATTACCCCATGACTTACTTGACTTATTTCCTTTAGGATCATAGGGCAGCAGTAAAGACCCTCCATCTGGTTCTGTTGACAGCCAAACATTTCACTTCACTCCATGTTTTGCCAGCTTTCAGAGCTTCTTCTTCCACCAGTCATTTCCATGTCTTTTTCAGCTGCCCACATCTACGTGTTTCCTTGTGGGTTCCAATCCAGTGCTGCCTTTTCAACAGCTCCTTGTTGTTTGTGTATTATGTGACCAATCCACCTCCATTTTATTTCCTTTATTTGTTCACGGATTGGTCGCTGGTTTGTCATTTCCCTCAATTCTTGATATTACATATAATTATAATTATTACAATTTGCTGAAGACACCGGTTTAAGAAGACTTACAGCTGGTTTACAGTCACGTTTGTTACTTCCATGTTTCACAACTATACAGGAGGACTGACTTTACGTTGCTACTGAACAAGTACAGCTTGGTTCATCTCGAGATGTTCTTATTATGCCAGACAGGTACAGTTGTACAAAGGCTCCATTTGCCTTCCGTGTCCGACTCTTTACACCCTCCTAGCCCTTCCATCTTTACAGATGGTACTTCCTAGATATACAAAGGAGTCTATTTGTTCCAATTCCTTTCCATACACTGTTAGCTCCGCTTGTTTTTCAGATCGCATTCTCATTTCCTTAGTTTTCTGCTTCCTCTTTCCAACTTTTCTTCCATCTCATGCAATCTTTGTGAGAGCAGACAGCAAAGTCAAGGTCTTCAAGCCTATCTTGCATTCCCCACTGAATACCTCTTCTCCTACCATCAACAGTTCTTTTCATTATGCTGTCCAGTACCAACAAGAACAAGGTAGGTGACAGAATACATCCTTGCCTCACTCCAGCATTTGTTTGGATGGGTTCAGTAAGTTTCCCATTGGGTAGCACCATAATTCTTTTCCATCATACATGGCTTTAATAATATTTATTATTTTTGATGGTATTCCATATTCTTCCAAGGTATGCCACATAACTCTCTTATGAAGAGAGTCAAATGCCTTTTCAAAATCAATAAATGTAAGGTAGAGTGTGTTCTGCCATTCTGCTCAAGTATTATACACAGTGTGTTGATGAGATCAACACAACTTCTGTGCTCTCTAAATGCAGCTTGCTCGTTCCTCAGCCGTGCCTCGATGAGTCCTTGATACGATTTAGCATCAATCTACAGAGTACTTTACTTGGTAGAGATAGGAGGGTGAAGCCTCGCCAGTTATTACATTTGGTAGTATCCCCTTTCTTTGGCAACTTAATAATCAGCCCTTCTTCCCAATCCTTTTGTATTTTCTCTTCTGACCATATCTTCTCAAACAATGGATGTGGTGTCAATGTCTGCTTTTAGCACCTCAGGTGCAATATTATCCATTCCTGGAGCCTTCCCATTCTTTATCTGTTTGAGAGCTATTTTAATTTCAGTCTTTCAGTGTTTACATTGATTCTGTCACTGGCATCTGGAAAATTCCATTGCCTCTCCCTCTCTTCAAGTTGCTGTCTGTTTAAGACTTCAGAAAAATGTTCTCTCCACCTTCTAAGTTGGTCTTCTTCTGTTGTCAACAGTCGACCCTCCTTGCTTTTCACAGGTCTGTTCTTGTTGAAACCTTATTTGGAGAATATTCTAGTGATGCCGTACGGTTCTTTTGCATCACCCCTTGCTGCGGCTGTCTCTGCTCTCAGAGTTTGCTCATCCATCCACTTTCTCTTCTCATTCCTCACACTTCTCTTTATTTGAGAGTCAGTAGCTGCATACTCAGCTTGCATTCGAGTTTTCTGCTGTCTTGTTGTACTCATATTTAATTTTGCCTTAATCTCCTTCCTACAGCTGATCAAATTCCATGCACACTCAGACATCCAATCTTTCTTCAAATGGTTTTTAAAGCCAAGGACCTGTTTGCTTACATTGCAATAGACATCCTTAATCTGAGTCCATGTATCATCAACACAATTTTCATCATTCTCCTGTGCTGTTAGGAGTGCCTTGTAGCAGTTCCTTAGCTCGGTACAGAAAGTTTCTTGTTTTGCTGTTATTCTACGTTTTCCCACATCATATTTTTTGTTCCATTGTTCAAACTTTCTGTTTGTAGCCATGACTTTTAGTCTAAAATTTGCAACAACACGGTGGTGATCACTGCCAACATCAGCCCCACATTTATTTCTCACATTCATCAGCGACCTTCTAAATTTTTTGCTTAGCGCTATATGATCAATTTGGTTTTCCATTCTGTGATCAGGGGATACCCACATAACATTATGGCAATTCTTGTGTGGGAATAATGTACTTCCAATCACCAAATCATGACTGGCACAGAAATTTGAAAACATATCCCCATTTTCATTCATTTCTCCAATACCATGAACTCCGTTTACATGCTTTAAGCCTTCATTGTCCTTTCCGACTTTTGTATTTAGGTCTTCCACAATAATGATGATGTCTCTCTTACTGGTACTTTTAATGGTGTCACTTAAGGAGAGGTAAAACTCTTTTTTTCTGTTCAGTATCTGAGGTTTCTATAGGAGAATAGCATTGGATGATTGTGACATTTTGAATGTTTGTCTTAAAACTTGCTGTCAGTAATCTTTCTGAAACTGGTTTCCATTCCATGAGGCTCTTTTTTGCTCCTTTGGTTAACAAAAGTCCAACTCCATTTCTGTGTGCTGCATCCTCTCCAGCAGGTCCAGAGTATAAAAAGGTGTATCCATCTTGTGTTTGGATTTCTCCAAAATCTAGCTTTCTCACCTCACAAAGTCCGAGAATGTCCAACCTGTAACTCGTCATTTCTTTTGTAACCTATTTCAGTCTGCTGGTTTCTCTTAGTATTCTAATATTCCAGAAACCTATTTTCAGTGTCCTTTTCAAGCCAAAGGTCGTCATATTTGAGTCCGTCTGGCTGTTCTTTAATCATTTGTTTTTGGGAGTGCCGGTGATTGGCCCACAGCTCCCTAGTCTGGTGGTGGGCCTACCACCTAAGAGCCTCCAGACTTGATCAATTTTCTTTTAAGGGTTTACTCCCCTAGGGCAGCTGGCTTCCCTACGCCTAAGAGTCCCCTCCTATCCTTCATTGTGACTTGAGATGTGTCTTCCTCAGGGGACACCGCCTTACAGTAGCACTGTCCGTGCGGGCGAGGAGGTTTGCGTGCTCTGGATCCTGAGAGCTATGCTGGCAGTAGCTTAGCAACCAGCAGGGTCACCCATGCCGGATTGGCCGAGGGGGAGGAGTCAGACGAAGTGTGTCCCACAACAGCCCACTGGTCCTTTTCACCTATCCCAAGCCTGTCCTTACCCTGTCCTTTTCCTGCCATCTCAAATCATAATAAAACAAAAATTATTACCCCATGGACACTTAATATTACTTGAAAGTGCACTGAAGATTTTTGTGCTTGCGTATTTTACATCGTTTTGCACCAGAGACAAATTTTTTCAGGTTATAGTGTATGTCACATTTCATTCTTGTGTTATGATGATGGAATGTTTCCTTTGCTTCAAAAATGGTTCAAATTGCTCTTAGCACTATGGGACTTAACTTCTGAGGTCATCAGTCCCCTAGAACTTAGAACTACTTAAACCTAACTAACCTAAGGACATCACACACATCCATGCCCGAGGCAGGATTTGAACCTGTGACCGTAGCGGTTGCGCGGTTCCAGACTGAAGCACCTAGAACCGCTCGGCCACTCCACCCGGATTTCCTTTGTTTCATATTGAGATAGATTGTGAAGCATGAATGTCTTGATGCAAATGAGATGATATGAAGTAGTGGTTAGTATTCCTATTTGCTTAAAAAGGTTGCAACATGAGGTTCTTGGAGGCACTTCAAGCAAAATTCAGGCAACCTTTCTCTGACTTGTAAAGACTTTTTTTGACGTGGTGAATTGCCCCAGAAGATTATACCATAACACATAAGTGAATGGAAGTAGCCAAAGTAAGCAGATTTTGAGGCATTGATGTCTCCAATTTTGGCGATTATCAGGATGGCAAATAGTGCTGAAATAAGCCTTTTCGCAGTTAAGCCTGTTATCTGTATGTATGCCCACGAATTTCAAACATCTGTATCTGCTGGCTCTCTTGTTCAATATTTATCTCCTGTGGGCTTTTGTGACCAGGATGGAAATGAATGTAATTGATTTTGCTGGGGTTTATTGATAGAGAAATGTACTGTGAACAAATTCAGAACGTCCTCAAGTAATTGGTTGGCATTTAATTCTGGGTCAAGAGATGTCTTATTGTCTATCACAATACCTGTGTCATTTGCATATATTGTAAAGTTGCTTGCTTTGTTCAAGGACAAAGGTAATCATTGATATACATGAGAAATAGCAGGGGCCCAAGGACAGAACCTTATGGAACTCCATAATTTACTGTTCCCCAGTTGGACTCTACCCCTCCTACCTGTGTATTGTTACCACCTAACACATTTTCTGTTGTCTGCCCTGTAGATAGGATTTAAGCCAGTTGTCCATTTGTCCTCAGAGTCTATAGTTGTATGCTTCCTCTGTAAGTATTCTATGACTGACACAGTTGAAGGCCTTAGACAGATCACAAAATATGCCCACAGGTAATATCTTCTGGTCAAGGCATGAGAAAAAGTTATTGGTAAATGAAATTGTAGGTTTGGTCCTGGAGATACCTTCTCTGAATCCAAACTGATTTTTACTAATCACTGCAAAGTTTTCTAGGCAACTGACTATACTGGCAGATACACACATCAACCTGGTTCCATGAGTTCTGGAACCAGTACAGAAAATTGGAATAGAGTTCAACATAAACATCATTTCTGCCCTTTTTATTGCTCTGAAAACCACACATTGCATGTTGTACCATCAAACAGTGAGACCTTCAGAGGTGGTGGTCCAGATTGCTGTACACACCAGTACCTCTAATACCCAGAAGCACGTCCTCTTGCATTGACACTTGCCTGCATTTGTCGTGGCATACTACCCACAAGTTCATCAAGGCATTGTTGGTCCAGATTGTCCCACTCCTCAACGGCAATTTGGTGTAGATCCTTCAGAGTGGTTGGTGGGTTGCATTTTCCATAAACAGCTCATTTCAATCTCTCCCAGGCATGTTCGATAGTGTTCATGTCTGGAGAAAAATGCTGGCCACTTTGGTCGAGCAATGTTATCCTGAAGGAAGTCATTCACAAGATGTGCATGATGGGGGTGCAAATTGTCGTCCACGAAGATGAATGCCTCACCAATATGCTGCCAATATGGTTGCACTATCGGTCGGAGGGTGACATTCATGTATCGTACAGCCATTACGACGCCTTCCATGACCACCATTGGTGTATGTCGGCCCCACATAATGCCACCCCAAAACAGCAGGGAACCTCCACCTTGCTGCACTCACTGGACAATGTGTCTATGGCGTTCAGCCTGACCAGATTGCCTCCAAACACATCTCAGATGACTGACTAGTTGAAGGCATATGCGACACTCATCGTTGCAGAGAACATGATCCCAATCCTGAGCGGTCCATTCAGCATGTTGTTGGGCCCATCTGTACCGCGCTGCATGCTGTTGTGGTTGCAAAGATGGACCTCACCATGGACGTAGGGAGTGAAGCCTAGTGTGCATAGTTTGAGTCGTAACATGACATCCTGTGGCTGCACGAAAAGCATTATTCAACATGGTGGCGTTGCTGTCAGGGTTCCTCTGAGCCATAATCCGTAGGTAGTGGTCATTCACTGCAGTAGTAGCCCTTGGGTGGCCTGAGCGAGGCACGTTGTCGACAGTTCCTGTCTCTCTGTACCTCCTCCATGTCCAAACAACATCGCTTTGGTTCACTCCAAGATGCCTGAACACTTCCCTTGTTGAGAGCCCTTCCTGGTACAAAGTAACAATGCAGATGCAATCGAACTGCAGTACTGGCTGTCTAGGCAAGGTTGAACTACAGACAATCCGAGCCATGTACCTCCTCCCTGGTGGGATGACTGGAACTAATCAGCTGTTGGATCCCCTCTGCATGGTTGTTTACATCTTTAGGCGGGTTTAGTGACATCTCTGAACAGTCAAAGGGCTGTTTCTTTGATACAATACCCACAGTCAACGTTTATCTTAAGGAGTTCTGGGAACTGGAGTGATGCAAAACTTTTTTTGATGTGTATATTAATTTTCTGAGGACAGTAGAAAATGTATTCAAAGGCAAGATAGAACAATAGTTTGTAACATCTGAGGCATCGCCATTTTTTTATAGAGGGGCTTTACAATAGCATACTTCATCATGCCACGGAAGATACCCTGTTTCATTGAGGCTTTGAATATACGAGCTAGGACATCACTGAACTGATTGCAGCAGGCTTTTATCAATTTACTGGAGATATTATCAACATCTGTTGAATTTTTGCTTTTTGAAGAAATATTTTTTAAAATACTTCTTGTACTGTTACAGGCTATACTATCTGCTCTATAGAATTTGGGAAATGACCTTTTAGTATTTTTAAGGCCTCTTCTAAGGAGCCATTGTGTCTTGTTTTCTCAGTGATACTTAGAAAGTACTCATTAAAATTTTTTGATACAGTCTCTTGATTTTGTGCTTGTCTACCTTCATTACTGAGAACAATATTTAGGACCTACTGGGGCAATCTGCACCAGTCTCACTCCTTAACACTTCCCATATTTTTTTGATTCTGTTACTAGATTTATTAACTTTGGAGCACAGATACAAACTTTTTGTCTCTTGAATAACTTTACTTAGCATTTTACAGTATTTTTATAGTGATTTAGCTGGTTGTTGCTGTTTGAATTTTTTGTGATGATATACAGCTCTCTATTCCTTTTGCATGAAATCTTATTACTAGTGGTTATCCTGGGCTTTTGGTATGTTTTGTGGTTTTGGTCTTGTACATATTTTTTTGGGAAGTTACTTTCAAATATCAGTGCCACTTCATTACTGGAAAGATTGTACTTGGAACTGGCATTTTCTAAATTATACGCAGGACTCCAGTCAATGGCTTGGAGATGTGATTTAAAAGTCTGGATAATTTCATCATTACTTGTCCTAGCTATTTTCCAATTGGGGCCACTATCATTCATATGTGCAGTATTTATACTAAGTCTTTCTCCATCACTGTCAGAGAGACCATTCAGGACTTGCCTGGTAGTTATATTGCCTATTTTTGTCTGGTCTATAAATATATTATTGATCAGTGTGCTTGTACATAAAGTTATTCTAGTAGGGAAGCTAACTACAAAAGCAAGATTATATGTGGACATCAGATTTTCTAGGTCTGACCTGTCTCTAGTATTTGTTAGAAAGTTTACCTTGAACTACCCAAGCACTGTCACATCTCTTTCATGCCTGAATAAGTATCTTAGGAGGGCATATAACTTCTTCAAAAAGAGCCTTAAGTTCCCCGAAGATGCTCTGTACATTGTAACTTCTGATATATGGGAGTTAGTCTGTGGCACACCCTTCCAAATGTTGTTCTAAACAATAATTCTGCACATCAACTGCTCTACATGTGACACTATTTTTAACATAAATTGCAACACCACCTCTTTCTTTACATTTCCTAAAAATGATGTTGCTTATTAATAGTTATTTACCACAAGTTTTTCTATACCAGTATTAATGTGATGCCCACTAAAGCACAGAACACGGGCATAATCTATACATTGTGACTCATAGATATTGATAAGTTCATTGACCTTCGTGCAGAGGCCTCAAATGTTTTGATAATAAATTGCCAGTTTTGGTTTAGGGAGGCAGTTACATTGTTTTCTAAAAAAAAAAAAAAGTTTCAATTGAAAGTCTGGGCAAGATATTTTTAACTGCCCATTTCTCCAATTTGGTCTGTTTCCACACTGATACATTGGGAAGCAGCTCTTTTCCCTTTTTTTCCACCAACCAGTAGTCTGCTTGTAGTCAGTCCTACAATTATCTTGTGTAGTGGTACACTCTTTGTTCAAGTCTGGTTGTCCTGGGTTCATGTTGTTCCCTGCATTTGCCATTATGTCAAATTATAGTCACTATATGATTTTCCCAATGCCAGTTGAGTTGAGGGCAATGAGTGGCGTAAAGTTCTCTACCAAATTTGTGAACTTCAATCCTATGAATATTTGCAAAACTGTTGCAGATTTCTGCATAATGTCTGTTTGTAGTTATTACTGTCTTGTTTACACACAAGGATGGTATTAAGTCATGCCTGTGTGGAATATCAATTACAATTACATTACAACACTTCAGGTGGTTTAGAGCTGTTCTTAACACAGTAGCAGCACGTAAACCTTTGTTGTGTGCAACGTAATTTGAACCACCACAGATCACAATGTAATCTTTCTTGGTTATCTTCTGAGAAGTGTCTATTACTGTTGATAGTACGTCGTCAATGTGAGCATCTGGTTTGATATAACTTTGGGCGTTGTCCTCTTTGTTAACATTTTTTTACTTTCCTTCTCATCCCATACGATAAGTCTCCCCTGACCCATGGTTCTGGGTGACTTTCCCAAAATCTACCCCTTTTCTTAGACCTCTCCAGTCCTTTTCCTTCACCTTTCTTCCTTCCCCCTCAACCCTTCTGCCTGAAGAAGGAGCCACTGGCTCTGAAAGCTTGCAATTCACAAAGGTCTTTTACGTGTGTATTCTGCTGCTGCTTGGTGAATAGATTTTTTTGCTATCCAATTAAATAATGATGTACATTTATGTTGAACAGAGAGCTTTGGATACAAGGACATTCACGTATAACACAGAGAAGACACTACAGGTTTCACAGTGTTCTTTTTGTTCCAAGGTCATCAGGCTAAAACAACAATGGATACACTCTTCGTGTTTCAAGCATACAATACTCAGGATGACTATGTGAAACACGTCATCACCAAGACTGAAGAAGCAAGACAGCTGGCTTGCATTACACTCTCTGGACTATCAGTAGGAGGACTCAGAGCACTATAATGCCAAACACTGGCCAGGGAGATACAGCCTAGCATGTAAAGTAGGACTATCAGAAAAGTTACTAAAACACTACTTGTGGTCGTTTTGTATTCTTTGTTGCTTGTTGGACATCACATACAAAGTTGATGATTATGTCCTTTCATCAAGAAAACAAAAGCACAGAGACATCATCGATGTTGTGCATATCCTTACAATAGTCCTAAGGCATAAACGGAAGGTGGGGCTTGAAGGTTGCTACATGATCACAAAGTTTCAATGGGAGGGGCTACCTCCAATGCTCATCATAGTGAAGAGAATGTGAAAACATGACCTGAATGCAAAGGTCCTACAGCACTGCCATACAAAGGACAACTGACAAAATCCATGGACAACTGACAAAATCCATGTATAGGGTGCTGTTGTCAACTCCAATGAGAACTTCTGAAGCACTGGGACACTGTTTCTCCAGGACAAGGAGTAATGCTGCAAATTGTGCCACATGCAATGTGGTGTTGAGATTAGCTTTGCTGGCTGCTGTGCTCTTGGTCACTGGTTCAAATCAGATCACCGTCGGGACACTGTCATGTATGTTCACTAGGGACCTCCACATGTACGTAACTCCTATTAGTTCTACGCAACTGCCACATGTTATGACTCTTGTGTTTCATTTTGGAAGTTTTGGCTCTTGAATTCCTTTGTTGTAACAATGTTCACACCCGTTTATTTGTTGATTTCGTTTCTGTGAGAGCTCTATTAGCATCTCACCTTCTCTCACTATTCATCATATTTACCTGTGACTTTACTATACTCTTACCACATGACTCATCTTCTATAACCAATGTACAGTATGACAATTGCCAAGATTACGGAAGGAGAATATACATGTCAGTGATAGAAAGTTCATTATTTTGTGGAAAAAAATGGACATGAGGAAGATTTGAACATGGACCTTCTGCTTCACCGTCCAAACTGTGATCACAAAACCATGATGCCAGGGTTCTTGCAACTCGCTCGAGGTTGCACATCTTGAGCTTGGACCGTTCAATGTTTCTATTTTGCTTTTTTTTTTTACAGTTCAGAACACCTTCTTCCTGTTTTCATTCTTGATGTGTTCAGTTTTTTAACACGCTATACACTGGGCCATTTTACCATTAAACCAGATGGGGGTATGATGGGGAGTTTCCCTTATAACTATTTATCATTTCTAGAAGATTCTCTAAATTTTGTATGTAATGTTTGCATTTTCTGGAATACATTATGTTTGAAAATCAGCATAACTCTCCATGCATAAGACAGTTTTTGTTCCATCTGTACTTTGGTGTCCATAATAAACATGTTTTCAGTGTTTAATGTTGTATTCATTCATGGACTTGGTTGTGGTTACTGTGTGACAGTATGAAAGATCTGATGTTCAAGCTGGTCAAGCATATCTATGCGAGAAGCAATAGTGGTCACATAATAACAAAAACAATTTACTGTACGTCTTTCCAGTCAAAAGATGGATTTTCTATTTGTTTAATAAAAGGCTATAATTCGGATACTATCTTTTTTTCATCATCATCATCTTGGACAGTTTCCAGCCACTGGCTGGGTCTGTCGGGAACACAAGCCTCTCCACCGTGTTCTGTCTTTCCACCATTCCCCCTCTTCCACCTTCGTCCAGTTCTCTCCTCTTCTCACCACACATTCCTTCACTCCCTTCACCCATCTATCTCTTGGTCTTCCTCTGGGCCTCTTCCCCTCCAGTTGCAGATCAAACATCCTCTTTGGAATTCTTCCCTCATCCATTCTCTTCATGTGTCCATACCACTGCAGTCTTGATTTTTCGATCCTGTCCTGTACTGGTTCCTCCTTTAGTCTTTCCCTCACATACACATTTCGCAATCTGTCTCGTCTTGTTACACCCAACCTGCTCCTCTGGAACTTCATTTCACTAGCCTGTATTCTACTTTTGTCGCTTTTGTGCATTACCCATGTCTCACTTCCGTATGTCAATATGGGGACAAAGTAGGTTCGGTATATAATTCCCTTGGATTTCTGTGGCACCTCCTTGCTCCAAATAAGCCCCCTAATGCATTTGTAGAACTGCCCTGCTTTTCTGCATCTTTCATTTATTTCCATTGCGTTTCCCCCCTTACTTTCAATCACGCTTCCCAGGTACTTGAAGTTCTCTACCACTTGTAGTTTTTCCCCTCCACAAGTTATATCCACATTTGGCCTATTCTTCTTCCTTGTTGTGACGATTATTTCACTTTTCTTTGCAGAGAAATGCATTCCATATTGTGCTGCCGTTGCCTCCCATGCATCTAACTGCTCTTGCACCTCCTTCACGCAATTTCCCCATAACATCAGGTCATCGGCAAAAAGCACTGCTTTCATTTTATGATCTCCAATTGCATCTGATACTTGCTGTAGGATTTCATCCATAACAATAATAAACAATAAAGGCGAAAGTGCACTTCCCTGTCGCAGCCCATTTTCCAGCTTGAACCATGCAGTACGTTCCCTCCCCACTTTCACACAACTCTCACTTCCCTCATACATTTTTCTGACTTTTCGTGTAATCTCTTCATCTATCCCTTTTGCGTTCAGCACATCCCAGAGCTTGTCCCTACAGATACTATCATACGCCTTCTCAATATCCAAAAAGGCCATGATTAAGTTCTTCCCGTACTCATAGTGCCTTTCCTGCAGTTGCCTTACCGCAAATATGAGGTCCGTTGTTGATCTTCCCGGTCTGAAACCGTACTGCTCCTCTTGCAGTCTACTTTCAATACTGCTTCTTATTCTCTTCTCCAGCATCTTTTCATAGATTTTTCCACAGTGGCATAGCAGGGTGATTCCTCTGTAGTTCTATCTTTTTTTCAATGCTAATTATTGAAAAGTATGAGATAATTCACTTACCGCAAGTGCATTACTTTTGCAGAGCCACTACAAATGATTATCTTAACAAATCTAAAGTGTGGTAGATTATGCAACAATAATCACTTTTTGGTTTATCATGAAATTTAATTTGCTTCACTCATATTTGCTTACACATTTTTTCCAAAGAATAAATAAATTTACAAACATTTATAAGTAATTTTTATCTGTATATCAGTATGTTGAAATTTACAAATGGAAAACATTAAAAGTTATGTCCCCATAAAAATATTGTTATGTATACATAGGACAATAAAATATGCCTTGCATGCTCCCTTTTATTTACAAAATAATGTTCTTAGAGCTTACTATTTAACAACTTTGTAACGTTCTATTATGTTATCTCTATACACAGAAAATATAAATCATTACAGTTGTTTTATCAGATTCATTATCCTCACAGGTTCTAGTACAGTAGTTGCTGACATGCACACGACCTCCGATAAAATAGGTTAGTGCAGAGTAAAATGTGCAAAACAGTAGAGCACAACTGTCTGGTGATTATACATAAATGCTAAATGTAATGTGGTTCTTACATGGAGTAGAAGACATTTCAATCAGGGATGTACCCATTCCAATTTTACATTTTTCAGTAATATTTAACTTACTAAAATTACTTACGTTTTTAAATGAACAGGTAAAATATATCATTTATTATACAATCACTGCTAGTACTTAAGAAGTCAGTTCTGGCCTAACATAAAATTAAATAAGTGTGAAAGTAGGCAATGGCTCATTTTTCCTTGGAGGAAATGCACATGTGTGCTCACACACGCATGCTCACACAAGTGCACGCCCACCCGCCAACATGTACACACATACAAACTCTTAAGAACAATATCAAACACAACTATAATTTACTAAATGTAACTGTACCCACAAAATGAGGCATTAAAATATATAGCAAAAAGGTTTCAAATATGTGTTAATCAATAATGCACGAAAAATAGTAACAATACTATATCCATGTCATATATTTAAAAGTATGTTTCCTACTGATCTCTCATCACCTGTTACTTTTCTATGGGAGAGTATGTAAGATACAGTACAGGAGGAGGGGATGAGGTCTACTGAGTGAAGTGCATGTTAAATAAAAACTATGATTAAGAAAGGCAAATCAGATATTATTAACAGAGCATGATGTACAACATTCCTGATATCCCTCTATTTTATTTATAGCGGTTGGACTTGCTTTTAATACAAAATTACTTTTAAAATGTCAGGTGTTACTAAGCACATTAAAATGGTAACAAAAATATGAGACTTTCAATTAACAGGTTGCAAAAATCATGCTCATGTTCACATTCCAGGTAGTGCAGAACTGTGACAAAATACATCGAACAGTATGCGAGAGGTACGTCAACATGCACCCACTAACAATATTCATTCTTGTTAAGAGGAAAAGTAGAACATCTTTGTATGAAAAGCTTGGTTATATTCAGTGTTACCTAACAGGGAAACATCATGATGTCAGTATTTTTTGTATTACTTTTGTAATACTTGAAGAACATCTGTAACTGATGTGATGATGATAAACAAAACACTGCATGGGATCTTGCTTCATTTAATTCTGAGGGACAATATTATGAATTTTCAGTCTGTCCTCATTATGGAATTCTATGGTCTATGAGAACTTGAAAGTATATATTTAGCACTTTTTCCAGTATTGTAGACCATATATTAGTGCTACCCATATATTTACACAATTTCATAAGTTTGAACCTTGTGTTCTCTGAAGTGCAACGCTATGATCCAAAAAGTAAAAGGAATTCTTGAAGTTCTAAATGAAAATGAGAATCTGGCAATTTGTAATATCAGACATACTAAAACTTCTATGTCTTTTATTGAACAGAGATGTGAGGAATGCAATACACTGGAAAAATAACTAATCACAGATAAAAAGAAGTTTATATAAGCCAGTTAGAAGCTACAGATATGGAAAGCCTGTAAACAGAGAAAAATTGAGATAAACCAATAACTAAAGAGCAGATAAATGATAAATAAGTACAGATAAATGAACTAAAATGGAGCAAAAGGAGAGGGGGAAGCAGAGGAGGAGGAGAATTGACATTCGCAAAAAGGACCTGAATTGGAATTTCTGTTCAGGTGAGCACTGATATATCTTTTTTGGATGTTACAGAGATTCTTGTTAAAGCTTGATATTTGCCTTCATAGCAATGTTCAGATAAATCTTTAGCTACTTTAATTTATTTTGAAGAACCACAACACACACAAGCATTTAACAATGAAAAATTAGAAATTGTATTATTTAAATATACTTGTAATATTCAAATATATGGAAGTTTTAAGAAGGATATTTGTACTAAGTTGTAATTTAATCATCTTGCATCAAAAGTACACTAAATGTCAGGACTGTGGAATGTGTGTATACATCTGACAGTTCAGACTGCAGTAGTAACCATACTATGCAAGGACAATATGCCAACTCTAGGAGATAATTTAGGATCTACAAGTTCCTCCAAAACAAGATTGTAGAGGCATATTAAAGGACAAATGGAACCTGCAGCAGGTACATAAGAGAGATAATATAGCTTGGTGTTACTGATGACAGTTTGTAAATACTACATTATAGAACACAAAACTATTGACACAGGGCTCCAATGTATATTTCTGATGATGCACAAAATTACAGTGCAATCACACACATGACAAAACTTATTTCTGCAAATATACACTTATGTACAATTGTAAGGCGAGTTAAGGTTCACGAGCAACACTCAAAAGTATTAACATATACATAGATGTAAATTTGTACATAAGCTACATACTGTAAGGAAACATTGCGTTTTAATGTAATTGACAATTCTGAGACATACACTTCTCGTGCCACATGTAGGAAGAATTAAGCATACCCATCTACAACACTTAAAATTACAACAATATTATTTTGCTGCACAGTCTTAATATAACATCAAAGAACAATAAATACATAGGCCACTGAATTAAAACAATCATATTAGCAGGTGAAGTGAGACAAATTTCTTTGTGGCAACTAAAAAATGAATCACATTTGATTAATCTTTCAACTAATGGTATATTAATTGTTCTCTTGTAGAGTTTGTGGAGAGTCAAATGTTTCTGATACTCTTCTTAAAGAAAAGTATTTGGTTTAGTCAACAGCTGAACTCTAAGAGTGTGGAGTGTGTTATTCCTCTTCACTGATTAGTTTCCTTGTATCAGCAGTTTTATGACAACTGCATGAGTATGCAAGTCTTAATTGGGTTCTAATGAATGGCAATGTTAAAATCTTAGAGAAAGAAAGCAGTTTTGAATAGTTCATTCAGTTCATATTATGCTGATTTACATGTAAGATATGATAAAATCTTTTGCCCCAAACTACTCTTAAAAGTAGAATCTGTTAATTCTGGTTTGAGGTTTCCACATGGGGGAAGCATTGTCATTGCTACCCTCAAAACTATAGTATTTGACTTCATATTTCTCCCAGTTAACTTCCAGTAGTATAGCTCTTAACAAATACTGCAAGGTATCAAAATATTATAAAATGAATAGTAGCAAAAAAAGACCACCATTACAAGAAAAGGGGAAAAAAGTGGAGGTGGGGATGATGATGACAGATTAAAGGAGATACTTCATTCTGAGATTAGTTGTCAAAAACAGGAAACATAATTTACATATTAATTGCTTGCAAATGCTTTTGTGTTTATTGGTTCATACCTCACCTGCAAGACCAGGGTATTTTACAGGTTACTGTTAGCACCAAAATTAATTGATAAAACACTTGTAGCACATCAAATCTTGTAGTGGCATTTTCTGAAATAATGAAGTTGTCTAACAGTTACCTTTCTGACAGTTTGGTTCCTAGAAAAGATGACTATAATAATCCAAAAGCAAAATCATATTTCATGCCAATGCCTATTACACGGTCCTCTATACCATACAAATCGTAACTTTTCTCCCTTCTGTTATGCATGAAGACACTTCAGAAAGTTATGTAGAGAGCAGCACACTCCAAAAGAGCTTCATGTTAACTTTTAACATGATCATGGCACGAACTGATCCATTAAAAACCATCGCATTTCAGTCAGCAATAACAGTACTGGGTATACTAAATTGACATTTATACTAAGAATACAGGAGTACTTAAGAATGAACAGCCACAAGCAATGAATTCCCATAACCGTCATCTTTCAGGACAAACTCGTAACTGAAAGAAAATTTCTGTTCTGGCCATGTAGCCTTCAAAAAGGACGTATACAAAAAAGCAATGCATCACAATTGCTTTTGATAATATATAAATCTTACGCAATTTGGTACAGCCAAAGAAGGTATGATTTGGCTATTTGTAGAAACACAAAACATAACTTACAGCATCTAAATGCAAAATTCCTAGATCCAACTCACCAGCACTACTAACATTGATGAGTAGCGGGTTAATACAGTAGTACTATTTAGGTCAATTACAAGTGCTTGATATATAGTTGAAAAATACTCAGACGTCAAGAACAACATAACAATCCCAGTCTAAAACAAGGCATGTGCTGACAGGTGTGAATATTATGTCACCATCACTTTCATTTGTTACTGTTACAAAATAATAACACAGATTATTTACAAAATAATGTAAAAAGTTCTAGAAGCAAACTTGTGGGAGATCAATTTGGATTCTGGAGAAATGTAGGGTCACACAAGGCAGTATCCACCATTCTACATATCTTAAAAGATACAACAAAGAAAAACAAACATACATTTATAGTATATGCGATTTAGAGAAAGCTATCAATATTGTTGACTAGAATACACACTTTGAAAGTCAGAATGTAGCACAAATGCAGCACAAGGAGCAAAAGATTATCTAGAACTTGTATAGAAATCACACTGCAGTTATAAGAGTGAAAGGATATGAAAGGGAAGCACTAGTTGAGAAGGGTTTTAGAGGGGTCCATAGCCTATTCCTGATGTTATTCAACTTGTTTATCCAGCATGAAGTAAGGAAACCAAGGAGAGATTTGGAAAGGGAAGTTTAAGTTCACAGGGAGGAAATAAGAATTGATGTTTTGCTGTTGACAATGTAATTCTGTCAGACTTAACAAAGGACTTGAAAGATCAGTTAAAAGGAACTGACGGTGTCATGAAAATAGGTTACAAAATGAACATCAACAAAAGTAAAAAACAGATACTAAAATGTAGTCAAATTAAATCAGGTGATAGTGAGAGATGGGATTAGAAGTTCAGGCACTGGAAGTAGTAGACGAGGACATAAAATGCAGACTTGAAAGAGCAAGTAAAGTTTTTCTGAAAAATAGAAATTTGTAACAATGGTACATATATACAATTTAAAGAACCCCACTGTGTTTTTCTGTCTGTATGTGACAGCTAGTTTCAGGAACTACCTTAGGGATTTTGATATGGCTTTCACTAATTGATAACCGATTCATGAGAAAGTTTTGTGCACAAAATTTATAGATGCTCCACTGAATATTGGCTGAACTATGATGAATTATAGTTCTCCAGCATGTTTTTTCAGCCTGTATGTATCTCAGGATACTGACAGTTTTCATCAATAATAGACTGATTTACGATGAAGGTTTATGTGCAAAATTTATTAACACTATGCAAGGCAAATTGTGTGTTGTTTACTATATCTGTGTGATGCCAAAGCGGGCTGCTATTCTAATATACATTTAAGTGTTACGAAATCTTTTCCGAAATTATTTGTCTACGATGTAGTCTTATAGAGTAGTGAATGATATTCAGTACAAACAAGCAGAGAACAGAAGCGTTTGAAAAGTGATGTTACAGAAGGATGCTGAAGATTAGATGGGTAGATTGGACATCTAACGAAGAGGTACTGAATCAAACTGCGGAGAAAACAAAACATTATGGCAAAATTTGACTAAAAAAAGGGGCCAGTTGACACATTCTGAGGCATCATGGAAGAGTTAATTTGGTAATAGAGCGAAGTGTTAAGGGGTAAAAATAGTAGAAGTAGACCAAAGCTTTAGTACACTAAACAGGTCAGATGGATGTAAGGTGGAGTTGTTATCCAGCAATGAAGAGACTTGAACAAGATAGAATAGTGGGGAGAGCTTCATAAAGACAACAGCAACAACAAAAAATAATATTCTGGCCTAGAGCTATAAAGCCATCTTCAATGTAAATAGAGCTTGCCATTTTTGTGTTCACCTTGGGGTTTTATCCATGGTATGTGCATATATCTCTTATGATGGATGTCGACAGATCTCTATGACAGTATCAATGGAGGAAGTTAACAACAGTTGGCTGCATCATAAAATTTCATTGCTACATCACTCACTGTTACTGCAAGACAGACATGGTTATAAAATTTTGAAAACACTATAATACTTAATAACACATTATGTGGAAGCAGATGTTATTTTGATGTCTCTGTAATGAAGCAAAGTTTTCAACATGGAAGATTTTTTTTTTTTTCAAAGTGGGGTGCTGGGTAGTAAGATGAGCTATATAAATTTATTGCCTTTGACATGGTATAACAGCACTCTGTTCTGCTAAGGAAAGTACGATAAAATTTGAAACAAAGAATTGTCCTTGTGTACCACTTACCATTACAGGTATATCTGGGATGATTCTTCGTTTCAATTGCAAAATGATATTACCAATAAAATTGTGTAGCTCCATTGAAATGTACATTGTGTTTGCACAGTGCAGTGTTACACTCATAGATTTATAATGATGACTTTCACAGATAAAAAACAAGAAGTGAACAACATACTTGTTATGGGCAATATGTCGTGACAGGCTTATTAGTTACTTGGATATTACTGCATATACTCTGCAACACAAACACTTAAAATAGCAAAATTTACTTTTTATTTTAAATATAATTTATGAAAGTGAAAATATTAACATTCAGAATGCATTCATATATAGTTAACAAAATTTTTCTTTGAATTTATTTACCACATTCACGACGGACGTGCTGCCACATTCACTCACACGTTACTGATTCTTGATTAGTAACATGGTTTCAAATAACAATAAAACTGCATTTGTAGCAGAGAGGGGGGAGGGGAAACGTCTTTCTTTCAATTTTTGTTGTCAGTAACTTTGTATCTGGCACAATACTTTAAAAACACCTGAATATATGAAATACAAAGGCTGATACAAGCACATAAGAACCATTACACCTCTGCATGCACAGTTAATATGTATTATAAACAGCATAAATTCTTACTCTTACAATACTGGATGAAACCAATAGAAACAAACTCCTGATTCCGAGTACTAGGAAAAAAGAATGTTTGAATAACCCTAGTTTGTTTTAAAATTTACTCTCATTATAGTTTGAATTTCTACAATGTTGTGAGTGAAACAGGTTGATAACACTGTTTCTGACTGACTATTGCTGGAAAATGAGTATATGGTGCTTTCACTGTTATTCACCAGTGAGTTAATATTTATAACTTCAACTCAGTCTCTGTTTAAAGGTTTATACTGGTTACACATAATTTAACATAATTGAATGAGGCAAAGTCTACAACTTATTCTAAATCACACTGAACTGATGGTTTTTGATGTCAAAACATAGTAACAAAAATGTATGTCCATGTATTATAAAAAAGAAGGTGACTATTAAAAATGACTATTAAAAAAAAAATCCCCACACATGCTAAGACTCTCTGGGTTAAATTATTAATAGAAAATGAAATAGTGACAACTTACAACATTAGTAATGTATCTAACAAGCAGATATCGACTTTAGCAACACCATTTTCTATCAAAATACGTTTTTCAGAAGGAACAGTAGAACTGGAGGTACTGATGATGGAAGGAAGAACACTCAATGTGAAAATAGTGTCACTGTTAGAAATAGTGACCTCATTGCCAGATTTATATTTTATCTGAACAGTGATGCACTTACCACTGATGATTTAGTTATTTGAAAGCTAAATACTGTTGGTATCTACAGTAAGTATTCACTTAAGACTTAATTAATTTTGTTGAATATACTCATAATAAAGAAATATAATGTTTCCAGATCAGTTACGTAAAGCATAATGTACCCTGTTTCCTTTCTTCAACTGAGATCCATTCAGTATGAAACACTGAACTGGTTTGAAAATAAAAACTAAAAATGTACTTTACATAATATGAAATTGACTGTACAGCAAACGCACAGACATACACCACAAACACCATTTGTGAAATCTCTGATGCATACTAATACCAGCATTCACAGAATACAATAGCTGCAATAGTTTGCAAATTAAACCCTGCAGTAACTAGTCCAAATGTCATCCCATTTGCACATGCAGGATTGTAATAAAAATGTCTTATATTTTACATGCCACCTGGTTTTGGTAAGTTGGTGTTGTAAGCACGAATAACTTCTGATTGTGTGACAGCACCACCTTCTTCTTGAGAAAATGCAAAGCCATCTGCCAACAAAAGAACTGAATTTATTACCAGTGAACTATGTGACAATATCTTCTTATAAATTTTCAATGTAACATTCATTTTTAAAGTATGTTGTATAAAGAATAAAAAATACTAAAATACTAAACATAGAGAAACTATTCTTTACTGATACATCACATAGTCAGAAGAAATTTTGTATTTCTAAACTATTTTTCTTCTGATTTACCCCATATTTCTATGTGAATACAATCACTTGAAAAAACAACAGTTGGTAAGGATAGACTGCTACTCAACACATAGGAGATGATGTGAGGCAGACAGGCACAATGAAAAAGACTACTAAACATTTGAACTTTCAGACAAAAACATCCTCCTTCAGAAATTGAAAACACATTCAAACAAACACGACACTCATGCACACATGGCCATTGTCTCTGAGTGCCTTAAGACCATGACCAAGTATGTGTGAGTTGTGCTTTTCTTTTATATTTTGGAAGGAGGACTTTTTTGTCTGAAAGCTTAAATGTTTAGCAATCTTTTTCATTGTGCCTTTCACTGACTCAATGTATTTTCTACGTGGTAAGTAACAGTCTATCCTTTTCATAGTGTTGTTATTCCATCCTAGACTTTACATCATTTAACCATTCTATATGTAAAAAGGATTACTCCAAAAGCAAGCAAGTTTTCTTTCTTCTTGTGTGAGCTTATTGACAACTTAGTGATTTGGTGAGTGGTCTCCCTTAATCCAAAAGTATTTACATTCTGCAAGAATTTTTCTACAACATTTACATTTTGATTCTTTATTTTTTGCTTCACTGTCATCAAGTGATTTTCTTTTCATAATGCATAGAAATGTTGCAGGTGATTCAGAATCTGCCCATGAACACTCTTGGTGTAAATTATCTGTGCTGTTTTGCTTCTTCCTTGAGGAGTAACAAGGCTACAACAAAGATTATACAAAAGCCTCATGAAAAAGAGCTATGCAGTATTATTTGACACAACACGGAAATTTTTTGGGTGTTGCATGTGTGACAGGAACTATACATTCACAGCTCATTCAGTTTATTTGTTTTATGTTATGTAATTCATCAATTCCGAGACAGCGTTTTCATTATAGTCTTTTGATCTGCTGTCACAATGACTTGTTATTGTCATTTGTCTTAACGCTTATGGAGAAATGTAATGATAATATGTACTCCTGATGATAACTTTTCCCACCACATGTGTATTTTCTGTTACATATTATCTTTGTAATCAAGTATTATCTTTTAAATCTATAACACGTTTTGAAACTCAAATACCAATTTTTCTTTCTTGTTTTTGCTTCTTTAAATCTTTCAAATGTAAACTTGCAAATCATAATATCTGAGTTCATAGTTCAACAATGAATTTCACACGCAAAGTTATATATTTATTACCATCACATTATGACTTCGTTCTGCAATAACAACTACAGTTCCTTTTTGTTTGAAGACTGCTTCTACATTTTTATGCAGATGTTGTGTACTTCCATGATCAAAAATTTTCTTGTCTGCTCTATTTTATGCAAAAGTATGCAGGAAAAGCCAGTTGTTATTTATGATTTTAGCATCATGAGCTTGTCATTACTTTTATGCAAACTAAATTTATGATGGATGCCACATAATGTCTAGCTAATTATTGGTTCCCTGATTCATTCCAGAAAGTGGTTCACTTGCTTTCCATACAGCAACTCAATAAAAGTTATTGCTTGCAATAATAAGAAATATTTGTTATACTAGTTTTTCCCTAATTTTAATAAAAATATGAGAAAGCAATGCAGAATATTTCAGTCATTTTGTAGTGATGTGCAACTTGAGATGGCTGATCATTTGTTCAGGATTTGTATGAGCAGAAGAATTATTGCATGAAATCCACTAGAAAAATAAATTTGTAAACAGGGAAGGTACAGTGTAAATTGTCCTTAACCAGCAAGGACAAATGAACACTGTATTTACTTAGATGCCAGCAGCATTTATTTTTACAGAAAGTGATAACTCCTTTGCAAAATTAATTTTCTGACCTTTTAGATTATGTGCTTCATGTGCAGTAATCATTTTATATTTTTGGAAATATATATATATATAAAAAGAAAGATGATGAAACTTACCAAACAAAAGCGCTGGCAGGTCGATAGACACACAAACAAACACAAACATACACACAAAATTCTAGCTTTCGCAACCAATGGTTGCCTCGTCAGGAAAGAGGGAAGGAGAAGGAAAGACAAAAGGATATGGGTTTTAAGGGAGAGGGTAAGGAGTCATTCCAATCCCGGGAGCGGAAAGACTTACCTTAGGGGGAAAAAAGGACAGGTATACACTCGCACACACACACATATCCATCCACACATACACAAGCAGACATTTGCCTTTACAAATGTCTGCTTGTGTATGTGTGGATGGATATGTGTGTGTGTGCGAGTGTATACCTGTCCTTTTTTCCCCCTAAGGTAAGTCTTTCCGCTCCCGGGATTGGAATGACTCCTTACCCTCTCCCTTAAAACCCATATCCTTTTGTCTTTCCTTCTCCTTCCCTCTTTCCTGACGAGGCAACCACTGGTTGCGAAAGCTAGAATTTTGTGTGTATGTTTGTGTTTGTTTGTGTGTCTATCGACCTGCCAGCGCTTTTGTTTGGTAAGTTTCATCATCTTTCTTTTTAGATATATTTTTCCCACGTGGAATGTTTCCCTCTATTATATTCATATATATATATATATATATATATATATATATATATATATATATATATATATATATATATATATATATATATATATATATATATATATATATATATATATATATATAAAAAAATAACATGCAGTCTGCATGATTGCTTGATGCCCAAATAAACACTGTTCTTAGCTTTCATTCAACAAGCATCAAGTAGTGAAATTCTGTAATCATATGCAGCTGCAAGTGCTTTGAATATGTGAACATGGAAAAACATCAGTATATTTTTAGGAAATTAAAATTTATGTCTGAAAGTAAGATTCCATGAATTCTCTTTAAATATGGCCCCCAATCAATCTACAGTTTAAAGTTTACTCAGATACTGATCTTTTTTTCACATTGAAAATTTTCTTCAGACTGCACCAATTGCTGCAAAATACAGCATAATAACTTTTCCAATCCCAAAGAAAGCAGGTGTTGACAGATGTGAAAATTACCGAACTATCAGTTTAATAAGTCACAGCTGCAAAATACTAACACGAATTCTTTACAGACGAATGGAAAAACTGATAGAAGCCGACCTCGCGGAAGATCAGTTTGGATTCCGTAGAAATGTTGGAACACGTGAGGCAATACTGACTCTACGACTTATCTTAGAAGAAAGATTAAGGAAAGGCAAACCTATGTTTCTAGCATTTGTAGACTTAGAGAAAACTTTTGACAATGTTGATTGGAATACTCTCTTTCACATTCTGAAGGTGGCAGGGGTAAAATACAGGGAGCAAAAGGCTATTTGCAATTTGTACAGAAAGCAGATGGCAGTTATTAGAGTCAAGGGGTATGAAAGGGAAGCAGTGATTGGGAAGGGAGTGAGACAGGGTTGTAGCCTATCCCTGATGTTATTCAATCTGTATATTGAACAAGTAGTGAAGGAAACAAAAGAAAAGTTTGGAGTTGGTATTAAAATCCATGGAGAAGAAATAAAAACTTTGAGGTTCGCCGATGAAATTGTAATTCTGTCAGAGGCAGCAAAGGACTTGGAAGAGCAGCTGAACGGAATGGACAGTGTCTTGAAAGGAGGGTATAAGATGAACATCAACAAAAGCAAAACGAGGATAATGGAATGTAGTCGAATTAAGTCGGGTGATGCTGAGGGAATTAGATTAGGAAATGAGACACTTAAAGTAGTAAAGGAGTTTTGCTATTTGGGGAGCAAAATAAATGATCATGGTCGAAGTAGAGAGGATATAAAATGTAGACTGGCAATGGCAAGGAAAGCGTTTCTGAAGAAGAAAAATTTGTTAACATTGAGTATAGATTTAAATGTCAGGAAGTCATTTCTGGAAGTATTTGTATGGAGTGTAGCCATGTATGGAAGTGAAACGTGGACGACAAAAAGAGAATAGAAGCTTTTGAAATGTGGTGCTACAGAAGAATGCTGAAGATTAGATGGGTAGAACATGAAACTAATGAGGAGGTATTGAACAGAATTGGGGAGAAGAGAAATTTGTGGCACAACTTGACTAGAAGAAGGGATTGGTTGGTAGGACATGTTCTGAGGCATCAAGGGATCACCAATTTAGCATCGGTGGACAGCATAGAGGGTAAAAGTCGTAGAGGGAGACCAAGAGATGAATACACTAAGCAGATTCAGAAGGATGTAGGTTGCAGTAGGTACTGGGAGATGAAGAAGTTTGCACAGGATAGAGTAGCATTGAGAGCTGCATCAAACCAGTCTCACGACTGAAGACCACAACAACAACTTTTCCTGTAGGTAAAAAAAAAAAATTATAAAGTTGAATGTTTTAAGTGATACTTTTTCTGCTAGACTGCTAATTAACATAGCACACTCTGTGCAGCACTAAGAATGAAAATGTAATACATACTTCCTTGCGCTGTAATGCACTAGCACTGTCTTATGTTAATAGCTTGCAACTGAAAAATGAAATTAGAAGTTGCCAATCAATACGATCTCTTCCTCACAATCATCTAAAAAAGTTATATACTTGAATGCTACATGTTTGTCAAATCAACAGAGATTCAATGAATGGAAGTTGCAGCGTAACACCTATAAACATTTTCATCAGCAATCTGTCAGCAGTCAATAACATTTAAGTTTGAAGTCTGTGAGGTAAGAAGCGATTAACTAGCATAAAAATAAAATAGCTTTCACTGCAAAAGGTGGGGGGGGGGGGGGGGGGGGGGGGGTTGGAGATGGAAATTGAGAAAGAAATGTATTCCCAAAGGAAATTATACTAAAGTAAATCCTTCCTTTCTTGAAAAAATAACCCGTGGATCTCCTCAAAGTATCTTGCTTCAAGTTGTATGCATTGCTACGTCACCTCAAGTCACTTTCTTTTGTTTTTTTTCTTTTTTTCTTTTTCTTGTTTTTTAACCACTCCAATGCATGTCTCCTCAGAAAGGTTTTACCAAGAGTATTTCATAGGCAGAAAACAGAAACAGTCACTCTGGGAAGTGAAACAATGCCCGTCAATGATATTGTGTGCTTTTCAAACAGAAATAATTTACAGGAGAGAGATTTGGCCTGTAAACTGGATGTGGAAGTGTGTGAATTTGGGACATTCTAGCTCACAAAATGAGTGTGGTGATTGAACTAAGTTTGGTAATGTTGTGAACAAAACGCTTTGCAGTGGCAACCTTTGGTTCCTTTTCCTGGTCATTTTTGAAGGACCCTGAAAATTGCACTTCAACACAATAATCTCCAGTTACTGACCTAACTTGAAATGTGAGTAAGATAGTTTGCTAACACAGGGAGGAAACTGCACACTAATCTTTGTGCCAAAACCTGTTGCCTGTTTCATTTTTGTTGAATGAGTGTAAAATCCAGATTAATTGCTGCTGCTTCATATCTGGGTCAAACTATGTTTCAATCAACTTATGGTGTAGAATATAGGTTCTGACCAACCAGTATTAAATCTATACAAGCCCTGTTTACAGTAAACATGCTCACAATTTCTTTTTCTTGAAGCCGAGTTGTGAAAGGGCATGCTGAACTGTGACTACCTGGACTCAGATTGTATTTAGTGAGGTACGATGCACATGAATGAGTAAAAAACCCTTCCCCTTTTCTCTCTCTCAGCAAGAGAGTGTACAGGATCTAAGGAAAGAATTGTGACAAACAGACATGTCACAGGTTACTATCAAATTTCTGTATGCCTATGTGAACATTTAAATCACAATTTGTTACCAATGGAGGAACATCAGAGTTCTGGAGTAACATTTTAAATTAATTTTCTACATCACACTAAGTAATTTAATAACAAGCCTAGGAAGGAATCCTATGAAAAGTATCATTTCCCACCAAAACAAATGCTCTACACAGAACAGAAAACAAATCAGATTATTTGTGTTGTGATAACTATCTGCCTTGCAGGAAATATATATCATATTTAAACTTTTGATGGCAGCATTAATTATGGCTTACGGTGTGTTTAAAACTGGAGGGTAACCACAAAAATGTTGTTATATTAGGTTTGTGAAGACTGAATTCAAGACCTTTGCTGCACAACAGTAACTTGCTTCTATGTTATCAGTGACATTTCTACATCTTAGATGAAATAAGTTACTTGAATATTTTTGTTAACAATACATAAAAATACAATTGGTGCTGAACTGTGAATAAAACATCAACTAGTGAACAGCTGCATACGAATACATTAAGCAAAGAACAAAAAATTACTGTACTGATACTGAAAAGCAGTGCATGTCTATTGTAAATAGCCTTTGTCAGTGTTCTTATTATGACTACAATAGAAGATCTTAATAAAGTTAAGGTATGTACATTACAGTGTTACATCTTATGTTTTTTAGTATTGAGAATATATGAAAGGATAGAAGCCCCTCCGTATTTTTACTTCATCTAATTAGCAGCAGATTGATGAGAAAAACCAAACTATTACAATGATCTGATTGGGCACAATACACAGATTAAAATGGCTGTATATAGCAACTTGAATGTCAGCAAACAGTTAACAAATAACACACACACACACACACACACACACACACACACACACACACACATCAACACAAAAAATGTTAAGCATCAACATTTCATTCCCCTGCTATTTGGAACTTTGTTATCAACTCTTACAATGTCTCTTAGTTAATCAGAAGAAAAACTGAATTATATCACAACAATAATGTACAATCAAGAATTCCAGTAATCAGTAGCTCCGATACTTACGAGAGAGTTCCACTTCCATATTTACCCTGGTGGCAGAGCGTCGGTTGAATGAAAATACACTTCTCACATTCTTCAGGAGCCTTGCTGTTTCCGTCAGTCTGAAAATGTGGGTTGCAATGTTTTCTACGCATTACGAAGGTCTAATCTTAACCCATTTCAATTTTTTTTTAATAAAATGAAATTATTGTAACATGCAGTTTCACATAAGCCATGCAAGCGCCCTGATATATATTAAAATACACTGCAACATATGCAAAATATATATTTACCTTTTTCTATATGTCCAGAAACGATGAGATATTTCACTTATATTTTAATTCAACAACAGTTATGTTACAAAACTATTGTCTTCTCCTCCCCATCCATCATTCATTCTCTAAACTGGACACAAACTTTGATAAGCTTTACGGTCCTCAATGAAAATTTGCTAGTCTTTGTACCACGTCTACAAACCTCCATTCGGGTTAACACATCAGCAATTTTTTACATCCTGAACTCCCTATTTTGCTCTCATGGTAGAGATATGAGTCACTAAAGTTATTCTCATGTGCCTTGATTCATTTATGAGTGCAGGATGTGGACAAATCACCATATACAGTTTTGCAGTACATTATACATCATTCTGCAATGACCAGTATGGGGTAGATGCTATCAGTACAGACTGACTCATTTTCTATGCAATCCACAATGGTGTGCATAAAAGAGACTGGCTCTACATTGTGATTTTATTTGCCATGTCTTTGATATAAGCATAAAAGAATGCTATTTTTAAGTACAAACTCTTTGAACAAAGTAATTAATAAGCATCTCCAGGGTTTCAGAATATGACAGCCACAAGAGAGATAACAGCAAGAATACATCACTCAATAGATAATCTTCCCAAGTTTCCACTCATAGTTCCTCCAGTAGTGTAGTTGCAAAATGTGATGCTAGCAGTCATATCATGGCATAAATCAAAGCATTAATATATTTTTCGTATTTGAACTCACTAAATGTGATTAAATCGTGATGATTTATACCAGATGGTAGGCAGAAGCTTCAATTGATGATACTATTGATGGGTTTACAAGAAATTCAGTGAGATTGTCTTCTTCTACACTATGGCAAAATAGGTAATGTCCAGGCCTACCAACTAGGAAGGTGGATACCATGGAAAAAAGATTTATCACAAGCCCTAACTTGATGTGCTCCTTTTTTATTTTAGGATTAAATAAAAGATTATGTGACTGCACACCCAATGCCATATAGTTCTCACAAGTACTAGGAACAGTCATGAATGTGTCATTGATATCAACCATAATACGTTTGGATACAAGTGCAAAGAGTTAGAATTAAGTATTAACATTTGTTATATCATAAATGAAAGCAACATTTAACATTTGAACGATGCACTTAAAACTTGCAGAGATTCTCTATACACTAACACACACCCTTTTGCGGTCTTTCCTGTAGTTGGTGCACAATCATATTCAATGGTTTCATGCTAACAGATATTGCTGCAAAGAATTGTAGTGATCGACAGAGATAAATTAACACCACAGTGTAAGCTGACCATAACCATGAAGTGTTGTACAGTGGATGAATAGGTGCAAGCTAGACTTTTTCCAAAGTTCATACATATACAACATACGAGACTAAATAATGTTACCGAAACGAATGACTCCTGCAGAGATGTTAACCATACGCTTTCCAGTAGTTGACAGCATAATTTTTTGGTGGACCAAAGTATATAAATATTAGCATGTGGATATTTTAGGGTTTTGAAAATTACATATTTGTTCATAAAACTGCAGCATGAAAATTTATTTGGGCAATTTCAACAAGCACTTGCTTTAACTGAAATATGGTTGGTGAAAATAAAAAAGGTTACAAAGTTATTTAGTATTCTTCTGCTGTGAATTACTGATTTTAAAAGCAACTGCCATACTTGAAATTACGTTCATTTATACATATTCTTAATTAGTAGCTTAAGTGAACTATGAAGAATGTCTTCAATCCAGAAAAATTAGTGCAATGAAAGTGTTAATATTTAATCTTGGAATGTAACAAGTACAGTGGTTCAATCGGCGAAAGTAAATTTGAATGTAACCAACCTTTAATTGAAGATAGCTTTTAAGTGAATTAGTTTTCGGAAAACTGAAATTGGTCTTCAGAAGAAACGAAATAAAGGCTTTCTAATGAGCATTATCAATAATCTCAAATCTACTTAGTAGCTCTTTCTTATTTTGAACAATACACGATGCAGTAATAATTTCAATTATCAGTTACTCTTAATGAACACGGTTTTCAACAAAACTGTATCATTGTAACCAGTGGATTGAAAACCATCACCTGAATAAAATAATAATGAGATATTGTGTACGTACAGTAACTTGTCAATTTCTAATGTATGGTGTATACAAAAAGACAGACAGATACAACTAAAATATAAAGGGGAAAAAATAGTTATTCAGCAGGAGTAGAACAACAGCAGTTGGAATAGTTACAGGTTGTTACATTTCACTGTTCAGTCTGTGTAACCTTTTTGGCAGTTTTCTCTCTGTACCTCATTCAGACTGTCTGCAAAATTCTTACACTGTAAAACATATATCTATGGTCTGTTCATTTCCACTGAACAATTTATCACCTGTCCAATCGTTTAAAATTGGTAACGATCACAAGCAAATTAATAGAAACCCACGGGAGGCGTTCTTTTTAGAGAACTTCACAAATATGCTTAATATTTATAAGATCTGTTATTGGATCCAATCTCCAGCAAACTGGATATACATCTGATTAAAGTCATTAGTTAGAAGCAAAAATTGAATAGATATTTGAAACTTTTATTATAATTTGGTAATTATCTCCAATGTTCACTAATTCATATAATGTCTCCAATGTTCATTTTTGACAAGTATAATTGTGTTAAAAGTAATAATACAAGTGTAGTGACAAGTTTCGAAAATTGTGTAAAATCAGTCAATATTTTTCATAACCAATATTGTTTTACAAATAGGCAAATGCCACTGAATTAGATCCTACAAAGATAGTTTTGATATTGACAACAAGATAATTTTTCAACTTAATCAAATAGGTGCAGTACCATTATTAATCCACTTTGCTGCAATAAGTGAACAAACTCATCACTAGTTGCAAAAATATCTTTGCTGCAGTCAGTACAGTGAAAGTTGTTGATAGTTGTCTACTCTCATTTTTGTTCTATCCTATGCTAGCACAATAAAAGTTATTAGTGAAATAACTACGCAATTATTTTATGTGATGAGATATAAAGGACAAGTTCCCACAGTGATGTCCTGAAAAAACAAAAGCAAGTAAAACAGTGTGAATGTATCATCACGAATAAGGGATTTTTTGATGCAAGCACCAGAAGCTGGGATCACGATGGAACAGCACTTACCGCTTGACACACGATCACCATTCACAACTATTAATTCATCACAAAACAGAATGATAGATGAAAATACACAAGATACATGCGGCATGGAAATGTTAAGCTTCCCCTGAAGACGACACAACACCCAGTCATCTCGAGGCAGGAAAAATCCCTGATCCCACCAGGAATTGAACCCGGGACCCCGTGCACGGGATGCGAGAACACTACCGCAAGACCACGAGCTGCGGACCATGTCCACAATGTTTTTTATTGCTTTACAATTACAAATCTCTTGGAAAATTACCATTTGCATTTTGCTATATGGATGACATTATTGTATTCTCTACTTCAACAGAACAGCATGTTACACACCTATGACAGATTTTCTGCCACCTACAAGAATACGGCAAAATTATTAATGAAGCAAAGACTGCTGTGGGAGAATGTTAGGTTAAATTCCTGGGATACTTGGTCTCCATGGCAGACCTGTCACTGCTGCCCAAGAGGGTCTAAGCAGTTCCTAGGTATGCTGAACTGTTAGTAACATCACTTGCTTAAACTAGCTTCCATCCAAGACCAACTCACAGCGTTACTCACCAGCAAAAATGCTACAGGAAATCATAAAGTACTGTGGACTCCAGAGGCTGAAGCAGCTTTCCATGACCTAAAGAAATATCTATCACAGGCAACGCTGCAGTGACAATCAAGATTGAATGCCCCTTTGTTATGATAGATGTAAGCCATACGAAAGTAGGTGCAGCTTTGCAAACAAAAATTAGATGGAAAATGGCAGCTGCAGTCTTTTTTCTTTAGGAACCTGACTCAACAGTAGCAAAAATGGAGTGTTATTGACTACGAGTTGCTTGCTATTTACTTAGTGATAAAGTATTTCCATTTATCCAATGAAGAGAGGCATTTTGCAATTTTTATGGACCATGTGCTGCTAGGAGCCATTTTTCAGGATCTCAGTTCACCACATCAGTGCAGGCAGGTTGAGTTCACAACTAATGGGCATCACATAGCAGGAGGGACAATGCGGTTGCAGGTTGCTTGTCACAGAACTGCACCAGTTTAAACTCCAATAACTGGGCAGGGCTAGCTTTGTAATACAAGAACAATGAACAGTGTTGCAGTTCAGATGTGTGTCAGTCCCGAATGCGCCAGATGGAATTTGGTGTGACATAGTGGAAAGGAAGCAGCAACCCTACATACCAGAACAATATTGTCATGAAGCAATGCACTGCTTAACTTAGCACATCTCTGAGGTGTTTAAATAGAGGGTTCCCGTGGTAGAACTGCTGAAAACAACTTCATGCATGGAACTACCACCCTGATGCTGTTTGTAATAAAAGTTACCCTATTCAATCTCGATGGTTGCTTTCATGTATTTTCTTGTTTCTGTGGTCTTGATAAGCAGTGCCACTAGTTTGACCACTAAACTTTATCTCCATACACAGAGGATCAAGGGCTGTAAGAGAGCTACTACTCTCTAGGAACTCATTATGAAGTCACGTAACCACAATTTAAGGAAATCTTCTGTATTCAACTATTCTCATAACACTGAGTGAATAGATCACTTATTACAATGTTTTTGTAGCTAGTCTTTATATGATACTCCAGCGTATGATATACAGTTGGTGAGTCATTAACTAAGTCCGTGATTATTTTAACATGCTTCTTTTTCTCTGGTGTGAAACCATTGTCATCCAGACCTCTTCTCATCTGAGGTCCACAGCACCCTCAAGCCACAATGGCAAAGTGTAAACAAACTTCTCCATTGCAAGTAAAACCAGTCACTTGTCATTGCATCCTGTTAATGCACTGTGCTCACATTTTCCCCTTCACATATGCACAGAAGTAAAAAAAAAAAAAAGTGTACACAGTATGCAGTCCACTACTTAATAACTACTGAAATATGTTTTTAACTCCCACAAACATCTTTCCTCAGTCAAAGAAGATAATAGCGGAATGTGTTAAGCCAGAAAATCTAATGTCACACTACATCCTGGGGTCCAAGCCACAGCTACATTAGTCTCCACCAAAATCATGTGAACTGGAGTGCAAAAAGATCTTCACACATGGGCATGTGCATGCCTGACATGCCATCATTAATAAGATTGGCAGGCATGTCTTTGCACCTACTGCTCACTTTCTGGCATCATTGGTAAGATTTTTGCACATACGTATGGACATCATAGGGCTGCTACCATGCTCTGCAGGACAACGTTACTTGTTAATGATCATCAATCATTTTAATAGGTGGCCAGAAGTTGTCACAATACAGGACAATATCTGCTGAATCAGTTGTGAGGGTGCTAATGCACCCTTGGTTTTCCAGGTTTGGCATTCCATGAGACATGACTACAGATAGCAGACGGCAATTTGAAAGTCAGCATTTCAATGAATTTTTACTACCATATAGCTGCAACCACCTCCGCACTACAAGCTACCGTCCAGCCAGCAATAGAGCACTAGAATGTTTCACCACATGCTCAAAACTGCAACTCATCATCATTGTTCCCTAGTCCCAATCGGATTAAGAACAAGCCGCACAGAGTGGCTGCGTGGTTAGAGGCATCAAGTCACTGACTGCATGGCCACTCCCGCCGGAAGTTCGAGTCCTCCCTTGGGCATGGGTGTGAGTGTTGTTCTTAGCATAAGTTAGTTTAAGTAGTGTGTAAATCTAGGGACCAATGACCTCAGCAGTTTGCTACCTTAGAAATTCACACACCTTTGAACATTTGGATTAAGAATGACAGTGAGGGAGGATATACAATGGTCTCCCGCACAACTGGTTGACCACGAGCAGCTGAGGGTTTCTGGAGAATTAATCTTACCAGCACCTGCACAACCAGTTGTCCCTGAGCTATGCATGCAGTTTGAATAACTCAGCATCAGAATTAGGAACTCTCAGCCTACTAGTCATGTCAGATATGGTGACCAGAGTTTGTTCACAGAGTCCTAAAAAATGTGCCACGTGTGGCTCAGGGATGACACAGTGCACCCACACATTGTTTTACTGTGCTCTGTATCACAAAGAGTCACAATTTCAAAATTGAAAAGGAGTAATCTTTTCCTTCGCCAGCTGTGTTCATGAGAACTGTCAGGCAAATCAAATATAAGTTCCCCCACGCACGGGAGCATCTGGTTTTGAAAAAAGGAGGAAGGATGGTGGAGGCATCACTAATTTCCTTCACTACAGTAAGCAAGCAAATCCATTGCTGACTTTAAAAATTACTTTGCTGCAGAGAGCATAGTGACAGTTTTGGTATTTATTTACCCTTGTTTTTTGTTTTAGCCTATGGGAGCACAATAAAAGTTACTAGTAAAATAACTGAGCAATTATTTTACATGACAAGATGAGTTTCCAAACAGGAAACTTAAAAATGAGGAAGATTAGGCTTTAATGATCCATCAACATTGACATCATTGGGAACAAGGTACTCATACAAACTCAGGCTGGGCACCACAAAATACGAATCAGAACGTCTTGGTGAGCATTTCAGTGCTATACTCCTGAATATGAGCCAAATGTCACAACACTTCAACACCTCACTTAGTATACAGGTGGACTGTGACAACGTGTGTAACTTAATAAAATTAATCAGCCACCAAAACAAGCTTTGCAATATTTATAATCTTGAAACTTATCTCAGTTTCTGCTAAGGCAATGCTCAATCCCTGGTCACAGTCAGAATACATTCTTATAGAAATTTTAATGCTGTGACTAGAAAAACCTATACACAATCATACACACCTACAAACAACTTGCTTCTCACAGCCATGCATGTGAAAGTAATTGGACAAATGTTGAAATCTCCACAACCAAATTTGTGAAAGCAAGCCTCCATTAATCTGGAAAGGCATGGCTGGTTGTGAACAAGATGAAATTTGAAGTCATTTGGGGAAAAAGGACCATGTTGTTGCCAATATGAACAAAGGGATTCAAATGCAATGTTTCACGGTGGATGAAGTCATGTCTGATCAGGTATGACTGCAATTCCACCAGCAAACATGATGGGTTAACATTTCAAGTTGTGGAAATAATAATTTATTTATGCTGTTTGCATGCATGACTGAAAGAACAGACACTGTTGACGATAATTATTCTATACATATTGATATTTGTTCTACAGCGTGTTTGTGTGTTAACAGGAGATAGATGATGCTCCACTCGACAATTTGAGGTAGGGAACCTGGGGTCAGAGAAGCCAGAGTAAGGAGATAATTAGAGTAAAATCACATTACCGTGTACTTTTTTATTCCCATTAGTTACAGGTAACTGCAAAACCATCGCTGACACAGTGAACAGACCATTTGTACTGTAATATTACAAAATGTGCTGAAACTGATGGCCATCAACCTCAATGCAAGCATGACATCAGTAAACAAGATTCTGACGCACCCTGACAAATATCCTTGCTGTGTTTCAAATCACATCCCAGGCAGCTACAATTCTGGCAACTAATTCCATCTCCATATCCACTGCAGTCTCATACACAAGCGATTTTAGATATCCCCATAGGAAATAATCATGGGGATTCAGGTCAGGTGACCTTGCTGGCCATGGAATAGGATCTCTCCTTCCAATCCAGTGACCAGGAAATACAGCACTGGGATGGTTGCGGACATCCACCAATGAACTGAGGCAGTGCACCATCATGTTGTATCCACATCCTCTCACGAACAGTCAAGGGTACATTCTCCAACAACTCAGGTAGAACTCTTTGCATGAATCTCAAGTACTGGTGGCCATTCAAATGACCAGGTAGAAGATATGGACCAATGAGATTGTTGCCTACAATGCTGGCCCAGAAATTGACAACAAAATGTACTTGATGGTGTGACTCTACTACAGCTTGAGGGTGTCCTCATCCCACACATGGCTATTCCTGCTGTTCAAAATACCATCATGATCAAATGAGGGCTTGTGAATAAACAGCATGATTTGGAGGAAATCTGTCTGATCAATCCATTGTTGGAGCAACCACTGACACAATGTGACCCTTGGTGTAAAGTCAGTCATAAGCATGGCATGGAATCATTGTGTGTGATATGTATGTAATTGCTGTTCATGGAATACTCACAACATGCTAGTATGTGCAGCACCCATTTCACATGCAATACGATGAGTACTTATAGTGGGGTACACTGAAACACATTCCAGCACATACTCTTCAAAATCGAGTGTGCAAATAGTCCTCATGTTGCCAGATCACTCATTTCTTCTTTCCAATGAACTAAACTTCCACATTTGTCAATCGAGAATAATAAACACTCATCATGATAGATGATGCCTGTTAGGAAATCGTTTTCTGTACAGCCTTTCAATAGCGAGAGCATTGCAATTTACTTCCGCATACACAAGGTCCATGTCTGTGAGTTCTGCAAAACTGTAACAGTACTGCTCCATTGTATTGTATGGTATATCTCTAAATACCCCTGAGTAATCAAATGGGCCTGTTGTTGATCCATAGTATGTTCTGTCATGTGACAATGTAAATACGATACAACAGAGCAATCTGATAGACAAATAAACAAAACCTGCATCATGACTTCCTAGTAATCAGGTTCACCTCCTTGTTTCCTCACAGGAAATAAGGAATGTAATGTAAATAAACAGTACAGTACATGTAAATTTATATGCATGTTAGTTGTAAATGAGCTGGAAAACACTAATGCTACACAGAGCAGTAGGCACATTTACTTCCGTATCTCCTTACGCTGGCTTCTCTACCTCCATACCTCAAATTGTTCAATGGAGCATTTTCTATGTCCCATTACATTTTTGCATTCTCTTTCAGAAACACCCTATAATCCTGCTTTAAGCTTCAATTTCCCACAAAGGTTGACTTCCCTGTTGTTTTCCTTTCTTTTTTTTTGTATGGTATCCATACTCTCACATCTTTTAGCTACTGCTGAACATTCAGAACGCCATCAATTTTAGATGCACTTGCTCTTAGACTGGCACATCTAGTGCTTGATAAAAGTAGATGTAAATATATTAATTTTTCAGCAGAAATACTTTTTCTCTCTCACTATTAATTAAAGACAGATAACAGAAGCACTCTGAAATTAATTAATTGACTTTGCTTGACCTGGTAAAGATTTACTACACAGCAGCGATGTACAAAAATTTGTGCCTGGATTATGTTATTATATTATTTTTATTATATTTTTTTATTTTATTTATTTTATTTTATTTTAATTATTTTTTATTTATTTATTTTTATTTTTATTTTATTTTAATATATTATATTATATTATAAGTACAGGTTATGGATTCTTCCTTCACCCCTTAGTAGAGAAATCATATGATTAAAAGTGAGAAGAAAACAAATTATGTTGTATTTTTGTGCTATGTGCTGAATGGTAACTAGTATTAGCTTATTAGACCATCACCAGTACCTGTTTCTCTTTGCATAATATTATCTTTCACTGCCAATGTTTCATTTACTTGGTTACAGCCCACACAATATACTCGTCCATCCTTACACAACCCCTGCTCCCAATCCCTTACCTCATGGCTCATACCCCTGTAAATAGTCCTTGATGCAGGACCTGTCCCATACATCCTCCTACCACCATATTCTCCAGTCCGGTCACTAACATCACCTATCCCATCAAAGGCATGGCTACCTGTGAAACCAGTCATGTGATTTACAAGCTAAGCTGCAACCACTGTGCTGCATTCTATGTAGGCATGACAACAAACAAGCTGTCTGTCTGCATGAATGGCCACTGACTAACTGTGGCCAGAAAACAAGTGGACCACCCTGTTGCTGAACATGCTGATATCCCTCATCTCAATGACTGCTTCACAGCCTGTGCCATATGGATCTTTCCTTCCAACACCAGCTTTTCTGAATTGCACAGGTGGGAACTTTCCGTGCAATACATCCTACGTTCTCGGAACCCTCCTGGCCTCAACCTTCGTTAGTCACGTCCTCACCCATCCAGCCCCCTCCCTGTTCCCATTCCAGCACTACACAGCCATCATTTCACCACCACACCCAGTCTTTTAATTTCTTTTTATTTCTCTCCTTTCCACTACTTACCCCTGCAGACGTATGTGGAAGTTGCGTTTGTGTGAGTGTGTGCGCGCGCGTGCGCGTGTATGTGTGTCTATTACTGACAAAGGCCTTAATGGCCAAAAGCTATAATTGTGTGAATCTTTTTGTTGTGCCTATCGTGACTCAGCATCTCCGCTATATGGCGAGTAGCAGCTTTCCTTCTCAAATATTGTTTTTCCATTGTTTGAAGATAGGAGTTTTATTAGATAGTTAAATTAACTTCTACAGAATGAACAGTCACAGGGCTGATCAATGAGGGAGTCTTTTAATGATATTTTTAATTTGTGTGAAGTTGTAATTTTTGGCCTTATGTATATGAGCGTACAGTTGAGACCAAGTGAGGTGGTGCAGTTGCTAGTAAAATGGACTCGCATTCAGGATGATGGTCCAAATTTACATCTGTGGCCATACACATTTAGGTTTTCCATGATTTTCCTGTCACTCCACGTTGGTTCCTTTGAAAGGGCATGGCCAATTTCCTCCTCCATCCTTGAGACGTTCTTAGCTTATGCTTCGTCTCTAATGACCTGGATGTCGATGGGATGTTAAACTGTAAGTTTCCTTCCTTCAGACTATAAAGAAAAGCTTCATCTTCAAAATACAGACCTTCATTCTGAATCTGAGGCAATGAGAGCCAGTCTGTATGAAGATTACTTTTATAATGTAAATACTTTTGGATTAAAGATGATTCACCAAAAAGCAGAAGCACTGAGTTGACGACAGGCACACACTAAAGAAAGAAAACTTTCTAACTTATAGAACTATCCTTTGACGTGCTAAAGTGTGTACACACACACACACACACACACACACACACACACACACACACACACCTATGCCCCTACATGGTGCCAACTACACTAACAGTGTGAATGCTATTTTTTGGCAGCATTGGTACTGTTAGTCCAATCAGGACCATGTAGGGGCATTTAATCCAAAAGTATTTACATTCTACAAGAACTTTCCTACAGCATTTACTTTTATAATGTACGTGCCATAGCTGTGCATATCAGTTTCACTGAAAGTGACTTTCATTTTAACTCATTACAGATGAAACATTTCTCTAAACAAGAGTAAGAACTTCAGAGGCCACAGAATAAGCATAAGTGAGATGTTGGATTATCTACTTAACAAAATGTTCTTACTGTTTGCTTTTGTGGAATACATACTTAATTGATGTCTCCTACATCATCCAGAAAGTTGTCCTTTGGGACTATGAGGAGTGAAACTGTGCAAAATACATCAACACCTAAGTCTGCAAGTAAAAAAGAGAAAGAGAGAGAAATTCCCACATTTAAAGTACAGAGATCATAGCTTTATGGTTAGTGTCCCTAATCTCAACTACGTTTCCAGGTCATACTGGATCTGTCACAGTAAGAAAACAGAGGAATTGCTGGTCATCTGCTGAGACATCAATGGTTCAGCATAAAGGTTTAAGATTAGTTTCTCTTTTTTCACAATTGAATACGGTGTTGACAACTACTGCATCACAGAAGATATTACTGAAGTAAGTACTGGAACATCCAATAAAAAAGAAGTTGCAGATGATCTTTGCTGTGTTCTTCTATTTTTGATAACTCTGGAATAATTTCCATATCCCCCACTCAGATAACTTTTTATGATTTTCCATGATAATTTCTCTATGTTAAGTTCATCTTTTTAAAAAATGTTCATGGAATGTTCCATTAAACATGTGCTTGATAATCAGTGTCACCTATCAAACAAACTTTTGCATGTCTGCAATTTAATAATGCAGTCTGTGTGAGTGAGTGCTGTAAATTGCTTTCTGTTTGATGATGTGTGACTACAATATGCACTTTTATGTATACAAGTTGAAACAGACTCCACTGACAAATTTTCAGAGGTAGCTCTGGGGTACCCCCTGAGTATTTTGGTATAAGAGACCTGTGACCTCCAGTGGCTCATTACATGGTAATAATACAAGTAAGATTTATTCAGTTTTATTACCACAATCACCCTTGTTTCTGTGAAAACCTTTACAATGGTGACAAAGCATGTAATATGCAATAACCAAAATGAGCAACACACAACACAGAGTATTGCAACAACCCGGAGGCAGTACTGTGATAAGGCTGCAGTTGCTGTGGTAAGGCAAAAAGTTAAAGAGGGCATTACTATTGTCAACAGCAGGTACTGTGAGCAAATGAAAATAAGGTACACACACACACACACAGTGCATACTGTTGACATGTGTACTGTTGTGTACTATTTTCTGTGCAGTACAGATCAAAGCTAACTGGGGCAAGAAACCAATCAGTATGCAATAACTCTGCAACTAGCTGCTGGAGATCAAGGGCCACAAACACAAAAATACTCAAAGATATCCCTAAACAGCCTCTAAAAGTTTGTTGATGGAGTTCTGGTTCACCATGTATACGGTTTTATGTGTGTGTCAAGTTTGGTATTAAAGTTTCATTAAAATATGTTTTGGAGTTTTGACTTCTTTCACACCACTGACGACCATTTCGCTTATAATATGTGGAAGGAACATCAGTACATCTCTTTTTATGTAAGTATCATTGCCTGACAGAAAAAGTAAAGCACCCAGAGAACATAACAAGATGTCAATGTAACTTTGTGCATTTACACACCAAGGTGGTAATACAAGTGATTAGAAATGAAATTCTCTGTGACAGGTGGAATGGGCACCAAAGTGTATTAGCATTATTACCAGGTCTGGTAGGGCATATAAGGTGTGTGAACAGCATCAAATGTTGTGGGATTACTGTGAAGGACATGGAGATGCTGCATACTAATGTGATACAGCTAATGTGACAGAGTTTAAAAGAGGCGTCATTATGGGTTTCCATTTGGCCATAGTGCAAAATTCAGATCTATAGGGCATTTGGATGTGACAGTGGCCCAATGCTATACTGCATGGGAATGTGAGGGTTGGTTCAAATGGCTCTGAGCACTATGCGACTTAACGCCTGAGGTCAACAGTCCCCTAGAACTTAGAACTAATTAAACCTAACTAACCTAAGGACATCACACACATCCATGCCTGAGGCAGGATTTGAACCTGCGACCGTAGCGGTCGCTCAGCTCCAGACTGTAGCGCCTAGAACCGCACGGCCACTCCGGCCGGCAGAATGTGAGGGCAGATACACTTGGTCATCAATGTTCCGGTCAACCATCCTTAACCACTACACGGGGTGATTGTTGCATTGTGCACTAAGCACATTGTAACCCTTTTTCATCTGTGCCTGCTATCCAAGAACAAGAAAGGGATTCCCTCCAACATTATGTGTCATCCCACACCATTTGTTGGAGACTAACAGCAGACAGTCTAGGGAATTAATGTCTCTTGCATAGGCTGCTAATAACTCCACAACAGAAACAGCTGCATTTGGACTGGTACCATGACCAAACTGCATGGACTGCTGATGAATGACATCTCATTGTGTTCACTGATGAATCACAGTTCTGCACTACACCAGATGAATGTTGCTGGTGAGTATGGCAGCAACCTGGGCAGAGGTTCCATTCCTCCAATGTTTTGTGGAGGCACAGTAGTAGTTATTTTGGTGTCATGATGTGAAGATCCATTGAGTATGACTTCAGGTCACAGCTGGTGGTGATTGAGGAAACTCTGATGTCACAGCAGTATATAACGGACATTCTAAGAGGGGCAGTCAAATGAAAACTGAACACCTTCCACAACACTAGCGAGGAATGGTTCCATGCAAAAGTCATCACCACATGTGTTAAGACATTTATCCCACTGGGAGACTAGATGCACAGAACAAGGTCAACTGCTGATAACTCCACAACCACACCCACTCTTTCATTTCCTTGTCCGTCTGAAAGCGATGTCCATGCATGTCTTTCTCCAGGTCATCGAAGATGTGAAAATCATGCAGTGAAAAATTCAGGCTGTACAAAGGATATTGTAATGTTTCCTAACCTTCATCCAATTGGCAGCGTGGGGGCAGGTGTTACTGTGCAACAGGATGATCCTGTCCAACAGCAGTGTGACAACCTGAGGGCAAATGGCAAAGCCAACAGTGAAAACATCCCACATCTCCCCCATCAAAGAACTCCAGAGTTACTCATGCAAGTTCCAGTAAGGTCGTGATGACCTACTCCATCAACTGAAGGGGCCCTCTGTCTGTTAAGTTCCTCAAGTGTGGAACCACAATCAATGCACAGCACTATGAAGACATTTGCAGAAACTGTGATGCACCTTAAAGTCAAAATGTCCTGGAATGCTGTCAGACAGAATCATCCTGTTACATGATAATGCCTGCCCCCACACCACCAATCAGACGAAGGCTATGCTCCAGTGATTTGGTTGGGAAACATAGCAACATCCTTTGAACAGCCCACATATGTCACATTGTGATTTTCACATACTTGGTTACTGGAAGGAAGACATGCATGGACATTTATTTCAGTTGGACAAGGAAGTGCAAGAGTGGATGTGGTTGTGGCCAACCACATTCTACGAATTAATTGTCTCGTCTTCCAGTGGAATAAATGTCTTAATGTGTGTGGTGAATAATTTTGAATGAAACCATTTCATGGTTGTGTCATGGTGGGGGTTCAGTTTTCATCTGAATACCCCTTATATGTCCTCTTGTGGACCTCTCATGGAAAGGTATGGTGAGGCCAGTTTTCAACAGAACAATGCATGTGGCAGGTGTTTCTATGCACTGTCTGCCTGATGTTGACATACTCCCATGGCCAAATATATCCTTAGATCTGTCATCGATAGAACATGTGTGAGGCCAATTTGGACTTTAACTCTGTCCTGTATCAGTATCCAGAATTTCAAGAGCCAGTAACGAAAGTTGTGGGCCAGCTTGCCTCTGGAAGGAATACAACAGTACTGTGACAGCCTTCCTACCCAAATCAGTGCATGCATCCAGGCCAGAGCTGGTGCAGAGTCATACTGGTAAGTGGGATCATACCACCAAAGTCATTGTAATCTGATTCAATAGAACAATCACTGAAATAACATCACACACTCTCGTAGCCTATGAAGTTTTACTTTATTTCTTCCTTCGCTTCTGAGTGCTTCTTGTTTTCTTTTGTAAGGCAATGTGTATTACATATTTCTACATCCTTCATGATCTTCTCACTACGGATCTAATGAAAAAAAGTGTATTTATCTATCTATCTGAATATTATGCACAGGAACACAGTCAATTGTCTTATCATTAAAAAAATGTTTTATTACCAAATTATATTTGCATAATATGATGTTCTAAGATATAACTTTTGTTCCCCTATGATTTAATCTATTTTATAGTTTTCGTACAAACCGTGTGTAGAATCTGCATTGGTTCCTGTGATGAGAGCAACAGAGTGGTGATGTGATGCGATCTTCATCTGTGCCATGCCACGTAACTTGCAAATCAAAATATTATGGTAACAGCTTTATTACACTACATGATGCATTACACAATGAAATAAACTATTGTACCTACAAACTGTCCAACAAAAATTATGTGAAATAGCATGAATTAATGACTACAAAATATTTTAGCAGAAGGGCAGCATGCAGTACAAGTCATATTATTTTTAAGGTGTCATTTAGTAGTACTTACATCTCGATAGCTGTCCAATTGCATGCAACGGTCTGAAGAAATTGATGAGAAGGGAAAGAAACAAAGAGAAAGAACACCATCAATAGAATAACAAAGACAAGGTTTGGGTGTCAGGAAAACATAGAATTATTAGTAACTACAATACATACGTAAAGTCAAATAACCAGTGACAACTAAATAAAGGATGTTAAAAATCATGATTCTTTTTAATGCATATGGAATTTTTGTTAGAAATAATAGTTATATCATCACCATGGACTCAAATTGTAATATTAGACTGAATGCAGGTCTATTTGATAGTGTGCATGCTGGAGCAGCCACCTCCGTTCTAAAGAGTTTGTGGGTAAGGAGAGAGCTGTATTGTATGATGAGCACTCACTTGAATTTGATGAGCAAACAAATGTAAAGGAATTAACCAGGAAAGTGACTGTATTTTAAAATTAAACTCAAATGTTTTAAGAGTAACTTACAACTTTTAAAATAACTACACAATAATATTTTTATAGGAGCCACTAAGTACAGAAACTAATACATAAATGTGGACAGAATAAAAGCTTTGTACAAAGCAATGACAAAATTAAGTCATAATTTAAAGGGTAATGGTGCTTATTTGAATTTATTTATTAACTTGGAATATGTGCGTAAGGAATATAAAAATGTGTCTACAACTGCTATAATATGCACACATTCAAATCTATCATTTAATAATGTCTGTTTTCAGTATACAGTCTATGAAATAAATATATTTGTACAGAAAAAGGTAGTGTCTTTGTTAACAACTTCAGGATAAAATACTTTTGGTGATGTCTGATGTGCAAGTGTAAACAGTGTATTGTACACAGAATTACACAGAAGAAAAGTGATACTATACACAAGATTTCTCGAATTTGTAGAATGATTTAACTTCGATGTGCACACCTGCAGCAGTAATGAATGTATCTCTTCCTTTTATCACTTTTCTGTGTTATATGCTTACTGGCCATTAAAACTGCTACACCAAGAACAAATGCAGATGATAAACGGGTATTCATTGGACAAATATATTACACTAGAACTGACATGTGATTACATTTTCACGCAATTTTGGTGCATAGATCCTGAGAAATCAGTACCCAGAACAACCACCTCTGGCCGTAATAACGGCCTTGATACGCCTGGGCATTGAGTCAAACATAGCTTGGATGGCGTGTAGAGGTACAGCTGCCCATGCAGCTTCAACATGATACCACAGTTCATCAAGTGTAGTGACTGCCGTATTGTAACGGGCCAGTTGCTCGGCCACCACTGACCAGGCGTTTTCAATTGGTGAGAGGTCTGGAGAATGTGCTGGCCAGGGCAGCAGTCGAACATTTTCTGTATCCAGAAAGGCCCATACAAGACCTGCAACATGCGGTCGTGCATTATCCTGCTGAAATGTAGGGTTTCGCAGGGATCGAATGAAGGGTAGAGCCACGGGTCGTAACACATCTAAAATGTAGCGTCCACTGTCTAAGTGCCGTCAATGCGAACAAGAGGTAACTGAGATGTGTAACCAATGGCACCCCATACCATCACGTCAGGTGATATGCCAGTATGACGATGACAAATACACGCTTCCAATGTGCGTTCACCGTGAAGTCGCCAAACACGGATGCGGCCATCATGATGCTGTAAAAAGAACCTGGATTCATCTGAAAAAATGACGTTTTGCCGTTCGTGCACCCAGGTTCGTCGTTGAGTGCACCATCGCAGGTGCTCCTGTCTGTGATGCAGCATCAAGGGTAACTGCAGCCATGGTCTCTGAGCTGATAGTCCACGCTGCTGCAAACGTCGTCGAACTGTTCGTGCAGATGGTTGTTGTCTTGCAAACGTCCCCATCTGTTGACTCAGGGATCGAGACGTGGCTGCACGATCTGTTACAGCCATGCGGATAAGATGCCTGTCATCTCGACTGATAGTGATACGAGGCCATTGGGATCCATCACGGCACTCCGTATTACCCTCCTGAACCCACCGATACCATATTCTGCTAGCAGTCATTGGATCTCAACCAACGCAAGCAGCAGTGTCACGATACGATAAACCACAATTGCGATAGGCTACAATCTGACCTTTATCAAAGTCAGAAACGTGATGGTACACATTTCTCCTCCTTACACGAGGCATCACAACACCGTTTCACCAGGCAACGCCGGTCAACTGCTGTTTGTGTATGAGAAATCAGCTGGAAACTTTCCTCATGTCAGCACATTGTAGGTGTCGCCACAGGCGCCAACTTTGTGTGAATGCTCTGAAAATCTAATTATTTGAATATCACAGCATCTTCTTCCTGTCGGTTAAATTTCGCATCTGTAGCATGTCATCTTCATGGTGTAGCAATTTTAATGGCCAGTAGTGTATTTCTCATGTTTTTCTTTGTGAAGCAAAGAAAGGAAATTTGTAACTTTTGTACTGAACAATGATGAAAAGAGGAAAAGTCTGTCCTTAGAATGATTCTAAAATTGCAACAAAAGAAAATTTGCACCTTTCATATTTAACAATGATGAGAAAAGGAAATGGGTGTCTTCAGTATGATATTAAAATTGGAAGCAAGTTGTACTTGAGACATGTAATAAAGAAAATCTAAAATAAATACTTGGCGCACACACATTAACGTCAACTAATTACACACCTCCTTTCTGTTTCTAAAAGGAAATTTACATAGCACCCTAATTTGAGAATTACTTTCACTATTGTGAAATAAGTTTGTGAAACACATAACATCAAAAATTACAGTAATATTCCATACATCTGCTCTTGAACCTGCCTAAGAACATCTCATGTCAGAAGGTACTATTTTTAGTACTTTTCACTTTGACATCAAGTAATTTGCAACAGTTTTTCTTTACATTCTCATTTCAATTAATTCCTTTAGACTGTTTTTCTTTTTGAGCCTATAGGAGCTACGAAAGGAGTGCCTATTATTCAACTACCAAAACAAGAGTGAGAAATTGTGGATTACAATGTTAAAAATTACTCAGATACCCTCTGAATACAATAAGATTATGTCCCCAAGTATATTTCAGGTAAACTTGATTACGCTGAAATTATACACAACTGTAGAAAACCCAAATTCGTCAGTCTGTGACAGATATTTCACATGAATCCTAAGTGTCAAGGTTCATTATTAGCAATGATATTTAAAGAGAAAATGCCACAGTAGCATAATAATGATTCTGGTTGGTCCAGAAAATTAACTGACAAAGGCCAATTCACTCTGCAGCAAGCTATCCAAATCAGTTTTATGTTGTTCTTGTCATCCGCAACAGAGAACTTCCATTCTAGCTCACATTCAGACATCAATAACAGAATGATTAACTGAAATGTGAAAGTACTATGTTTTCCTCCTAATTCTGTTACCTAAAAGCCACTGATCTGAAGAATGAATCTTTCCTTTCCAGTGCCCATTATACAGCCAATGCCAGTTTGGGACTGATACCAATTTCACTGAGAACCAACTATGCCCATATACAGGATATTATTATTATTATTATTATTATTATTATTATTATTACTACTACTACTACTACAACTACTACTACTACTACGGGCTCACCACACTCCATGTACCCTTTCTTACGTACACTCCTGGAAATGGAAAAAAGAACACATTGACACCGGTGTGTCAGACCCACCATACTTGCTCCGGACACTGCGAGAGGGCTGTACAAGTAATGATCACACGCACGGCACAGCGGACACACCAGGAACCGCGGTGTTGGCCGTCGAATGGCGCTAGCTGCGCAGCATTTGTGCACCGCCGCCGTCAGTGTCAGCCAGTTTGCCGTGGCATACGGAGCTCCATCACAGTCTTTAACACTGGTAGCATGCCGCGACAGCGTGGACGTGAACCGTATGTGCAGTTGACGGACTTTGAGCGAGGGCGTATAGTGGGCATGCGGGAGGCCGGGTGGACGTACCGCCGAATTGCTCAACACGTGGGGCGTGAGGTCTCCACAGTACATCGATGTTGTCGCCAGTGGTCGGCGGAAGGTGCACGTGCCCGTCGACCTGGGACCGGACCGCAGCGACGCACGGATGCACGCCAAGACCGTAGGATCCTACGCAGTGCCGTAGGGGACCGCACCGCCACTTCCCAGCAAATTAGGGACACTGTTGCTCCTGGGGTATCGGCGAGGACCATTCGCAACCGTCTCCATGAAGCTGGGCTACGGTCCCGCACACCGTTAGGCCGTCTTCCGCTCACGCCCCAACATCGTGCAGCCCGCCTCCAGTGGTGTCGCGACAGGCGTGAATGGAGGGATGAATGGAGACGTGTCGTCTTCAGCGATGAGAGTCGCTTCTGCCTTGGTGCCAATGATGGTCGTATGCGTGTTTGGCGCCGTGCAGGTGAGCGCCACAATCAGGACTGCATACGACCGAGGCACACAGGGCCAACACCCGGCATCATGGTGTGGGGAGCGATCTCCTACACTGGCCGTACACCACTGGTGATTGTCGAGGTGACACTGAATAGTGCACGGTACATCCAAACCATCATCGAACCCATCGTTCTACCATTCCTAGACCGGCAAGGGAACTTGCTGTTCCAACAGGACAATGCACGTCCGCATGTATCCCGTGCCACCCAACGTGCTCTAGAAGGTGTAAGTCAACTACCCTGGCCAGCAAGATCTCCGGATCTGTCCCCCATTGAGCATGTTTGGGACTGGATGAAGCGTCGTCTCACGCGGTCTGCACGTCCAGCACGAACGCTGGTCCAACTGAGGCGCCAGGTGGAAATGGCATGGCAAGCCGTTCCACAGGACTACATCCAGCATCTCTACGATCGTCTCCATGGGAGAATAGCAGCCTGCATTGCTGCGAAAGGTGGATATACACTGTACTAGTGCCGACATTGTGCATGCTCTGTTGCCTTTGTCTATGTGCCTGTGGTTCTGTCAGTGTGATCATGTGATGTATCTGACCCCAGGAATGTGTCAATAAAGTTTCCCCTTCCTGGGACAATGAATTCACGGTGTTCTTATTTCAATTTCCAGGAGTGTATTTAGTGTATTTGCATGGTCAAATGTGACATCATTTTTCAAAGAGTTTGCAGATCATGTATCCAAGTCAGGACTTGCGAAACAGCCAAGTATTTGCCTAGGTGGATGTGGAAAATCACCTAATAATCATATGACAACACTGACAATTGCAGTAATGGTATGGAGTGATGTGACATAGCTCTTTTTGTGTGTGTGCATTTTGGGGGTGGGGAGAACAGAGAGGGAGGGGAGGTATTTAGTACATTAGTGTGTGGTCCTGACAGAAAAATTCATTACAATGGTCTGGGGCTCAGACCACCAGTTTTGGTCAATGGTCAAATGAATGCAGGTGTTAATGGGAACAATTTGGAGAGGAGCATTCATCTCAAATATAGTAACAATTTGAAACAAAATACTTTCCTGTGCCATGAAAATAATGGTACTGTCCAAATAGCGAAGGTCAATTCATTATCGTTTGTATGTGGATTTGCTGGACTGGTCTATTCAAAGTGCTGATCAGACTGCAACTGGGCATTGTTGAGCTTAGCTAGGATGCTGGTTTGTGTTGCATGTATTTGCACAAAATCTTGGCAACAACCATACACTGCCCGTAATGGAGAATGGAAGTAAATGCCACCTTCAGTGTACCAGAATATAATGGAAGGCCTTCTTTGGTTGTTGAAAGTTATAACAGCAGCAGAAGGAAGCCCACACATTATTAATTACATGGATGACATCTTTGGAATAAACAGCTACGGAGGGTTTTGGTCACAGAGTGTTTTGTTTCAGGTCTGATATGTTAAGTACTGTTTGAGTGACATATGATTCTACCGGTGTCCCTACATTTTTCTAAGCCTCTGAAGACAGTAAAATTTAACTTACAAAGTATATGCTATTCAGTTTCCTATTCTTTGATTACAGTATATCTGTAATTGCATTAAAGTGTAATGTTTGTGTTGAAAATTATGATTCTCAGTTGCTCTGAAGTTTGGATATTTACTATGCAAGATGTTCAAACATATTTAAAAATTATGGACTATTGTGTATACAAAAATGCTACTACAATTCATGTTCTCAAGGATTAAATGAGTTCCTTCATATTGGCATGAATGCCATTCTGAAGCACTGTTCTATAAGGGTTCACTCATTTTAAGTGTTGATTGCTTGTCACACTAAGTACACGGTAGACAATCACTCAATTTGTTATACGTCTCTACTGAACTCTAGTTCATATTCTAATTTCCAATTTGTAGTGTCTCATATGCTGTCCCACTCTATCCCATTGACACTTCAGCTCATCAACAATAAATCATTAAACAGTATTTTATTTTTATTTTTCTGAAAATCCAGCCTAAGAGCAGACTATTAATATCCAATACAAAACTGCTTTCTTTATTTCTTTCCAAATACATATAATGCACACTTTGTGTATCTTTTATTGCCTATTTATTCTTCTTGCTTTGTATTTACTACAGCAAAGTTACAATTGATGCAGGTAGGCTACTCCAATATTCTGTTTGATTAATTGGTACAGAAATGCTATCAAAATTTTACATCAGACAAATACCTGTGACGTCTTTTTCAAGTCTCTTGTTGTGGCTATTTTCACAGCAGCTATATAAACTACTGAAATTTACAGCCATTTTCCATTTTCTGTGATTAGAAGAAACAGCAGTTAACATGGCTTTCTTGAATTGTCTCAACATGCATAGCAAAAGTTCGTCAAAATGACAACTTTTATGAATAAGAAATCTCAAATAATTCTTGAATGACATGAGCTTTCCACAATCACAGGGGTGAACATTGTTGGAAAATTAAAGTTTTGTGACACTAATTTTAATTCAAATTTCTCTCTTCTGTGGACAGCAACCCTCTGGTGAATCATAGATGTGTGACATATTCTGTATCTATGTTTACAATGAGCTCTCCATAGCCTGCATCACAGCCAAGTATTCCATAAAACATTTTTATAGCATGCTGTAATTAAATGATATGGTCATCTGAACTGTGTCACATTAAAGTGATCACTGATGGATGTGATCATAGCATCCTGTCAACATATGACCATAACAGACCCATGACTGGGTTCCCAAGAGAAGTTATGCTTGACAAGTACTAGGAGACATGGAAAGCTGTCAGCGCCTCACATCTGGTTCAACAAAGATTTAAGAACTAAATACCATTCCACATGTTTCAATTAAGATTATAACCAACTGATGAAGAGGAACAGCCAGAAATTCATAAAAATAAAGCAAATGAGACTAATTCTATGAAATGACAAAATTAAGATAAAAATAATGAGGAGGTTACAATGATGTAAAATCAAAAATCATTCTTTAATGTATTACGAACAAAAGAAAATAAAGAAAACAAAATTTAAGAATGAGTAAGAAAATAGTTGAAAATTTAGCAAAACTATAAAAATACTACAATGAAAGTAGAAAATAACAAAAAACAAACTGGAAGTCGGTGTAGTAAGTTTTTAGAAATAACAACAGGCAATACACAGAAGCAAAGTGGAAAAGCATATGCAAGAAATTTAAACAACACTGAATACAAATTATTAAAGGAAGGTCCATGGTCTGACTGTGTTGCAATTAAATTCTGCTGAATTATTTTACAAAAATCTGTTGTGGGAGAAAAGCACAAATATATAAAATGTTCCCTCGTGGTTATTTTCGAATGTAGTATGCTATAACATATAAGCTCTTAGGCAAAAATCGAGTGATAAGACATACAGATGTATCTGTAATACTGCTGCAAAAGTAGTATAGTGAGGAAACTCCATGTTTTGACAGATAGTATGGAACGAATCTTGCAGTGGAGTCAAATGTTAGGCATTCTTATAGGAAACAGCTTCATTGAATATATTTAGGAAGGGGAATAACATTATTGTAGATAGGCACAAGAGAGTTAAGTTATAACGCATGAGAAGGTAATGAGACCTGAAACCAAACTAAACTCTGTCTTGTTGTTACAGTAAAGCATTCCTGATTACCATTATGAGATGAACTTAATGACATACAAAATTTGATAGATTTTTGTATTTTGTGCTCAGCAGTTTCAATAATTGTATGAATGATATTTCAATAATTACATCAAAGTTGCAAGTTTTTTTATATTTACTTTTCCACTGCCATTTTGATATGTTGTTAATTGTCAAGCTGATAGTCTGATTTTATACAAGTATTGGTTGAAAGTGAATCACTCTTAAAACTGACAACAGAACAGAAACTGGTGACAGAAAAATAAATGTAATCAAAATTGCAAATCTGGCAGAATTATGAAGAAGTTAAACAACAGAAAGTCCAAGATGAAATAACAACAATATGAAAGGGATTGAAAGGGAGAACTGCTGCACCATGTAGATGAGGCTTTGAGTCACAGACAGCCACAATGTTGACTGCAGGTTTTTGGGCTGAAAAGTCTTCTTCCAAAATAGAACACACACACACACACACACACACACACACACACATAAACGCCGGTGTCTCCAGGTGTGGACATACACGTGCGCGTGCGCACTTGTCTCTGAGCACTGGGGCCCCGGCTGAAGGCTCAACACCACCTCTACATGGTGTGTAGCAATTTATGCTTTATATATTGTCATTAAAAAGTTCAAAGTTCTGCTGCAGTCTATTGACAATCCATTCGTGTGGCTACATGTCCTGCCCAACTCAGTTTCATTTGTAGTGCATTTTTAATTACATCTTCCAATCCAATCTGTTGCCTGATCCGTTTGTTTATTTTCCTGCATACTCAAGTAACTCCAAACATACCTCTCCCCAATCTTTACTATGAAACACACTATTTTTGAATCAATTTCACATTAAATTTTCATGTCACTGCCATAAGTCAAAACTGGTAATACATACTGACTAAACTTTCAGTATCAGACAGATCAGAAACTTTAATTGTGAAAACCACAGCATCATTACTATCCTAAAATTAATATTTCCTGTGGTAGTAGAAGCTTCAGGATATAATTACATACTACATACTGTTGAAGTATAATAGTACCTGGTGAAGACTTAAAAGTCAAGATATTGTGTGGAAAATGGCAGAAACTAGTGGAATGTGATGTTTCGATAAAAAACAGGGAAGCAGGTGCTATGGAAAAAGTAATGATAGATCACCTTAGTAAAAATGGGAAAATATGAAACAAGTAAAAAAAAAAAAAAAAAAAAAAAAAAAAAAAAAAAAAAAAAAAAAAAAAAAAAAAAAACCACCCACTCTGTGGATAAGTGGCAAGTGAGAAGTGATGGTAACACACTGGCTATGACAATGTATAATGAGTCTATAACAGTGCAATCCAAGATAAATTAGCCATTTTCACCCTCATCAACTCATCAGTTTTGTAAAGAAAGTGAAATTTTGAAAATTTAAGCCTGAGCATCACAATTCACATATGAATCCAGGTATGCTAAAAATGTGGGGAGTGACTCTATGAACTCCTGAACATTACATGTCAGTGGCCTTCAGTTCAACTGTAAGAGATGACTGATGCTCAGAATTGACACAGATTCATGAGGCATATTATATTCTGCACAATATTAAATCATTATAATTTGCTATAAATGGTTCATATCCACAGAAGGCTTTCACACTCCTGGCAACATACGAACTGGACATACAAAAATAAAGCACGGAATAGTACTACTTCAACTAACAAAATTATAGTGAGATAGCAGCTTGTGTGGGGAGTATTTGTAATTTATAACAGTTAAAATTGCCACAGATATCCAGCTGACACTGCACAACAACTCTGTCATTTGTGAACTATGACATTTCAAGGAGTGTGTTAGAACATCATTATTTTGGGATACAATTTGTGTAACAATGCAGACGTAAGAATGCAGAAAGCTCACATATTACATCAGTAAGTGGACAGCTCACATATTGTGTCTTCACAAGCTTAAGGTAATGGCAGTATATTCTTAGACTGGGTTAAGCAGAACGTTACAAAGTGAATTTTGTGACTGTTGGACCAAATGAAAATGAGCTAGTAGGTGTGACTAGCAAAATAGAGCTTTTGCTGCCACCGGCATTAAACAGCACCTTAACAAAGCTGTGTAATCTTAAATTAGACACCCTTCAGCATAAACTTGGTACTTGATTACACAACAAAACACTTGGTCAGTTTTTCCAAAATGTCCAAGTCTTGTTCAAATAACTTATGAGAATGCAGCCAGGTGATGTCATCAACAATCACCAACACTCTGACAGGAGAACATCTTGCCATTTTCAAGGCAAAGACATTCTTGTAAGTTAGTTGAAAATTGTACATGCCAGGAGACCTCACATGTGACATTGTATAAGTCTTATTCACAGCATAACTGTTGTGACAGTGCCACGATATTTAACAGCGCTGCTACGTCAGTACGCGAACACGGCGATAGAGGTGCTCCGCAATTTGGCTGAGCGCGGGAGTGCCACCTAGCTATGAACGGCACCGGCTGCATGTCACGGGACGGCAGTCTAATGACAGATTCGGAGTTGGTAGCATGTAACTCGCTATTGTTCTACGTTTGTATATCCACGCAATTTATTAGTGATTAAAGGTTATAACACTTTTTGGCGACGAGGATGGGATATTTTTTTTCCTGCATTGTGGAATTGTGTGTTCGTGTCGGGGCAGACATGGAACAGCTTATGCAAGCGCTCATTGAACAACAAACACAGCTGACGGCTGCTATTCAGGCGTTGTCGACGTCGCTTACTCATCGTCTGTCTTCCTCTTCTCGGCCTCCATTCCCTCCTTACGACGAGACCGCTGAAGACTGGGAGGATTATGAGAAGCGTTTGCGGCAACACTTCTTGGCTTTCGGCTTTGTCGATGCTCCTATGTGTAAGTCGTTATTTCTATCTTGGATTTCCCCATGGATCTATCAGCTGCTATCCCAGTTAGCCCCTCTGCGGGAACCTGCCTCTCTGTTCTTCCAAGAAATGTGTGACTTATTGTCTACCTATTACCGAAAAAACACCCACATCGTTGCCGCCCACGTGGCGTTCTACCGGTGTCGTAAACAGCCCCATCAATCTTACCGGGCTTGGGCGGCGGAACTCCACAGTCTGAGTCGGAAATGTCAGTTTGTCACGGACACTCATCATGAGTCTTATGCTGATTCAATGGTTAGGGATGCTATTCTACGACTTGCTCCTGATAAAGAAGTTCGCAACGTGCCTTACATCTGCCAAACCTGTCGTTGTCGGAAGTTCTGAGCATCGCTCAATCTTTTGAAGTGTCTCACGCTGCTGGTGCGCAAATAGACGCGTGGTGTGATGTAGGTGCTACACAGACAACTTTCGACATGGACAATTTGCCTGTTTCCCAGGGGAACGACGATGTGGCGGCAGTTCACTCGCGTCAACAACGTCGCGTTGGGCCGCCACGCTCACAGCGAAAACAGCAACCACAGAAGTAGGTTCGTTCCGCACTTCCTTCTTGTCCACGCTGTTTCGTACAGCATGACAGGGCAGCGTGTCCAAAACGTTGGGCCACGTGTAATTCATGTAGAAAAAAAGGCCACATTGCTTCTGTGTGTCAGTCCCCTAAAGTTCCTGTCGACGAGGACGAGGCATCGGACATTGACGTTAACTGTGTGCTTTCTCAAACAAATAAGTTGTTTGTCATTGTTCGTGTTCTGGATAAAGACATTTGCATGCAAGTGGACACTGGCTCTGCAGTAACTCTCATTAATTCTCACACGTATTTGGAGTTGGGCTCCCCTCCCTTGTCTCCCGTTACACGAAATCTGAGGACTTATAATAAGCAGAAAATTCCTATCATTGGCCAGTTTGATGCTTCCACTGCCTACAAGTCTGTTGTTAGGCCCCTCATGTTTTATGTGGTGGATCATGCGGGCACTGAAAACCTGTTCAGGTATGATGCTTTCCAGTTGTTTGGGTTCTCCATTGATGATGATGATGTGCACCTCATATCTGAGGATATTCCGTATCAACAGCTGGATGGATTGTGTTCTGAATTCTCGTCAGTGTTCTCTGCTGGTCTGGGTCGTGCCAAGGATTTTGAAGCCCACATTACTCTTAAACCTACAGCTCGCCCTAAGTTTTTCCATGCACGCCCTATTCCGGTGGCGTTGCGTGCATCTGTGAATAGAGATAGACCGGTTAACAGCTTCAGGGTTTCTCCTTCCTGTTACCTCCAGCGAATGGGCATCGCCAATCGTGGTGGTTTCTAAACCAAACGGGAGTCTGCGATTGTGTGGTGATTTTAAAGCCACTGTCAACTGTCAGAGCCTCATTGACACTTATCCTCTTTCCCGTCCTGAGGAGTTATTTACCCAGCTCGCTGGGGGCCAGTTCTTTTCCAAACTTGACTTATCGGAGGCGTACCATCAGTTGCCGTTGGATGCTTCTTCCAAGGAATTTCTCGTCATCAACACTCCTTGTGGGTTGTATCAGTACCAGCGGTTACCATTTGGCGTCGCTAGTGCGCCGGCCATTTTTCAGCGGATTTTGGAACAGCTGACGGCTTCCGTTCCCGGCTGCATCAACTATCTGGATGACATTGTTGTCACGGGGGGCCTCCACTGAGGAGCACCTTCGCAATTTGTGTTCACTGTTTCAGGTTCTGCATTCGGCTGGGTTAAAGTGCAATTTGGACAAATCACAGTTTTTCCAACCCTCCATTGTGTATCTTGGTTTCCACTTGTCCCGTGAGGGTATACATCCTCTACGTCAGCACGTTGCGGCCATTACCGCTCTACCCGGGCCGTCTACGGTCAAAGAACTTCAGGTGTTTCTAGGCAAGATTGCTTATTATCACAAATTCATTCCATCTGCGGCGGCGGTAGCTCATCCTTTGCATCAGCTGTTACACAAAAATGTTCCTTTCTGTTGGTCCGACGAGTGTGAGCAGGCTTTTGTCCGCCTGAAGGCTCATTTGCAGTCGGCGCCTTGTCTTGCCACATTCCGTCCGGGTCAGCACTTGGTTCTGCCGACTGACGCGTCACAGTATGGCCTAGGGGCTGTTCTCGCCCATCGGTATGAGGATGGGTCGGAACGACCCATCGCCTATGCTTCCAAGACCCTCAACGATGCGCAACGGCGTTACTCTCAAATCAAAAAGGAGGCGCTAGCTATCATTTATGCTCTAAAAAAGTTCAGCGTTTTTTTGTATGGTTCTAAGTTTCACCTCATCACCGACCACACGCTGCTGGTCTCTCTGTTCAGCCCATCGGCGTCGCTTCTGGATAAGGCCGCTCACCGCCTGCAATATTGGGCCTTATACTTGTCTCGTTTTCACTATGAGATTCACTATCGCCCCATGGCCCAGCACGCCAACGCTGACGCGTTGTCGCGTTTGCTGATGGGCCCCGACCCGGTTTTCGTGCAGTCGAGGGTTTTCCACTTACAGGTTCGCAGGTCGCGTCGGCTACTGCGCGAGACCCGGTTCTGCGTCAGGTGATCGGTTTTGTTCAACGAGGTTGGCCGGACAGGACCAAGGGCCGGGCATCGGATCCCCTTCGCAACTACCATGCCTTGCACCTTCGTCTGTCTGTTCGTGAGGGTGTTGTTCTTTTGGCCACGGATGGCACATCTCCACGGGTCGTGGTGCCAGCCTCTCTACGCAAAGATGTTCTCAAACTGTTGCAGGAAGGCCATTGGAGGATTTATCGGACTAAGTCCCTGGCCCGCAGGCAAGTTTATTGGCCCGGTATTGATTCGGACATTGCCCACATGGTCGCTGCGTGTGGTCAGTGTGCTCAACAACTGGCTGCACCCCGTACAGTGCCCTCTCCGTGGCCTGATCCGGCACAGCCGTGGGAACGGGTGCACGCTGACTTTGCCGGCCCCTTCCTTGGCACTTATTGGCTACTGTTGATTGACGCCTTCTTGAAATTTCCATTTGTTGTTCGATGTCCGTTGCCCACCACTGCGGCGATGGCACTGGCTTTGTCCAAAATCTTTGCGTTAGAAGGTCTTCCATCCACGATCGTCACGGACAATGGCCCTCAGTTCTCTTCGCAGGCCTTCCGTGATTTTTGTACTGGACACGGGATTCATCATGTTACAGCACCGCCCTTTCATCCGCAGTCAAATGGAGAGGTCGAGCGCCTTGTCCGCACTTTCAAAAGCCAGATGAAAAAATTCCTTAGTGATTTTTCCACAGATGATGCTCTGTTGCATTTTCTGAGTTCTTATCGCTTCACGCCTCTGGGTGATCGCAGCCCTGCTGAACTCTGCATGGCCGCCAACCGCGCACTCTACTGCACCTGCTTCACCCTGTCAGGCCTTGTACTGTGTCCCCTAGTGCGGGAAAATACTCGGTGGGCGCTGACGTGTGGGCACGAGGGTATGGATCTCGCCCTAAATGGATTCCAGGGGTGGTCAAGGCTCTTTGCGACCGCCGGCTTTGGGAAATACGTACGGATGACGGCATGGTTGTTCGCCATTACGACCAGATGCGCCCACGAGTGGTGGCCGGTGCCACCGCACCTTCCTTCGCCTCCACCAGCCCGAGAAGCCAGTCCTGTCCCGTGCGTGTTGTGGCAGCCGATGTCGCTACCGTTTCCGAGTACGCTGGAACCGGCCCCAGTCGCGACGCCGCCTTATCCGGGACCCATCTCGCTGGAGCACACCCCCAGGTCCACGACACCTATGGATGCTGCTCCGGAGTTTTCACCCATCATCTCGTCCAGGAGGCACGTTCCACGCACGAGCTTCCGTCCTGGACATTTTCGACCATACTCTCATGTTTCTCCGCGGGATCTTCTCGGGGCTTCCCAAGAGGCCATGGATGTCTCCGCCCTGTCCGTGTCTCCAAGGAAGTGAGAGTTGTTTTATTTTTTTATTTTTTTTTTTTTCTTTCTTTCAAGGGGGGATAAGTGTTGTGACAGTGCCACGATATTTAACAGTGCCACTACGTCAGTACGCGAACACGGCGATAGAGGTGCTCCGCAACTCGGCTGAGCGCGGGAGCGCCACCTAGCTATGAATGGCGCCGGCCGCATGTCACGGGACGGCAGTCTAATGACAGATTCGGAGTTGGTAGCATGTAACTCGCCATTGTACTACGTTTGTATATCCACGCAATTTATTAGTGATTAAAGGTAATAAGAAATACCACTTCTTTCCCAGCCTGACTGTTCATCAGATGGGTCATCAAATGAACATGAACAGAACACAATAAACTAAACAAAGCCTCTAGGAGTTAAGTCAGTGACTTGTTGACCTGGATGAACACAGCATACAGCTATGCCTCAGCAATAATTCTAAAACTCTCCATTGAATATCATTTTGTGTGTGGTTTGAAATTTCATTTCACATCAAAGAATACACGAAAATTACACTTTAATATCCTGCTGAGGTAATTAATGAGATGGAGCACAAGCTGAGATTGGACAAGAAGGGGAAAGGAAACATACAGTGGACTATTCAGAGGAATTGTCCCAGCATCAAGTTGAAAGTATTTAGAAAATCACAGAAAATTTGATAAGCATTTGACCGTCCTTCTACTGAATATGAGTCTAGTGTCTCTATCACTCAGTGATGTTGCTTGGTAATTTGAAGAAGACTAATAAGTGATTGCTACCTTGCTGTAACAGTTTATTTTTATCAGCCTTCATCACATGTGACATGCATTCCAACTGTTTCTTCCCTCAGCATCATTATAATTTTAAGTATTCAATTTTTGTAACGTGTTATCTTCACACTTCTTAATCAGAAGCTAAGCCTAGGCAATAAGTCACACAGGTCTATGACAACTACTATTAAACTTGCATATGAAATGTTTACATATGTCCTGCTGCAGATTGTTAATTAAGTCTTGAGCACATGGAAAAGGTTCCTAGATATGTAAGTGGTTTTAAGACTTCTTAAATAATAGAATCCATGTCATTGTGATGGATGACAAGTTTTCATCAGAGGCAAGGGTATCATCAGGAGTGCCCAGGGAAGGGGCTGCTCTTGGTCTCTGTATACATAAATGACCTGACAGATTTGGCGAGCAGTAATCTGTCACTGTTTGCTGATGAAGCTGTAGCAAATGAGAAAGTGTAGTCCTTTAGCAACTGTGGGAGGACACAGGATGACTTAGCCAGATTTTCTATTTGGTATGGTGAATGGCAGCTTGCTCTAAATGTAGAAAAATTTAAATTAATACAGACCAGTAGGAAAAACAATCCTGTAATGTTCAAATGTATTAGTGGTGTGCTACTTGACACACTCACATCAATTAAGTATCTAGATGTAATGTTGCAAAATAATATGAAATGAAACTAGTTTGTAAGGTCACTAATAGGAAAAGCAAATGGTCACCTTTGATTTCTTGGGAGAATTTTAGGACAGTGCAGCTCATCTACAATGTAGAGCACATATAACACTAGTGGAACCCATTCCTGACTAATGCTCGAATGTTTCGGATCCTCAGCAGGTCACATCAAAGTAATTCAGAGGTATGTTGCTAGATTTGTTACCGGTAAGTTCAGTCATGACACAAGTAATATGGATATGCTTTGTGAATTCAAATGGGAATCCCTGGAGGGAAAATGATGTTCTTTTTTGTGAAACACTATTGAGAAAGTTTAGAGAACTGGCATTCTTGGCTAACTGTAGAATGATTCTACTGCCACTGAGTTACATATCACTTAAGAATTGAGAAGGGAAGATAAGGGAAATTAAGGCTCATGCAGAGGAACGTAAGCAGTCATTTTCCCTTGCTCTATTTGTGAGTGGAACAGGGAAAGGGATGGTTAGTTGTGGTAAAATGTACCCTCCACTATGTGCCGGCTGGTGGAGTATGTATGTAGATGTAGACAAAATGAAAGCACTTTAATTTCTTGAGAACTGACATTGAAACTGATTTTCATGCCCACATATGTAACGCGCAGTAGTACCACAGTTTAATTTAACAATATTTGTTCATTTCTTGTAACAAGTCAATAATGGCATGTTTAGTATGCACGTATTTATTAAAAGCAATAAGAACTTTATAGGAAGTACTGAATATTATTGACCTTTTAGAATTCAGCTTCCTTCTTTATGAGAAATACAGGAATGAGGAGTTGTGAAGTAAAGACAGAAGTGGGCGATTGCTCACAAACCATATCAGAACGAATGTCATATGGGCATAAGGTTGGTCATGTTACCATTCTCTTTGCATTTCCATTCTTTCTTTCCCAACTGATTTTTATGATTTGATTGTAACTGACGTATCTGTCAACCCCACCCCCCACCCTACCCCCTTCCCAGTGATGCCTTTGGGATCAGGCATCAGTTCAACAAATGTAAAGAAAATATCCTTTCAAACAGTTTCTGTTTGTATCAATATTGTGTCTATAATGTGGAGTGATTAAAACAGCCTTGCTGTCATTGCACATCATGGCAGAATCATAACTCCATGATCTGCAAGGAAGATAGCATGCAAAAGATTAATGGTAAAAATTATTGAGGATGAACATTAGGTTAGCAAATTTAATTGTGAAAGGCTAATGCATAATGTATGAGTCTTACAGGTTTTCATTTCACAGAAGATTATTTACATTAAAATGTTTAATGTGTCAAAAAAATTCTTTTAGAATTGAACTAAAGATATAAGTAGTGAATAGCATTCTCTGTCCAACAGATTAAAAAAGAAATATATACAGTTTGTTTTATCTTTCTGTAATAGATCAATTATCCATGTTTGTTTAGACACATTTTAACTGAAAAATAAAACTAGGGTAGGAATTGGTTAGCTAAAAGTAAGGAGATGACTCACATACAAATACAAAATAAAAAGACAAAAAATAAACAGTAGTGTATCTTGTCATTGCAATATTGTACAACAAAAAATTTGACTTGTTATACAACAAAGAGTTTTAGTAAATGGTGGGCATGAAGTGAATTATGTACACAAGAATCTCACCTGTCCTCCTGTAGTGTTCCAAAAGCAATGACTATCTATAATACTCTAATGCTCATGCACACCATTCCACTAAAAAGCACTCATATGCAAATTTCAGATAGTTTAAAAACTGTACATGCTGTTTACAACAGACAGAAATTTCAATAAAAAAGACAAAATTTTAAAAATAAAGTGTCTCAGTAACTCCAAAGTCTCTTGGGAAAATTGTTTGTATTCTATCTCAGTAACTTTCATTACATTGTAATGAAGCCCTCTCTTATGTTATTCCTCTCAATATTAATCATGTTAGATATATCATAAAACACAGCTAACAAAATTAATACTACAGAATTCCTAAAATATGATATACAGTATACTTTCTAAACTATAAGAACAGTACATGGTTTTTAGTCTGGAGATACAGGTTGCCATAAGTGCACAGAATTAGATGGACAGAAATTAAATATTTTAACAGAACAGATACAAATTTTTATAGAATAAGTTTAATCACTGAAAATACACAAACTGAATCAGGAAGGATGATTGATGAAAAAATTCTGATATGAACATGCCTTTGAATACATAACACCCCACGGACAATGACAATGGTAGTAGTACTGTTTACACGAAAAAAAGTATTTTAGGTAGATACATGACAAGAGATCAGGCAACAGTAATTATTCAAGCACAATGGTGCAATTTTTTGCATTGACAGTGCATTGTCAGCAGGCCTTTCTGCAGACATTCTTAAATATTCAGTCAAGTGACCTCTACAATAGAAAGAGGAAAAAAGGAGGTGATAGCTACAGGCTAAAATTGTTCCAAAAGTTTAGTCACATTTACCTTCACACACAGATCATTGATAACTTCATAGTTTGGCTTTAGCAATGACTCTTCTACTGATCAGGCAAAAATCCAGTGAAATTGGGTATCTTTTTAATCAAAGGTTTTGACTATGTAGACCATAGACATAACGCTAAATTAAAGTCACTTGCCCTATTTTTCTCTCTGTATCTGAAGGCTAATCTCAGGAACTCCAGTAGAGGTTTTGATATGAATTTCACTACTGGACAGATCGATTCATGAGGAAGGTTTGTGTCTATACACTGCCCAACAAAAAAAGTGAAGCACTCATAGGACTGCATCACATATCAATGTAACTCTGTACATGTACACAGCTTTGGATAGTATATAAATGATTAAGAGTTGTACTTCTCTCTGGCAGGTAGAACAGCCACCAGAATCCATTAGTGTTGTTCATGTTTAGTGTCGTTATTAGGCCTGATAGGGTATATAAGTGGTGTGAACAGTGTCAGATGCCGAGTTATCAGTGAAGGACACAGAGACGTCACATACTCGTATGTGCCTATGTTATTAGCCCTTGACAGGGTGTGAAAGGGACCTCACTGTGGGTCACCAATTGGCCAGTTGGTCAAATGATGCAATATCCACATTTGTACAGCATTTGGATGTGACAGTGCCCTGACACTGGACTGCATGGGAATGTGAGGTCAGGCATACTTATCATAAAGGTTCTGATCAACCACACCTGACCACCACAAGAGAGCATCACTGTGTTGTGCATCATGCACATTGATCTTCCTTCACTGCACCTGCCATCTGTGAACAAGTAATGGACTCCTCCAAACATTCTATGTCATATTCCATCTATATTACTATGTCGATACCAGTTGCAGGTCACTTATTTAATGGCACCCAGAGGGAATAAAAATCTGATTTTCAATATTTTGTGTAATTATTGACCGAATTAAACAATTTAAAATACTAATATAATCTACTCACTGTGTTAAAAGTTTAATGCAATAAGACAAGTATTACAGTTAGAAACTGTGTGTTTGTCGTGAGGCAGCATAACTGATGGCACACAAACACCCAGAATTATTCAACCAGTATTTGAGAATGGGAGCACTTATTGACTGCCAACAATCTTCTTCTCACTTACATGCTTAATGTCAAACGTTGAACACCTTAAATCACTTGTAATGTAACCAGACACATGAAGCTATTCTATACAAGGGAGTTTGATTCTTTAAAGAACTGGGGGTTTACTGGTGATTCAGAGACTAGGAGCAACCAGCCTAGGGAATTACTATCCCATGTGCAGGCTGCCATTAATACCACTACACAAATAGCTGTGTTTGGATTGGTGCAGTGACTGGGAAGTATGGACTACTGATTAAAGACATAACATTGTGCTGAGAGATGAATGGCAGTTCTGCACTACCCCAACTGACCATTGTCGCATGTTGGCAACCTGGTGCCAGGAGAGGCACAGTGGTGCTACTCCTGGCACCACGGTGTGGGGAGCCATCAGGTATGACTTCAAGTCACAGCTAATAGTAACTGAGGGGACTCTAATGCTACAACAGCATGTTATGGATATTTTGTATCCTCATATGTTACCTCTCATGTGGTGGTACATTAGAGCCATTTCTCAACATATATGCATAGCATAGCATGTCTCTCTTTCAACTGCCAGCAGAATTTTGAGGTACTCTCATGGCCAAGGTGGTCCCCAGATCTGTCCCTGACAGAACATAAGTGGGACCAAATTGGATGTGAACTCTGTCCCAGTGTCTATATCCAACATACTAAGGACCAGTTACAAAAGTTTAGGGCCTGCTTGCCTCAAAAGAGCATACAACAGCATTATGACAACCTTACCAACTGAATCAGTGCATGCATCCAGACTAGATGGTGTCTAATGTCAGATCGGTGAGTGAGCATATACTGTGAAGTTTCCAGAAAGCTTGGAAGGTAGAAGACGAGGTACTGGTAGAAGTAAAGCTGTGAGTACCGGGCGTGAGTCGTGCTTCGGTAGCTCTGATGGTAGAGCACTTGCCCGCGAAAGGCAAAGGTCCCGAGTTCGAGTCTCAGTTGGACACACAGTTTTAATCTGCCAGGAAGTTTCATACTGTGAAGTTCTTCATAAATTTTACTCAATTTTGTAATAACATCACATACCCTCTCAGTCTGTGAAGTTTCATTTCATTTCCTCCTCCTGCTCTGAGTGCTTCATTTTTGTCATGCAGTCTAACTTATTATTGTTCAGGTGGTAGAAGGTACATAATGCTACCCATGTGAAGCCAGGGCAAGTTGTTAGTATGTTACTAAATAAGTTAGAACATTATGGAATGATGGGTCTAATTGAAGGTTTAGTTGCTTCACAAGCAGCAGGAAGCAGAAAATTGTTTTAGGCAGTGTCACATAGCAAGCATTCCAGCTTCCAACTGAGTCACTGTTACATTTGATGCTCCTCAGAATTCCATACTAGGCTTACTTCTTTTCCTCATGATACATTAATGATCTGCCTTCAGTTGTAGCAGGTGACTTAAAAGCTGCTTGGTTTTGGGCTAATAAAAGCATAATTATTGTTGATTCTTTCTAGGAATCTAGTAGTACAACAAACAATATTCTCGAATGAAGTAAAACTTATACATTGTTTGTGTTCTGCATCTCCTCCTAAACCACTGGACCGATTTCAACCAAACTTGGTACACACATCGCTTAATGTCGGGCAACAATCGCTGCACAGGTAAGAATCACCTACCTATCATAGCTCAGGAGATATGATATCATAAACAACAAGATGCGTGAAAAACTGCCACATCATGCATGAAGTTTAAATGTATTACTTCTGTTTTACTGACTGTATTTGCAATAAATTTTGCAGGCAGTATTTACGTGTGCTGCTAAATAAAGTTTCAAAAGTATATCATGGTACCACATATAGTTCAGGAGATATGATGTCATCAACAATGAGATGCGTGCGTGAAAAACTGTAACATTGTGCATGACTTAAATTTATTACTTCTTCTCTACTAAATCCATTGATAACACATTTTGCAGACAGTATCCACAAATGCCACTGAATGTACCTACAAAATCATATCATTTTATGATGCATAGATCAGGAGATATGACATCAAATGCTGAGGGGGGGGGGACCCGCAGCATCGTGCATGACATTTGACATTTAAATTTATTACTTTTTTGTTACTAATTTTATTTGCAACACATTTTGATGACAGTATTCATGTGTACCACTGAGTACCTACACAAATATATCATTGTATGACATTAGTTCAAAAGATATGATGTCATAAACAATGAGACACGTGAAAAAGATGCCACACTATTTATGAAGTTTTAATACATTTATTTTTTAGTAGTAAGAACATCAAGTCAACTTAATGAAACTCCTCTTACATGTTAACTTTGAAGTGCAATTGGTTGTAGACAAAAATGATAGCTTTCTCTAGAGCCATGAAGTGGCATTGGCACAGAGATGTTTACAAAACCACATTGTAGATACGTGACACAGCTGCGTCCAGCATACAGAAACTGGCTGGTATCACTTCTCTTAATTTGAATACTGTACTCATACATTTGTACATTATTCATATTTATTTGTACAGCTGCTTCATAATTTCAAAGGTGTTTTTACAAATACATGGAAAAGGAATTTTTTCGGTACTTCACTACAAACACAGTTCATTTTTTGTTTTTGTTTCTAAAAGAGAACTGGCAACATAAATGACACCGGGTATGTCAGCTAGTTGTAATGTAACATAGCACAACTAGTTTTTGGCACACAATGCTGTTCAAAAATATGCAATCCACTTACAATCGCGGTATGATGATGTAGAGGAAAAAGTCTGGGTCAATGAGTAAGAAATGAACTAAAAGTTGGTTATTTCACACCCTTTCTTTTGGTGGCATAGGTAGTAATATTTTGGGACAATTCACTTCACAAAGGAAGAATATTTTTCAAAAGGAGACCACCAGTCACACATCACATTAATTGACAATACTCAAACGATGGAAAATCCAGGACAGAATATAACAATATTATGAAAAGGATAATTGTTACTCACCATAGAGTGAGTCGCAGATAGGCACAACAAAAACCTACTCATCACCAGCAATACCTCCACTTCGACAGCTGTCACCCAATCCATACAGCCTCGTCACCTGTGGTTGTCGCATCTGCAGTGAAGAGTGGTCCACTCAAAATATAACGAGGGTCTCACTGAGGCCTTCAAAGACCGTAATTATCCTCCAAACCTCGTATGAAAACAAATCTCCTGTGTCTTTTCTTTCCAGTCTCCTACCACCTCCCAAAGTCTCACCGTCTGGCCATAGAAGAGCATTCCCCTCGTAACTCAGTACCACCCAGGGCTGGAGCAATTGAATTACATTCTCTGCCAGGGTTTCAACTATCTCTTGTCGTGCCCTGAAATGAGAAATGTCCTGCCCACTATCCTTCTCGCTCCTCCAACAGTGGTATTCAGTCGTCCACCGAACCTACACAATATTCTCGTCCATCCCTGCACAACCCCGGCTCCCAACCCCTCCTCGTGGCTCACATCCCTCTAATAGGACTAGATGCAAGACCTGCCCCATATGTCCTCCCACCACCAGCTGCTCCAGTCCGGTCACGAACATCACCTACCCCATCAAAGGCAGGGCTACCTGTGAAACCAGTCATGTGATCTACAAGCGAAGCTGCAACCACCAACAAACTGTGGCCAAGAAACAAGTGGACCATTCTGTTACTCAGCACACCGCCCAACATGACATTCTTCATTTCAATGACTGCTTCACAGCCTGTGCCATATGGATCCTTACCCCCAACACCAGTTTCTGAATTGCACAGGTGCGAACTCTCCTTGTAATATAACCAACATTCCCGTTACCCTCCTGCCCTCAACCTTCATTAGCCTTTGTCCTTAGCCATCTAGCCCCTTCCCTGTTCCCATTCCAGCACTACATGGCCCATTCCACCAATGCTCTCAGTCTTTTAATTTCTCTCCTTTCCACTATCCCCCTCCCCCCCCCTCCACCGCCACCTCTCCCCTGCCCTCCATCTAACCTCCCGACTGCACCTAATTGTCCTACCCTCTCTACACCTAGTCCCTGCACACTCCCCATAAGCTCTTCACCTAACCCACCCCTACACTGCTATCCCTCCCCCTAACCTGCACGAGCCACCTCCTTACCCACACAAAGTTGCCTCTCCTATCATGTGCTGCTGCTACAGTGTGGCTTCAGCTGCCAGATACGGCAGGTGTGTGTGTGTGTGTGTGTGTGTGTGTGTGTGTGTGTGTCATCTATATTTGACAAAGGCCTTGTTGGCTGAAAGCTTATTTTGTGACATTCTTTTTGTTGTGCCTATCTGCGACACAGCATCTCCGCTATATGGTGAATAGCAACTATTCTTTTCATAATATTGTATAATTCACATGAACTAGAAATTCTTACAGCATCATTTCACTGCATCTACTGATTCACGAGAGTATGCAGTACGCTCTGCAATAGATATTTTCAATGGGATTGCACAACATGGTTTGAAGCCAGTTTGTGAAATACTGCTGTTTTTCAAATCTAAGTTGAAGGTTTTCTCCTAGCAAAGTCCTATTGATTTCAGGAATATGTCTGATTGCCTTAAGTGAATGGAATGACTGATTACACTTTCCACGCACAAGTTCTTTATGCTTGCTTGACTGTGTTGTTTCAATGTTAAGTTGTGAAATATGCCACAATTGTCAGGCTGTAAAAAGAGAGTAGGTATCATCTTTTATTATATCTGTGTTACAATGTTTCTCAAGGTACAACGCCAATCTGAAGATGGCTGTAGATCTCAGCTGGAACCTCTCACTGTAAAAACAAAACCAGGTATTGTCATCTGGTAAAGTCCTGTGCACAACTGTTATATCACTGTGCTATGAGGGTGGTTTGAAAAATTCTAAGAATCACCATGAGAGGTCAGCACTAGCACGATGAGTTGTTCATGTGATATTCATTGGCTGTAAACACATGCCATGTCAGTGCTCTTGGAAGAGAGATGTGGCTATGTTGTTGTTCCTGCATAGTGATTTGCGAAGATGGAAAAAAAAAAAAAAAAATCAAGATTCGAGCAGTGATTAAGTACTTTGTAAAGAAAGGTATGAAAGCAAAGGACATTCAAGCCAATTTCCAGAATACACTGGGGGACTCTGCTCCTTCACATTCTACTGTTGTCCAGTGAACAAATGAATTTAAATGTGGTCAGGAGACCTTAGATGATGATCCGTGCAGTGGTCACCCAAGGTGTGTCACTACTCCAGAAATCATTCCAAAAATACACAAAATGGTCATGGAGGATTGCCAATTGAAAGTGTGTGAAACTGCTCATGCATGCCAGATGTAATCTGAAAGGGTATATCACATTTTAACTGAAGAATTAGAAATGAAAAAATTATCTGCAAGATGGGCGCCACGACTCTTGAAGTGTGCCAGCACACATGTGCCACCGCCATGGCAAAATTACATGAACTAAGGTACGAATTGTTGCCACACCCACCTTATTCATCTGATATGGCTCCGTCAGACTTCCGTCTCTTCCCAAAACGGAAAATTTTTCTTGGTGGACGAAGATTCACTTCAAACGAAGAACTGATAGCCAGGGTTGGCAACTATTTTGCAGGCCTGGAGGAAACTCATTTTCAAGATGGGATCAATTTAAGTTCCTGGATCATAGATAAGTGACTGTCCAGAGTTATATATTTCAGTTTTCTCCTTGAGATATGGAATTCCTACCCCTTTATCTAGTTTACTGAGCACGTAAATCGCCGTATTTGTCTTAGCTGTCCTCTACATTTGGGTAAGCACTGTTGCTACAACTGCCTTAGGGTCAATGACAGCAGTTTCAATGTGGAGATCTAAGACATCAAGCCCATCTGCTGCCAATAGATCTAGTATATTTCCATCATGAGGTGGCTTCTGAACTATCTGTTGTAACTAGTACTTAGAAAAAACATTTAGTATTGATTTGCGGGAAGAATTGTCATGCTCTCCATTCACAAAATTGCAATTATCATAGTTAAGTGTTGTATGATAAAAGTCTCCTTCAATGATCACAGTATGATTGGGGAACATACATATTAGTGAGAGTATTTAGTGATAAGGTGTAAAGGTATCAAGTGACAGTATACTTGAGGCTGTGAGATGTTGACAAACACATAAAGAAGAATGATAATGTCAACTAGCTTTCTGCAGTGCCAGCTAGATAAACATCTGTTTATAGAAAGGGCTGCGTGATGCTCAGTTGCGGAAATTAGCACAGTCATTGCATTGGTGCTCTGTCAAATGTGCTGGCAGAGAATTATGATGTCTTACTCACAGTAACTTTACCTACCGTTATGTGGTCTGCAGTCAGTTGTGTGGTTTGAGTCACGTTGTAGGCTACATTAGTTTTTGTCATGTTTGTGTGCCTTACTGTAGACTACTGTCAACCTTGGGTACATATAATGGTGTTTTACCTCCTTCCAAACACAAATTCACTTTTGTGTATACTATTATTGTGCTGCTTGTACAGCACTTTTACTATAGTATAGCTAATGGATGTAGCCTGCAGGTCTGTTCCCTCTATACTGAAAAATATCCACAGCACAAAGTGCCCTCTGATAAGCTGTTTCGCAGACTTTTCCAGCTCAGGCACTGCACAGTCCAGACACCTGACATGGAGAAGCGTGTGCTACATTTGACAGAAGAATCCCTTGGGACCAGTGTGTGACAAACTCTTTGTCTGTAAATATGTCTGCTTGTGTCTGTATGTGTGGATGGATATGTGTGTGTGTGCGAGTGTATACCTGTCCTTTTTTCCCCCTAAGGTAAGTCTTTCCGCTCCCGGGATTGGAATGACTCCTTACCCTCTCCCTTAAAACCCACTTCCTTTCGTCTTTCCCTCTCCTTCCCTCTTTCCTGATGAGGCAACAGTTTGTTGCGAAAGCTTGAATTTTGTGTGTATGTTTGTGTGTCTATCAAACAAACACAAACATACACACAAAATTCAAGCTTTCGCAACAAATTGTTGCCTCATCAGGAAAGAAACCCACTTCCTTTCGTCTTCCCCTCTCCTTCCCTCTTTCCTGATGAGGCAACAATTTGTTGCGAAAGCTTGAATTTTGTGTGTATGTTTGTGTGTCTATCGACCTGCCAGCGTTTTTGTTCGGTAAGTCACCTCATCTTTGTGTGTGTATATATATATATATATATATATATATATATATATATATATATATAATATAATAGAGGGAAACATTCCACGTGGGAAAAATATATCTAAAAAGAAAGATGATGAAACTTACCAAACAAAAGCGCTGGCAGGTCGATAGACACACAAACAAACACAAACACACACACAAAATTCCAGCTTTCGCAACCAATGGTTGCCTCGTCAGGAAAGAGGGAAGGAGAAGGAAAGACAAAAGGATATGGGTTTTAAGGGAGAGGGTAAGGAGTCATTCCAATCCCGGGAGCGGAAAGACTCACCCTAGGGGGAAAAAAGGACAGGTATACACTCGCACACACACACATATCCATCCACACATACACAGACACAAGCAGACATTTGTAAAGGCAAAGAGTTTGGGCCTTTTTTAAAGGGCGAAGGCATGTTTGCGGAGGGAATGTACATAAAACTTAATGGGGTCGTTGTGAAGGTGTTGTGAGGGTGACATGGTACTAGAAGGTGGAAAGTGGAACACGAGGCTGAAATGAAAATGAAAATAAATATGAAAATATATATGGGGAGAGATAAAGGTAAAATTAGAAAGCAAATGGAGATCTGGTGTGAAAAAAGGCGAAAAAGGGTTGGTTAGGGCTGGGCTATGTTGATCCTGTGGTGAACTTGCGTAGGTAGATAATGATGTGCATAAAGGTTAGGTGGTTGTGTTGCCGCCAAAACACGTTAAACGTTTACAAATGTCTGCTTGTGTCTGTGTATGTGTGGATGGATATGTGTGTGTGTGCGAGTGTATACCTGTCCTTTTTTCCCCCTAGGGTGAGTCTTTCCGCTCCCGGGATTGGAATGACTCCTTACCCTCTCCCTTAAAACCCATATCCTTTTGTCTTTCCTTCTCCTTCCCTCTTTCCTGACGAGGCAACCATTGGTTGCGAAAGCTGGAATTTTGTGTGTGTGTTTGTGTTTGTTTGTGTGTCTATCGACCTGCCAGCGCTTTTGTTTGGTAAGTTTCATCATCTTTCTTTTTATATATATATATATATATATATATATATATATATATATATATATATATATATATATATATATATATATATATATATATATATACCCATCATAAGGAAAAAAAGAAAATCTCCTTTCTTCAGGATGTGAGAAAGGATAGATATGAAAATATTACTCAAATTCTTTTCATTTTTGCCACTTCAACATTTGTGTGCACCCTGCAGTGATATTATCTTCCTCATTCCTGTTACCTGATGAAGCTCCTAATTTACAGAAAATCTGTGGCTTTTAAAACATCACAGTATTTTATGTTTACATTCTACTTAGGAGAGCTTATGCGATTCTTTAACAGAATGTCTACAATGTCTAATAGTGACGACATTCTCAACTGCAGTAGTAGCTTTTTTCTCCACTTTCTGTATGAAATTTGTATTGATGCCACTTTCTGTATGAAATTTGCACTAATGCTGTCATTGCATGTTTAGGTCTGTTTACATCAGGCAGAGAAAATAAAACTTGAAGTCTTTTTTTTTACAGTTAAGATGGTTATACAAACTGTACAAACTGAGATTGCCAATTCTTCCACGACCAACTCATATAAATAGTGCAAACTGAATTAAGATTTTATAATTTTGTTAATTACAACAATCTGTTCCTGACTCATAAGGTTTGTGCCCATTATTATTGTTATTATTATTATTATTATTTTATTCTATGTTATTTTTTGGAAAAAGGAAGACTATGATAGAAAGCATGTTCCATTGTAAACACACATCTACATAACAATAATGGAAATTTCTGGATGGAGCAGTACATAAAATAAGGAAAAGGCAACAACTCATCCTGTAGTGATGCTTGTAGCACAGTAACACATAACAGAAAACAGCAAGCACTAGTTCTTTTTCCCATGGTCACGGGTGTGTGCATTTGTGTGTGTGTGTGTGTGTGTACTATTGCTGAAAAAAAAAAAAAAGAGTTTGTGCTCAAAAGCTAGGTAAAATGCTGTTTCCTGTTATGTGTTATTGTACCCCAGGCATCGATCCACTATATGTGAGTGGTTGCCTTACCCTTAATTTATCTTAGGATCTATATAAACCAGAAATGAATATCAGTTTATTATATGGAAAACATATATGGGAAAGCCCCCCCCCCCCCATGAACCATGGACCTTGCCGTTGGTGGGGAGGCTTGCGTGCCTCAGCGATACAGATAGCCGTACTGTAGGTGCAACCACAACGGAGGGGTATCTGTTGAGAGGCCAGACAAACGTGTGGTTCCTGAAGAGGGGCAGCAGCCTTTTCAGTAGTTGCAAGGGCAACAGTCTGGATGATTGACTGATCTGGCCTTGTAACAATAACCAAAACGGCCTTGCTGTGCTGGTACTGGGAACGGCTGAAAGCAAGGGGAAACTACAGCCGTAATTTTTCCCGAGGGCATGCAGCTTTACTGTATGATTACATGATGATGGCGTCCTCTTGGGTAAAATATTCCGGAGGTAAAATAGTCCCCCATTCGGATCTCCGGGCGGGGACTACTCAAGAGGATGTCGTTATCAGGAGAAAGAAAACTGGCGTTCTACGGATCGGAGCGTGAAATGTCAGATCCCTTAATCGGGCAGGTAGGTTAGAAAATTTAAAAAGGGAAATGGATAGGTTGAAGTTAGATATAGTGGGAATTAGTGAAGTTAGGTGGCAGGAGGAACAAGACTTCTGGTCAGGTGACTACAGGGTTATAAACACAAAATCAAATAGGGGTAATGCGGGAGTAGGTTTAATAACGAATAGGAAAATAGGAATGCGGGTAAGCTACTACAAACAGCATAGTGAACGCATTATTGTGGCCAAGATAGATACGAAGCCCACGCCTACTACAGTAGTACAAGTTTATATGCCAACTAGCTCTGCAGATGACGAAGAAATTGAAGAAATGTATGATGAAATAAAAGAAATTATTCAGATTGTGAAGGGAGACGAAAATTTAATAGTCATGGGTGACTGGAATTCGAGTGCAGGAAAAGGGAGAGAAGGAAAAATAGTAGGTGAATATGGATTGGGGGACAGAAATGAAAGAGGAAGCCGCCTGGTCGAATTTTGCACAGAGCACAACAATCATAACTAACACTTGGTTTAAGAATCATGAAAGAAGGTTGTATACATGGAAGAACCCTGGAGATACTAAAAGGTATCAGATAGATTAGATAATGGTAAGACAGAGATTTAGGAACCAGGTTTTAAATTGTAAGACATTTCCAGGGGCAGATGTGGACTCTGACCACAATCTATTGGTTATGACCTGTAGATTAAAACTGAAGAAACTGCAAAAAGGTGGGAATTTAAGGAGATGGGACCTGGATAAACTAAAAGAACCAGAGGTTGTACAGAGATTCAGGGAGAGCATAAGGGAGCAATTGACAGGAATGGGGGAAATAAATACAGTAGAAGAAGAATGGGTAGTTTTGAGGGATGAAGTAGTGAAGGCAGCAGAGGATCAAGTAGGTAAAAAGACGAGGGCTAGTAGAAATCCTTGGGTAACAGAAGAAATATTGAATTTAATTGATGAAAGGAGAAAATATAAAAATGCAGTAAGTGAAACAGGCAAAAAGGAATACAAACGTCTCAAAAATGAGATCGACAGGAAGTGCAAAATGGCTAAGCAGGGATGGCTAGAGGACAAATGTAAGGATGTAGAGGCCTATCTCACTAGGGGTAAGATAGATACCGCCTACAGGAAAATTAAAGAGACCTTTGGAGATAAGAGAACGACTTGTATGAATATCAAGAGCTCAGATGGAAACCCAGTTCTAAGCAAAGAAGGGAAAGCAGAAAGGTGGAAGGAGTATATAGAGGGTCTATACAAGGGCGATGTACTTGAGGACAATATTATGGAAATGGAAGAGGATGTAGATGAAGATGAAATGGGAGATATGATACTGCGTGAAGAGTTTGACAGAGCACTGAAAGACCTGAGTTGAAACAAGGCCCCCGGAGTAGACAATATTCCATTGGAACTACTGACGGCCGTGGGAGAGCCAGTCCTGACAAAACTCTACCATCTGGTGAGCAAGATGTATGAGACAGGCGAAATACCCTCAGACTTCAAGAAGAATATAATAATTCCAATCCCAAAGAAAGCAGGTGTTGACAGATGTGAAAATTCCCGAACAATCAGTTTAATAAGTCACAGCTGCAAAATACTAACACGAATTGTTTACAGACGAATGGAAAAACTAGTAGAAGCCAACCTCGGGGAAGATTCCGTAGGAAAGGCAAACCTACGTTTCTAGCATTTGTGGACTTAGAGAAAGCTTTTGACAATGTTGACTGGAATACTCTCTTTCAAATTCTAAAGGTGGCAGGGGTAAAATACAGGGAGCGAAAGGCTATTTACAATTTGTACAGAAACCAGATGGCAGTTATAAGAGTCGAGGGACATGAAAGGGAAGCAGTGGTTGGGAAGGGAGTAAGACAGCGTTGTAGCCTCTCCCCGATGTTGTTCAATCTGTATATTGAGCAAGCAGTAAAGGAAACAAAAGAAAAATTTGGAGTAGGTATTAAAATTCATGGAGAAGAAATAAAAACTTTGAGGTTCACCGATGACATTGTAATTCTATCAGAGACAGCAAAGGACTTGGAAGAGCAGTTGAATGGAATGGACAGTGTGTTGAAAGGAGGATATAAGATGAACATCAACAAAAGCAAAACAAGGATAATGGAATGTAGTCTAATTAAGTCGGGTGATGCTGAGGGAATTAGATTAGGAAATGAGGCACTTAAAGTAGTAAAGGAGTTTTGCTATTTGGGGAGCAAAATAACTGATGATGGTCGAAGTAGAGAGGATATAAAATGTAGGCTGGCAATGGCAAGGAAAGCGTTTCTGAAGAAGAGAAATTTGTTAACATCCAGTATTGATTTAAGTGTCAGGAAGTCATTTCTGAAAGTATTCGTATGGAGTGTAGCCATGTATGGAAGTGAAACATGGACGATAAATAGTTTGGACAAGAAAAGAATAGAAGCTTTTGAAATGTGGTGCTACAGAAGAATGCTGAAGATTAGATGGGTAGATCACATAACTAATGAGGAAGTATTGAATAGGATTGGGGAGAAGAGAAGTTTGTGGCACAACCTGACCAGAAGAAGGGATCGGTTGGTAGGACATGTTCTGAGGCATCAAGGGATCACCAATTTAGTATTGGAGGGCAGCGTGGAGGGTAAAAGTCGTAGAGGGAGACCAAGAGATGAATACACTAAGCAGATTCAGAAGGATGTAGGTTGCAGTAGGTACTGGGAGATGAAAAAGCTTGCACAGGATAGAGTAGCATGGAGAGCTGCATCAAACCAGTCTCAGGACTGAAGACCACAACAACAACAACAATATGGGAAAGGTGCATTATTACTTATTTAAGTATTACGACTGGAAATCTTGCCAGACACTCTCTCTCTCTCTCTCTCTCTCTCTCTCTCTCTCTCTCTCTCTCTCTCTCTCACACACACACACACACACACACACACACACACACACAGAGAGAGAGAGAGAGAGAGAGAGAGAGAGAGAGAGAGAGAGATTTATTTCCTGAATATATGAAATACAATCAATTATTAATAATACAAATTATATTTTCAATAATTGATTAATTTCTCTGACCTGTACCCCTTCCCTAAACCTCTCCAGTCCTTTTCGTTCACTTCTCTTCCTTCCCCTTCAACTCTTCTGCCAGAAGAAGGAGCCATTGGCTCTGAAAGATTATAAAAGTTAAACCCTTTTATGTGTGTGTTCCCCTGCCACTGCTTGGTGAGTAGATTTTTTACATTATATAATCCTTTAATGAGTTAGATAATGGAAAATTTTTGATGAAATACAAACAATGAAAGGAGTAATGGTACCAACTGATGATATAATTTATGCATTGAGTTGTTGACAGGCACATAAACAAGGTTGATAATATTGTGCAATTAAACTGCAGCTAAGGGGACTATGTAGCTGCGCATCTGTACTCTGTGTGTATATGTGTTCTGTTAAATCTGAAGGAGGACGTGTTCAAGAGCTTAGCAGCATTCAGAACCTTGTTTATGTGCTTACTAATGACTCATCATCTCAACTATACTGTACAGGCTGCCCTGCCAATTTAATAATTTCCTTAACTATTATGTGGTTCTCATTGTGCCCTACGTGCCAAGTAAGATCATAGCTTCAGTGGGGGCTGTTTGTTCCTGTGAAGTGCGAGCTGTTAATAATCTGCCCTTATGCAATAGCTGCATGTAGCCTATAGGAGCCATGGGAGAAGATTCAAATGTTGTCCACTGGCTGCCACTGAAGACTGTAGATTCCAAGTCACAAACACTGGCATCCAGCTAGTTGCAACATGTTTCTTTCCTTACTGCTTTGGAGTTCTAAGTCCTGAATCACATACTTCCATCTCTAATGTTTCACCTTTTGGCCCCACCAAGAGTCTGGTGCCCCTGCAACCTGACCAGGGCATGCATGACTGTAACCTACACAAAAAATCAACTTCCCTTAGGTTCCTAAAAAAAATCTACATTTTATGATTTAACGACCATAAAGATGGCCAAACCTTCACTATCCTAACTAGGCTCACTTTGCAGCTGAACAATATAGTGAGTTTTACCTTTGCTCCTGCAGGAAGTCTAAAATATATTCTTCAAGCACATTTTTATTTCTTTTTGTGGGTGAAGTATACCTTAGTTTTTATGTAGTGACTTGGAATCTGGAGGAATTACAGAACATGGTGTATAACTGAATGACTCCCCTCCCCTCAATTACACAGATGTTTCATCTGCCATTATTCATCTGAAGTTATCTTTTGGACTACACTTCCCAAAATAGATATTTGTACACACATTTATAAGAAAATATTCAACAAAAATAATCAATTTGTGGAAGTATAATGTAATCGGAAAGATTAAAGAAAATCTACTCACCAAGCAGTGGCAGGAGAACACATACATAAAGATATTGATATTTGCAAGCTTTTGGAGCCAGTGGCTTCTTCTTCTGGCAGAAGGGTTGAATGGGAAGGAAGAGGGACAAAGGAAAAGGACTGGTGAGATCCAGGAAATTGGGAGAGTTTGGAAAAATTGCCAAGAACTCCAAGGGACTTACTGGAGAGGATGAGAAGGAAAGTCTCTGGGTAAGGGGAGATTTACTGGACCGGATGGGAAGGGAAGGGAAGTTTTTCCTTCTCATCCTGTCTGGTAAATCTCCCCTGACCTGCAGTTCTGGTCGACTTTTTCTGAAATCCCCATTTCCTAAACTTCACCAGTTCTTTACCTTTACCCCTCTTCCTTCCCCTTCAACTCATCTGTAAGGAGAAAAAAGCTATTGGCTCCAAATGTTTGCAGATTTCAGTACCCTTATATGGGCATTCTCCTCCCACAGTTTGGAGAGGAGATTTTTTTTTCTATCCAATTACATTATATTTTCAAACATTTATAAAAATGTGGTTTATGGTAAATTCTGTGGAATTATGCTTGAAAATGACCTGACCTTCTTACATTAGCATCAATACTGTATATTCAAAGAGGGAGTTTCATCACTGTAAAAGACTGGTGACAAATAAATGAGCAATAAAATGATCTATTAATCACTCAAGTGCAGCTGCAAGCTCAATATATAATGGATTACTGAAGTTCTGTTGTTGTGAAAGGTTAGTAGCATTAGTCACAATGCTGTTCTACTGAAGATGATGTTTCTTATCTACCCATTACATTTTCTATTTCTGAGTATATAATCACTATACTACTGTTAGGAAGTGTTTCTTGCCTTGCTGTTTATGAAGCATTTTGGAATAAAATTAATCAATGTGATACAGTCATGCTCAAGAATATAAGAAAAACAAACTCATAAATAATTAATGCATAGTTGACAATGCAACCATTGCAAGTTGTCAACATGAGCAGAAAAAATAAGTTTGTTTCTATACCACTCTTAAAGTACTACATATATACAGTGTTGTAAATATTATTTACACACATTACACTGCACACTTATATTGTAAAATATAATTATTTCTATTCAAAAATGCATGCAGCCCACATATAACAAATAGAAAACTTTTGGTAAGGAACATGGTAATATACTGAAGAACATGCTTCAATAAATATCACAGGAAGGTAAATCACCAGTTCTCACAATATAAATGACATTATGAGCAGTGTATAGAACACACTGATAGACTGCACCTTTTAAGATTTACTTGTATTCTCTTCATTTCTCACTGTTTCACGATTAAGTGAAAAAGTGATCCACTTTTCCTGTAATTATCTACTCAGGTGCATGTTGTGATTTACCATCAACTATTAAGATCCTGACTGATAGTTACAAGAAACAACTGTTATAAAAAATTGTAAGCTGATGTTTGACTAAAAATCCTAAATATTTTAATTCGGATATAATAAGTTATTAAATGCCATCATGTACAAAGATGCAAAGTATTAATATACATCTGAACAATAATCAAATATCAACATTTTTCATATATATTTTTATTTTTTAAAAATACACTGAGCTTTATAGTCAATGAATAAGTTATTTGTTAACTACAGCCAAAAAGCATTTTGTAGCACTTCATTCAGCCATGCATATCTGAAGAGCCCACTGTAGCGTAAAAGGCAATCACATCAATTGCGTTTACTATTTGGTTTACTATTACAGTAGCTGAAAACAAATAAATATCTCTCTCTGTATTACTGAAGTAATAACGGTCAATAACAGAACATCACTGGTGCACTGCATTAAAAATACATGGTTGTAAACAAAAAGAAAGGTGTCATGTAATGTTTAACATCATTATTTTTGAAGGCAACTTCGAAAGACAAAGCTACAAACTTTGTTAATTTTTAATGTTTTTATTCTCAAAAGGCAACTTCAGAACACTGTATGCAAAGTGATGTTCTGCACATGTAAACTAAGAAATGAATATTTTCTACTACTCACGAGTGCCTTGTTTCCCTCATTATAACATTTCCTGGGTCTGTTTTCCTGATTTCACTTTCCCTTGCAGCTTCTGTAAGTGATTTAAATGCTGTCGAATGGATGCTGTAAAGAAGTTTCCAATTTTGTAAGAAAGTGAGAATAATAGATAATTTATCTTTCTGCTTAATAAATGTCATAGAAATTCATTACATGGTTTCTTTTAAGTTTAAGTGAAGTGAAGCATAAAACTATATTAATATGTAACATATAAATAATAAACAAGCAAAATTAATTAGATGCATGTGAAGTGCTGAAACTGTGTGCTAAACCAAGACTAACACGACACCTTCATTTTGAGGACTGATTCAATAACTTGTTATTTGAGAATAATTTTTCACTAGGTTCACTCTATTTCCTCCCAATTTCAAAGAAGTCATCCATTATATTTTGGAACTGGCTGCTCCAGAAGAAAGCATATGCTGTAATAATGTGTTGCATATGGTGATATGGGGAGTGGGGATTAAGATAGAATAGAATGGACATGGGACCACTGAGAGAATGGTATGGTGGGAGATTCATTGGCTACAAAAACTAAAGTAAGAGGAAAAGAAAGAAATAATAAAACAAATAACTGATTTTTTGAGAGGTTGGGAGGATGGATTCCAGGATTGTGGCATAGAAGTAGAGTTTAATGGGAAGGGGAGTGTGTTAGTGTGAGGTGGGATGTGAGAATCCACACAGCATGGGCTGTGAAGCAGCCACTGAGCTTGGTCACATACTCAGTAACATGTTCAGCCATTACATGGTCACCTTTGATCTAGACCACAGTATTGTAGTGCCCATTCATACACATAACAGAACAACTTAATTCATTTTATGAGAAAAATCAGTGGATACCATGTGCTAACAACACAGATGCAATAACATGAAGACAAATATGATTTTAACATCTCTCCAGATTCATCGCCATAGTAGATCAGCTATACAACAACAAAGGATATGCAACAACAAAGGATATGCAACAAAACATACTTATAAGTAATCTGTCTCAATGACAATCAGAATTCCACTGCAAGACTAACATGAAACAGACGTAACATTAATAAAAAATAACACTGGAACTGAAACTCCCTGGAAGATTAAAACTAAGTGCTGGACAAGGACTCAAGGACCTTTCTACATCTACGTCTACATAGATACTTCGCAGGCCACCATACACTGTGTGGCAGATGGTACCCTGTACCACTACTAATCATTTCCTTTCCTGTTCCACTCACAAATATGGCGAGGGAAATACAACTGTATACATCCCTCCACATGAGCCCTAATTCCCTGTATTCTTCATGGTCGTTATGTGCAATGTATGTTGGCAGCAGCAGAGCAGTTAGGCAGTCAGCTTCAAATGCTGGTTCTCTAAATTTTCTCAATAGTGTTTCTAAAAAAGAGCATCACTTTCCCTCCAGGGTTTCACACTTGAGTTCCTGAAGCATCTCCATAACACTTACGTGTTGTTCGAACCTAATAGTAACAAAGATAGCTACCTGCCTTTGAACCGCTTCGATGTCTTCCTTCAATCTGACCTGGTTCGGATCCTAGACACTCAAACAGAATTCAAGAATAGGTTGCACCAGCATCCTGTACACAGTCTCCTTAACAAGTGAACCACTGTTTCCTAAAATTCTCCCAATAAACCAAAATCGACCATTTGCCTTCCCTAACATAGTTCTCACCTGCTCGTTATCACTTTGCAATGTTATGCCCAGATATTTTAACAACTTGACTGTGTCAAGCAGGACTCTAGTAATACAGTATCTGAACATTACAGGTTTGATCTTCCCACTGGCTGACATTAACTTACATTTTTACACATTTATCTAGAGCTAGCTGCCATTAATCACACCAACTGGAAATTTTGTCTATGTCACCTTGTATCTTCCTACATTCACTCTACTTTGACACCTTACCATACACCACATCATCATCAGCAAACAACCACAGATTGCTGCCCACCATACCATTTATGCCTTTTGCACACAAATACTCTACTTATTGAACCACCCAATTGCAACTCGTGACCTGAACGCACAACTTTTCCTCCCCAAGTACCTCTCTCCCACTTTCCAAACTTGAATCAATACTCACTCATGACACAAGACAGCTTTGCAAGTGACAAATATTGTAGTACTGAAAACACACCTTCAGTTGCTGTGATAATATGTGGATGACTAACAAATCATCTCAACCAAACTACATCTGTGTTTCAAACAAAATAATATGGGAACTGCTATGGGTTCACATACTCATGTATTTCATTAAGACTGTCAGTGATTGTTCCTCTCTTTTGGTAGACTATTTTGTCACAGAGTGGCTTTAAGTGATTATAAATAACTTCAGGCTCCGAAAGGTTGTTGTTGGTCATAATTTACAATCTGCAGAAATTTTACATGATATGTATTCATCCTGCCCTAATTGCTATCGACTCAGTATCTCATAAGTAGGTTTTTTATGTTTACATTTGTGTTGATTATATACCGTTTTGGACTTTCTTTGTGATTACGATTTAGAATATTTGTTTAGAAGCCATTATGTAAATAGCAAATCATTCTATGATTAGTGGACAGAGAGGAGTCAATTTAACAATACCAAATTTGAAGTTGGAGGCTCTTTACATATTAAATACAAAAATATATGCTACCACACATTTTGGCATCATACACCACCTCTTAGGGAGATCGGTTTGGGTTACAGAGAAATATAAGAACATGCAGGGCAATACAGACACTATGAATATCTCACAAGACAACTTGAGGGCAACCAAACCTAAAATAATAGAATTTGTAGATTTACAGAAAGTTTTTGACAATGTTGATTGGGCTACATACTGAAACTTCAAAGGCAGTAGGGATAAAATACAGAGAACAAAAGGTTATAGACAACCTGTATGGGAACCAGACTGTACTTTAAAAGAGTCAAAGGACACAAAAGAGGTAATGACCGAGAAGAGAGTAACACATGATTGTTGTCTCCCTCCATGTTATTCAACAAGTACACTGAATAAACAGTAAAGAACATCAAGGGGAAATTTGCAAAGAGAATTAAAGTTCAGAAAGAAAAAATAAAAACATAACGGTTTGCAGAAGACATTATAATTCTGCCAGGAGTTGGAAGATTGGTTGAACAGAAAGGATAGTGTCTTGAAAAGTTATATGATGAGTAACAACAGAAGTAAAACAAAGGTAATGGATTGTAGTAGAATTAAGTCAGATGATGTTGAGGAATTACATTACAAAATGAGACACTAAAGATTGTACATGTATTCTGACACTTGGGTGGCGAAGTAATGGGTGATGGCCAGATTAAAAGAGGATGTAAAATACAGACAAGCAATAGTATGAAAAGCAGACCCGTAAAACTAAGTATTTACCTGGAATGTAACCTCATATAGAAGTGAAATGTGGACAATATACGAGGGCGGTTCAGAAAGTAACCTCCGATTGGTCACAGTGCGGGTTGTGGGGGGAGTAGCGACGCCATCTGTGCGTTCACGCACTCAACAGGTCAGTCGGCATCAAGCCGTGGTCGAGTGAACGTCGTACCTGCGCTAGTTTAGTTTTTGTGGCAGTTTGAAATGTGTGCTGCAATAGAAAACCCCGCCAAATGTGAAGTGCGTGCTGTCATAAGGTTTTTTACAGCCAAAGGATATTCTGCAGCAGCTATTCATCGTGAGCTTTGTGCCGTGTACGGACCAAGAGTTATGAGTGAAGGAGTTGTCCGTGAATGGGTACGTTTATTTAAAAGTGGACGAGAAAACGTTCATGATGAAGAGAGGAGTGGTAGACCATCATTGGTGACTGACGAACTCGTTCAGACAGTTGATGCAAAAGTTCGTGAAAATCGACATTTCTCAATGTCGGAGTTGTCTACTGGTTTTCCACAGATTTCTAAGACTCTCTTGTACGAGATAGTGACAGCAAGATTGGGTTACCGTAAGTTCTGTGCACGATGGGTGCCCAAAATTCTTACCGACCACCACAAAACTCAAAGAATGGCCTCTGCATTAGACTTTCTGTCACGTTATGAGGACGAAGGAGAACCATTGTTAAACAGAATCGTGACCGGTGACGAAACCTGGATTAAGTACGTGAACCCTGAGACAAAAGAACAATCGAAGATGTGGGCACATTCAAATTCGCCTACCAAACCAAGAAAAGCCTCGCAAGATTTTTCTGCCAGAAAACTGATGGCAACGGTGTTTTGGGATGCCAAAGGGGTGTTGTTGGTTGAATTCATGGAACGTGGTACGACCATTAATCAAGACGTGTACTGTGAAACAATAAAAAAGTTACGACGGGCTATACAGAACAAATGCCGTGGTATGCTGACTTCCGGTATCGTTTTTTTGCACGATAACGCCCGTCCTCACTCTGCTCGCAGAACAACGGCCCTTCTTGAGTCCTTCAAGTGGGACGTTATCAACCATCCACCTTACAGCCCAGACCTGGCGCCAAGTGATTATCACCTCTTCATGCATTTGAAGAAATGGCTCGGGTCACAGCGGTTTGATGACGACGAAGAGCTCAAAGATGCGGTCACAGGCTGGCTCCAGGCACAAGCGGATGATTTTTATGCAGAAGGAATTTCAAAGCTTGTGAAGAGATATGATAAGTGCCTCAATCGCTATGGAGACTATGTAGAAAAATAGTGCAAAGATGTAGTTGTAAGATGTATATATTAAAATATTTTTATTTAACCTGGTGTATTTTTTTAAATCAACCGGAGGTTACTTTCTGAACGGCCCTCGTACATTTCAGACAAGAAGAGAACAGAAGCTTTTGAAATTTGGAGCCACTGAAGAAAGCTGGAGATTAGATGTGTGGATCAGATAACTAATAAACAGCTACTGAATTGAATGGGGGAGAAAAGAAATTTATGGCACAACTTGACTAAAAGAAGGAATGATAGATAAGACCTTTCCTAAGGCATCAAGGAATTGTCAAGTTGATAATGGAAAGAGGTGTAGGATGTAAAAATTGTAGAGGGAGACCAAGACTGAGGACATTAAGCAGTTTCACATGGATGTAGGTTACTGTAGTTATGTAGAGAAGGAAGGAAATTAGGAAAGAAGATTGTAGTTTAACATCTCACTGACTGTGAGATCTTTAGAGGGGGAGCACAAGCTCAGATTATGAAAGTATGGGGAAGGAAATTGGATGCGCTCTTTTCAGAGGAACCAACTGCATTTGCCTGGAGTGATTTAGGGAAATGATGGAAAACTTAAATCTGGATGGCCAGATGGGTATTTGAACCTTCATCCTCCCGAACGTGAGTCTACTGTGCTAACCACTGTGCCACCTCACTTATGCAGAGATGAAGATGCTTACACAGGATATACTAATGTGGAAACCTTGCCTCAAACCAGTCCACACACACACACACACACCTCATATTCTACCATGAAGGAGAACTTTCAAGGATCAGGAGTGAGTCAAATTATATATTAATTGGCAGGATCAGCCACTGAAGGCTATTTCTATAAAGTATGCTAACAACCAATTATGATTTGTACTTACCAACTCACACTGCGGATTCCTTCAAGATGGGAATTATTTTACACACCAAATGTAAAATTCACAAAAGGAAACTATAAAATTATAAAACAGCATTGCTGGCCAGTACTTACCTTCAGGGGGTGAAATTTTTAACACTGCTGATACACACATATAATAATATAAAACACTAGGATATCACTGCTTTCACAATGATAAGTTCCTTCCTTGGAAAAGAGAGATGGATAAGTTTAGGAAGGTCAAAAATAAGGGGCAGGTCACTAGGATTGCAGGATGAGAGGGTCTCATGTTTTGTGAGTATGATGATTGATGGGCTACAAAGATGAAGAGGGAGGTACCAGAGAGAGTAAGATGTCAAAGAAAGTAAATCAGTGAGAGGTAATGAGAACAGAGTGAGATGTAAAGATGGATTAGAGGATGCGGAATGAATAGGGCAAATAAGAACTAGGAGGAAAAGGAGATGAAAAATAAAAATCCATTTCTCCTCCCGAAGTAGGAAAGTACTGATCAGCAATTCTGCCTCATACTTTGAGAATTATTTCACATGATCCTTACAAAACTATCAGTAATTAAGGACAAGACACAATCTTTAATATACACTGTAGCTAACACTTACACCTTGTAGGACACATCTGCTATCAGTGTACTAAATGGGATGAGAATGAGTCCAAGCCAAAAAACAGGTGAAGTACACATCATTCGATCCATTCCCAGCATAACAGCTCCAACAGGGATGACAGGCCAAAAATTACTGTGGAATGAATGACAATATTAGCACCTGTATATTCAGTATGATGCTGTAACTGTACAAAATGCAAACCTAAATATGGGGTGGTCAAAAAGTCTCTCCGCAGTCCCATATAATTGTTAGCCACATATGCCATATGCCGCAGTGAATATACCGAAATGAAACTCGGTGAAATAAAAGTTATTAATTTATTGAATATTCATTTTTACTTACAAATTTTCACATTAAATGTTGAAAGTGTCCCCCCTGTTGTTGAATACAGAATTCAATTCTGTCTAATCATGTTTCCAAACACAAGCTGTAACATTTCTTCTGTAACAGAAGCAGTGAAAGTGGATATTGCAGTTTTCAATACATCGATGGATTTTGGAAGGTTTTTATAGACAGTTGCTTTCGCTGCACCCCAGAAGAAAAAGTCAGGTGGTGTTAGGTCAGGCGATCGTGGAGGCCAAAACATCAGCAAGCAGTGACATTGAAACATGAGCTGTACGCGCAGTTGCACCATCATGTTGAAAATAACCGTTCAGTATTTCATTTAACACAAGTTCTCCTATGAATGGGAACAGAATATCACTGCAGTATTGTTGTACGTTTATTGTTTTGTTGAAAAATATGGGACCCACAATCCAATGTCTAGAAATTGCAATCCAATGTCTAGAAATTGCTATCCCAACTCCTATTTTCACAGAATGAAGTGGTTCCTCATGAATATACAATGGATTTGCAGTACACCACATACAAGAATTTTGCGAGTTCATGTACCCGGATAAATGAAACCACGCCTAATCAGTGAAAAACATTTCATTAAGAATATCCCTTCCATTTTGTTGAACGAAATTTTTGAACCATTGACAATAATGCACTCTCTTGCCATGATCAGTATTTTTCAGTTCTTGCACGACTGTCACTTTGTATGGGATAAGTTCTAATTTTTTCCTTACAGCTGTGTAGGCCATTATGACACTAACATCAATTTCCTGGGCAAGTTTTCTTACTGACTTGGTCGGACTCATGGACATTATATCAGAAATATCGAGTAGTTTATCCTCAGACAAAACGTTACGATGACCGCTTCTCGGTGCATCTGTCACTGAACCTGTACTTCGAAATTTGCTAATCAAATCTCGCACAGTATTGCAATGTGGAAGTGTTGTCTCTGGGAAAACTGAATTAAATGTTTGATGAACTGAAACTGTTTATTTACTGCCAGCTTTGAGCACTTGTTCAACTAAAGACACACATTCTTCAACGGTTAGCATTTTGGCAGTGACAAAAACGAAACAAACGAACAAAGGAACTAAACTTTAACGTTCACGTCAACACATAATGACACACACCAATGATACTACTGTCGCTGGCTGAGATAAACGAAACAGTGAAGTGTTGGGAGAGTCCACTTAAAGGGAAGTAACCCAGGCAGGCGAACAATCCTATGGCATGTGCGGCTAACAACCGTACAGCACTGCAGAGAGACTTTTTGAACATTCCGTATGTCCAATAAGAAGCTTTTCCACAAGTACAACCACATTAGATATGACAATGACTGGTTATTAATACAGGTATTGTGTCTGTTCTTTCAGACAACATGCACATCTTTAAGAACAGACACCATCGTGTTGATCCTCGATGAGAAACAGCTTGCTTAATGGCGATACAAAAAAATTTGTGATGGAATGAGATTCAAACACACACACACACACACACACACACACACACACACACACACACACACACACACATTGACTCTCTTTATGAGAAACAGCTTAATGGTGGTAGATGAAAATTTGTGATGGACTGGGATTTGACCCCGGATTTCCCACTCCATGTGAGCGGTCACCTTATCCTCTTTGGCTGTCTGAGCAGTCTCCCATTCAACCCAAATCTCCATATGTCACACACTACTGAGAAGTGTCCCTTTTATTATTCCTCTCTGCTCGTAGCCCTATTGTATTCCCATGAGAGGTCACATCATTGTGTATCTGCACTGAAAGATCAATGTGCCGTCAGGTACATGTGTTATATAGGTATGGTATCTGTTTTTTTGGACATGGGCAGGGGACACTACTCAGTAATGTGCGACATATGGAGATATGGGTCGAACAGGAGATGTACTTAAATAGTTGAAGTGTTTAAAGTGACTGCTTGCATAAAATGGGAAATTTGCATTTGAATCCCCAAATTTTCACCTATCACCAATGTGTTATTTCAATGCCCCAATGCAGCAAAATGTTGGAAATTCCTTTTGTCATTATCATTAATATATCATTGCATATTTCTTGACAACTGATGAAATTGCAATTCTAAATAGAAATCTGCTACGTAAGTTGAGAAATGAGCATTTCTGTAAGTAACATGTCTTCCTGTAAATATTCCACAAATAACTCTAACCTTATAAGCTTCACACATTGAGGACTAATAACTGTGGACAAACAGCTAGGTGATTGGGGAAAGAAGTGCTAACTATTTAGTATACAACACGACAACTATACCTGGGACATTTTATTGCACAACACAGGATACGACCAAACAGGCACCAATTGAAAGGTCAACAGCATTCAGAATCAGGATTTTGTTAGCCACTCCGTTCATTAGATATCATACTTCTTTCCAAATGTTGGCTTATTGGATATGTGTTCTGTGGATGGAAATTCTCCCCTTAAAGCCTAGGTTACATGAATAAACTGAGATGTGAAGTTTGTTTCTTGAAACCAGTGTTGCAAAACAGTTTTCATAAATGGCTGTCTATACAGTGGCATCAGTGAACACTTCAGTTTTGACATTTAGTGAGTACCAAAGCACTGTTTTTAACTCTGAAATGAAATTGTGGCAGTTATATTTGTAGTAAAGGAGTTCAGGCTTGTCTGACTGAGATACGTACAAAAAAAAAAGAACAAAAATGCTTGAATTCCTGACGGGCTAAAGAGAAGATGTCATCTTGGGTATTCAATGACATAATTTTGGCCCACTACTCCAAAAGTTACTTTAACCATGTAAGAATGATATCTGAAACATTCATGGATCTTAACAGAGTTTAAGAGGCTATGAGGAAAGAATGTACACTAATGTATGAAATATCATCATCACAAATGAAACTGGAGAACATATAGCTATTTTTTGGTAAGTGGAGATTTTTTATCCTCATCCCTGTAATACCCATATCGTGTTCCATAACTGATAAATTTGTTCCAGGTATTTGTGATGCCACCTTTCTGTGGTTGTTTCTTATCTCTGGCTTTCTGACATCAAGCTTTACACTTCTATGTTCTAAATTTTCTATTTTCACAATTATCTTCACAGTATAATCTTTGGGCCACTTTCACATCTATACAGCGGTGGAAGGAGATGGGGAGAGATAGAGGGGGGGAGGAGAGAGAGAGATAGAGAGAGAGAGAGATAGAGAGAGAGAGAGAGAGAGAGAGAGAGAGAGAGAGAGAGAGATATCTATGTTCAGTCCAGATGTTTGGATCATGGTCATATGATGTCCTCTTATTACTCTCATGTCACACATAATGAAACAGCTATGCAGCTTCTCTTCCTTTCTTTGTTTCAAGGGTTGATAATTACCTTACTGTAGGGATCACATAAATACACGTGGCATGATTGTGACTGTTATGAGAGACGTTCATGTAAATCAAATTTTTCCAATATACTTTTTGTTAATATGTCTGTCTTTCAGGGTGCACTAAAAGGCCTTAATGGTTTGCTGTCTACTTCCATACAGCTAAATATTCCTTGTTCCACACAGGTAAATATTCCTTGTTAGCTGCTCCAGGTTACAATCTCAGTGAGGGACAAATCTAGGATTGTCCCATACAATTACTTCCATTATGCCTTTTATTAAAACTAGTGTATATGTAATTACTTCCATTATGCCTTTTATTAAAACTAGTGTATATATTCCACCAGATATACAAACCTGTACACAGCAACAAAGATAAACCACATGGCAATTGAGCCCCAGATTGCAAGATGAGTGAGCCACGTCCACGCATTTGTCACCAAGCCAGCCTTCAAACATACTGTCACTACGACATACTGAAACAAAGAACGTATTTTATATCAGGTGATGCCATAATAAAATACAAATATATCATGTAATAATTTCATCAGGAGCAGTGACATTACAAGTCAGTCTGATTTCCCCTTCTGGCACACCCATCTCAACATGCAAGCTGAGTGAACAACCCCTATCTCTCAAACTTCGAAAAGCCACTTAACTTTCCTCACTAAGCAGAAAACACAGTTCACAAGTCTATGAATAGTTTTCTCTACTTTTAAATGTATCAACTAATAGCACTTGAATTTCATCTCCTGGAGACAAATACTGGTCAGCTATTTAGCCTCTTTGTAATTTTACAGTTTTCTCGAGTAAATTATCTTTTTGATATTACACATCATTAATGTTCACTGAAGTTAAAATTAGCAAAACAAAATTAAGAGGAAGGTTCCTAATTTAAAAAAGGCAGAGTCAAATTGTTATATTAAGTAGTTTTACTCAGAACTGACTTGTAAACAAAATTCTTCGATTTTATTATGAAAATGATAGTAGCTACTCATCGTATAGCAGAGATGCTGAGTCGCAGATATGCACAACAAAAAGATTGCCAAACAAAGCTTTCAGCAAAACAGGTCTTCATCAAAATTAGACCCCCCCCCACCCCCAAGCATGCACATGTGTGCACGAAATGCAGCTCATACACACACATGTTGTATATATATATATATATATATATATATATATATATATATATATATGTGTGTGTGTGTGTGTGTGTGTGTGTTTGTTTTGTCTAATTCTGATGAAGGCCTGTTTGGCTGAAAGCTTTGTTTGATTGACAGTCTTTCTGTTGTGCCTATTTGTGACCCAACATCTTTACTATATGGCGAGTAGTAACTATCCTTTTCATAATATTGTCATTATTCCATCCTGGGTTTTCCATTTTTTGATTGTATCTTCCCATTATCATTATCAGTTTTGACCATCACCAGATTATCTCTTTAAAAGGAGAGAGGAAAAAAAGGGAAACACTCTCCTTCAGAGGGATGCCTACAACTATGCAGTAAAAGTGTATCTCCATGAGAGGTGCCCATGACGTAAACAGGTTTGCACTCAGGTTGGGAATGTTGAAGGCTGCAGTTAACTGCAAAATAATATAAAGCCTGAAACTCATAAACTGGACAACATAAAATTTAAAAAATTCACTATATTAATATGATTGTCAGATACAACCTACTCAAAAGCAAAAACTAGTAAAAAATACATAACTACTGGTGTAGGAAAGTTAGAAGTTTACTAGAAATGAGGTACATAGTGTTTGTCTTTAGAGGTGATTCGCAATTGACAAACTTGCCATTGGCTGTTCCAAGTGAACACTCAACATAAAAAATGAAACATCTGTTCAGACAAGCTTCAATTACATCAATATGAACTGTCAGAAAAGAAAGATGGTAGAGAATAAAGGTAGTAATAAAACAGCTTTTGGTTCTCATTTGAAAAAATGAGGACACGATGTGGGGTACACACTTCAGCATCCTGGCATGAAATGAGCACACAATGTAGGGTACACACTTCAGCATCCTGGCATGTCATTATATTCCAGTAGGATGCCAATAATTGACATGTACATGAAATTTTTATTAATATAAAAACATCAGTTGTTAAATGAACAAAACTTTTTCAAGTACTTAATATATTTATCCTCCTCCTTTTGCAAGGGTTCTCTTCTGTCAGTGAGTCCTCAAGTAGTAGGTGTATGATATTGAATATTTGGTGGACACCAGTGGTTACTGGTATCCAGTTTGTCGCAGACACATAAAATCTGTATGTGGACGTCATCTACTCTGCTACTAATTCTACTAATAAATGTCCAACTTATTTACATCAGTGCCATGTTACTTTTAGTTTGAGATGGGCATGTCTTACAATTAAATTAATGTTCTAAATATTTTAAAATTATATTTGCAGTTTCAGAGTTGTAAGCTTTATACTATTATACAGTTAAATACAGCTTTGATCTCCACCTATCAGATTGTATATATGTTTACACTGCGAGTGCCTCTCTTCACCTGTTCAGTTCCAATTTTACTGAAGTGCTGCATGTTTCCTTTTGACGAGTTACTACATAAAATATTCAAATGCATGTTAGCTGTGTATGGAAGCTGATTTGAGTTTCTAACTTAGTTACTTAGATAATTTACGTTATTATTGTTATTATTATTATTATCATTATTATTAAACAATGGAAAATCCAGGATGGAATGTAACAATATAATGAAAAGGACAGTTGATGCTCACCATACAGCAGAGATGCTGAGTCGCAGAAGGGAATAACAAAAAGATTTGGAAAGTTAACTTTTGGCCAATAAGGCCTTTGTCGAAAGTAGACAACATACATACACGCACACACTCACGCAAACGCAACTCACACACATATGACATGGTAGTCTGGCTCCAACTGTCAGACACTGTGGCCATGTGTGTCAGTTTTGAGTGTGTGCATATGTGTAAGCTATCTATTTTTGACAAATGTCTTGTTACCTGAAAATTAACTTTCTGACAGTCTTTTTGTTGTGCCTTAGTGCGATTCGGCATCTCCATTATATTACTATTATTATTTTATTATTGTAATGTGTAAAAGGTGGTAGGTAGGAATTACTAACACATATGTATATATTTAATAATAATGATAACTTAAAAATGATCAGCATGTAGGCATACATTCAACATAATTTGCTTTGTGAATGTAAAATGATTTGTTCCACACTATTATCATTTATCTTGAAAATGATCCATGCAACATGAAACTAACTAACCAATTATTCTGCTTTTTTTACTTTTTTCCAAACAGATCATCTGATGATGGCTTTTAATCTGAATCTGTTAATAGTTCCATGTGTATGAGCCGTGACTAGAAAGACAGTGTAAAAGAATTTAGTTAGAGCTTATCTGCTACTGCTTGCTTAGTATTCACAAAATTACATGAGATTTATTGAAGAATGAGGATTACCTACATCTAAAAACAGAAAAACCAGCATGGAAAAACAACAATATGAAAAGGACCGATTGCTACTCACTCCACAGAGGAGGCAGTGAGCTGTAGACAGACACAATGAAAAAAAATGCTAAGAATATGAGACATACTTAGCTATGGTCCATTATCAGACATAGAAACACACAGTCACAGTCATCCCCAATAATGACAGTGGCCATGTGTGTGCAAGTTGTGCTTGTGTGAACGTAGATAAGTTTTCAATTTCTGGCAAAGAACTTGTCCTTTAGCAGAATGTATCTAGCATTCTTTTTCATTGTGCCCGTCTGTGATTCAGTACCACCTCTATCTACTCTTTCCATTGCCAATTACGAGGGCGGTTCAGAAAGTAACCTCCGATTGGTCACAGTGCGGGTTGTGGGGGGAGTAGCGACGCCATCTGTGCGTTCACGCACTCAACAGGTCAGTCGGCATCAAGCCGTGGTCGAGTGAACGTCGTACCTGCGCTAGTTTAGTTTTTGTGGCAGTTTGAAATGTGTGCTGCAATAGAAAACCCCGCCAAATGTGAAGTGCGTGCTGTCATAAGGTTTTTTACAGCCAAAGGATATTCTGCAGCAGCTATTCATCGTGAGCTTTGTGCCGTGTACGGACCAAGAGTTATGAGTGAAGGAGTTGTCCGTGAATGGGTACGTTTATTTAAAAGTGGACGAGAAAACGTTCATGATGAAGAGAGGAGTGGTAGACCATCATTGGTGACTGACGAACTCGTTCAGACAGTTGATGCAAAAGTTCGTGAAAATCGACATTTCTCAATGTCGGAGTTGTCTACTGGTTTTCCACAGATTTCTAAGACTCTCTTGTACGAGATAGTGACAGCAAGATTGGGTTACCGTAAGTTCTGTGCACGATGGGTGCCCAAAATTCTTACCGACCACCACAAAACTCAAAGAATGGCCTCTGCATTAGACTTTCTGTCACGTTATGAGGACGAAGGAGAACCATTGTTAAACAGAATCGTGACCGGTGACGAAACCTGGATTAAGTACGTGAACCCTGAGACAAAAGAACAATCAAAGATGTGGGCACATTGAAATTCACTTACCAAACCAAGAAAAGCCTCGCAAGATTTTTCTGTCAGAGAACTGATGGCAACGGTGTTTTGGGATGCCAAAGGGGTGTTGTTGGTTGAATTCATGGAACGTGGTACGACCATTAATCAAGACGTGTACTGTGAAACAATAAAAAAGTTACGACGGGCTATACAGAACAAATGCCGTGGTATGCTGACTTCCGGTATCGTTTTTTTGCACGATAACGCCCGTCCTCACTCTGCTCGCAGAACAACGGCCCTTCTTGAGTCCTTCAAGTGGGACGTTATCAACCATCCACCTTACAGCCCAGACCTGGCGCCAAGTGATTATCACCTCTTCATGCATTTGAAGAAACGGCTCGGGTCACAGCGGTTTGATGACGACGAAGAGCTCAAAGATGCGGTCACAGGCTGGCTCCAGGCACAAGCGGGTGATTTTTATGCAGAATGAATTTCAAAGCTTGTGAAGAGATATGATAAGTGCCTCAATCGCTATGGAGACTATGTAGAAAAATAGTGCAAAGATGTAGTTGTAAGATGTATATATTAAAATATTTTTATTTAACTTGGTGTATTTTTTTAAATCAACCGGAGGTTACTTTCTGAACGGCCCTTGTATCTACACTTGTAAGGACATGTCCATTTACAGTAAACATTATTATCCATCATGTTGTTAACAATGATGTGGATACACAGTTAGTCAGCGAACAGTAGACAATTGCTGAGTGAGACCAGTGCGGTACCTTTTGACTCTATTTACCTTTGTTCAGTTTTCTTTGTTCCTTCCATGAGGTTGGGACCTCTTGAATTCCTGTGGAATGAAAACCATAGACAGCTGTATGTACGATCCTTTATTTGGAACCACAAAACCAGTTGTGGTTTCAAATAAAGGATCTTACATACAGCTTTTGCAGTTTTTCTTTCACAAGATGTACATTCACCGCTGAGGTTGTCCTGAACACACAGTATTTGCAAGCTTTTGATTTGTTCTTTATTTTATATCTCTTGCAGGGTTGTGCAATAAATTACATTTATAAATCATGTCAGTATACATGCTGTTTTTATTGAGACCAGTGATCCCACAAGTGGTGAACCCTAAAAACAATCAATACATGTGAAATGACACTGCTGGCTTCAACAAATGGCATTTCACTAGAACAATCTGTGTTTTGAACAGTGTACATACAAATTTTCACTCTCAAGCAGCTCTAGCTAACAGAAATTCTCCAGTATTTGTGGACTGTGTGCAGCCTAGAAACATTTTGCATCCTCTGCACCGAACAGCACAGTCACCACGATTCCGCCAAATATGCCACATCAGTCAAACTCGAGTTTGAAAATGCTCAAACTTTTGTTTGCCTCTTACGGTGTGCATGACAACATATTGCAGTTAATACTTACTACTGCCTCCCCCATGAACCACTGACCATGGACCTTGCCGTTGGTGGGGACCTTGCATGCCTCAGCGATACAGATAGCCGTACCACAGGTGCAACCACAACGGAGGGGAACCCGTTGAGAGGCCAGACAAACGTGTGGTTCCTGAAGAGGGGCAGTAGCCTTTTCAGTAGTTGCAGGGGCAACAGTCTGGATGATTGACTGATCTGGCCTTGTAACACTAACCAAAACGGCCTTGCTGTGCTGGTACTGTGAACGGCTGAAAGCAAGGGGAAACTACAGCCGTAATTTTTCCTGAGGGCATGCAGCTTTACTGTATGGTTAAATGATGATAGCATCCTCTTGGGTAAAATATTCCGGAGGTAAAACAGTCCCCCATTTCGATCTCTGGGTGGGGACTACTCAAGAGGACGTCGTTATCAGGAGAAAGAAAACTGGCGTTCTACAGATCGGAGCATGGAATGTCAGATCCCTTAATCGGGCAGGTAGGTTAGAAAATTTAAAAAGGGAAATGGATAGGTTAAAGGTAGATATAGTGGGAATTAGTGAAGTTCGGTGGCAGGAGGAACAAGACTTCTGGTCAGGTGAATACAGATTTATAAATACAAAATCAAATAGCGGTAATGCAGAGTAGGTTTAATAATGAATAAAAAATAGGAGTGCGGGTAAGCTACTAAAAACAGCATAGTGAACACATTATTGTGGCCTAATAGACACAAAGCCAACTAGTTCTGCACATGACGAAGAAATTGAAGAAATGTATGATGAAATAAAAGAAATTATTCAGATAGTGAAGGGAGGCGAAAATTTAATAGTCATGGGTGATTGGAATTCGGTAATAGGAAAAGGAAGAGAAGGACATGTAGTAGGTGAACATGGAACGGGGGCAAGGAACGAAAGAGGAAGCCGCCTGGTAGAATTTTGCACAGAGCACAACTTAATCATAGCTAACACTTGGTTCAAGAATCATAAAAGGAGGTTGTATACATGGAAGAAGCCTGGAGATACTAACAGGTTTCAGATATATCATATAATAGTAAGACAGAAATTTAGGAACCAGGTTTTAAATTGTAAGACATTTCCAGGGGCAGACGTGGACTCTGACCACAATCTATTGGTTATGAACTGGTGATGAAAAATGAAGAAACTGCAAAAAGGTGGGAATTCAATGAGATGGGACCTGGATAAACTGAAAGAACCAGAGGTTGTACAGAGTTTCAGGGAGAGCATAAGGGAGCAATTGACAGGAATGGGGGAACGAAATACAGTAGAAGAAGAATGGGTAGCTTTGAGGAATGAAATAGTGAAGGCAGCAGAGGATCAAGTAGGTAAAAAGACAAGGGCTAGTAGAAATCCTTGGGTAACAGAAGAGATACTGAATTTAACTGATGAAAGGAGAAAATATAAATGCAGTAAATGAAGCAGGCAAAGAGGAATACAAACGTCTCAAAAATGAGATCGACAGGAAGTGCAAAATGGCTAAGCAGGCATGGCTAGAGGGCAAATGTAAGGATGTAGAGGCTTATCTCACTAGGGGTAAGATAGATACTGCCTACAGGAAAATTAAAGAGACCTTTGGAGAAAAGAGAACCACTTGCATGAATATCAATGCTCAGATGGAAACCCAGTTCTAAGCAAAGAAGGGAAAGCAGAAAGGTGGAAGGAGTATATAGAGGGTCTATACAAGGGCGATGTACTTGAGGACAATATTATGGAAATGGAAGAGGATGTAGATGAAGATGAAATGGGAGATATGATACTGCGTGAAGAGTTTGACAGAGCACTGAAAGACCTGAGTCGAAACAAGGCCCCCGGAGTAGACAACATTCCATTAGAACTACTGACAGCCTTGAGAGAGCCAGTCCTGACAAAACTCTACCATCTGGTGAGCAAGATGTATGAGACAGGTGAAATACCCTCAGACTTCAAGAAGAATATAATAATTCCAATCCCAAAGAAAGCAGTTGTTGACAAATGTGAAAATTACTGAACTATCAGTTTAATAAGTCACGGCTGCAAAATACTAACGCAAATTCTTTACAGATTAATGGAAAACTTGGTAGACACCGACCTTGGGGAAGATCAGTTTGGATTCTGTAGAAATATTGGAACATGTGAGACAATACTGACCCTACAACTTATCTTAGAAGCTAGATTAAGGAAGTGCAAACCTACATTTCTAGCATTTGTAGACTTAGAGAAAGCTTTTGACAATGTTGACTGGAATACTCTCTTTCAATTCTGAAGGTGTCAGGGGAAAAATATAGGGAGCGAAAGGCTATTTACAATTTGTATAGAAACCAGATGGCAGTTATAAGAGGCGAGGGGCATGAAAGGGAAGCAGTGGTTGGGAAGGGAGTGAGACAGGGTTGTAGCCTTTCCCCGATGTTATTCAATCTGTATATTGAACAAGCAGTGAAGGAAACAAAAGAAAAATTCGGAGTAGGTATTAAAATACATGGAGAAGAAATAAAAACTTTGAGGTTCGCCGATGACATTGTAATTCTGTCAGAGACAGCAAAGGCCTCAGAAGAGCAGTTTAATGGAATGGATAGTGTCTTGAAAGGAGGATATAAGATGAACATCAACAAAAGCAAAACGAGGATAATGGAATGTAGTCGAATTAAGTCGGGTGATTCTGAGGGAATTAGATTAGGAAATGAGACACTTAAAATAGTAAAGGAGTTTTGCTATTTGGGGAGCAAAATAACTGATGATGGTCGAAGTAGAGGGGATATAAAATGTAGACTGGCAATGGCAAGGAAAGCATTTCTATAGAAGAGAAATTTGTTAACATCGAGTATAGATTTAAGTGTGAGGAAGTCATTTCTGAAAGTATTTGTATGGGGTGTAGCCATGTATGGAAGTGAAACATGGACGATAAATAGTTTGGACAAGGAGAGAATAGAACCTTTCGAAATGTGGTGTTACAGAAGAATGCTGAAGATTAGATGGGTAGATCACATAACTAATGAGGAGGTACTGAATAGGAGTGGGGAGAAGTTTGTGGCACAACTTGACTAGAAGAAGGGATCGTTTGGTAGGACATGTTCTGAGGCATCAAGGATCACCAATTTAGTATTGGAGGGCAGCGTGGAGGGTAAAAGTCGTAGAGGGAGACCAAGAGATGAATACACTAAGCAGATTCAGAAGGATGTAGGTTGCAGTAGGTACTGGGAGATGAAGAAGGTTGCACAGGATAGAGTAGCATGGAGAGCTACATCAAACCAGTCTCAGGACTGAAGACCACAACTACAACAACAACTTACTACTGATGCACTTGATGCCCAGGCTCTGTTGTTCATGCCGCCCCTAAACAGAGTACATATCAATACCTGAATGACAACATGCTTAAACGAGTGTGGAAATTGCAGGATCTACACATGCAGCAGGTTCTATACAGTGATGTTATTAGTGACTAATCTCCCTCAGAATTTTGGTGCCACCTTCATGCATTAGTTACAGAAATTTGAAGTATCTGGAGCAACACCCTACCAAGTATGATTTAACCAACTGCCATTTGACATTAAAAGTGCTGTGACTTCCAACAGTAGTGACATGTCTTCACAGTTGGACATTATTAACAAAACTCACAGTATTTTGCACACAGGTGGAGCATCTCAGTATTGTAATGGCATTATAGTCATAGTTTCACCTGATGCTGCAAGAGAACATCAGCTTCTGCTTGTAGAGCAGGTCCATGCACACAGGTAATATCCAGTGGCAAATAAAAGAAACAGAACTGCAGCATTGACACACACCAGCTGGGGCAGCAACACCCACTGGAGCACATGTTGAAGTATCAACAAACAGATGCTGACTCAGTGTTGGTACCACTTGCATATCAGAACACAAGCAAGGAAGTGCATCTCTCCTTGTGGTTACCCAAATGACAAAAATGACTGGATTTAGGCATGACCGGCAGCTCAAAGAAGAAGCACCCAACTACCAAAATTACTACTGATCAAGGAAGACTATTTGTTCCATGAAGTTGACAACCTGAGTGGTTTGCAAGACCACCATACAGCCAGCTACCATCCAACCAGCAATGGGATGGTGAAATGGTGGCATAGGGCTGTGAAATTGTCATTAACGTGCCACCATACATGATGGATATCAGTACTGTTTTAATGCTAACAGGATCATACACGGCTGAAAAACCAGGCACTGGTGCCTCTGAGGTGGATTTTGTTTATGGAGTAACCCTTCAACTTCCCATGGAACATATCATGCAACAGCAGGAGCATTTTCTGTCTACATCTACATCTACATAGATACTCTGCAAGCCAACGTACCCTGTGTGATGGAGGGTAACCAGTAGCACTACTTGTCATTTCCTTTCCTGTTACACTCACAAATAGAGTGAGGCAAAAATGACTGTCTATATGCCTCCTTATGAGGCCTAATCTCTTGTATGTTATCTTCATGGTCCTTACGTGCAATGTACATCGGTGGCAGTAGAATTGTTCAGCAGTCAGCTTCAAATGACAGTTCTCGAAATTTTCTCAATAGAAATTATCGAAAAGAATGTCGCCTTCCCTACAGGGATTCCCACATGAGTTTCTGAAGCACCCCCGTAACACTTACGTGTTGTTTGAAACTACCAGTAACAAATCTAACAGCCCACCTCTGAATTGCTTCAATGTCTACCTTCAATCTGACCTGGTACGGATCCAAAACACTCGAGCAGTATTCAAGAATAGGTTGCACCAGCATCCTACATGTGGTCTCCTTTACAGGCAAACCCTCTATCCTAAAATTCTCTGAATAAACTGATGTCGACTGTTTGCCTCCCCTACCACAGTTCCAACATGCTCATTCCATCTCGTATCGCTTTGCAACATTACGCCCAGAAATTTAAATGACTTGACTGTGTCAAGTAGGACACTAGTAATACTTTATTTGAACATTAAAAGTCTGATATTCCTATTCATCTGCATTAACTTACATTTTTCCACATTTAGAGCTAGCTGCCACTCATCGCACAAACTGGACATTTTGTCTAAGTCCTCTTGTATCTTCCGACAATCACTCAACTTCGACACCTTACTGCACACCATGGCCTCATCAGCAAACAACTGTAGACTGCTGCCCACCCTGTCCGCCTAATTATTTATGTATGTAGAGAACAACAGCAATCCTATTACATTTCCCTGGGGCACCCCTGATGATACCCTTTTCTCTGATGAACACACACTGCCGAGGACAACACACTAGGTTCTATAGCATAAGGAGTCTTCGAGCCACTCACATATATGTGTGAACTTATTCTGTATGCTCATACCTTCTTAACAGCCTGCAATGGGGCACCATGTCAAATGCTTTCTGGAAATCTAGAAATATGGAATCTGCCTGTTGCCCTTCATCCACAGTTCACAGTACATCGTGTGAGAAAAGGTGAAGCTGAGTTTTGCACGAGCGGTGCTTTCTACAGCCCTGCTGATTGGTGGACATAAACTTCTCAGTCTCAACAAAATTTATTATAGTTGAATTGAGAATATGTTCCCGGATTCTGCAGCAAACGGAAGTTAGGGATATTGGTCTGTAATTCTGTGAGTCTATTCTTGTACCCTTCTTATATATGGTGTCACCTGTGCCTTTTTCCAGTCAATTGGGAGTTTGTACTGAGTGTGAGATTGACAAAAAATGCAAGTTAGGTAAGTGGTGAATACCGTAGAGCTGCCACTTGCCATTCAACATGTAAAGCATTATGTTTCTAAATTCTGCCCATCCCCAACACCTCATCACACGGACACAAATATTTTTGACTGTAATGATACACGCACTTGTTCTTGTGCAGTGTTATGAAGGGATGCAGTTAGAGTGTCCCTACAGTCTCCATACACTAGCCTGTATACAGTCTTGGCGAACACACATTGAAAATCCTACAGAGTGGTAAAGCCACTAGCATAATATTAGAATAAGTTAATCCCGTCTAAATATTACCAGGGGACACAACTTCAGCTTAACATTATGACTGTCAACTGAAGCCTACACTATAAGACACAAGTGGTGATGAGACTACACCATCACCTAAGTAGCCTTTGCTTTGCCATCATTGCAAGCTATGCAGGTTTCACAGGATCCAGTGCCGATTTGTCCCAAGGCTGCGCAAATGCTGCATTACAAATTCCCCTTTACCCTGAAGCTCCACTCTACAGGGTGAGAGGGGGGGCAGGGAGAGGGGTGTCTATGTGGCAATGCAATTAGATAACTAAAGACAAACACTGAGAGAGAAAAGTGTGATATGTCTGGCTCAGTTCACATTTGTTCAGTTCTCTTTGCTCCTTCCACATGATTGGTAAGTGTGCAATAAACCAGTATACATTCTGCTTTTGTTTTTATTGTGCTCAGTGATCCTACAACGGTTTTTCATTCTTGACTATATATAATCTGGCAGCTTGTAACAGCCAATAACATTATGTATCTGGTCTTGGTTGTGTAAGTTTCTAGAAGCACTGTTACAACAAATAGAAGCATTTTTGACTCATTCTTAATATAAATTCTTAAGCAAGGAACTCTCTGGGCTCAAATTAAAGGCATTCTTAGTCTTTAAAGAAATTTGATTTGGAGCCTATATTGCAAATACACACTCATATGTAAAGGCGAGATTGCCATTCACCACAAATTACTGCTGCATATCTAAACTTTTGGATGAAAAGAGGTCTTGTTGCAGTCAGACACAGTGGTCAGTGTGTGTGTGTGTGTGTGTGTGTGTGTGTGTGTGTGTGGTAATAGCAATCTGTCCTTTTCATATTGTTGTTATTCCATTCTGGACTTCCCATAGTTTAAATACACATTTATACAACATAAAATATTTAAGTACATGATGAGTTAGAAGTAACAATTACATGCAATATCATCAATTAATTTAATTTTCAAATACTGAAAGACAAGGTTTATTTGAAGATCAGATAGAAAACTATGTTCCTCAGTTTCCTACATTCATCCAAAAGCAACTTTTGAACAAATGAGTTTAACAGTTTTTATGATATTTAAAGATTTATCATTTTTCTGAGTGAAACAGGAAATAAGGCTGAATGATCGTTATAAAGGTCATTAGAGAACCAGTACTGGTTTAAATTGGATTAGGATGAAGAATCAAATTATTCTAAATGACTTGGGGGCCAGACACACAATTGAACCCTGTTTCTCTTAAAGTCCAGTACCTTAACTACTCTAGCCTTTTACTTGACCCCATAACAGGAGCGTGTTTATACAACAGTATCAGTTAATGATACAAGCTTGAAACAAAAACCCTATACACAGTTCTGCTACCAAAATAACACCTAAGATGATGACAGAAACTCCATATTTTCTAGGTGAAATAAAATAATAGGCAAATTTAATAGTTAAAAAAGTGACACTGAACGTAATAATGAATACTTCTAATAACTAAAAAGAGATGAGGCATTTTGATGACATGCCTGGTGTTCTGTCATAAAGTATGTACAACTTCGAGTAAGTGTGGCATGAAAAAGATAGAAATGTGCCACATCCTGCTGCTTCATGGTATAAAGCCATGCATCAGTTACTCTGTCGCTGCCAGCATGGCATTATACCTTGAAGCACCAGGATATAGCTTGTTTCGGTCTTTTTTGTGCTACGCATACTCAAAGTTGTACATACATTATGAGAGAACTCCTGGCATGTCATTGTAATGCCACATCTTTTCTATGGCATGTTTTTATTTTTTAAAAAAATTACTTATTAGAGGCATTCCTTCTTGTATGTTGACTTTGGGTTTTATCCAATCATATGAGCAGAATTTTATGAGAGTTGTTATTTTACAGCATACTGCATAATCCTTAAGTGACAGACTAGTGTAAGCATTGTATGATGTTAACTGCTACTGACTGGTTTTATGGTTATGTACTTTTTGTCATTGAGCCTACATGCTCTTTGGGTATGCCCTACTAAATTTGCTTTTTAATTTTTCTATTGTAAGCTTGTAACCTTGATATATTTTCCTTTTAAGATCTGAGGATGGCAATGCGTATTGCCGGAACTAGTAATCAATTTTGTTAACATAGCAGGCTTGGCAAATAAATTGGTTTCTAAAAGGAGACTACACTATAAACTTATGTGTCACCTCCTGTGCTGAATGATCATGTCAGGTAACCATCAAAGCTGTTAATTGCTTAATTTATTAGACACACAAACATCAATACTTAAAATTACCAGGAAATCTACTACAACTGACAGGGCAACAAGAAAGTAGTTGTTCTACTATAAACTACAACTATAAATTAAACAAATAAATTAGTTTTTTTTCCATACCGTATACACAATATTTCCTAGAAGCAGATAACCACCTTCTCGTCCATTGGCCCATATAACATCTTTCTGCAGAGCAAATAATGGTAGCCAGTACAGCAGTACCGAGTGTACGAGAGCATTGAGGATCCATACCCAGAAAACTCTAACATTGAACAGATCAGCATTCTGAGATGGTTTGTACAGAGCAGGATACTTCAGCATTGTCTCAGCAGAACAGACTTTGTCAAACAGACCCAGTGCAAGTGGTGGAGCTGCTGTGAACAACTAATTCAATGTTTATACTTCAGAAGTTATTTTAATAGTTAACAATGGCACAATAACAATAATAAGAATATGAAATACTTTTTTTAAATAAAGTACAATGGAAAAATTTCATTTACAGCATAATAACAATTTGGAAATGATACATTTTCACTCACCAGATAGAATAGGCTTAAATAGAATGCTTCCTTTATATGGTGAGCAGCAATTTATCCTTTCCATATTGTCATTATTCCATCCTTAATTCATTTAAAGCATCCTGTTATATGTGTGACTTGTCTCATGGTACACAATTTTCAAGTGTTCTGATTTGTTATACAGGAGATGCATTGTGGTGCTACACGCTCAAGTGACTGGTGATATGAAAGTTGTATTCCACAATTGCATATAACTAAGTAAGAGCAGACGATGAGGTTAAAAAAAAAACTTTATTAAATTAGTGAGTGCCAAAATCTGAATATTAATTTTGTGTGTGTTTCAAGAGTGACTGAGAGAAGATGATAAAATAATGCCCCATGAATACAACCTGAGAGAAGATGATAAAATAATGCCCCATGAATACAAGTATTCTTTCTCCATTTTGTTAGTTGATACTTAACAGCACTAATAAGTTACAGACTACTGTCAAGATAGTAATTTATTTTCAAACCATATTTTATAAAAACTGCCTTCAAGTGCAGGAACACCCTTGCAAGGTGAAGTTGACAATAAGAAGTCCCCAGAGTGTGGAAACTTAACATCACAGAGTGGTTCTTCCAGAACTTGCTACAAATATACAGTTAGGTTGGTCACAAAAAGTAGCGCCACTTTGGTCAGTCAACCATTTTCTCAGGGATCCAAGAAGAAAAGTCACATTTCCTTCACAACTAGACTCTAAGAAACAACATGCATTTCTGTGGTCAGTTCGCATTTCTGTGGTTAGTATTGTCAGCTACTGGACTACATGGACTTGTAGTTAAGGTGCCATGTCTGCAGAAATTTTTCTAAAGTGTTGAAGCTGGGGGAGTTGAAGGATGGCTACCAGTTTTCAATGAGCAATCATTTTATTCATCTTACTGCTCACTAGTCACAAAAACTTATTTAGCTAAAATAGTGATGCTAGGTCAAATCAGTGATTGAGTTACAATGGTATGGAATGTCTGGAAGTTTTCTTCGTATCCCATTGTGTCAATGACTCCAACAAAACGAGTATGTCGACTTCCTCACAAAGGGTCCAATACCCAATGGTGGACAATTGCTTATCCACCACATCAATGCATTTGACCTCATCTCTAACGGTAAAGTGAAGGCTTATAATATATGGAAAGGTCAATGGGAGGAAACATAATGGCAAATAATGACAAGGAGACCACCAGTACAATTTCCCACTGGCATTACTACTGTCCTCAAATCACAAAATGCAATTTATATAGTTATCATGGACTTTATGAGAAATTTTGATCCGTAAATGTAACTGAGTTTGTGTTCCCAAGGTGAGATCTTATATGATACCATGGACTTCACATAAGGCGATAGTGCTGCATCTATGTACTGCTTAATCTTTTCCTTATCGAAGAACCTAACAACAATAAGATAGTGACATGTTATACCAAAAACTTCCTAGTGGACTTCACAATCCATGGGCAGATGTGCCAGCTTGCTGCCTGCATAATACAGAAAAGTGCTGGTCTGCCATAGTGAAAGCGTCCACTCTAGCACAATAGCCAGTGAAGTTATCAAACTCTGGGCTCTGACTCTTGCTGCTTGAGGTCCATATAAGATGGCACCTTTTCATAACAATACTGGCAAGACCATATAAATACAGGCCCAGCCTTGCATTATCTGTTGTCACCAGTCTTTTATCCAATGTGGGTCATCCAGTCTCTTTTAAAACTAGCCTCCACCTTCAGTAGCCTCTGGTCTATAGGTTGCACCTAGAACTGATGCTGCTGGGGACTGAAGTAGCACCTTCCACCTGGAGCCTCTGATGGCTGACATGAACCAAGTTCTGGGACCTTCTGAGGTGTACTTTGATTCACAGATGGCAAAATGGGGTGGCCTCCGCTCCTAACTCACTCGAAGCTTGTGATTGGCTGCAGTAGTCACACCTAATGGCATAGCTGGTCTACCCGCAAGATTGCTGCCGCTAAGTTCTTGATATCTGTAGGCCTGACATAACCGTGCACCTGCTGAGATGCTGACACCACTCCTTTGCTGTGGCCGTCTTTTCAGCCCAGTGTCCTTGCATTCATTAGGTGCTGAGCTGGGCAAGCAGTACCACCTAGGGTTATTGCACACCACTGGGCCACTGTCTGCTACAGATATATGAGTTTTGCTGAACAAATATGTTGCTGTTGCCACTGCATTTATGATTCAACATGGCCGAAGAACTGGTTCTTAATACCTGCAGTCCAGTCAACCGACATTAGCCTTAATAACATGGTGTGAAGAATGACCAGTGACATCAAGTAAAGTCATGGGTCAGTATACATCAGCACCAGCGTAGAGGGGTGAGAGAAAATAAACTATACTTTTTGGCTGTGCTGCCTTCAAGTATTGCAGAATGTCAGGCCCATTAGATTGATGGACTCGTTTGAACGTTCAGGGGTAATACAAGAGAAATTTATGCTGGTATGTGTCTTGTAAGGTATACATCATCTGTGCTGTGCTTCACATACAGAACATATGGGCATTACACCACAAGTGCAATGACTGTGCGTGGTTAGCTTTCAGGTGGAGAAATTGAGTTGTATCAAGAGTTGTTAAAGATAAAGTGTCTTTGTGTTTATTCTATTCTGTTTGTCCTAGTATGTTAGACTGCAGCTTCAAAATGAGTGAATCACAGGGACAGATGGTTACCATTCACGAAGGATTTCAGTTTTCCTAGATCAGGTAGCACAAATGAAAGCAGATAATACAGAATTGTACAGGTAGTTGGATGCTATGAAGGAGGACAGAGCCCATTCAGTTTTTGAGTACTTGCTCTATGTACTACTACTGTTAGCCTAGTTGATTCTTTTATGGGCAAGGTGGGGGAGGATATTTTAGTGTTTGTGGATAACCTGCTGACACCTGCAAAGCTTGGTTATTGGACGGATGAACAATTGTTACAAATGGCCTAATAATGTTTAGCAGGAGACACAAAAACTTACATTATGTACCATGAGGATCTGGGAAATGCACAAATATATGAGATGCTGGAGAGAGATTTGATACAAGTATATAAAAGACAGAACAGTTGTAGGTACTATCATAGGCAATTAAATGGTGTATCATGGAAGCAGGGTGAATCCATTGTAAATTTTGTGGACAGGCTAAGAAAACTCACTGTCAATATCTGTGAGTCGGCTGTCAGTGACAACACAAACAAGATCCTGCAAGATACAGCGCAATGTGCATTAGCTGTATTTTTATGGGAAATACCACATGATGTGTCAATTAAAGGGTGGGTGGAATTTGCAAGGGACTTCAAGTGCCGTAAGGGAAACAGCCAACTGTTAAATGGCAGTGGGGGCCCCTGGTGTTCCTTGTAAATTTTAATGCTATAGAAACATAAGGCAGAATTTTGCTTGATTGGTGTAACAGGCAGTAGCTAAAACTAGTTTTTATTAGAGACAGATGTGCAGTTAAACCCTCCGTGGTATAAGTTATGCAGAGTTAGAGGTAATGACGTGCTTTCACTGGGTTCAGCAATATTAAGTTTTCAAGTGGGAGCAAAATAATTCTGGGAATGTATGCTTTGTATACATGGAGGTTACTGCATGATCTTGGTGTTAGATACCCTTTACAAGCATCACATTAAAATTGACCTTCGCAGAAGAAGCAGAGTAGTGCAGTCGCTGTAGTATAGTGGCTACGATACTTGATTGTTGCATGGAGGGAGTTTAAACCTCAGCTGAACTGAAACATTTTAATTTCTATATTCAGTTTGAGTACATTCTAGAAGTATCCACAAATGGCAAGAACCATTGTACTGGAATGTTCTGTAGCTGTATATATACCATACGTGTTCTCGCCGGAGGCAATTCGCTCCGCACTCTTGTATGTGCAAGTGCTGAATAAACCTTTGTTAAGCGAAGTTAGTGGGTCATTCATCTACTTACACCTTCCTCTACATGACATTATTCTGGTGGAGGCACTGGGTATTGGAACTTGTGGTACCGCACATTATCGACAACACAGTGGCTTCCATCAGGCTATGACAGAGCCACCGTTTACGTGGTGAGAAACCCGAGTTCGAGCCATATTCAACAAATCGCAATCAATTGGAGACAGAAGAAGAAGAAGAAGTCACGATGACAGCAACTGTGTGCCACCACATGAGACATCCTTCCGGGTTTTCTGGTGACGATGGCCAAGATCCAAATAAGTCGCTGAAGGAATATGAGTGTATAGCCAAATTTAACAAATGGGATGACACTGTGTGTTTGGCTAATGTATTTTTGTACTTGGAGAGCACTGCCAAGCAATGGTATGAGAACAACAAGGAGAAGTTCACAAGCTGGGAAGTATTCCAGGTGGAACTGCACAAGTATTTCGGCAACACACAATGACAGAAGTGCAAGGCTGAAGATAAATTAAAGTGCAGGGCACAGCATCTAGGAGAAACGACAGCATCCTACATTCAAGACTTCTTGGAGCTGTGTAAAATAGTGGATCCTCGAATGAAGGATGAAGATAAGGTTGCACATCTCAAGGAGGGTGTTGCTGAGGACATATATCAAGTCCTACTCCTGAAGGAGGTTTCGACAGGAGACGACTTCATAAAATGGTACCAGTATATTGAGACAATGCATCAAAAAAGAATTACACACAAGAAGTTTGAATGTCTTCCAAACATCGTATCGATGTCTGTGATGGAGGAAGAAAGTGATTTCACAAGTTTTCTTCATCAGATAGTGAGAGAGGAAGTTCAGAAGGCACCTGGATTGCACAGTGAGCAAAACAACAAGATGCTTCAAGAAGTCACGGGAGGAAGTGAAACAGACATTGAACCCAATCTCTCATCCTTCATTTCCCTTTAAAACGGTAAAAAAGTCGAGACCCAGATGAAGTTACATTCCTATAATGCCGCATGAGGAACCTGTTTGGGCACCAAGGAAAACTGATGTCTGGAGGACCCAGGATAATCAACCAGTCCACTGCAGATGACCGGGACATGTGGTGTGCTATTGTCGAGAAAGGCAGTGGACCAGAAGACAGCAGACCAATCTTAGCCGACGCCACCTCCGGGACAACGAAGATGAACAAGATGATGTGCGTGCAGGATGATGTAGGTCGCCATTGCCGCAAGCTAGCCGCTGGAGAGGACGCTCCCCAACACACCGATCAAGGCCTCCATCGCCGTTTAGAATCTCCAGACGATCATCTAGCCGCCACAACCTGGAAAACTAAAGGGTGCGACCTTCCTTGAAGGTGAGGCCGCTGAAGAGAAAAATCCTCCGCTGTCAATCACTACAAAAATGATAGGAAACTACGTTGATATCCTCATGGATGGCCAACAAGCCCAAGCTCTTGTGGACTCTGGAGCATCATATTGAGTCATTTCAGAGAAGTACCGTCGCCAGTTTCAGAAAACCGTATTTGTCGACAACAAAACATCTCTGCTGAAGGTGGTTAATGGGAAATATGTAAAACCTACAGGAAGATGTGTCATTCGTGTGGGTATAAGTGGCAATACACAGCCCTTAGAATTCATTGTCTTACAAGAGTGTAGTCATGACGTCTTTCTCAGATGGGACTTTTTGAAAGCTTCTCAAGCAGTTATAGGTTGTGGTCGCTAGAAGATTATGCTAGACGAGATGAGATACTGTGGAGAGGAAGATGCGCATCCGAGTGTGTGGAGGCTATGTGTGCTGGATGAATGATCATTCCTGCAGTCAGTGGTAGAAGGGTAACTGTCACATGTCATGCCATGCATCAACCCATGGATCTTGTAGTGAAATGTAAGAGAAGCATACCACTGAAGAATAACTTGGTCATCCCAGCCTCTGTCATCTCGTTTCAGAACGGATTCGGTGAACTGTGGATAGTTAACTGTTGCCAGGAACTGCAGATCCTTCCAAGACGCATGTGCATACCAAATGCTGAGCCATTAATTGCAGAACAGCTGAGCATCATAGAAAGCTCCCATGCCGAGTCTGTGGGCGAAATTAACACTACCACTACAAGACAAGATCTTCTATCTCGACTATCACCAGATCTCACTAAGGAACAACAGAAGAAGCTACTTGCCATTCTTCAAGAGTTCTCTGAATGCTTCAATACACAGGTGAAGAGCAAATTAGACAAATCGATGGTGAAGCACCGGATTAGAACTGGAGACCATCAACCAATAAGCCAGAGAGCATACAGTGTGTCAGCAATGGAACATCGAATAATTCGTGACGAGGTAGAGAAAATGATGAAGAATGACATCATTCAGCCTTCGCAGAGCCCATGGTTATCACCAGTGGTTCTCGTCAGGAAGAAGGATGGCAGATGGTGCTTTTGTGTTGATTACAGGAAGCTTAACAAGATAACTAAAAAGGACGTTTACCCTCTTCCACGAATTGACAATACGCTAGATTTTCTGAAGGGGGCTAAGTTTTTCTCAACCATGGGCATGTACTCGGGATACTGGCAAATTGAAGTACATCAGGCTGATCGTGAGAAAACTGCATTCATCACCCATGAGGACCTATATGAGTTTAAGGTAATGCCATTTGGTTTGTGTAACGTACCAGCAACTTTTGAAGAATGGATAATCTTCTAAGGCACCTTCAGTGGACAATGTGTCTTTGTTATTTAGATGACATTATAGTGTTCTCGGAGACATTTGATGAACACATAAAAAGACTAAGAGCCATTCTTAAGTGTCTCCAACAAGCCGGACTGAAACTTAATCCAAGAAAGTGTCTCTTTGGAGCAAAGGAAATCAAAATACTTGGGCACCTTGTGTCAAATGAAGGTGTGCGGCCAGACCCAAAAAAAGGTGAGGGCTATAACAGAATTTCCTATTCCTAAAAGTATAGAGATGTGAGAAGCTTCCTCGGATTGTGTTCTTATTACCGTCGTTTTATCAATGACTTTTGTATCAAAGCCAGGCCACTCTAAGAGTTGTTAAAAGTTGATGCTAAATTTATCTGGGGTGGTGCTCAACAAGATTATTTCGATGTGCTGCGAAAAACTCTGATGACTGACCCTGAACTTGGTCTGCACGATGAGTTTTTTTTTTGGTGGTTTTAGGGCGCACAACTTCAATGGTCATTAGCGCCCAGACTACATTAGGAATGCACCGCGAGGCGCAAGTTTAAAACAGCAACTAAAAGGGAAAACACGATAAAAGATTGACAGGCATAGGATTTAAAAAAAACGTGAGCAGCTGCTCGTGGGTCATCCGCTAAAATGGCATCTGGAGTACATGGCAGGCCATGATCAAGACACAGTATATTAAAATCTGGACAGGACGTTAAAATGTGGCGGAGCGTCAGCAATTGCCCACATGGGCAGAACGGCGCCAGCGTAGCCGTCAGCAGATGGCGATGGCTGAACCGGCAGTGTCCAATTCGTAACCGGGCCAAAACTACCTCCTCCCGCCGAGAAGGGCATGAGGAGGACGTCCAAGCTGCGGGAAGAGGTTTCAAGGTCCGAAGCTTGTTGTCCGTAAGAGCAGCCCAATCGGCATGCCACAGCGATAAAATGTGCCGACAGATGACCCTGCTACAATCTGATGAAGGGACACAACAAGAAGCTGTCCGAGGCTGGAGGACCGCAGCCTTGGCCGCAGCATCTGCAGCTTCGTTTCCAGGGATACCGACATGGCCAGGAACCCACATAAAGCTAACCGGAGAACCGTCGTCCACCAGCTGCTGAAGAGAGCGTTGGATCTGGTGCACGAAAGGGTGAACCGGATACGGATCACTGAGGCTCTGGATGGCGCTCAGGGAATCGGAGCAGATGACATAAGCAGAATGTCGGTGGCGGCAGATGTAAAGAACAGCCTGGTAGAGAGCAAAGAGCTCAGCTGTGAAGACTGAACAATGGCCATGGAGCCGGTGTTTGAAACTTTGTGCCCCGACAATAAAAGAACACCTGACCCCGTCATTGGTCTTAGAGCCATCTATATAAATGAAGGTCACATTAATGAACATCGAACAAAGTTCGACAAACGAGAGTGGTTTACTGAACCGGGGGTAACCTCCTTTGGGAGCGAGCTGAGGTCAAGGTGAACGCGAACGTGAGCCTGGAGCCAAGGTGGCGTGTGGCTCTCGCCCACTCTAAAGGTTGCAGGGAGTGAAAAATCAAGGTGTTGAAGAAGGCAACGAAAGTGAGCTCCAGGAGGTAGCGGGGCAGAGACATACAACCTGTATTGATGGTCGAGAGAGTCGTCAAAAAAGGAATGATAAGACGGGTGGTCGGGCATTGACAGTAGCCGACAGGCGTACCGACAAAGCAGTGTATCGCGCCGGTAGGTAAGTGGCAATTCACCGGCTTCAGCATGAAGACTCTCGACGGGACTAGTATAAAACGCTCCAATCGCAAGACGTAAACCCCGATGTTGTATGGAGTTGAGGCGGCGTAAGATGGACGGCCGTGCAGAGGAGTATACGAAGCTCCCATAATCCAGCTTGGAGTGGACGATCGACCGATATAGGCGAAGTAGGACGGTTCGATCCGCTCCCCATGACATACCACTGAGAACACGGAGGACATTTAGAGAACGGGTACAACGGGCAGCCAAATAAGATACATGTGGAGACCAGCTAAGTTTCCTGTCAAATGTAAGACCTAAAAATTTTGTTGTCTCCACGAATGGGAGAGCAACGGGACCGAGTCGTAAGGACAGTGGGAGAAACTTTTTGTAGTGCCAGAAGTTAATACAGACCATCTTCTCGGCAGAAAAACGGAAGCCATTGGCGACACTCCAGGAGTAAAGATGGTCAAGAGAACGCTGAAGACAGCGCTCCAGGAAACATGTACGCTGCACGCTGCAATAGATGGTAAAATCGTCCACGAAAAGGGAGCCTGATACATCAGCTGGGAGGCAATCCATTATTGGATTGATCGCTATGGCGAAGAGAGCGATGCTCAAAACTGAGCCCTGTGGCACCCCATTCTCCTGGCGAAAGGTGTCTGACAGGACAGAACCCACACGTACCCTGAACTGTCGATCCATTAAAAAGGAACGAATAAAAAGAGGGAGGCGACCGCAAAGGCCCCATGAATGCATGGTGTGGAGAATGCTCGCCCTCCAACAGGTGTCGTAAGCCTTCTCCAAATCAAAGAACACAGCCGCGGTCGGGCGCTTCTGCAAGAAGTTATTCATAATGAAGGTCGACAAGGTAACCAGATGGTCAACAGCAGAACGGCGCCTACGAAACCCACATTGTACATTGGTAAGTAGGCGTCGAGATTCGAGCAGCCAAAACAAACGAGAGTTAACCATTCGCTCCATCACCTTACAGACACAGCTGGTAAGCAAGATGGGTCGATAACTGGAAGGCAAGTGCTTGTCCTTCCATGGCTTAGGAATCGGTACAACAATAGACTCATGCCAGCATGCAGGAACATGTCCCTCAATCCAGATGCGATTATAAGTACGAAGAAGGAAGGTTCTTCAGCATCTGAATATGAATAGAATCAAGCCCTGGAGCGGAGGACCGTGACCGGGCAAGTGCATTTTCGAGTTCCCGCATGGTGAAAGGGGCATTATAACTTTCACGATTCGAGGAGCGGAAGTTAGGTGGCCTAGCCTCCTCTGCCTGTTTTCGGGGGAGGAAGGCAGGGTGGTAATGAGCGGAGCTCGAAACCTCTGCGAAAAAGCGGCCGAAGGCATTGGAGACATCCTCAGGAGCCACAAGGAAGTCATTCACGACTGTCAAGCCAGAAACTGGGGAGTGGACCTTAGTGCCAGATAGCCGGCGCAGGCTACCCCAGACGACAGAAGGAGGAGTAAAACTGTTGAAGGTGCTTGTGGAAGCAGCCCAGCTGGCTTTCTTGCTTTCTTTAATAATACGACGGCACTGCGCACGTAATCGTTTATAATTGATACAATTCGCCACTGTAGGGTGGCGTTTAAAGGTGCGTAAAGCACGTCGACGAGTAAGTAAAGCGGCTCTACATGCTGCGGTCCACCAGGGGGCCGGTACGCGACGTAGAGAAGAAGTAGTGTGAGGGATGGAATCTTCAGCAGCAGTGAGAATGACTTCCGTGAGGTTTGCGACCTGACTATCGCAGCTTGTGAAGGTTTGATCCTGAAAGGTCGCCCTGGAAGAGAAGAGCCCCCAGTCTGCTTTGGAGATGTTCCAACTAGTTGAGCACGGAGAGGGGGTATGATGCAGGAGATGGATAACACATGGGAAGTGGTCGCTCGAATATGTATCAGAAAGTGCATACCACTCAAACTGGCATGCAAGTTGGGTAGTACATATAGAGAGGTCTAAATGGGAATAGGTGTGAGATGTGTCTGAAAGAAAAGTAGGGGCGCCAGTATTGAGGCAGACAAGATTGAGCTGGTTGAAAAGGTCTGCTAACAGGGAGCCCCTCGGGCAGGATGCTGGAGAGCCCCAAAGGGGATGGTGGGCATTGAAGTCTCCAGTTAGCAAAAATAGTGCAGGTAACTGAGCAATAATTTGGATCATGTCTGCCCTGGTAATGGCAGACGACGATGGAGTGTAAACGGTACAAATGGAAAATGTAAAAGTGGGGAGAGTAATTCGGACGGCAACTGCCTGCAGACCGGTGTGTAATGTGATGGGATCGTAGTAAATATCATCCCGGACCAGCAACATAACCCCTCCATGAAGCGGAATACCAACCACAGGGGGTAGGTCAAACCGCACAGAGGTGTAGTGTGCCAAGGCAATTTGATCGCATGGGCGTAGCTTCGTTTCCTGGAGGGCTACGATGAGCGGACGGTGCAAGCGGAGCAGCAACTTCAAGTCCTCTCGGTTGGAGCGAATGCTTCGAATATTCCAGTGAATAAGTGCCACCGTGAGAAGAAAAGGAAGATGAAAGAAGGGGTCACCTCGAAGGCCGCTGAGGGCCTGGCTTCGAGCGAGCACTGCCGCCGCTATCAGTAGGCGGAGAGTCATCGTCCATTGGTTCAATAGGTCCATCCGCCATCTTGTTAAGATGGCCGGGTGGGGGAGCTTCCTCTGCAGGTGAACAGCCAGATGTTCGGCTACCAGCGGTGCGGCCAGGCAAAACGGATGACAGCCTGGGGCGGCAACCGCTGGGTGGCGCAGGAGAAGAAATGTGCCGTGGCAGAGAAGGAGAACTGTGCTTCCTATGAGCCTTCTTGGAAGGTCGTTTAGTGGAAGTACTGGACGACGGCTGGGAGTTCGAGGTACATAGGAAGTCTGCATGGGACGGTTCCTTCTTGAAGGCTCGTGCATCTGACTTCTGGGTCTTCGTCTTGGCAGAAGCTGATGAAGGTGCTTGTGTCTGAGGGGTGACGGGAGGAAGAGGAGACGTCAATCGCGCGATCTTAGCACTGGCCGAACGGACAACCGTGGTGCTGAAGGTCAGATCGCATGTCTGCATCACCACCTCCCTGGTAGTCCGAGGAGAGGGGAGGACAGTACTGTATTTTCCCGCTGGAAGCAGCGTGGGCTTCCTACTAGCCAATAGCTTGCGAGCAGCCGAGGTGGACACTTTCTCTTTGACCCGAATATCCCCGGATCCACAGGGGGGTGTATGATGAGAGAGCACCTACAGAACTACACACAGATGCCAGTGGGTATGGGATCAGTGCTGTTCTGGTGCAGATTTCGGATGGAAAAGAGAAGGTTATAGCCTATGCTTCTAGGACACTTACAAAAGCCGAGAGAATCTACTCAACTACAGAAAGAGAATGTCTTGCTGTGATCTAAGCCATGTGCAGATTTCGACAGTATCTCTATGGAAGGCTATTCACTGTTGTTACAGACCATCAATCACTTTGTTGGTTGATAGTTCTTAAGGATCCAACAGGATGACTCGCCAGGTGGGCACTACTTCTTCAGAGTATGACATTACCATAGTGTACAAAAGTGGAAGAAAACACCAAAATGCTGACTGTCTCTCAAGAAACCTTGTGCGAGACCATCAAGACTTTGAATAAGATAGTGACTGTCTCACTGCATTCCAGGATCTCTCAGCTGAGCAGAAGGAGGACGCCAAGATATCTCAAATTATGCTTGCCTTAAATCACTCAGAGGATGTGAAAGGACAATTTAAGATAGTTAATGGATTACTTTGCAAGCAAAACTATGATCCGTTTGGAAAGAGGTGGTTGCCAGTGATTCCTAAATACATGCGCTTAGATATTCTACAGAAATTCCATGACGCACCTGAGGCCGGACATTTAGGATTTATTAAGACATATGATAGGATCTGCAAGAGATTTTTCTGGCCAGATTGATTTAGAAGTTTTTGTCACTATATGTCGCACTATCGAGAGTGCCAGAGGAGAAAGGCAATTCCTCAGAAACCATCTGGCCGACTCGTACCAATTCCACCAGCTGAAATGCCTTTCCAGCATGTTGGGATTGACCTCCTCGGATGATTTCCAATTTCTGCTAGTGGCAATAGATGGATTATTGTTTGCACTGATTACCTGACGCGCTATGCCATTGCAAAATTGTGAAAATAGCCGAAGCATTCGAGGTAGCCAAATTCATCATAGAAGACATTGTATTAAAACACGGTGCCCCAAGCTTGTTAATTATGGATTGAGGGAAAGTTTTTTCAATCAGATCTTGTGACAGAGATAAACTGTCGGTGCAACATTACTCATCACCTTGACAACTGCCTACCATCCGCAAACTAACAGGCTTACTGAACACCTTAATAAGACCTTGGCCAATATGCTATCAATGTTTGTCAGTGTTGGGCAGAGCAACTGGAATGAGGTGCTACCTTTCATGACATTTTCCTACAACACTGGCAAACAAGACACCACAGGTTTTATGCCACTTTTCCTGGTGCATGGGCATGAGACGATGACGATGATGGACGCTGTGTTTCCATTACATCCTGATGACGTGGATGACGACTACATTGGCCAGGTGTTAACCAGAACTGAGGAAGCTCGGCAGTTAGCTCGACTCCACACGCTGCAGGCTCAAGAAAACGATTGCCGAAGGTATGACGTGAGCCACCGCCCTGTTGTCTACCAGCCTGGTGACCTTGTCTGGATCTTCTCTCCTGTTCAGAAGGTTGGTCTCTCTGAGAAGCTCCTCAGGCGCTACTTTGGACCTTATAAGGTTGTAAGACAGTTACTGATGTTGCTTATGAAGTTGAAGATTTCGACCCCAACACAAGACGACGAAAGACCAGAGATACGGTCCACGTCCTTCGAACGAATTCCTATAAGGATCCTGCAACCCAGAGTAAATTCGAAGCTCCAGTGACAGGCAACAAGCAGAAAGGTACCGAAGAACGTAGCGGCAAGGGAAGTTCTAAGAAGATCACGGCTAGGGCGAACATCAGTCATTGGGAGTTGGAGTATGCAGGACCGATGACTCGTTCCTGGACTAGGAGGACATAACACCTAGATGCTGGTCTCTTAAGGAGGGAGCAATGTTGTAGAAGAAGCTGAGTAGTGCAGTTGCCACAGTATAGTGGCTATGATACTGGATTTTTGCATGGAGGGTTGTGAGTTTCTAAACTCACCTGAACTGAAACATTTTGATATCTATATTCGGTTCAAGTACATTCTAGAAGTATCCACAAATGGCAAGAATCACTGTACTGGAATGTTCTGTAGCTATATATATACCGTATGTGTTCTGGCCAGAGGCAGTTCTCTCCACCCTCTTTTATGTGCAAGTGCTGAACAAACATTCGTTAAGTGCAGTTAAGCCACGGGGAAAAATGATGAGTTAGATAAATCATGATGTTTTGCACACTGGAGTATTGAGCACATATGTAACATAGACAGTGAGTGAGTAGTGCCAAATGGTATTGATAATTTTCAGACTGATGGTGTGGATTTGTCTAAAGGGTTGCTAGTTGCCAATTCAGATGTTTTAAATGAATATGATTTAGACAGGATGAATTCGAACCCTTGCCATAAGCAAACAGCCAGTGTAACTCTATTACACGAGAAGACAAACGTAACAAGTAGTAGTTGTTAGAATCAGAGGGCTTGTTTAATTCTCATAGATTTTTACTCACAACCAGTAATGCAAGACAGAATCCCTACTGGGAATGAGCCACCTGTGTGTTGTAAGCCATATAAAGTGCCCATTGCCTATAACTGGTGCTGGAGGGATTCATTAACAAGCAAGTACACTACAGTATCCTTGAAGAAAGCACCAACTCGTGGGCTGTGCCGATGGTAATAGTGCCGTAAAAGAGCTCAGACAGAACAAAGAAGCATCAGTTTTGCTGCAACTACTGGTACCTTAACAGTCGTATGGTTACAGATGCATATCCAATCCCGAATACAACAGCAACCTAGACAACATGGAACTACAAGGGTATTTTTCCACGAGAGATTTACAGAGTGGGTATTATCAGCTAGCAGTAGCACCAAAGGACCAACTGAAAACAGCATTTAGGTTCCTCAGGGACACTACAAGTATCAGTTAAAGACTGCACCAGCCACGTTTCAACCTGTTGAGGTGATTAAAACCAGAACAGTGTATGATGTATCTAGATGATATTACTGTGTTTGCGAAAAATATGGAAGAATATGTGTGAGAACTGAGGGAGGTATTTAAGAGGTTACGCACAGCACAGTATGGAAAAATATTGCTTTGCACTGCAGGAAGTATATTATTTTGGACATAAAATTAGGGAATATGGACCCTAGATTGGTGAAAAGAGTATGAAGTTTTCCAAAGCCTCAGACACGAAAGACATTTTTAGCATTAGTGAATTATTATAGGAAATTTTTCCCAGGATTTGTGGGGATAGTATGTTGTCTCACACACTTGTTGAAAAAATGCGCAAAGTTCCAGTGGAAATTGGAATATGAAACTGTATTTTGGAAACTGAAGGAATTATAACAACTAGTCCAGTGTTGGTCTTCCTGATCAATGAAAAGGACTCCACATTATCAGATGATGCTAGCAATCACGCAATGGGTTGTGTTTTGAGTCAACTGTCAGAGGGGAAGGAATATCTGGTCACGTGTCACAACAATCAAACAAACAACAATCAAAAAAAGCATAGGGGAGCTATTCTATCACAGAAAAGGAGATTCTGAACCTCAACTTGGCATGACATACTACACTGCTATTTGTATGGGAAAAAGTTTAAGGTAATAACAGAACACGCAGCACTGAAATGGTTATTGGTACTGGGCACTGGAACCGAGCGAGTTCAACTTAAAAGTAGTCCATAAACATGGGAGATATCATGGTAATGCAGATGGTGTCAGTAGGAAGATTGGTGTATTACAGACATTAGGTAATACCATTGTGAAGTGGCAGAAAGTACAAGCTGCTGACAAGATGTGAAAACAATTTGCAGTGCAGTCGCAGTTCATTGTACAAAATGGTGTGTTGTGCAAGACAGTAAGGCTTGGTCTGCATGTTGTGGTGCCAGTCACACTGAGAGAAGAAGTCTTGAAACAAGCACATGATCACATACAATATGGTCAATGGGGCACAGAACCACGGGTGATATATGCACAAACAAGATGCAGGGCAATATGTTACGTACAGTGTGCCACACACACAGAGGGTGGAGTTTGAGCCATCAATTAAATGAATGGGATGAACATTTTAGGACCTTTTTCCAGACACCAGCAGGGAACTACTATGTTCTGACTACAATAGGTTATTTCTCACATTACATGGGAATGATAACTATCCTGAATCAGCAAGATGACACAGAAGCACAGGCCAGTATGAATAATTAATTACTAAAATTCAGTGTTCACAAATGTTAATCACAGATTAGAGCACCAATTTTATACTGGAATAGATGAAGCAGTTGTGCCATTTCCTACATGTTCATAAGCTGAGGAGAAGCCCATTTTAGCCACAAGCGAATGGAAGAATGGAGCACGTACCTCAAATGATAGGGAAAGTGTTTAGGCACTATGCTTTATTTCCATAAAATGTTGCAGCTTAAAATAAAATAAAAACGATCATGAAAGTATAGGCCTATCACTGAACAATATTGCATATGGCTGCAAAACACCAAAGGGGAAAAAGAAGTAATTCAGGGTCCAAATCAGGTTACTGAGATGACATTGTGAGTGAAGGTTAAATTGCACCTTCCGACATATACAACCGTCATACATGTCAGATGTAAACGTCCTTCCTGGGGCGTCCCAGATTCATTACTGCCAGCACCAGCGCCATTCACTGAAAGGGGTTAGAGGACATTAAGAAGAAAAGATTAACCACAACCTCACAAGTTACACATACATTGCTATATGCGTTAAGGCCATGGAAGTGATAAAATATTAAGATTTTTGGTGTTTTACTGGGTGTCTGTTGTTTCATGAAACATGGTAATGAAGATATGTGAACGTTACACAAATGAAGGACTGTGTTGTGGTACTTTTGAGATATTGGTTTTCAAGTTGACAATGTGGGTGTAGATTTCATTTTGTCATAAGTTAATCATTATTTTGAAGGTGATTTGAGCAGTTTATCTGAACTGACTGCCATGATCATGTAGTGTTTGCAAAAAAAGTCACATGATGGAAACTGAGGTTATTCATGTTTTTGAATGTACACAGCGTGTTAGATACGGGCATTTTTATATGACAGACTGATGTCAAGAAGGGAAAAGTGATTACAGCTTCCTTCCTCCATCTGACACAACCAGTGAGGATGACTGCAAGGTGCATCACACTACTAGTGGTGCTGCACCTCCACAGCTGTGAAGGTGGTGATCATCTTGCAGGAATAACCACTGAAGGGAGAGGTGTTTTTCACCAGGCAGGATGACATTGTCTTGATCAGTCACCAGTAGACACAGAGATTAACTTGTAATGCAACGCGAGTAAGAAACAAAGTGTGAAGGCTGCATGAAGCTTTCTCACACCTTGAAAGCAGGAAGAAGGGTGTGTTAAGAGGGATAGAAGGAAAGTGCCAGGTGCTGCATCTCTTGTACGAGCACTTAGGGATCAATTGCAGCAAGCCATGGACTTGGTGCCAAGCACATTAAAGCAATGGAGGTGGGGATGGATGCATGCATGATGTACAATGTTGAAAAACATCTGTGCAGGGACTACCCACATGAAGAGGGAGGACGCAGCAGATTTAAAAAAAAAATGTATTGAGGTTTTTTGTTATTTGCTGCAAGCTTGGATGCTAGGCAAGTGGCCCACAGCCTCCCACACCTTCAGCACATAGTGCTGACCCTTCAATTTTTCTCACAGTACAGATTGCTGAACAGGGGATGCCTTCAGTGGACTTTGTTCACCCTCCTTGGCCAATGGGGAAGCATGAAAGGGTCATGAGGTGCCTCGGACGGAGGCACATAAGGAATGGAACAGAGATACTACACACTCTTGCTCGCTGGTGCCTGACCAGCTAAGAGATTCCTTTCCCTCTCTCCCAAGCTGTCCTATACATTTTGGTTTTAGTGGCCATGTCTTCAGACGGTGATTTCTTCCTTAGGTGACTCAGATGTATACCTTTTAACAAATCCTTTGGGTTCTTTTTTGAAAATTAACCAACTTCTCATTTACTTGACCACGTCGATTCAGATGCCTACTCGATACCTGCTCCTGCCATCCCGTAACAAATATTTGAAACAGCAGAAGCTGATGACATCTAGGGGCTCTATGGCGCAAGGTGCAGAGAGGCAGAGAGAGAGAGAGAGAGAGAGAGAGAGAGAGAGAGAGAGAGAGAGAGAGAGAGAGAGAGAGGTGGAAGGTACCAGAACCCTGACAGAATAGCACACAAATGGAATCCCAGTTTGATTTTGTAGAGTGTACTCTGTGGCATAGGCTCCTTAGTTAGCCTGCATTTGTCACAAATCTCTTGCCCAGAGCAAAGTCTCGAGTGACTTGAAAAAAGTGAAGGTGACTCCTGTATGTAGGAAACATAAAAGTACAGACCTGCATTATTACAGACCAATGTCCTTAACACATTTGCTTCAGAATTCTTGGACACATTCTGAGTTTGAATATGATACATTTCCTTGAGACAGAAAAGCTTCTGTCCACAAATCAGCATTGATTTAGAAAGCATCACTCGTGTGAAACTCAGCTTGCCCTTTTCTCACATGATGTCTTACAAACCATGGATCGAGGGCAACAGCCACATTCCAAATTTATAGATTTCTGGAAAGCATTCAACATGCTGTCCTACTGCAGTCTGATCATGATGGTCTGAGCATATGGTTCAGGTTTCCAGATATGTGAGTAGTTCAAAGACTTTTCAAGTAATAGAAACTAGTATGTTGTCATCAATGGTGAGTGTTCATCAGAGACAAGGGTATAGTTAGGAGAGCCCCAATATATATGTGAAAGGACAGCTGTTATTTTCTATTTACATACACGATCTAATGGACAGGGTGGGCAGCTGTTTGAGGTTGTTTGCTGATGACGATGTGTATGGGAAGGTGTCGTCACTGAGTGACCACAGGAATATACAAGATGACTTAGACAGAATTTCTAGTTGGTGTCATGAATGGCAGCTAGCTCTAAATGTAGAAAAATGGAAGTTAATGCAGATGAGCAGGAAAAACAAACCTGTAATGTTCGAATACAGCATTAGTAGGGTTAGGTAAATATCTAGGCGTAACATTTCAGTGTGATATGAAATGAAATGAGCATGTCACACTGGTAATAGGAAAGGCGAATGCATGGCTTCATTTTATTGGGAGAATTTTGGGAAAGTATAGCTCATCCACAAAAGGGATGGCATATAGAATGCTTGTGCAACCCTTTCTTGAGTTCTTTTCCAGTGTTTGTGGTCCCCACCAGGTTGGACTGAAGGAAGACATCGAAGCAATTCAGAAGAATGCTGCTGGATTTGTTACCGGTAGGTTCAATCAGCATGCATACGTCTGTTAAAAAATTGATGCACGAAGCTTACAACAACTACCACCGTCATACCTTGGCAAACAGATCTTGCTGAGGACCATAGAATATCCTGGTCCTACGTAAAATTGCTAGGTGGGGCTAAGGTTTCTATCCAGTCACTTGTTAACCAGTCTGGTGTGGCAGTACTATGTAGCAAAAGTAATGCTGAAGTTCTAAATTTTCATTTCAGAAATCGTTCACACAGGAGAATCAAATAAACATACCACTATTTGACCATCACACAGCCTCCTGTATGGATGACATGGTAATAAGCATCACTGGTGTAGAGAAACCTTTGAACAATTTGAAAGCAAATATGTTGCCAGGTCCTCATGAAATCCCAACATGGTTTTAGAAAGACTATTCTACAGCATTTGGCTCCATACTTAGCTTAAATTTATTGTGAATCTCTCACCCAGCGAAAAGTTCCAAGTGACTGGAAAAAAGTGCAGGTGACTTATGTACAATAAGGGTAAAAGAATGGACCTGCAAATTTACAGACCAATGTCTTTAAAATCAATTTGCTGCAGAATCCTTGAACATTATCTCAGCTCAAATATGATACATTTCCTTGAGAGGGAAAGCTTCTGTCTACATATCAGCATGGTTTAGGAAGCATCACTCATGCGAAACTAACCTTACCCTTTTCTCACATGAGATCCTGTGAACCATGGATGAAGGTCAACAAGCAAGTCCATATTCCTACATTTCTGTAAGGCATTTGACAACATGCCACACAGCGGACTGTTAACAAAGGTACAAGCTTACGGAACAGGTATCCAAGTATCTGAGTGGCTTGAAGAGTTCTTAAGTAACAGAACCCAGTATGTTGATCCTGAGGGCAAGTGTTCATCAGGGACAAGGGTATCGTCAGGAGTGCCCTAAGTAAGTGTGATAGGACCACTGTTATTTTCTACAAAAGTAAACAACCTTGGGGACAGGGTAAGTAGCAGTCTGCAGCTGTTTGCTGATGACGCTGTGGTGTATGCAAGATTGTTGTCATTGAGTGACTGTATGAGGACACAAGATGGCTTAGACAAAATTTCATGAATGTCATGAATGGCAGCTAGCTTTAAATGTAGAAAAATGTAAGTTAATGCAGATGAGTAGGACAAATAAATCTATAATGTTTGAGTACAGTATTAGCAGTGTGCTGCTTGGCACAGCCATGTCAATTAAATATCTAGGCACAACATTGCAAAGCGATATGAAATATTATTAGCATGTTAGGATTGTAGTAGGGAAGGCAAATAGTCAACCTTGGGTTATTGGGACAAATTCAGGAAAGAGTGGCTCATCTGTAAAGGAGACTGCATGTAGGACATTAGTGTGACTCACTGCTGAGTACTGTTCGATTGTTTGATACCCACAACTGGTCTGATTAAAGGTATATATCAAAGCAATTCAGGGGTGGACTGCTGGATTTGTTACTGGTAGGTTTGAACAGCATCCAAGTATTATGGAGATGTCTAGGGAACACAAATGGCAATCACTGGAGTGAAGGTGATGTTCTTTTCGAGAAGCACTTCTGAGAAAATTGAGAGAACTGGCATTTGAGGCTGACTGCAGAATGATTCTACCACTGCCAATGTACATTTCACAAAAGGATGACAAAAATTAGATTAGGACTTGTACAGAGGCAGTCAGACATTTTTCCCTCACTCTATTTGTGAGTGGAACATAAAATGAAATGATTAGTACAGACTACCTTCCACCACGCACCATGTGGTGGCTCACAGAGTATGTATGTAAATGTGTGTAGATGAACTCAATAAGTGAACCTGGAACAAGGAGTATTGAATAATACCAGAATACTGTGGGGGTTAACAGAAGAGATGATGGATTATGTGAGAATGACCACCAGTTCTCTAAAATAGGATTTAACTATAATACAGCACTGGTTAGACTCTTTGGGTACCAACAGTTGGCTATGAAAAGGCTGTTGCAACACTTGCTGATAGCATAGGGGATGTCTGCATTATGACAGCTTGTTGCCACCAAGATAATTTCTGGCTGACTTATGTCAGGCATGGGAGGAGCTGCCAGCTACATTAGAGTTCATTGTAGTGCTGGAGAAGAAAAACACTACCTCTGTTATAACACCTCATGTCAGTTGGTGTCAGTGTGCCCACATGTGATAACTCATTTCCCAGTGATAGGTACAGACACCTAGTGCGAGTGCTATATTATTCACTGATACTGTGTAAAGCAGGAGGGCCGTGGGAAAGTTTGCGCAAGTCAAGACCTAGAAAATATAACTAGTTATGCAATGAGAGGAAAACCATGTACTGAAGTCAGATGACAAATTGAGACAGTGCTGCTGAGAACAAGTCATGATTGCTGGTCCTGGGTGATATACACTGCCAAAGGCACATGTGAAATGCAATTATTTTTAGGAGGGACATGAGTAGAAGGATTCCTGTGGAACATCCTGGCATCTCAACTAAATTTCCAGAAGACAGGTCCACACTGGATATACACTGCATACAATACAATAGTGGTTACTGCACTCTGTTACAAGCAGGGGCGACTTGCGGGCGTGGAACAGTTATGTTGCAAGATAGGGTATATTAGCAAGGTGGCTACTCAAACTCGGAAAAAAGAAAATTCCCAAGAATCTCAGGTGTAAGGATGAAGATGGCATCAAGAAGCTCCTGACAAATTAATTGTGAAGGGGAGTAGGGGTGTGTGGAGGGGAGTAAGAGGGGGTGGGGCAGCATACAACAATAAAAACTTTTCTTGCCTCTCTGCTGAGCTATATACCAGCCACAAGCAGCAGTTTAATCACAGTTTTTAAATATCAATAATTTGTGTGCAATAATATTCATGTAATTAACACACTTTGAAATATTAAGTATTTTAAAATTCGTGGTTTTTAAAGCTCAATAACACTTAGGCTAAAAACACAGAATTCCCTGAGATTTTATGAAATTACTGAAATTTCTTGAGATTTCCCTGATTTTTCTAAGTAAAATGTAGCTCCCTGAGAATTCCACGTTTTCCAGGAGAATCGCCACCCTAATTAATAAATGGTACAATGTGTGACATTTGGGGTCAACTTTTTGGGTACTGGCAACCATCACAGGGGGGTACAATTCTAACCTGACATCCTGCAGAAGTACTCCCCTGACAAACCTTTGGAGATACTACTGGCTAAATTTTACAAAGGAGGATCAGTTAGTGATAGTGGATGGAGCAGGGAACAGTCTTGATAGGGACGGGGAATATGATGTAGGTGGTGACCTGGTAAAGACAGCTACTCAAACTGGTGGCGCTAAAATGCATTTCGTGCAGCAGTTTCAGTGTCATGATCAGATCATCTTAAAGCGGCTGTTAGGCATGTTAACATGGGGCTGGAGAGGGTGCTGATGGCAGAGGGCCTGGGTCACATTTCAATGATGCCAGTTGGGTCCATCAGCAGATCAGGTTTCACTAGGCATGGCCTGCACCTCAATAGGTACGAGAAGGGGAGGCTGGCAAAGCTGATAGGTGACAGTGTAGTGGACGGTGGGTGGTGGTCGGATCACTCATGGAAAAATTCCTGTAGTAGTTGGCGTTACAGGTTCACCTTATTTAGATTGAAGTCAGCTGATAGGTATATCTGCTTAAAGGAAGTCCCTCTAAATAAGGGCTCACCTTCAGAGGATGTCATGTTTCCAAGTAGAGAAGGAATTAGCGCATTTCATCAAAATATAAGATGTATTAGAGATAAAGTTAGTGAACTGCTTACAAATGTTGACTCTGAAATTATTGGTATGTCGGAGCACCACTTAAATAATTTGACAATTCAGAGGCTTCCTTTCCCTGGATACAGATTAGCTGGCTGTTTTTCAAGGAGTTCCTTTTAGGGTGGGGGAGGAGCTATGTACATAAAAAACAGTATTCCATTTGAGTCGATAGACCTATCACAGCACTGCACTGAACAGATATTTGAATGTTGTACAGGGGCAGTGAATTTAGTGAAACTAAACTTCTAATTGTTGTTGTTTATAGGTCCCCTAATTCTGACTTCAGAGCATTTCTGCTCAAGCAAGAGAGGGCTCTTGATTCACTTTGTAGGACGTACCAGAAATTAGTTATATGGGGTGACTTCAATATAAATTTTGTGTATGATGGTGCAAGAAAAAGGATGTTGGTAGATCTCCTAAATTCATATGATCTGATGCAGACTGTATTTTTTCCAACTAGGGTGCAGGGAAACAGTAGCACAGCCACAGACAATATTTTTATTCATTCTTCATTACTAGATGGGCATTCTGTTAGTAAAAGCATGAATGGCCTTTCAAACCATGATGCATACATTTTAAGACTAAAAGGCTTTTGTACTCAAACAAATGTCACATGTAATTATAAACTAGGTAGGAAAGTTAATTCAACAGCAATAGAGAGATTTTTAAACCTTGTCAAGGAACAAGAGTGGCAGGATGTTTATAGTGCTGATAGCATAGATGATAAATATAATGCTTTCCTTAACATATTTCTCATGCTCTTTGAGAGTTGCTTTCCGTTAGAATGTTCTAAATGGGGTACTAGCAGTAATAGGTAGCCTGGGTGGATGACTAGTGGGATAAGGATATCATGTAGAACAAAGCGGGATTTATACCAAAACATTAGAGTAGTCGCAACCAAGCTGCAGTAGCCCATTACAAACAGTATTGTAAGGTGCTTAAAAATGTTATTAGGAAAGCAAAGAGTATGTGGTATGCAAATAGAAAAGCTAATTCACAGGATAAAATTAAAATCATATGGTCAGTTGTGAAGGAAGTGTCTGGTCAGCAGCAACAAGGTCGACGATATCAAGTCAGTTCACAGTGAAAATATTTCTGTTACTGATAAATCGGATATATGTACAGTATTTAACAATCACTTTCTGAGCATTGCTGGTGAATTAAATAGAAATTTAGCTTCTACAGGGAATCATATAACTCCCTTGGCAAAAGCCTTTCCGAGATCGACGTCTGAAATATTCCTCTGTGATACAGATAAGGGGGACATTGAGTCAATAATTAAATCAATAAAGACTAAGGACTGTCATGGTTCCGATGGAGTGCCTAGCAGAATATTAAAATACTGTGCTGCACATGTTAGCCCAATACTTAGCCATATTTGTAATTTTTCCTTTAGGAATGTTCAGTTTCCTGATTGATTAAAGTACTCAGTTGTAAAGCCACTTTATAAAAAGGGAGAAAGGGATAATGTAGACAATTTTAGACCTATTTCTATGACATCAGTGTTTGCTAAAGTAATGGAGAAGGCTGTGTATGTATGGATAATTGATCATTTTATATCAAGATTTGCTATCAAATGTACAGCTCGGCTTTAGAAGTCACTTAACGACTGAGAATGCTATATTCTCTTTTCTCTATGAGGTACTGGATGGGTTAAACAAAAGGTTTCGAATGCTAAGCCTATTTTTTGATTTTACTAAGGTGTTTGATTGTGTTGATTACAAAATATTGCTCCAGAAGTTGGACCATTATGGAATACGGGGAGTAGCTCACAACTGGTTCACCTCTTACTTTAGTAACACAGCAAAATGTCATTATACACAATGTTGAGAATAACTGTGATGTGGGGTCTGAGTGGGGTATGGTCAAGTGGGGAGTGCCCCAGGGATCAGTGCAGGGTCCACTCATGTCCCTTATTTATACACTCCTGGAAATTGAAATAAGAACACCGTGAATTCATTGTCCCAGGAAGGGGAAACTTTATTGACACATTCCTGGGGTCAGATACATCACATGATCACACTGACAGAACCACAGGCACATAGACACAGGCAACAGAGCATGCACAATGTCGGCACTAGTACAGTGTATATCCACCTTTTGCAGCAATGCAGGCTGCTATTCTCCCATGGAGACGATCGTAGAGATGCTGGATGTAGTCCTGTGGAACGACTTGCCATGCCATTTCCACCTGGCGCCTCAGTTGGACCAGCGTTCGTGCTGGACGTGCAGACCGCGTGAGACGACGCTTCATCCAGTCCCAAACATGCTCAATGGGGGACAGATCCGGAGATCTTGCTGGCCAGAGTAGTTGACTTACACCTTCTAGAGCACGTTGGGTGGCACGGGATACATGCGGACGTGCATTGTCCTGTTGGAACAGCAAGTTCCCTTGCCGGTCTAGGAATGGTAGAACGATGGGTTCGATGATGGTTTGGATGTACCGTGCACTATTCAGTGTCCCCTCGACGATCACCAGTGGTGTATGGCCAGTGTAGGAGATCGCTCCCCACACCATGATGCCGGGTGTTGGCCCTGTGTGCCTCAGTCATATGCAGTCCTGATTGTGGCGCTCACCTGCACGGCGCCAAACACGCATACGACCGTCATTGGCACCAAGGCAGAAGCGACTCTCATCGCTGAAGACGACACGTCTCCATTCGTCCCTCCATTCATGCCTGTCGCGACACCACTGGAGGCGGGCTGCACGATGTTGGGGCGTGAGCGGAAGACGGCCTAACGGTGTGCGGGACCGTAGCCCAGCTTCATGGAGACGGTTGCGAATGGTCCTCGCCGATACCCCAGGAGCAACAGTGTCCCTAATTTGCTGGGAAGTGGCAGTGCGGTCCCCTACGGCACTGTGTAGGATCCTACGGTCTTGGCGTGCATCCGTGCGTCGCTGCTGTCCGGTCCCAGGTCGACGGGCACGTGCACCCTTCCGCCGACCACTGGCGACATCATCGATGTACTGTGGAGACCTCACGCCCCACGTGTTGAGCAATTCGGCGGTACGTCCACCCGGCCTCCCGCATGCCCACTATACGCCCTCGCTCAAAGTCCGTCAACTGCACATACGGTTCACGTCCACGCTGTCGCGGCATGCTACCAGTGTTAAAGACTGCGATGGAGCTCCGTATGCCACGGCAAACTGGCTGACACTGACGGCGGCGGTGCACAAATGCTGCGCAGCTAGCGCCATTCGACGGCCAACACCGCGGTTCCTGGTGTGTCTGCTGTGCCGTGCGTGTGATCATTGCTTGTACAGCCCTCTCGCAGTGTCCGGAGCAAGTATGGTGGGTCTGACACACCGGTGTCAATGTGTTCTTTTTTCCATTTCCAGGAGTGTATAAATAATATGCCCTCTAGTATTATGTGTAACTCCAAAATATTTCTGTTTACTGATGACACTAGTTTGGTAGTAAAGGATATTGTGTGCAACACTGGCTCAGTTTCAAATAGTGCAGTTCATGACCTAAGTTCATGGCTTGTAGAAAATAAACTAATGCTAAATCACAGTAAGACTCGGTTTTTACAGTTTCTAACATGCAAGTCAACAAAAACTGACATTTTAATTTGACAGACTGGACATATGATAAGTGAAACTAAACAGTTCAAATTTCTAGGTGTTCAGATAGATAGTAAACTGTCGACGAAAGCCCATGTTCATGATCTTGTTCAAAGACTTACTGCTGTCATTTTTACTATTCGAACAGTATCTGAAGTGAGTGATTGTTCGACACAAAAATTAGTCTGCTTTGTCAATTTTCATTCGCTTATGTCATATGGTATTATATTCTGGGGTAACTCTTCCCATTCTACAAGGATATTTTTGGTTCAGAAACAGGCTGTTTGGGCAATAAGTGTTGTAAGTCCATGAACCTTTTGTCGACCCCTGTTCACAAGTTCGGGTATTTTGACATTGGCCTCTCAATATATATATTCCTTACTGTCATTTCTTGTTAACAGTATTAGTTTATTCCCAAGAATAAGCAGCTTTCACTCAGTTAATACTCAGCAGAAATCAAACATGCATTTGGATCGGACTTTTGTAACTCTTCTGCAGAAAGGTGTGCCGTATACTGCTGCATCCATTTTCAATAAGCTACCATGCAAATTCAGAAATCTTAGCAGTAATCTATGCACCGTCAAGTCGAAACTGAGGAGTTTCCTCATAGGTCACTCCTATTCTGTTAAGGAGTTCCTTGAAAAAGTAAGCTCATTCTCGTTGTATTGTTGATTGTTTTTACATAAACTTATGGATTGACTTTTTTCGGGTTCATAAACATTTTATTTTTATCTGTTATTACTTTTATGTTGTAATTTCATGTACTGACACGTTCCATGACCTTGGAGATTTGCTCCTCAATTTGGTCCACAGAACTTGACGTGTAAATAAACTACAATAAATAAAAACTTCACTTTCCTGAACAATACTATGGATCTTGAGCTACTCAGTCCTGTGGACAAGTTTACAATAGTGTAGGAGGGATGTAAAAGCGCACAGCTAATGTTTCTATACATAAAGCTGTACCACAGTAGGTTCCAGCACAAAATTGTGGTGACTTACATCTCCACTTCAAGTACCATCTTGCACAAATTCTGGTTTGTGTAGCAAACATCTACCTATGACAGAGAACTGCCCATTCTTCTGAACTCCACACCATCCTTAGAAAATAACTAGTCATTAAGCATACTGGTAATTGGACCTTGTGAACTGGACTAGATCGGTATAAGATGCATTGGGACAAAAACTGTACATAAATGGGTAGACATGGAAAAATTAAAATGTAATGTTTAAGCAATCTGCGAAGTTAATAGCAGTCTGTGATCTGATGGAGCAGTTCTTCTGAAGGGAAGAGGAGCATTACACCAACACCCAGTGGACTTCAGAACCCTTGGGTAGGTGGACCAGCTTCTTGATTGAGTAATTTTGATGTGTGGTGCTGAAAACTGCTGCACCAGCATTGTGAAAGCTTCTGCCCTGGTGAGCACGATTACCACACACTGGGCCCTGACACTTGCTGCCTAGGCCCTGTACATGATGAGAAGTGACAGCTTTTCATAATATCACTTGATAAGCACATGTATGTAATAGCTGCTTCAACCGTGCAGTATCTGTCATCAACTGAATGCCTCCATTCCAGCTGTCACCCCAATGTGAGTCACCATCTCATCTGAAACTAGCCACTGCCTCCGCTAACTGCTGGTCTATGAGCTGTGCCGAAAACTGATAAAACTGATGCTGCCAGGGCCTGCACTGGTGTCTTCCAGATGTAGCCTGCTTTTAGCTGACAGTAACCAACTGCCTGGAGCTTCCAAGGGGTCTTCAGTTTGCAGACCACTGTGGGGTGCCTCCTGCACCTAATCCATTGTGAGCTGTAGGCTGACCCTGCATTCCTGCCTAACAGTATGCCCATGAGATTGCTGCTGCTGTGTGTCTGATGTCCACAGGCCTGATGCAGCTGCAAGACCGCTGAGGCCCTGCTGTGAGCTGGGCTGAGCAAGCACTGCCACTTGTGATCATATCCTGACACAGCGACACTGTCTGCTTCAGCTGTATGAACTCAGCTGAACAAATATCTTGCTGTTACCATTCATTTATGATTCCATGATGGCCAAGGAAATGATTGTTCATAACCACTGTTCTGTCAACTATTCTGGCCCGTAACACACAATATCACTTAAAATTACTGTACTTGTACTGTTTTTCATCTTTTCCCTCTTGATCATTATGTATTGTTGTGATTTGCTATAAAATGCTGAATGCTGTGCATCTGCTTGTACAACATTTTTGGAATGATAGAATGATATATAAATAAAATTCTAATAAATGAATAAATAAAAACTGTACTATCACATGAAGTGGCCCTTCCTGACATGCACAAAACTGCTTTGAAATTTGTGCTTTGTATTCATATCTTGAACATCATTTCTTGATGTTGTTGTTGTTGTTGTTGTTGTGGTCTTCAGTCCTGAGACTGGTTTGATGCAGCTCTCCATGCTACTTTATCCTGTGCAAGCTTTTTCATCTCCCAGTACCTACTGCAACCTACATCCTTCTGAATCTGCTTAGTGTATTCATCTCTTGGTCTCCCTCTACGATTTTTACCTTCCACGCTGCCCTCCAATACTAAATTGGTGATCCCTTGATGCCTCAGAACATGTCCTACCAACCGATCCCTTCTTCTGGTCAAGTTGTGCCACAAACTTCTCTTCTCCCCAATCCTATTCAATACTTCCTCATTAGTTATGTGATCTACCCATCCATTTCTTGATGGCAAAGTAAATAAACAACATAACTGACCTGTACATGATGAAAATAGATATTAAGTTTCAAAAATATCAACAGTTCTTGTTAGAAATTTCAGAACAGAACTAAATATCAAACAAGTACACTTACCACATTGTATAACCCAATAGACCAACGCTCAAACAGGATTTGTCCTGACCACCCTGAATATATTGCAAACCACAGTTCAATTACGTAAAGGCATATGTTTTTGTAAAAGCTGTACAATATTAATTTGCACATTCGATTGTAGTTCCATGCTCCATGAACAAAAAGCAGCTTCAGAAGAAACCGAAACTGCAAACAATAATTTGTGTTAATTACCATGAAAAGTCTGCTTGTATGTTTCAGCATTCTGTTAATGTTACATTACTTTTACACTTAACTAGATGAACAATAATAAATTTTGTAATCATTACTAAATCTGCACATCATAACAGTGATCGCTCTATGTAACAAGCAATTTATACATGATTCCTCATAGTGTCATATAGTACATAAAAATCAAACAAAATGTTTTTTGCAGATCTCAGCTCTGCAAGTACATAATGAAGTCCTAAATGCTTCATCTTTTGTATCCCCAGCCTAACAATCAATAGAACACTAATGAATTATGTATGCATCATGCTTATAACTTTCACCAAGATTTTTAAAAATAAAGTAGCCAGTAACTGACAAAATAAAATCTTGCAGCCTTTAACACAGTACCACTAATCAAACACAAAAATGTACATGTCAAACACGGAAACAGTAAAACTTTTGAAAAAGTTATTGACAGTTCTAAAGTTAGTGTAATTAACATTCTACTTTACAAACTTCCCTAGCAGTTGCCAATTTCAAGTATCAGAAGTCAGCAGTGTAAGAAAATATTTGTACAAATACAAACATTCCTGCAGCCAGCTCTTAATTTTTGTATAAAAAATTGGTAAAGCCATTACCAGGCAGTTAAACTAAACTCAAGTTTTGAAGAACAATCCACAATGTCAATTACTCTTGCAAGTACTCAGTGCAATAGGTGACTTCCTAACTGATCAGTCAATTAACCAATCAAAAACTAGCGACCCTATACAGCAAAACCTTCACATCTACGCCTACAGTTCAGAAATAAAAGAACTAAAAATTATGTGATGGGAGTTTTTTGAAGTAATTATGTGTATTATGAAACTATAAATACACTAAAATTAATGTTTTACTACCTGCAAACAAGCTGCCTGTACCAAACAAAGGGAATATTTTGTGGCTTTTCCCCCTCAAATAAACATACAGTGATGACTACAAAACATGACTATGCAGGTATAAATGCAGACAGTCTCCGAATTATATGAGGAAAGATATCATAGATGCAAGACGTTGACTGAATTTCCAGTTCACTTGGTGCTCAGCTAACAAGGGAGTGGTCTAAACTGACACATCAAAACCCATTCTGAAATATTTTATACAGCAAGAATACAATGAAAGCATTCACTGTAAAAATTTTAGCTGCTAAGATACACTACAAGCATTAAAAAAAAAATGTTGAAGTTACTTGTTTTTTTCTCATATGAAGAATCACTTATGAAAGCAGTTTGTACAGCCCTTCGTGCCTAGTATGAGATTGGCCATGACAAGAGAGCATAGTGCTTCATAGTGCTAATATAGGGAGTAGCACAAGCATATCTAAAGCACCTAAACCACACGAAAATTTTCATGTATCATTAATGGTTTGACTAAGGGGCAGATTGTATTCACACCTAAACTTTTGCATATGTAATTCTTACAAACGTGACTAGCAGACAAAAAGAAATAAAGGCAATGTTTGATGTTAGATTATAGATGACTTTCATCAATCATAACAACAGTTGATTGAAATATTTCTTACATGTGCATCATTTTATAACAGTTACTATAGCACATTTCATAACATAATTTTTGAATGTGTATATTCTTGTAATAATGAAATAGTTCATTGTTTATTACTAATAGTTGTAAAATAAAGTGAAGTATCATCTGAATGATGGAAACAAATATTTCTTCTTTAGGGCCAGCGGCGTAATATATGTCTCGTAACGACATGATTGTTAGGGTAGATACACCAAATAGCCGCTTATAGTAAGTAATCTTTATTTACATTTACAACAGACTGTTTTGTCTTAATTACCATATTCAAGTATGTCTAGGCTGATCTGACATCCATACTGCATCATTAGTGGACTGCTTTGTAACTGTACCTGCATTAATACGATAGTAAATGTTGTCAAGATTTTGAAATTAAATGTTAATTACGATGTGACAGCAGTTTGACAGTTCCACTCTTATGATGCTATAGGTTTACAAAGTGGCGCTATCATAATTAACATTTAATTTCAACATCTTGACAAAACTTACAATCTTATTAAAGCAGTGACAGTTACAAAACAGTCCACTAATGACGTAATATGGACGTCACATCAATCTAGATGTACTTGAAATGGAAATTAAGCTGAAACAATCTGCTGTAAACATAAATAAAAATTATAAGCAGCTATTAGGTGTACCTACTCTAACAATTATGTCATTATCAGACGAAAACAAACGTTTTTCTTTCACCAGGCACACCTGACAAACGAAAAATTAATGCTTTCAGGATTGTCTCGGTAACTGAAGACCCCACAGAAGAAAAGGGTAAGTCTATTTAATTAGGAAATGAGTTTATGGCACATTCTGATGGCTACTTGTTGGTACTACAAGGCAATTAAAATGACTTTCAAATAAAGAAGCAAGTCACCAAGATACAAAGGATTTCACTTTTCGTGATAAAGGAAAGAACATTCAAAGTCAGTGTTTTCACGGAGAGAATGGGCAAGTCCAAGGTTTGCTTCCACTGTTCACATTACACCTTTCAGCTGAGTTGTGACTGCGAGTGTGATTGATTGAGTTTGACAGTGAGAAACCATTTGTTAATCAACAAACTAAAAAGTAAAAAGTTATGGCAGAATGAGTAAGGTTTGTAGGGACCTTAGGGCAATGTTTCAAGAGTTAGGCACTTACTGCAAATGCTTACTGTTTAAGTGTTTCAGGAAAATGCTCACTGTTTAAGTGTTTCAGACAAATCAAACCCCACGATAAAGAACAGCTTACTAAGAATTTTAATTTATTAGGTAACTAAAATAATCACTCTTCCTATTTAATCTGCTTAATTTCTGTGACATTAATTGCTCATAGAAGGCCTAGGTATCATGATTTTGATGCCACATATGCCATTTTCTGACACATTATAAGAATCAAACAAAATGATAGGATGAGTGAAATTCCTGTTTGCCGAAAGGCTGTTAGTGCTTTGCATGAAATAACAAAGCACAGACTGCATACTATACAACTGAGTACGAAGGATACTGGAATATGTCCCGAAGAGAAGAGAGATATACATGATAATTGCCTTGGAAACTATCCAAGGAAATGAAGGGAAGAGAGATGCTATGACAAGGGAAAGACAAACAGACTGTACCTTCAGGAATACCTACCAATAAAAACATGCCATGAGTTATATAGAGAAAAATACCCAAACTTCCTGTTGTGTATGGGACGTATCAGAAAATATTTAGCAGCAAATTAAACTTATTACTGGGATATCTGTGTACCGATACCTGTTCAACATGTGACAAAGTTCAAGCAAACTCAAGAGGTTTGAATACAATGCTTTCACAAAATATCTCTGAAAAAGAAAAGTTACAAATTACAAAGCAAAGTACTTAGCACAAAAGACTAGGTTCGTAAGATAAGGGCTGTTACATTTTATTCAAGAAAATGAAAAGCATTGCAGGAAAGTCAAAAGATAAAGGAAAATGAAGCAGTATGCATGGACTGTAAAACAGAACCTACCTTTGCCAAGTATACACACAAATGATGTTTATTACAAGCGTAAATTATGGTTTAACATGTTGACATTTATCAACTGTCCAAGAGTGATCCAATATTTTATACTTAATTTATCATTTATTAATTTTTTTTTAAATTTATTAGTTTCTTGCACAATTATGTGAGTGAAATTCTTGATCCAAAAGTAAGGGTTCTTGAAATATTTTATGATTCATGCTCAGGACAGAATAAGAACTATGCAATGTTTTTACATCTTCATTATGTCATTCATATGACTAAGAGATTAGATAGCACCAAATAGTATTTCCACTAAGAGGACACTCTTACATGGAATGTGATAAAAAAAATTGGTTTGATAAAACAGAAAACTACTGCAGAGTTAACAAAAGGCTGGATTATGGGTTTTGGAACCACAAGAGTGAATCCAAGAACTTATGAAGTCATTCCTGATCAACAAGAAATTATACAAGACTGGACGATGTTTTTAAAAACATGTAACAAACTGAAGTGTTCTTAGAAGAAATGATCATTCAAGAAGCTTTGGTCGTGAAGGAAGATAAGTTGTTCAAATACAGGATTATGTACAATGGAACCTGGCCACCAGTAGATAGGGAATGTTCTGTTCATCTACATTTACACATCAAGTCCGAGAATCAACCTCAGGGACCTGATGAATTCTTAAGGCCTCATTGAGGATTTAATGATGTGTGTTCTGTTTTGCAGATAACTGATTCTAGGGGTATACTTTCAGCGCTTCTGCCCATATCTTACAAAAAATATGCAGACCTTCAAGGACTTAAAACAGTATTGAGATGAAAGACTACCAAAAAGTGATGGTCTTACCATGTCCTTCTGGGGCAATGATATACTTTCTTTGCATGTATTGCCTTTTTTGTCATATAATTTAAATTATTATTTTTTCTAAGGTACTTCATCTACAATCATTAAATTTGACATTGTAGCTATATTGTTTACACTCAATTATTGAGTTTTAAGTACTTTTTTGTAATTTTGAAAGTTTAAATTTCCTCTCATTAATAATGTACTAAATATGGCTTATCCATTTTTTCTGTGGGCTCTTCAATTACTAGTGTTATTTAGACAGAACTGCAGTTGAGCAAGAAATGGTCCTGGCTTGCGCACCAAGCATACTTAAAGCAATTCATAAAACGTGCCAATGTGAACTGATAATGCATAAATGACTAGAATTTAAGAATACTGTTCTCCTGATAAACCTCAGCTGATACGGAGCCATTGAAAATTATATTGTTTGAAAATTTCCTTAAAAATATTTTCCACTGTCGATAAAATTATTTATTGGGACTCTCACTGATTGTACTGGGTGGCATCTGAATTACTTCAACAGTCTTTTCGTTGACCTCCTGAAAGACAGAGGTATCATTATGTCCATGCCAAGAGTCCAGCCTAAGTAATGAACTGATTTATGCAGCTGGTTAGAAACAGTTTTGAATGAAATATTCAAAACTATTCTTTCCTATTTTTTTTCAGATTTGAAAAGATAAATTGTAAGATTTTTGCCATCATATAGTCATCTTTTTATTTTTGGTGATAATGCCTAGTAGTCCCTGAAGACAGATATAAACCCGTGGAAAAAGTAATCCACTTCTACTTATCAGAGTCATTGTTGTTTATGAATGTGTCATAGCATTAACCAAATTGCACAACTGATTTTTTTCGCCTTGAAATGATAATGTGCGATTTTCTCACAGTTCTTTCACGAAACCTTGCTGATCGGCATTAGACACAGTAGATGCGCACATAACAGCAAGCTTCGTCTCCACGTCAGTTATGAATTACTTACATCTCCTCTACACTTTTACTTGAAGTAAACTTTGTTGTTTTGCCACTTCCTATACTGTATATTTGTTGAATCTTTTTAACCAGGTTGATGAAGACATGAAATCAGTAATGTTCCTCCCAACTGCATTTCAGAGGGCCCAGTGTGCTGCCTTTCATGATCAGCTCTACATATTTCATATCTCAAGAAAACTCCTCTAGAGAACTGTTGTTCACTTCATTTTCATTCAAGCTTATGAGTTTATGTTGGTTATTAATTGCGGGTAACGGGACTGAGCAGTGAATCATTTGGACGGTTTTTCTTTCACAGTTTTACAGGTTTCACTTTGGCACATATTTACTACTTTGTGTAAGTCTTTCTTCCATTTATACAGTTCATCGTCAGATTTTACAAAGCAAAACTGGATTTGCACACTGCTTAACATTAAGTGTTAAACACAATGATTATTAATTCAGTTTTATCTCCATTGTTAAGTCTTATTCTGCTGCAAAAGCAACTGGTAATTATTATGGATATTATATGAGTTGCAAATTTGAGTGAACAGTAATTGTGAACAATCGTTTCATGAAACTTTGAATGAAAACTGAAATTCACTATGCAGGTCATGATCACACTGAGTTGTGTTGTCTGTTTACCAATGCACCATCAACCAAGGATATATGCATGCCATGTTGCACAAGCACAGTCCACTACAACTCCAGTAATGGTGTACACTGCTCCTGCCACGTGATGAGCTACAAATTTGGCAATTTTCAGCATAAAAAAAAATTACTTGCAGTTTGTCTTAGCAGCTAAAATTTTGACAGGATCTTTCTTTCAGTGAATTTTTCCCATATAAAAAAGCCTCAGGGCATGTTTTGACATAGACAGTTCCCTCGCAAGGAAAATTGGAGAACTGCCAAATTCCATCCTAGCCTTAAGAAGCGATGGAAGCTTGTTGCATTCATCAACATATTGTTTTTCAGTTCTAGAATTAATTGAAACAGCAGCAGTCTAGCACAAACTTTATTGAGGTGCAGTACGTTAAGGGTCAGGTGAGAAAAGGAAGGAAGGAAGGAATATTAGGTTTTAATGGTTAATCAATGATAAGGTCATTAGGGATGGAGAACAAGGTATGGGCAAAGACGGAGCAAAGTGATCAACATGGTACTCATCTTAACTGATTTAGGGAATCCAAGGAAAACCTAATTCTGTGTGGTAAGATGATGATGATTCGGGTCCTCATCCTAAATGTGAGTCATGTGTCTTTACAACAGCATCATTTCATTTGATATCATGATGTGATGTACTAAACTGATACATGTCATGACTAACTCTTTCACAGCTATATGATAATTGTATGTAACAATGTCTTTTATTGCCGAGATGTTTTCTCTTGGCACAACCTGATGTGGCTAGCGTACTCACCCCACCATCTTTGACTGAAGTGAAACTGTTTTAGAAACTTCCTACATGACTCAAATATCTACTACAGGGCAAACAGATATCGCCATAGTGTGATTTTTGGTAGATTTACAAGGGTTGTGTGCCATAACTTATTGAAAATTCACAACAGATATCTGGATAACTGTGCTGTATTATACCGTACTTTTATTAGTTGTGTTGTTTACAAATGCAGTTTATGCACACAGTTTTCATACCATTGGGCTCTCCAATACAGAGTGGAAAATTCTTTCTGGAATTTGTTTGTTTACAAGTTCATGTCTGCAGTATTAGAACACACTGAAATCCCTGAGCCACAGTTTCTTAGCAAGTACCTATATGGGACCACTGATAATTATCAGCTTGAAAAAATAAAGTTACATAATTAATTTATTGTTTGTTTGCAAGTACATGTCTGCTATCCCAGTATATATTGTAATTCCTGTGCCACAGTACTGCTGCTTGTTCTAGAGGAGTCAATACAAAACAGTACAGACCATTTCCACTTTATCTGTGGGTCATGCCATTTTGTATGGACTCCTCTAGCCACAAGCAACAGAACTGTGGCACAGGAATTTCACTGTGTACTAGGACTGCAGACATATACCTGCAAACAAACAAATAAAAAATTAATTATGTAACTTTACTTTTTATACAGTAATTAAAATGTTATGACTATCCCTCATACATTTACAGATTCTATTATTGTTATCTACTGATCTGGTATTCATAACTTCACTATTTGTGATTTCAAGATTTATGATTACTTACAAGGGCTTGCTGAAAAGAAATACATCCAAATTTTTAATGTGAAAACTCTTAAAGCTTCAAATACAACACATGTTATTAACATTCTGCACCTTTATTCTTCATTTATACATATTTGCAGCCCTGTGTCGCAACAAGCCTCCTCATTGTAACATGTAACTCGGCGGTGTGTAATGGAACTATTTTGGTGTATGGGTAACAGTGTTCTGTAATTGAATTCAAAGAGCTCGTCCACATGTGGAGCACCCTCTCCTTCAGCATGGCAATGCAAGACCACACGAATGCTGTGACATCTGACATCACTGTCATTGATCATTCTTCATACATTTCCAACTTGGCCCCATCTGATTTTCATCTGTTTCCAAAAAGTGAAGAACACCTTTGGGGACTTCACTCTGATAGTACTGAAATGATAAGTGGTGTTAGCAAATCTGAGTGTGTGGCTCTGTCAATGAAGTCAAATTCTGTAGTGAAGGTATCAACAAATTAGTCTCCTGCTACGAAAAATGTGTTTGTTCCCAGGATGACTATGTTGAGAAATAAATATGGAGACGTGAAGAATAATCATGTTTGTTTTATTTAATAAGCTTTAGGAGTTTTCAAATACAAAATTCAGAGGCATTGATTTTCAGCACACTCGTATATTGCTTAAATTAATAAGGTTTTTTATCTTTATTCCCTAACGTTCCATTTTATTAATATATTCTAAGTCTCCCTTCTGCCACAACCATCCCATATGCACAAATGTTATGCTTCTTTATCATCTCACTATCATTATATTTATAAAAATACACACCAGTGCCAATTACTGGTTTTATGAACACAGACATTTTTGGAATCTCATAACAAAAGAGGTAACATTTACAAACCTCTTTTCTTACTTTTGTCAGTGAGCAATGTAAAATCATTAAACATATTGTGTATTTCTTACTAAATGCTATTCTGACATTTCACACTTAACAACTTTTATTGTTACAAACTTTACACATTATTTTCTTGAAAAGTGAATGAATGTTTAGACACACATTTTCATTGTAACTGGGTATGTCACAGCATCAATGAAGAATGTGTGTGTGTGTGTGTGTGTGTGTGTGTGTGTGTGTGTGCGCGCACGCGTGCGCGCATGCACACATGCATGGGTGTTGCCTTGAGGTAGAGTGTGTGGGTGGGTGACAACAGGGGGACAGTGGAGAGATGGTTACAAGCTGAAAAATAGGAGTAGGTAAAAGGCAAAGTAGTGTAAGAAAGTGATCCACATTTTAAAAAGGTAATGAAACTAACCTGTGCTATCGAATAATCAGATGCGCATGCTGCTTGGAGACCTTCAACTCCTGAGATTCCAACTCCAACATGAGCTTTTTGGATCATAGCAACATCATTTGCACCATCTCCTATAGCCAGTGTAATACTTTTTGTATGTGATGTAACAAGTTCCACAACCTGACAGAAATAAAGATTGATTTTTAATTAAATTATACTGGGTTAAAATGACAATGTTCGAATTTGTAAAATACAGGTGAAAGCTAAAACAATTTTTAATAAATGAGAATACTACAATATCCTTTGTCAAAAATCTGTTTCTTGGAATTAATCTTTTACAACAACTTAATCTTTCCTGCTATTATCATTACGAACCTCAGCCTTCTGCATTGGGGAGACACGGCAGCAGATAACCACATTGCAACTGACACAGAGGTCGAGAAAATCCCTTCTGACATCACAACTAAGGGCATATTTTAGAGTTTTCCCATCAATAACAAGAGCAACATCATTTGATTTGCCCAACTGGTCACCAAATTCTGAACTATGGCGTGCTATTGTTTCTCGTGTACTCTAAAAGAAATGATAAATAGCTTTCAACACAAAATAAAGTATTATAGAAATTCACAAATTTGCTTAAATTCCAATAAGTAACAGTAGCATTAAAAACTTTAAAAATCATATAAACTTACATCAAGGCTATCTTCATTCAGTATCAGTAGTGGTGTTCCATGAACTATTAGCTTACATGAATAGCCAATATTAATAGCAGTTTCTTGTTTATCCCCCGTCAATACCCAAACACGTATATCAGCTTTAATGAGGGCTGCTATTGTTTCAGGCACCTAAGAAAAAACTTTTGAGTAAGTTTTAAGTTGGTACTGTTGAGCCCAGAACAGTTTTGTTGATTCAAGACACCACTATTTACAGATTTTACCTGATCTTGTAATTTGTCTTCTATAGCTGTTGCTCCCAGAAGTGTTAGGTTATTTTCTATTAAATTTGCTGCATCTTCTAATTTCCTCTCCCGATACTGCATTGAAGTGCTTGCTTTATGGTAAGTGTTTTTCCATTCCTGAAATTAAATATACAATTTATAAAAGGAATCAAACAATGGAAACTCTAGGTATGAATATAAATAATGTAGGAAAATACGGATTGCTACTTACTATAAAGATAACAAGCTAAGTTGCAGACAGGCACAATTAAAATACACTTACAATGTATAACCTTTCAGCCACATCCTTTATCAGAAAAAGATAAACACACACCATTCATTCATACAAGCAAGCACAACTTACGCTCACATGACCGCCAACTCAGGCAGCTTGGGATAGGAGGTGAATTACAGTATAGACGACAGACACATTAAAAGAAGAAAAATTTATTCCTAGCTTTTGGAAATGTTACTTCCTTTGTCAAGAAGGAAAGTGGGATGGATTTTGGACAGTTGGGAAGAAGGGCTGGACTTACCTGATGTCAGGGTCTCACCTCATCTCCCTCATTCTCACATCAACTTCGTCTCTTCCTGGGGTTTGAGTGATTCATCCCTCCTTCTCAGCCTTAAGAAATGTATCCCTCTTTCATCCCAGACAAAGGAACTAACAGTATCAAAGCTAGGAATATATGTTTTGTACTTTTAATGTGTCTGTCAGCATTACTATAATTACTGTCTCCTTGTTATTTTACAGAATTTGAAAGTGAATTCTCATTTTAATTTTTTTCTTTGCTGCTACAAATACCTTGCTGACAGTATCTGTGGCACTATTTCCTCTGTTGATATCAACATTACCATTAAACATAACCACTGAACTCTCCTGTACTAATTTGGTCATGTACTACACTCATGAATTTCTAATTGCACACTAGCATGCTAAGTTACTAAATTTATGTCTTCATCATCAATGTAAAGTTGCGCTGTGGTTCAGACTCAACATTACATTGTAGACACCCAAAACTGATGAGTAATTCAGTTCAAAAGTCAAAAGAAGCATAGGCCTATCGCCTCAAATAAGACCATTCCTAGCAAAGTATTAAGGTGTTCAAAACGACCTTCAGGTTAAGGATCACTTTGTGTTTTACATTACTCAAACTATATGTCATCTAGTATTTACCTTAGGTTTTTCTAACATGATATATCAATTTCATTTTGTGCTGTAATATATTTACAATAAAAGCAATAATGACTCTCTTACTGATTCTAAATTACACACATTGTAACCAAGAATTAAACTCCATCCACACAAATCCATCTGGATTTGTGTATGCAATTGAAACAATTTTCTTGCAAAATTTTATATTTTGAGTACACAGAACAAATCATGATAACTGAACATTAATTGCTGTTGCCACTGATTCACAACAGTGCCCAAAACTGTTTTATCACTTTGTGAACACTGGTTCAACATATGGATAAATCCCCATCCTCTCTACAAGGAGTAGTCACGATGTTTCAGTTGTCACCATGAAAAAATAAAGTTACATAATTTTTTTTTTGTTTGCTGGTACACTTAACAGCAAAAAAAACTAACCCATTGTAGACAAAAGGCAGAAAAATCACACCATTTGACAGCAACAGTATAAAAACCAGGCTGGGGTGTGACATCAGACAAAGGAAGTGGGTCATTGATTGAAGAACTGTGAGATATCTAATGCTCACTCTGTATTCACCCATGCCCCCATGCTAAGGAATGCTTACTTTATGAAACAGACCATGGCCCTGACAATGTTTGAATTCCAGTGACAGTATCTGTATATCAACAAATATGAGGCACAAAGGCTATAAAAGTTTTACAAATGCATTTATAAAGGCTCACTATCTACTAAGAATGTAAGACAAATTTTACCAACAAGTTTTCTTCTCAGATCACTCATATTTGTCTTTTGAAATGATAATTTTGCATGTTTTAGATTGAAGAAAAAACTCATAAAATTACCTATAATGAGCATATAGACTCAAGAGTTCAAGGAAACTTCTCATGTCTGTCTCTTTGGTGGCATAATGGACAGTGGAGTGGAGTCATAATCTGATGGTGCAGAGTATATATATTTTCCATTTGTTTTTTCAACATGTGTATGAACTCACTAGAAAGAGAAAGATTGTGAAATTTTGGACAATAATTATCCAAATTATGAAACTGAGTGTGTGAGTAATGAAATACTGATTGTTGGTTTCACTAAAAGTCAAATATTTTCCAAATAGCTAAAGTCATGAAAGTTATGGTGCCTTGTGACAGAGAAAATACCCAACCACAAAAGCAAGTTTTGGAGAGCTATTTACAAAAATCAGAACTGAACATGAAATCATTGGAACTTATCCTAATGTAAGGAAGCTGGTTGGGCTTGGGTTGTTTGGGGAAGGAGACCAGACAGCGAGGTCATCGGTCTCATCGGATTAGGGAAGGACGGGGAAGGAAGTCAGCCGTGCCCTTTCAAAGGAACCATCCCGGCATTTGCCTGGAGCGATTTAGGGAAATCATGGAAAACCTAAATCAGAATGGCCGGACGCGGGATGGAACTGTCGTCCTCCCGAATGAAGGGAGCAGGCAAAGAGCTGATAGTAGTATAGCATGATACCATTTTTATCCTTGTCTTGCAGGTCAAGGTGAAGGTGGTGATCTTTGACTAAATTATTTCAGTAATTCTAAGGTTTTTGGAGTTGATTCAGGTCTGCTGATATATTTTTCCCATAATGGCATAAATGTCTCATGTAGTGAGTCTGCGTATCTTACTGCACCGGGACTGCATTGAAGCTTGTGACAATGACCAGAAGTTGTAAAAGTAAGAACTCATCTATGATGCCCATTAGGAGTCTTTCATCATTTAGTGACAAATAAACAACATAAAATATATCCGCTGCAATAAACTTCATTTGGTGCCTAAATGTTTAATCTGTTTCATTCTCATATTATCTAAAACTGTTGCCTTAGCATATTTCACCTTCTTAATGACTCTGTCAAGTTCTTCCATGGTGATTCCAACTGTGGGGTTGCTAGTCTCAATATCAGTTTGTCATTCCCTTATGTTATATTTATGAGACCCACAATTTTTCAGTTACACATGAGTTGATGAGTTGAGGAAACATGCTGATGTTCCCAGCACCTACCTCGAAGGCAGTATTCTATCTTTACAATAGCTTCCATGTGTTTTGAGTGGTTCAAGACATGCCAAACATTATGCAGGTTCATAGGGAATGATTTTGTTTATCTACCATTAAGCTTTTCAGCTAGATCACTCTGTCAGAGGATTTAGCTGAAACAAAGAACACTGTTTACATAATACAACATTGGATTATGTCCCAGAACATAATTTACATTCCACCTGGTCTGGTCTGAAACTGTTGTTTATCACTACCACGGCGAGGTCTCAGTCTGCTAAAGACCAGATTAAGTTTTATACCTACTTAACAAATTGTTCAGTGCACTCAGCATCTAATCATATAATGCACACACAAAAAACTTAAAGATTGTCAGCTGAAGCAGAAAAAAGCTGGTATTAATAAGTGTGTAATTCAGGAATTTCATAAGATTTTCACCTCCAGATCTAAAACATACTGAATACAGGTTAGAAGACTTACATTGCAGAGGTTTTCTTAAGATATCCTTATCTTTTTTTTAGTCTGGCATTTTAAAGAATATGGATGCCAAATAATAATCTTCCAGCAAGCTTTGAACCTACAGCTTATACTGCCACTGTTTCAGACAACATTCACATTACCACTATACTAGCAAGCCAGTGCTGCGTTCCATACTTTGTCACTGTTGTAGTGATAGCTAGCAAAGATAACCTGTAGTGTAAAATATGAGAGCATTTTATTTTTCTGTGGAACAAACTCCTTGTGTTCAAAACCATACATATGACAACCTGATGTCACACCTTACACCTGGCAAGAAAATATCCAATGAATTTTGCAGGATAATTCTGTGCCCTCCAGGAAGAACCTGACAATCACAGAGTTGTCAAGTGTGATATACAACATTGCCAATTTTAGTAGCCACAGAAACACAGGAAGTGTCAAAGAAACTAGTATAAGCATGTATATTCAAATACAGAGGTATGTAAACAGGCAGAATACGGCACTGTGGTCGGCAATACCTACATAAGACAACAAGTGTCTGGCACAATTGTTAGATCGGTTACTGCTGCTACAATGGCAGTTTGTTCAGATTTATGCGAGTTTGAACATGGTGTTATAGTCAGCACACATGCAAAGGGACACAACATCTGCGAGGTAGCGATGAAGTAGGGATTTTCCTGTATGACCATTTCACGAGGGTAACGTGAATATCAGAAATCTGGTAAAACATCAAATCTCCAACACTGCTGCAGCCAGAAAAAGATCCTGCAAGAACGGGACCAATGATGACTGAAGAGAATCATTCAGCATGACAGAAGTGCATACCTTCTGCAAATTGCTGCACTTTTCAATGTTGCGGCATTAGCAAGTGTCAGCGTGCGAACCATTCAACAAAACATCATCGATATGGGCTTTTTGAGATGAAGGCCCGCTCATGTACCCTTGACGGCTGCATAACCTGAAGTTTTACCCCTGGCCTGGGCCCATCAATGCCGACATTGGACTGTTGATGACTGGAAACATGGTGCCTGGTTGGATGAGTCTCATTTCAAATTGTATCGAGTGGATGGACGTGTACAAGTATGGAGACAACCTCATCAGTCCATGGACCCTGCATGTCAGCAGGGGCTGTTCACGCTAGTGGAGGCTCTGTAATGGTGTGGGGCTGGTGCAGTTGGAGTATTATGGAACCCCTGATACGTTTAGATATGACTCTGACAAGTGACAAGTATGTAAGCATCTTGTCTGATCACCTGCATGAATTCATGTCCACTGTGCATTCTGGCAGACTTGCGCAATTCCAGCAGGACAATGTGACACCCCACATCTCCAGAATTGCTATAGAGTGATTCCAGTAACAGAGTTTAAAAACTTCCACTGCCCACCAAACTCCCCAGACAAGAACGTTATTGAGAATATCTGGGATGCCTTGTTACGTGCCTTTCAGACAAGATCTCCACCCCCTCGTACTCTTACGGATTTATGGATAGCCCTGCAGGATTCCTGGTGTCAGTTTCCTCCAACACTACTTCAAACATAGTCGTCTCCATGGCACGTCATGTTGCAGCATTTCTGCATGCTCCTGGGGCTCCTACATGCTGTTAGGCAGGTGTACCAGTTTCTTTGGCTCTTCAGTGTAAAACGTTTGCATGACCAATTTTTTCCCTGAGTGGGCTTGGAGTACAGAATGTAGCTCGCATCTCAAAGATGTGCTGGTGAGATGACCCAAGGCCGAAATATCACCAGTATTAACTAATGACTTTTATCTCATTTCTGTAACTACAATTAGGGCCTAGAGAATAGAGACAATTAACACTCAGATGCACTGACTGCAAGCTGAGAGCCAAAAATTAACAGCTGTCTTTATTAAGTATACTGCAAACTGGAAAGCTCCTTTACAAGTGATTAACTTTTTTTAAACATCTACAATGGTTTTACCATAAGCATTACGTGTACCCTATGCATCCTTTGACCTTTATAGACTTAACAACCATTTCTTGAGAACACTGTCATTGGCACTATCCTCAAAATGGAGGAATGCCAATGAGAAGGCAATAACAAAGCATTGATTGCAAAACACAAACATCCACAGAGTAATTCTGTTAGCTATGAGTCGTTTAAAGCCTTAAATATTTCAAGTGAATTGTGCAAAGAAACAAAGCACAATCTGTGCAATTACTGGGAAAGTGCGCTACAAAGGCATATAGACATTAAAGTAGGGAGTGTAAAAATGGACACAGTACACTGACAGTATAGTCTTTAATGAGTCATTCTAAAGTAAAAGTGTCATTCAGTCTGTAATAATCGGAATAACACAAAGTACATCTACTCATAATGATTATAAATCACTGCTGATACTATGTTCATAAAAGTGAAAATGTTCTTATGAACAAACAGTTCAGTTTGTAGTACACTTATGACAGAAAGAGACAGAAATAACAATAAGAAGTTTATCTAGAGCACAGGGGACATTTGCAAAGAAATGCTTCACAGCCAGTGCAGTTTTTTCTTACATTATTGCCTGATGATATGATATTAACTTTTCTAGCCCATGGGAATCATCAAGGAGTAACTGTTAGAACAGACAAGTGACATCAGCATGGGCAAACATGAAAAAGTCATTGGAAAATCATAAAATGAAATAGAAATATACATCGCTTAACCCTCAACCTCCATCCTGTAATGTCATCAAAAATATCAGCACAACAAAAAAAGCAAGTCAAACAAAATAACATAGTTTATTCCCAGTTTAACAAGCCTGATAACAGCCATTAACTCTCACAGCTAGTTATTTGCTCTCCAGAGCTGCCTTTGCCTAGTCACATCTTCTTTTGTCTCCATATGCTATAAGTTGAAGAACAAAACTGCTGATCACCCAAAGTTCCCTACATCAAGTCAAGCATTTCTGCACTAAATCTCAACAGTCACCTTCAGATGTTGCATTTTGACTATGAAATTCAATGCCTACACACAGAAACAGAATTTATTCTTGTAGTCTTTCTATATCTAAAATGAGCTTGACAAATCCCTGTGGGTCCCAAATGTCAGTTTTGGTAAATTCGTATACTACCGAAATAAATCTGCATCTATTTGGCCGCTAAGACCCCTCTTCTATGAGTGGGAACAATGACTCATCGATTTTATGAGTTCTCAGTAGTCCCTGAATTTTTTAAGAGCCATGCATTTTCGCTTTTTGATGCTGTAGCTACAGTTTATTTGCCTACTTATCACATCGATGGGCCTGTACGCTTGTCCAGACTCCTGTGCCCCCAAAAATAGTTCTCTACATTGAAGCTCAAGTAATTCACTCACTGAAAACATCAGATGATGTCATAGGAAACCATCACATCAAGTTCAAGACAACTGCTGAAAGTGGACTCCCATCACTGATGGCTGTATATAAATGAAAGCATCTAACTTGCCATCACTGATGGCTGTATATAAATGAAAGCATCTAACTTGCCTGTCAACCTCAACCAGTAGCTCGTTAGAATGACAGAAACAAGTGGAAGGAAAAATTAAAGGTAAATAAATATTACAAGAAATCTTTTACATATTTTTGGCAGGATACAGGACGTACAATAGGTGGCAACAGGGATGGGTTTGAAATACCAGAAAATAGCCTTAAAAAGTCACTCACAATTTATTATTTTAAGTATGTAGGCAGAGAGCAATTGAAATAGATATGTAATACACAAAAAATATATTTAAAAGGCATTTATTTCAATTGGGAAAGATAACTTAAAGGAAAACTAACTCACACTTTATTATCTAATTTTCGATACTTTCCCATTGTCAACTGATTTTCCACATGCTCTCAATGCCACAAAATTGGGCAAAAGAACAAGTAAAGAAAATTAAAATGTTTTCAGTGCTCTATCATCTCCAGAATCGCCCATTATTTTTAACTTTAATCATGTGTCTTGGCATGGAAACTATGAGGAGTCAGGTGTAACTGCCAGGAGAGACAACTTCCTCCCAGGATTCAAGGACTCAGTCTCAAAGGGTGTCACATGTAGCTGGTTGGTTTTGTGGCCAGTTATCTGAGAGTTTTCATACTACTTCAGCTCAGTTGTTCTCCATTGGATTGATATCAACAGCATGTAGCAGCCAGTGCATATGTGTGTGTGTGTGTGTGTTTTTCCCTCGTCACCAATGTGCACGTCACCAAGATGAAATCAAATTGAAAGACTTGCACCAGATGGCCAAACACCCCAAACGGGGTGTCTTGACTAATAATCCCATGTACACATTTCATTTTTTCCTACAGTGTATAGGATTCCCACTGAAGGAAGTATCACGTTTTTCCCTTTATGGGCATACTGCCTGCTATCAAGAGTTCCCTCAATCAAGTATTCCCACTTTCTTCACAGAATTCCAATTCCAGTAGCAAGTCAACAGCCCCTCAGTTCTCCTTGTAGTCACTACACATTCTTCATGACATCTTGTCCCTCGTGTCCCTTGAGTCATTCTTGGACCAACATTGCTCACCAAAAACGCCTTCTCATCAGTAAAAATTACATTTTTCTCTTGACATGTTCAGAGGGAGCTACAAAGATGCCAGCTGGTATAAGACATTTTTCTCTCCGAGTTCCTGTTTCACAGCATATCTTTGTGCGTGCAGATCAGTTGTTCTCAGCCTCTGGCGAACTTTGACACTGCAGCGAAGGAAGTTGGTCTCTTGCTGCAACTGCTTCATGTTTAGGAAGGGAAACTGTCAGCTCTTATAAACAAGCTCTCTGTCCTCCTGGTGCCTTCTCAGTCTTCCCTGTCTGAGACAGGAACCCTGTTGGTAGTGCCTCTAGTCTGGCACACCATACCTCCTGCTAGCATTCCTAGCAGAAAACGTGCCATCTGCAATCACAGTGATGATTCTGTCTTTAACTGAATGCTCTTAGTGAGCAATTACAAAACCTGCACATATGATTTCTGCTTGCCATTTGTATACTGATGCCTGGAGAGGAAGTAAACATATTTCCGTCAAAATGCGTCACAGATGTGTCATACTGAGGAAGACCTATTCAAAAATTCTTGGTACTTTAGGTCTGCCCTCAAGTCAATGTGGCTCTGGCTTGTGAAGGTGAGTGGGCAAAAACACCACAACACTTTTTCAGAGATCATGGATTTGAATCCTGCACATGAAATTGACAATTTTGTCTTGAATTTGTGCCCATCCACATCATCTGTGTGTGTGTGTGTCCCTAAAGTGTGAACTAGTAGTGCTTGAATTTTTTAAAAAATAATTGATAGCTGCACTGTAAAGTTACTATATGCAAGTAGTTGGCATTTATAGCAGGCACGTATCTGAGGCCAGTTTCTTTAAGATATATATGTCTAAATAAAGAGAAAAAGTCTGTTTGGCCAGGCTCCTGTTGCAAATGGAACTAAGAAAGTAAGACAGAGATCACTGGTTCAAACATATTCCAAGTCTTGGTGATTTTTGTTCAGTGTTTGTGTTGTTTTTCTGCATACTCAGAGAGTAATAATGATGACTACAAAACACAGCGAATGATTATTTTGCCTAATGGTCGAATGGCAATTTCAAGGATATGAACCACTGTACTGAATATTGATTCTGAAACAACAAAAAAAGAATCATGCACTGGAAATATCTACACCAAACATATATGTAATGCATGCCATGCTGTTGTTGGTTTCTCCTGAAGACCATGCGTTTATTGGGTCCACAGCGCGGGTCTACGATTGCACCCTTGATAGTCTGAAATTTGAACCATCACAGGGGTGGATATTTAATCCATAGTTCCCAATACATAGGCAACTTCCATTCTCATATTCATCTTTAAGGTGAATTTATTTAGCTTTTGAAAATAAATGTTACTGCCACTTAATCACTGTCATGTGGATCCAGGATACCTAAAACTCATAAATGTGCTAGATATGTGAGACATGTGAATGAACAAGTCAATTTACCTGCATACTGTTACTAAACACAGCCTTCCAAAATTCCTTCACCAAAGAAGACAAAGTGAATATCCCAGAATTCAAATCAAGAACAGCTGCCAACATGAGTAACTTAGAAGTTGATATCCTCAGATTAGCAAAACAACTTAAATCACTCAATAAAAGCAAGTCTTCCAGTCCAGACTGTATACTAATTAGGTTCCTCTCAGAGTATGCTGATGCAATAGCTCCATACTTAACAAAATTGTATACAACTGCTCGCTTGACAAAAGATCTGTACCCAAAGATTGGAAAGTTGCACAGATCACATAAATATTCAAGAAAGGTAGTATTAGGCATAAGCTACTAAATTACAGGCCTGTATCATTAATGTTGACATGAAGTAGGTTTTTGGAACATATATTGTGTTTGAACATAATGAATTACCTTGAACAGAACAGTTTATTGACACACAGTCAACAAGGATTTAGAAAACATCGTTCTTGTGAAACACAACTAGCTCTTTATTCGCATGAAGTGTTGAGTGCTATTGACAAGAGATTTCAAATCGATTCCATATCTCTAGATTTCCAGAAGGCTTTTGACATTGTACTACACAAGCACCTTGTGACGAAATTGCTTGCTTATGGAATATCGTCTTAGTTATGTGACTCGATTCATCATTTCCTGTCAGAGAGGTCACAGTTCACAGTAATTGATGGAAAGTCATCAAGTAAAACATGATGGATCTGTGGCATTCCCCAAGGTAGTGTTGTAGACCCTCTGCTGTTCCTCATCTATATTAATGATTTAGGAGATAATCTGAGCAGCCATCTTAGGTTGCTTGCAAATGATGCTGTCATTTATCATCTAGTAGTCATCAGATGATCAAAACAAATTGCAAAACGATTGAGAAAAGATATCTGTACGGTGTGAAAATTGGCGATTGACCCTAAATGAAGAAAAGTTTGAGGTCATCCATATGTGTTAGCGGAATATGTTAAACTTTGGTTACGCAATAAACCAGTCAAATCTAAAGGCTGTAAATTCAACTAAAGACCTAGGAATTACAATTATGAACAACTTAAATTAGAAATAAAACATAGAAAATGTTGTGTGGAAGTCAAACAAAAGACTGCATTTTATTGGCAGAACAGTTAGAAAATGTAACAGATCTACTACACTACACTTGTCCATCTCGTTTTGGAGTACAGCTGTACAGTCTGGGATCCTTACCAGATAGGATTAATGGAGTATATGGAGAAAGTTCAAATAAGAGCAGCACATTTTGTATTATTGTGAAATAGGGGAGGCAGTGTCACTGGCATGATACAGGATTTGGGGTGGACACCATTAAAACAATGGCATTTTTCGCTGCGGCACAATCTTCTCACAAAATTTCAATCAGCAACTTTCTCCTCCAAATGCACAAATATTTTGTTGATGCGACCTACAAAGGGAGAAATGATCATCATATGAAAGTAAGGGAAATCAGAGCTAACACGGAAAGATATAGGTGTTCATTTTTTTCGTGCGTTGTTTGAGATTGAAATAATAGAGAATTATTGTGAAGGCAGTTCAATAAACCCTCAGCCAGGCTCTTAAGTGTGATTTGCAGAGTATCTGTGTAGTTGTAGATGTACTGCAGGTGAATGTTAAAACCTACGTGGCTGCAGCTAGGTTCACATTGGAGAATAGGCCATGTGGTCCAAGAAAACTGCTTTAAACACCTTCAACATCATCAGCATTACAAAAGCGATAAATAAACATCAGGTCAGTATGCTACATCTGTCAAAAGCCATAAACCTCTTTGACAACACCTCAGTTGTCATCCACCCATAATCAGCATCTTGAGCATAATACAGTTAACTGGTGGTGAATGATTTGAGTTTAACCTAGGACATGAGTAATGACATCCAGTGGTATGTTTGCTGGTTTGTGTATATTTATTTGTTATTATATTCCATTATATTTATTTGTTATGTTTGTTACTAGTAATTAGTGTCCCATGATTGCTCAAAGGCCTGTCCCAACTTTTTCCAGTGCTCTGTGGCCCGTCCTAGTGTTGCCATGAGGAGTTCATCAAATGGTTGGCAGTCATTTCGCGATCTTCTTCCTTGTTTTCCCTTCTGGTTTTTTCTTTTAGGGGCAGTTAGTCTGCCATACGATTACTTCATTTCATTTCCAATAATCACAGGGGAATCCACATAATATGTATTGTCCCACAATTCACGTCCAAGATATCAATCACGTACGACGAAAATCTGCGTAATATTACAAACTCCTTGATGAAATTTATAACTTTTTTGTCAAGAAGGGTTTCTGGAACTGCATTTCACAGCATCAACATTGCACTGGACCCTATGCAGGCATTTTAGCTTGGTGAATGGAAAGAGAAATAATAGTTTGGCACATATGATGGATGAAATTCGTAGGTGTATGATAGTGGTTTGTGATGCAAGGTTTTGCTTAACTAGACCAGCAACAGGAAGATAAAGCGAATCACAATTTTTACTGTTTTCATTCTCTCTCATGATGTTTGGTTTGTATTTGATGAACAATACTGAACTAAAACCTCATTAATTGCATTTACCTCATTAGTTGAGATGTGAACATCTGTTCAAACTCCTCTGTAGAGCTTTGAACTGTGTGCATAATTTAGTTCTAGAAGTCCACAACAAACTTCATATATCACAGTTAATATTTTCTGACAAGTAGGTATCCAGTAATGTTATTTTACTAATTTGCTAAAGCTGTCCCTTCATGAGAGCTTGAACAGCTGTTTCTAGGTGCACAAGTACCTGTAACAGCCTTACTCATTTACTGTTGATTGAAATAGTCTACCACTCATTTATTGGGAAAATGTAACCACTGTCTCTAAACGCTTAGGGATAGTAACTATTATGTGTATCAGTACAAATTTGTAACATTTCTTACACTGAACTAGTAATGATTTCATTTTAGGACCTATCTTTTGAGAATAGCTCTCCAAAAATTGCTTTTGTGGTTGAGTATTTTGTCTGACATAAGACACCATAAATCTCCCAACTGTAGCTGCCTGAAGAAAAATATGTGAATTTTAGCGAAGTTGATACACAATATTTCTTTATTCTCAAATTTGATTTCATAATTTCGTTAAACTTTGTCTGAAATTCTGATGTCTTTTTCTTTCTAGTGAATAAAAAAGAAATAAAAATAACGGGAACATATAGCTCTGAATTTTGCACCTTCAGATTACGATTCCACTCCTCTAACCATTATGCCACAAGAGACCGATGTCAGAAGTTTGCTTGTACACTTGGATCCATATGATCATTGAAAGTAATTTTGAGGCTTTTACAATCATTGTAAAAAGTACAATGTTAGCATTTCATCTTTAAAAAGACAAATATGAGCAATTTTAGAAGAAGAAGAAGAAGAAGAAGAAGAAGACGAAGAAGAATACCTAGTTGGTAAAATTTATCTTTCATTTTTAGTTAACCTTGAATGGAAGATAGTGAGCCATCACATAAGCACATTCTTAAAACTTTTATAGCCTCTGTGCCCCATATTTGTTGTTATCCAGATGCTGTCACTGTGATTCAGTCTGGTCTATAATCTGTGTTGTAAGGTAGGCAATCCTTAGCACACAAGGCAAAGGTAAAGACAAAGTGAGTGTTGGATACGTCACAATTCCTCAATCAATGACCCACTTTCTCTGTCTGATGTCATGCCCTGGCCTGGTTTTTGTGCTGCTGTTGCCAAATGGTCTGATTTTTCTGTCTTTTGTCTACAGTGGCCCAGTTTTTTTGCTGTTGAGTGTACCAGAAAGCAAACCAAAAATTAGTAATGTAACTTTATTTTTTTGATGTAACAATTAAAACATTATGACTACCCCTCGTACATACACCAATGGACACTCAGACCGATACTTGGTAACAAAACTGGATGTAAAAATATAGTACACTGTTGTTTATATCTGGCTATTCTGGCAGCTTTTACAATGAAATATTACACAAAAAATAATTTTTTCTGGTAGTTTTCCACAATTTTGAGACAACATTTGTCAAGTTTCCAAAGAAAGTGGCAGGACTATATACTGCTCTTGGTACCAAAAACCAGCTGATTTGTAGCATATCAATGAAGCTCATTAACACATAGTTCAACATTTCTTCTTCTGGTAATGAGCAAAGATTTGAATGACCCTCAACTCCATGTCACATCCTCCATCTTTGCCCTATCTTGAAAGTAGGCTTCATTATCTTTCCTATTACACACACACTCTTCTCCTACACTGATTATAAGAACATTAACAGCAAGTCATGGCTCCTGACCAAGAAGATATTTTATGTGTTCAAGTTTAAATAACAATATAAGCCACACTGGACTTGAATGCAGCTGTACCTTGCAGTGTCACAAAGTTTAGTTCCTGCAACTACAATATGGTTAGTTGAGTAATGACGATGGAATTACTATGCATGCCAACACTGTCACCATTATCCTAGAGAAAGGTAATAACTACAGTAACTCACCAGCTTCTGTAAATTCTGGGTGGTGTACCAGATAAAAATTTAGCAAATTGAAATTTCACATATTAGTCTAAAAATTTTGGAAAACTTTCCTGAAAGGCCATAGCAAGTTTAATTATTTTATCTGCTTCTGACCAATTACAAAAGTAATAAAGACTTCATTTAATACCACTATTATCTCACTGTCATTATAACTTTTACCTCATAGGCCTCTTCTGATATGTTGGCAACTGCGCAACACAATGTTCTAAGCCCTTCAGTAGCAAATTCTTCCAGGTGTCTGAGAGTTGCCTCACGGAACTGTTGCCCATCTGGAGATAACCTTAAACAAACTCAGACCAGTTAGTTAACAGTCTTATAGAAATATATAGAATGGAAGATGAGATGCTACATTTATAAATATTTACCTTTCATATATCACAGTGTCTGCACCTTTACAATATAACTTTATTTCACCAGCTGAATTCCGTGTAATGACTGACATTCTTTTCCTACTGCTTGTAAATTCCAAGACATTCAGAATTTCATATCGCTCTCTAGTTCCCAAAGCACTTATTTCTACATGATGTGGTGTCCTGGTGTCAAAAACATAGCCAAAAAGACAGGCACCACGAACAAGAGCCCTCTCATCTGGAAGAAAAAAAGAAGTAACACAAAAAATAAGAGAAATATATGTTACCTGTGATTCAGAACACTAAATGGGGAAGATGTTTTATTCTACGGCTCAGCTGCTAACAGCTTGTTGTGTCTGTCTGTTGCTCCGTATCACCACCTCACACAGACATTTCCATTCCATCTGAGGATTTGCCATCATAGTATTTACTGCATCTTGCCATTTTCAGTGCTCACTACAGAAATGCTTGGTCTTCATTCTGATCATTTCTTTACCTTTCACCAGTTAAAGATATCAAATATGTGACTGCTCACTGTACTTCCAGAAGTTGTATGACAAATACCTCTGTGGTTAATCTGTGAAGTTTGAGCTGGTCAGAATTTCTGATTAATTAGCGAGTAAGTTTGAATTTTCAAGTAGTGTGCTTCCTCTGGTTATCCCTGATACTACTACAGGAGGTGACAAGCAATTCTGAGGTTGGCTGGAGCAAACTGAAAGTTCAGTCATCTGAGCAGAACAAAGGTAGCCACTAGGTGCAGAAATACCAACTAAAGTCCGATTTATGAACAATGGCAGCCAGCACAGGTCAAGGCACAGAGAGGACAGCAGTAGTGCCAGTTTCAAGCGACACTTGCAGTATGTACATACAGATCATTTGTGCTTGAAGAATGTGTCAATCCTGCAAAATTAAGTCTTTTGCTTGTTTATGCAGAATTTGTCATTTACCACCACCATCAGCCATGACAACTTGCAGCAAATGGAACAAAACTTCACTAAATAATTTGCTATGATCATGTTTAATGCTCATACAGGCTATGAAATTCACAGCAGAGTGCTCAGAACACTACTGAATGCTCGATGGTGGTCAGAAAATGGATGACACCTCAGGTGCACAGAATGAGCCTAAACTTGACAGCTATTGTTCATTGCTCCACTGGCTAGGAAAGTGCTACATGCATAGAAATGAGTCATGAGAATCATGAGTGTAGCCTTCCATAGAACCACGTGTAGCAAATTTTTAAGAAACTTATCATTCTCGCATTTACTGCAGAATACAGTAGGGGAGTCAAATGAAAAACTTTAAAAATGTAATTAAAAATTAAAATTTCACGCCATTGGTCCATAAGTTTACAGTATCATTACTAGTGATGTAAGGAATGCCCTAAAGGCAGCAGCATACTACAAAAAATGAAAACAAAATGATGCCACAATACTAGTTCAAAAATGACTACCCTGCTTGTGACACACGCCAAGGAGGAACAGTGTTCTGTTAAGTTTTCTAAGCAATGAAGATATGAAACCTATTTAAATCCATGGGCAAATGAAGGTGTCATATGGTGATGCATGTCCATTTCTGCAGCAAATGTATGAGTGGAGTAGAAAGTTTGGAAATGGCGTGACTTCTGTGACAGACATTTAGCACCAAGTCAGACGTACTATGCTGCGACATCAAACTACTGCAGCAGTTGAAGCCATTGTGATGGAAAATTGCCATGGGACAGCAGATGAAATAGCCACAAATCTGAACACTAGTCAAGGCTCAGCACATTATATCATTCATGGAGTGCTTAAGTTTTGTAAAGTGTCTGCCACGATTGCTCACTTCAGAACCAAAAATGCGACGCATTGACACCTGCGAAGAAACTGAACCATAAGGTGATGGTTTCTTAATGGGAATCATTACAGGAAATGAAACCTGGGTACACTACCACCACCGAGCAAGGTGGAGCAGTGGTTAGCACACTGGACTTGCATTTGGGAGGATGAAGGTTCAAACCCACATCTGACCATCCTGGTTTGGTTTTTTCATCATTTCCCTAAATCGCCTCATGCAAATGCTGGAATTGTTCCTTTGAAAGGGCATGGCCAACTTGCCTTCCTAATCTGATGGGACCGATGACATCACTGTCTGATCCCCTCCCCCTCCCCCAACCAACCAACAGTACCACCAATCTTAAACAAAGAGAGCAAGCAAGGAATGGTGCCAGTCCTCATCACCAAAACCTAAGGAGTTCTGGACACAGTCATCTGGAGAGAGGAGTTTGCAGACATTCTTTTCGGATGCACAAAGCATTGTCTTGGAACACTACACAACTAGGGGAAACACCATCACAAAGGTATCATATTTCAATGTGTTAAAAATCTATAATAAGATCAAAGCAATGTACACTTCTGACTACAGGTGTCATTTTGCAACTTGATATTGCTCAGCCTCATACTACTTGTGCAACAGTTGCAACCATTGATGATCTGAACTTTGATACTGTGTCACGAATGCCATACTCACAAGATCTCACACTGAGTGATTTCCATGTTTGGACGTTTCAGAGAGGCAATGTGAGGAAAGAAATTTCATTCCGATAGAGAGGTGCAGCAGACGGTGCATAAGTAATTGAGCACACAACCAACAGAATTTTTTTTCAGCAGACTCCATGTACTTTGTACACACTGGAGAGCTTGTTTTGAATGACAGGGAGACAATGTCAAAAAATTATACACTTGTGTTCCAATTTTGTTCCATAAAAAAATTAAAAAATATTTAATATTTTCATTTGACTCCCCTTCATATATTTTCCATGATGTGTTACATAATGGAGAAAAAGGGCTCCTTTTTCAGCTGTATAGAGTGTCACAGTCATTACACAAGATGTCCACTGTGAGGGTGCAGCCCTGAGTATTGTACAGAAACGGATTCATTTCAGTGACTGTAACATTTTTAATGCCCTCTCTTCACAAATCAATTGTCTAGAGCAGTGATATTCAACATGGGCAAGCATATCCTCATGGATACACAAAGGCTTTTTAGGGAATACACAAAATTTGAAATATGCATAGAGTCAGTATATTATGTTTCCTGAATAATCACAAATAACAAAAACTATTTTAGACAGGGAAATTTTAATTGCCCTCTATCCAAGAATCCATTTTGTTTATTCTACTGGTCTATCCAACAATGTTATCTTACAGCTGATCTCAGTAATCATTGTATTGTTTGTTCCAAACACAAACAACAATAACAGTGTCTGCTAACATATGTTACTGACTGATTTATTAACTTTCAGTACTCAGAACAGTTTTGTAACTTATGTGCAGAAAATATAATGAAAAGACATTCCAAGTTGTAAATATTTTATTTTTTATTTGATGACTAGTTTCAGGCCAAGACCCATTTTCAAATCAACATAACAAAGTTGAAATGTCATTTCCGAAGATATCAAAAAATGTATAATGTACATTTACAGTTATCTGTGTGCACTGTAAATGTACATTATGCATTTTTTGAGATATTCCAAAATTCCACTTTCGATTTTGTTATGTTAATTTGAAAATGGGTCTCGACCCGAAACTAGTCATCCAATGAAAAATAAAATATTTGCAACTTGGACTGCTTTTTCATTCTATTAATGAACAGAAGTTGCAGACCCAAGCTACTCCAGCATGCTGGAAGTTTGTGTTACGTGCAGGTACACTGTATGATCAAAGGTATGTGGACACCTTGCTGAAAATGACTTACATGTTCGTGGTGCCCTCCATCGGTAATGCTGGAATTCAATATGGTGTTGGCCCACCCTTAGCCTTGATGACAGCTTCCACCCTCGCAGGCATACCTTCAATCAGGTGCTGGAAGGTTTCTTGGGCAATGGCAGCCAATTCTTCATGCTGTGCTGCACTGAGGAGAGGTGTCGATGTCGGTCGGTGAGGCCTGGCATGAAGTCAGCGTTCCAAAACATCCCAAAGATGTTCTATAGGATTTAGGTCAGGACTCTGTGTAGGCCAGTCTATTACAGGGATGTTATTGTCATGTAATCACTCTGCCACAGGCTGTGCATTATGAACAGGTGCTCGATCATTTTGAAAGATGCAATCGCCATCCCCGAATTGCTCTTCAACAGTGGGAAGCAAGAAGGTGCTTAAAACATCAATGTAGGCCTGTGCTGTGATAATGCCATGCGAAACACAAAGGTGTGCAGGCCCCTTCCATGAAAAATATGACCACACCATAACACCACCGTCTCCGAATTTTACTACTAGCACTACACACGCTGGCAGATGACGATCACTGGGTATTTGCCAAACCCAAACCCTGCCATCGGATAGCCACATTGTGTACCGTGATTCGCCACTCCAAACAATGTTTTTCCAATGTTCAGTCATCCAATGTTCAGTCATCCAATGTTTATGCTCCTTACACCAAGTGAGGGTTATTTGGCATTTACTGGTGTAACGTGTGGGTTATGAGTAGCTGCTTGAACATGAAATCCATGTTTTCTCACCTCCTGCCTACCTGTCATAGTACTTGCAGTGGATCCTGATGCAGTTTGGAATTCCTGTGTGATGGTCTGGATAAATGTCTGCCTATTACACATTATGACCCTCTTCAACTGTCGGTGGTCTCTGTAAGTCGAGAGACGAGGTCAGCCTGTACGCTTTTGTACTGTACGTGTCCCTTCATATTTCCACTTCACTATCACACCGGAAACAGTGGACCTAGGGATGTTTAGGAGTATAGAAATCTTGCATACAGACGTATGACACAAGTGACACCCAATCACCTGACCACATTCGAAGTTCATGAGTTCCATGGAGTGCCCCATTCTGGTCTCTCACGATGTCTAATGGGTACTGAGGTCGCTGGCAGTACCTGGTACCTGGTAATAGGTGGCAAAAAAATGCCCCTAACATGAAAAACATATGTTTTTGGGAGTGTCCGCATACTTTTGATCACATAGTGTATGTTTTCTTTACTCAAAGCCACACATCTCATTCTTTATATGTGTAAACTGATTTTCAGATTAACACTGTTAAATTTCTTTTTATTATTGTGGTAGTAGACTACATATTTTAATATTTGTTGGCAGATGGATAAATTCTTTGTAAGAGCAAAACATAAAACCAATGAAATAAGTGATAGTAGTAGTAGTAGTAGTAGTAGTAGTATTGAACCACTGCCAGTGAAAAGTGTGATAAGGCATTTTCCAGCAGGGGACATAGGTGAAAATACTGTTGAAGTTGAGCCATCTACACGTAAGACAAATAACCCAAGAAACATAAAATCTAATATTACAGTGAATCTTACATTAAATATGGATTTGTATCTTATATCTGTGATCCACCTCTTCCCTCAGAATTATTTTGAACCAAACTCTGTTGAATAATTCTATGAAACCATCCATACTTCACAGACACTTGGTAACTGATCACGGCAATTATAAAGACAAGTCAGTCAAACTTTTCAGATGCAAAGCAGAAAATGTAGATAAGACTGGAAACAAAATACATAATTTTACAAAATCAACAATGGTGGCACTGGAGACATTATATCAGTTAGCGTTGCTATTGCAAAAAGTAAATCACTTTATATGGCAGTTCAATGTCTTATCATTCCTGGTTCTTTGATGTAACAGATAAAATGTTACACAAAAATTCTGCTAGAGTTGTTGTTGTTGTTGTTGTCGTGGTCTTCACTCCAGAGACTGGTTTGATGCAGCTCTTCATGCTACTCTATCCTGTGCAAGCTTCTTCATCTCCATGTAACTACTGCAACCTACAACCTTCTGAATCTGCTTAGTGTATTCATCTCCTGGCCTCCCTCTACGATTTTTACCCTCCATGCTGCCCTCCAATACTAAATTGGTGATCCCTTGATGTCTCAGAACATGTCCTACCAACCTATCCCTTCTTCTAGCCAAGTTCTGCCACAAATTCCTTTTCTCCCCAATTCTGTTTAATACCTCTTCATTAGTTACATGATCTACCCATCTAATCTTCAGTATTCTACAGTAGCACCACATTTTGACAGCTTCTATTCTCCTCTTGTCTAAACTATTTATCGTCCACATTTCACTTCCATGCAGGGTACACTCCATACAAATACTTTCAGAAAGGACTTCCTGACACTTAAATTTACACTCAATGTTAACAAATTTCTCTTCTTCAGAAACGCTTTTCTTGCCACTGCAGTCTACATTTTATATCCTCTCTACTTTGGCCATCATCAGTTATTTTGCTCCCCAAATAGCAAAACTCATCTACCACTTTAAGTGTCTCATTTCCTAATCTAATTCCCTCAGCATCACCTGGTTTAATTCGAGAACATTCCATTATCCTCGTTTTGCTTTTGTTGATGTTCATCTTATATCCTCCTTTCAAGAACTTTCCATTCTAGTCAACTGCTCTTCCAGGTCCTTTTACACTGTCCATTCCTTCAACTGCTCTTCCAGGTCTTCTGCTGTCTCTGACAGAATTACAATGTCATCGGCAAACCTCAACATTTTTATTTCTTCTCCTTGGATTTTAGTTCCTACTCCATATTTTTCTTTTGTTTCCTTTACTGCTTGCTCAGTATACAGACTGAATAACATCAGAGATAGGCTACAAACCTATCTCACTCCCTTCTCAGCCCTAGTTCCCTTTCATGCTACTTGATTCTTATAACTGCCATCTGGTTTCCATACAAATTGTAAATAGCCTTTCCCTCCCTGTATTTGACCCCTGCCACATTCAGAATTTGTGAGAAAGTATTCCAGTCAACATTGTCAAAAGCTCTCTCTAAGTCTACAAATGCTAGAAACATAGTTTTGCCTTTCCTTAATCTATTTTCTAAGATAAGTCGTAGGGTCAGTATTACCTCATGTGGTCCAACATTTCTACGGAATCCAAACTCATCTTCCCCAAGGTCAGCTTCTACCAGTTTTTCCATTCATCTGTAAAGAATTTTTATTAGTATTTTGCAGTCGTGACTTATTAAACTGATTGTTCAGTAACTTTCACACCTGTCAACACCTTCTTTCTTTGGGATTGGAATTATTATATTCTTCTTGAAGTCTGACATTATTTTGCCAGTCTCACACATCTTGCTTACCAGGTAGTAGATTTGTCAGGGCTGGCTCTCCTAAGGCTACCAGTAGTTCTAATGGAATGTTGTCTACTCCTGGGGCCTTGTTTTGATTTTGGTCTTTCAGTGCTCTGTCAAATTCTTTGCGCAGTATCATATCTCCCATTTCATATTCATCTACATCCTCTTCCATTTCCATAATAATGCCCTCAAGTACAGCCTTTGTATAGACCCTCCGTATACTCCTTCCACCTTTCTGCTTTACCTTCTTTGCTTAGAACTGGTTTTCCATATGAGATCTTGATATTCATATAGATGGTTCTCCTTTCTCCAAAGGTCTCTCTGATTTTCCTGTAGGCAGTTTCTCTCTTACCACTAGTGATACATGCTTCTACACCCTTGCATTTGCCCACTAATCATCCCTGCTAAGACATGTTGCACTTCCTGTTGATCTCATTTTTGAGACATTTGTATTCCTTTTTGCCTGCTTCATTTACTGCATTTTTATATTTTCGCCTTTAATCAATAACTTCAATATCTCTTCTGTTACCTAAGGATTCCTACTAGCCTTCCAGTGTCTCCAGCCGTCTTCCACATGTACAACCTTCTTTCACGATTATTAAACCAATTGTTAGCTATCATTAAGTTATGCTCTGTGCAAAATTCTACCAGGTGGCTTCCTCTTTCATTCCTTACCCCCATTCCATATTCACCTACTACTTTTCCTTTTCTTCCTTTTCCTACTATTGAATTCCAGTCCCCCATGACTATTAAATTTTTGTCTCCCTTCACTATCTGAATAATGTCTTTTATCTCATCATACATTTCATCAATCTCTTTATCATCTGCAGAGCTAGTTGGCACATAAACTTGTACGACTGTGGTAGGCATGGGCTTCATGTCTATCTTGGCTACAATAATGTGTAACAATGCTGTTCATAGTAACTTACCCATGCTCCTATTTTTTTATTCATTATTAAACCTACTCCTGCATTACCTCTATTTGTGTTTGTATTTATAACCCTGCATTGACCTGACCAGAAGTCTTGTTCCTCTTGACACTGAACTTCACTAATTCCCACTATATCTAACTTTAACCTATCCATTTCCATTTTTAAATTTTCTAACCTGCCTGCTCTATTAAGGTACCTGACATTCCACACTTTGATCTGTGTAATGCCTGTTTTGTTTCTCCTGATAACAATGTCCTCCTGAATAGTCCCCGCCTGAAGATCTGAATGGAGGACTATTTTACCTCCAGAATTTTTTATCCAAGTTGACGCCATCATCATTTAACCATATAGTAAAGCTACATGCCCTCAGAAAAAATTACAGCTGTAGTTTCCCCTTGTTTTCAGCCGTTCCAGTACCAGCACAGCAAGGCCGTTTTGTTTAATGTTACAAGGCCAGATCAGTCAATCATCCAGACTGCTGCCCCTGCAACTACTGAAAAGGTTGCTAATAGAGTAATCAAAATAATTTCGAATTCTGACAGAAGTGTAGTGCATAGTATTCGTGACATGGCACAAGATACTGTTGGCCAAATAGAAGAAAATATTAAAGTGGACAAAAGAAATGGTGGGGATGTCAGACGATGCTGAGCTACATAGACATAATGTTTCATAATTCATGTTACACACTTCTAGAGATAGTAGAGGGTACTTAGTAGATCAAGTTTCACATCCGGAAACAGTGTCCAATGACACTACAAAATATCAAAGTTATAGGTGCCGGCGCCTGTAAATGTATGTACACACAGGATGATTCCATGATGATGTTACAAACTTTTATGATGATGGAGATGGACAAATGTAGCAATTTGAGGTAAGGGACCCCGGTTTGGAAATAAACGAGTCAAAAGTTACAAGTGAAATCATTCTGATACCTCTGACAATGGAATACATGTACCGGTACTGTTTTTGCTAAGAATGTAGGGTATGCAACTTTCAGAGGTGGTAGTATGGACCAAGACAATAAAAAATGTCTAGTAAACATCAGCTCTAAAATGCATACCTGAGGAGCTATGAGCAATTGTTCTTATTCACCAGTGTGAAAAACATGTCATCTATTGAACAAGAGCTCATAGCTCTTAAGTGTGTATTTTGGAGCCCATGTTTATAAGACATTTTTTCTTGTTTTAGACCCTCTGATTGTTGCCTACCCTACAATCTTAGCAACATCAGTGCTGGTACGTATGTTCCACTGTCAGAGGTATCAGAACGATTTTCGCTTATAACTTTTGACTGGTTCATTTCTGGTACAGGGATCCTTACCTCAAATTGATACACTTATTCTTCTCCATCATCCATGAAACTCTGTAACATCATCATTGAATCACACATTATATACATACATTCACAGGTGCCGGCACTTGTAACTTTGATGCTCAGTAGTGTCATTGGATGATGTTTCCAGACATGGGTTAAACTTGACCTACTAAGTCCACTCTAAAACTTCTAAAAGTGTTGAACACCCTGTATATAGACACTTTTTTACTTTAAAAAGGTGCTATTGCTGATGAAATTCTAGGCTGTAAACAATAACCAGTTATACAATGAGAGAGGATATTTTTAAAATTCTTGATAACTGTACAAGATTAAAATTAAATTTGTCATAGGACTCGTGTGTTAGTTTGTCCACAGATGGTGCTACTTGATTGACAGGTAAAAAGGTGATCTCATTGTTCGTATTCACAAAATTAACCCCAAAGTAATATGGAAATTTTGAATTATATGCAGAAAATTTGGTAGCGGAAAAAAACCCTCCAAAAAAGTAGTCAACCTGATAAATTCATATGTACTGTGCTTCACCTTTTCAAAAAAGTGGGCGAGGAAATGAGAGCTACATGCTCAATTGTTTTTGCATACCGATGAGCACTGGCTATCATAAAGATGTGGACTGACTCATCTTTTTACTAAAAAATGAGGTAAAATTGTTTCATTACATAATTGGAATCTGATTTGGAGAAGCATTTCAAGGATGAAGAGTGGATTTGCCAATTAGCTTATTTGACAGATATATTCAACAAATATAACAAGCTCAATCTTGAGCTCCAAGGTTTTGACACAAATACTTTTAAAACACATGAGAAAGTAAACTGGTTTTATAAGAAAGTTTTATTTTGAACTGAAAAAAAGGGAATACTTTGTCCAAACATGGTGAACTAAATGAAATTAGTATTGCTGATGGACTTTTGGAAATAATCTAATTCCAGCCACAAAAACTCAGTAACAGTCTTTAAAATACTTTTCAGAAATTAAGATAGATCTAAATACATAAGAATGGATTAGAAATTCGTTTTGTACTGCCACCATCAATTTCTCTGATGTTCCTGTAAAACTGAAGGAAAGACTTTTGGAAATGTCCATTGACAGTTCACTGAAAATAAAAATTGTAAATATGTCAATTTGTGGTTTCTGGTGCATGCAAAGAGTACATTGACCTAAGTGACCCTACCATTACACACTTTCTTCCATTACCCTCTACTTATTTGTGTTGGCAGGATTTCTCTGCATTGACAGCAATCAAAACCAAACAAAGTAATTGCTGGAATCCAGAATCACCATTGATAAGCTAAAGAAGATTCAGTCATGAATAGATGAGCTGGTGTCCAGAAAACAAGCTCAGGCATCTCATTAACATGGAAGAAACATATCAAAGTCACATAACATTTTTGTGTGTATGTGCCACTTGTAATGTAGTTCCTGTATTTATTTTATACGTTTATAGCAAAAATGGCTAGAGGACAAATGTGAGGATGTAGAGGCTTATCTCACTAGGGGTAAGATAGATACTTCCTACAGGAAAATTAAAGAGGCCTTTGGAGAAAGGAGAACCACTTGCAGGAATATCAAGAGCTTCGATGGAAACCCAGTTCTAAGCAAAGAAGGGAAAGCAGAAAGGTGGAAGGAGTATATAGAGGGTCTATACAAGGGTGATGTACATGAGGACAATATTATGGAAATGGAAGAGGATGTAGATAAAGATGAAATGGGAGATATGATACTGAGTGAAGAGTTTGACAGAGCACTGAAAGACCTGAGTCGAAACAAGGCCCCGGGAGTAGACAACATTCCATTAGAACTACTGACAGCCTTGGGAGAGCCAGTCCTGACAAAACTCTACCATCTGGTGAGCAAGATGTATGAGACAGGCGAAATACCCTCAGACTTCAAGAAGAATATAATAATTCCAATCCCAAAGAAAGTAGGTGTTGACAGATGTGAAAATTGCCGAACTATCAGTTTAATAAGTCACAGCTGCAAAATACTAACGCGAATTCTTTACAGACGAATGGAAAAACTGATAGAAGCCGACCTCGGGGAAGATCTAGTTGGATTTCGTAGAAATGTTGGAACACGTGAGGCAATACTGACCCTACGACTTATCTCAGAAGAAAGATTAAGGAAAAGCAAACCTACGTTTCTAGCATTTGTAGACTTAGAGAAAGCTTTTGACAATGTCGACTGGAATACTCTCTTTCAAATTCTGAAGGTGGCAGGGATAAAATACAGGGAGTGAAGGGCTATTTACAATTTGTACAGAAACCAGATGGCAGTCATAAGAGTCGAGTGGTATGAAAGGGAAGCAGTGGTTGGGAAGGGAGTGAGACAGGGTTGTAGCCTATCCCCGAAGTTATTCAATCTGTATATTGAGCAAGCAATAAAGGAAACAAAAGAAAAGTTTGGAGTTGGTATTAAAATCCATGGAGAAGAAATAAAAACTTTGAGGTTCGCCGATGACATTGTAATTCTGTCAGAGACAGCAAAGGACTGGGAAGAGCAGCTGAATGGAATGGACAGTGTCTTGAAAGGAGGGTATAAGATGAACATCAACAAAAGCAAAACGAGGATAATGGAATGTAGTCGAATTAAGTCAGGTGATGCTGAGGGAATTAGATTAGGAAATGAGACACTTAAAGTAGTAAAGGAGTTTTGCTATTTGGGGAGCAAAATAACTGATGATGGTCGAAGTAGAGAGGATATAAAATGTAGAATGGCAATGGCAAGGAAAGCGTTTCTGAAGAAGAGAAATTTGTTAACATCGAGTATAGATTTAAGTGTCAGGAAGCCGTTCCTGAAAGTATTTGTATGGAGTGTAGCCATGTATGGAAGCGAAACGTGGTCGATAAATAGTTTAGACAAGAAGAGAAATAGAAGCTTTTGCAATGTGGTGCTACAGAAGAATGCTGAAGATTAGATGGGTAGATCACATAACTAATGAGGAGGTATTTAACAGAATTGGGGAGAAGAGGAGCTTGTGGCACAACTTGGCTAGAAGAAGGGATCGGTTGGTAGGACATGTTCTTAGACATCGAGGGATCACCAATTTAGTATTGGAGGGCAGCGTGGAGGGTAAAAATCGTAGAGGGAGACCAAGAGAAGAATACACTAAGCAGATTCAGAAGGATGTAGGCTGCAGTAGGTACTGGGAGATGATGAAGCTTGCACAGGATAGAGTAGCATGGAGAGCTGCATCAAACCAGTCTCAGGACTGAAGATGACAACAACAACAACAACAACAACATAGCAAAATCCTCTTTTGTTGTAGTATTTAGTAAGTTATAAATTTTATAATTTATTTTTGATATGGTTATGTATAATTTGAGTCATAACTCTAGGGCTAGGCCTAAGAGTACAGTATGGAATGGAAAATTGTCTTTGGTGGTACACGGGGAAAAAAGGCTGAATACCATGGGTATTAGCTAAATTTCTTGAAGTAATTATTTTCTGAGTTGGTTAATTAGGATTTTCTGAGAAATGCTTCACATGGTTGTCAAAGTGCTTAAGTTAAAAAACAGCAAAAGGACAAGTGTTTAAAATATGCTTAACTGGAGTGATAAATTTCAATTATTATTAAAGCCATTGCTTAGAACTTAAATTTTACATAGTAAAACAGTGGTTACAAAAACCCAGTATAGGCCATAACAGTTCAAAGGCCTACACCTACCTTATTAACATTACAGGTCAGTGATAGTGTTTCTGTTTGTATGTTTGTGTTTATGTGTGTATTGTTACTTTGTCAGGTTAGAAGTGTTATTCCAAAATCCAGTCAGAAGGTAGAACAGTATTTGAGAGCCCCTTCGTTGAGTCAGTGGTTTAGTAATTTTACAGTGAAAGTTTGTGCATGGCCCACTGAATACACCAGAAACATTTGTGTGCCTGAAAGTGTAACTGGTAATAACTGAAAACAATAACAGATTCAATGTCCCCATGCATCACTCAAGTTCTGCACAATGCAAAGGCTTGTATGTATCCCATGAAAACAAATAATGTCCATATAAATAAGTACAATACACTACTACAATACTATAAGTACAATACACTATTCCAAAATTGCTGTCTTTTAGTAGTGAAGTGTTAGAGCCACCTCATGTCCAAATCTTCAGCACTTTGCTTCTGTTGAGTGGCACATTGTAAGGAAAATACCCTTTACACTCTAAAGCAGACAGTGTATGTTGGTATGAGATAGTTTGTTGCCATTGATTTTGAACAAATAGTAGCTTTGCTCCAGAACAGTCATTTTGCTAAAACATACCAGTGTGTTGTTCTTTCATTTCTATATTCCAACAAAATTTATCAGTTAAGTGGAATTTAATTCAGCAATTATTTACTTTGTTTACTGTACATTTACTTGATACCACTTTTGCCTAATTAGGCTGGTGACTGTATTTATTTGTATGACGGCAGCTTTTACTGTTCAACTATAATACTGTTGGTTTACTTCCTGCTAGAATAACTGTTGCATCCTTATTTCAATACATAATCTTTCAGGTGATGAAATACAGTATGATTTCTTTCCATTGGCATACACGATTATGGTCAACTGTAAATCCTTTCAAAGGGTCACTACAGGGTGCAACTGCAATTACAATAAAATCTTAAAATGTTATTAAGCCGTAACTGCATGTTTCATTCACAATCTTGCTCATATCATATCATATTATATCATATCATGGAAGTGTGAATACTGTATGCATCAAGGATGACAGCAAGTGTTTACTTTCCAGTTAATGAGTTATCCCTGTTCAGTGTGAATGTAATATGTAGGGCTTCTCAACTGTAGGAAGCATTTATTAGCTGAGGGTTGCAGGGTCTTGTGCGGTAGGTAAGTGGGTGGGAGGGGGAGGTGATGGGATGGTGTTTACTGTATTTGAATCTTTAAATGCACTCTTGATCCACCTCTTGTGCTTTCCGCTGTTGTACATACTCTCGGCAAATAGTCACTAATGCGAGAGTTCACACTCCACTCCACTGATAGCATTCGATTTCTCAGCAGTGCCACAGCACAGCCAAAAAGAAGAATATATGTCGGATTTACCCAAATTTCTGTGCCAAGTCAGTGAATAATGGGAGAGTATAACATAGGAATCAACAGACTCTCATTAATGAAGACAAGGGCTATCAATTCAGTGCAGAATCCCACATTAGCAAATAACTGCCAAGGGAGTACCCAAGAATAGACATGACAAGATTTGGATAAAGAGTGCCCACAAAGAGATTTGAGTATGACACTCGTCAACATTTTGGGATATTTCAGCACTGGTGATCAGCTGGAAACCAATTAGCTTTACATCGTCAGAATATGCAGGAAAAATTTACATTCGGACAAACTGCACAATGTTAGTGAATTTCCATCACAGCAGCAGCAAATTGCAAATAACAATGCAGTAACTCAACAGAAATCTATTGAAGAAATCAGAATTAGTTATCTGATTGCAAAGACATTCATTGAAAAATGTATACAAGCATGAATGAGAGACACTGAAGCTTCTGTGATAAGCTAGCCCAATACTTCCTGGACTTGGGAAGAGAAATTGATTTGAGAACTGTAGGGGCCCCCTAAATGGCTCAGATTCTGATGACTTGCTGTGTGTAGAGTGCAAACATTTTCTAGATTAGGCAACTCTCCATTGAATCCTGATAATGATAACTACAGAAAATCCAAAGAAATGACTCCTAAGGATTAAAATCTGAGTGACCGATTGATGAAGCATTTACAACAAAGTCCCAGAGGTTGAAGCAGCCCTAAAAAGCAGCAAAACTCATATAATAATAGGTAGAGAAAACTTCACGATGGCAGTCCCAAGCACAGAGCCTCACATAACTAGAGACAGGAAAGAGGAGGAAGAGGAATAAATGAGCTTGTAAAAAAACCTGGGTCCATCTGGCTCCAAATGGCAACATCCTGTAAGGGCCCCTACCAAGTGTTACTAGATGAAACTCACTCAGTGGTTTTGACGATGGATGAGGAATTTAAACTCCCAGTATACTGTTAGTAAGTTTCCGTCACAACAGCAGCAAATTTAAAGTAAAAATGCAGTAACTCAACAGAAATCTGTTGAAGAAATCACAGTGTGGACTAAAGCACAAAAGAAGAAGAAGAAGAAGAAGAAGAAGAAGAAGAAGAAGAAATACAATCCAATATTATCTTGGAATTTCACTTCATATCTTGTACAATATACAATTTCACTGAAAGAAAGTACTTGCCCAAGTGGTAGCTCATTAGAGAAATGCACTATTGGTTCACACAAAGCATTGGGTCCAATGGTTCCGAGGAGTCCCAAGTTCTGCAATATGGATCAATTGAAGTATCCTTGAAATCCTTCTAGACTTATGTTTAAAATGAGATTCTTTGCAGGCACTCTTAGAGGAAATTCCTTGCTAAAAACCAGCAAACAAAAATATATGAAAATGTTCTTAGATAAGTATGAAATACAGGATTTTGGCATTTCAAAAGACACTATTTCTGGATAAAAATTTGTCAGAATCAGAAACAAAAAATATAGAAGCTTTGAAGCTAAACCAATAATCAAAATTATGAAATGACTGCTACTTCTGAGTACATAGTTGGTCACAAAACAACAGTTGATAATCTTATTGAATTCTAATCCAGTTCAGAAAAAACTCACTCTTCTTGCAATGAAATATAAGAACAAAAAGTATAATTTGTTAACTGTCATGCACCAATAGACGAAGATAACAGGAACAATCCAAGTGAAACCAAGAATTCTGGAATCTACTGGACAACAAAATATTCAAAATCCAACTTTATTGTCCAAGATATCTTTCATGCACAAATAGGAAAAAAAAAGAATAAAAATGGCAACACTGTAAGAGTATTCCTGGCACAAAAATAGAGGCTCATAATTTAATCTCTGCACATCTTTCCATCTGAAGTTACGTCAACTTTGTTAAAGAAAGTTAATGCATGAGTTCCCTCCAAATCCAATGTTAGGTGAATTCCAACTGGACCATGCAGTTACTTCTTAACTAAGTATGAAGGAAATTACGAATGTTAAAGTAACAAGAAGTGGGGAGCTAGATTATGATTGTTATCTTTCTAAAATTAAGTTAAAGCTTCTACATCACAAAACTCTTAGAAGGCCGAGAAAATTAATAATGTGCCACAAAGCCGGGCTCTACATTACACAAGGAATTATGGAAAACATGCAGGAAGAAATTAAAATTATTGAAAATGGTAAATGGCAAGAATTGCCCAAACAGATCAACAGTTCAGCAAAGAAAATATTTGAATCAGTTAAAAGAAATTTTGGTGGAAAAAAAAATCTCTGGAAAAAATGACCACTATGAGCTATTTAAGAAACAAAGAAAAGAAACAACAAGAATAATGAGTGTCAAAAGAGTTTTTGAAATTTCACAGCTAGTGGAAAGAATAATTTCATAAAAAATAACTTCAGCCATTTTTATCAGATCTTCAATAATACCCTAAAGAGCTAACAATTCCTGAGTGTCTGCTTCAAAAATGCAAATGGTAAAATTCGCCTTAACAATAGCAAAAACTGTGATATGCTGGAAATGCATTTAAAATACAATTTGAGCTGCACAGAGTCAAACCATAAATTAGAATTTCCCGAAATTCATGAAAGCCTAGAAGCTGATTCACTACCTAGACTTGAAGAAAGTAAGGAAGTACTAAAAACTTTAAAAAATAACAAAAATAAAGGAGTAGACTGATCTTTTAAAATGGTCTGTACTTAAAATCACAGATGATCTACAATTAATCTCAGAAGAAGTGTGGAAAATAGAGAAGATTCCAGATCAATAGAAAGTGGCTCTGAAACACTCATTGCACATTTAAAGCAACAAGTATGATACTGAACAATGGAAACTCCAGGTAGGAGTATCAACAAAGTATACAAAGATAGATTGCTACTTACCGTAATGATACAAGCTAAGTTGCCGACAGGTACAATTAAAAGGCACTTACACATAAGCTTTCGGCCACAGCCTTCATCTAAAAAAGAAAAACACACATCATTCATTCACGCAAGCAAGCACACCTAATGCACACTTGACCGCCAACTCTATCAGGTAAGGAAAGAATGCATTCTGGCCTGAGCTGCTGGAGTTGGCAGTCATTTGTACGTGAGGTGTGCTTGCTAGTGTGAATGAATGATGTGTGTTTCTCTTATTCAGACAAAGACTGTGGCCAAAATCTTATGTGTAAGTGTCTTTTAATTGTGTCTGTCTGCAACTTAGCATGTTATCTTTACAGTAAGCAGCAATCTATCTTTTCCTAGATAGTTAAGTATGATGATGACAATTTCAGATGTATATTCAGTACCACTATCACTAATTTTAGGTGTTTCTGGGTGAGAATCAGCTCCATTACAATAATATGTGAGGCAGCAGGCAGGTAGAGAGCCCCTGATGTGTAATTACATAAGTGGCCTTTTTGTATACCACAAGGTGACTGGGCTTGAGCCGCACGATTGTGGTGACACTGCAGAAAGGCCAAGCAAACTACAAACAGGCCTATAGAGTATTTCCACACCACTGATAAAGGAAGGCTTTGATCTGTACATGCCTGTAAGCAATGTATTGGCACAACAAGTGTGCTATTAGCCACTATAACCTCTGATTCTAGAACAGTTGGGTGCAGGCTGGCAGCACCTTCTGCAATACTGGACCCATGTAAGTCCCCATCACATTACTGACACTGGTTTCGGCAGCCATCTCCACTAGGCCAGTTCACACTTCTAAGTGTGCACTTGTGGACTTAGAATGACACAACAGTTGAGCTGTCCCCAGGCTCCATGGAGCTAACGGAACTCCTGGCTTGGAGGGCAGAGGTCTGCAGCCAGGGCAGTACCATCACCATCCATCTGCACCATGACGAGCTTTTAACCGGATAGAGATGGACATCTACAAGAATATAGTGGACATTTGCATCACTGGCATTGCTCACTCAAGGCCACATAGTGCTAACTCAGGCACACACTGCCAAGAGAGGTAAACCAGCAAAGCAAGACACAGACGTCAAATGGCTGTCCCACTGATATGAGTTTCCTATGTCAACAGCACCACTGGTAGACCACTTGGCATACGTGAGAGCATCGCAGTACTTCTACAGTGTAGCTCAGTACTAAATAAAAGTTGTTATATCTCGCAGATTAGTTTTCCTATCCACCACTAGCCAGCTCCACTGCCTCATAAACTGCCACTGCACTATCTCTACAATATAGTGGCCTCTTTCCCTCAGAAAGGGATTACCCAGTTCAGAACAGATTTTCAACCCAAAATCCATAATACATCACAGATTAATAAACTCCAAATACATAGCTGAAACATTTATTGAATTTACTCCATTGATGGGGATACCCTAGATAAAATAATTCATGAATGTAGAGTTAAAACTAAGATGGCAAACCTAATCTGAGAAACTCTGACAGATGCAATCTCAAATGTAAAATTTATGGGTGAGATATCTATATATTTCAAAATAAGTGCACGTGTCAGGCAAGGCAATGATTTATCCCCACTTCTATTCAACTATATCGTGGAGAAAATTGTAAGGACATGGAAGGAAAAAATGAAAGAATCCAAAATATCACCAATTTTGCTAAAGAGAAGGAACAAAGCCATTACCATAAACTGCCTAGCATTCGTGGATGATTTTGCAATACTTTCTGAAAGTGTGGAAGAAGCAGCAGTGCAAGTAAGTCTTTTGGAAGATACAGTCTACATGACAGCCTTAAGAATCTCTACAGAGTAAATGAAATTTTTGACAAAAAATGCTCGAAACTACTGACGACAGATACTGGGCAATTGTTGTTGTTGTTGTTGTGGTCTTCAGTCCTGAGACTGGTTTGATGCAGCTCTCCATGCTACTCTATCCCGTGCAAGCTTCTTCATCTCCCAGTACCTACTGCAGCCTACATCCGATAGTGGGCAAACAGAAACACAAAAAAAAATCCAAACATTAGGAGAAATTGTTCAAGAAAATGGTTTAGAAAAATCTGCATAAAAGGAAAGGATACACAAGACAGTAGATGAAGTTGAAACAAGGCCTCTGGGATAGTGGCATTCTATAAGAATTATTATTATTTTTTTTTTAGAGGAAAAGAATGGCAACTACAAAGAAACTTGGAAATGGACTATGTGAGTGAGAAAACTAACAAAGCTCTTCCAGTGAGTAAACAGGACAGTAGTTGCAAATGTGTGCTTAAGGCTATGAAAGCTAACCTCACTTGATGCAAATACCACACACTTAAGATGAAGGACAATATCTTTACTGAGCTTTGTAAACAAGAAAACTATAATTTACAAAAATTTTTTGTGGTCTTGTGTATGGCAAAACATGCAACAAAGTTTATAGAAACTGTTCAGGTTTTGAGAGTGAAAATAAAAAAAAAAGTAATCATATACATATTGCATAAAGGATGTGAATGGTGTTCCAGTAAAGGTTTGTACTAAAGCATTTTGTGATGTATTTGCAATGTAAAGGAAATGTTTATCTGCTGCCATAGGAGACCCAATTACACAAACATTTGACATTCATCATGAAACATCTGATGATGTTCATTATTATAGTGACAAATCTCACGAAACAGAAATGTTAGAAAATGAAGCCTGTAAATCTTCTCCATGTATTAACCAAAGACAAAAACATGGCACAGAAAAGACAAAGTTTATTGGTTAATACTATGATAATACAAAGTGATTTCCTCTGTATAACATTCATTGCCACAGGAAGAGACTGATAAGGAAATCTGAAATCTATAGCTAAAATGCACCAACTTTACAAAAATGAAAATGAAAGGAGAGTTGTAGAGATAATACAAACAGAAGTATATATGCAAGAAAATTTAATGTCTATTTCAAAATGCCTCATATTGAGACTTGTAATATGTGATGTATGGATATCCAAACAACATGATATAATGCCTCTGTATGTTCGCTTACATCGAACTCGAGTCTCAGCTGCTCAAAGACGAATTAGACTTTTGTTTAACAATTAATGATTTGCAGAATGCTCTTCCAACACCAAAGATCTACTAAAGTTGTGTTCTATTTGTAGCAAGTTTGGGTGTTCAACTTCAGTATCCATATATGTAACAATGATAGTGGTGTTAGGTGTATGACACCTGTCCATGAGTTCACAAAGTGTTTCAGGAATCATGTCTTGTTTGTTAGACTTCTAAGCGTTCCAGAAAACACATTAAAAAGGAGACTTTGCTTTTGTTTTATGATTCCTGCTCAGCACAGAACAAGAATAATACATTGTACCTGATATCCTATTGCCTTGTAATAGTGGGAGATTACTCCAGTGGACTGGTGGAGGCTGGCAGAAAAGGCCTAAGTGAAGAAACTTTTCCATTTGCTGAGGATGCCCAAGGAAGGTTTTCAAGATCTGTAAGCAGCAACTTCAAATCTAGCTAAGAAACAGACATAAACATTTGGGCAAAAGATTAAATTTCACAAAATTTGTGCCATGATGATTGACATCGGCAAACCAGGGATTTTCCAATTTAAAGAAAACTACTCTCCACTGGATTTTTGGGAGGAAGTTGAGGTTTTGAACAGAAATATTGGATGACCTCAGAAACACACAACATCAACACATTTCAGCCCAATGAAACTATTTCAGGTTTACAATATGTGAAGCAGCAGAAAGATTGCTGCTGCAAAACAGAGGGACTTGTTGCCCCTGTTCTCTTAGATCCCTGAAAACCATAATGCCATGTGCTGTCCTCTTTGATCATACATTCAAGGTGTAAAAAGAGAGAGAGTGAGAGAGAGACAGAGAGGAGGATCAAGACAGCTGAAAGTAAGCACCTGTGGCTGCTTGGAGCCAGTGTGACTTGAACTCCTGTCGCTAATAGTTAACCTTAAATGTAACAAGAAATTCATGTTGAAATAGATCTAAACTAGCTGTTTTTTAAAACAAGTAACTGACTGAAACTGGACAGTTGTAAAAGTAAACCATTTCTTAAAAATTTCATTTTTCAGATTGGGAGCTGAAATTTTTAAACAATTATTATTACAAGATATTTTAATTTTACTACCTTTTTGGGACCATAAATGTTTATGAGCCAAAAAGGCTTCTGGAGAAATTTAGGAATATACAAAGCAATACTGACCCTACAACTTAACTTACAAGTTAGGTTAAAGAAAGGCAAACCTACATTTACAGTATTTGTGGATTTAGATAGAGCTTTTGACAGTGTTGACTGCAATACACTCTTCAAAATTATGAAGGTAGCAATGATAAAATAATGCAAACAAAAAGTTGTACAGAAACAAGACTGCAGTTATACAAGTGGAAGAACATGAAAGGGAAGCAGGATTTGGAAACACAGTTGAACAGAATGGACTGTGTCTTGAAAAGAAGTTAGAAGATAACATTAAACTACAGAGGAGCTTAAACAATGGCATATGCAAATGTGACCAGCTGACCACTTGTGAAAAACATGGGTGAGCCAGTCGCACTGTTAACATGTTATGAGCATCTCCCCAAAATCTTGGGAAAAAAATGCTGGGCACTCACAAAACTCTAACTCTAACCACATTCATTGGAAAATCACCCAGGTCTGTCAGCAAATCTGCCATTACCCCCAATCTGAAAATAAGACACAGTCTAATAAAATGTAGCAACAATGATCTGTTGCCACAAGCAAAAGGTTCCTCCTTGCTGTAGAAAGAAGCTATGTACACAAGGTTGTGCCTATGCAAAGATGAGTAAGGATGCTCTTGTCCTGTCAGCGTGGCTGGAAAGACGTATGTCACGAACACGTTGTGTGCTTTATTATATGGAGCTTATTGTCTGCCACTTTAAGTCACTCATCCTCCTACCAACGCAAGACTCCATATCTCAACAGTGAGATGATAGCATGCAGAGGGATGGCACATGGAACTAACTGAGGATTGTGACTCGCCTCCTTGGCTGCTACATCTGTCCTTTTGTTCTCCACAATACCCATGTGCCCTGGCACCCAGCAGAAAGACACCTCCATCCCCAGTTGTTGCAGATGGAGAAGGGTGTCCTGGACGTTCTGGAATACTTTTATCTGTTGGGTAAGAGTTTTGCAGAGAGCAAAGGGCACTCATAGAATAAGAACAGACAAGGAATTTAGTATTGGAAAAATGTTTCATCTGCTCCAGTGTCTACAAGATTGCATACAGGAGGAGGGGATTAGTGTTTAATGTCCTGTTGGCAACATGGTCATTAGAGACAGAGCATAAGCTCGGCTGAGGGAAGGATAAGGAAGGAAACCAGCTGTAATCTTTCACAGAACAATCCTGGCATTTGCCTGAGCTGGTTTAGGGACTTCGCGCAAAACCTATGGTCAGACAAGAGTCTGAACTGCCAGCCTGTCGAATGCAAGTGCAGTGTGCTAACCACTGTGAACCCTCACTCAATAAGATCACATATAATTCCACAGTGAAGAAAGTAAAGTCCTGAGGCAGTCAGATCCGATGACACAATCAAGAAAAACAAGAGAGCAAGCAACGGAGTACCCCCGTTTTGACTCATCCATAAAGACAACTGTAGAGTTGTGGTGCTCAGTTAAAATGTTCTTGAATAATGTATGAAAAACATATGGAGGAATGCAACCTCTTCTGTACTGCACTAAATCTAAAATTACCCTGGGCCTTGCAGTAACCATGGTGGTATATGGTTCGAAACTTGGATTTGAGATTGTACTTGCTCCACACTGCCTGACTCTAGCACATGCTGCATGCAGATCCCAAATGGCCTTGTTGTTCATGAATGACTGGAGAAAAGGCATTTCAGAGGTGGACAAGCAACATTATTGTATACCAACAAATTCGGAGCTGCAAGGAACCTACATGCCTGACACACCATGAGAAGTTGCCATCAGACTGTAAGTGGCAATTCACCAGCCTCAGCACAGAGACTGGATAGGAGGGTGGTTCTATAACCACCCATGACCAGCCTAATCCCTTCATGGTAGACAGTTAAATGATCTTCAGATAAGAAGGCCTCATTGATCCATATACTATGCATCCATAGTACAGATGCGAACGCATGAAATTCCTCCACAACTAGATCAGATGCACCCTGCCCACTCCCCAAGCCCATGGCTAAGGCACTTTATGATATTCAGTGACTTTAAGAACCTGGCTTTCAGATCTCTCAGGCATGCCAACCATGTCAATTTGGAGTAAAGAATGAGGCCCAGAAACTCACTGAGTCTTTAAAACTTAGAAGGGTGCCCCTCATATGCAAGTGAAATAAATTAAACATTTGACAAGGACACATTTATCCACAGATAAATGAAAACCTGTCTTTACAGTCCATTCCTCTAATCTCTGCACCGTATGTTGCAACTGGCGAGTCACTGTGGCAACACTGGAGGAGGAACAAAAATTGTCCACAAATTGTTCAAAATTGTCCACAAATAAGGAGCACTGTACAGAACTCCTCAATGAAGACACAATATTGTCTATGGCTGTAGCAAAGAGACTAACACTTAAAACATTGCTCGGAGGGCTGCCATTCTCCTGCTCAAAATGATCCGACAGCATGTCACCAACACGGGGCCTAAGAAGTTGCTTAGACAGAAAGGACCATATGAAGATTGGGAGGTGGCACTGAAAGCCCCACTGATGAAGTTGCTCTAGTAGTGTCTATGCATTACTCATCTCATAGAAGATACTGAGACAGTGACATTTATGTAGGAAAGGCTTCTGAATACCCATCTCTAGCAGGATCAGCTCATTGACAGTGGACAGATGTCTCTGGAATTCACACTGAGAGCAGCTAAGAAATTGCTTGGTCTCTAAAAACCAGACTAGATGGCAACTAAACATTCACTTTAGGGTCTTTCTGACAGTTCATTAAGGCAATACTCTGGTACCTACTGGGACCCCTGCAGTCCTTTCCTGATTTGGGGAAAGGGATCAAAATTTCCTCTTCCTTTCTACCATAGCAAATTAAACATTTGAGGACTTCCTTTGATGCTTTAGGCAAACGTCGAAGAATGCAGTACCAGATTGGCTCATGATCAGGTTCAGTACCACAAGTCTCAGACAGTGTCGATTCCAGCTCCCACATGAAGGAAGGGTAATTTTAGAACTCAGAACTGTTGGATCTGAAGTTCAACTTGCTCCTCTCTACAGTCGCACAGTACTAGTGAAATGCTGGATCCTGGCTGGTACTCGCTGCAGTCTTTGGAAAATGCTCTGCTTTCATCTGAGTGATGTCTCCAGGTGTTTCCTGTTTCATCACTACTACTATTGGTAAACAACTGAGTTTTATGGAAATCTTCCTGACAGCTTCTCATACTTTTGTGGAACAAGTGGAATGCTAATGGAGTCCAGGAACACTTGCCATGGCCGTTTTCTTGCTCTCTTTAATTACATGTCGAGCCATGGCTCTTGCAGCCCGAAATGCTGTGAGCTTGTTTGCTGTTGGCTGGTACTTAAACTGCCAGAGAGACATACACCTGTCCAGATTGCTAAGCAGCATTCACCAGTCCATCAAGGTACAGGTTGCTTCCTACGATGACAGAGAACTTTCAACTGGATAAGTCAGTGGCATCTGGATCACTCATATAATGTGGTCCACCCATTACAGCCAGCTGACTGAACAGAATCCAGGTAGCCATGCTGACCATCCATTTTGATGGCTTCTGTTCATGAATGCGCCATCCAGTAGGAAGATCCACAGTGGGAAGTGGTCACAGGAATGAAGGCTGTCAATGATTTCCACCGAATAGAGTTTGTGAGGGCTGGGAAGCAGAAAGAGAGGTCAATGGCAGAGTAGCATGAGCAGAGAAATGAGCCAGTAGCAGTTCAGAAACGAGTGGAAGTACTTGTGTTGAGGATGCACAGCTCGTGAGATGTCATGAGGCTCTCCGCAACCCGACCCTGAGGACAAGAGGAGGTCAAGCTCCACAAGACATGATGGGCATGTAATGGGCACTGAAGTCTCCCAGAAGGGGAAATGGTTGGGGGAGTATTCCGTAAGATCTGTGAGAGCCCCAGAGTCTATTGCATCTTGCAGAGGTAAATACAGTGAGCAAACAGTGATCTTCCAACACAAATGAATTTCAACTGCAACTGCTTGCAGATCAGTAGCCAGTAGGGGAGCAGAGGACCTGTAGCACAGGGCTGTTGGTATCTTGAAAATGTGTTTCTTGTAAACACAAGGATAGGGGGTGTGCCTGTGCTAGGAGTCTCCGTTCGTCCACAAGAGTCCTGAATTCATTCATGTTCCACTGTAGAATGGGAGCCATTTCAGTAGTGTGGTTTTAACTTACCCCCGTCTCTGTGCCGGGGACACAAGGCATATGTAGGGCACAGGGGAATGGAGGGGATGCCTGGGTCTATTGATGAGGCATCTAACTCCATGAGGTGCATCTGGTGGCAAGGCATCTAACCTCATCAATCAGATGTGCCAGAACGACATCTGTTGGACCATCAGATACCTTTTGACCCAAATTTTGTGACCCTTTCCCTGCTCCCTATCCTTTGATAATGGTCAGGAAAGGGGGTTGTTGATAGGTATTGTGCTTTTAGTGTGCCTTCTCAATGCTCACTGTGAAAATGTTGATGGTCTCTTCTGTCATAGACACCTGGATTGCTATGTCTTTACCCACTTTGCTTTGGCATGTACAGTTGTGAGTACAGATGTTTGTGGTGGATCGTGATATGATGGACCTTGTCTGCTTTGAAGTGTCCACCTTGGGACTAGATTTCTGCACTATGGAAGCATACAAAGTGGCTAAGACAGTTTTAGTCACCTTACATTCTTTTTTTGGCTTCAGCATAGGGAATCTGTTTGGTTCTTTTATTTTATGACTTTTGTGTTCCTCAGTAAACACAGGGCAGTCTCGGCTCCAAATTGGGTGGCTCCCAGATGAGCTGCCTTTCCACACTTCCCACAGATCGCTTCACCTCCACAACTCATCATCATTGTATGACCAAAATTCTGGCATTTATAACACCGCATAGGGTTAACTATGTAATGCCTAGCTATTAAGTCACAGGAAAGCTGCTATAATACGTTCGGGCAGCATTGGACAATTAAAGATGACAATGAAGGTGGTGGTCTTCTCAATTTCTCCATTATTCCTATGTGTCATTTGCACTGCATCCACTATCTCCTCTGATGCCCAATCTTGTTTCAGCTCAGCTACATCTGTGTCCACGATATCACAGCACATGAGAACACCCGTGCTTGAGTTAAGGTAAGTGTACACTAGAGCCTTGCATCGCACCCCATTTACCTGCCTGAACTCACCTGTGGCCGACCGTTCTGTTCTATTGCCCGCACTGAGGGTAGTCAAGCTCAACTGTCATGAGAACTGTGTGCATGAGTTGTGATGTGCTGTTGAGGCCCATGGTTCGTTCGGGTAACTGGCCTAGCCCAGGCGTTAACAGTGCTCGGTGCAACAGGGAAACAGACAGTGCTGGGAAGGGAGGAATAAATGGCTGCACACAAGCAGATTTGCATTCTGAATCATCTGCACACCTTTGAGAATTGTGAAGGTTTGATGCACTGGGAACAGGGCATTCTTGATCCTTTGTAAAGAAAAGTAACTCGTAATCCAAAATAATGCATAATACTATCATGAATGTGGTACAAACAAGAGAAGAAGAAGATTGCAAGGGTCCTATCTCAATCCCATGAGGAGGGTCCACTCAGACAGAGCCCCATGTGCCTGTGTATGCCCTATAGAATGGAGGTGTGACAGGTACCCCAGAGGTTGCCCACTAACAACTGTTCCACCTTAACAGCCATGAATCTCTTTAGTGAACAGCACACTTTGAGACCGAAGGGTTATTTACAGAAGATTTTACGATCCTCACAATCCGGCTGGTCAAGCCAAGATCCCCATTCCTTGTGACACACAACGTTCCACTGTCGCATTTCATGGTGGTCGCTGAAGCATGCCCAGAGCTTACTATGACAGAGGACCAGCGGCACTGGAACCTCTGGGTTGCCAAGTGTGTACCCAGCAAATAAATGCTAAGAGGGCAAGGGAAATTAAATCAGGTGCCACTGAGAGAATCAGATTAGGAAACAAGACACTATAATAGTAGATGAGTTTTGCTATTTGGACAGTAAAATGACTGTTGATATCCAAAGTAGAAAGGGTATAAAATGTAGACTGGCTACAGCATGAAAAAAAATCTTAAAAAGAGGAATTTGTTAACAATGGCTATAAATTTAAGTGTTATGAAGTCTTTTCTTAAGTTATTTGTGTACCCTCCGTACCTCATCCAACAACACTGTTTGTTAAGGATGACATGGGAATCAGTCAATACCAACGTGCCTGTGAGGGCCTGTGGGTGGAGTTTACATTTATGTTATGGTGTCTTGTACAGAAGTGAAACATGGATGAGAAGCAGCACAGACAAGAAGAAAATAGAAGCTTTTGAAATGTGATGCAATAGAAGAATACCGAAGATACACGGGTACACAGAGTAAATAATGATGGTATCAAATCTAACTGTGGAAAAAGAAATTTATGGCACAATTTGATGAAAAGAAGGGATTGATTGTTAGAACACATCTGAAAGCATCAAGGAATTGTCAATTTGGTAATGGAGAGAAATGTGGGGGGTAAGATTTGTAAACAGAGACCAACAGGTGTTGGTTTCAAATGGATGAAGGTTGTAGTAGTTATTTGAAGATGACGAGGCTTGCACAGGATAGATTAGCATGGATGGCTGCATTAAACCAGTCTTCAGACTGAAGACCACAACAACATGTATCAAATCTGGTGTTCACTATTATGATTGTGGACACATGTTTCTACACTTCTGGTGATGTTGCATCCACTGTGCACGTTTAAATATTTTCATATATGTAATTTTATTCGATGTGACATTTTTGTAGTGAATTAAGTGTATGATGGTCATGATCTCTGGTTTTGTAAGTAACAGTTAACGAGCAAAGTTGTTTTTTTTTTTTATTTTTTTTTTTTAAAAGAAACACAGTTATGATGGTCAGGATATAGAAGATAAATTCTCAATTTCAAGTATGGGTATTAGTATTGCAAAACCTTGAACACTGTTGAGTCCAACTATGAGTCTCAGGTTGTGTGTTGCCTTCATCAGCACTTCTAGGCACAGTTTAACTACCAGTACAGCACAATTCAGAGAGCAAGATTTTGTTTCATGCTGTCATTAAAGAGAGTTTATTTAACTGTATCTATAAATTCCAATAAATTAAAAAACAAACCTGGTGAGGCAGCATTATATATAATTGTATCCTTACTCCTCTCCGGAATGACTGTATGACAAACGGACATAAGAATAAGGAATTCTCTAAGGTAGAGAGCTGAAGGATGACCAGACTGCAAATTCTGAAAAGAATATAAAGCAGAAAACACATTAAGGAACAATGACATGTGCCACAGGAGCATAAACATTCATAATTGTCCTTACTACACAACAAAAACTACGTAACAACAAAAATGAAAGCTAGTATCACATATATGAACATAATTACAGAACTACAGTAATTACTATGAATATGTAAACATTGCTTGAAAGTTGCAATACAGAGTGTGGAAATAGTATAATCAAGACATACTATGTAAAATAGAAGAATGCAGTTTATTCAAATTAACAAAAAAGTTCAATATTTGGTCCAAAGTTTCCATTAAATGATTTCACCACTTGGAGCTTAAATAAGATTAGCAATGGGTGCATTCATTTTTAATCCTAACATCAGGTAACTCCAGTATCCCTACTAACGCCACACTGAGATTTATTTCCTAAAATGATTAAACATACAGTAGTAATACCCATTTATAAATATGGTAATAAGCAGCTGAACTCCCAATTATAGACTGTTTATCCCTCCTTCCTGTATTTGCAAAATTTTTTGAGAAGGTAGCTCATAGCAGGGAACTGAACAACCTTTCTGACAAAAATCCTTTACCAGCAGCTCAGTTTGGCTTCCACAAAAGTGTCTATACAGAAAAATCAGTATATGATCTTCCAAAATCCATTCTGTTAGAAACAAACAAGAAGTATTACATGCATACAGGTACAATAAAGTTGATAACGGCCAATGATTCCTTCTGTGTAGATGCACTCCAAGCTCGAACTCTTATAGTAATTGGCAAGATGCCATGAGTAATGAGGCTAATGAGCAGGGGTATTACATCGGTAGTGTGGGGTGTAAGTTGAGAATTTGGCACTGATGGAAGGTGTGTGAGGGTAGTCTGTGCAGTTGTGGTGACCACTGTGTCCAGATGGCATAGCTGTCAGCACATCTGCCTCGTATGCAGGAGAACCGGGTCCGAACCGCGGTCCAGCACAAATTTTCAATTTGCTCCACTGATATAAATCAGTGCCCTTTGCACCTTGAAGAAATATTACTGTGTTGGTTTTTTCTGTGACCTTACCAAGGGTGCTGACTGTGCAGGTAACAAAATTCTACTTGGGGAGACAGAATGTTATGCCATTAAAGACATTCTCACTGCTTGGATGGAGTCGTGTCATATCAATAAAGAAATAGTGTGTCACATTAATTAATGATAACATTATATATGGATTGGGAAATCATTAAATATGGTGGCCCAGCCCTGTTCTTGACCTACATGAAATATTTACCAGGGATATTTGAGGACTCTTCAAAAAAATCCAGATGTTTATTGATTACACAAGAAACATGCAAAGGGTCCAATGGCCATGAAAATAATAGGAAATACTTACAACTGGTTTCTAGCAAATAGCTTAATCCTTAAATTTACAAAGATTTATGTTGTTGTTGTTGTTGTTGTTGTGGTCTTCAGTCCTGAGACTGGTTTGATGCAGCTCTCCATGCCACTCTATCCTGTGCAAGCTTTTTCATCTCCCAGTACCTACTGCAACCTACATCCTTCTGAATCTGCTTAGTGTATTCATCTCTTGGTCTCCCTCTATGATTTTTACCCTCCACGCTGCCCTCCTATACTAAATTGGTGATACCTTGATGCCTCAGAACATGTCCTACCAACCGATCCCTTCTTCTGGTCAAGTTGTGCCACAAACTTCTCTTCTCCCCAATCCTATTCAATACTTCCTCATTAGTTATGTGATCTACCCATCTAATCTTCAGCATTCTTCTGTAGCACCACATTTCGAAAGCTTCTATTCTCTTCTTGTCCAAACTATTTATCGTCCATGTTTCACTTCCATACATGGCTACACTCCATACGAATACTTTCAGAAATGACTTCCTGACACTTAAATCAATACTGGATGGCATTTATGTTAACTAACTCCAATCAAAAAAGAATGACTTGTAGATATCGGAACTAGAGATCTGCGGGTATACACTATACAAGAGCTATGTGCAATGTTCCTAGGCTTTCAGATGGGTAACAAACTGAGGTTGCAACAGCATGTGCATAAGTTAAGCTCAGGTCATCTTGACTGCAATCAAAAATCTCCCTCAGTATGTTGACCTGAACATGGGATTGCAGGTTTATTTTTCACTCCCTACTGGTCCTATGGCATAATCATCTGGGGTAATGCACCTAAGATCAAAAAATATTTATTCTACAGAAGCATGTAATAAGAATATTACAAGTTGATAACTGCACAATTTTAAGAAGCCTCCTCAAGAACCTAGGGGATGATACACAACATATGCCAACACATTGACTTCCTAATGATATTTGTGGCTAAATACAAAGGTGAGCTAAAAAGTAATACCTCCAAAATTTTTATGTGAAAACTCTTACAGCTTTTTAAATACATAGACATTACTAACACTCTACATCTTATTTCTGCATAACTGCTGCTCACTGCTGTTAGAACACTTGAAATTGCAGCATGTACATGTTGATGTGTAACATAATTAGTCAGTGTGTGACAAAAAGCATGCTACAATCGAGTTTCAAACTTGAAGAGTTCATCCACACACGGAGCACCTTCTCCTTCAGCATTACTATGCTATACGACACATGAACAGTGCAACAATCTGATGCATTGCGTTCACTGTCGTCAATAACCCTCCATAAAGTCCTGACTTGGCCCTATTCGATTTTCATATTTCCAAAACATAAAGAACACTTTCAAGGACATCACTTTGATAATGCTGAAGTGGTGCAAGCAAAGCTGCGGTTGTGGCTCCGTCAACAAAGCAGAACTTCTACAGTGACAGTATCAACAAACTCCTCTCTCATTGGGAGGAATATGTTTGTCGTCAGAGTGACTATAGCAGTCCTTGTTGTGCCTGTCTGACTCAACATCTCCACTATACAGTGAGTAGAAATCTATCCTTTTCAATTGGCGACAGAACACACACATAAAAGACTGTTGTAATTGGCAAGCTTTTGGAGCCAGTGGCTCCTTCTTCAGGCAGAAGGAGAAGGAAGAGGGGTAAAGGAAAAGGATGGCACATGTGGTGAAACAGGTGCTGAGGTCATGAATGTCATGTTGTAAAGACTGCTCTTAACAGGATATTGCGAGTTGCCAATATACACCCTCTGCTTATGCCCATTGATAATTTGGTGGTAGTCATGCCAATGTAGAAGGCAGAATAGTGTTTACGTAACAGCTGGTATATGATATGTCATTTCGCCACTGGCTATGCCTTTGATAGTGTATGTTTTGCCAGTAACAGGGCTTTTATAGGTGGTGGTGGTAGGAGGGCACATAGGGCAAGTCTTGCAGAGGGATGGTCACAGGGGTAGGAGCCACAGGGTAGGGAAATGGGTGCAGAAGGAGCATAGGGTCTGAGAAGCATATTGCAGAGGTTGGGAGGGTGACAGAAAGTTATTCTAGGTGTGGTGGGCAAAAATTCAGACAGAATGGATCTCATTTCAGGGCATGATTTTTGGAAGTCATGGCCCTGTTGACGTAGCTGATTAACACATTCCAGACCAGGATAATATTGAGTCACCAATGGTGTGCTCTGAAGTTGTTTTTTGGAGGGATCAGAGGTACCAGGATTGAATGTGATGGCCCTGGATACCTGCTTTTTAACCAGGCTGGTGAGGTAATTATGTGCAGTGAAGGCTGAGATGAGAATGGTGGTGTACTGCTGTAAAGAGTCTGCATCCCAACAAATACGTTTGTCTGAAATGCCACGGTTGTATGGGAAGGAACATTTGACATGGAAAGGATGGCAACTGTCAAAATGTAAGTACTGTTGGTTGTTGATAGGTTTAATGTGGACAGAAGTGTGTAGTTGGCCTTCACTGAGGACTAGATCAAGACTGAGGAAAGTGGCAAGGGATTTGGTGGCAAGGGATCTGGAATAGGACCATGTGAAATTTAATTGGGAGAAGGTATTCAGAGATTCCTGGAATTTTAGCAGGTCAGCTTCAGCTTCACCATGAGTCCATATGGTAAAGATATCACCAATGTATCTAACCCAAACCAGGGGCTGAAGACTTATGGATCCCAGGAAAGCCCCCTCCAAGTGACGTATGAAAAGGTTGGCAAAGGAAGGAGCCATCCTGGTTCCCATGGTTGTAACCCTTATCTGTTTGTATGTTTGCCTCTCAAAGATGAAGTAGTAGTTGGTGAATGTAAAGTTGTTTAAGGTGAGTAGGAAGGATGTCATAGGTTTCAAATCAGGTGGGCACTGACTGAGGAAATGTTCAGCAACTGACAGACCATGTACACACAGGATGTTGGTATAGAGAGAGGCGGCATCAATGGCGACAAGCAAGGTGTGTGGTGGGAGTGGGACGGGCACGGATTTCAGGCGATCTAGGAAATGGCTGGTATTTTTTATGTATGAGGGGAGTCTTTGTACCCACCTGGCCTTAATTTACGTTAATTTCTTCTGTCTCAACATTTCTTCACTGGAACTATTCTTCGCTTCACTCCGTTTTAGTTTTCTACGTGTTTTATTGTCTTACCCATCTATTTTTCACCCCCTCCCAGCTCTGTTATGTACAAGGCACTTAGCTTTTCATTCTTATTAACTCATGCATGATGTTTCAGCAGTAATCTCTGTCTGCATATTACCATGTCTTCCACCTTTAAGCTCTCACATTTCAAAATCTTGCCTGATGTAGTCCCCAACAATCAGTCTTTCCTTCTTATCCCATCTGGTAAGTCTCCCCTGATCTGTGGTTCTGGGCGACTTCCCGAAATCCACCCCTTTTCCTAGACCTCTCCAGTCCTTTTCTCTCACACCTCTTCTGTCCCCTTCAGTCCTCCTGCCTTAAGAAGGAGCCCCTAGCTCCAAAAGCTTGCCAACTTCAACCATCTTTTATATGTGTGAGTAGATTTTTTAAAATCTATCCAATTAAATAATTTTGTATTGTTATAAATCTATCCTTTTCATAATTTTGTCATTATTTCATCCTGGCTTTTCCATGACATGAAAAATTAATATGTAGATATGAAGAATATGGTGCTGAATGTTAATAAATTTGTTTTATTTACAAAGCTTTAAAAGTTTTCACATAAAACTTTCAGAGACATTACTTTCCAGCATGCCCTCATATCAAGTGTATTTAGGACAAAGTATCCACATCATACCACAATACTCATCATCATCTTGGACAGTTTCCAGCCACTGGCTGGGTCTGTCGGGAACACAAGCCTCTCCATCGTGTTCTGTCTTTCCACCATTCCCCCTCTTCCACCTTCGTCCAGTTCTCTCCTCTTCTCATCACACATTCCTTCACTTCCTTCACCCATCTATCTCTTGGTCTTCCTCTGGGCCTCTTCCCCTCCAGTTGCAGATCAAACATCCTCTTTGGAATTCTTCCCTCATCCATTCTCTTCATGTGTCCATACCACTGCAGTCCTGATTTTTCTATCCTGTCCTGTACTGGTTCCTCCTTTAGTCTTTCCCTCACATACACATTTCGCAATCTGTCTCGTCTTGTTACACTCAACCTGCTCCTCTGGAACTTCATTTCACTAGCCTGTATTCTACTTTTGTCGCTTTTGTGCATTACCCATGTCTCACTTCCGTATGCCAATATGGGGACAAAGTAGGTTCGGTATATAATTCCCTTGGATTTCTGTGGCACCTCCTTGCTCCAAATAAGCCCCCTAATGCATTTGTAGAACTGCCCTGCTTTTCTGCACCTTTCATTTATTTCCATTGCGTTTCCCCCCTTACTTTCAATCATGCTTCCCAGGTACTTGAAGTTCTCTACCACTTGTAGTTTTTCCCCTCCACAAGTTATATACACATTTGGCCTTTTCTTCTTCCTTGTTGTGACAATTATTTCACTTTTCTTTGCAGAGAAATGCATTCCATAATGTGCTGCCGTTGCCTCCCATACATCTAACTACTCTTGCACCTCCTTCTCGCAATTTCCCCATAACATCAGGTCATCGGCAAAAAGCACTGCTCCAATTGCATCTGATACTTGCTGTAGGATTTCATCCATAACAATAATGAACAATAAAGGCGAAAGTGCACTTCCCTGTCGCAGCCCATTTTCCAGCTTGAACCATGGAGTACGTTCCCTCCCCACTTTCACACAACTCTCACTTCCCTCATACATTTTTCTGACTTTTCGTGTTCTCTCTTCATCTATCCCTTTTGCGTTCAGCACATCCCAGAGCTTGTCCCTACAGATACTGTCATACGCCTTCTCAATATCTAAAAAGGCCATGATTAAGTCCTTCCCGTACTCATAGTGCCTTTCCTGCAGTTGCCTTACCGCAAATATGAGGTCCATTGTTGATCTTCCCGGTCTGAAACCATACTGCTCCTCTTGCAGTCTACTTTCAATACTGCTTCTTATTCTCTTCTCCAGGATCTTTTCATAGATTTTTCCACAGTGGCATAGCAGGGTGATTCCTCTGTAGTTCTCACATCTCCTTTTATCCCCTTTCTTGAAGATCGGGACTATAATTCCTTTCTTCCAATCCTCAGGAATTCTGTTCTCCTTCCACACCACCTTCAGCATTCTGTATAGCCACTGGGTTCCTACTTCTCCTGCTGCTCGTATCATATCCACTGTTACTTCGTCCCAACCTGGTGCCTTGCCCCCTTTCATCCTCTTTATGGCTTCTTCCACTTCATTCCAAGTTAGATCACCAATTTCCCCACTATTATAATCGTCTGCTGCCTTAGGCTCTCCATCGCTGTTAGTTACCCGCTTGGCGGCATTCAACAGATCTTCAAAGTACTCCTTCCAAATCTTTTTGAGCTCATGCATTTCCTCCACAACTCTTCCATTATTATCCATGATCCTCAGGCACTCGCTTCTGTCGTTCCTCTTATTTCTTACCATGGTGTAAAGTACTTTTTTGTTCCCTTCACTGTCCTCTTCTAACATTCTTGTCCATTTTCCCATCCACTTCTTCTTCTCCGCCCTTACTATGGTCTGTGCCGCTTTCTTGCTTTCCTTATATTTTACCCTAGCTTCCTCTGTTCGAGTCTGGAACCATTCTCTGAAGGCTTTGTTCTTTCGAAGTACTGCCTCTTCACATATGTTGTTCCACCATGGGGTTTCCTTACTTCTCCTCTTTGTGCTAGTTCTTCCGCACACACTCTCAGCTGCCTCAACTAGAGCCCTCTTAAAATCTCCCCATTCTTCTTCCACTGTTCTCTGATCTTCCTTTGGCAGCTTCTTCCTGATCAGTGTCTAGTACTGGGTCCTCCGTTCATCCTCTTTCAGCATCCATGTCTTCAACCTTTTCTCCTGTATATCTGTTGCCCTCCTATCTTTTTTCTCTCTCAGGGTGGCTACCAAGAGCCGATGGTCACTGTCTAAGGCCTCAGATGGAATGACCTTACCATCTGTGAGGCTGCTCATCATCTGCCTATCCACTAGTACATAGTCTACTACAATACTAAAATTAAAAAGTAATTTCCACATAGAACAGGCATCCCATCTCAGCTTCTGAATGAAATTTAATATTCCAATGCAAAAGCAACAGGTCATCAATCAACATAAGACAATAAATTGAAAACTCACTGAAGTTCATAAATAAGTGGAACAGTGCCATATTAGCCACTCCTCCGATACAACAATTTAGGAGGATATCTGGACTCAGGGATATAGTTTCTTATTAACAAAAAATGAGGGCATGCTGAAGGTATTCTTTAAGTTTTGGTAACAAGAAAACTGGATAGGGTCAAGTCGGGACTGTATGGAGCATGATTGATGAAAATGAACCCAAAGTATAGGATTGTTGCAGGAGTTGAAGCACTTGTGTGTGGACTGGCATTTTCATGCTGATGGAGACACTGCTAAATGTGGGAATGAACTCTTTGTGTTTGAAACTTCATAACAGAACGCTGTTTCTCACACACCGACATAGTTACATTATACACCATCATGTTAGACACAACTTGGAACCCTCTAGCATAAGAGGGCTGCAAATATATAGAAATGAAGACTAAGTTTTTAGACTGTCAATAACATTTGTTTTATTTAAAAAGTTTTAAGAGTTTTCACATAAAAAATTTGGAGGCATTATTTTTCAGCACACCCTCATATTTAATATGTTTCTTTAGCTTTTCCAATACATAGGCAGCTGTAGTGGTCTATGAAATAGGTGAAGTTACATAATTGTTTAGTATGAAGTAACAGTTGAAAGCCACAACAGAATAAATAAGCAATAAGCAGTGTTTTTTTTCCCCCCCAATGTAGCTGCTAGTATACTTTACAAAAGTTGCCTTACCTTCAGCTTCTGCCTATAAATGGGATTTACAGAACCTGATGTGTGAATAAATGAATGTGCACACTTAAAGGCAGCACAGTGCAACAGTTGGGATGGGGCTACTGTGTGATGGAAGCATACTTCTCCAAGACAATGCCTAATTCCACATTTGAGTACTACAGGAAGACGTACATCAAGAGATTTGGCCAGGGGACACCTCATACTTCTCACCTGAAGCCTATATCTTTTACTATGGGACTTATACTTTCTGGTGAACTGAAGAATGACATCTATACATAATTTTGGAATGGATGATATTTCATTTGACAAGCTGTAACAATAATTCCATCGCTTGCCTAAATACGTATATGAGATAAGGCACAACTATTTGGCCTCTTTTGATTTACAAACCTTAGATGTCATGGAGTTTACATTTGAGACAGTAAATGTTTAATGACATTTAGTGAAAATTGTGCAGTTTCATTTTATTCCCCCTAGTGGTTTGACAGTGAAATTTGTAACTATGGTATAAACAAGGTGCCAGACCAATATTTGCCTCACTTTTTGGTGTTATATCAAGTGGCTCATTGTAAATTTGGAACATTCAGTATTATTTTTGATTAATCAGAATTCAATCACAAAGCAAAAGTAAAAACAGCTTTCATAAAAATTATGTATCCCTATCTACATCTACATTCTGCAAGCCATCTAACAGTTTGTGGCAGAGGGTATTTTGCACCCAAGTGCCACTTCCTCCTTTTCCCGTTCCAGTCATGAATGGTTTGTTGGAAGAACAACTGCTAGTAAGCCACCATGTGGATTCAAATCTCTCTAATTTTATCTTCATGGTCTTTTCACGAGATATACATAGGATGAAGCAATATACTGACTGACTCTTCATGGAACATACACAACCGTAACTTTAACAACAAATCACACTGTGATGCAGAACACCTCTCTTGCAGTGCCTGCCACTGGAGTTCGCTGAGCATCTTTGTGATGCTTTTGCACTTATTAAATGAACCTGTAGAAAAAATAAATATATGCTGCTACTTTTGGATCTTCTCTATTTCCTCTATCAGTCCTATCTGGTACAGATACGAGACTGGTGAGCAATATTCAAGTACTGGTCAAATAACTGTTTTGTAAGCTAGTTACTTTATTAAGGGACTACATTTCCTCGGGATTTTTCCAATACATTTCAGGCTGGAATTTGACTAATTTTTGTGATTGTTACATTTCAAATCACCCCATAGCCACCAAATTCTGAGATATTTTACGGGAGTAGCTGCTTTGAGTGACTGTTCTGCAATCATGTAATTGTACAATAAAGGGTATTTCTGCCCATGTATACACAATTTATGCTGAGGATCAGCTACCATTCCCTGCACCAAGCCTGGATCCTCTGCAGGTCTTCCTGCATCTTGCTACAATTTTCTAGTGTTGCGATGTCTCTGCATACAACAATATCCATGAAAAATCTCATGGGACTTCCAACATTATCTACTAGGTCATTTATGTACATTTAGAAAATAATGGTTCTATAACATTCCCTTGGGGCATGACTGAAGTTACTTTTACATCTGAAGACACCTCTTCATTCGGAATGACATACTTTGTTATGTTTGCTAGAAACTCTTCATCCCAGTCACACAATTGGTCTGACATTCTGTATATATATATATAATGGAAGGAAACATTCCACGTGGGAAAAATTATATATAAAAACAAAGATGAGGTGACTTACCGAACAAAAGCGCTGGCAGGTCGATAGACACACAAACAAACACAAACATACACACAAAATTCAAGCTTTCGCAACAAACTGTTGCCTCATCAGGAAAGAGGGAAGGAGAGGGGAAGACGAAAGGAAGTGGGTTTTAAGGGAGAGGGTAAGGAGTCATTCCAATCCCGGGAGCGGAAAGACTTACCTTAGGGGGAAAAAAAGGACAGGTATACACTCGCACACACGCACATATCCATCCACACATACAGACACAAGCAGACATATTTGCTTGTGTCTGTATGTGTGGATGGATATGTGCGTGTGTGCGAGTGTATACCTGTCCTTTTTTCCCCCTAAGGTAAGTCTTTCCGCTCCCGGGATTGGAATGACTCCTTACCCTCTCCCTTAAAACCCACTTCCTTTCGTCTTCCCCTCTTTCCTGATGAGGCAACAGTTTGTTGCGAAAGCTTGAATTTTGTGTGTATGTTTGTGTTTGTTTGTGTGTCTATCGACCTGCCAGCGCTTTTGTTCGGTAAGTCACCTCATCTTTGTTTTTTTTTATATATATATATATATATATATATATATATATATATATATATATATATATATATATATATATATATATATATATATATTTTTTTTTTTTTTTTTTTAGAAAGGTAGCAGTGCAGAAGTGTACTGAATGCCTCACAGATGTCAATGAAAATGGCATCTACCTGGGTACCTGTATCTACTGCTTTCTTGGTTTTGTAGGTGAACAGAATGAGCCGAGTTTTCCATGAGTATTTTCAGAACCCATGTTGATTCCTACAGAGGAGATTTTCAGTCTCCAGAAATGTCATAAAACACAAGCTTCAAACATGTTTCAAAGTTCTACCACAGACTGACTTCAGAGAATTGGCCTATAATTTTGTGCATCAGTTCAATGACTCTTCTTGAAAATGGGAATGACACGTGCTTTTTACCAATCATCAAGAATGCTCTGTTCCTCCAGATACCTATGATCTCAGCTGGTACAAGACAGGCAAGTTGTTTCACAGAATTGGTCTGTTATACCATCAGATCCAGTGGCCTTTAGTTTGTTGAGTGATTTCAATTGCTTTTCCATCCCTTGATCACTTATTTTGACCTGTTATTTAGTCATTTGTGAGACAATTTGGAAAAGGAAATTACAGTGCCCTCTTCCTCTGTGAAACAGTCTTGTAGAAAGGCAATTAGTATTTTGGCTTTTCTGTGTCATCCTCTGTTTCAATGCCATTATCGTCACAGAGTGTCTGGATAGATGGCTTCGATCCATTTACCGATTTAACATAAGACAAAAACTTACGATTTTCTGTCAAGTCAGTAGATAAAATTTTACTTTCGAATTCAGTGAACACTTCAAGTGTGGCCCTCCAGATGCTAATTTTTGCTTTGTTTAGTTTTTGTCTGTATTTGAGTCTCTGGCTACATCTAGGGTTTATCTGCTTTAGTCTGTAGTCATACTTCTATTCTGTGAAATGACTACTGATTTCAGAAGCAAGTGCCATTATCAGGTCATCCCCTGACATGAAGTATATGACATACCTACCTGGAATATATGAGGATGGTTTGAAAAGTTCTCAGAACGAAATAGAAAGAAAGTACTTACATCTCTGAAACTCTCATTTTTCAATGTATTCTCCTTGTAAATTAATGCACTTGGTCCAAAGATGTTCCAGTGCCTTGATCCTATCTCAAAAATGAGTTTCCTCCAGGCCTGCAAAATAGTTGTCAACTCCGGCTATCAATTCTTCATCTGAAGTGAATCTTTGTCCACCAAGAAAAATTTTCAGTTTCGGTAAGAGATGGAAGTCTGAAAGGCCCAAATCAAGCAAATAAGGTGGGTGTGGCAACAATTCATACCTTAGTTTGTGTAATTTTGCCATGGTGACGGCACATGTCTGTGGGTGTGCATTGTCTTGACGGAAGATGACTTTCTTCCTTGCTAAACCTGACCTTTTTTCACATATCTTTTGTTGCAATTTGTCCAGGAGGTTAGCATAGTATTCCCCAGTAATTGTTTGCTTAGTGGGGAGAGAATCCCCTTCGCATCCCAGAACACTGATGCCATGACCTTTCCCACCAAAGGAATTGTCTTTGCTTTCTTTGGTGATGGAGAATCAGCATGTTTCCACTGCTTTGACTGTTGTTTTGTCTCTGCGGTATAGTAGTGCACCCAAGTTTCATCTGTGGTTACAAACCGGCGCAAAAAAATCTTGTTAGTTTCTTCTAAAATGGGCCAAACGTTGTTCGGGTATGTCCATTCTCATGTGTTTTTGATCCAACATCAAGAGTCACAGCACCCATCTTGCAGAGAATTTTCTCATTTCTAATTCTTCAGTTAAATTGTGATATACCCTTTCAGATGACATCTGGCAAGCGTGAGCAATTTCACACACTTTCAATCAACGATCCTCCATGACCGTTTTGTGCACTTTTGCAATGATTTCTGGAGTAGTGACACATCATGGCCGACCACTGTGTGGATCATCATCTGAGCTCTCCCGACCAAATTTAAATTCATTTGTCCACTTGGCAACAGCTGAATATGAAGAAGCAGAGTCCTCCAGTGTATTCTGGAAATTGGCATGAATGTCCTTTGCTTTCATACCTTTCTTTATGAATTACTTAATCACTGCTTGAATCTCGATTTTATTCTATCTGCACAAATCACTATGTGGGAACAACATCAGAGCCACGTGCCTGGCACAGTTCTCTTCCAAGAGCACTGACATGGCACATGTTTACAGGCAACAGTCCAATGAATATAACATGAACAACTCATTGCGCTAGCGCTGACCTCTCTGGTGATTCCAAGAACTTTTCAAACCACCCTCGTAACAATATTATGAAAAGAATAATTGCTATTCACCATACAGCACAGATGCTGAGTTGCAGATAGGCACCACAAAAAGACTGTCACAAAATTAGATTTTGGCCAACAAGACCTTTATCAAAAATAGACAACAGAGATACACACACACACACACACACACACACACACACACACACAAATGCAACTCACACACACAACACAGTCTCTGGCAGATCAGACTGTGTGTGTGTGTGTGTGTGTGTGTGTGTGTGTGTGTGTGTGTGTGTGTGTGTGTGTGTGTGTGTCTCTCTCTCTTCTATTCTCGACAAAGACCTTGTTGGCCGAAAGCTTATTTTGTGACAGTCTTTTTGTTGTGCCTGTCTGTGACTCAGCATCTCCACTATATGGTGAGTAGCAACTACCCTTTTCAGAATACTGTTGCATTCCGTCCTGGATTTTCCATTGTTTGACATACCTACTTGGGTAAGAGAGAGAGATGACTGCACACCAGGGGTATGGCCTGATGGAGGTACTTGGTATCAAAACTGATAGTAATTTGACAGAATGGAAGTATCACTACATATTAACGCAAATAAAAAATTTATGACTTAGTTGTTTACTGCTACAATCAAAAGTTTGTCACTTATATATGTTTCCATATTTTTTCTAATTGTGTACATTTAATATTAGTGTTAAGAACATTAAAGAAGTCAGTTTTTTTATTCCATGTTTTCTGTAAAATGAAATTTGTTTTAAGTGAATATCTGAATACTTCTTACTTCCACCTTCTGACCATTGCACATTAATATTTCGTTGTACTCCTCATCTCAAGATACTCACTGTTTCTTGTTAAGTGTTCAGTAGTTCCTTATTCTAGTTAAAGTGCACATTACTGCTTTCCCATCATCAAAACATCAGCAACATGTGCAATAATTGTGGATGTTGGTGTAAGTTATGCAGTCTGCGTATAACATGTTAGGGAATAGTTTGGTGTTTCACTGGGATGACTAAAGTTGGGAAGTTAGGAAAGTATTTGATTAGGCTCTTCCATGGAGCTGTAAAAATACATATAATGGAATCATAAAACAAAGGAAGAAGCCTTCAGGCACAATTAGAAATACGTATTTTGAATTAGATAGGTTGACAAGGAGAGAGATGATGGGAATTTGTAAATGGTAGTAAGTAAAAAAGCTAAGAAGAAAATTCTGACAACACAACTGACATTCCAGTTGTCAAACAGTTTGATGTGTAATGTGGAATACAGCATAAACCTTTGTCACCTGCAAAGCAAAGTCGGTTGCAGGAAACTCATAGGATTTATGTTAATACTAGGTTGGTAGCAAAATCAAATGAAAGAAAGAGAGACTTGCTGACAGATAGCAATAAAGGGAAAGCTGTGGGCCGGGTGCTATGGAGAAAACTAAATGCAGAAGACCAGCTCACAAATAATGTGAAACCAGGTATTAGACTTAGGTTACAGAAAACATAAGGAGCATGTGCCATGATTTTGCTGACAAAGGGAAAGTGCCCATAATGGAAGAAGCAAGAATGGCTTGGTTAACAACTTAGATTATCCAGGACGAATTTTCACTCTGTAGCAGAGGATGAAGGCCGTTTAAGGCTGCAGATTCCTTGACTTGCGCCATAGGGTGGTGGGGTTTCGGGTTCCGCTGAATAGGTCAGGAGTTCACTACACTCAGCTGGCGGCTACACGGGTAGCGGGAGCTGTGTGGCGTGGACTGGGCGGCTTTTTAGGTTAGAAGGCCTCGGGAAAGTACGGGGTGGACTGTAATCTCAAAGGGTGCATGGCAAATACAGGACGTGCTTGGATCAAGGAACAGTCGGAATTGTATTTGTAAATTGTTGTAGTTGTGCTGGGAAAGTCCCTGAGCTTCAAGCACTAATAGAAAGCACAGAAGCTGAAATCGTTATAGGTACAGAAAGCTGGCTAAAGCCTGAAATAAGTTCTGTAGAAATTTTTACGAAGTCTCAGACAGTGTTCAGGAAAGATAGATTAGGCAGAATTGGTGGTGGAGTGTTTGTGTCTGTCAGTAGTGGTTTATCTTGTAGTGAAGTCGAAGTAGATACTCCGTGCGAATTGGTATGAGTGGAGGTTATACTTGACAGCCGAACTAAGTTAATAATTGGCTCCTTCTACCGAACCCCAGACACCGATGATATAGTTGCGGAACAGTTCAGAGAAAATTTGAGTCTCGTAACAAATAAATACACCACTCATACGGTTATAGTTGGTGGGGACTTCAACCATCCCTCGATATGTTGGCAAAAATACTTGTTCAAAACCGGTGGTAGGCAGAAAACATCTTCCAAGATTGTCCTAAATGCTTTCTCCGAAAATTATTTCGAGCAGTTAGTCCATAGCAGTTAGTCCCCCCATGAACCATGGACCTTGCCGTTGGTGGGGAGGCTTGCGTGCCTCAGCGATACATATGGCCGTACCGTAGGTGCGACCACAACGAAGGGGCATCTGTTGAGAGGCCAGACAAACGTGTGGTTCCTGAAAAGGGGCAGCAGCCTTTTCAGTAGTTGCAGGGGCAACAGTCTGGATGATTGACTGATCTGGCCTTGTAACATTAACCAAAACGGCCTTGCTGTGCTGGTACTGCGAACGGCTGAAAGCAAGGGGAAACTACAGCCGTAATTTTTCCCGAGGACATGCAGCTTTACTGTATGATTAAATGATGATGGCGTCCTCTTGGGTAAAATATTCCAGAGGTAAAATAGTCCCCCATTCGGATCTCCGGGCGGGGACTACCCAGGAGGACGTCGTTATCAGGAGAAAGAAAACTGGCGTTCTACGGATCGGAGCGTGGAATGTCAGATCCCTTAATCGGGCAGGTAGGTTAGAAAATTTAAAAAGGGAAATGGATAGGTTAAAGTTAGATATAATGAGAATTAGCGAAGTTCGGTGGCAGGAGGAACAAGACTTTTGGTCAGGTGATTACAGGGTTATAAATACAAAATCAAATAGGGGTAATGCAGGAGTAGGTTTAATAATGAATAAAAAAAATAGGAGTGAGGGTTAGATACTACAAACAGCATAGTGAACGCATTATTGTGGCCAAGATAGACACAAAGCCCATGCCTACTACAGTAGTACAAGTTTATATGCCAACTAGCTCTGCAGATGATGAAGAAATAGATGAAATGTATGACGAGATAAAAGAAATTATTCAGGTAGTGAAGGGAGACGAAAATTTAATAGTCATGGGTGACTGGAATTCGTCAGTAGGAAAAGGGAGAGAAGGAAACATGGTAGGTGAATATGGATTGGAGGGAAGAAATGAAAGAGGAAGCCACCTTGTAGAATTTTGCACAGAGCATAACTTAATCATAGCTAACACTTGGTTCAAGAATCATAAAAGAAGGTTGTATACCTGGAAGAATCCTGGAGATACTAAAAGGTATCAGATAGATTATATAATGGTAAGACAGAGATTTAGGAACCAGGTTTTAAATTGTAAGACATTTCCAGGGGCAGATGTGGATTCTGACCACAATCAATTGGTTATGAACTGCAGATTGAAACTGAACAAACTGCAAAAAGGTGGGAATTTAAGGAGATGGAACCTGGATAAACTGAAAGAACCAGAGGTTGTAGAGAGTTTCAGGGAGAGCATAAGGGAACAATTGCCAGGAATGGGGGAAAGAAATACAGTAGAAGAAGAATGGGTAGCTCTGAGGGATGAAGTAGTGAAGGCAGCAGATGATCAAGTAGGTAAAAAGACGAGGGCTAATAGAAATCCTTGGGTAACAGAAGAAATATTGAATTTAATTGATGAAAGGAGAAAATATAAAAATGCAGTAAATGAAGCAGGCAAAAAGGAATACAAACGTCTCAAAAATGAGGTCGACAGGAAGTGCAAAATGGCTAAGCAGGGATGGCTAGAGGACAAATGTAAGGATGTAGAGGCCTATCTCACTAGGGGTAAGATAGATACTGCCTACAGGAAAATTAAAGACACCTTTGGAGAGAAGAGACCCACTTGTATGAATATCAAGAGCTCAGATGGCAACCAAGTTCTAAGCAAAGAAGGGGAGGCAGAAATGTGGAAGGAGTATATAGAGGGTTTATACAAGGGCGATGTACTTGAGGACAATATTATGGAAACGGAAGAGGATGTAGATGAAGATGAAATGGGAGATATGATACTGCGTGAAGAGTTTGATTAAAATGGTTCAAATGGCTCTGAGCACTATGGGACTCAACTGCTGTGGTCATCAGTCCCCTAGAACTTAGAACAACTTAAACCTAACTAACCTAAGGACATCACACACATCCATGCCCGAGGCAGGATTCGAACCTGCGACCGTAGCAGTCGCACGGTTCCGGACTGCGCGCCTAGAACCGCGAGACCACCGCGGCCGGCTGAAGAGTTTGACAGAGCACTGAAAGACCTGAGTCGAAACAAGGCCCCGGGAGTAGACAACATTCCACTAGAACTACTGATGGCCTTGGGAGAGCCAGTCCTGACAAAACTCTACCATCTGGTGAGCAAGATGTATGAGACAGGCGAAATACCCTCAGACTTCAAGAAGAATATAATAATTCCAATTCCAAAGAAAGCAGGTGTTGACAGATGTGAAAATTACCGAACTATCAGTTTAATAAGTCACAGCTGCAAAATGCTAACGTGAATTCTTCACAAACGAATGGAAAAACTGGTAGAAGCGGACCTCGGGGAAGATTAATTTGGGTTCCGTAGAAATGTTGGAACACGTGAGGCAATACTAACCATACGACTTACCTTAGAAGAAAGATTAAGAAAAGGCAAACCTACGTTTCTAGCATTTGTAGACTTAGAGAAAGCTTTTGACAATGTTAACTGGAATACTCTCTTTCAAATTCTGAAGGTGGCAGGGGTAAAATACAGGGAGCAAAAGGCTATTTACAATTTGTACAGAAACCAGATGGCAGTTATAAGAGTCGAAAGACATGAAAGGGAAGCAGTGGTTGGGAAAGGAGTGAGACAGGGTCGTAGCCTCTCCCCGATATTATTCAATCTGTATATTGAGCAAGCAGTAAAGGAAACAAAAGAAAAGTTCGGAGTAGGTATTAAAATTCATGGAGAAGAGGTAAAAACTTTGAGGTTCACCGATGACATTGTAATTCTGTCAGAGACAGCAAAGGACTTGGAAGAGCAGTTGAACGGAATGGACAGTGTCTTGAAAGGAGGGTATAAGATGAACATCAACAAAAGCAAAACGAGGATAATGGAATGTAGTCAAATTAAATTGGGTGATGCTAAGGGAATTAGATTAGGAAATGAGACACTTAAAGTAGTAAAGGAGTTTTGCTATTTAGGGAGTAAAATAACTGATGATGGTCGAAGTAGGGAGGATATAAAATGTAGACTGGCAATGGCAAGGAAATCATTTCTGAAGAAGAGAAATTTGTTAACATCGAGTATAGATTTAAGTGTCAGGAAGACGTTTCTGAAAGTATTTGTATGGAGTGTAGCCATGTATTGAAGTGAAACATGGACGATAACTAGTTTGGACAAGAAGAGAATAGAAGCTTTCGAAATGTGGTGCTACAGAAGAATGCTGAAGATTAGGTGGGTAGATCGCGTAACTAATGAGGAGGTATTGAATAGGATTGGGGAGAAGAGAAGTTTTTGGCACACCTTGACTAGAAGAAGGGATCGGTTGGTAGGAAATGTTTTGAGGCATCAAGGGATCACAAATTTAGCATTGGAGGGCAGCGTGGACGGTAAAAATCGTAGAGGGAGACCAAGAGGTGAATACACTAAGCAGATTCAGAAGGATGTAGGTTGCAGTAGGTACTGGGAGATGAAGAAGCTTGCACAGGATAGAGTATCATGGAGAGCTGTATCAAACCAGTCTCAGGATTGAAGACCACAACAACAACAACAACAACAACAATAGTCCACGAACCCACACGAATTGTAAATGGTTGCGAAAACACACTTGACCTCTTAGCCACAAACAATCCAGAGCTGATAGAGAGCATCATGACTGATACAGGGATTAGTGATCACAAGGTGGTCGTAGCTAGGCTCAATACCGTTTCTTCCAAATCCACCAGAAACAAACGCATAATAATTTTATTTAAAAAAGCGGGTAACGTGTCACTAGAAACCTTACTAAGAGACAATCTCCATTCCTTCCGAATTGACTATGCAAATGTAGACGAGATGTGGCTCAAATTCAAAGATATAGTAGCAACAGCAATTGAGAGATTCATACCTCATAAACTGGTAAGAGATGGAACTGATCCCCTGTGGTACACAAAACAGGTCCGAACTCTGTTGCAGAGGCAACGGAAAAAGCATGCGAAGTTCAGAAGAACGCGAAATCCCGAAGACTGGCTAAAATTTACAGACGCGCGAAATTTGGCACGGACTTCAATGCGAGATGCCTTTAATAGGTTCCCCAATGAAACATTGTCCCGAAATTTGGTAGAAAATCCAAAGAAATTCTCGTCGTATGTAAAGTACACAAGCGGCAAGACGCAGTCAATACCTTTGCTGCGCAGGGCCGATGGTACTGTTACCGACGACTGTGCCGCTAAAGCGGAGTTATTGAATGCAGTTTTCCGAAATTCCTTCACCAGGGAAGATGAATGGAATATTCCAGAATTTGAAACACGAACAGCTCTTAGCATGAGTTTCTTAGAAGTAGATACCTTAGGGGTTGCGAAGCAACTCAAATCGCTTGATACAGGCAAGTCTTCAGGTCCAGATTGTATACCAATTAGGTTCCTTCCAGATTACGCTGATACAATAGCTCCCTACTTAGCACTCATATACAACCGCTCGCTCGCCGATAGATCTGTACCTACAGATTGGAAAATTGCGCAGGTCGCACTAGTGTTTAAGAAGGGTAGCAGGAGTAATCCATCGAACTACAGACCTATATCATTGACGTCAGTTTGCAGTAGGGTTTTGGAGCATATACTGTATTCAAACATTATGAATCACCTCAAAGGGAACGATCTATTGATACGTAATCAGCATGGTTTCAGAAAACATCGTTCTTGTGCAACGCAGCTAGCTCTTTATTCGCACGAAGTAATGGCCGCTATCGACAGGGGATCTGAAGTTGATTCCGTATTTCTAGATTTCCGGAAAGCTTTTGACACCGTTCCTCACAAGTGACTTCTAAGCAAGCTGCGGGCCTATGGGGTATCGTCTCAGTTGTGCGACTGGATTCGTGATTTCCTATCAGGAAGGTCGCAGTTCGTAGTAATAGACGGCAAATCATCGAGTAAAACTGAAGTGATATCAAGTGTTCCCCAGGGAAGCGTCCTGGGACCCCTGCCGTTCCTGATCTATATAAATGACCTGGGTGACAATCTGAGCAGTTCTCTTAGGTTGTTCGCAGATGATGCTGTAATTTACCATCTAGTAAGGTCATCCGAAGACCAGTATCAGTTGCAAAGCGATTTAGAAAAGATTGCTGTATGGTGTGGCACTTGGTAGTTGACGCTAAATAACGAAAAGTGTGAGGTGATCCACATGAGTTCCAAAAGAAATCCGTTGGAATTCAATTACTCAATAAATAGTACAATTCTCAAGGCTGTCAGTTCAACTAAGTACCTGGGTGTTAAAATTACGAACAACTTCAGTTGGAAAGACCACATAGATAATATTGTGGGGAAGGCGAGCCAAAGGTTGCATTTCATTGGCAGGACACTTAGAAGATGCAACAAGTCCACTAAAGAGACAGCTTACACTACACTCGTTCGTCCTCTGTTAGAATATTGCTGCGCGGTGTGGGATCCTTACCAGGTGGGATTGACCGAGGACATCGAAAGGGTGCAAAAAAAGGGCAGCTCGTTTTGTATTATCATGTAGTAGGGGAGAGAGTGTGGCAGATATGATACGCGAATTGGGATGGAAGTCATTACAGCAAAGACGTTTTTCATCGCAGCGAGATCTGTTTACGAAATTTCAGTCACCAACTTTCTCTTCCTAATGCGAAAATATTTTGTTGAGCCCAACCTACATAGGTAGGAATGATCATCAAAATAAAATAAGAGAAATCAGAGCTCGAACAGAAAGGTTTAGGCGTTTGTTTTTCCGACGCGCTGTTCGGAAGTGGAATGGTAGAGAGATAGTATGATTGTGGTTCGACGAACCCTCTGCCAAGCACTTAAATGTGAATTGCAGAGCAGTCATGTAGATGTAGCTTACTTGTTTGACAGTCTTTTTGTCGTGCCTATATGTGACTCAGCATCTCTGCTATATGGTGAGTAGCAACTATCCTTTCAGAATATTGACATAAATGGCTGTATCTTTTGACTGCATTGACTTTGAAGCTTACATTTATTACACCACCAAGGGACCTCAGACCTAAGTATGTGACATGAATTTCAACTTGATACTTCTACCCATTCATGTGAAAAAGGGGTCTCAAAAGACACACAGACAATCGGATATCAAATGACAAACAAAATTTTTTTGTATGATATAGTTACAAATTAACAATTTTTGGATTTCTTCCTTTAGTTGTACTGTGTTGTACCGTGGACCTCAGTATATGGCATAAATCTCAACTTGATATGTCTATCTGTTCCTGATAAGAACGGTTTTTTGACACACACACAGACAAAGGGTTTCATTTTTACCACTTTAGATACAAAACCCTAAAAATGACCTGGACAGAACAGGAGTATGAACAGCAACACAAGACTGGGTTATGGGAAGCTTCTGCAGTGCCATAATGACCCTGGTTCAACATAGCTCTACCAACATTCATATAAACAAAGAGCTAATTTTTCTTCCAGAAATTAGTCCTAATGGGTGAATTATTGCAACATCCTAGTTCCCTAATTACTACTAAATGTCTCTGCATGAGTAAAAGTGAGGTATTCCAATGTTGAGGAGCAAAACTGCTAGCAAATCACATGTTACCCATAAAAATGCTCATCACAATGCCACCTTTTGGTAGGAATGAATGAACTGAATGAAGATGATCAATAGTACGTGTTTAAAATAATGAATTTATGAACACAATGTTTACCTACATTTTCCAGCATTTTGCTAAAATGACAAACACAATTCCAGTGTGTGTGTGTGTGTGTGTGTGTGTGTGTGTGTGTAAGTGAGAAGACAATCTTTATTTTAAAAAATAGCCAGTTTCACTTACCTTCACTAACTGTGTGTCATTTGGATTATCTGCTAAAGTATAAATTTGTTCAGCTATGGAGCACTTCTTGAAATCCATTATATTTCTTGTAAGTGTGCCAGTCTTATCTGAGAATATATACTTCACCTAAATTGCAAACATAACATCATCTCAAGAGTGTGTAACATTTATTCACAACTACAGCATTCAAACAAGATTTGTATATAGAACAGAGAATAAAAAGATAGACTTTCTCCTATAAGAATTTTCAGGATTTTGGCTATCAAGCAGCCACAGAGCTGACCTCATCAATGAGTTGGTATTATTTTAGACATGTGTTAATAGACATTACAATGTGACAAGTTATACCAGAAAATTGTTCACAACGTTTAATCATACTGCATCTTAAATCAGTAATGCACAAAAAAATCTTTACCTGTCCTAGCTCTTCATTCAGATTTGATGTCCTTGCCATAGCTGGTGTATCACTTTCTTCGTGGTACATATCGATATCCATATTAATAAAAATAGCCTGAAAAATTAATAGTTTGTATCAAAAGGTGATCGACTGCATTGACTGAGCACACAATTTTAAGAATGATAAACTATTCTGGGGGGGGGGGGGGGGGATTATAACAGTAGAGAACAAATGCACAAGACACAATATTTGTTAGGTTTCAAAACAATATGAATCTGCTTATGTTTCCTGATCAGATGGACCACTTAAAGAAATGCATAATTTCTAAATGTCATTCATTTTAAATGTGATTCTTTCCTCTCAGAGAAAAAATTACAAACTTTTTCTTGAGTTTTCAAGTCTGTAATACATAGGTGCAAAAATACAGTGCAATTATTGATGTCTTGGTATTGTCACTTGCAATACTGTTGCTAGGCAAATTGAGCAGGAGATTATTGCCATGTTGGTAACTGTACTACTATTTTTGAATTGTCTTCAGGCATTCAGGTGAGTGGCATAATCTAGTTGGCAGCTGAAGTTTTGATGTGATGGGACGACCTTCATGAAAGAATGGATGCATGGTTGTCTTAGCATATCTGCAGAGTCTGGTATTGGGATGTGCAGAAGTTGAATGCCTGCCAGAAAAAATGGATCTCAATGGCCTATAGAGGGCAGTGTCACTGCAGTGCTGGACTTGCCTGGACTGTACAACCATCTCGCTCCGTGAATATACCGGCCAATAGTGTCCCTCACAGTTGGCATAAATACCACCACACATTGACCGCTCAGTCAGTTGTGCACTTCATCTAATAGTGTTCATTACTATCTCCACTGTACTGCTTACTACTTGCCAATGATTTTGCTTTTGATATTGGTTTTCCTCTCTGGTCTCAATTTGCATCTGGCTCATACTTGATCTGTCAATAGGACTGAATCAAAAGTTTGTCGTACTTTGTTGTAGCCTAGATTGCTCTTGCCTTGCTCCTGTTGTGCCGGTTCACTGTTCACCTGCCCTATTGTTCAACTCTGGTGTGGGTTTGAGACCCAATCGCAAAGAGTCTTCCCGCCCTGCATCATCATTATTTATTGCATTTTCTCTGACATGTGCACTGGTAAGTGGCAACTCACAGATACAGTACAGAGAGACAAGAGAGGCCAGAAGATGCTCTTTCCTGCTATGTAATTTGTCCAGATTATTTACTTGGTGCTGCGTCTCCTCCTTGTAGAAGAACTACACCTACATCTACATGTATACTCTGCAACCCACTTGAAGCGCATTACTGAGAGTACATTCCATTACACCAGTCATTAGGGTTTCTTCCCATTCCATTCACTTATGGAGTGCGGGAAGAACAACAGCATGAAATGCCCCTATGTGTGCTGTAATTAATCTTGTCTCCACAATCTGTATGTGAGTGATAAACAGGTGTTGTAGTACATCTCTAGAGTCATCATTTAAAGATGGTTCTTGAAACTTTTTAAGTAGGCTTTCTCGAGACAGTTTACATCCATATTTAAGAGGCTGCCAGTTCAGTTTCTTCAGCATCTCGGTGACACTCCCCCATGGGCCAAACAAACCTGTGACAATTCGTTCTGCCCTTCTCTGTATAGTTCACTATCACCTGTTAGCCCTACTTGGTATGAATCCCCAAACTTGATTAATATTCCAGAATGGGTCACGCGAGTGATTTGTGAGAAATCTCCTTTGTAGACTGATTGCATTTTCTCAGTATTCTACCAATAAACCAAAGTCTACCACTTGCTTTACCAATGACTGAGCCTATGTGAGCATTCCTTTTCATATCCCTACAAAGTAGGAGTTGGCCGATTCCAGCTGTGACTCACTGACATTATAGTCAAAGGATACTATGTTCTTCCATTCTGTGATGTGCACAATTTTACATTTCTGAACAATTAAAGTGAGTTGCCAATCTTTTCTCCATTTTCAAAACTTCTCAAGATCTGACTGAATATTTGCACAGCTTCTTTCAAATAGTACTTTATGAAAATAACTGCACCACCTGCAGAAAATCTGAGGTTACTATTAATATTGTCCACAAGGTCATTAATATACAGCATGGACAGTAAGGGTCCCAACACACTTCCGTGCGGCACACTGAACTTACTTCTACATCTGATATTGACTCTCTATCCAAGATAAGTTCTGCATCCTCCCTGCCAAAAAACCTCCAATCCAGTCACAAATTTCATTTGATAGCCCATCTGATCACACTTTTGAGAATAAACATAGCTGTGGTACTGAGTTGAATGTTTCTCTGAAATCAGGAAATATTGTATCTACTTGGCTGTCTTGAACCAAAGCTTTCAGTATATCAGTGAAAAAAGTGCGGGTACAGTTTCGCATGATTGAGGCTCTCAGAATCCATTCTGGTTGTCATGGAGGAAGCCAATCTGTTTGAGATATGTCATTATGTTTGAGCTTAGAATATGTTCCGAGATCCACAACAAATGGATGTCAAGGATATTGGACGGTAGCTTTGTGCATTACTTCTATCACCCTTCTTGTGAACAGGTGTGACCTGTGCTTTCTTCCAACTACCAGGCATGGTTTTTTGTTTGAGGGATCCATGACAGATTATAGTTAACAGCAAGGCTAACTTAGTCACAAATTCAGTATAGAATCTGATAGGAATTCCATTGGGCCCTGGAGCTTTGTTCCATTTTAATGATTTCAGGTGTTTCCCAATGCCACTGACACTAACATTTATTTTACTCATATTTTCAGTGGTACGAAAATTAAACTGGGACAATTCTCCTGGATTTTCCTTTGTAAAGGTACATTTGAAAGTGGACTTAAGCATTTCAGATTTTGCTTTGCTACCATCAGTTTCAGTCCCTGTCTCATTCTTGAGTGACTGGACACTAACTGCCTTGCCTTTACATGCAACCAGAATTTCTTTGGATTTTGTAAAAGATCATTTGACAGTATTCTTCTATGGCAGTCATTCAAGGCTTCGTGCAGTGCTTGCTTGATGGTTAAATGCTTTCCATTCAGCATCTCTTTATCTACAGGCCTACGCTTTGCCTGAGACCTATTAAGCAGTAGTCTCTCTTTCTTTAGAAGTTTCTTTACAGTGACTATACACCACTTGGCAGCATCCTCCATTATGAAGAGTTCTAATGAGTAATATAAATCCAGTGCAAGATCAACTATTCTTTTAAACTTGAGCCATAGTTCCTCTACATGCTCCTGTCATGTGCTGAAAGTTTCAAGCTCCTCATTCAGATAGACTCTGTTACTTATTCTTGTATACTGAATAAACATACATCTTTACTGGTTTTAGTTGTCCTTTGTACTTTGGTAATCATTGTTGACACAATTGTGTCATGGTCACTGATAACAGTTTCGATGTGGGTGTCCTCAAAAAGGTCAGGTCTATTTGTTGCCATTCTATCTAATATATTTCCATAATTAGTGATGTTCTAAACTACCTGTTCTAGGTAGTTTTCAGAGAAGGTATTTAGAAATGTTTCACAGGATGTTTTGTATGCTCACCAACTGTAATTTTCCCAATTAATTGTTGGATGACTGAAATCTCCACCAATGATTACAGTACGATTAGGGAATTTATTAACAAGCAAACTGAGGTTTTCTCTAAAGTTTTTGGTCATATCAGGAGGCGAGTCTGGTGTGCGATAGAATGACTTAATCAGCATCTTATCCCCCAACGCAGATGTGTGATCTTTGGCTTTCCTAGAAGATAATGATCTTCAACTGCTCTTGGATCTTCAGCTGGATGAATACATAACAGACATTCAAGACCATCATACGCCAGATAAACCAAAGATCACACTACTCTTTATTTTTAAACTAATTATTACTATTTGCAACATATTTTACTAACTCAGGCATTTCATAAGCTCAGATCTGACAGTTGAACATGGGTTGTTCTTACAAAGTGGGAGTGTGGTAATTTAAGGTCAATGCTGGACATTCATTAACATTCAATCATTCTCACAGCACATCAGGAGTCTGGAAGACAAATGCCGCGTGATATTTTTTAGTAAATTGATTATTTTTCCTATTATTAGTGACTACTATGGTTAAACATCAAGATGAAAAACCAAGCTACTTGCTATAATAGCCATCTAACTTGGCATTGCTCGTTAAAAGTTCCTTGATGTACTTTAAGATGGAATTAATACTACTCTATAAGATACAATAACAAAAAATATAGCACTATTCTTCAAGAATGATGCTCAGTTAGTACAGTTGGAAGTCTCCTGCAATGTCATTTGTTGAGGATCATTCTTAAATGAATTAGGGAGATAAAGTTACTTATTCTGATACAGAACATAATTATCTGTAGTGTTGCCGTTGATGCAAATGGAAGGAGGATGAGAACTGTTATATATGTTACACTTTATCACCATAAAAGAGAATTGAGGCAATCAGCAGTCCAGTGTTTCCATCATGTGAACAATCATAACCAACTACGTCTTATGCTCAGAGTTGATACTGATTTTGTCCGTAACATCATACATGACAAATTATTAGGAATTGTCCATTACTTCTATCCTTTGCCCACAATAGAAAAATATACAATCAATATGCTTTCTGCCAGTGGGGCAGGAATGGTCTCATCCCTTCATGTTCCAAGATTCTTACAATATAAATGAGATATTTCATGGTACTAGCTTTCTGCACTGGGGATGATTAACACACACTTTTAAATACTGCCCATGGGAAAATTTGTCACAAAAAGCAACACAATGGAAATAATCAAACCTAACTAACACATCAAGGATAGGTTTATTTATTTGTAGTTCTGTGACACTAAAGATTGTAGTAATGAAACCTCATGGCTACATGGCTACATGTCAAGTTCGGATACAACTGCACATCATTTATACTAAGCTATTAAATTAAAGGTTGTATGAAAGTGGATTATGAAGAATGTTGTTGGTTCTGTGAGGACCTTTATAGTTTCTTCCAACTGAGTGAGCTGTTGAAGAAGAGCAAACATAGGGAAGAATATTGCAGTACTTAAGAACATTAATACATTAATTCCTGTTTATCTGAAGGTTGTAAATAGTTTTTTTAAGAGGCTTTTCAATTTTATGTTCCTTTTAGGTAAGTTTTTATCACTGCAAGAAAGTGTGTTAGTAGCACTCTATTGCTCAACAACTGTTGATGAAGAAAGTATGTAATTTCTGTTAGTGATTGTGTTTGGGCATTTGCATGGTTTGGTATGGTGTGGTGAACACGTAATTTTCTAACTAGTACCAAAGATGAAAATTAAAGCAAAATGACATGTAATACCTCCAGAGACATTTAATGCTATGGGGTACAGACACATTTACTGTAAGATATGTTCCATAACAATTAATTTGTTGTGCTGACATTAAAAAAAAATGACCAATTTGATGCAGGTATCTATACTACACTATACTGTGCGAACCTCTTTATCCCTCCAGAACTTTTTTAACGAATATCCATTTGAACTGGCTTACAATAATCAAGTCTTGGTCTCCCACTTCAATTTTAGCCTCTCACACTTCCCTCCATCATTGAATTATCTTTTTCTTGATGTCTCAGTATGTACATGTAAACAGATTCCTACATTTAGTCAAGTTGTGCCACAAACTTATTTTCTCCTCTGTTTAATTCATTAAAATTTCATTAGTTATCTAACCTACCAAATTAATGTTCATCATTCTCTTGTCACATCACATTTCAATTGCTTCTATTTCCTTCTTATCTGTACAGCTTACTGTCTACTTTTCACTTCCATACAAAGTTAAAATGAAGACATATACTTCCAGAAAAGATTTGCTAACACTTAAATTTACATTAGTTAAAATATCTGTCTTTCTCACAAAAATTTTCTTGCCATTGCAAGACTGCATTTTTTAACCTGTTTACTTCTGCAATCATCAGTTATTTTTCTTCGCAAATAGCAGAGCACATCTTCTACTTTCAATGTCTCATTTCCTAACCCAATTTCATTAGCATCAGCTCTTTAATCCAACTACATTTCATCACTCTTGTTTTACTTCTGATGATATTCATATTATGACCTCTCTTTCAAGACATAGTTTACTGTTGAAATGAAAATATGTTTTCACATTTCACTGTAATTATTGCCAAAGGTTGAAAATGTTGCCATTTCAGAAATTTTGTTCCACTGCCACTGTGGGGCATACCTGCAAAAAAATAATGTAACAATCTGTTCTGCTCAACCCATTCTCCAAATTTGTTGCTGTCTCAGACACAATTAAAATGTCATCAGCAAATCTTATTTCTTCTCACTGCACCTTAATTCCCTTTTCAGGTTTCTCTGAGTACCTTGATAGCTTGTTCATTGTTGCTTTTAGATCTTCATTTATAATATGCTGCTTCTTATATACTACCGCATACTTTTATTATTTGTGGTTTTAATAATTCTTCTTTTTTTCCCCTAGGGTGCTTATAACTAAATGTTGCTAATAGTAGGCCATCTGCTACGATGACCCACTTTTATATCACTGTATATCAGAATCCTGATCTGATGGTTATTACAATCAAAAACAGTTACCTCTAGTATATTGAAAATAAACTGTGATTTAGACTGCTACTTTTTGTTTTTATACAAAGCACAAAGTTTGAAGATTCAACATGTTACCAGGTAGTAATTTGGTTGTCTGGTTAGTGCAAATAACAGCAATTTAACTCAAGTCTATTAAAAATTGTACTGAGTGAGTCAGTGAGTCTAAAAGCATCAAAGTTTGTTTATTAAATAATTAATATGTATGATTGTGTGGGTGCTAATGCACTTGTTCTTGTCAAAAATGAAATGAAACCATGAAGGGGCCTATATGCTCTGTAACATCTTACAGAGGAGGCAAAATTGTATAATGTTCCATTGTTATCCAAAGAGACATTCACATTTATTTCTACATTGCCTACTTTCCACAACTTTCTTCCCTTAGCTCTTCAGTTCTCCCCAGATTCCAATAACAGCATTCACATTTTTAAAACCACAAGGTTTGGCCAATACTGTCTCATATTGCTGGTAGCCCTGTCTTTGTTTTGTTACTTGTACATGTTTCTTCCTTTACATTAATATAGCTTCAAAGGGATAATAACGTATCTACAAAATCCTAAATACGAAGGTTGGAACTTAAATAGTGGTAACTATTTATTCACAACCGATACAAAAGACTTACATGTTTGCACCTATTACTGTCCTTCAAAGTAGTCATCAGCATTGTGTAGAAACTGTTGCCAGTGATGTGGATGGCATAGTATACTGTTAGCAGAGCCTGTTCTGTTGATGTTGCGAATGGTGCGGTCTACTGTCGGTCGAATCTCTGGAACAGTTCTGAAGCGAATGCCACGAAGTGGTTCCTTCATCTTCAGAATCAAATCAAAGTCACAAGGACTTAAGTCTGGGGAGTATGGTGGATGGTACAGTACTTCACAGTCCCATTGACCAAAAAGAGCAGCCACAGCTTGCACTGTATGCGCCCGTGCATTGTCATGCAAAATGATGGGTGGGTTGCGCCGAAAGTGTCGCCGCTTCTTTCGCAAAGCTGGTCACAGGTGATGCTCCAAAAATGAACAATAATACTGTGCACTGACAGTCTGCCATGGAAGAATGTAATATGTCAGGATAACACCATCACAATTGTACACGAAAATCACCATAACTTTCACCATACTGGGGCTCTGACACACTTACGACTCTCATGGTGACTTGTAATGACGCCATTTGTTGGATTGGCATTTCAGTTTTGACTCGTACGATGTGGACCATGTCTCATCCAGTGTTACGATACGGCATAAGAAAGCCTCTACTTTGCTCTCATAGCGCTCCAAGTGCGTCTGAGAAGCGTTATAATGCATCCATTTTTGCATTTCCATCAATTCATGATGAACCCATCATGACGTGTCCTTCAGGATGTGAAGCACCGTCATATGCACTAGCCCAGTTTTATGGGTGAGCTCACGAATCGTATGGCGTCGATCACTGTCCACTAATGCAGCAACAGCATGCACTACTTCTTCAAAGACGTTAGGACAACCTGTCCAACACATGTCTGCCACAGTTTTCTGACCTTTGTTGAAGGCTTTTACCCAATGTGCCACTGTTGTGTACAGCAATGCCAATTTCCCGCATGCCTCTTGAAGACCTTGATGACACTGTCATGCTGTACAACCTCTGGCACATTCAATCTTGATCCAACTCTGTTGTTCGTGTTTTGAAAACACAGTGACACTGTTACGTTAGACTGCTCGCTCACACGTGACTGTGTTTCCCACAATAGTGCACACGCCAGTGACGTGGGATGGGCGAGTCCATTTGTTCGGTAGTAAGGTAGGTATGTCAACAACGTGTGCTATCAGCGACAATAGTAGATCACACTGCATAGTGTCCCCACAGCAGTGTTGCCACTATTTAAGTTCCAGCCTATATATAATGTACCTGGATAGACAAAAAAATCTACTCACCAGGTGGCAACAAGAGAAAACACGTATAAAAGGTATTACAGTTTACAAGCTTTCAGAGTCAGTGGCTCCTTCTTCTGGCAGAAGAGTTGGAGAGTAAGGAAGAGAGGTGAAGGAAAAGGACTGGTAAGGTTTAAGAAAGGGAGCAGAGTTCAGAAAAGGCACCCAGAACCCTGGATCAGGGTACACTTACCAGATGGAATGAGAATGAAAGACTGTTTGCTGGGTACTGTACTGTATGAGTTTTGAAAACTGGAGAGCTTAAAGGTGAAAGACAAGCAAAATGCAAGGGAGAGATTACTGATAAAACATTGTGCATGAGTTAATAAGAGTGAAAAGCTAAATGCATTCTTTGCGATAGAAATTGGAGGTGGAATGGAAAAATAGACAGATCAGAAAATGAAAGATACAGAAAACTAAAAGGGAGTGAAGAAAGGAACAGTTACTATGAATAAATGCTGAGACCAAAGAAATTTATGTAAATTAAAGCCAGGGGTCGGAGACATTCAAGGACATGTTGTAGAGCAAGTTCCCACTGCGGAGTTCTGAGAAACAAGTATTTGGGGAAGAATCCAGATAGCACATATGGTGAAACAGGCACTGAGATCATGACTGTCATGTTGTAGAGCACACACTGCAACAGGATATTGTATGTTGCCAGTATACACCCTCTCCCTATGTCCATCATCCTAATCGATAACTTGGTGGTAGTCATGCCTATATAAAAGACCGAACAGTGTTTACATAACAGCTGGTACATGATATGACATGTCACATGTGGCTCTCCCTTTGATAGCATATGTTTTACTAGTTACAGGGCTGGTATATGTGGTGATGGGAGGGTGTAAAGGGCAAATCTTGCAGCAGGAATGGTTACAGGGGTAGGAGCTATAGGGTAGGGAGATGGGTGCAGAAGGAGTGTAGGGTCTGATATGAATACTGTGAAGACTGGTAGGACAACGAAAAGCTATTCTAGGTGTGGTGAGTAAAATCTCTGACACAATGGATCTCTTTTCAGGGACATGATTTTAGGAAATCTTTGCCTTGTTGAAGTAGCTGATTAATACATTATTTTTATCCTGATCTTAAAAAAATTGATCAGCTACTTTGACATTTCTATGACTTCCTACAATCTATTCTGGCCAAGATTTTGTCCACCACACCTAGAATAGCTATTCACTATCCTCCCAATCTCTACAATATCCTTGTCAGACCCTATGCTCCTTCTGCACCCTATGGCTTCTATCCTTGTGACTAGAGATTAGATTAGTTATTCGTTCCATAGATCTGCACTGAGGAAATCCTTGGGATGTGGAACATGTCAATATTTATTTATTTATTTTTTTAAGCTGACATAACAATATTAATAGTATGAATATATACATCATTTGTTTCTATTAAAAAATTTGTCAATGGAGTAGAAGGAGTTGGCCACTAGTAAGTCTTTCAGGCTCCTTTTAAAGTGATCTTTATTTGTAACTAAATTTTTTATGTTTGCTGGCAATTTATTGAAGATGAGTGTTCCTGAGTAGTGGATCCCTTTTTTAACTGAAGTAAGTGCTTTTAAGTCCATGTGCAGATCATTTTTGTTCCTGGTATTGTATGTATGAACTGAGCTGTTTGTTGAAAAGAGAGGTATATTATTTAGGACAAATTTCATTGAGGAGTAAATATACTGAGAGGGAGTAGTTAGTAAACCCAGTTCTTTGAAGAGGTTTCTACAGGACGTCCGTGAATTTACTCCACAAATAATACGTATTACACGCTTCTGGACTATGAAAACTTTTGTTTGACTTGAAGAGTTACCCCAAAATATTATACCATATGACATTATGGAAAGAAAGTAGGCAAAGTATGCAAGCTTTTTCATTTTTATGTCACCTATGTCATCTAACACTCGAATTGCAAATACAGATTTGTTAAGGCGTTTCTGCAGTTCTGTGGTGTGCTCCTCCAAACTGAATTTATTATCAAGTTGTAATCCCAGGAATTTAAGACTGTCAACCTCTTTGCTCTTCTTCATACTTTATGCATACGGTGAGTGGGAACCTCTAACAGGTTCTGAATTGCATATATTGAGTCTTTTCGAAGTTTAATGTCAGTGAGTTGGCTTTAAACCATTTATTAATATCCATGAAAAATCATTAGCAGATCTTTCTAGAACTACACTCGACATAATATTTATTGCAATACTTGTGTCATCTGCAAACAAAATGAAATCTGCTTCTGGCAGTGTAACTGATGAGAGATCATTAATGTACACAAGAAAAAGCAATGGCCCTAAGATGGATCCTTGTGGGACACCACATGTAATTTCTTGCCATTCTGATGACGACTGATGACTTAATTCACTAATCCCTTGCACTGACACCCTTTATGTTAGCAAGGTATGACTTGAACCATTTTGCAGCACTGCCTGTGACACCATAGAATTCTAATTTATTTAAAAGGATGTTGTGGTTCACACAATCGAATGCCTTTGACGAATCACAGAAAATACCTGCTGCTTGTAATTTGTTATTTAACGAATTAAGTACATTTTCAGTGTAGGTGTAAACAGCCTTCTTGATATCAGAACCCTTCGGAAATCCAAACTGTGTTCTTGATAATATGTTATTTGTGGTCAGATGGTTGAGAAGCTGCCTGTACATCACTTTTTCTAAAATTTTTGAGAATGCTGGCAAAAGTGAAATAGGTCTGTAGTTTGATGGTATCTCTTTATCCCCTTTCTTGAATAAAGGCTTAACATCTGCATATTTTAGCCAGTCAGGAAATGTCCCAGTTAAAACTGACTGGTTACGCAAGTAACTTAGAATTGTACTAAACTCACAAGCACATGTCTTAATTAACTTTGTTGATATTTCATCGTAACCACTAGAATGCTTTGTTTTTAAAGATTTTACTATGGAAGTTATTTCTTTTGGTGAAGTGCGTGACACATTCATGTACCTGAAGCTATTTGTAAAGGCTAGTTTCAGATATTCAAGGGCATTATTTAGTGATCCTGACAATCCCATTCTATCAATAATGGATATAAAGTACTTGTTAAATAGATTTGCCACACTATGCCCATCGGTTACTAATGTATTATCTACCCTTAATGCTATTTGCTCCTGTTCCTTTCTGGTTCTACCAGTCTCCTCTTTCACTATATCCCATACTGTTTTTATTTTGTTCCCTGACATTGCTATCTTCTTCTCGTAGTGCATTTGTTTAGATGTCTGAATTACTTTTTTTAATATTTTACAGTATTCCTTGTATTTAGCTAAATCATCAGCATTGGAGCTATTCTTGGTCGACAGATACATTTTCCTTTTTGTCTTACAGGAAATCTTTATTCCTTGTGTAATCCATTGTTTTATTATAGACTTCTGTTCAATTTGAGTAACTTTTAGAGGAAAACAGTTTTAAAACATGGTACTGACATTGTTCATGAATGTGTTATATTTTTCATTCATGTCATGAGCACTATAAACATCTTTCCAGTTCATATCTTTGAGCAGTTTTCCAAAACACTCAATTTTTGGTTGATTGACTACTCTCCTGTACTCAGATTTAGCAATCTTGATAATCTGCTTAGAATTTACATCTAAAACAAGGAGCTGCATGTCATGATCTGATAGTCCATTTATTAAAGGTTTTACGATTTTGTTCCTTTGATTTGTCCATAAAAATGTTATCAATGGCTGCCCTTGAGGATTTAGTGATCCTAGTTGGAAAGTTTACAGTGTGAGTTAGATTGAAAGACAACATTATTAACTGCAGTAAATGTTTACTGGAAGATTGCATTATAAAATCTGTATTAAAGTCATTAGCAATCAAACTTTCTTTGTTTTTTCCTCTTAAAAAACCCAAAAGAGCTTCTAGATGATTTATGAATAGATTATAATTTCCTGCAGGTGCTCAGTAAATAGTTACTATTATATTGGATCTGTTATGGAACTCAAATTCTTTTGCACATGCTTCTAGAAGTTGCTCTAAACAGAATTTATTAATGTCAATGTTCTTGAATTTATGGCAGTTTTCAATAAATCCATATCTACTCTGCAGAAGTAGGAAGCTAGCTTAAATCCTGAAATGTCTAACATATCTATACCAGTGATCAATTGGTGTTCAGAGAGGCAGATTATGTCAATTTGGTTAGACGAGTTCATTTCATTTCATTAACACAAATGAGTAGTTCATCAACTTTATTTCTGAGTCCCGGAATGTTCTGGTGTAATAAAGGTAACTGATACTGTATACTAATGGTATTATAACTGCTTTGGCTAAGATGAACTGGCAGTTCTGATTACTTTCTGTTAAACATTGTTTAAATGGAGGCTGTATGCTAAAGTCTGACTCCTGTTCATCTGTTTTCTCAAACTGAGTGTGTCTGCCAATATCTCTTAAAACTCGTTTTCTTTCCCCCTTCCCTATCCTAAAAAAGGCATCCCTCTGACACCTGTGACCACTGGTATTTTACCACTTGTGACAGTGTCCCACCTCAAGTTTTCTGCAATCAACCCCGACAGTTTTCCCTTCCCTTTCCTATTGAGGTGAAGGCTATGCCTAGTGTAGACCCACCTATCGATAGCATCCACAGGAATCAAACCAATATGGGACCCTATATCCGTCCTAAGCAGCCACTCCAACTCCAAGTTCACCCTCCCGACGGAAGAGTTGAAATGAGGCCGATCATGGCGTCTCAACATAGACACAAATCCCACACTCTTATGCTTCGTTGCTTATGCTATCTTCACGAGGTCACTCTCTACGGAATATTCAGAGTCTTTGTCAACGCTATTTCCTGGACCACCCACTATAACCACAGCATCCTCCTTTGTGAAATCCTTGCATGAAGAACCTACATCCTCTGTTACCTGACCCAGATCTGCACTAGGCTTGAAAAAGTTTGTGACCTGGTAATCTGGACCTAGATTTTTCTGCAGTAGTTGGCCAACACCTCTACCATGGGAGCTACCTAACAACAGAACTTTCTTTCTCTTTACAAATTTCCCTACCTTTTCCAAGTCCTTGAGAGCTTGTTGTGCCCTTTCTATAGCTTCAGCTACACGAGGCTCATCCGATTCTGACTGAGGCAACAGGTCAAATCTATTTTCAAGATTTATGACAAAGCTGTCTGATGCTCTCCTTTGCTGTTCCCCCTATTACCTGTTGCCACTTCCCACCTCTGTTCACCCTTCTCCCTCTTTAACATGTCCAGATCCTCCCTTGCCTTGTCTAAGTCAGCTAGAAGAGCTGCAATTTTCCCTTCCTGTTCCAGTATTTTCCTATCTCTAATGCAGATCGTACAATACCAATGTCCCCATTTCCCACACCACTACATTCACCCAATGAAAGAAACTACAGCACCCATCACACTACACCCCGGAACTAACAATCCTACAGCATGTCACACAGTTCTCACTCATGGTAAAAACAGAAATCGTATAAACTGATTTAAGTACTGACTAAAAAGCAAACAAAGGACCCTAGAAACTATTCAGGCAGATATAAATAAATTGAAAGAGTACTGAATAACAAAACTGGTGATTACATATAAGTTTAAGTCACTGTTTACTTACGATACGCGCGCATGAAATTAAGCCTAAAAGCCATGCTATAGGTGCGAGAAGGAAAATAAACTTCTTATCCTGTTTAATCTTCTTTAACACTTCACTAACACTTCCACTAATGTAACAACACTTATATTATATTTATACCAACTGGAAACGTTTACGTATAAGTTTAATTCACTGCTTGCTTACGATTTGCATGCGTGAAATTAGACCTAGGATTCGTGCTACAGGCGCGAGAAGAAAAATACGCTTCTTACCCCATTTGTGATCATCCCTATTGCAAAATTTGCTCTATGAACCCTCCTATCACCACCTATACAAGACCTGTAACTGGCAAAACATATACTATAAAAAGGAGAGCCACCTGTGATATGACACGCCACAAATCAGCTGTTATGTAAACATTGTTCAGTCTCTTACATCGGCATGACTACCACCAAGTTATCAGTTAGGATAAATGTGCATACGGAGAGGGTGTATACCGGCAACAAACAATAACCCGTTGCACAGCATGCTCTACAACATGACAGTCATGACCTCAGAGCCTATTTCACTACATGTGCCATCTGGATTCTTCTCCTGGACACCAGTTTCTCAAAACTCCACAGATGGGAACTGGTGCTTCAGCACATCCTCAGTTCTCACCACCCAACTGGCCTTAATTTATGTTAATTTCTTCTGTCTCTGCATTTCTTCAAAGTAACTATTCCTTTCTTCACTCCCTTTTAGTTTTCTACATCTTTCATTTTCTAAACCTGTCTATTATTTTTTGTTGGCACCCTCTCACCTCTATCACATACAACACATTTAGATTTTTGCTCTTATTAAGTCATGCATAATGTTTTAGCTGTAATCTCTGTCTTGCATATTATCTACCTTCCACTTTTAAGCTCTCAGGTTTCCAAATCTCGTTCAGTGCAGTCCATAAGAATCATCTTTCCTTCTCATCCAGTCTGGTAAGTCTCCCCAGATCCTAAGTTCTGGGTGACTTTTTTGAACTCTACCCCCTTCCACAAGCCTAACCAGTCCTTTTCCTTCACCCCTCTCCCTTGCCCTTTAAACCTTCGGTCAGATGGAGGTGCCACTGGCCCCAAAAGCTTGCAAACTGTAATATCTTTTATGTTTTGTTCTCCTACCATTGCTTGGGGAGTAGACTTTTTATCCATCCAATTATATTATATTTTCAAAAAATTTTATTTTTGATGTTACAAGATCCTAAGTTATTCGAAATATTACAAAATCAATGAGAAATTTAGACCTTCATTGAATTGTTAGAGCAAAACAGTTACCAATTTCTGAAGGCTGCTATACAGAAAATATGAAGTGTCACCTCCCTTTTGATGAAAAAGTGAACTCAGGTAAATTACAAAAATGACACTGCATTTACACCATGCACATTACAGTACTGACCTGTACAAAGCGAACAACCTCAAGAGAAACTTGTAAGGATATTGGTATCAGGTTGTTGTACAATATTATGAATGTCAGAAGATTATACCCGAAGTTGAGATTAATCATTTCTGAAAATGAAAACATATTGTGTTACAAAGTAAGAAAACAAAATGATAAATACAATACAAACTTTTTTTAATGTCACGTGCATTCTCTAGTACAACTTAATATTAAACGTCACAATAACCCAATTAAATAAATTTGTTGCTTACTTATTTCAAAATATAGGAACATCTACAAGAAACTAAAACCAAAAGGAATACCAATAAAGTGAGATGATAAGGATGACAGAACAAAAAGCATAACACAAGAAGATGGATATGCACTTCTAACAGTATGAGGCTAAGGGCACATAAATGGAAGGAGGGAAAAACAGTAACAGTAACAATTTACTCAATATTTACTCTGGTGAGCAGCACATGTACAGCTCGTATCTAATCCTGGCAAGCAGTAAAGTCCTGAAGCATCACACACAGAGCTTCAATTCACAGACATCATATTCTGCACAGATAATGCCTGTCAAATACTCTTAAAACATTTTTTTAACAGATGAGTCAGTGTATAGTAGTTAGTAGCATCAAGGATTCAGAATGTTCAAATGTGAACTGTTGAGAGCAGTTCAAAATAAATGCTACACTACAAAATTATTTCATTAATCACATGATAATGAATCAGATATTTTATAACCATTGTAATGTGCCACTTTGGTCTGTTCATACAGAATGCTAGAAAAATGTTTACATAGCTTAATATTTGACATTTTACATTCTGACTAATGACTGTAATTTTCATGAAGGTAAAAGTGTGAAAATATTAAAGCATATCTGCCAATTGATATATCAACTATGGTCTGTTATTCTTATTTAGTTCTACATCTGAAGTAATTGCCCTTAGTTGTACTGTTCTGGTCATGAACCTATCTGCACTTGCTTATCCCCTTTTGATTTTACAAAAAAATGTTATTTATACAAATAAAAGGAATGTACTGTTAGATATTAATATATTACAAATGATTCATAACAGACTGTGTACTAATCCATGCATCAAGGTGTGGACACTGAATACTTGATGGAAAAACTCAGTAACTGCCACTGTTAATCTGCATTCTTCCTTGAAGCCATATCATGTTACTAGCAGCAATTTGTTTAGCAAACAACTTTGCCTTTGAGTGCCTACACAGACTATTCATCAAGGTTGCTTCTTGTCCTACTTTAGAGTAAGATTTACAACACAATAAAAAGCTGATTACCTTTTCGAGTATCAAATGTATTAGAAACTCACTATCTCAGAATAGAGACAGACACTGATGTTTGGGACAATAACAGCATCTAGAAAGAATGGCACAAATGAATCCAAATTCAGAGGATATGTAGAACAGTCTACCAGTAATGTCGGATTAAGACTGCTGGGAGATGTGGTACATGTAGACCTAGCCACAACCTCTCTCACGAGACTGTAAAGGCCACTGTTATATCTAGCTCAATAACTGAAGAGACATACAAAAAGGAGAACCTTAAAAGCAAGTTCTAATGCACCTCACACACTATAGACCCGATGCTGGGCACTGTAACCAAGCACACAATTCTACTGGAACTAATCAGCTATGAAAAAGCACCTGGCATGAAATCTGCCATTTACACACATTACTGTCTTCTCCTAGTGTGACCACATTGTACTTAGCCTCCACCAGCGAAACTGAATAGAAATGGTAGGCTCGACAGTTTCTGGGGTTAACACTTACGTGTAACGATCTAGCTCTGCAGCATCTGTGCTTGTACCTTCTCAATACCCTAATAATTATGTTTTAAGGCATTAGAGAAAGTCCTCCTTCAGATATATAAAACAAACACACACACACACACACACACACACACACATACACACACAACACTTGTAATCCATGCACAAAAGCCGAAATTTGTTCAATAGCTTATAATATTTAACAGTATTCTTTACAATGTGCTTGTCTGCCACTCAATACTGTGAATAAAGTCTATCCATTTCATGCTGTTGTTTTTCTAATTTAATTAAATTATATGTTAAAAAGAACATATTGTAAGTTGATGTTAAATATTACCATCAATACCAATATACCAGTCTGTTCTTGCATGTTCCTTAGTCCATATTTCATTAAATATAGCAGATAGCAGACACAGAACAATAAGTATGAAGAACAACATCAGTATCTGTGTGTTTGTGAGCTTATCAACAGTAGAACGTTTCAGTGGAGCTGAGGTAGAATTCTTCATGAGTTTGGTCTCATGACCAGTATATACCACAAGGCCAAATATCCAGCTGGTATTGCGCAGCATTGCACCTCTAAGTAAAAGCTGGTCAGGTCCCAGTGGTAATGTCCTGCAAAATTATCAGTATATCCACATTTTTCATACTGAGCTGTGATATAAATATATTTTTTCCTTAGCCAAGTGAATTTGCAAATCTCCCTATGAAAACTAAACACAGAAGGCATAAAAGGATTTGTGTGTGTGTGTGTGTGTGTGTGTGTGTGTGTGTGTGTGTGTGTGAGAGAGAGAGAGAGAGAGAGAGAGAGAGAGAGAGAGAGAGAGAGAGAGAGAATGGAATTATCAGATATATTGCTGTTAATATCTGTAAGGGAGTTTATTGAAGCAGTAAGAAAAGTGCACACAAAATATAACAATTCTTGTCTTTCAAACAATGGAAAATCCAGGATGGAATGCAGCAATACGAGAGAAGGAAAGTTGCTATTCACCGTATAGCGGAGATGCTGAGCCACGATAGGCACAATAAAAAGATTAACACAATCATAGCTTTCGGCCATTAAGTCCTTTGTCAGCCTCCTCCTTACCCCCACCCAGTCGCCACTCCCATCATGCACTGTTGCTGCTGCTCGCAGTGTAGTTTCAGCTCTCTGAGACTGCAGATGTGTGTGCAAGTTGCGCTTGTGTGTGTGTGTGTGTGTGTGTGTGTGTGTGTGTGTGTGTGCGTGTGCGTGTGTGTGCGTGTCTATTGCTGACAAAGGCCTTAATGGCAGAAAGCTATGATTGTGTGAATCTTTTTATTGTGTCTATTGCGGCTCAGCATCTCTGCTATATGGTGAGTAGCAACTTTCCTTCTCTCGAATTCTTGTCTTTCAGGTACACATAAAGTAACAGAATTACCTGTAAAAACTACATGCAACTGAAATAATAATGTAATACAACTTTAATCACTAGGTGCAGGTATCAGACAATAATAATGTTACTAAAATTTTGTGATTAATAAATGAGCTGTAACATAACTGAGGATGGCTCCTTCAAATATCTTACGAAACAAAATAACTATTGCACTAAATATTGAAAGGTAATTTCTGTCAATATTCTAGGTCCTTCTAATATTATTTTATACGGCACTGTTACATAGATAGGAAAAGGAGACACCACATACTGTTTGTTTGTTTCTTTCAAGATTCCTGTGAACTCGTATAAATGACGATTTGGGAGCTCACATTCCAGTGTTCCAGTGAACTGTGTCAAATCTTTTGTTTCCAAAAGGTGCGCTGTGTCAGGCAGTGCCTGTCTGATTTTCAAGTTAGTTTCTCCATCCAGGTTTGAAGTTTCGATGTAGCAAATTGCTTGTGGTTCACTGTAATTAAAGTGACACAAATTTGAGTAATTTCCTTTCTGCCATTGACCATATACTGTGAAATAAGCATCTTCATTAAAGAAAACTATGCCTTTTTTTCAAAAGGATTCTTACAAGAAAAAGACTACTTTTATACACACATTCTTAAAAACTAATGCCAATAGCACATGGTTGCTTCATTCCATAAGTGACACTGGTGATTCATAAAAGTGATACACCAAATTTTGTTTGATCATAAGTTCTACGCACTGAAATATTTGTTTCTTGCCTCTGTAGCCAATAATTCAGCAGTTTTTGTGCTGTAGCTCTACATCTACATCTATACTGTAGAAATCACTGTGAAGTGCATGGCAGAGTGTTTGCCACATGTACCAGTTACTAGGGATTTTTCCTGTTTCATTCACATATGGAGTGCGAGGAGAATTATTGTTTAAATGCCTCCATGCATGCTGCAATGGAATTAATCATGTTGTCCCAATCTCTATGGATGCATAGAGGGTTGCAGCGTATTTTTCTAGGATCATCATTTAAAGCTAATTCCTGAAATTTTGGAAGTAGCTTTCTCGGGATAGTTCACACCTATCTTCAAGAGTCAGTCAATTCAGTTTCTTTGGCATCTCTGTGACTCACTACCATGGATCAAACAAACCTGTGACTATTTTTGCTGCCTTTCTCTGTGTACATTCAATGTCCCTTTTAGTCCTATCTGGTATGGGTCCCACACACTTGAGCAAAATTCTAGGACAGGTCACACGAGTGGTTAGTAAGCAATCTCCTTTGTAGACTGATTGCATATTTCCAGTATTCTGCCAATAAACCAGAGTCTACCACTGCTTTGCCCATGACTCAGCCTAAGTGATCATTTTCTCCCCCTGTCGGAGGTTCGAGTCCTCCCTTGGGGATGGGTGTATGTGTTGTCCTTAGTGTAAGTTAGTTTTTGTTAGATTAAGTAGTGTGTAAGACTAGGGACCAATGACCTTAGCAGTTTGCTCCCATAGGAACTTACCACAAGCTTCCAAAATGTGATCATTCCATTTCATACCCCTACAAAGACGTATTTGTATCAGGTGACTGTTTCCAAGTGTGACTCACTGATACTTTCGTCACAGGATACTATGTTTTTTGTTTTGTGATGTGCACAATTTTACATTCCTTAACAACTGAAACAAGTTTACATTCTTCACATCACTTTGGAAACTTATCGAGATCTGAGAATAATTGCAGTTTCTTCCAGACAGTACTTAATGCTAGATAACTGCATCATCTGCAAAAAGTCTGAGGTTACTACCAATATTATCTAAGGGCATTAACATATAATACGAACAGCAAGGGTCCCAATACATTTCTCTGTTGCACACCAGAAATTACTTCTACATCTGACATTGACTCCCCAACCAAGATAATAAAAAAACTGTACATCTTGTAACAAAAAACACATTTTTCACACCATTGCACAGTCAATATTAATAGATTATTTTGTCTTTTGTCTTTTAACTGACAGATCACAATTTTCAAATAACTGAATATTATAGTAGATAAATACAATTAAATTTATGTTCACAAAAATTCTGATTGGAAAAAGAATGATATAAAGAAAAAATGAGACATATGGAAAAGTTCATAAGTTGATTAAAATTGTGTGGAAAAAATGATGGAAATAAAAATTACATTTAAACCAAGTAATTGAATAAAAATAATGATCAAAGTCATTTTGATAAAGATGTAAAAATAAAAATTTCTAGTGCACCTGGTGAGATTCAAATCCACATCATCTTGCATGTGAAGCTATTATCCTCTATTTTCTTGAAGATATTTACTTAGCATTTGACAATTTCACGTAATAACAGAAAACAAACTCATTTGAAAAAATAATTATATACATTAGAACACTTTCACATTTCAGTCTATTTTTTCCTTCCCTTCATAACTGGAATCTTGCAAAAATTCACATATGTAAATCTGTATTTAGGATGATGAGTTACTTTCTCATATTCATCCCATGAGTTTGCCAAGTACTGTAAGTTGTTCATTAATTTAAGTCCAAAAATTATATGAATTGTGTGTGGCATGATCCACATTTTTGCATGTCGCTTTGCTTTGGGTATCATTGTGTTACAAACCTGTGCATTGCATATGTCCGTTCTATTGATCAGTCAAATCACGTCCCTTGCTGTGGGCCATATCTTGACAAATTTTGGGCACTCAAACTGATGTTCGATTGTGTCCTCCAAATTACAATTTTCACATGCAGCTGATGGTTTTAATCATATGGAGTAAAGCTTGGAGTCGGTCACTACTGCCCGGGTTATCATTACACCATGCGAGCAAACTTGGTAGCTCTCGCAACACACCGATTCCCAGCAGCTGCCAATTGCTTGACATTAGTCAGGGAAATTTCTGGTACTTACAAACGTCAGCCCTGTGTTTGAGAACAACATTCACACAGGGGCTGTACTGTGGCTGGTGCAACATTTTACAGGCAGTGAACAAATAACTTTAAACTAAACCTATTAATTATCTCTTAATCAGCTGAGCTAAAAATATTACTAATTCACTTTACGAACTGAAGCAGTTAGTGCACAAAATAAGATTTCTATTAAGGCAACAGAAAAACTTGTGGTAAGACTTACTAGTTTCCTAAAACTTTTTGAGGTTGTAGTCACTCTCAAACTCGATAATAGCATTAATTTACAATAACTGTACATAATATAGATTCCCCTTTAAAGTAGCTGTAACACAATATATTGTTGTTGTGGTCTTCAGTCCAGAGACTGGTCTGATGCAGCTCTCCATGCTACTCTATCCTGTGTAAGCTTCTTCATCTCCCAGTGCCTACTGCAACCTACATCCTTCTGAATCTGCTTAGTGTATTCATCTCTTGGTCTTCCTCTACGATTTTTACCCTCCACGCTGCCCTCCAATACTAAATTGGTGATCCCTCGATGCCTCAAAACATGTCCTGCCAACTGATCCTTTCTTCTAGTCAAGTTGTGCCACAAATTTATCTTCTCCCAATTCTGTTCAATACCTCCTCATTAGTTATGTGATCTACCCATCTAATATTCAGCATTCTTCTGTAGCACCACATTTCGAAAGCTTCTATTCTCTTCTTGTCTAAACTATTTATCGTCCATGTTTCACTCCATACCAATATTTTCAGAAATGACTTCCGGACACTTAAATCTATACTCAATGTTAACAAATTTCTCTTCTTCGGAAACGCTTTCCTTGCTATTACCAGTCTACATTTCATATCCTCTCTACTTCGACCATCACCAGTTATTTTGCTCCCCAAATAACAAAACTCATTTACAACTTTAAGTGTCTCATTTACTAATCTAATTCCCTCAGCATCACCCAATTTAATTCAACAACATTCCCTTATCCTCATTTTGCTTTTGTTGATGTTCATCTTATATACTCCTCTCAAGACACTGTCCACTCCGTTCAACTGCTCTTCCTGGTCCTTTGCTGTCTCTGACAGAATTACAATGTCATCGGCGAACCTCAAAGTTTTTATTTCTTCTCCAAGTATTTTAATACCTACTCCAAATTTTTCTTTTGTTTCCTTTACTGCTTGCTCAATGTACAGATTGAATAACATCGGGGACAGGCTACAAGCCTGTCTCACTCCCTTCCCAAGCACTGCTTCCCTGTCATGTCCCTCGACTCTTATAACTGCCTTCTGGTTTCTGTACAAATTGTAAATAGCCTTTTGGTCCCTGTATTTTACACCTGCCACCTTCAGAATTTGAAAGAGAGTATTCCAGTCAACATTGTCAAAAGCTTTCTCCAAGTCTACAAATGCTATAAATGTAGGTTTTCCTTTCCTTAGTCTATCTTCTAAGATAAGTCGTAGGGTCAGTATTGCCTCACGTGTCACAACATTTCTACGGAATCCAAACTGATCTTCCTCGAGGTCGGCTTCTACCAGTTTTTCCAATCGTCTGTAAAGAATTCGCATTAGTATTTTGCAGCTGTGACTTATTAAATTGATAGTTTAGTAATTTTCACATCTGTTAATACCCGCTTTCTTTGGTGTTGGAATTATTATATTCTTCTTGAAGTCTGAGGGTATTTCGCCTGCCTCACACATCTTGCTCACCAGATGGTAGAGTTTTGTCAGGACTGGCTCTCCTAAGGCTGTCAGTAGTTCTAATGGAATGTTGTCTACTCTGGGGGCCTTGTTTCGACTCAGGTCTTTCAGTGCTCTGTCAAACTCTTCACGCAGTATCATATCTCCCATTTCATCTTCATCTACATCCTCTTCCATTTCCATAATATTGCTCTCAAGAACGTCACCCTTGTATAAACCATCTATATACTCCTTCCACCTTTCTGCTTTCCCTTCTTTGCTTAGAACTGGGTTTCCATCTGAGCTCTTGATATTAATACAAGTGGTTCTCTTTTCCCCAAAAGTCTCTTTAATTTTCCTGTAGGCAGTATCTATCTTACTCCTAGTGATATATGCCTCTACATCCTTACATTTGTCCTCTAGTCATCCCTGCATAGCCATTTTCCACTTGCTGTCAATCTCGTTTCTGAGAAGTTTGTATTCCTTTTTGCCTGCTTAATTGACTGCATTGTTAAATTTTCTCCTTTCAGCAATTAAATTCAATATCTCTTCTGTTACCCAAGGATTTCTACTAGCCCTCATCATTTCACCTACTTGATCCTCTGCTGCCTTCACTATACCATCTCTCAAAGCTACCCATTCTTCTTCTACTGTATTTCTTTCCCCCCCTTCTTGTCAAGCATTCCCTAATGCTCTCCCTGAAACTCTCTACAACCCCTGGTTCTGTCAGTTTATCTAGGTCCCATCTCCTTAAATTCCCACTTTTTTGCAGCTTCTTCAGTTTTAATCTACAGTTCATAACCAATACATTGTGGTCAGAGTCCACATCTGCCCCTGGAAATGTCTCACAATTTAAAACCTGGTTCCTAAATCGTCTTACCATTATATAATCTATCTGAAACCTTCCAGTATCTCCAGGCCTCTACCATGTATACAAACTTCTTTCATGATTCTTGAACCAAGTGTTAGCTATGATTAAGTTATGCTCTGTGCAAAATTCTACCAGGCGGCTTCCCCTTCCATTCCTTACCCTCATTCCATATTTATCTACTACTTTTCCTTCTCTTCCTTTCCCTACTATCGAGCTTTCACTCATGACTATTAAATTTTCATCTCCCTTCACTATCTGAATAATTTCTTTTATCTCATCATACATTTCATCAATCTCTTCGTCATCTGCGGAGCTAGGTGGCATATAAACTTGTACTACTGTGGTGGGGGTGGGCTTCATATCTATCTCTGCTACAATAATGCGATCACTATGCTGTTTGTAGTTAGCTTATCTGTGCTCCTATTTTTTTTAATTCATTATTAAACCTACTCCTGCATTACCCCTATTTGATTTTGTATTTATAAACCTGTATTCACCTGACTAGAAGTCTCGTTCCTCCTGCCACCAAACTTCACTAAGTACCACTATATCTAACATTAACCTATCCATTTCCCTTTTTCAATTTTCTAACCTACCTGCCCGATTAAGTGATATGACATTCCACGCTCTGATCCATAGAATGCCAGTTTGCTTTCTCCTGATAACATCCTCCTGAGTAGTCCTCGCCCGGAGATCCGAATGGGGGACTATTTTACATATGGAATATTTTACCCAAGAGGACGCCATCATCATTTAACCATACAGTAAAGCTGCATGCCCTCGAGAAAAATTATGGCTGTTGTTTCCAGTTGCTTTCAGCCGTTTGCAGTACCAGCATAGTAAGGCCATTTTGGTTAGTGTTACAAGGCCAGACCAGTCAATCATCCAGACTGCTGCCTCTGAAACTACTGAAAAGGCTGCTGCCCCTCTTCAGGAACCATATGTCTGTCTGGCCTCTCAACATATACCTCTCTGTTGTGGTTGCACCTACAGTATGGCTATCTGTATCGCTGAGGCACGCAAGCCTCTCCACCAATGGCAATGTCCATGGTTCATGTGGGAGGGGATATATGTGCTATAGTAAGTAATTCACAAACACCAATTTACTATGAAATAGCTTAAGCGCATGACAATGGTAACTTCTGCTAATTCTCAAAAATAAACTTATTTCTCATGTAATTAAACAACAAAATTAGGAATGATAGTACCTGTATGAGGTCTACTAGAAAGCAAAATTTCAGTTCAGGTCTACAGTTGACGAAAACAGTACGAGTTTATTGTAGGACTTGCAAATGTTCAAAATATAACAATATATTCTGGTGCAACTGAGTACCAACTCAATCAATGAAAGGTTATGCTGAATGGACATAAACAGCAAATATTAGAATCTAGAATTTTGAATTGGCAAACGTATCTGGCACACACAATCTCACACAAATGAAATTTTGAAAGTCAGCCTTTGTATAAATAAACATGTGAATCACACAGACTTTTTTCGTAGTTGATTCTGTGACAATTTCTACACTGAAGTGTTGAAGAGGAACACTGCAGCATCAGTTTATCTCAGTGAAAATTGTGCAGCACCAACACAGACACCACGTCTTTTGCTTGGAGCAGCTCACACTGCAATATCTCTTGTTACTGTTGACATCAGTCTATCAGAGAATATAGACTGCACTACGTTTTCAAATTGTATTTGAGGGGAAACCCCTATGGAGCTCCTGGAAATGATTTACCTGGCACATTTTCATGGTATTAGCCATTTTTTCAAGCTACTTTAGTCATTTCTGTGATACTGTAAAAGAAAGGATGGTCACACTAGTCATTTAGAGCCCACAGTAAATCAAAAAGCAAAGACTGAGTACAGTGGCAAAGAAAAAATTAGAGAACACTGTCTAAAGTAGAATTTGTGAATTCTGTCTGCAAAGTATGGCCATACACTTTGAAGCCTAAAGACATAATTTTGCACATCAAGAACACAGGAATCTGACCCTGCAATAGGTCACAGTATTGTGTTCATCAACTGGATTCCGAAGAAGTTCAGAGATATAATATACAAGACAAAACAACATTGAATGATCCATAAATGCCACTGACCTGGGTCACAACATTTCTGAAAATGATGCCACGTTGTCTTACAGTGATGGAGGTGAACTGAAGCTAATGGCTCTGGAAGCAATTAATCTCTGTTCACATAAGTGAATCTTCAGACAGCTTTGAGAATTTACCAATTCATAGAATAATAATAAAAAAGGCAAACCTGTGACCAGGACTAGTTGTCATAGGTAATAACCTCTGAAGAACACAGCAAACTCATGCTGAAAAAGAACATCCTGCAAACAAAAATGGAGTAGGTCAAAAGCAGGAGAGCTAGAAAACTATGCCTGTGACCAAAGCTGTGGCAATTACATGAAAGAGAAAGGAAACTGAGGGGGCCGGTCAGATTCTGACATCTCTTGGAGAAGTGACAACAGCCTGCATGATTTTGATCCCTTTGAAGAATCCACACCACATCCCATTGTAATGACTGATCCAGCACATGTAGTTGAAGGAGATTATACCTTGGCTAAATTTCAAAGATTAAAGAGAAATTCACACAGCTACAGACACCTCTGCACTAAACAAAAGTATTGGAAAATGACCTAGAAGTTAAGGCACTAGAGTATGCGGAAAAGGAAAAATAATTTTTAAATTAAAGAAAAAAGACATTTCTCTTATTAACCTGAGTGCTGAAATTGGGAAATTGCCAGTTCCTCATATTGTTATTGGGGTGGGAAATATCAGACAAGGAATCTGCTGTGTATTTCTCCATCTACATCTACATCCATACTCCGCAATCCACCATACAGTATGTGGCGAAGGGTACCTCCTACCACAACTAGCATCTTCTCTCCCTGACTGCCTATATGCCTCTGTACGAGCCCTAATCTCTCTTACCTTATCTTTGTGGTCTTTCCGCGAAATGTAAGTTGGCGGCAGTAAAATTGTACGGCAGTCAGCCTCAAATGCTGGTTCTCTAAATTTCCTCAGTAGCGATTCACGAAAAGAACGTCTCCTTTTCTCTAGAGATTCCCACCCAAGTTCTTGAAGCATTTCCGTAACACTTGCGTGATGATCATACCTACCAGTAACAAATCTAGCAGCCCGCCTCTGAATTGCTTCTATGTCCTCCCTCAATCCGACCTGATAGGGATCCCAAACGCTCGAGCAGTACTCAAGAATAGGTCGTTTTAGTGTTTTATAAGTGGTCTCCTTTACAGATGAACCACATCTTCCCAATGAACCAAAGACGACTGTCTGCCTTCCCCACAACTGCCATTACATGCTTGTCCCACTTCATATTGTTCTGCAATGTTACGCCCAAATATTTAATCGACATGACTGTGTCAAGCGCTACACTACTAGTGGAGTATTCAAACATTACAGGATTCTTTTTCCTATTCATCTGCATTAATTTACATTTATCTGTATTTAGAGTTAGCTGCCATTCTTTACACCAATCACAAATCCTGTCCAAGTCATCTTGTATCCTCCTACAGTCACTCAACGATGACACCTTCCCGTACACCACAGCATCATCAGCAAACAGCCGCACATTGCTATCCACCCTATCCAAAAGATCATTTATGTAGATAGAAAACAACAGCGGACCTACTACACTTCCCTGGGGCACTCCAGATGATACCCTCACCTCCGATGAACACTCACCATCGAGAAAAATGTACTGGGTTCTATTACCTAAGAAGTCTTTGAGTCACTCACATACTTGGGAACCAATCCCATATGCTCGTACCTTAGTTATGAGTCTGCAGTGGGGCACCGAGTCAAACGCTTTCCGGAAGTCAAGGAATATGGCATCTGACTGATACCCTTCATCCATGTTTCGCAAGATATCATGTGAAAAAAAAGGCGAGTTGCGTTTTGCAGGAGCGATGCTTTAAAGATCTTGTTGACATTTGGTGGTGGTGGTGGGGGAGGGGGGGGGGGGCGGGAGGAAAGAAAAGAGAGAGAGAGACAGTGATTTTCTTTTGTGTGTATCCTATTTTTGTATTAATGTATTAAATGACTGTAAACAGCTCATATCCATTGCTGGTCGACATTTTATTGTTAAAAATAGAAAAAAAAAAACAAATAAAGAACATTTTGTAGTACACACTGACATGCATTTCGTGCCTTAAATATCCCGAAACTATCTCCAACAGAAAAATCGCAATTATACTTGTGTATTATTTTTTTGGTTCTCTACATCATTTTTAAGATGTCAATCTTGTTTTACAGTGTACATAAGCATATCACATGTGTATCATATTTTGGACCAGCCATATCATATAAGATTTTTAGTCAAAAAATGAATTTCATTTTGAAACAATTTCCATACATAATTTTTTCCTATCAGCTATTACTTTTCTTTAAAAGATACAAACAAATTTTATTTAGATCATCTTTCCCTACCTTCTTCTGTATTTCTAGAATGTCTGTGACATGACCAAAGTGTCATACAATAACAAACTGTAAGAAACTGAATTAAGCCATCCTTAAATACATATCATTGACTAAATCTACCAGTTTTCACATTATATAGGACACCCTTGATGTTCTCCTCACACTCCAGTTCCTAAAATTTTTGATTATTTGCCTCCTATGTCCACAGTTGGGCAATGGCCTTGCCGCAGTGGATACACTGGTTCCCGTGAGATCACTGAAGATAAGCACTGTCGGGCGTGGCCGGCACTTGGATGGGTGACCATCCAGCTGCCATGCGCTGTTGCCATTTTTCGGGGTGCACTCAGCCTCGTGATGCCAATTGAGGAGCTACTCGACCGAACAGTAGCGGCTCCGGTCAAAGAAAACCATCATAATGACCGGGAGAGCGGTGTGCTGACCACACACCCCTCCTATCCGCATCCTCAACCGAGGATGACACGGCGGTCAGATGGTCCCGATGGGCCACTTGTGGCCTGAAGACGGAGTGCTATGTCCACAGTTAATCAAAACACAAGGTGCTGTGATTTACAGGTCTGCAAAGCAGTTTATTAGATGCAAACCAATTTAATAGATAGTCCAGGAATTCCTGCATAGCAAAGTGCAGCTCTATAGCATTGCCACATACATTAAACAGTTTTGTATCATCTGCATAACAGATAAATGACTGAAGCCTAACATGACCGACCAATTTAGTGATAGCTACTATGAAGAATAATAGTCCCAGGACTGAACCCAGTACCAAACCTGTCTTTACTTCCCTTACAGAACAGTGCCAGTTTTCATCTGATGCAAATTGTCTCATGTTGCTTAAATATTATCAAATCACAGCTAAGGATGCGTTAATTATCTCATACTATTCAAGAATTTCAAGCAGTATATTGCAAGGGATACAGTGAAAGGCTTTACTTCAATCACAAAACACTAGAGATATAAGGGACACACTAAACGTTTCTGTTTGAGGGCATTGCTGTAGCATATATGCAACATAGCATGACTCTGATGTGAGTACATGAGCCCTGACATGTAGCCAAGGAATTTGTGTGGCATTCGTGTCTTTCCAAAGAGTGTGCATTAAATCCGGAAATGTGGCAACATTAGCACCAAAAGTGTCCAGAAAGGATCTGCATGCTAGTATTCTTTCCTTGGCTGTCAAAGGACAAACACTGGCAGACATCCATCAAGAATGAAGAATATGTATGGGGAAGCACATCTGTCAAAAACCACCATTGTGGAAGGGTGCAACAAGGGGTGACGCTGCTTCATGATATTGTATGACATGTCCTCATATTGCAAATGTCATAACACAGAAGTTACATCAACTCAAGTGGGAGACACTCCAGCACCTGCCCTAAAGTCCTGATCTCTCCCCATGTAATCATCACAGCTTTAGTCCCATAAAAATAAGACCTCGAAAGGTCGACGATTGCTGTAGGACATGGGTATGCAGCAGCCAGTTATGGATTTCTTCACTCTGCAGGATACAGTGTTTCACTAAAGGCAATGTTCAACCTAGTGTGTCAGTGGGATGATGGCCTCAATGCTAACAGTGATTTTGCCTGATTGGCGTACTGATTCTGGACTGTACAGCCATCTAACGGAAACCTTTTGGTCACCCCTTACATAGCCATCTAATGGAAATGTTTTAGTCACCCCTTATACTTTGTTCTTGTTTTCAAATGCAGTCCAGTGTTCAATAACAATTTGAGGGAAGATTATGGTTTTCAAAATAATAGCACAGTTGATGGAAAGAAAACACAGAAATATTAGAGAGAGGACTGGGAGTTACCCATCTTGTTAATTAACACTGGGTTACTTTAGAAATTTTCCATGACTAGAAAAACACTCAGTATTCTGATCACTTATCAAGTCCTGATGAATGGTCTACAAATAAGGTGTATTGTTTTTTCAGCTATGTGAATAGATATCAAATAACAATCCACATTTCTAAAATTGGAGAAGTTTGGAGGAGTTAGAAACAATGTTTATCACATCTGTGGATGTGGTAATATCCCAGTGGAAACCAGAGAGCACTAAACCATGCAGATGTATTGTATGTTCTCTTTTGAGTGGAATCTGGATCTCAGTTTATTTACCGGGATCATAAATTTTAAACTATGTTGGTCAAGAATTATATCTTGTGTATGGGTATGAGACTGCTCTTATTTTACAATATGCAATGCTTCCTTCAACTTTCAACATATTTTCCACAGGCTCCTCTTTTAGCCAGAATAAGTTTGTCTTTTCAAAGTTTCTTGCATTCAGATACAGTGTGTCATATGGCACTGCCTGACCCTCATAACAGCTTTCATTAATTCCAAACACTGTGAGCATCTGAACCTTCCTGGCAGATTAAAACTGTGTGCTGGACCAAGTCTTGATCTTAGGGTCTTTGCCTTTTGCCGGCAAGTTCTCTACAAACTGAGCTACCCGAGCTTGATTCACAACCCGTTCTCACAACTTTACTTCCGCCAGTACCTCATCTCCTAATTCTCAGTGAGTCATGCTTGGGTAGCTCGGTTGGTAGAGCACTTGGCTGCAAAAGGCAAAGGTCCCGAGTTGATTCTCAGTCCAGCACATAGTTTTAATCTGCCAGGAAGTTTCATCAGCACACACTCCATTGCTGAGTGAAAATTTCTTTCCAGTTTGAGCTTCTCTTCCCTAACATTAGCCATGTAACCATAGGACCATTTTAGTTTCTTCTTTCAAAATGGATGTTGGGGTTGGGTCTTCTTAAGTGGTGAGTAAGAGTAAAATAAATTAATGACTGTTAGCAAAAAAAGATTAGAAGAACTTCAACACTTCTCATCTAAACAACATTATGGTCAATATTGATTGGCATATCTACACCTACAGTTCATAACAGACTGACAGAAGTAATAGATCATGGTCAGTAATACATCCACCTACTGCAATACATCCACCTACTGCAACATTACTTTCTTCATCAGTATACAAAGAGGTGACAAAAGTCATGGGATAGCGACATGTACATATACATATTGCACTAGTATTGTGTACATAAGATACAAAAGGACAGTGCATTGGCAGAGCTGTCATTTATACTCAGATGATTCATGTGAAAAGGTTTCTGACGTGATAATAGCCACATGATGGGAATTAATATACTTTGAACGCAAAATGGTAGTTGGGCTAGATGCGTGGAACATCCCATTTTGGAAATTGTTAGGTAATTGAATATTCTGAGATATACAGCATCAACAGTGTGCTGAGAATACCAAATTTCAGGCATTACCTCTCACCACGGACAATACTGTGGCCGACAGCCTTCACTTTACGACTGAGAGCAGCGGTGTTTGTGCAGAGTTGTCAGTGCTAATAGACAAGCAACACTGCGAGACATAATTGCAGAAATCAATGTGGGAAGAATGACGAATGTATCCATTAGGACAGTGAAGCACAGTTGGATGTTAATGGGCTACAACAGCAGAAGACTGACGCGAGAGGCTTTTCTAACGGCACAACATCACCTGCAGCGTCTCTCCTAGACTTGTGACCGTATCGGTTGAGCCCTAGACAGCTGGGATACTTTGGTATAACTAAAGAGTCACAATTCCAGTTGGTAAGAACTGATGGTAGGGTTCGAGTGTGGTGCAGACCCATGAAGCCATTGACCAAAGTTGTCAACAAGGCACTGTGCAAGCTGGTTGTGGCTCCATAGTGGTACAGTGTGGTGTGAACCAACCACTGCCTGGAAATGGTTATGTTCAGCTACTTGGAGACCATTTGCAGCCATTCATGGACTTCATATTTCAAAACAATCATGGAGTCCACAAGACTCAGAGGGCCATAGACACGGGCTCCCAGGTAGATGCCGTGTTTCTTGACTTCCGCAAGGCATTAGATACAGTTCCCCACAGTCGTTTGATGAACAAAGTAAGAGCATATGGACTATCAGACCAATTGTGTGATTGGATTGAAGAGTTCCTAGATAACAGAACGCATCATGTCATTCTCAATGGAGAAAAGTCTTCCGAAGTAAGAGTGATTTCAGGTGTGCCGCAGGAGAGTGTCGTAGGACCGTTGCTATTCACAATATACATAAATGACCTTGTGGATGACATCAGAAGTTCACTGAGGCTTTCTGCAGATGATGCTGTGGTATATCGAGAGGTTGTAACAATGGAAAATTGTACTGAAATGCAGGAGGATCTGCAGCGAATTGACGCATGGTGCAGGGAATGGCAATTGAATCTCAATGTAGACAAATGTAATGCGCTGCAAATACATAGAAAGAAAGATCCCATATCATTTAGCTACAATATAGCAGGTAAACAACTGGAAGCAGTTAATTCCATAAATTATCTGGGAGTACACATTAGGAGTGATTTAAAATGAAATGATTATATAAAGTTGATCGTTGGTAAAGCAGATGCCAGACTGAGATTCATTGGAAGAATCCTAAGGAAATGCAATCCGAAAACAAAGGAAGTAGGTTACAGTACACTTGTTCGCCCACTGCTTGAATACTGCTCAGCAGTGTGGGATCCGTATCAGATAGGGTTGATAGAAGAGATAGAGAAGATCCAACGGAGAGCAGCGCGCTTCGTTACAGGATCATTTAGTAATTGCGAAAGCGTTACGGAGATGATAGATAAACTCCAGTGGAAGACTCTGCAGGAGAGACGCTCAGTAGCTCGGTACGGGCTTTTGTTGAAGTTTCGAGAACATAACTTCACCGAGGAGTCAAGCAGTATATTGCTCCCTCCTACGTATATCTAGTGCAGAGACCATGAGGATAAAATCAGAGAGATTAGAGCCCACACAGAGGCATACCGACAATCCTTCTTTCCACGAACAATACAAGACTGGAATAGAAGGGAGAACCGACAGAGGTACTCAAGGTACCCTCCGCCACACACCGTCCGGTGGCTTGCGGAGTATGGATGTAGATGTAGATGTAGAATTTTTATGGAAGACAATGTGCCATGTCACCAGCGCCACAAATGTTCGTGACTGGTTTTAAGAACATCGTGGGCAAATCGAGTGAACTATTTGGCCACCCAGATCCCCTGACATTAATCCCATCAAACATTTACACCACATAATTGAGAGGTCAGTTTGTGCATAAAATTGAACACCAGCAACACTTTCACAATTACAGACAGTTATAAAGGTAGCATGGCTCAATGTTTCGAAGGGGATTTCCAAGTTGTTGAGCCCTTGCCAAACAGTGTTGCTGCACTAATCCAAGCAAAAGGAAGTCCATCACAATATTAGGAGCTATCCTACGACTTTTGTGACCTCAGTGTATTATTAAGTGACTATTCTGGAGCCCAGAAGCTGTTGCAGGTTACCTATCTAAAGGCTTCTGCGGTCAACAAAAATTTGATTTTTAGTATTTTGCACAATTATTGACAGATTTAAAAACCTGAAATGTTGTCATAATCTACTCATTTAATTTTATGTAGAAAGTTTAACACAATAAGACAAGTAATACAGTTAAAAACTCTCCGTTTATCTTGAGGCAGCATAACAGATGGCACGTGAATACCTGTACTTTATTCACCCAGTATTTGAGAAAGAGAGCACTCAGGGTGAATTCAACAAACTTGATACATATTTTCAAACCTTTATGAAACTTTTTCTTGCTGACACTCCCCATAAAATGATAAAAGGAAAAAAGTTTATCGTTTAATACATTTTCGCTATTCATGCAGTAAAACTTCAGCATCAAATGACATTTTAATACTTATTTACTACCGACTCCACAAACACACCTTGCAGACAGTATCCACATATACCACTGAACACGTCTGCAAAATTATATCACTGTTTGACAGTTGCTTCAGGAGATATGGCATCATAAAAATTGAAATGCGTGAGAAACTGTCTTCTGCTTAGAACTGAACACAAATTACCCAGACTATATTCATCAAGTGTTTCATAATGAGAACATTTAGTGACTTCCAATAAACTCTAAACATAATTTCAAACATTTTCCAAACTTCTATTATTACGTGCTTGATGTCAAATATTTAACACACTAAATCATCTGCAAAGTAATCAGACATTTGAAAATGTTTTACATATGTAAATTTGATACTTTAAAGAATCAGACATTTATACAATGTAAATTTAAAGACCCTAAAAGGCTACAACATGTGTAAGTTAACAACAACAACAACAACAACAACAACAACAACAACAACTCAGCCTTACACAGCTGAATTCTGCTTTCAGTTCAAAATAGTACAACCTAACACTTAACTTTGGAAATCTAACTGAATCTCTACAAAATATATTAGCATCTGTGTTTTTTTTCCCCAAATGCTTCTGCACATAAAGTGTCCAATTACATAACCCAGTAGGATGTAAAACTCAATTCAACCATCCATAAACCAATATTTAATGCCAATACAATGTCAACATTTTCAAACATGCAAATGTTTCAACTAGGACAGTGATGAAGCGAATATTAAATTCAGTGTTAGAAAATAATGCATTGCTCGAAATTCTGAAACATGCTGCCAAGTCTCAAAATTCCATTTATTTAATTTGTAAACCTGAAAACATGAAAGAAAATGAAGAAGTTGTTAGTAAGAAATATGTATGTAATATTGAGAAGGAAAGATAGCAAGTGATGAAATTTTACTTATTTTGCATTTACAGTACTGGAAGTTAAATCATTAAATTTTTTGACTCTCTGAAAGCATACAGAGCTGCCAACTCTGGCAATAACAGCAGTTCTAACCCAGCCTGTCATTCAATTGAACTGAGCTTAGATGACAAATACATGCACCATTCCATGCTGCTTCACAGCTATGCCAGAATTCATCAATTGTAGTGGCTGGTGAGTGGTAGAGTGCCAGACTGTTAATGAACCCATGACCAAATGTTCCTGGTAGACAAGAGATCTGTTCAATGTGCTGGTCAGGGCAACAATTAAATGTCCTCAGTATTGAAGAAAGGGAGGACAGCATGGGTGACAAGTCGTTTTGCAAGATACTGATGTGGGCACGTGATGCACAAAGGAAAGAATGTAAGTGGAACAGATATGATTGGGTAGCTGTTATGGCGAAGATACGGGCCGCAAACAGGAAACATCCACTCACATAAGTGGTTTTGACAAAAGGGCATATTGTTGTGGCACTATGGCTGGAAACAAGAATTTCTGAAATGGTGAAGCTCGTCACCTGGTGATGTACTATGGTCATAAGCACCTATGGAAAGTGGTTGAAGGATGGTGAAATAAAGAGTAAGCCTTATGATATTGGATGACCATGGCTCATCACAATCTGTGGCAGATCTGATGACAGAGAACAATACTGGTACAGGTACAAATGTTTTAGAGCACCCTGCTCAACGGCCATTGTTGAACATGGAGCTCCACATCACACAACTCCTGTGTGTTCCTGTGTCGACATGACAACATCGTCATTGATGATTGTAGTGGGCACAATATCACTGAGTTTTCACCGTGGATCAATAGAAATGTGTTGCCTGTTGAATGAATCACATCTATTGTTACATCAGGTCAATGGTTGGGTCCTTACACACTGTCATCCAGGCAAATGGCTGCTTGAAACACGCATCATGCCACAGGTGCAGGCCACTGACAGGATAATTATGCTATGAGGTACACTGAGTTGGGCTTCTATGGGACCTATTGTAGTACTCAAAGGCACCATGACAGCAATGAACTCGAACAGGCCATGACGGCCCAACGGCACCAACCAGCCGCTGTTTCATCCTCAGTCCACAGGCATCACTGGGTGCAGATCTGGAGGGGCTTGTGGTCAGCACACTGCTCTCCTGGTCATATGACAGTTTACGAAACTGGAGCCGCTATTTCTTGATCAAGTAGCTCCTCAGTTTGTCTCACAAGGGCCAAGTGGAACCTGCTTGCCAACAGCACACACACCAGATGGTCACCCATCCAAGTGCTAGCCCAGCCCGACAGCGCTTCAGTGATCTGACAGGAACTGGTGATCCCACTGCACTGAGGCCATTGGTGACAGCAGTGGACCATGTGAACTTTATTGCAGACCATTTGCATCGCTTCATGCTTGAAGTCTCTCCAAAAGAGAATGGACAAGTATAGTATTAGGCAGTCTCTTTAGTAGATCTGTTGCATCTTCTAAGTGTTCTGCCAATAAAACACAGTCTGGTTTGCCTTCTCCATGACATTTTCTATTGAGTTGAATTTACAGCCTTTAGATTTGATTGATTTATTGTGTAACTGAAGTTTAACAGATTCCATTTAGCACTCTTAACGATGGCATCACAGGTTTCATTATTTAGGGCCAAATGCCAATTTTTGCACTGTACAGACATCTTTTCTAAATCATTTTGCAATTTGTTTTGATCCTCTCATGACTTTATTAGATGATTAATGACAGCATCATCTGCAAACAACCTAAGATGGCTGCTCATATTGTCTCCTAAATCACTTATATAGATAAGGAACAGCAGCAGCCCTATAACACTACCTTGGGGATTTCCAGAAATCACTTCTGTTTTACTCGATGACTTTCCGTCAATTACTATGAACTGTGACATTTCTGACAAGAAATCATGAATCTAGTTGCATAACTGAGATGATATTCCACAAACATGCAATTTGATTATAAGCCACTTGTGAGATGTGGTGTCAAATGCCTGCTCAAAGTACAGAAATGTGGAATCAACTTGAAATCCCTCGTCAACAGCACTCAGCACTTTGTGTGAGTAAACACAGAAGAACAATGTTTTCTAAATCTGTGCTGGCTGTGTGTCAATATACATTCAAGCATTTTGTTCATGCCACCTTCTTGGTGATGAAGTTTTAATGTCAAGCACTGCACATTTAAGACAGACCTATTTTTCATCTATATTCTTTCCTATGCAAAGTTTTTGCTGTTGTCACTGCTGTAAATCCACTTTTCTTCCTGAAACCTAAATGACAGCTGGCAACAATTTGCCAATGGTGATTATGCTAGGAGCAAACCAACAACTCCGTTAATACTCTTTGTCATGCAGTAAACATGCAACACAATGATCTGATTTTTATTTCAATAAAATATATGACTGTTTTGGCAAAGCCTTAGAGTGCAGAAAAATTTCTGTTACTGAACTATTTTGTTAAAAAAATCTAGTATGTGTATTTTCTAATGTACTAAGCAAGGACATAGCCAGGATTTAGTCATAGAAAAGGGGAGGAGGAGGAGGAGGAGTAGGAGGAGTAGGAGGAGGAGGAGGAGGAGGAGGAGGAGGAGGGGGGGGGGGAATTTGTTAAAGAGGATCTTAAAAAGGCTCATAGTTTTCTTTTTATTCTGGGAACAATTTTTTTTTTTTAAATTTTATGTACATGATTTTCTTTTGGGAGGCCTTTATAGAAACAGTATTTGGTCTATAAAATTAAGCAAGAAAAAATTTTCTTAAAAAAGTGTAAAAATAAAATGATCAACTGTGTGTTCGTTTGGACGCTTGCATGCGAGCACATATAATCCCCCACCCCACACACACAGGGTGAATCACCTAAAACTTGCATCACAAATATTGTGAAAATGGTAAGTGCTATTGATGTGTGGTTTTCACAGAATGCATGGATAGTCAGCAGCTCATACTGTCAGCCGATAAATAGATTGTAATAATACTTAGAAAGCGTATTTTTGTACAGACACACACTTTTTTTTAATGGAACAATGCCTATTGACATTAACAGACTAAAAGTATGGTAAATTAAAATGTCGGTAGTGTTTGTTGCAGGATTCTAGGGCGAGTCATTTACGACACATCGTATTTTGAAAAGTTTCCACATTGACACTTGTTTGTTTCTTTCAACCCTGCTACAATTGCTACGTACAATGTTGTTATGTTTGATTACAGTGTGCTTGTGTGTTCCTCGAGTGCACTGTGACTTGCTAGTCAGTCAGTGTGTGACAGTACAAACAGTAAGAACGCAATTCGTTCTTGTGCAGTGTATGCAGCAAGATATCCTAACACACATCTACCACCTGGGCAATCATTTATCAACCTCATCAACCTTTTGTGTGAAACTGGTAGTGAAGCACCTAGACAATGTAACAAAATGAAATAACTAATGATAGAGGATGGGGAAATTAATGTTCTTATTGCTGTTGCAACTGATCCACACTTTAGCTCAGATGCAGTCATATGAAGAAGTGGCACGAGTCAGGCAAGAGTACTATGCATTCTCCATCAACATAGGTTCCATCCATATCCCATCTCTCTTCATCAAAAGCTGCTTGGAAACGATTATGCGGATTGTGTCAACTGCTGTACATAAAAGATTAAATTAATGAAGTCAATGTTTTTACATTGTTTAATAGATTAATACAGAGCTTGTCTTACACTTAAAAATTACGTTTTGGCTATTGAGGTTTCATGTTGTTGTGGTCTTCAGTCCAGAGACTGGTTTGATGCAGATAATTTATTTTGAAGAATTCTGAAGGGCACGGCATAGCAAATGCTTTCATTTGCACAAGCTCGAGATTTCCTGCCTTGCCGAAGTGCTCAATACAGTATTGACCTTGCTCATACAATCACGTAGCAACTGATTCACTTTGTTGGAGGCTCTAGTGCAAGGGATATGCAAGAAACTATGAACTAGCCAATAGTCATTACAATATTCTAATGCTCTGCTTAAAAATTGACAGTTTTGTGAAACAGAGGAGGAAATAGCATTAAATTCAATCAACTTACAAACTTCTGTTGTATTTGAACAGATTTGCAATAAAAATTCTCACAAATGTATGGGAACCATACACATACATTTATGCTGCTTTTTAAGTAACACTAACATTCAAAGCCGAAAATCTTGTCCTTCAAAAACCGTTACTTGATTCTGAAACCAAGTCAATATTTTATTTGTTTACAAGAAACTGTAAAGATTTCCCAAGTGGGTTGCAAATGAGAAATTCAGTGGCTGTTCATCTATAAGAATACTGAGGAAAAATGTCACTAGTTTGTTAAACTGCTTTAGAACAAAATGGTAAGAATCAGGGGGAATGAGAAAGAAAACTGATACATAATTAAATTTCTAATAAATGAAGTACACTGCATTAAACCAACTACAATTTTTATTGCAAGAATAAATTACAATGGAAAGACCCATTGTGGAGATAGTGCCAACATTCTATTTATGCATTAGTTGATGTTGTTGGATATGGTCTGCACTCTAGAAGATATTTCCATGTGTGTTTTTCTACTGCTCAAGCACAGTTGTGGGGACGGGAAGAGTTAGAGGGGGAACAGTGACATCATCTTGGCTGGGAACTACAAGGGGCATGATGAACAGGCAGCAAAAGACTAGACAGGGCCCAGTGGTGAACTTATGAATTTTGTGTAGCAATGTCATTGATGCTCACAACATGGAGTGTGTCAGCTCTGGATCTACACAGCCAATTTTGAGAGGGCAGTGGGCAGACAATATTTTGGAAGCATGTAACATTATCACTGCAGTATAGAAGTAAAATCCACTATGTGTTCAGGAAAAAAAACAGCTGTGTTCTCAGGTCCCACTGTCACCACATCCTCAGAAATCACAACATATTCAGAAGAAATAGCCAAACATTTGTGGCAATGAAGATGTAAGTTTCATAGTTGTTCTATTAGTTGATGACGATGATGTAAAGATAGTGATACAAAGACAAAGGTAAACAGATTGGCAGTGAAGATAAAAATTAATGTAAACCATTTCTTTTTGATGTTTCTTTTTGTTAATTTTCTTTATCCTTGTATTATCAAAATGAATAAATGAGACAAGTTTAGAACTGATGCACTGTTAACTTTTTCAGCGGGACCTTACATCCATAAAAGTTTGTAATATTGATCAGCCAGAAAATGTTAAAAAATAAATTTTTATCACGGAACCTCTTAAAAAATGGAGGTGTCTCAGACTCGGGTAACTATGGTAAACTGCCAAAACATGCACTATTGGTCTGTTGACAATCCCGATTGGTTTTGTCAGGTGGAATGCCAGCATCGATGGAGTTTAAGCATGGGATGTGAATAGTGATCCATCAGCTCACAGGTCTGTTTTTCACAGACAGAACACTGAACACACACAAGTATCGCAGCCTCCTAACAGACCATCTTCCACAGATGCTAGAAGACATTCCTCTGAAGACTAGGAGAAACCTGTGGTATCAACATGATGGCTATCCAGCCCACAATGCATAAAGTACTACAGCATGTCTTCACAAATTGTTTCCAAATCGCTGGATTGGACACAAAGGACCTGTACCTTGGACGACCGGGTCACCACATTTCACACCTGTAGTCTTTTTCAGTGGAGGAAGACAAAAGATGCAGTCTACAAGGATATACCAACTGCACCCAATGATATGCAACAACATATTACTACTGCCTGCTTGGAAACTCCGCTGAAATGCTAGCATTTGTGCAGCAGTCATCAGTACCAGAGTGGAAGCGTGTATTGCCACTGCCGGTGGTCATTTTGAACACAGTCTGTGATAGCCAATTGTCTCATTGCTGGTCAGAATCCCCATAATTAGTGTATGCACTTGTGTTGTTCTTTTGAGTGTGCTACCACAAGTATTGTACAAGTGTCAGTGTGGGAACGTTTCAAAATATGATATCTTGTAAATGACACGCACTAGAATCCCACAGTAAACACTACTGACATTCTAATTTACCCCACTTATAGTTTGATAATATCAATAGGCACTGCTACTTTTAAAAAGTGTATGTTTGCAAAAAAAAAGGCACTTTCTAAGTATTACCACAGTCTGTTTATTGGCTAACAATATAAGCCTCTGACTAACTATCCATTCTGTGAAAACCATATATCAATAGTACTTTCCTTATTTGTGGTGCAAGTTTTAGGTGATTTACCATATATATATATATATATATATATATATATATATATATATATATATATATATATATATGAAATGCATAATTTCTATTAACTTCACTCTGGTGCTAAACGAAATAAATTTATAATATATTGCCTCTTTGCTCATGAACACAGCTGAGTCTTCTATTACAAGGTTTGCTATCACAGAGCAGAAGAATTTTAAAGCTGGCTTGAATAAAGTTAATCAGGTCCCAATCTCTTTTGACAGTAGTTGTCTTTCTCCTACTACAGTCTTATACTTAAATTTATGACTTAACTGAAAGCAAGTCAAAAGAACTTCAGCACATCAAAGCATCCTATGTTCCTCAAGTCAGTCTCAAATTTTATTAAGTATCCTACACATGATTAACATTCTTCAATTTCTGAATTACAGTTTTGGGATCATAACATTGATTTCAGTTAGACTGCTAATGTATGTGACCTCATAAATGAGTTTGTATTTATGCATCAGAATCTAGTTATAAGATCTGTGATGTTAATAAACTCCTCTATGATGTACAAAATACATTGACATTTATATGATAGTTGTTTACAGATATCTTACGAGTTGTGATGGTTGGACTCACTATCCAAGGATATTCCAAATAAGACATTTCACAGTAGAACATTGTTCTTGTAGTAAAACTTGAAGACATGGTATATCGCCATTCCCCAAGTGAGCCATCTGCGTGCACAGACACATAGTACACAATGACAATTGCTAGCTACCTTCCAATGTAAATATGGCTTTTAATGCCAGTAGTATCTGAAGAGATGTTCAGCTCACCTTTGGCCCAGCTCTTTTCACATAAGCAGAGAGACTGCATCTCTGAGGGAATTTCAATCTGTCAGGAAAGAAAGGAATTCAGAAGGAATTGGTTGTGACCTATAGTAAGGAACCAACCATGGCATCTGCCTATATCGGAAATGAGAAACCACAGAACACCATTTTCAAGGTTGCTGCCACATGGATTCAAACCATCTCATCTCCTGAGTACAGGGATTGCTCGCTCAGCACCTCAATGCGCAAAGCTAGCCTGGTCAGGGGAGAATTTGGAGAAACATTTGAGAGTGCATAATTTAATATTTAATTACACATGGAATTCTTGGCTTCAGTTATAATAATATTACAAGAGCTTATATAGATTTTGGAGCCACAGTTGGCTCAGATGAATAGAAGCAGCCCGCTGAAAAAAATCTTTTACACATGAATGCTGTCATCACATACCCCTTTCACTCTCCACAAACCCCTCCTCACTGTCCCATATCAGAATTGGTTTTCATAACTGAGTACTGCATGGGTGACCAGATTGGGCAATATTTTGCCATTTGGAATATTAATGATAGAATTTTAAGCAAATTTTTTAAAGGACTGGAACCATCACCATTTGGGCAACATAGGCAAGTCCAAGCATGTTTTTATGCACCAATTTTAATTTAATGTTGTTTGTAATGCTGTTTACCATTCCACTGCCTTGTGAAATACTGAAATATTGCAACCCTACAGTTCTACCAGTCTCAAATAATGATTCAAGTGCTAATATTAACCTGCTATGGATAAGTAATTAGGCTACTATAGTAGTGCATATGTATTTTCAACTTACCATAATACTAGTGGATGATTCAAAACAAATTTACCTTGCTGCTAACTTATCCATAATTAGAAACTGTCACAGCAACACACAGCACAAAAGCAATAAACACCAGTTTCTAGAGTGAAATTTTCACTCTACAGCGGAGTGTGCGCTGATATGAAACTTCCTGGCAGATTAAAACTGTGTGCCGGACCAAGACTCGAAGTCGGGACCTTTGCCTTTTGTGGGCAAGTACTCTACCAACTGAGCTACCCAAGCACGACTCATGCCCCGTCCTCACAGCTTTACTTCTACCAGTACCTCATCTCCTACCTTCCAAACTTTACAGAAGCTCTCCTGCGAACCTTGCAGAACTAGCACTCCTGAAAGAAAGGATATTGCGGAGACATGGCTTAGCCACAGCCTGGGGGATGTTTCTAGAATGAAATTTTCACTCCACAGTGGAGTGTGCGCTCGTATGAAACTTCCTGGCAGATTAAAACTGTGTGCCGGACCGAGACTCGAACTCGGGACCTTTGCCTTTCGCGGGCAAGTGCTCTACCAACTGAGCTACCCAAGCACGACTCACGCCCCGTCCTCACAGCTTTACTTCTGCCAGCACCTCGTCTCCTACCTTCCAAACTTTACAGAAGCTCTCCTGCGAACCTTGCAGAACTAAAACAAACACCAGTACTTACATTAGATTCAACTGGAAGTAACAACTGAACTGATCAACAAAACAACAGCAGAGTTCAAATACGCCCAACAATGTGCAATAGTTGGTCTTCACTACAGTAGGAATTGGCGATAGCTGTTAGTGCTACTGGCATATCGATAGTTTGAATCTATCAATGGCCTTGTTGACTACTGATAGTGTGTGCCCCTTTTTCATTGTATGACTGAAAATCAAAATAGTTCCCAATTGCACTGCACAGCAACAGCACTATGCCAGTAGATGAAAGTGAAGAAATAAGAAGAGAAAACCTATTGAAGAACAAGACAATGAACAGACCAGTGTTTATACGTACATAGAAAAATTTGTGCAATGAACTGCATCAGAAAATAGTAACAAAATAAATAGTACAATAGTGTAATGTTGCACAACAGCTCTGCCAGTGTACCAAGGATGAAAAAGGACATTTTAAGATGCCAAAATTGTAAGTGATGAACTTTCACATGAAAAAGTGTATTTTTGAAATATAATAACTGATGCAAAGGCTGTGGTGTCAGTCATAATAACCACACCAGCAGCAGACATCATTAGACATCAATTTCTGGCCAATCACTGTGCCCCACCCCTTTCCTGTCTTCCCTGCAAGTATCCCAACAGGTACTACAGCAGCGAATAATAAACAGAGAGTGCTATGTTAATTTAGATCACCACAATTTATTTATAAGTAACAATTTTGTGTATGCATAAGTGCCTGAATATGGGCAGAACGTGTTCCAAACTCACTGGAATATGTTCAGTCAAACAAAAAACAAATAAAAGTGATTGCTAGTAGAAAATACAAATAAATAACAACTGACACTGTTCCTCTTATTTTACAATATCTATAGTAATGTAAATCATAATTAGCTGTTTGACATCCATCACTGGGCAATAAATATTGCCTTGTGATCCTCATGTACACACTTAATTTTGTTTTTGCTTTTTTTTGTTTTTTGTTTTGTTTTTCAATAACAATTTGATAAATTTTACAACTACTATATTATATCACCAGATAAATCAGCTTTACAGAAAGAAAATAATGAAGTCATAAAGATAAAAAATTATACTACACACTAAAGCTTTTTACCTTGATGACAGGATAATGAGGTCTGCTGGAAAAAACTGATTGTTGTGCACTTTAACAATATCTCCCACCACTACATTTCGCCACTGTATCCAAAGCCAGTGACCATCTCTTAACACTTCAACATCACGATGATTGATTTCATTGTCTGCATGATGCCTTTTCTGGATGGTGGAAAGAGGAATAATCAGTTAGGACAAGTGTCTTTATGATAACACCATGTTTCTTAATTTAAGAAATGTTATGAAGATAGGTACAAAAAAGTGACAATTGATGTACCGTAGCCTAGCTACTGAGCTTTTGTATGAAGCTGCCTACTGCAATTTTTTTTTTTTTTTTTGGATAGAGGATTTTGTATTACACGTTAATTTCTCTTAACAATGAAGGAAGTAAATGTAACATCTCAAGGAAGAAATGTTGTTTTGATGTAACAGTCATAGAACTAATTACAGACTAAATTTTTACAGAAGTAATATGTGGCCTTGTAGACATGTATTTCAGAACTGCAGTGATAAATAATGCAATATTATGGAGAACACGAACTTTTTCTCTAGTTGAATGATGAATTTACTAACTGTTATACTCAAATTAGTATGGTGTACAAGAGAGATGGAACAAAAAGATTATACCCATAAAAAGAGGTACAGAGGAAAAGAAAAACAGAAGTCAGAAAGATAAAAGTGAACTTCAAAAGAAATAAGAAAATAAAAGAAACATCAGAGAAAAGTGCCAGATAACTGATAACATACAATTGTATAGAGGACATCTGAACAAAGATTGATTGAAGAATAACTTCTGATAAGAAGACAAATAAAGCGTAACATAAGAAGGCAGATAAAGTGTAATTGAATACAAGTTCATTAACATGTTACTGGAAAGCCCTAAATGGAATACAGACAATGGAAAAAATAAAGACAGTCACTTGCCCTACAGATGAAGCACTGGTCAGTACACATGCATATAAAAAAAAGACTGAACTTGTATAAATTTTTAAACAACATAGTTGTATGGAGAAAAACAGTAATTAATTTACTTATAATCAATTATTCAAAATGACTGTCACAATCACATTATTTATTTTGCCGTCAACCGGTTTCAACCCACGTTGGGGACACCTTCAGGTCAATTTACGCAATTTGGTTGCTCGCTGGAGTCGTCACCCTGCCTGCGCACAGTTGGTAACTGAACTTTTAATTAACCGTTCCTTCCTCTTACTCACTCCTGCCAATTCCACTACTCACTCTAATCAATCCCCAGCACCTGGACAATAAAGCTGTGTGTGTGTGTGTGTGTGTGTGTGTGTGTGTGTGTGTGTGTGTGTTGGCTGGAAAGGACATTATTCAAAAACTTAGCAAGAAAATCAACATTGTTTGTGTGCCTGTTTACCAACCCACATTTCAAGCATACAGTGGGTGCTTATCTTACTGTTTCCATTGTTTGAATATTAGTTCAGTATGACTAGTTGTGTGTTAATAAAAGTAACTGTGAAGCCATGAATAATATACATAATTTTATTGGAACTGATAAATATGTTTTGTTGACATTATCTGTAAACCATATTACATCTTTAACGTTATGGACAAGAGAAAACTGACAACACTTTCTAACATGGAAAATGAAAACAAGAAGCTCACTGATAAAATCTAAACTGATTCATAAACAGTAATTGGAATGAATTTCTTTCTTTGTGCACACTAGCATTTGAGAAGTGTGAGTGTTGTGTCTTTTAATTCTGTTCAGTGTAGATCATTGCAGAGTAAGTCAAACGTGTAGCGTTGTGCTGGAGTAGTTGATGAGTAAATGAGGGGGTGACTTGAGTGCTAGGATGTTGTCCATTCAATGCAGATAGCATTAATGGGGTCACCTAGTTTAACATTCTTGTCTGATGTACAGGGTGCTGCAGGAGGAAAGACCAATATTCAAGGATATGACATGAAAAATCATTTGAAGCAAAAAACTTCATATGGAAGTAAGCTATATTCTGAATAGTTTAAGAGATGGAACACATTCCATGGACATTTGTTTTTGGGCTTGTGGTGTGCATGAATGTGTCGCACCCTAATTGCTGGATTGGTTGTAATAGTACAATTAACTGGCCACCGAGATAGCCAGACCTTATACCACTAGATATTTATTTATGGGATTGTATAAAGTCTGAAGAATACAAACAAAAGGGGATATGACAGATTGCTTGGTCAATCATGAATGCTACTGCCCTCACTAGAGAACATGCAGAGACACTCCCACAAGCAATACAACATGTCCTCCCAAGAGTACAGTTGACAATGGGATATTTGATGCCTCATTAGAGAACATGCAGAGACACTCCCACAAGCAATACAACATGTCCTCCCAAGAGTGCAGTTGACAGTGGGATATCTGAACATGTATTGTGAACTGTACAACAGCTGTAATGTGATGTGTATGATAATGCTTAGAGGTGAACATTTTAAAAATATGTATTTTTTAATTGATCCTTTGTAAAATGTAATAATTATTGACTTTATACAAGTGTAAACCAGACAATGTCCTGAATAACACAGCTCCAACAAATAATGACGTCAATGAAATGTGTTCTATCTCCAAAGCAATTCAGAAAAAGGCATATGCCCATAGGCAGTTTTTTTTCTTCAAATGATGTTCCTCTCCTACCCTTAGATACTGAGCATTCCTACTGGGACACTCCATATTGTTCACCAACTATGATGTCAAATAATCTTCCTGCATGAGACAAATTGGACTATACTTCTCACAAATATGAGTTTGTTCCCACACTTATCAAGGTTGAATTTCATCCCATTGTACATACGAGGATGTAATCAACAGCCTCAACAGTATTTTCATGACTGCATGAGGATATCTGCATTTTGATACAACCATATTACCAGAGTTCTGTGAATCATTACTTCAGATTAATATTTTCCTTGCTTCAAGTGTCCAGTGGTAAGATTACTGCACTCACAATAGTTATCAACCTTATGACTTGCTAGTAGCAGAGGTGGGATGCTGGTCTCTGTACTCCACGATGGGGCTGGTTCTGAATGTTATGGTCACTACACTATTGTTGACATCCAGCCTTATACTGATTGCAGATCATTTGCATTGTGCCCAATATGGCAATGTATCCAGTCATGGTAACTGATAAAAATTAACACATACTAGTTGACTGTCATCCTTGTTACCGACATATTGAGCACAGCAGTTGCCATTGAGATTGTGATTTCATTAAACTGTGACACTTAAAGTAGTCATTTGACACAACAGATTTAGTAAGGCCCCACAACATCAAAGCCACATACCATACCAACTATTTCATTCTTTGAGACATCTGCGTCTGCAGTTACCTCTTATGTTAGTTGGATCTGCCCTTTAATGTGTGACAACTATGACTGGAAGATACTTTATTTTATTTATTTATTTATTTCTTTCTTGTTCCGTAGATCCAGTTAGTGAGTCAATCACAAGGATATGGAACGTGTCAAATTGTACAGGTTTCAATTTAAACTTACAATAAATACAAGGGCATTTCAATGGCAAATTGTACATAGTTTAAGTAAGACATACTATAAATACAGTAACAGATACAATGTCAGCTAGATAACATAACTACCATTTGACAGAAAAAGGAGTTTCAAATAAAGGTTAAAGATAAGAGCACAAAGTTAAATCAGATATTAGGCCTACAAGAGTAAATACATGTACAGCTAATCTGTTGTTACAAAAAGTGTGCTAATGCCCAAATGCACAATAAAATCAATTGAACTACTTCTAGACATAATACGTTTAGTGATGGTATACATTTTCTTTCAGGTATTCATCCACAGTATAATAAGATTTCTCTGTCAGGTAATCTTTGAGAACTTGTTTAAATTTTGGCAGTTCTGTATGAACACATTTGATACGTAGTGGTAGAGCATTGAACAGCTTAATGCTGGAGTAGTAAACTCCTTTTTGTACCAGAGTGAGACGTTTTATTTCTAAATGTAGATCGTTTTTGTTTCTGGTGTTATAACCATGGAATTTACTGTTGTCTTGGTAGATGGAATAATTTTTGCACACAAAGGTGAGCAAGGAAAAAATATACTGTGAGGCAGTTGTTAGGATACCTATCTTCCGAAACAAGTGCCTGCAAGAGTGTCTTTGATGGACCCCACACATTATTCTGATTGCTTTTTTTTGGATGGTGGAAACTTTTTTTGCAAGTGGTTGGTTCCCCCAGAATATGATAGCATATGACATCAATGAGTGGAAGTAGCCAAAGTAGGCAACCTTAATAGTGTCAACTTCAGCCACTGAAGAAATTACCCGTAATGCAAATGTTGCCGAGCTAAGTTTTTTACATAGATGAAGAATGTGAACTGACCAATTACATTTACTGTCTATGTAAGCACCCAGGAATTTTGTGTCTTCAACTTTCTGTATTGGTTGATCTCTACATTTTATGTTAATTTCATCGGGATTACTTTGTGATGTATGGAACCTCATATAATGAGTTTTATCTGCATTGAGCGAGAGACCATTTGAGGAGAACCAATTTAAGATGTCATTAAAAACAGTATTTGTAGTTTTTTCAAGATCATGATCAATCAAATCGTCAATTAGAATTGTGGTATCATCGGCAAACAGGGTAAATTTGCTGTTTGTCTCAGAACAAAGATCCAAAAGGAAAACATGGAGGATTGTTGTCAGAGGATTGATATATTGAAAGCATAGGGAACAGAACTAGGAAAGCAGGATAAAAAAGATAATTTGAGAAAAATAGAAGGATTATTTCTACTCTGATGGGAGGTAGCAACATGGGCACAGAATATCATGGATGTTAGTAAGTGTAGTCCTTGCTGAGATTCTAATGACAATCAACAAAAATAAATTATCCTAACACATAAATACTATTAATTTAGTAATTCATAAGTTACATTTTCTTGATAATATAGCCAGCTGCTTTATGCAACTTCTTGTCCATTTCTTTTGTAAATATGTTGCTATAGCATAAGTAATGATATTGATCTGCATTATATTTATGTTCTCTGAAGAAAGATTACTTAATGGCAAACTGTATAAGCTGTATTAGACAGGTGCTCAACAAATGATGTTATTTTTTAATAAGTAATTAAAAGTACTATCTAAAATGTAAATTATACTCAACTTCTTCAGCAATAAAAAATAACCAGAAACATAGAGCTAACAATACAGTGTTTTACTACAAAAGTTCCAACTGGACCCAATTATATGACTTTCCCTTAATCTTACTTGCAAACAGGCTCAACATGTGCTTACATGGGAATCTACAGTTGAAAGTCGAATGCAAACCAAAATGCAACTTGATTTTATCACATTCTCAAAGCAGTGACAGAAGTGTAATTTGTGCTAATTGCCAAAGAAAACCCCAATCCAACAACTGAAGACTGAACCAGAAACTTCTGGATTTGTGATCATACACCTGCACATTGACTCTAGTAAACAACTGCAGTTAAACACCAGTAAACTTCAAAAACCAAATTAAATCACTTCTGGAGCCAACTATAACTCTAAAATCTACTAGTCTGGAACATGAATACAGTATAAAATGTAATGCAAGTATATAGACAGCATAGAAGGTTGTTAATAAATCTTTTTAATAGAGGGTGCTTCATAGAGATCCAGCAGACATTTCAAGACTATATCTTCTACATGAACAGAGGTTGACAGTTGGGGAGAATATGAACTTATACAGAAAAATTAAAAGTTTACCTCAGCATCAACTGTCAACTGCCAGTTCATATGGTTGCCAGCAATGATCTTCCCAGTGCAGCTACATTAATTGCTCTTTCACCACACAATTACATGAGAACATGCTGGAAATTTTATTTTTCGACAAGGCAGAGTACTACTGCAATGGCACGTCCATGTAAGAGCATTTCTAAACAATGCGATGCCTTGATAATGGGTTTGTCGTAATGGGTGTATGGATCTCAAAATCCCCCATTGGCCTCTAAGGTCAGCTGATTATATTATGTGACGTCTTTTGTTGGCGTTTGTGAAAGGCCCGGTCTAGGTGCTCCTCCCCTTTTTTCAATAAGATTAGGTGAACTGTGTTGCTGTATAGGAACTCCACACATGCTCATAGAAGTATGGAATGAGCCAGAACACATTTGGATGTTTCTTGTGCATCTAGTGGCTGGCACATTGAACTCCTGTGTAAGGTAAATAACAACTTTTATTCTAAATGCAACTGTCCAAAGTACCCAAATCGTTTGTGCATGCATGTAAAATATATAACTTTGTACACGTGGGCAATTGTTTTGAAAATAAAAACTTTGTAGTTGTATGTGTTAGTTAAAATTCACCCCCTCTTTCTATCTTCATTCATGTAGAAAACATAGTCTACTGAAATCCGATGAATCTTTTCAAAACACCCTGTGTATTATGATGGTATGCAAACTTTCCAATGAAAGATTCAATCCATAAATCAATCTTAGTCTCTGAAAGATCTGCTTCCTTAAGTCCTTCAAGATAATAACATGCAACCATGATGGGGAGCCTCTGAGAAGTAGAAGGGAAGAAATTGTAATATGCAGCTTTCACACACTCCAAATGTCATACTTAGGTGGCCCAATCTGGAAAGTCTAATGAGCCATCATTAACAATATCAGAGTATCCTTAACATATGAGTGATACTTTCAATCAAAGAATTACAGTATCCTTCAAATCACATTTCTGCTATCATATCTTTTTCAACATAGATGCTAAAGAGAAACAACCTTCTCTATCTGCACTTCATCTCTCAATGGACAAAGTATTCCCCATTCACATGCTGATGATGTCATTTTTTTAATTCTCTTAAACAGCAGTTACAAGTTAGGGACTGGAGGTGTCACTTGCAACTTCATTACATGACCAGTACACTTAATTCTTCTAACTTTTATCTTTACTGTAAAGACAGCTTATTTAAACATATCAGATCTATGTTCCTTTTTCAGATTCACAGTTATCTTCACCACTCCAAAAATTATGCATCCATCTTCATCCACTCCACAATGCTAACTAATCCAGGTGGAGTTATAACTTTCGCCACGCCTTTTAGAATTTGCTGCCCCCACCCTTCCCAGAGCAAATGTCACTTCTGGGTGCAAAATACAAACATGGGAGTCGCTCTGCCCCACCCAGAATTAGACTTATAGATGCGTATTTTGTTACTGTTTTCCTTCCCTTGAGACTTTCTGCTCTTTAAGACATTTGACATGTTTAATAAATACCTTTTGTTTTATTTCTGAATTCTAATTTTAATTTCTTCTTCAACATTATCTGTTGCATAGATATATAAACTGATTTACGTGTTCACATGTTTCAGTTTGGCCTTTCAAGATATCATTCTTGAAAATATCTTGTTTTGTAAATATTTAACTGTCAATCAGGTTCTGTGAGGGCTTCAGTTAAATGCTATTTGAGAGCTAAAATTTCTCTTTCATTGTCTCATAAGAGAATTATGTCAGCAGTGTGATGTTATAAAATAAATTTCATCTCACATCACAGACGGACAAAATAACTGTACTAATGAGATGAATTGACTGAGAACAGCAGACTGAAATACAGCAACATTTCACACAAAAAAGTGAAAGAATGTTGATCTGCACATATGTCTCCGATGTTCATTTCCATACAGGCCCACAGCACAGAGCACAATTGACATTTTGTGTTTGCACTTTGGACCCTTATGGTTCTTCTACAAAATAAGTTTATATGTGTTGCTTGTCTGTTCTTGATATAATCTATAGAATACAATGAATGAATAAATAAATTAATTAATTAGCATAACAACAAAAATTACTGTAACGTGTAACCATTATGGTCAGCTCTCTTTTATGTATGAATGTGTACTAAATCTGATGCCTTCTGTTAAATGAATCTCTTTCATGCGGCCACTATTAATGCTCAGGCCATTATTAGAAATCTGACTTGTCACCTCTGTTTTTCTGTTTACATTTCCTCCTTCAACCCACTAGATCTACCAATCACGGGTTCCACATATGATACATGTTTTGTCCTTAGATCCCTTTTCATTAGTTCCTCAGGAAACTTGTAATTCAGAAATGTAAAATTTAAGTATAATAAAATTGATACAGTCCAAAACACTTTACTATTTACTTCTGGTGGCCAGTTTCAGTTAAAGAATCTTCAGACCAAAACTAGTTATCATAAATAAACGTTTCTTTTTCATGATGCTTAAAACTATTAAAATTTAAGTATTCACTTATGTGTTTTTCTATATTATTACTGTAGATGCTTTGTTAAAGGAAGATAATCAATTATCAGTGATGCACAAAAACCTTCAAAATATGACAGCTCTGATACTTACAACATCTTCAATAATCTCCTTTATAGCTGATACACTAAGGATGAACACTAGAGGCACCAATGTGGTATACCGTCCAGTAGGAGACACATCAGGAATTTGCTGTTGAAAAATATCTTGTTAGTTCATGTAAAATATTTATAAATCATGAGTTACAACTACTCTGCATTGAAAGATTTACTGAATGTTAATTCTACTTTCTGTCAGGAACTGATAAAGCATCAAACATTATTTTTTTACACACAGAAGGAATTTAATCAGCTGAACAGTCTCTTCAGTTTCCATTCTCATTAAAATAAATATGTTTAACTATGTCTTTCAATGATATTATACAGATTATGTTAATTTGCTGACATTTTTCTACTCAGACTATTGCTCATATTCTGCTACGGTACACATCTCAGTATGCAAACACTGAAAGAATATATCAGGTTCATATAATTACTTTCTCTTTGACTTTGATTTTGGTTTTCTTGTTTCTGTTACGGTTTCATCCCACTTTCTGGTTATTCCCATATTCGTGATACCATTTTCCTACATGTAACACATATAGAATTTTCCTTCATGTAAATACTGTCAGTAGAAACATTTTAAAGTGAAAAAGTTAGTCCACACTTTTGAAACTATTAGTTCATTCCTCAGGGAGGAAAGAAGGATAGGTCATGTACAATTAGAAAGGAAGGAAAGGTCACTCAAACACAATATTTTAAGATCTTTAAACTTGCAATGCAGCAACAAACATCCTGCTACATTCGCACGCAGCTGGATATTGGTACGCACATCAGAGCTCCTTAACAAATGGAGAAACAGGTGAAAGAGGTACACAAACCAATGGTAGGCAAGCAAATCATGATAGACAGAGTGCAGACAAACAACAGATGACAACAAGAACATACAACACGGATGACAATGAGGCAATAAGCTAAGCCTTCAGCACAATGACAACGACAAGGCCCGAAGCAGCGGAGACACAAATTCGAGACTTGACAAAAGAGAGTAACTGCGTGAAAAGCAAGGTAGTTATCAAGCAGTCTTAGTACAGCAATGATAGATCCAATGGGTTGGGTTGATTTGGGGGAAGAGGCCAAACAGCAAGGTTATTGGTCTCATTGGATGTGCTCTTTCAAAGGAACGATCCTGGCAATTGCCTGAAGCGATTTAGGGAAATCACGGAAAACCTAAATCGGGATGGTCGGACATGGGATTGAACTGTCGTCCACCCGAATGTGAGTCCAGTGTGTTAACCACTGCACCACATCGCTTGGTGATAGATCCAGTGATATCACGCACAAGCACTGCATTGACGAGCTGTGAATTGGGCGGCTGCCTATATACTTGCTATGTGGAACACTATTGGCCACCATATTTATCTACATCTACATCTACATCTACATTTATACTCCACAAGCCACCCAACGGTGTGTGGCAGAGGGCACCTTACGTGCCACTGTCAGTACCTCCCTTCCCTGTTCCAGTCGCGTACGGTTCACGGGAAGAACGTCTGTATGAAAGCCTCCGTGCACGCTCTAATCTCTCTAATCTTACATTCGTGATCTCCTCGGGAGGTATAAGTAGGGGGAAGCAATATATTCGATACCTCATCCAGAAACGCACCCTCTCGAAACCTGGCGAGCAAGCCACACCGTGATGCAGAGCGCCTCCCTTGCAGAGTCTGCCACTTGAGTTTGCTAAACATCTCCGTAACGCTATCACGGTTACCAAATAACTCTGTAACGAAATGCACCGCTCTTCTTTGGATCTTCTCTATCTCCTCCGTCAACCCGATCTGGTACCGATCCCACACTGATGAGCAATACTCAAGTATAGGTCGAACGAGTGTTTTGTAAGCCACCTCCTTTGTTGATGGACTACATTTTCTAGGGACTCTCCCAATGAATCTCAACCTGGTACCCGCCTTACCAACAATTAATTTTATATGATCATTCCACTTCAAATCGTCCGCACGCATACTCCCAGATATTTTACAGAAGTAACTGCTATCAGTGTTTGTTCCGCTATCATATAATCATACAATGAAGGATCTTTCTTTCTATGTATTCGCAATACATTACATTTGTCTATGTTAAGGGTCAGTTGCCACTCCCTGCACCAAGTGCCTATCCGCTGCAGATCTTCCAGATTTCGCTACAATTTTCTAATGCTGCAACTTCTCTGTACACTACAGCATCATCCGCGAAAAGCTGCATGGAACTTCAGACACTATCTACTAGGTCATTTATACATATTGTGAAAAGCAATGGTCCCATAACACTCCCCTGTGGCACGCCAGAAGTTACTTTAACGTCTGTAGACGTCTCTCCATTGAGAACAACATGCTGTGCTCTGTTTGCTAAAAACTCTTCAACCCAGCCACACAGCTGGTCTGATATTCCGTAGGCTCTTACTTTGTTTATCAGGCGACAGTGCGGAACTGTATCGAACGCCTTCCGGAAGTCAAGAAAAATAGCATCTACCTGGGAGCCTGTATCTAATATTTTCTGGGTCTCATGACAAATAAAGTGAGTTGGCTCTCACGCGATCACTGTTTCCGGAATCCATGTTTATTCCTATAGAGTAGATTCTGGGTTTCCAAAAAATGACATGATACTCGAGCAAAAAACATGTTCTAAAATTCTACAACATATCGAAGTCAGAGATATAGGTCTATAGTTTTGCGCATCTGCTCGACAACCCTTCTTGAAGACTGGGACTACCTGTGCTCTTTTCCAATCATTTGGAACCTTCCGTTCCTCTAGAGACTTGCGGTACACGGCTGTTAGAAGGGGGCCAAGTTCTTTCGCATACTCTGTGTAGAATCGAATTGGTATCCCATCAGGTCCAGTGGACTTTCCTCTGTTGAGTGATTCCAGTTGCTTTTCTATTCCTTGGACACTTATTTCGATGTCAGCCATTTTTTCGTTTGTGCGAGGATTTAGAGAAGGAACTGCAGTGCGGTCTTCCTCTGTGAAACAGCTTTGGAAAAAGGTGTTTAGTATTTCAGCTTTACGCGTGTCATCCTCTGTTTCAATTCCATCATCATCCCGGAGTGTCTGGATATGCTGTTTAGAGCCACTTACTGATTTAACAAGACCAGAACTTCCTAGGATTTTCTGTCAAGTCGGTACATAGAATTTTACTTTCGAATTCACTGAACGCTTCACGCTAACTTTGACATCGTTTAGCTTCTGTTTGTCTGAGAGGTTCTGGCTGCGTTTAAACTTGGAGTGAAGCTCTCTTTGCTTTCGCAGTAGTTTCCTAACTTTGTTGTTGTACCACGATGGGTTTTTCCCGTCCCTCACAGTTTTACTTGGCATGTACCTGTATAAAACGCATTTTACGATTGCCTTGAACTTTTTCCATAAACACTCAACATTGTCAGTGTCGGAACAGAAATTTTCGTTTTGATCTGTTAGGTAGTCTGAACTCTGCCTTCTATTACTCTTGCTGAACAGATAAACCTCCCTCCCTTTTTTTTATATTTCTATTAACTCCCATATTCAGGGATGCTGCAACGGCCTTATGATCACTGATTCCCTGTTCTGCACATACAGAGTCGAAAAGTTCGGGTCTGTTTGTTATCAGTAGGTCCAAGATGTTATCTCCACGAGTCGGTTCTCTGTTTAATTGCTCGAGGTAATTTTTGGATAGTGCACTCAGTATAATGTCACTCGATGCTCTGTCCCTACCACCTGTCCTAAACATCTGAGTGTCCCAGTCTATATCTGGTAAATTGAAATCTCCACCTAAGACTATACCATGCTGAGAAAATTTATGTGAAATGTATTCCAAATTTTCTCTCAGTTGTTCTGCCACTAATGCTGCTGAGTCGGGAGGTCGGTAAAAGGAGCCAATTGTTAACCTAGCTCGTTTGTTGAGTGTAACCTCCACCCATAATAATTCACAGGAACTATCCACTTCTACTTCACTACAGGATAAACCACTACTAACAGCGACAAACACTCCACCACTGGTTGCATGCAATCTATCCTTTCTAAACACCGTCTGTACCTTTGTAAAAATTTCGGCAGAATTTATCTCTGGCTTCAGCCAGCTTTCTGTACCTATAACGATTTCAGCTTCGGTGCTTTCTATCAGCACTTGAAGTTCCGGTACTTTACCAACGCAGCTTCGACAGTTTACAATTACAATACCGATTGCTGCTTGGTCCCCGCATGTCCTGACTTTGCCCCGCACCCGTTGAGGCTGTTGCCCTTTCTGTACTTGCCCAAGGCCATGTAACCTAAAAAACCGCCCAGTCCACACCACACAACCCTGCTACCCGTGTAGCCGCTTGCTGCGTGTAGTGGACTCCTGACCTATCAAGCGGAACCCGAAACCCCACCACCCTATGGCGCAAGTCGAGGAATCTGCAGCCCACACGGTCGCAGAACCGTCTCAGCCTCTGATTCAGACCCTCCACTCAGCTCTGTACCAAAGGTCCGCAGTCAGTCCTGTTGACGATGCTGCAGATGGTGAGCTCTGCTTTCATCCCGCTAGCGAGACTGGCAGTCTTCACCAAATAAGATAGCCGCCGGAAGTCAGAGAGGATTTCCTTCGATTCATAGCGACACACATCATTGGTGCCGACATGAGCGACCACCTGCAGATGGGTGCACCCTGTACCCTTCATGGCATCCGGAAGGACCCTTTCCACATCTGGAATGACTCCCCCCGGTATGCACACGGAGTACACATTGGTTTTCTTCCCCTCTCTTGCTGCCATATCCCTAAGGGGGGGCCATTACACACCTGACGTTGGAGCTCCCAACTACCAGTAAGCCCACCCTCTGCGACCGCCCGGATCTTGCAGACTGAGGGGGCAACCTCTGGAACAGGACAAGCAGACATGTCAGGCCGAAGATCAGTATCAGCCTGAGACAGAGCCTGAAACCGGTTTGTGAAACTGGAGAGGCCTTCCGTTCAGCCCTCCGGAATGTCTTTCGCCCCCTGCCACACCTTGAGACGACCTCCCACTCTACCACAGGTGAGGGATCAGCCTCAATGCGGGCAGTATCCCGGCCAACCATAGTCGTAGTCCGATCGGGGGATGCGTGGGACGAGCTGGCTGTCCCCGACAAACGCCCATCTGGACCCCCACAGTGATGCCCATTGGCAACAGCCTCAAGCTGTGTGACCGAAGCCAACACTGCCTGAAGCTGGGAGCGAAGGGATGCCAACTCAGCCTGCATCCGAACACAACAGTTGCAGTCCCTGTCCATGCTAAAAACTGTTGTGCAAAGTACGTCTGAACTAATCTACAGAGAGCGCAAACAAATCGACACAAAATTTAAACGGTTATTAAAATACAAGATTGCCTAGTAAATGCAGTAATGCTGCTACTTGCGCACTGCTGCCACACTGCTTGGCGACGGAAGGAGACTACGCGATTTTACACTATTCAGGTACTAAAACACGATGCTACAACTCTCAAATACTATAATACGCCTGAAATTTACGAATTAAACAATGCAAGTACCAAAAACACGCAAAGAAATTAAGAATTAAACTATGTAACAAATGAGTGAGCTAGGAGTATACGACTTGCTGCTGCAGCTGCTTATCCAACAGCGGCAGGGAGCACACTGAGGAGTGAGAGAGTGGCACATCCACCATGCTAGCACAGAGCTGCACAGATGTTGTGCCCCCTAACAGACATCTATGTCCACCTCCTCTGGTGGGCATTCGACCTCCACGGCACCGGATGCCAGATATCCTACTCGTAATGATGGATGCCTAGATAATATTATAGTTAATTTACTTAGAGATGAATTTGTTGCTACTTTGGCCTAAGTAGCTTTCGCAGATCGTGATCCATTACTTTTACATTTTATCACAACCAAACAATTTATTCCAATGAATTTAATGTGACATGGGCACGAGGGCAGAAAGAGGTGCACATTATGTTATTTATTGACAAGTTAAAGAACACAAATTAGGACTCTGTATACGAGTATCAAACAGGAAAATCTGAAAAGATGAAAATGATTTTTTTTAATAAACATTAGGACTTATGGTACTCTTGTTCCCCATTAATAAAAGTTAGCTCTTCGAGTAAACATAACAATACAAAACTTAACTTTGTATACGAAAGAATTAGCAGAAATTAAAGAAAGCACGCTCATCCTGTATCGAATATTTAAATGTGAGGATAATTGAGGGGTGAGCATGGGGATTTGGTTTACAATGATTACCATAGAAATAAAATGTGTTACAAAGCTGAGCTGATACAAGTTGAAAAAGTACCATGTGAAAGGTACATATGAGATGCAACAAACACACTAATTTCAGAACAAACAGAACACCTTGAATGACTAGAGATAGGATGTTCATATTCACAGGACATGTACATTAGTATATTCTACAGAAACGATTAGCATGTTAGTCATCTTGGTTCATCATGTGTTGTGTAGCCTAGAAGGCATAGGGTATGCCATGAGCCCTAATAACTTGTTCTATGTATGATGGCATTGATGCATATAAGGCATGAATGGTGTCCTGTGGTATAGGCATCCATGCTGCATTCATCTGATTCAAAAGTTCATCTGTGGTGGTTGGCACTGGGTCACAGCACTGCACCAGTCATTTCACCATATTCCACACATTTTTGATTGGTGGCAAGTCTGGTTAGGTAGCGGGTCAGGGCAAAAGCCTGCCAAGAAGGCATGTGTTCATACTGCAATATGGAGTTGTGCATTGTCTTACTGAAAAACAGTGTCTGGTGTTGTGCAGAAAGTGTATGGCTATGGGCCACAGGATGTCGTTCACGTAGGTCACACTGGTCACAATGCCCTGGATGTGTACCAACTGTGAGTTTTGGTTGTACCCAATAGCAGCCCACATCATAATGTTTTGAGCTAGCACTATATGTCTTGTGCAAATGCAGTCACTGTGATGTCTGTGGCGAACCAAAATGCGACCATCATTTTCAAACAAACAGAACCTGGATGCTATCTGATGACATTCCTGTCCCCAATGACATCATTCCATACACCATTGCTGCCTAGCATGTTTCTGCACATCTGTCAAAGATAAGTGGAGAAGTGGACAATAATAAATGGCAACATGTAATCAGAACATTAATATTAATATTTTGATTGTAACTGTAACATGCTGTCACCGAGAGAGCCTATTCTAAGCTTGTGGTCAACGGCAAATAAAGAATAGGATAAAAGGGACCGACATGTGAGGACGAGGAGAAACACATCTCCGATCTGAGGGAACTATTCTTCCTTTCTAAACTTTCCCAGCCTCTCTTTCTTTCCTCCATGAGGAAGGATTTAGTAATTCCATATGCTAGAAACAGTTTGTTCACTTTCAAATGGGTGTACTGATAGTACTGGAATTTGATCCCCTGGAGGTAAATACTGGCCAGCCATTCTGCCTCTCTGTAATTTTATAGTTTTCTCCAGTGAATTTTCCTTTTGAGATATTTTCATTATGTTTCTCATTTCTTTTTCATCTGTCTGGTATCTTCACAGTCTTCTTCACAATTTGACCCTAAGTTTTCAATAATTACTTGATTTTGTATAAATTAATTTGGCTTTTGTTTCTTTTGCGCACTGTTTTCCTGATGTCCAGCTCTGCCCAGTACTCTTCTTACTTAAAGTCCATGTCTGAAACTACAATACAGTCATATACTTTCCCTGTATTTACTATCTCTTTATTGTAAAATGTTTCCAGTAAGCAACAAAAACCAGCATTCTGTCTTGTACAAAAGCACTATTCTGTTGTTGTACTCACTGGAGTCTCTTATGAAAGACTCTGTACTCTTGGCTGTTTGCATTCCGTATTAAAGATTCCAGTCTTGTGGTGTCAAGCAGCTGTAATGATACATACAAAACCAAATGAGGAAAAATAACTGATGAACCTGACAACTTTTTCCTCCCATTCTATAATGTTATGTTTGAATGTACAATCACCACACCAAACTTACAATTAATTCCATGGTGCTTTTTGACATATACATTATCTAATGGAAGGAGCAGAAGTAACCACTTACCACATAAATAAGATATTGAGTGCATATAAAGGGCAAGGGTACCACAGAGGAAGACGGAGACTGCTGCAGAGAGGACATAGAGGGTGTAGGTTAAAGGGGTACAGTTTATTTACAACAATGGCAGCTCTTGCATCATGTGCATATGTTGGTAATTCACTGAGATTGGTCATAGCCAATCGTATGATAGCATACGGCAGCCAATGAGAATTGCTGAATTTAATGATTTATTTTGGCAGAAGCTATGGACTGATTAGAACTGTTATCGATATGGAGAGAGCCAGAACAGCTTTTACTGATCTAGTTATTATGAATTTTAAGTTTGTGTACTGATTTTCATAATTCTTTGAAGACTGGAAAAACCAAGGTGAGGTGACAGACTGATCTAGGGAAGCCAGAGCCTAGGTTAGGTTGTAATGTGATAATCTGGTTGTGAATGGCGAAACCAATAAATGTGAAAGCAAAAAACATGGTTGTAGTGACAGACTGATCTGACTGGAATGTGATCATTTGCTTTTGAGTTGGCAAATCCAATGGATCTTACAACGAAAATGAGATTACTGTAATAAATTGATGTTCAGTGTAGCCCGACATACACGTTCGTCACTATAATAATCTACTTGCACATCTTATATCTGATTTTGCCAAAAATTCCAATGATGTGGTTACATTCTAACCTTATACAACAGAATACCAGCTAAATTGATTAATGAACCATAGGAAATTACTGATGAGAATGTCATTGGCTACCTACACCTCAATCATGAACTGTCATTCAACTTCCCCAGAATCATCGTGCGAACTGCTACAAACAGAAACACACAATGGGAAAGCCACCAATACATAAGTGCACTTTTACCAAGATTAATGGAATGAAGACATGGGGCCAGGGAATAAAGGAGGTTGAGGCCAGGATTGAGGGATTGAAAGATATGTTTTAAGGGCAATACTAATCTAGGAAATTCAGAAAAGAGCTGGTATTGGGAGTGTTCACCTACTGGATTAATGAACACATCAGCTACACTAATTTTTTTTCCTACAGCAACTGCTCTTGTGCATTTTTGAACTAACTGCATCAGCAACATACATGCTGATCAATCTAATGAGTTGGTCTTCTTTATCCACCCCACAGCAATAACTCTTCTAGACTGCAAATATGAATAGCACAGACTGTGTCTCATCAACACTAGAGCTTCAGTATCTACTCATACTGCATCCTCAATCAATTTACATTCCATCTCAGTCTTGCTTTCTCTAATTTTCTTCATTTACTTCCATCCCTGTCCCCTTTTGCTTTCACTTTCACTTTCTACTTTCATTCTCTTACTTTTCAATGCAGTGCCTTTCCTTCCTCTCTCTTGATCACTTGTTGTTATTTCTTTTCTAACTGTTTCCTTTTTAACAATTCTACCCCTAACATTGCCCTGCCTCCAATCTCACCCTTTAGTGGAAGTGAGTAATATTAATTTTTCTGACTCTTATCCTGCATGATGATCATGTCCCTCATCTTCCTAATACACAATGTCACTTCATTTCATTGTCATAAAATTCTGGTGTGCCTATGAAAGCATAGCATATGCACTCCCAATATTGACACTACTTCTTCAGTATGAAGAACTACTGTCTCTTCTGTTGCACATCAGCCTACACAACACAAATAATTTCATCGTAGAAGCAGCTTTAATATTTATGTTTTCTGTTATTTTTACCAGAAAATGGGATAAATACACAAATCAGGCACAATTCAATATAAATGGTAGAAAATCATTAAGTTATAAACAAAGTATTTTGAGCAACTGACATAGTCCTACTGGTATAATCAGCTACTTATACTAAAAACTCAGCTCACGAGTGAGTGTAAAAATAATAACTTGCATACATTTTTTAACATACCTGCAACAGTGCGATGAACAGAAAAAATATGTTGGAGTAACGCCGAAACTGCTCAAAAAGGAAGCTTGGTACAAAAGAGAGCATGTTGTATTTGGCAGTGGAGATGTGATTACTGCAGTATTTGCTTGGTTGTGGACGGTTCACAAATATAATTCGGTGCTCCACTAGACCTGCTTCCACTTCCTCCGTGATGCCCGAAGTCGTCTCCACATCTTCATCTAGAAAAAGAGAAATATCAAAATACGACTGTCAGTGACATTACCGGTATACATTTTCTGTAACAGGTATTCTTTGTTGTCTACTGATTTATTCATTCTGTAATAATTACAAATGATTAGTAAAAAACAATAAAAACTAAAGGCATACATGACCTGAACACAAAAACATTTACATTGGAATATCTGAGGTTGATTTCCCATGATTTTGTTTGCTGCAAGCATCCTAAACTGAGTAACAGTTTCATCTTACATAGATGATGCATTGTTTGTGTGTAGCATGTGAAGTGAACCAAAATACTCTTAGGAGATTTGTCTATAACTTCAGACAGTTTTTTTTTTAATTTACTTTGTGGTTTTAGTTTTTATACCAAAAATGTGTGTGTTTGATACCCACACTACGGATTGGATACCACTATCTTGACGACACATTCACACTGATTACATATGTGAACATGTAAACAAATTGACAGTCTACACTACACTTCAGTCTACACATCAGACCAGTTTGCCACGACAACAAAGATTTCATGGGACAAGGAGCCCTGTCATACTGTAGTCTTACTCTGTCTACATTCCACTCTAACTAGACCTCGAGCTACACTTCAGATCAGTCTGCCACCAACACAAAGATTTCATGGGATGAGGGGTATTCTCTTACTCTACCTGTAGCCTTCTTGTAGTGGTTATTGATGCTTAAGTATTTCCCTCACTAGTATCATTTAATAAGTCTTCATAATAACTCAAATGCACCAAGACTTAATGACAGCTTCAATATTCGTCTCAGTATTTGAAGAACTGCGACTGACGCCAGAACAAAAGGGGCTTACATGCATTGAGAATAAAAAACAGCGCATTGAGAATGGCTAGGTACTAGCCGAAATCCGGATTTGCATAATAAAATCTAAAAAGAACGACTGATTGCTGCACTCTATAATTTATAAATATCTCAGTTCCCCCCCCCCTTTTTTTCTTTTTATTTGTGGCAAATTGCATTGGTCACTAATGTAAACACCCCCACGAGTTTCCAACAAAAATTTGTCTTTTAAGAATCAAGGGTAACTAAATTTCACTGTAGCAGCAAACATCTCTATTTAATAGGGAGAAATCACAGGTCACACCTACGGTTTCTTTCTAGTTATCCATTTTATCTGTTCGTACGGTAGTTTTTATGTGTGAACATGAAGAGCAAAGTCAAGGAACTACCGGTATTTTATTTTCTGAGCGACATCGAGCAGTAGAATGGAATTAATGAGGTGTGTTTATAATGATGAATCCACATGTAACGTATATTTACGTAAAAGACATTTCTCAATCCGTGATCATGTAATGACAGTGACGTTCAAAAACTTCTACGACTTGCATTCCTTCTAGTGAGTGAACTAACGTAAACTAACTGAATATCCGTAGTTCAATTGTCACTTCATCTGCGTAACTTCTTCCAGCCGAATGTAAACTCTGGGATAGGTCCATCAGGAAGCTGTAACAGCCAGTTTGTCCTCTGCATTTCCCTTAAAACAAGAAATACCCGATAACTTCGCTCTTCCTTTTGAGTTTAACATTCATAACACTTCCGATCTCAACATAAAACTAAACGTGGACGATCAGAGGTGTTAATTGTGCGTCCCAACTCTCATAGTTGTTACAAGCAGGCTATGAAGCATGTAACATTATCAGAATTAAACTGTATTCGCTATTCAGAAATCAGAAACCACAACGGAAATGCTGACAGTAAATAAAGTCAAGTTTCCGGTATCATCTTTGCTTTTGAATATCGTCGAGCAAAGTGCAGTGGTATGTTGTCCTACTTGACAGTTCTGGAATTTCGCTGAAGCTCGACTTGTTACAATTACACTGTTCTTTGACAGCAATACTGCGTATTATACATATGTTAAAACCACAGCGTGTCTTGTTGCCATGTTGAGAACAGAAAATGGCGGACTCGTAATCACCATCACTCCTTTATACTCAATGAACTTGCGCCACTCCCATCCCGTTTCTACCAAGCACTTCCCTGTCTAAATATTAGTCTATTCCGCAGTGAACTCGGTAGGAATCATCACCCAGCGGTACCGTGCACTTCAGCAATATCCAACTACAAAACGTGAAAACCATGCGTAAAGTCCCCTGCTTGAGGAACTGCGTATTCACCATAGTTCGTCAATGATCCGACACTTTTTATATCTGTAACCTTCAATTATGAATTAGGACTGGTTCCCATATTTTTTAAATATTATGTCAGATATAATTATGACATATTAAACCCCCACCCCCCCCCCACCCCCCAAACGAATAACGGATCGCAGTAACTCGTTGTCCGTTCGCGCGATGTGTCAGTGTGGCAATTCGTAGCTACGGATTGCTGATCGCTCAAACATCGATGAATGACTTGTGACGAATCGCCACTGAGTGGCAATGTGACTGTCTGAATGAGTCTGTTTATTAAGGATGGTTGTGTAGTTATGTTTCGTCTAGCTATGTCCACACTGGAGTGGGTCTGCTTCTACAAGTATACTCAGCAAATCACTGTTACGTACATGGCACTTACCATAGTACCAAGTATTAACCCATAACTCACGAGGTGACATTTCTGTAACGTGTACTACGAGGTGTGGTCTCCGAGAGCCCTATCTTTAAACCAAGATTTAAGCTGTAAATCACTTGAAAATTTAATTTATGTTATATAACATTTATGGTTACAACTATATAAGTGATGTTTAAATACTCCTTGTTGATTTTATTGCAGTACATAAAGTCAACAGTATTTTATTTTGTATCATGCAAAAATCACATACTTTTGTCAAGCTTTTTCAGTAGTACACAAAACGAATTGTTAGATAACTAAATTTTACGTTCTGAAAAATTATAGTATCTCTGTAGAAAGCAAATTTTCACATAAAACTAATTTCCGGGGTTTAAACTTGCATATAAAAACTGAACTCGACAGCTAGAAAAAGAAAGGCTGCAAAATTAATATTCAGTACTGAGATCTACATCTTTCTTTACCACCACCCAGAACACATTTAATTTTAACTAACAGCAAGTATTTTGTTGGAGGAACAGAAAGGTCCTCATCACCATTGTCTTGAAGTTCTTCCTCTGAATGTTTCTCTTGTTCGCTAGCAGAAATTTGATCACTGGCTACTGAAAAATCGTTGTCTTCTTCGTCTACTTCTTGTTCTATATCATTGACATCATTCCCCATACATTGACTAAAAATTTCATCGAACTTAGAGTGTGTAAAGTTGTCACATTCTTGCTAACACATTTTGTACTGAACTGACGAAAGGAGGTCCGTAGTTCACGAGGCGCGGTCTAGCAGACCCCGTCACATGTCAACAGTCAAAAAGGCGATAACACAAGTGATGGTTCAAATGGCTCTGAGCACTATGGGACTTAACTTCTGAGGTCATCAGTCCCCTAGAACTTAGAACTACTTAAACCTAACTAACCTTAGGACATCACACTCACCCATGCCCGAGGTAGGAATCGAACCTGCGACCGTAGCGGTCGCGCGGTTCCACACTGTAGCGCCTAGAACCGCTCGGCCACCCCGGTCGGCAACACAACTGACAATAATAACTTGTAGGGTTGGTGATTACAAGAGGGTCTCATTCTCATTAGTTGTTTTACTCATTGCTGAGTGTCGACCTCATTTCCTCATTCATTCTTACGTAGTTGAAACTCCAGACAGATGTACCCATTCACAGGGATCTTCGGTCTTTCTTAACATGGTGTGAAGAGGCAGGCTGGTAATCTTCTTCGCTTGATCCAGCCATCTGCTTGCTGCTCTCCCTCTTGGTCTTCTGCCCTCAGTTTTTCCTTGCACTATAGTCTTCTCTCAATTATCCCCTTTCCTTCTCGAGATGTGCCCAAGGAACTGAAGGTATCTTTGGCTGACACGAGAAGATAATCTTCTGGTGATTTTAAGTTCTTCTATTATTGAAACATTTGGTCTTTTTTGTGTCCACGGTGCACGTAGCATCAACGCGGCTCGTATCACTGCTTTTCACGGTCCAGGTCTCGCATCCGTATAAGAATACAGGAAACACCAATGCTTCTACCAAGCGCATCTTCGTTGTCTTGGATATTGCCCGATTCTGCCAGTGAGTTTGACCTTTGCGGCTCGACAAGAATGATTCGTCGTCTTATCTCTTTATCACACTTCCCTGCGCAATTGGTCAGAGAGCCTAGATATACATAATCACTCACTATCCCCAGATTCATTAAGCATCCTGTAAGTTGACTTTTATCGATGCCTTGGCGATTTATAACCATTAGTTTGGTTTTATTTTCATGTTTATCTCTAGGCCAAGGTTTAGACTTATATCTTTCGCTCTTGAGAACAGATTACCAAGTTCTTCCTCACTTCCTGCTATGAGTGTAGTATCATCTGCGAAGCGTAAATTGTTGATTTTCCTGCCGCCAATTGAAATCTCACACCGTCTCAGCCACCCAGCGCTTTCCTGATTACACACTCTGCATAGGTATTGTAGAGCTGAGGTGACAGTTTGCAACCTTGTCCGACGCCATTTGTCACATCGAAAAATTCCGAGTATTCGCCATCTGCTTTTATGGTTGCAGTATGGCTATTACAATGCGGTTTTAATAAGGATACCCGGTGATTTGGAACAAGAGGGTAGGTGGTGTATAAAAATGTTCCGCCATAATTGACCTACGAGAGCGACTTGGAGAATTCTGGCGCAGTCTGAGAGGCCACACCTCGTGAGTTAAGGTTTAAGGTTTCGCCTCCCCTTTCGTTTAAGGAACTCAGGAAGAATGACTGCTTAAAAGCCTCTGGGCACGCTGTAATTATTCTGATCTTGTCTTTGTGGTCCCTACGCGAGCGATACGCGGCGTTGTAGCACATTCCTAGGTTCTTCACACCAGTCAACGAAGGAAAATTAGGAGAAAAAAATCGTGCAGGCGCAAAAAAATTTCTGTACCGCGCTACATGGGAGTGAGCATTGGCCGAGGGGGGGGGGGGGGGGGGGGCACAAGATGGGGAAGGTGGCGACGAGGGGGCGGGGGGGGGGGGGTTGGGGAGCGTTTAAATGGGCGCTTTTTCACGTTTTTTCAAATAGCGGAAACCGCGGCTCCTATCGTAAATGTTTCGTAGTACAAAACGTAACTACATTATTTCCTACAACAAAGATACTATTCATTTTTCCTCTAGGATTAACAGTTTCCGCGTTGCAGGGGATGGTAAAAATCGCAGATTATTAAAAACACTTTTTACGGTATAAAATTAATGTTTTATTTTAAAATGAAGCGAGTTAGAAATAAGTATTAAATGTGTGTACTACATCTACGTGTGGCAGAGCCGCATTAGTGGACAAGTTATATTCTGGGGTGTAACACGGGGAAGAGGGGAGATGGGTCGGCCAGTAGCGCGAGGGAAGTTAGTTAGCTGGACTGCGTTCATTCACTTCCCTTTGCGAAGGTCTGCAATCAGCTGATTTCCCACTTCGTCTACCCTGCTACATCACAAGAAGCAACTACGAGGTGTTCCACGGACCCTGCACAGCATGCCTTATGAATCACTGGTGACGGAGTGAGCAGACATGCCTGAAGAGTGTTTATTTTGCACAAAATATCTTAATATTACAGGGAAAGCGAATATGAGTCACTGATAACACTAAATTAAGAAACGCATAAGGACAGAATATACGTAAATCTCAGCACAGTTCTGCACTGCCAGAAGGTAAGTCGTTCATTAGTCGTCCAGTACGGCAAGTGTAGTGTTTTTCCGGGAAAGGCAACTTGCCCCACCTCGACAGCTGTTCACTTGTCAGTTCACAGACAGACTGTGCCTCTCCAGCAGTTTCCGTCCAGTTCTCTTATTTGGGGAGATAAAATAACTTCACCTACCTTGTGGTTATATAGCAGAGATTTCCAGAATGAGATTTTCACTCTGCAGTGGAGTGTGCGCTTATATGACACTTCCTGACGGATTAAAACTGTGTGCCGGACCGAGACTCGAACTCGGGACCCTTGCCTTTCGCGGGCAAGCGCTCTACCAACCCCCTTTTTTTTTTAATCTCATTTTGTTCGCTTTTGTTCGTTGAATTTGCTCGGGGCGGACGTCGTAAGACATCCTTTTAAGTTCGTTGTTGATCGATTAACTCAGTTTTTTTTTATCACAGAGGGCAGCTAACCCTCTGACCGAACACGCTGAGCTACCGTGCCGGCTGACCAACTGAGCTACCCAAGCACGACTCATGACCCATCCTGGTAGAGCACTTGCCCGCGAAAGGCAAAGGTCCTGAGTTCGAGTCTCGGTCCGGCACACAGTATTAATCTGTCAGGAAGTTTCATATAGCAGAGATGTTTTCGGTTTATTGAGTATTATTTGCAGTTTTTGCATGAACTACTATGTAAAAAAGTTGAATTGCTGGAGCTGACAAATGTCTAGTATACTGAAGAGCGTAACATGCTGCCAATATGTATTAGATAATTTCGATTTTATTGTCTCCACTATTAATGACTGCGATACTTTTCACAACATGATGCGAGTTAATGAACATTGCGCTCTGATTTAAATATATGGCCGAAAGAATCAGCCTACAGGAATTGTGAAACGAACCTTGTCATGCAGGACCGTGTGCCACAAAGGGCACAGTTTCACCACGAGATGGGGAGACTCACAGGCGTCTATTGTCTATTGAGGCCCAAGTGCTGTAGTGTACGAGTGATACAGATGAGAACCTACATCATAGGGAAACCCAGTAGAAGGCGTGGCCAGGGAGACGTAGCAGTGTTAAATATGGCGGACCTAAGATCGGTCATAAAGGGAAGCATTTATGAAAACTATTTAATTCTGTAGTAGTGCAGGGAATGAAGCCACAGTAATTTTAACCTACCATACTTCATAAAATTTCATGGTGATCCCAATAAAACTTTAATATTGATCATATCTCTAATACTTTAGGATTTACTGTTAAAGTGAAATTAACGAGTTTTGTAACAAAGACCTGAATACTAAAATCTGAACGCTTTGGTCGATCTTAACGATCGACATTTCATATAGAAGCGCATCATTGAAATGACAGATGTTGCAAATATCAACTCTGTAACTTTATTTGTTTAAAAGATATAGTAAATTTAAATTATCTCTATTTCAGTTAAGCAACAGATCATCATTTCCTCCACACAAAACACATTGAACGATGACAGTATGACACCTTACTGAATCATTAGGTAATAGATATTTGTTGTAAAGTTTAATGCATAATAGTTACATTTGTTCTTTATTTATTTATCAGAATGCACATTGGTGCAAGGCTACTGGCCATGACATTCAAAGCTAAGAAGGAAATTGTATTGGTTTTATGTAAAAGTATTTAACGTTTATTATGTAATGATTATTATTGTTACTTTATTTAGTACGTGAAAGTGGTCAAGCTTGAATTATTTAAATATGTTAAAAAGTAAAACAATGTAGAATAAGCTGTAGCCGATCAGACGGACAGCTTCAGGAAAGGGAACTGCACTAGTCAGTTGAGCGAGTATGTTCGGCGCGCGGTTAGCGCGGCCGGGACGGGCAGAGGGACAGTGTTGGTGCGGACGCGAAAGCAGACAGTTTGTCTGGAGACACCGAAGGGTACAGTTCAGATTGAGACGCGAAAGCGGATAATCGGTCTTTAGGCAGCTAGGAGGTGAAACGACTTAGAAAATTTCGCGTTGTGTGGTATCGCAGGACTTAGTCTCTGAGCGATCACCCGCGCGTCTGGTGTGAACTTTTAACTTTTCGTGTAAATATCGAGGTGGAGTCTCGGACTTGCGTTTCGTGATAACACTGTGAATGATAGAACTGTGTCAAATAGATATGCGCTCGAGTGTAACAGTAACTCTAAATACAACCACTTTCGCTATTAGTTTGCTTTCTGAATAAACATTATTGTAACCAAATCGCAACTGTGGGGCCTACATCATTTATGGGTCGTTAATTTAGTTCCCGATATTATTATTACTGTTATTATATGTTATATTAACTTTGCATTTCGCAAACTTGCCATCAGCCGGACAATTTAACCAAAGGGTCACAAGTGTCTAATTTAGGGAGTGTAATGCGACACGAGCGGTTCAACCCTTAGACGAGTTTGAGCCAAGACATTTCGACGAAGAGGAACCGCATGTGAGTCCGAACATCTTTGGGATGTTAGCTCGCAATGCGGGTATCAAATGCATCACTCCAGCCTCAGCTCTCCCGAAATCTGAAGAGCCTCAGACGCTTAAATTTTCCCCCTCTGGAACAGAAGTAGTTTACCTAAGTGTTACAGAACATCAGACATTTCAACATAAGACAAGCAATGCATTACAGTAGTCTGTTGTTCAACTTCTGAACATGATCTGTCCCATTCCATCGGACATATTCACACCCATCTTGGAAGATATACTGCAGATGTGTGGTAAGTAGCTCCACCCAGTGCAGCCCACATTACAAGTGGCAAAAAATCCTGAATGGAAAAGATTTATGCATTCCACCAGCAACACAATTAATGATGAGAGAAGTGCAGTAATTTTTTGGTCATTCATTAATTCACCACCAAGTGACTAAAACTCAATTAAAGGGCTTTACAATATGCTGTCAACGACAAACAGCAGAAGATACCACTTTCACCAACCCAATGCCATTCCAACCTGCACTACATAGGTCACTGACAACATCATTCTTAGAAATTGAACACACTGGAACGCAATATTCAGTTTCCTTTCCTAATTTTCATTCGTGCATTATTTCTTCAAATGTTCAAATGTGTGTGAAATCTTATGGGACTTAACTGCTAAGGTCATCAGTCCCTAAGCTTACACACTACTTAACCTAAATTATCCTAAGGACAAACACACACACCCATGCCCGAGGGAGGACTCGAACCTCCGCCGGGACCAGCCCATTATTTCTGACTGTGTGGTCAGGTGTTACGTGGTGCTGAATTTTACCCAAATTCATTGACAGTCCATTTGCAGAGAACCAGTAACTAATTTTGAAGAAAACATTATTTACATTTTCAAAAGTGCATCTACATCTGTATACTCCGCAGGCCACCTTACTGTTTGTGGCGGAGGGTACTTCTGGGACCATTCGCGAATGGCGCGAGAGAAGAACGTGGGTAAACTTCCCAATTAGCTCTAATGTCTCGGACTTCCTCGCTGTGGTCATTTCGCGAGATATGTGGTACCGCATTGGCGTAACTAAGGTTTTGGGAGCGCCGCTGCAAATAAGTTTTGGGGCTTTTGTTAACTAAAGAAGAAATATGATAACATTAGGCACTCACACATCACAATTCAGATTAAAAGTAAAATATATGAATTTTCTGGCCTGTTGTATTATCATAAGATAATTGCAGCTAAACTATCTTTTGATCCTACTTTCTCTAAGGAAAGGCCCCCGTGAGGCTTGCGTGATCTGCTATTTATAATTTTTAGTTTAGTCTCTTCAGTTTACCTTGGAATAATCCTCTATCAGTGCTAAAAGATGCATTTTACTCATTAACTTTCAAGTTGAGAAGAACAATCTGTTGCTGGTGAATCTGCGTCTTGCGTCTATTGCTAGTGGTCCGTTTTCAAATTGAGCATCACCAAAATTTACTCTTGGTTCCTTTTAGAAGCTGGTACCGTGTCCTCTATGAACTTGCAAACTGTCAGAAACTTCCCGCGTCTCGTTTTTGCTACTGTGTTGGTTCCCAGTTTCAACTTTTACATCGTCATTTTTTCTCCAGTTCCACTTTCAAAAAAATGGCTCTGAGCACTATGGGACTTAACATCTGAGGTCATCAGTCCCCTAGAACTTAGAACTACTTAAACCTAACTAACCTAAGGACATCACACACATCCATGCCCGAGGCAGGATTCGAACATGCGACCGTAGTGGTCGCCCGGTTCCAGACTGAAGCGCCTAGAACCGCTCGGCCACACCAGCCGGCTCCACTTTCATTATTAATTTTAGTACATATCTGCCTTGGGCATGAAGCTGATCGCTGGAGTCTTCATTGTTTTTTCAACTTCTTCTTCTCGGCAGTCTTTTAAATTTCACTTTTAAGCACCACTTAAATAAGACCTTTTTCTAGACATTGTCGTTTTAACTTAATGCAAAATTTAAAAGAAACTCAAATAGGAAAAAAATAGCAGTACGTTTTATATGACCGTAAGCGTAGCTTAGATGAAGAGGAAATAAACTTCATTACACAGATTACTGAAGTATACAATTGTGATGTCTGAGTCACTTTCTAATAACAGTTCACATTGAGGTGACGAAAGTCATGGGATACCTCTTAATATCGTGTCGGACATCCTTTTGCCCGGCTTAGTGCAGCAACTCGACGTGGCACGGACTCAACAAGTCGTCGGAAGCCCACTGCAGAAATATTGAGCCATGCTGCCTCTATAGCCGTACATAATTGCGGACGTTCCAACTACCATTCCGCTTTCAACGTCTGTTAATTGCCGTCGTGCGGCCATAATCACCTTTTCACATGAATCCCTGAGTACAGATGACAGCTCCGTCAACGCACTGCCCTTTTTACCGCCTTCTCTATATGTGCATATCGCTATCCCACTACTTTTGTCAGCTCAGCGTACTTGCACTATTACACGGCGTCTATCACAAACGTACAAAGAACTTCAGGGAATGTTAGTAGGGGAGTCTATTGTTGTCAACGCCAACGGAGGGAAATACCTGCTGTGGGTAGTGCATTCCAGAACGCTACCTGCCGTACCGCCCATGGCTTGAGTAGAAAACTAGGCTGGTTGAATCTGCAGACGGTGCATAGTACCGGCCGCTACACGCTGTAGCATTCTCGTAAACGTTAAACAAGAAGGGTGGGATATGTTTTCTGGCACGCTTCTCCTTAAAGAGTTTCCATGTCTAAACTGAATATAAGAAGAGATTTTTAAATAAATCATTAAAATCAGTTTGCCACCCTCCCCCCACTCCCTATACCCCCTAACTCTCCCCACCCCGCATTGTGGGGTCTGCGGGGCGGTTATTTACGCCACTGCGTGGGAGGAGGTAGTACGTTGTCCGACTCTTCCCGGAACGCATTCTCTCGGAATTCCACTAGCAAAGGTCTCTGTGATGCAAAATGCCTCGCTTGTAACGTCTGCCGCTTGAGTTTGTCGAGCACTTCTGTAAAGCTCTCGCGCTGACTAACACGATCCTGAGACGAAACCGCCCCGTCTTCGGTGGATCTTGTCTATCTCTTCAAATGGTTCAAATGGCTCTAAGCACTATGGGACTTAACACCTGAGGTCATCAGTCCCCTAGACTTAGAATTATTTCAACCTAACTAACGTAAGGACATCACACACATCCATGCCCGAGGCAGGATTCGAACCTGCGACCGTAGCAGAAGCGCGATTCCGGACTGAAGCGCCTAGAGCCGCTCGGCCACAGGGCCGACTACGGGTAAAGGTATGCGCATTGAAATACAGACATATGTAAACAGGGACACTACGACGCAGTTGTCAGCTCGGTTACTGGTGCTACAATGGCAGGTTATCAAGGTTTAAGTGAGTTTGAACGTGGTGTTGTAGTCGGCCTACGGGCGTTGGGACACGGCATCTCCGAGGTAGCGTTGAAGTGGGAATTTTCCCGTACAACCGTTTCACGAGCGTACCGCGAATATCATGAATCCGGTAAAACATCAAACCTCCGACATCGCTGCGCTCGGAATAAGATCCTGCAAGAACGGGACCAATGACAAATGAAGAGAATCGTTCAACGTGACAGAAATGCAACCCTTCCGCAAATTACTGCAGATTTCAATGCTGGGCCACCAACAAGTGTCAGCGTGTGAACCATTCAACGAATCATCATCGCTAGGGGTTTCGGAGCCGAAGGCCCACTCGTCTACCCTTGATGACTGCACGACACAAAGCTCAACGCCTCGCCTGCGCCCGTCAACACCGACATTGGACTGATTCCTGGAAACATGTTGCTTGTTCGGACGAGTCTCGTTTGAAATTGTAGCGAGCGGATGGGCGTGTCCGGGTATGGAGAGACAACCTCATGAATCCGTTGACCCTGCATGTTAGCAGGGGATTGATAAAGCTGGTGGAGGCTCTGTTATGGTGTGGGGCGTGTGCAGTTGGAGTGATACTGGGACCCTTGATACGTCTAGATACGACTGACAGATGACACGTACGTAAGCATCCTATCTGATCACTTGCATCCATTCACGTCCATTGTGCATTCCGACGGACTTGGGCAACTCCAACAGGACAATGCCACACCCAACTCGTCCAGAATTGCTACAGAGTGGCTCCAGGAACGCTCTGAGTTTAAACATTTCTGCTGTCCACCAAACTCCCCAGTCATGAACATTATTGAGCATATCTGAGATGCCTTGCAACGTGCTGTTCAGAAGAGATCTCCACTCCCTCGTACTCTTACGGATTTATGGACAGCCCTTCAGGATTCATGGTGTGAGTTCCCTCCAGCACTACTTCAGACATTAGTCTAGTCCATGCCACGTCGTGTTGCGGCAGTTATAAGTGCTCATGGGGGCCCTACACGATATTAAACGAATGTTTAACGTCACATGAGATGGAAAAAACAAGGAAGGTACAAATTAATTTAATCTTAAGTTTAGAGAAAAATAAAGTACGAAATGAAGGAATGACAGACAGACTAGGCGTCTTAAGAAATCCTTAGCAAACCGTTTCAAGAAAAGGATACATGTTGAGGGAATATATACCTATGTATACAGAACTAGGTTATCCGGCCATAGGACTAACAGTGGGCGGGGAAGTTACATAGCGAAACAAACACTGGAAATACGAATATAGAGCAATGAAGAGATTTCTTAGGAAGTGTGTAGGATAGGGAGAAACTAGAGAGAATAATGGCTGAGAAATTCGCACATGCAGGCAATCCATGAAAGTGCAGCAAGTCACCGCATGCAACTTTCTGGAACAGCAGCTGCTTTACGGTTAGTGGAAAATTAAAGAGGACATTCCGATGCTTCAATGTGTGAAGGCCCGCTATAGAAGAAATAATTGAGTCGTGTTGATCAATATCGGGGTTCTCGCTAGTCCGAAATAAGAAGCAAATGTCGCACAAACGTTTTTCAGTCGAAAGTAGATGTATTTGCGCGTGTGAAGGAAACAGGTAGTGATGAGGGAAACGCAGCAAATTCCGGTTTTAGAAAGTGAATCAGATAGTACAGAACAAAAGCAGAATCTATGAAATAGCTGAAATTGCGCACTTTATGTCAGCTTTTAGTGTCCGTATATTGTGAGACAGCTGGATTACAAAAATGAAATAAGAGAAACAGACAAATGTTTTCATTGTTCTAAACTTTGTGACATTGTTTTAATTATGGATATTACAGTTGGAAAAAGTCGTTATAAATGTGTAATGGTTTTAAGAATAACCTATTGCAGCGATCGGCAAACTCTTTAGGCAACAGAGCCAAATATCAATAGCACAACTGTTGAAATTTCTTTTGGGAGCCAGGTTTTCTTAAACTCTAATTGTGGCTCTCCTAAGATGTGTTTTTCTAAAAGCGTCAATCTGATTACGTTCGCTGATGTCGGCTCCTTTCAGCTTGTATACTTGTTCGTCTACCTCCTTTCGTTCATTGTTCCCTGTACGTGGAAACCGTCTCAACATACCTTTCTCAGTACTCTAACTACACCTTCCTTCACTCCACAAAGCTCCCTAAAACTAACTTAATAAACTTTAAGTACCGTTTCAAGAGTTAGTTAAACTAAAGATACGTTGGATAAAACTTGATATCAAACTTACGTTGGATAAAACTTGATATCAAACTTAATAGCCGACATTACTTACTGATAAAATTAAATTTTAAGGCATGCATAAAATTGAATCCCGACAATGTAAACACCGATGTGGACAAAGGTGTTGCTTTTCCGTGAACAGTTTGCTTAAGTCAGTTCCGTATGTGGTTGTTTTTAATTTTAGGCACGATTCCAGATCCTCATCAGTAAGACGAATTCTCAATTTACACTCGATAGGGTTTAAGCATGAAAATGAATGCTCGTATAAAAATGCAGACCCGAATGAGAAAAGAACAGCAGACGCTAGTTTTTTCAGTTAATTGTATTAGTCAGGAACACTATTTCAGATGTTAGAAACCAACATATCTTTCTTCTCCAGGTCTTTCAAAGCAGACAACTTTTTTCCAAATATTTCTGTATCAGCGCAAAGACTGACCTTGGAACTCCACAATTCTTTGTTCTAAAACCCAACAATTGCATTGCAAAGTTTCAGTTGCCAATATTAAAGGGATAAAGCTTTGATTCTACTACAGTAGCATTAAAACGTTTTTTTAAATTTTTCTTCACAAATGCTAATGTCGTTTTGCTGTTCCTGAATTCCAGAAACCTGTTACAAACGATTCCCTCATATTTCAAAGTGTTACTTTTAATAGAAAGTCAGTTTTACAATACACTCGAAAATATCGTGTTTCTTCATCGTTAATGATACTGGTGACCGTATTACGATATCAATAAGGATGAGAAAGAGAGCAAAAATTAATCAGCAGAGATCCGTTACAGGTGGAGGACAATAGTGGTCAATAACAGGGAAAGGATACGGAAGGCGTCTTGATATTCCTATGAAGTGATTTACGATAACCATGATAAAATGAAACCACTCGTATAAAAATACCATTCTCACGAATACGAACCTACCGTCTTAACTAGTGCACCGTGTAAGTCGCTGAGGGTTTGAAGCGTTCCTGTGAACCAGATCAAGCGAAGGGTATCGCGGGCCGGACAACATGTCCTTTTGGAACAAAGGAACTGGATAAAATTACAATGAAATCCAGACCATTAGCTGCTTACAGGCGTTGATAAATATCAACTGTCCCCGTCGATATTTATCAACGCCTGTAAGCAGCTAATGGTCTGGATTTCATTGTAATTTCATTCTTCGAGAGCTGCAAGATCACTGGTGGTATCTGTTCTTTCGGACATGACCGAAAGAACAGATACCATCTTCATAAAGGAAATGGAGTACTCCCAACATGCCTTTGTTCCTTATATTGCTTCTCGGAACTGGAGAAGAAAGCAGCTGTCTAATTTTTGCTTTACCATGCGTACACCGAAGGACACTATATATAACAATATATTGCTGGCAATTCGGCAGCAACATCACCTGCAAACAACATTTCTCGTCGACCCCGTAATAAACGGGCGATTTACCACCAAGTTCAACCACACCACTGAGCCTGCTGTGGTTAAAAAAAGGGGGGGGGGTACGTTTAGCAGCCGTGATATTTCATCTGAAAATGTCGAGTAATACTTATAAAAACTGGAGATGCAATTACCTGGTGTTACCTGGTGTTTAACTAAAACCCCTTTTTACTTTTAAATAAATTTCTTGATATTACTGATTCCAAAATCATCAGCAGGAATTGTGAACATTGCGACCATTGTTATATTTTTATGAAGTTCTGCTTCTGCAGAAATAGCTTCAAAGCGCTGATCAATGCGAAATCTCATAGACAATCGGGGCGCTTCCAGTCAGCCATATTTATACTCGACAAATCGTCGCCAACAATTTACCGGATCGCTTTGGAAATATGAGCGATCAGCCATTCATCGATGGGATCTACTGACAGGCCGTGTGTCGTTTTGATCCGACGTTTTAGGGGGGGGGGGGGGGCGCAACCCTTCACTGCTGGGTGTAACTGCGTTTCACTGGGCGCTGCGGTATTATGCTAGACTAATAAAGCGCTACTTTGGAAAAAAAAAGCTATAAAATTTATCAAAATTACGCACAACCGTTAAGCAGGAAGAGGTATTGTGGCTAAGCGGAAACAGATTTTTTTTTACGGTGGATTTACCATATACAGTGAATCGGTAGCTCAGTGGTAGCCGGCACGGTAGCTCAGCGCGTTCGGTAAGAGGGTTAGGAGGGTTAGTCGCCCTTTTAATAAAAAAAAACTGATTGAAGGGATCAAGGATGAACTTGAGAGAATACCATGAGCACCCGACCCGGGCAAATGCAGCGAACAATAAAAAAGCGGAAAGTGCAAGATTATCGATCCAAAAGGCCTCTGGTACGATTATGGTTCACTACTAAGATTTTTAACTGCCACTTATCACTCCTTTGACCCCTGTCAGTGTTTGTTTGTATGAAAAATGACGAACTGACCCGTGATTCGGAGCCCACGTTTAACTGTTAGTCACAGTCCACCTTTAACTGTTGGTCACCCTACGACAAGCTGGGTAAGTTAGTTCAAAAGTCGGAGGAAGGCAACGGCATACTACGTCCAGCGGGCCCATGCCTTATCAAGCACAGTAGCTCTGAAATCGGCCTTCGAGTTGATAATAGAATCGCTGAAGGACTGGCAGGAAAGAGCATAGTACACATTGTAGTCTTTAACGCCTAGCTGAGATCTGGAGCAAAAAATTTTTGGTCTCTTTGAGCCGTCCAATAATTACATCCTTAAGTAAACCTGAACATGAGAACGCATTGCCACATCCTGTTGCAGGATACCATCTTTTTGAAGATAGCTACACCGCGAACAAGGTTTTTTTGGTATGCCTGAAAGATACAAATTACAACGTACGATAGTAGCCCAGTGTTGGGTTAATCGCTAAATAAAAATTGGTCAGCGGTGTGAAGGTTCAAATGGTTCAAATGGCTCTGAGCACTATGGGACTCAACTGCTGAGGTCATTAGTCCCCTAGAACTTAGAACTAGTTAAAACTACCTAACCTAAGGACATCACACACATCCATGCCCGAGGCAGGATTCGAACCTGCGACCGTAGCGGTCTCGCGGTTCGAGACTGCAGCGCCAGAACCGCGCGGCCACTTCGGCCGGCGCGGTGGGAAGGACTCCCGCTCTCAGAGTTCCTTACATATTCTATAATTAGGTATACAGACAGTTTGTCCATCTCAGGAATCGAGAATCCTGACGATTTTTGCCAGTTATCGACATTGATACTGGTAAGATATCGGTCTGGGGATTCCAAACTTTCCAGAATGTTTTAAAAAAATATTTTTGTTGTGTTACATAATTACAAGTTAACGTCTTCCAGATTTTTTTCTTTTACTTGTGTTGTTAAATCTCATTTCTTGCCAAATTTCATGACTCTAGCCCAGCAGTAAGTACGCTACAGGTTTTAATAAGTATGTTTGCGAGTATCAAAATAAGATATAAATGGTTCTATATTTTAACTTCAATGACTTAGAAGCTTACATTTATTACACAGCCATGGGACCGTAGACCTTAGTATGTGACATCAATTCCAACTTAACAGGTCTGTCTGCCCCTGAGAAAAAGTATTTTAACAGTCAGACAGACGGACAACAAAGTGATTGTGTAATGGTTCCGTTTTTATGTACTGAGGTACGGAATCCTAAAAACAACCAACGTGTTTTCCTGTATATTTGCAGACACCTAAACGACAGTGCGATTAGAGTTTTAATCTACGGAAGATTTAATTTCTGTTTTATTAAATAAGTTATTTAATTCTCGCAGTGCCGTGATTGCAACAATAAAATGCAGTCGAAAATTTTTTTCGTGCTTGAAGATGTGACCACAGGATCCACCATGGCAATACACAAGAAGAGAGCATTTTTGCGACTGACAGTGGTGCTTATCCTTGTAAACGTTAACTCAGGCTGGTTGCGTGATATGCCTTATTTTAGTACATCAGTAATTGCCGGTAATTGTTTCTTTGTTGTTGTTTCATACTGATCGGTTTCAGGAAGTACCGCCATCTTCATATCAGTTAAACAGTTAAAAAATAAATGACAACTGGGTTCTAACCATGTGTTAACAGAGGTAAGATTTTTTCCTATCAAAAGCAATACAAACGCTTTATAACCCCTTCTCATAGTTATACAGTCACTATGAATTTCTCTGTCATATACTAAATTCAAACTTGTATGCTACCGCTTCGTACAAAATTTTTAAAAGAAATCTGAATGGTGCAAAAAGCCCATAGTATTAATGAGTATCCTCTACATGTTCAAAATGGATTTAAAAATACAATCTTGAAATAATTTATACAAAAACGTTCCAGAGGAATAAACACGAAACGTTACAGAGGATTTCCTAGACTGAGAAACATATTTTAGGAAAGGGAAACAGTTAAAGAAGACTTTTTAAGAATGTGTCCTTTCTTCGTTTCCATTAGGCCATCGCAGAAGGAAGCTGTGCGAACAGATCCAAAAATGCGAGACACTGCGTGAAATCTGTAAGTTTTAAATTATAAAAAAAAAAAAAACACAGCGATAGACAGATGGAAAATACAGTCTTCTTCTTCCTCTTGTGCCACGCCCCGCATCTGCGCACGGTCGGCGGGGTTATGAACGGATTTGGTACGGTTAATTTAACGGCTTGCCCGTCGCCCATCCTGTAACCACCCCATTAGAATGTGCGTACCATAACTGTCTTCGTGTAGTGCTATTCATGTGAAAGTGTGCGAAAGTTTTCTAAATGTTTGCGAATCGTGTAACTGAGGCACAATTTGGGCACTAGGCCGGTATACACCTAGCACAGCGATCTTCAAACCTTTCCGCACAAGAGCCAATTTTGACATTGTGGAGCGGTACCTCCAACCGCATGGGTACTGATCTTATTATTAACTGGTAAACTACTTAACACAGTATGTTGTGAGCGCCCAACAGACTATGTATAGTAAGGGCGCGATAAGTTGACCGTCGGCCCCCTACTACCGATCTCTAAAAGTCGGCACCATTCGGAACGCTTCGTGTCTACTCTGTTTCAGGATGCGGCGACACCAAAGTTGTGACACTGTAATTACCTTATAAAGTGTTGTAATGTTGTCTCTGTGAGCAGATGATTAATAGATTTATGCTTCATGGATTTGTACATATACACTACTGGCCATTAAAATTGCTACACCAAGAAGAAATGCAGATGATATACGGGTATTCATTGGACAAATATATTATACTAGAACTGACATGTGATTACATTTTCACGCAATTTGGGTGCATAGATCCTGAGAAATTAGTACCCAGAACAACCACCTGTGGCCGTAATAACGGCCTTGATACTCCTGGGCATTGAGTCAAACAGAGCTTGGATGGCGTGTACAGGTACAGCTGCCCATGCAGCTTCAACACGATACCACAGTTCATCAAGAGTAGTGATTGGCGTATTGTGACGAGCCAGTTTTCAATTGGTGAGAGATTCGGAGAATGTGCTGGCCAGGGCAGCAGACGAACATTTTCTGTATCCAGAAAGGCCCGTACAGGACCTGCAACATGTGGTCGTGCATTATCCTGCTGAAACGTAGGGTTTCGTAGGGATCGAATGAAGGGTAGAGCCACGGGTCGTAACACATCTGAAATGTAACGGGCACTGTTCAAAGTGCCGTCAATGCGAACAAGAGGTGACCGAGATGTGTAACCAATGGCACCCCATAGCATCACGCCGGGTGATACGCCAGTATGGCAATGATGAATACACGCTTCCAATGTGCGTTCACCGCGATGTCACCAAACACGGATGCGACCATCATGATGTTGTAAACAGAACCTGGATTTATCCGAATAATGACGTTTTGCCATTCGTGCACCCAGGTTTGTCGTTGAGTACACCATCGCAGGCGCTCCTGTATGTGATGCAGCGTCAAGGGTAACCGCAGCCATGGTCTCCGTGCTGATAGTCCATGCTGCTGCAAACGTCGTCGAACTGTTCATGCAGATGGTTGTTGTCTTGCAAACGTCCCCATCTGCTGACTCAGGAATCGAGACGTGGCTGCACGATCCGTTACAGCCATGCGGATAAGATGCCTGCCATCTCGACTGCTAGTGATACGACGCTATTGGAATCCAGCACGGCGTTCCGTATTACCCTCCTGAACCCACCGATTCCATATTTGCTAACAGTCATTGGATCTCGACGAACGCGAGCAGCAGTGTCGCGATACGATAAACCCCAACCGCCATAGGCTGCAATCCGACCTTTATCAAAGTCGGAAACGTGATAGGACGCATTTCACCTCCTTACACGAGGCCTCACAACAATGTTTCACCAGGCAACGCCGGTCAATTGCTGTTTGTGTATGAGAAATCGGTTGGAAACTTTCCTCATGTCAGCACGTTGTAGATGTCGCCACCGGCGCCAACCCTGTGTGAATGCTCTGAAAAGCTAATCATATGCATATCACAGCATCTTCTTCCTGACGGTTAAATTTCACGCCTGTAGCACGTCATCTTCGTTTTGTAGCAATTTTAATGGCCAGTAGTGTATTAAAATGCATTATGCAAGACTAGACATGGTCGTAAATGTTTTGAATATCATGTTTCTTTTACTTATTGTGTTCCATTATGATAATGTTCTTTGCTACAAGTAAGTACCACATTTGAAGATGACCATCTCTGTAATGTGTATTCGCGAGTCCATGTCAGTTCTGTTTCAAAATTTATACCGTAGCAGCCGACTGGTACGAGACGGGCATGTCCATGGGTTGTCAGTAGTGGAAGAAAAACAATAAAACACTTCTCCTCTCGCGCCGTCTAAGCCCGCGACGGCCGCACTACGTACTCCTCTGGCCCCGAGGTTGGCGGCCATCTTTACTTACAAGGAGACTGCGCCTACTCGTCGTCACCTTTTTCGTCCAAATTAACGGTATGGCCAGGAATGAAAGTCACAAAAGCGGGAGTTTTAGCAGTCTTGCCGCGGGTCAGGCAAGCCATAAGCCATTTATGTTAGGTAGCTTCCAGGCAGTGGTTGGCGCAGCGGAAAGATCACGGAATGGTAATCTGAGGGTCGTGAGGTCGAGTGTCTATGAGGAAACTTCTTTCTATTTTCAATTTTAACGTTAGATATAGCGTAAATAAACCGAAATAGTGCTTCACATACTGTGTTTATTAATATTTTCATAAAAGACATGAAAAGGAAAGGTGAACGAAAACTTGGGACTGCAAATAAATTTCCAGAAAGCGTTTGCAGGGCGTACAATATATTGTGCATTATTTCAGTTTATTTGCATTGTAAGTAACGTAAAAACTGAAAATAAAAAGAAGTTTGCAATAGGAACTCGACCTCACGGCCCTCAGATTACCGTGGCTCAAATGGCTCTGAGCACTATGGGACTCAACTGCTGTGGTCATAAGTCCCCTAGAACTTAGAACTACTTAAACCTAACTAACCTAAGGACATCACACACATCCATGCCCGAGGCAGGATTCGAACCTGCGACCGTAGCAGTCGCACGGTTCCGGACTGCGCGCCTAGAACCGCGAGACCACCGCGGCCGGCCAGATTACCGTCCTGCATTCTTCCCGCTGCGCCAACCTCTGCCTTAAACTACGCTAACGTAAAAGGCTAACGCCTCATCCGACCCTACATCTACATGGATACTTTGCAAATCACATTTAACTGCCTGGCAGAGGGTTCATCGAACCACCTTCACAATTCTCCATTATTCCAGTCTCGTATAGAGCGCGGAAAGAACGATCACCTATGTCTTTCCGTACGAGCTCTGATTTCTCTTATTTTATCGCGGTGATCGTTTCTCCCTATGTAGGTCGGTGTCGCATTCGGAGGAGAAAGTTGGTGATTGGAATTTCGTGAGAAGATTCCGTCGCAACGAAAAACGCCTTTCTTTTAATGATGTCCATCCTAAATCCTGTATCATTTCTGTGACACTCTCTCCCATATTTCGCGATAATACAAAACGTGCAGCCCTTCTTTGAGCTTTTTCGATGTACTCCGTTAGTCCTATCTGGTAAGGATCCCACACCGCGCAGCAGTATTCTAAAAGAGGACGAACTAGCGTAGTGTAGGCAGTCTCCTTAGTAGGTCTGTTACATTTTCTAAGTGTCCTGTTAATAAACCGCAGTCTTTGGTTAGCCATCCCCACAACATTTTCTGTGTATTGCTTCCAATTTAAGTTGTTCGTAATTGTAACACTAAGGTATTTAGTTGAATTTACGGCTTTTAGATTAGACTGATTTATCGTGTAACCGAAGTTTAACGAATTCCTTTTAGCACTCATGTGGATGACCTCACACTTTTCGTTATTTAGGGTCCACTGCAAATGTTAGCACATTCAGATATCTTTTGTAAACCCTCGGCAAAATGCTGTTTTTTTTTTCTTAGCGACTGGCCATCTGAAGCTGCCACTTCTGTAACTTTTATTTCTGCCCATGTCCCTGTATAAAACATAAATATGGAGGAACTCAGTAATGGCAAATACGTACGTCCCCTTATTAGCTCAAGGCCAATTTCACCAGCTTCAATTAAATTAAGCACATATTATTACTGTTTGTCGGAATATATTTTGTTACTAAGCAGGAAAATTATACCATTAAGAAGCTGTTTTTGGATTCGGCTGAGAACCTAATCTGATTCGGGCAGCAGTTTGGCCCGAGAAACTGCCTAAAAACTACGCCACGCAGGCCGGCACTCCGTCCCTCGTCATTAATCCGCAGGCAGGATTCGATCCGTGGTGGGCGCAATTCCCCATCCTGGCAGATGGGCTTTAACGCGCACAGCTATCCGGGCGGGTACGGAAAACAAAGTCTGTTTTCTAGAAATAAGAATCGCTGATAAGTCCATGCCGGCAAGCATGCTCAGTTTTGATTACAAAAGGCATTATTTCAGTATGAAATGCACCGAATTACTTTGGGATGCATTGGAAAGACTCTTCCGCATTACGAAAGGCGACTGACGTTGGCCTGCCAAGCGACCAGAGGCTTGTCCTCTGCCTGGGGCGTCGTTTGACGACAGTACAGGTGTGACACCTGGACAGAATGTCCATCTTCCGGTCGTTAACGCCGGCTTACGAAACCCTAGCCGCTACTACCGCTTGACGTAACTTCGCAGTCCACCTCATATGTACCTGTTCTAGTCCTCAAACGACATGTAAATCATAGATCGTATCGCTGGTCGATTCTTTCTCCCCTATACAGTTGAATCAAACTTTTTTTTTTTTTTTTTTTTTTTTTTTAGGTTCGGTAAACTGATCTCTGTCATAAGTAACTATAGCTTTTCCAGTTGACAGGACAAGATCGAAAAAAGCTCTACAAGTGTGGTTAGAGGTCAAGATTGTGCTCATTGTGTTCCTCAGTTTTAACAGCATAGTTCACTATGATTTCTTGCGGCCAATAAAAGAGTACTACTTATAATCAATCCGAAAGGAAATGTTCGGACTTGCGGTGAAACAAATCATGGCTTTTGCATCACGATAACGCACCTAATTATACTTCGTTCCGCGTCGTTTGGTCAAAAATAGTACCCGAAAGATGTGACCTTTTTCGTTTACCAAAAATAACGAAAATCTTTAACGGCCATCGTTTTACAAGCGCAGACGAGATTAAAAACGCATCGCTGAGAGAGCCGAAAGCTATTCCAAAGACCGAGCTCTACAGATGTTTTGAGGATTGGAAAAAATAATAGCACACGAGTTTAATACAGAATGGGGACTATTTTGAAGAGGATAGCTCTGACGTAGACGAGTAAATAAAATTGTTTCCAAAAAAGAAAATCTTCCCTAACTTTTTGGAACACACCTTGCATGCAAAAGTGTGTAATAATTAACCCCACCCACTCAACTGCATTGTCTCCCAAATTATTTATGTAGATTACAAATAGCAGAAGGCCTATAACACTTCCTTCGGGAACGTCAGATACAGCTTCTGTTTTTGGAAAAAACTACATTTCGTTTAAGGAGACGATGATTCACTTACTAAAAAGTTTTGTTTATTTCGTTAGACAATCACAACTGGTTTTGACCACAATGTCTATCTTCAGATGCCAAAAGCGGCATTTGGTGAACACATGTTCATCCGTTATCAAACTTGTCTCCGACACCGTTTATGATTGTCTCACAAAAAGTTATTGCGTCAAGAAATAAACAAAACTTTGTCACTTCTGTTTCACTGGATGGTTTCCCGTCAGCTACTACGAACTGTGTCCTTGCTAATAGGAAATCATGATCTCAGCCACACGACTGAGAGAATATCCATAGGCCGCAATTTGATTAGAAGCGGCTTGTCAGGAACGGCGTCAAAAGCCTCCTGGAAATCTAGAAATATGGAATCAACTTGATATCCCCTGTCGATGGTGCGTTGCGTGAATAAAGGTTCAGTTGTGTTTCACAAGAACCATGATTTCTGAATAAGCGCAGACTGTGTGTCAATAGGGCGTTTTCTTGGAAGTACTTCATAACGTTCGAACGTACTATAAGAACCAAAACCTTGGCAGTCAATAATTCAGTAGATTATTTCTGTTTCCTTTCTTGTGTATTGGTGTGCCCTATTCAACTTTCCAGTCCTTAGATACGGAGGACTCCGTGCTTAATTGTACAATATGTGACGAGTTACACCCGATAACGACAATTTTATGACCTGAATATGGTTGGTACCGCCATCGAAACCGGTCGTATCATCATATAGCTTTGCGATTTAGACAGATAAAAAGTTTCATATTTTTTTCAAAATGGCTCTGACTTTTTAAGTCTGCATGTGTAATGAGACAGGGCACAAATTCGATTTGCGACAATAATTTTCTTCTTTGGAGGCTCGTGTAGCTGACGTCACCTGTCCCTGATTGATAAGCTATTGCGGGCCAGAGTCTTACGTTTTACGAGGAAATGCGCTTCCCTGAGATCGGGGGAGGGGGGGGGGGGGGTGAGGGGGAGGGGGAGGGGGCGACTGCGGACAGACTGGATGTGCTTTGGGCCAGGGTAGCTTCCACCAACGTCCGTTGAGAATCAGTGCTCAAGGTCACACGACGGCCGCCCCTACAAGACCCTCGGGTTACATTGAGCCACCACCACACAGGTGGCGTCGATTGAGCACAGCGGCGCTGGTGTGTGGATAAGTCCAGGACGGACAGCTTAGCACCCGTGTTACGACTGCGGTGAGTCAGAACTTAGTCGCCACAGCAGTCGTACTAATCGACCAGCAGCTTTCTAATTAGACCGACGAGGACTGAGCTCTTCGCCATACGTCGCCACTGCTGGCACTACGTACAGCCATTATTTCAACACAAATTCGCGGTCCAAAATTGTTGACAGGAAGGAGAAGAAGCGAAATATCACACAGAATGATTAGGTGCTCGAGAGATATTGTCAAGAATTGTTAGGTAGATGAACTATACGAGAAATAAGAATTGAACGAAATATGTCGACTGCAATATCGATACAACGCGAATTGAAAATGTGAAGGAAAGGGGAAATCTACGACATTATGTAGAAAATATTGGAGATAATCGGTAAGCGGGGGATGATCTTTATAGAATTATGATAGGTTATGAATGTTCCAATTCTTTCTTTAGGATACGAATAGAAACAGTATCTAACACACAGAATACGGGAAGTAACTCGTTTAGGAATAAAGTAGGAAATTTAGGATAACTGTGGAGAACAAAATCGTGTCTAGAGAAATACAGACACAAGGAAGATACAACAACAGCGTATCCCAGGAAAAGAATAAAAAATATTGGAAATTAAGGAACAGTGTAGATAGAAAAGGAACTGAAGTTGGAATGAAGATAACTGATTTCTTGCGGCATCTGCAAAAAGCAACATAATATTCTGACAATGGAATCACAGGAAGCCGCTGGGAAATTTGGCAGGACATCTGGTCGTGTGTAAAGGCCGTTTGTGGCACCAAAGTTGGTGGCCAGTCCCTGGCGAATGAGACAAGAACTGAAATTGAGGGTATCAGAGAAAAAGCTGAAATGCTTAATTCCGTTTTCAAATGTTCCTTTACAAAGGAAAACCCAGGCGAATTGCCCCCATTTTAATCCTCGTACCACTGAAGAGATGAGTGAAATAAGATTAGACTCAGTGGTGTTGAGCAACAGCTGGCAACCAGGTACATGCAGTGTTTCTTGATTTCCGAAAAGCATTTGACTCAGTACCGCACCTACGCTTACTGTTAAAAGTACGATCATATGGGGTATCAAGTGAATTTATGACTGCATTGAGGACTTTTTGGTAGGCAGGACACAGCGTGTTATCTTGGATGGAGAGTCAACATCAGATGTAGAAATAACTTCGGGTGTGCCCCAGGGAAGTGTGTTGGGACCCTTGCTGTTCATGTTGTATATTAATGACCTTGCAGACAATATTAATAGTAAAATCAGGCTTCTTGCAGATGATGCAGTTATCTGTCATGAGGTACTACCTGAGAGAAGCTGCATAAATATTCAATCAAATCTTCATAAGATTTCAGCATGGTACAGAGAGTGACAACTTGCTCTAAATGTTCATAAATGTAAAATTTTGCACTTCAAAAAACGAAAAAACGTAGTATCCTATGACTATAATATCAATGAGTCACTGTTGGAATTGGCCAACTCATACAAACATCTGGGGGTGAAATATGTGCAGGGATATGAAATGGAATGATCACACACACTACTGGCCTTTAAAATTGCTACACCACGAAGATGACGTGCTACAGTCGCGAAATTTAACCGACAGGAAGAAGAAGCTGTGATATGCAAATGATTAGCTTTTCAGAGCATTCAGACAAGGTTGGCGCTGGTGGCGACACCTACAACGTGCTGACATGAGGAAAGTTTCCAACCGATTTCTCATACACAAACAGCAGTTGACCGGCGTTGCCTGATGAAACGTTGTTGTGATGCCTCGTGTAAGGAGGAGTCACGTTTCCGACTCAGATAAAGGTCGGATTGTAGCCTATCACGATTGTGGTTTATAGTATTGCGACATTGCTGCTCGCGTTGGTCGAGATCCAATGACTGTTAGCGGAATATGGAATCGGTGGGTTCAGGAGGGTAATACGGAACGCCGTGCTAGATCCCAACGGCCTCGTATCACTAGCAGTCGAGATGACAGGCATCTTATCCGCATGGCTGTAACGGATCGTGCAGCCACGTCTCGATCCCTGAGTCAACAGATGGGGACGTTTGCAAGACAACAACCATCTGCACGAACAGTTCAAAAAAATGTTCAAATGTGTGTGAAATCGTAGGGGACTTAACTGCTTAGGTCATCAGTCCCTAAGCTTTCACACTACTTAACCTAAATTATCCTAAGGACAAACACACACACCCATGCCCGAGGGAGGACTCGAACCTCCGCCAGGACCAGCCGTACAGTCCATGACTGCAGCGCCTTAGACCGCTCGGCTAAGCACGAACAGTTCGATGACGTTTGCAGCAGCATGGACTATCAGCTCGGAGACCATGGTTGCGGTTACCCTTGACGCTGCAGCAGAGACAGGAGTGTCTGCGATGGTGTACTCAACGACGAACCTGGGTACACGAATGGCAAAACGTCATTTTTTCTCATGAATCCAGGTTCTGTTTACAGCATCATGATGGTCGCATCTGTGATTGGCGACATCGCGGTGAACGCACATTGGAAGCGTGTATTCGTCATCGCCATACTGGCGTATCACCCGGCGTGATGGTATGGGGTGCCATTGGTTACACGTGTCGGTCACCTCTTGTTCGCATTAACGGTACTTTGAACAGTGGACGCTACATTTCAGATGTGTTACGACCCGTGGCTCTACCCTTCATTCGATCCCTACGAAACCCTACATTTCAGCAGGATAATGCACGACCGCATGTTTCAGGTCCTGTACAGGCCTTTCTGGATACAGAAAATGTTCGACTGCTGCCCTGACCAGCACATTCTCCAGATCTCTCAGCAATTAAAAACGTCTGGTCAATGGTGGCCGAGCAACTGGCTCGTCACAATACGCCAGTCATTACTCTTGATGAACTGTGGTATCGTGTTGAAGCTGCATCGGCAACTGTACCAGTACACGCCATCCAAGCTCTGTTTGACTCAATGCCCATGCGTATCAAGTCCGTTATTACGGCCAGAGGTGGTTGTTCTGGGTAGCGATTTCTCAGGATCTATGCACTCAAATTGCGTGAAAATGTAATCACATGTCAGTTCTAGTATAATATATTTGTCCAATGAATACCCGTTTATCATCTGCATTTCTTCTTGGTGTAGCAATTTTAATGGCCAGTAGTGTAGATTCAGTCGTGGGCAAAGCAAATAGTAGACTTACAAATCAGTCGTGCGACCCATCCTAGAATATGCTCAAGTGTGTAGGACCCATACCAGATAGAACTGACAGGGGATATTGAAAGTATACAGAGAAGGGCAACACGAATGGTCACAGGTTTGTTTAATCCGTTGAAGAGTGTCACATAGACACTGAAGGACCTGAAATGGCAGGCTCTTGAAGGAAGACAACGTAAACAATCCCGAGAAAGTCTATTAAGAAAGTTTCAAGAACCTGGTTTAAATGATTACTCCAGGGATATACTACAGCCCCCTACATATCGTCCACATAGGGATTGTGGGGATAAGATTAGAATAATTACTGCACGAACAGAGGCATTCAGTCATTCGCGTGTGGAACAGGAAGAAACCCTAATACGTGGTACAATGGGACGTACGCTTTGACATGCACCTCACGGCGGTTTGTAGAATATAGATGTAGATGTAAATGTGGATGCAGAAATTGATCTCCTCACACATTTAACAATGAGTTTAAGCCGAGCTTTGTGGGCCACTCCTGTATGAATTTTACGGAATGTTGAGCTAAAAGCATCTGTTTGGATTCTCTTTTGTGATGTACTCAGTAGCTTGAACATACATAAATTCCGAGTTTTCTAAACTTTCTCTGGTGTTGAGCGCTTGCGTAGCGCCTATCACTTGGGAAGAAACAGCTGCTTTAGCAGTATAACCGGATGACCAAAAGTGTTTCTCATTCTGTCTTCCTTTTTTCTGTTTTTTTGCTGTTACAAAGAACAGCTTCGGTGCGTGTTCTACGGCCTTTAAGCACTAATGTAGAAACGCATCAACATATCATTACCGTGGCAGCAGCAGTAACCATCGGACTGAGTGTAATTTGTAGCGTGCACAATGCAGTAGTTACGCACTTATCCAACTCACCAGGTCTGGCATCCTGTGACTTTTTCCTGTAGCCTGGAATGAAAAGGGGCACGAGACAAGTGCGTCGATACACGCGGACAAGTGGAGGGGGGGATCCCCTATCTCACAGGGAGAGGAAAAATATAATCGGCTGTATTTCTTTCAAGATAACGATTTAAAAGCTGGTATAATGCAAGTTTTCAATATGTTCGGAACTGTAACTTTTTTATAACTGCTTAGAAGTCGCCATTTGTCTTCAAAAATATTACAAGTACCCCACACCCCCAGGCAAAGCACCCGCCCCTCTGCCCTCTGCAAACTGTCGTGTGGGCGTTCTTGACATATGGCGATATAGAAATCGTGAAACAAAAATCGCTGATAGACGTGAAACTGAGTGTGAACACCAGTGTTTCGCGGAACACCGTTTGGGTAACCGAGCTCTAACAGCATCATCTGTTCACCTGCGCTCCATGTTCGCTATGTATAGATGATGTAGGCAAGTTGCAGCTCCGCTAGTTTGTGACAGTATTGTGCGGCACTGCTTCAGTAACTACATACACCTCGGTTCAGTTGCTTTAGGTTTCCCCAATTTATGCTGTATTTGCGACTTTTTCATTTACAGAAACAAGTGTACAAAACACGTGATTCATTTTTAGGCAAGAAATATAACTTTTTCTTTTCTTTAGTTCTTTTTAGTGAACTGTGATGTTTCAGATATTGTCATATTGTTTGCAGTTGCACTTTTTATACAGTGCATTCAATGTTCATTAATATAACACAAGAGAAGGAAAGAAGATTAGTGGTTACCGCCTCGATGCCTTCGTTGTCATTAAAAACGGAACATTAGCTCAGACGGAAAGGAATGGAAGAAGGAAGTAGCCCTGGTCTATGTAAGAAAGCGTCTCGGTATTCGACAGAACTTAAATTAGGATGACGGAACAAGGGGTACAGCTCCAGTCCTTCCAAAGAGAAGTCCATTGTCATAACTACCACGCTACTTCGTTTGGTCGGAGATTGGGAGATTATACTGCAGATATTTATATGACACTAGCTATTTCTGAGCTGTACACCATTAATGCGTTACAGGTTTCTAGCTTTCTAGCGAGAAAAAAAAGGGGGGGGGGGCAAGGGGTCTTTAGCGATACACAATTCCGCTCTTCAGCCACGAGCATTAAAAAATATATCAAAGGCGAAAACAAATACTATGAAACGGTGAAATGTTTACAGATAGTTTTAAAAACTGTAAAAGGGATGGATTTTTTTTTTGGCGTATGCGCAGAAACATTAAGACTCTTACTTTCTGTTTTTATGTTACATATTTTGACACTCACAAACTCACTCATCAAAACCTATAGGGTACTTCCTGTTGGTCTAGAATCATGAAATTTGGCAAGAATCAAGGTTTCACATTACAAGCAAAGAGAAACAATACGAACATTTCGAATTTGTTATTGCATCAGAGGAAAAACATTTTTTGTTATTTGTTATTCGATTTTGTCTGTCTGTTAAGACTACTTTTTCTCAGGAACGTGTAGACGCATCAAGTGGAAAGTTACGTCAAGTACTAAGGTGTATAGTTCCTTGGCGCTGTAATAAATGTAAGCTTCTAATTCAATGCAATCCAAAGACAGAGCCATTTATGTCTCATATTTTGATACTCACAAACTCACTGATTAAAATCTGTTGACATAGAATCATGATGTTTGTCGAGAAAAAAATTAGAAAATTGATAATTATTACAAATGAAAAAATGTTTCTTTTATCACTTGTTATCCAACTGCAGACTTAAAATCAGAACTTTCTCGAAGGTCTTGGCGTTCCTGGGACCGATATCTTGCCAATATCAGTGTCGATAACAATCAAAAATGGCCGAGATTCTCGATTCCCGGGATGGATGAACTGTCTGTGCGTAGTTAAGTTTATACGGAACCCTCAGAGTCAGAGTGGTACTCGCACCTGACCAATTTTTTAAAATTATAATCAGAGGACTAAAAGATAAAAAACTTCAAAAATACTGTATATACATTTAAAAACACGTCGTAGAAAAGGTGACATTCTTGTAAGAAACAGTACTGCACTTCCACTTAAAAGCAGAATGACATGCATTGGGAGAAGAGGATTTGGGAGAAGAGAGCCCATGCACACAGGGTTTTTTTTCCCTTGTTTTGGTCCATAGTATCACCCATTCAACACATGGAATACTTTTCTGAACACCCTGTGTGTGTGTATACACCAGGTGGCCCACGCACGCCGTCCTCCGTTGACGTTAGTTAATGCGGGATACCACAGACTCCGAAAGGTTTGCCTAAGCAGAACAGTAAAGGGGACTCCACGCCAACAGAGAGGAGACCCTGCTAAACGTAAGACCAGCGCTTGAAAACAAACACTTTACAGTTATAACTGGTTCTATAGCTCGTTGCTAGAAACATTTCTTGCTGTAGGTGGGGTGCCAGGATCGATTCCTGGGCTCGAGGAAGGTGTCTGTGTAGAAGAATGGTGGTCCCTGATCAAAACAATATGCACAAGAGCCAACGCATATTAATTATCTGTTTCAAGGCATATCAACGTATGACAGGTAATTTATTAACATCACATAATGCAGCAATTCGTGCTTCACAATTGGCAGTATTACATAAATGCTATCATATCTTTGATTGCAATAAAGAACAATGAATATAATATCATAAATGATATTCCTTTAAAGCTATCTTGCAGACTGACAGATCTTTATAATTGCATTATTCATTATACAAATGTTCAAATGAATGTCAGCCTTGATGATGCGCCTCTCGATATTAGCATGGATACCTCTCAACATTTCTGCAAATACTGGAGTGCAGACATGACGTATTTGTTCTGTTAACATACATTTGGATTTTCCGGTTCCGTTTCGTAAACCCTGGCTTTGATATAATCACATAAAAAAAATCAAAGGGCGTTAAATCATGCGGTCTCGCTGACCATCGAATGCAACCACCACGACTTATCCACCGTTTGCGGTACACAATGTTGAGACATTCCCTAACCCCTCTACAATAATGGGGTGATGCACCATCGTGCTGAGACCAGTACCTCACAGCTAGGATTTGCCCAAGATTCGGCTAATTCTGTAGGACTTGCAAATACAGCCGAACAGTTAGTCTGGGAGCCAAATAAACTGGTCCAGTAATGTGGTCTCCTAGAACGCCGCACCACAGTTTACCACCCCACAATAATGTACGAGGTGCATTCAAGTTCTAAGGCCTCTGATTTTTTTTCTCCGGACTGGAAAGAGATAGAAACATGCGCATTGTTTTAAAATGAGACCGCGTTCATTGTCAATACGTCCCAGAGATGACAGCACCGTACGGCAGATGGAATTTTACCGCCAGCGGCGAGAATGAGAACTGTTTTAAATGCTTAAAATGGCGACGTTTTCCTTACTTGAACAGCGTGCAATCATTCGTTTTCTGAATTTGCGTGGTGTGAAACCAATTGAAATTCATCGACAGTTGAAGGAGACATGTGGTGATGGAGTTATGGATGTGTCGAAAGTGCGTTTGTGGGTGCGACAGTTTAATGAAGGCAGAACATCGTGTGACAACAAACCGAAACAACCTCGGGCTCGCACAAGCCGGTCTGACGACATGATCGAGAAAGTGGAGAGAATTGTTTTGGGGGATCGTCGAATGACTGTTGAATAGATTGCCTCCAGAGTTGGCATTTCTATGGGTTCTGTGCACACAGTCCTGCATGTCGACCTGAAAATGCGAAAAGTGTCATCCAGGAGGGTGCCACGAATGCTGACGGACGACCACATGGCTGCCCGTGTGGCATGTTGCCAAGCAATGTTGACGTACAACGACAGCATGAATGGGACTTTCTTTTCGTCAGTTGTGACAATGGATGAGACGTGGATGCCATTTTTCAATCCAGAAACAAAGCGCCAATCAGCTCAATTGAAGCACACAGATTCACCGCCACCAAAAAAATTTCAGGTAACCGCCAGTGCTGAAAAAGTGATGGTGTCCATGTTCTGGGACAGCGAGGGCGTAATCCTTACCCATTGCGTTCCAAAGGGCACTACGGTAACAGGTGCATCCTACGAAAATGTTTTGAAGAACAAATTCCTTCCTGCACTGCAACAAAAACGTCCAGGAAGGGCTGCGTGTGTGCTGTTTCCGCAAGACAACGCACCCGCACGTCGAGCTAACGTTACGCAACAGTTTCTTCGTCATAACAACTTTGAAATGATTCCTCATGCTCCCTACTCACCTAACCTGGCTCCTAGTGACTTTTGGCTTTTTCCAACAATGAAAGACACTCTCCGTGGCCGCACATTCACCAGCTGTGCTGCTATTGCCTCACCGATTTTCCAGTGGTCAAAACAGACTCCTAAAGAAGCCTTCGCCGCTGCCATGGAATCATGGCGTCAGCGTTGTGAAAAATGTGTACGTCTGCAGGGCGATTACGTCGAGAAGTAACGCCAGTTTCATCGATTTAGGGTGAGTAGTTAATTAGAAAAAAAATCGGAGGCCTTAGAACTTGAATGCACCTCGTAGATTGTGTCTATTAGCAGTGGCGTCATTGGCGAAAATCTGTCTGATGACATCCAGATTTACCGCTACTTTATGTACGAGACATCTAGAAAACGATAACCGATTTTGTAAATCGTATCCACATAGTTCTGCGGCTCTTTTCTTTGTCCTAATTACGATGAGAAATAGATATTGTTGGGCGATATCTAGTGACTTTCATAATATTAATAATAATGACAGTATTATTATTATTATTATTATTGTAGGTACAAATAACACTGCAACCCCAAAGCAATAGCACGATAACACTTCCGTTTATACTATATCGTACGTACGGTTTCTTTTCATTTCAGCTACGCTTACCACCGAGCGAGGTGGTGCAGTGGTTAGCACACTGGACTCGCATTCGGGAGGACGATGATTCAAACCCGCGTCCGGCCATCCTGATTTAGGTTTTCCGTGATTTCCCTAAATCTCTTCAAGCAAATGTCAAGATGGTTCCTTTGAAAGGGCACGGCCGACTTACTTCCCCATCCTTCCCTAGTCCGAGCTTGTATTCCGTCTCTAATGACGTCGCTGTCGACGGGACGTTAAACACTAATCTCCTCCTTTATGCTTACCGTGCGCGGGATGTGCTCCAGAATACTCAACAACATTCCAAGCAACATCGGATGCGTCGCGGTTTGGTCTTTCTACGACACGTTGTACCTGGAAAGCTCCTTTGGTTCTTAAACACATCCCTGTACGTCTAAAAACATACGCAGAAGGTAGACGTCGCGTTGGAAAGCGTTGTGAGTACAGCTTTCGGACCTCAGCAGCACTGCGATCCATCTCCTCATAGATCAATATCATATAGGTGTAGTCTTTGCTAGAGGCACATTGCACTTGTTACCTGTTTGACTGTAACACCTGACTCTGATTACAGACGGCCATGCGACGTTATCGAAGCGGAACGAGGAGGAAAACGGACGCAGATGGTGGCACAGCTACGTCGAGGTTTGCTTGTACGACCGTCGTCCAATCGCTAATGCCCCACATTTTTTTTCTCAGAACATATTTATTGTTAAGAGTCAGAACTTGGTGACAATATACATCAACATGTCTTGTCCATGTCCTATTTTTTTTACGTAATCTCCATTACGTTCTATGGCCGGGCGCCAACGTTGTGGAAGAGCATGCATTCCCTGCTGGTAAAAGCTCTTGTCCTGTAGGCGTAGCTATGTTTTCACGGTATGACTGACACTCTCGTCATCTTCAAAGTGTTTTCCCCACAGCGAATCTTTAAGTGGCCCAAAGAGAAGCAAGTCAGAGGGTGTCAGGTCTGAACTGTAGGGTGGATGAGGCAATGATGGCCAACCCAATTTGGCGATGTGTTCACGGGTTCTCAGACTTGTGTGTGGGCGTGCATTATCGTGTTGGAGCAAGATTTATGCCGGATTCTTGTCCGATCGGTTACTGAGTTTATTCTGAGTCTTCACGTATGCCTCTGAACTGATGGTTGACCTTCTTGGAATCACATCCACGAGAATGACGCCATCAGAATCCCAGAAGACTGTCACCATCATATTTCCAGCAGAGGGGGTTGTCTTGAATTTCTTCTTCTGTGATGAATGAGGATGATGCCACTCCATGCACTGCCTTTTTGTTTCTGGCGCAAAGTGGTGCACCCAGATTTCGTCCACCGTAACAATCGGTGACAGAAAGGGCTCTCCGTTGGTCTCAAAACGCTCGCAACAGTTCACATGAAATGGCCTTTCTCTGAATCTTGTGGTCCGCTGTGAGCACCTTCTTGAATATCCGAGAGTCTCGATCATTGTAGACGCACTTCCAATGCTGACCGACAACTGTAGAGCCAAGTGTGGAGTTTTGATGCGCCGGTCGACACAAATAATGGCATCCGCACGATTCAGCATGTCTGGAGCAGTGGCTGTGACAGGACGTCCCGAGCATGGTTGATCATGGAGCTCTGTTTCGTCATTTCCTGAGGCTGTAACTTTCTTTACCCATCGCCCCACTGTACTACTACCAACTTCAGCATCGCCATACACTACACAGAAGCGTTTATGGATGTTCACCACGGTTTCTTTTCATGCACACAAGAATTAAATAACAGCACACTGCTTGTAACGTGAGTCGTATGTAGATGCCACTTTGATCCTGTACTACGGCTCTGCCATCTGCCAGAACGGTTCGAAACTTCATCGGCGCACAGAACAAACATCAAATGTGAAGCACCAACAATGACGTTTGTCTATGCACATTAATCATCATCATCATCATTTAAGACTGATTATGCCTTTCAGCGTTCAATCTGGAGCATAGCCCCCTTATAAAATTCCTCCATGATCCCCTATTCAGTGCTAACATTGGTGCCTCTTCTGATGTTAAACCTGTTACCTCAAAATCATTCTTAACCGAATCCAGGTACCTTTTCCTTGGTCTGCCCCGACTCCTCCTACCCTCTACTGCTGAACCCATGAGTCTCTTGGGTAACCTTGCTTCTCCCATGCGTGTAACATGACCCCACCATCTAAGCCTGTTCATCCTGACTGCTACATCTATAGAGTTCATTCCCAGTTTTTCTTTGATTTCCTCATTGTGGACACCCTCCTGCCATTGTTCCCATCTACTAGTACCTGCAATCATCCTAGCTACTTTCATATCCGTAACCTCAACCTTGTTGATAAGGTAACCTGAATCCACCCAGCATTCGCTCCCATACAACAAAGTTGGTCGAAAGATTGAACGGTGCACAGATAACTTAGTCTTGGTACTGACTTCCTGCTTGCAGAAGACAGTAGATCGTAGCTGAGCGCTCACTGCATTAGCTTTGCTACACCTCGCTTCCAGTTCTTTCACTATGTTGCCATCCTGTGAGAATATGCATCCTAAGTACTTGAAGCCGTCCATCTGTTCTAACTTTGTTCCTCCTATTTGGCACTCAATCCGTTTATATTTCTTTCCCACTGACATTACTTTCGTTTTGGAGATGCTAATCTTCATACCATAGTCCTTACATTTCTGATCTAGCTCTGAAATATTACTTTGCAAACTTTCAATCGAATCTGCCATCACAACTAAGTCATCCGCATATGCAAGACTGCTTATTTTGTGTTCACATATCTTGATCTCACCCAGCCAGTCTATTGTTTTCAACATATGATCCATAAATAATATGAACAACAGTGGAGACAGGTTGCAGCCTTGTCTTACCCCTGAGACTACTCTGAACCATGAACTCAATTTACCGTCAACTCTAACTGCTGCCTGACTATCCATGTAAAGACCTTTAATTGCTTGCAAAAGTTTGCCTCCTATTCCATAATCTCGTAGAACAGACAATAACTTCCTCCTAGGGGGGTAATATGCCTTTTCTAGATCTATAAAGCATAGATACAGTTCCCTGTTCCACTCATAACACTTCTCCACTATTTGCCTTAAGCTAAAGATCTGGTCCTGACAACCTTTAAGAGGCCTAAACCCACACTGATTTTCATCCAATTGGTCCTCAACTAATACTCGCACTTTCCTTTCAACAATACCTCAGAAGATTTTACCCACAACGCTGATTAAAGAGATACCTCTGTGGTTGTTACAATCTTTTCTGTTTCCATGTTTAAAGACTGGTGTGATTACTGCTTTTGTCCAGTTTGATGGAACCTGTCCCGACTCCCAGGCCATTTCAATTATCCTGTGTAGCCATTTAAGACCTGACATTCCACTGTATTTGATGAGTTCCGACTTAATTTCATCCACCCCAGCTGCTTTATTGCACTGCAATCTATTGACCATTTTCTCCACTTCCTCAAATGTGATCCTATTTCCATCATCATTCGTATCCCATTCTACCTCGAAATCTGAAACATTGCGGATCGTATTTTCACCTACATTGAGCAACTCTTCGAAATATTTCCTCCATCTGCCCAAGGCATCCACAGGATTCACGAGCAGTTTTCCTGACCTGTCCAAAATACTTGTCATTTCCTTCTTACCTCCCTTTCGAAGACTGCTAATTAAACTCCAGAATGGTTTTCCAGCAGCTTGACCCATAGTCTCCAACCTGTTTCCAAAGTCTTCCCAAGATTTCTTCTTGGATGCTGCAATTATCTGTTTGGCTTTGTTTCTTTCTTCAACATAACTTTCTCTGTCTACCTTAGTATGTAGCCATTTTTGTACGCCTTCTTTTTCCTTTTACAGGCTGCCTTGACTGTGTCATTCCACCAAGCTGTTTGCTTCATCCTACTTTTACACACTACTGTTCCAAGACATTCTGTAGCCACTTCTAGTACTGTGTCCCTGTAGCTTGTCCATTCCTTTTCCAATGACTGTAACTGACTACATTCAACTAAGTGGTACCTTTCTGAGATCGCTGTTATGTACTTGTGCCTGATTTCCTTATCCTGAAGTTTCTCCACTCTTATCCTCCTACATATGGACCTGACCCCCTGCACTTTCGGCCTCACAATCCCAATTTCACTGCAAATTAAATAATGATCAGTGTCATCAAAGAATCCCCTGTATACACGTGTGTCCCTCACAGCCTTCCTGAATTCCTGATCTGTTATTATATAGCCAATGACAGATCTGGTTCCCCTGCCTTCCCAAGTATACCGGTGAATGTTCTTATGTTTAAAAAAGGAGTTTGTGATTACTAAGCCCATACTGGCACAGAAATCCAAGAGTTGTTTCCCGTTCCTGTTGGCCTCCATATCCTCTCCAAATTTACCCATAACCTTTTCATACCCTTCTGTTCGATTTCCAGTCCTGGCATTAAAATCGCCCATGAGCAGAACACTGTCCTTGTCCTTTACTCTAACAACTACATCACTGAGTGCCTCATAAAAACTACCCATCTTATCTTGATCTGTCCCTTCACAATGCGAATATACTGACACAATCCTAATTTTCTTGCTAGACAATGTCAAATCTATCCACATCAGTCGTTCGTTTACGTACCTTACTGCAACTACGCTGGGTTCCATTTCTTTCCTGATGTAAAGCCCTACACCCCATTGTGCTATTCCTGCTTTGACTCCTGACAGGTAGACCTTGTATTCTCCCACTTCCATATTAATGGCTTTTTTTTAAAATGAGGTGCATTAATTAATGAACGACACTCGTACGTGGACGTCTCCTTTGGATAGCAGTGACATACTACTACTACTACTACTACTACTACAATGTGATCAGGCCCAGTGGACCGCACGCTTCTACAAGTTTCCTCCTCCACTGTATTCCGTCCATTGCTGCTATCCGCCATCTGTCCACATCTATTGACACTTGGTTTAAATCTTCATGGAGGCCATCCCTCCAATGCTTCTTGGGTCTCCCTGGGGGTCTCCGTCCTGTAGGTGTGAAGTCCAGGAGCTTCCGAGGCCATCTGTGTTCTATATGGTTGTGAGACATGGAGTATGTGGAAACAGGACTTCCATAAGCTCCTCGTTTTTGAGAGAAGAGTGCTTCGGAAGATCTTCGGTCCGGTTCTGGATGTAGATACAGGGGAATGGAGGATCAGATACAACCAAGAGCTTGAGGAACTATACCAGCAGCCCAACATAGCAGGAACTGTCAAAGGCAAGCAGTGACATATACGCATATTAATATATGCGGGAAACATAAAACTACAGAGGAAGGCTTGCGCAGCTACGTGGTATACAAATGGCTATTCTTAAGAGAGACAATCGTAATTTTCTCCCAAATTAGACTAGTGCGGTATCGGTTTTATCGATGTGTATTAACAAGGACATTAAACCACGAAGAATAACTACACTACTGGCCATTAAAACTGCTACACAAAGAAGAAATGCAGATGATAAACAAGTATTCATTGGACAAATATATTATACTAGAACTGACATGTGATTACATTTTCACGCAATTTGGGTGCATAGATCCTGAGAAATCGCTACCCAGAACAACCACCTGTGGCCGTAATAATGGCCTTGATACGCGTGGGCATTGAATCAAACATAGTTTGGATGGCGTGTACAGGTACAGCTGCCCATGCAGCTTCAACGCGATACCGCAGTTCATCAAGAGTAGTGACAGGCGTATTGTGACGAGCCAGTTGCTCGGACACCATTGACCAGACGTTTTCAGTTGGTGAGAGGTCTGGAGAATGTGCTGGCCAGGGCAGCAGGCGAACATTTTCTGTATCCAGAAAGGCCCGTACAGGATCTACAACATGCGGTCGTGCATTATCCTGCTGAAATGTAGGGTTTCGCAGGGATCGAATGAAGGGTAGAGCCACGGGTCGTAACACATCTGAAATGTAACGGCCACTGTTCAAAGTGCCGTCAATGGGAACAAGAGGTGACCGAGACGTGTAACCAATGGCACTCCATACCATCACGCCCGGTGATACGCCAGTATGGCTACGACGAATACACGCTTGCAATGTGCGTTCACCGTGATGTCGCCAAACACGGATTCATCCGAAAAAATGACGCAGGCGCTCCTGTCTGTGATGCAGTACAAGTTAACAGCAGCCATGGTCTCCGAGCTGATAGTCCATGCTGCTGCAAACGTCGTCAAACTGTTCGTGCAGATGGTTGTTGTCTTGAAAACGTCCCCACCTGTTGACTCAGGGATCGAGACGTGGCTGCACGATCCGTTACAGCCATGCGGATAAGATGCCTGTCATCTCGACTGCTAGTGATACGAGGCCGTTGAGATCCAGCACGGCAATCCGTATTACCCTCCTGAACCCACCGATTCCATATTCTGCTAAAAGTCATCGGATCTCGACCAACGAGAGCAACAATGTCGCGATACGATAAACTGCAATCGCGATAGGTCACAATCCGACCTTTATCAAAGTCGGAAACGTGATGGTACGCATTTCTCCTCCTTACACGAGGCCTCACAACAACGTTTCACCAGGCAACGCCGGTCAGCTGCTGTTTGTGTATGAGAAATCGGTTGGAAACTCTCCTCATGTCAGCACGTTGTAGGTGTCGCCACCGGCGCCAACCTTGTGTGAATACTCTGAAAAGCTAATGATTTGCATATCACAGCATCTTCTTCCTGACGGTTAAATTTCGCGTCTGTAGCACGTCATCTTCGTGGTGTAGCAATTTTAATGGCCAGTAGTGTAGTAGCGACTGGGTAGCGCCTTAACTCTCGCTGACTGCTTTCGCCACGCAGCAGCGCTGCTCACGCGCTGCTGAAGTACCGGTTATTCTTCATGGCTTAATATTCCATGTTAAAACATATCATTAAAACGGATATCGCGCTAGACTAATATGGGACCGCTGTGTCGAATGGTCACGCAGAATTTGGCTTTAAAATATTTTTGTTCGTAACGGGAAACAATTCGAAGCTTTCCTTCGACAAAGGGCGTCGCATGAATGACGTGACGAGCAGTATTTATTTTCGCTGACTCCAGCATACATCGACAAATCTTAGGGGGAACACTGTGTCAGTAAAATGGTTGCTGCCAGCTTGCCCCAAATTCGACGTGGAGGGGAATGAAATTATCAATTAAAAGACGTCTTGGACATCCGTGTGCTGAATCGATCATATAGTTGTTTTCTATGAAGGATAGCATGGGTTGATTATTGAAAGGGCAGTATTGTGGTTAGCGCAGGAAGCGATAACACGCTGCTGTAACACCGCGCGACGCTTATCAGGAAGTCTAGACTTGTTGCGAAAGTAGTCGCTAGATGCCAGCAGTAAACAAATCACGAGCCAGATTTTGATGATGGGTATGAGCGGTGCCTAGGGACACAATTCTTGCGATTAAGACATTTTGACAGGTTCCCTGCGGATGTGCGTGAAGGTGTCTATTGAGGCAGCCATCGCGTTGACAGATTATGGACGATTCGCTTACTCGTAAGCCACCGAATTAGGAATATTGGACTCGCATTCGATTTACGATTTCAGTGGTTATCCTAAAACACTTAAGGCAAATAAAAGAATGGTTCCTCAGAAAAGCTCATGACAGAATTCCTTCCTCAACTTTCTGCTATCAAATCTTGTAATTCGTCTCAAATGACCTCATTGCCGACGGGGCGCTAAACTCTCGTCTCCTTTCCTTAGACTCGTTGGCTGTTTGCAAACACCAACGGCGAACGGATACACGCTCGAAATGTCGCTTCATTCGAGTAGTCTCTACAGCTGTAAGAAGTGAAGGCGTAGATGATGCGACGTTTCTTCTGGCCAAAGGGCCTACAATACAGTTTCATACTGCCTCCTAGTAAACGAAAGACGTGCATACGGCATATCTTCGTTACTTTTTACATACACTATCTGACATTTTCAGACCACAGAGAGATCTTCAAGTGTTTCCATCACAAAATATATGAGTGGCTTACGCGCTATTAAATGTGATTAGCGTGTTACTTGTAAATCGCTGTGGTGAGGATAATTCAGTATGAGCCTTCAGGCTAAAACTCATTCGTAGTGTTTTTAAAGCGTAATAAAGAAATATTTTAGTAGCTGGAATGATTTCCGTTAGCAAAATTTTCTGCTTCAAATAGAGCTCAGTCCTTCTCTGTGAGAAGCGAAAGGCAGTCGGCAGGCCTCAGAAAAATGTGATTACGATCGCTACTATTCAGGGAAGGACGACAAAGTTTTACCACGCCTGTCGCGTCATGAGAAAGTCGTTGCTCAACGCAGGAAAAGTTGCATCTGACCAACACGCAATAAACTGGTATAATGTATTGTGCGTAAACAGGCGATAAGACCCAACATCACTGGCACTGTTTGCTTACGCCAACGCTTTCCCTGTCACTGGAATTAGGCTCGCAGTTGTCAGGCATCTGGGAGTAACTATCCGGAACGATTTGAAAATGAAGCGGTAACGCCGGAAATGCGTAGAAAGAGGTGATAACTCGATAGTTTAGTTACTTATTTGATAAGATAAAATGTAATGGACAAACTTTGAGTGTCTACCAGTCAAATTAATCGAAGTTTGAAGACATCGGGAGGGCGTTTTAATTGTATTTCCTTGATGTCTATGTAAAGCTATTGCTTTTTAAAAATCCGGGTCGTTTACTCGGCTGGACGGGAAATTATTTACACCGCTCAAATCCCCTACTCAGAGCCATTATATAAGATATTAACAGGGAGTAAAGTGGTGCAAAATGTCCACAGAAAATTACATCCCACAGACAAGAAACAATTCTGTCATGCATTTTGCATCAGACGTTTGGTATTATCTGCTTATCAAGATTTTTTTCGGGGTGATTCGGAGAGGTGAACAGTGGACTTCTGAGTACTGATATGGAAAAACATGCGTTAGCATCATAGCCTGAATCCAGCGAAATTGGCGTGTAACAGGAAGATAACGACATCAGTCGTGTTTTGGTTTTTTAATTCCTTTTTACTCTCAAGGGCTCGAGAAATAAACTGAAGTTCATCTGAAAAAATCAAGTTAGATAAATTCAATGAACCATTTCTAATTGGGCTGTTTAATTAGAATAAATGCTTTATACTGCGCTACTTGGTAGTTGCGAATACATCCACAGTGATCTTGTCAATGACCAAGGGTCAAAATACACGTACAAAATAACGCCTCCCGTAACTTCAAGTACGGTTCGTTCATCCATAGGTGCACACAACTTCGTAACATAGACCACCAAACCACGCGTATGCTAGTTGTGATATTCATACCCACATGTGATCAGCACGACTTTTCCGTTTGTAGTAGGTAGAGACTGAAAAATTGACTAGCGGTGTTGACTGAATTGCCAGCCAGCTGTTCTTTAAAAGTTGCTTCATAAGGCTAGTGTACGGCGAATAGGTTTCACGGGCCACTATGGAGCCGAAAGTGATACAAATTTAAGACGTGGTTGGAAGGGCAATAATTATAAATAACAGTAATGAATATCAAGAGTTCAAATGGCTCTGAGCACTATGGGACTCAACTACTGAGGTCATTAGTCCCCTAGAACTTAGAACTAGTTAAACCTAACTAACCTAAGGACATCACAAACATCCATGCCCGAGGCAGGATTCGAACCTGCGACCGTAGCGGTCTTGCGGTTCCAGACTGCAGCGCCTTTAACCGCACGGCCACTTCGGCCGGCGAATATCAAGAGCTCAGATAGAAAACCAGTACTAAGCAAAAAAGGGAAAACAAAGGTGGAGTGAGTTTATGGAGAGTCTAAACAAGGGAGATGAACTTGAAGGCAGTCATAGAAATGAAAGAGAACGTAGATGAAGATGAGTTGGGGGATATGTTGCAGCGAGAGGAATTTGACACAGCACTGAAAGATCTAAGTCTCCAGGGAGTATACGACATCCCATCAGAACTACTGATAACCTTGCGAGAGTCAGCTATGGCAAAACTATTCCATCTGCTGTTCTTCACGAAGAACTTAATAATTCCAGCTCCAAAGCAAGCAATTGCTGACAGGTATGAATATGAGCGAACTATGAGTTTAATAAGTTATGATTGCAAAATTCTAATACGAATTCTTTACAGAAGAGTGGAAAACTGGTAGAAGCCGACCTCGGGGAAGATCAGTTTGGATTCCGAGTAGGAACATACGAGACAATAGTGAACCTACAATTTCTCTCAGAAGACAGGCTAAGGAAAGCTAATCCTATGTTTATAGCATCTATAGGCTTGGAGAAGGCTTTTGACAATGTTGACTGAAATACATTCTTTGAAATTCTGGAGGTGGTAGGAATAAAATACAGGGACCGAAAGGCTGTTTACAATTTGTACAGAAACCAGATGGCAGTTATACGAGTCGAGAGGCATGTGGTTGAGAAGGGCGTGAGACAGCGTTGTAACCTATCTCTGATATTATTCATTCTGTACTTTGAGCAAGCTGTAAAGGAAATCAAAGAAACATTTGGAATAGGAATTACAGTCCAAAGAGACACTGTAATTCTGTCAGAGACAGCAAAGGACTTGGAAGAGCAATTGAACGGAATGGGCAGTGTCTTGAAATGAGGATAAAAGATGAACAACAACAAAAGCAAAACAAAGATAATGGAATGTAATCAATTAAATCGGGCGATGATGAGGGGATTAAATTAGGAAACGATAGACTTAAAATAGTATATGAGTTTTGGTATTTGGGCAGCAAAATAACTGATGATGGCTAAAGTAGAGAGGATGTAAAATGTAGACTGGCTACGGCAAGAAAAGCGTTTCTGAAGAAGAGATATTTGTTAACATAGAATACAGATTTAAGTGTTATGAAGTCTCATCTGAAAATATTTCTGTGGAGTGTAGCCATGTATGGAAGTGAAACATGGATGATAAACAGTTTAGACAAGAGGAGAATGGAAGTGTTTGAAATGTGGTGCTACAGAGGAATGCTGGAAGTTAGATGGGTAGATCATGCAACAAATGAGGAGTTACTGAACAGAATTGGCGAAAAAAGGATCTGTGGGACAATCTGACTAGAAGAAGGAATCAGTTGATGGAACATATTGTGAGACATTAACGGACCACCAGTTAAGTATTTTAGGGAAGTGTGGAGGGTAAAATTTGTTAAGGAGAGCAAGAGACGAAGTCAGTAAGCAGATTGAGAAGGATGTAAGTTGCATTAGTTATCGGAGATGAATTGGCTTGGACAGGATAGAGTAGCATGGAGAGCTGTACGGAACCAGTCTTCGGACTGAAGACCACAACAACAACAAGAGCAAAAGCGAGGAGGCGGAGGAAGAGCGAATCCGTTGTGCCAACAGGGAATTTAGAGTTGACACGGCACTAGAGTAGAATATAACTGAAAAACAGAACATTTAGGCCTTGGTTTCACTGTACGTATTGACCACGAATGTGTGAACCCGGAAAGTATCTCTGTTAGCTGAAACAGCAAATGTACGGTTCTATTTCGCTAGGCTACGTCATGGTAAATAGTGAACGATTCCATGTGTTAGTGCTGCGTCACCTTGCGAGAGCCTCGGGTTCTGTACAGCGGTGACTCCCCCCACCCTCCCCCGACGCCGACGGGTAGGCTGGCTGGTCGACGAGGCTTATCGCCGGTTTGGTTGCGTCAATCCGGCAAGCGGTTAATAGTCGCGGTTCCACGTTCTGAGGTGGCCAGTGCCGTGCTCTGCTACTGTTTTCCTTCAGCTTCCTGCTTGCTTTCGCCAGTACTGTTGTTGCAGAAACGTATAATACGAGTATATTCTGTACTTGACTTAATTCTTGGTGTTTGTTGGACAGTATAAACGATGTCTAGTAGAATGGTATAAGATAATTTACTAAAAGTGGCGTCCTTCGGCAGCTACAATCATTTCGCACAGTGCGGGTAACAAATGGATTCCGTAATTTTTTTTAAAAAAGAAGACAAAAACAGTCTTTTGAGGTGATGCCTCACTGGGCCTGATTTCTAGATCATTAAGACATGTCAAGTGTGGTTCAGAGTGGACGTGCTTGCTTGGACTGAAACAAATGGTTATCGGAAGGAGCGATGTGCTGTGAATGTGTTGGGTGGGGCTAGCCTCCCATCGAAGTCCCTTCGAGGTTTTCTTCGCTCCACTCCGAAGCGACACGCGGATCTGAAAGCCTAATATTCTTACTGTTAAATGGGTCTTGTGTCGCTGTCCGCTAAGATGCTCTAGTGTAACTACTGCCATCTCTTCATCAACAGTGAGAATTAATAAAAGCTCTCAGTAGCAACTGATGTGCACCTAAGGATGTTTCTTGCGACTTAAAAAAAAGTTACTGAAAAAGGAAAAGATATATGGCAATGTAGATAGTTACGTATTCTAGGTATATTCACACCCTTTGGGCACCATATAATACAGAGTGTTTTGTCTTAAATCAAACTGTTCCGTATGATGTATGTGTGCAGAGTGTGGTTACATGATAGTGATGAACTGTAAATGTCGTTTAGCAAAGTTGGTTGCGATATCCCATGCAGAGGACTCAGCCGCCTGTCGGAAATGTTGTTCCTCCTCCGTGCTCAATACTCATTTCTTTGCGGTTAGGTGAGAGTTGTGTCGTTGAAACAACTGGTAGGTGATAAGCTGTTGGACGTCCATGCCTCAACGTGGAGTTAAGAAGCTTGCCCGCTCTGTAAAGCTGATAGGCAGCAAACTGTGGCAGATCTATGATTTGATGACAAAGAGAGAGAGAAAAAAAAAGAGAAGGAGGGAGAGTGAGAGAGAGAGAGAGAGAGAGAGAGAGAGAGAGAACGTGTCTCCTTCCAACAGATTGTGCGCACGGATTTGGGACGTAGCCCAAGAGAATGGGAGACGGTCTGGCAATGAAGAGTGTTACGTCATTACTCTCTTTCGCTTTCAAGCTGTGGTGTGGCAAATTTCTTCCACTCAAGCGGTTCACAAGAACTCTTTCTCCGTTTCAACAACCGGTGACTTAAGCTACTGCGCCAGATACAGCTAGCTTTGACGAATCACTATACGGAACTGAAGTCACTCATTTCAAAGTGAGATGTGTCTCAATATATTCTTAAGTTGCCTGTGAAAAGCACATAATACAGAAAGGAATCGACCTCTGCAAACTTCCGGTGGCAGTTCGCGGATGTTGACTGATCTCCGATACCGTGACGCAGAGACTTCGATGTCGACGAGGATGAGTTTCAAGTTCACGTCGAAAAGATGGTCATTTGGGGATAGTGTACTAGTACAGTTAGACAAAGTTCCAAAGTTACATTATAAAAAACAGTGTCTTAGTGACATAATATTTATTTAGTCAAGATGGTAATAAAGTATTTATTTTTGTTTACAGTAACTGGTTTCCGTCTACGTGACATCTTCAGACCAGAGGCTTAGAAGACGTGAGGAGCCTGTAGACGGAGCCGCTGTGAGAACCTGCCATCAGCTGCTCAAGTGAAACCGGTTACAGGAATAAAAAATAAATAATTTATAACTCTCTAGAAAACTGTTTTTGTTAAAGCATAAATTTTTAAACTACGCACCTACGCGAGGCTGGTAAATTTTTATGTCTGATGATGGCTGCAAAGCCGAAACCATTATTCACTTTTAATAAATTATATGTGACCAACTCATTGACATTTATAATCTTCTCCGATACGAAAAGTCACTGGTCTCCTTAGGACGTACAAACGGCCTCACTTCGCGTCAAAAATTTTATACGAGTAACGAAATACTCCAGAGAACATTTCCTAACGACCTGCTTGTCGATGGTCAAAAGTAGTGTGAAAAGCTTGTAAGGGTGTTGCAGGGTAGGTTGTGTTGAGAAATAACTTTTTAAGAAAAAAATTCGATACGTTGCGCCATTTCCGAGTTAACTGGCATCGAATTTAGCCAATAAGGCCCATGCGAGCGCAAATCCAACTGACCCGACAGATTCTGTTAGTGTCAGTTGTTCTCATAGCGTAGATGACAGCGTAAGAGATTGCTCAGTCTTTGCCTCGGGTTCGATCCTTACTATCGTCCCACGTGCAGTTTTTGCATCGCTCTTCCATCCGCTTTTAGGAAACCTAACGAGGAACACATTTCGCGACACCGGCTTGGCGGGCCGCTTGAAACTGTGCGCGCGACAGCCTGATTGGCTTTCAATGCTAATTGGCTTTGAAAGGGCGCAGCGCATCGAGCTTCTTTTATTTCTCAGCACAAACTACCCTGAAACATTCTTACAAGCATTCCAGACTGTTTCTGTCCTCTCCGTACAATTCAACTTCTACTGACAGTTTTTTTTTTTTTTTTTTTTTTTTTTTTTGCAATGTTTGTTGTCTGTCGATCGTCATGATAACGAAAAAACTCTAAAGCAGTGCGTTGTCGGATATGGTGACGAAGTACGTTCGACTTTAGGAGCTGCGAAAACACTGATAACCAGGAACAAGGTAAGATCGACTGGAGCCTACCAAGCGAGATGGCGCATAGCTTCTACATCAATACATCTACATCAACGCTCCGCAAGCCACTTGGTATTGTATTTGGGGGAGCGTTCTTCTGGAACCACTAGCTTAAGGCCATGGATTCGCATTCGGGAGACGCAGAGTTCACATCTCAATCTGGTTGTCCAGATTTTGGCTTTACGCGGCTTACCTTTGAATTGAGGGCTGGCTCTTTGAACAGGACACTGACAACTCTATTCCCTATCCTTGTTCTGTCCGAAGGAAGGAAGATTAGGGTTAAAAGTCCCATCAACCGAAATGTCATTAGAGATGGAGCACAAGCTCTGATTAAGGAAGGGCGGAGAACGAAATCGCCAGTGTTCTTTCCGTGAAACCATCCCAGCATTCACATCAAACTGGTAATATATGTAACACTTAGGTAAATGGAAATGTCGTGTGGCTAGGGCCTCCCGTCGGGTAGACCGTTCGCCTGGTGCAGGTCTTTCGATTTGACGCCACTTCGGCGACCTGCGCGTCGATGAGGATGAAATGATGATGATTAGGACAACACAACACCCAGTCCCTGGGCGGAGAAAATTTCCGACCCAGCCGGGAATCGAACCCGGACCCTTAGGATTGACAGTCTGTCACGCTGACCACTCAGCTACCGGGGCGGACAACACTTAGGTTAAATGATATTTACAACTTTGTTTAGTGCAAAGAGTATATTGTATTGGTATTAATAGATTCACAATAATGTGTGACGAATACCAATTTTATGTTTCCAAGTCATTAGGCTTGAGTATTAGCGAAGAAGTGAGTAATGCTACGAATATTTTGCGATAGCCTTTGAGGCAATCGTCTTCAGAGCCGGTTTTGTGTTCAGGTAGCATCTGTCATCTGTGGATTTACTCGTCTGATATCTTGTGATATAAACCACGATGAGTTCAATTCACAGTAACATTTTCTAAATTATAAAGTATTAAATCGCTAACGTAATCGTTTGTAAGGATAGTTAGGGCCTACAGTTAGTATTTTCCGTGCCGTAGATGTAGGTGAATAGATCGTCGTGGATTCACACTAATTACATGCTATGGAATGCTTCTGATTAAGAATGGACATTGCGAATAATATTGTTTCATAAATTTCCTCGAAAATGTTGACCACTGTAATAATACAAATTATTTCCGCTGACAGTGCACATGCAGGATTATTACTGGAAATTTGCAACGTGATGAAAACAGTTTATGCATACATTTGGATATCATATAGGCGTTTTATTTACTCATGTTTGGTTGGTTTTTTATAGTAAGAAGGATTTGGAGACGAATTTGATGCAGATGATGTAGCTACTATTTCTACAGTTTCAAACACTTCTACACTAACTGATGGTAGTCTGGGTAACACGTTATCAAGCGCACCGGTGGCTGAAACGTCTAGTACAGAAGCAGCAGGTAGGGTAGACTGCTTATCTGTGCTTAAACGTTATATCGAAAACTTACATCTTTCTGCTTGAAATAAGCTCCCAATTTTATAAGGCGTCCAATTTAAATCTTAACACATCAAGCTAAACATACTTTCTTTAAAAAAGTGTAACTATGCAAGTATGCGTTCTGCGCTAGAGTAACAGTTCTCGGTAAGACACGTAGAATGTTATAACAGCCCTGAGAATAATTTATGGAGCAAAAGCGGATTCTGAATCAGGATTGATCTGCAGTTCATGCGTGACGGCTGACTGACGTAGCGCCCAGAACTTCCTGGTTTGACACCCGGAATGAATGTAGAATAGATTTTGCAACTGCTTGGACGTGAGAGGAAGGAGTGGACGCAGTTAATGCTGACACTGATGCATTTGAGAAGTCTCTTGATTTCATAGATGTAAAATGTGTTTGAAGCTTAGCAGACTCTGGAACTCCGGCATGAATTCGTATCTTATGTCAGTCGAAATAATCTTCCGAGAGTGTTTGATTCAAATTGCCACAGAAACCTGAGAAAAATGATCAAATATAAATGCACTTTTTCTCCGTAATTTCTTCCCAGGTCAATTAAATCGGTACCCAATAGAAAGGTCATCTTACTGTAACCATCCTACAGTACAGAATGAAAGTCTGAATGTTAGGCACATCCCAGCACTAAGGAAAATAGAGTAAATCGGTTATTTTTCTTTTTGCATTCTATGTGGTCTATAGGGTGCCTTAATGGGCTTATGGAGGCATCATTTAGTTCATGGGCGGTTCCTGAGAAAACCCGAAAAAAGCGTTTTTCGCAATTTTTTGCCATCAGCAGCGGATATCTGAATAACTAACCGCAGCACATCGCCAAAATTACAGTGTATTCTCTAGGTATATATCAAGAAGCGCCATCTTCCTGTTATCAAAAATCTAAAATCTTTATCCATTATCCAGAAAAACTCCATAAACTTGGTATTTTGGGTACCAAATCCGAGCTGCCAATTCCAAGATCGATATGCACAGTAAATGGCTGTAATTTTTACGATATATTCTTAAGATTCCGATCTCGAACAGACTTTAAAATTTTCCTGGTATCTTTAGGCGTTTCCGAGATACGGAGGCTCAAAGTTACCCTACTTGTACACTTACCTAAAATACGGTGTGAGACGAAAACGTAGTTTATAAAATGAGATAGCTCGGAGAAATATGCTGTAAAGTGTCTCCGTTAACATCAGAAGTGTTCTGTGACCCAATGTTGTAGTACTGAAGCGCGTGAAAAATCCTGTCTGGGGTGTAAAATTAGTTTTGCATTATTCCAGTTTCACATAAGTAAACCGTTAAAATTTTACTGATCAATAAGTGACATGCCCTGCTGTGGAAGGGAAAATGAGTGAACCAATAGAAAAAGGCTCCTATCGGAGCACAAAAAAGTCAAATAAGATCCTCTTTATAAGATTCCGACTGAAATGCGGCGTTCCAGCTGCCTCATTCTACCTTACTCAGCATCTTTAAAAATTTTCCCAAAATTTTGACATGCGAACATATTTGCGCTTTTTAATGCTGAGAGATGACAGTGGCAATTACAAAGAGACGGAAAAGTAATAAATGCTGAAAGATGGTACAATGGTTGTGGTATAGAAAGAGCGAAGGAGACAATGGCAGTGTGAGAGGTAGAGAGGGACATAGTGGCAGTGGAACATAGTTGTCAATGACAGAACAGTGCTAGGAAAAGAGTGAAGGAGACAGTGCCAGAAGGAGAGAAATACAGAGCAGAAAAAACGGGAAGTGGGTGCGAGCCAATGATGATAAGAGACAGAGTCTATGGCAACGACAACAAGGAAGAGAGAGATGGTGACGGTAAGAAGAGCCAGCAGCAGTGGGAAGGAATGAATGAGATGGTAGCAGTAGGAGAGAGCAAGCAGGAGACAGTGTCAATGAGAGGAGACAGTATTAGTGGGGCAGAACAAACGAGACTGTGGCTGTGAGACAGGAGACAGTGACAGTTAGAGAGGCAAAAAGAGATAATGATAATGAGGTGGGCTGAATGAGTGAATGAGAATTCGCAAGTGAAGATGACGGGTGTGAGCGACAGGCTAGTGAGAGAGAGTGAGTTACAGGTACGGGAGCTTGAGGAAGCGAGAGGTGAGCTGCATGTTAAAAAGAGCGAAAATCTGTTCGCATGCCAAAATTTTTGGGAAAAATTTTAAAGGTGCTGAGAGAAGTAAAACGAGGCTTCTGGTACCGCACTTTTCAGTCAGAGAGTTTTAAACAAGAGCATATTCACCTTTCTTGTGCTCCGATAGGAGCATTTTTCCGCTGTTCATTAAATAGCTGCGTTTGTCTCATTGAGTACCGATATGCTGGGATCACAAAGTACCGCAGTTCTTCTTGGAAAAGAAAACAACAGAAACAGTGCTGATGTCTTTAAAACCCGATGGCTAATATGACTGTGGAGAACAAGACCACTATTTTATCAGCTATGGGACAAGTGAGATACGCGTTGCACTGAACGATCCGTGTCTCATGTTCCAGTGATGGTCAGCATTCCGTTCACTAACTATAACAGCGGTTAGTAATGGACGTTCTTATCACATTACTTATAAAGAGATACGCGTTGCACTGAACGATCCGTGTCTCATGTTCCAGTGATGGTCAGCATTCCGTTCACTAACTGTAACAGCGGTTAGTAATGGACGTTCTTATCACATTACTTATAAAGAGATTGTTCAGATTTATGGAAAATGCAGGAGTCTGCCGGGAACGAAAGTGACAGGCGTGGGCGTTCCTGGTGGCTAAGCGTTTAGAAAAAAATGGAATTTTCGGCGCGGGTCCGAGAAGGCATCATCCACTTACGTTGGCTTCGTTCCCAGGCACCGCTTGCGGCAACCGAATGAATTCGGAACAATAATCCGAAGGTCTTTGGGTCGAGACCATATGCGGAAACTTTTTTCTCTTTTTAATTTTCAATGTTTACTTTAGTTACACAGCAAATAAACCAAAATAATACTCAATATATTGTGTTTATTAATATCTTCATAAAAAGCATGAAAAGGAAAGACGAAAGAAAATTTAGTATTGGGAATAAATTCCCAGAAATGATTGTGCTTACAGAGTGAACGACGAGCCGGCCGGTGTGGCCGAGCGGTTCTAGGCGCTTCAGTCCGGAACCGCGCGACTGCTACGGTCGCAGGTTCGAATCCTGTCTCGGGCATCGATGTGTGTGATGTCCTTAGGTTAGTTAGGTTTAAGTAGTTCTAAGTTCTAGGGGACTGATGACCTCAGATCTTAAGTCCCATAGTGCTCAGAGCCACTTTTTAGAGTGAACGACGACTCTGCAAATAACTTTCTAAGAAGGGATTGTAATTAAAGCGTCCAGGAAATCCACCGGAGCTGCACGCAAACAGTAGGTTCCCCGCGTTTTACGATGAATATCACTCCAGCACGTCAAAATCATGAACTGTAAGATAATAAAAAGAATCCATTTTTGTAATACGATGTTCTAATGTATCACTTATAATTCCTTCCTGAAAATTTATATGCAATCCCAAATTTTCATTTAATTTTACCTTTCGTGCCTTTAATGATAATATTAATAAGTACAATATATTCAACATCTTTCGGTTTATTTGCAGTATAAGTAACGTAAAAAGTGAAAAAAGAAGAAATAAGAAAAGAAAGCTTTCCGCATACGGACTAGACCCCATGAGCCTCTGATTTCCTTTGTGAAGTCTTTCCGCTGCGCCAGCTGCTGACTCGAATCTGTGCTACCTCAAATGGTTCATGCCTCGCTCGAACCGCCACAAAAATGCTATTTTTTTCTAAATGCTTGGCCATCTGGAGCTCCTATTTCTGTCGCTTTCATTTCTGGCCAAGCATTGCATATACTATAAATTTTGGCGTAAGCGGTGACGAGGAGTGGCTGGATACAAAGGTAACAATTATCAGAGTCTTAGTAATTTACTGTCACCATTTCCTTCAGTTCAAAATGGTTCAAATGGCTCTGAGCACTATGGGACTCAACTGCTGAGGTCATTAGTCCCCTAGAACTTAGAACTAGTTAAACCTAACTAACCTAAGGACATCACAAACATCCATGCCCGAGGCAGGATTCGAACCTGCGACCGTAGCGGTCTTGCGGTTCCAGACTGCAGCGCCTTTAACCGCACGGCCACTTCGGCCGGCCCTTTCCTTCAGTAGCAACGTTTATGTCTGCCAGTAAACTAAATGCCATTAAGTTTAAGAAATTAAAAAAAAAGGCGCCAGGTTGCATTGTCAGTAATTGTATTAATTCGTATTGTTTCAAATAGAATTTAAGGAGGAAACGGACTCTACGGAAGTAAACAACAGTTTTTCCCTTAAGCGGGAAATCGTAGGGAAGTTAAGTAGACAGAAGAGAATTTGTGGTGGCTTGGTTAGTCAGAGCAGATGTGTCATAGACTCGCTTAACTAATTCCTTCGAGAGAGCCAAAACAAATGTGTTGTGCGTCACGAGGACGATTAAGGAAACAGTTCTGGGAACAGACCTTCCGGGAGGGCTCAAGAAACGTTTTACTGCTTCCGGCATACTCGACTGAGATGTTCAAAGATCTTGCTATTACTTAGTCACGAAGACTGTGGCTGCTAAATCCATACATATTATAAAAGTGGATGTATGTATTTAAGTATATATGTTACACATCTTCTCTTAAACCGCTGGATCGATTTCAACTGAATATGGTGCACACATCACCTACTGTCTGGGAACAGCCGCTTACTACATTTTCACTGTTCATGCAGCGTTTAGGAGGGGCTTACCTCGCATCAGGCATGACCTTTTAATTTATTATTCTTTACTACTAACTCTATAAGCAACTCATTTTGCAGACAGTATTCATATATACCACTGTATGCACCTGCAAAAATATATAACTGTACGACAAAGAGTTCAAGAGATATGACGTCATAAACACTGACATGGAAGAAATATGCCGCATCATGCTGACGTTTTAATTTATTATCCTTTACTACTATTTTCACAACTCACTTCGCAGACAGTATTCAAATATACCACGGAATGTGGTATTTTACTACCCATTGTTCTGGAGATCGAGCTTCGTGAAAACGAAACCGCAGGGCGAAATTCGCTACATATGCACATGAAAAAAGTGTTAAATGTATGTGAAATACATGTGACACGTGCGTATGGAGGCAAAGTTGCTGGTAAAAAAACCCTCCTAAACCCCTGGATCGATTTCAAACTAACTTAGTGTCTGTAAAGAAATACTGTGAGAGTAAGAACCAGAAACATGCTATCGAAATGGAGGTGATAACTAAGAGAAGAGGGCAGCAAAAGATGGACAGAGAGTTGGGGAAGGAAGAAATGGACATAGATATGGGGGAGGAGAAGATGAACAGAGAGAGGGGAGGAGGAAATGGATAGGGAGATCGACAGAGAGTGAGTGGAGGAGGAGATAGACAGAGAAAGTAATGAGAAGGAGACAGAGAGAGACGTGGGAGGAGGAGCTGCAATGTGAGAGAGGGGAGGAGAAGAGGACAGAGATGGGGAGGAGGAGTACGTAACAGAGAAACAGGATGAGATGGACAGAGAGAGTGGGTGGGGGGGGGGGGGGGGGGGGGGAATTGGGAAGAATACTGACAGAGAGAGGTGGAACGGAGAGAGGTGGAGTAGGAGGAGTTGGATGGAGGGGGAAGAGGAGATCGACAGAGAGGGGTGTAGGAGGAGGAGGAGGATATGGACTTTGAGGGGGTGAGAGAAGGGGAAGGAGAAGATGGTCAGCGAGTGGAGGGAGGAACTGATGGACTGAAAGAGGGGAGGTAGCAAATAGATAGGGCAGGAGTAGATGGGCAGAGAGCTTCGGAAGGAGATTGACTAATACAATGCCCTACAGTCACCTAGTACATCTAGTAGAACTGTAAAAGAATACTCAGACAAACGCTGAAGAATAAAACCTCTGAAAATTAGTTAGTAGGTCTCATTTTCAGCCTGTTCTATGTTGCGACGGTCCCTTATGTAGCAACCTCCATTTTGTGCATACAAGATTCGCGGCCCCTTTTTTCTGAATAGAGACGTCTTTGCTTGAATGTAGCTACTTGCATAACCTAAAGCATTAGGTTTAATCATAGCAGAGAATTTTTAATTAGCGGGCATATTAGTTTTACCAGCTTTCAGTAAAACACTTAAAGCTTATTCGAATGGAAGGCACGCACAACGCTGCTGGAAACCTTATTACGCACGGTATTAAAGCCGACGCTTTCCGGGCAAAGCCAGGAGGACCTGGGAAGCAAACTAGTACTGCTAAAGAGAGCTTTCCTCGCTAAATTAAGTCTATTAGTATCAAGGACATGCTTTAGCTAGAGAAAAGCATTGCTCTGAATGTTCGGGAGGTGCGCAGAATTCTTTGGAAACGAATTACGGGTTGTGTAGACGGGGAAAGAAGAGAATCGAAGCGTCTGCGGTGTGGTGTTTCAGAAGGATACTGAAAACTAGGTGACATACTGCGAACGAGGAGGCTCTCCGCAGAACGACGAAGACAGCAATGTATGGAAAACACTATAGGACTAGGGATAGTATAACAGGATTTGTTTCATCAGAGAATAATTTCCGTTGCCCTAGAGGGAATCGTAGAGGATAAATAAAGATTGGAATGTGTAAAATAATAATTGAGAACGTTGTGTGTTACGTGCTGCTCTGAGAGATTGCAGCGAGCTGTGTCAGATCACTTACAACACTGACTTAAAAAAAAAAGACCTTTTTGAGACCAAAAATACACACATACATGTTCAGCATGCGCGCTGATAACCAAACCGTAGAGTGCCCTAAAAACAACATCGTTATCAGCATCACCGTATAATCATCATCATCACAGTACTTTCAAGTCGGAAGCGGTTACAGAAGAGACGATGCAATCCTTGAGCTGGTTCTATATCATACGTTTTCCTTCGTTCTTTACTCCTTAGTGATGTCTGAGAGTGGGGCAAAAGGTTGTTGACGCAAGTCTTTAACGCAGTGACAACAACGAAGTGAGTTCTGACTTAGTGTTCCTATTCTTGATGCTAAGGAACGCGAACGGGGAGACTGTTAGCAATAATTAGTAGCCTGTTGTGAAATGACTCATGTGCGACAAGTAAGAGCGATTCCGGTTAGTCAACAGCGAGTTTCGTAACAAACAACCTAAGTGATGAAGACAGGTGCTGCTAAGAGGAAACTCATATGGTATGTCTTGTTACCTGAAGATCCGAGGGGGAACTGGAATTTCTCCACGTCATACAGTCATAGCGCTTGGAGCAACCTTGCTTTAAAGAAACTGCAAACGGCTAACTAGGAGTTAATCTGCAAATTTCTCCGTGCATAGCTGCTGAGGAGTACTGGAGCAATTTAATAAAACTGGCTGATTCACTCACGGCTGGTATTCGGGACGAAGGCGGTTCAGATTATCGTCCATGCATCCATATCTAGTTTTTCAGTGGTTTTCGTGATTCGCTGAATACAAATGCCGGGACGGTATCCCTGAAAAGGACACCGCCAATTTCACATTCATATCCTACTCCAATTCGAAGGTGTGATCCTTCTCTAATGACTTCGTCGTCGACGAGATATTAAACCATTATCTTCCTCCGCTCTTCCCATTTACTCTTAAAACGCATAAAAAGGCAGAGTAAAATATTTATGGAAACTGAGAACACCTTATGCAAACAGAGTTTAATTTATACACACCAAAATAAATTTCTTCATCGACAGGGTTTCTGTTCATATTTTCTGCCACGTATTATAAAATTAATAGGAAAGCAAGCTACTGAAGACGGCGTAGCGATGGCGAAACGTGTTGGGGAACACAAAGTAAACAGTATTTGCATGAGGCGGAGACAATTCTCAAAAACACGGAAACAAACTTGGTAAGCTACAGTTACATCTACTCAAGATTCTGAGCTAATGGACAGACTCCGCAGGTCATCTGAAATGAATGCCTGGCGCAGAAAACGTAGAAAACTTATGACCGCGTCAGTATCCCCCCCCCCCCCCCCCCCCCCCCCCCTCTATTTCAGTGTTACTTGATTTTCGCCGTTCCACAATGGTTGAGGTACCATCGTCACAGCAATAATATTTGCACACTTTCTTCATACACTGCACATATAACAAATAAAAATAATTGTTTTGCAATATCGCAAGACAATATAGCTATGCTTTTAAAATAGGAGACAGACATGGCGATACGCTGCTTAAAAAAGAAGAGAGCAGTTTCCAACAGACATGGCGATACGCTGCTTAAAAAGGAAGAGAGCAGTTTCCATTGACGACTTGATTTAAAACACACGGAGAACGTTATGAGCATCAAGATAAGCTACTGCCTGAATAAAAAGTTTTGTTTTAAGCCATACCAGTAATTTGCACTATGCAGCTATATTTCTTGATTTGTATGTGTGTGTTCAGAGAGCGGCAATGCACATTGACTTACGTTTTTTGGACCTGATGATGATCTGTGTTATCGAAATTGTTAGTGAATATAACGCTTTTTTCATAAAAAATTAAAAAAATTGTGTAGATCACAGAGAGATTGCAATAATTAGATAACTAGCTTCCGTTGAAAAAATCAACCATCTTCAGATCCAGTTTGGTGAGAAATTAGTATATGAAACGAATAAAACGCAGGATCTGAATAGTAGGAAGCATTCCCATCGAAAAGATATAAAATGAACAGTTGTGTACCACAGTGGAATCTCATAAACGAGATAAGTTCCTTAGAAACAGACCATGCCAACAGAAGAGCAACGAAGTGCTTCTAAAACATGCTGGAGGTAAATGCACACAAGTATAAGATAAAAATCCATGTACTGCATCGTTACGTGTAGTAACTTGTGAATCAACACCGGTACAATGTACGGATGTGCATGCAGCTCAATGCTGATAGCGATCTATTTGAAGGAACACAGCAAACTCAAAGCACGTTATTGCTCTTCTTCTGATATGGTCCATTTTTAACGAACGTACCTCGTTCATAAGATTCCATTGTGGTGCTCGAATGTTCATTTTATGTATTTTGATGGCAATCCTTCCTACTGTTTGGAACTGTTTTTTATCCGTTTCACATTTGGTTAACATTAATTTTTCGCCAAAACGCACCTGAAGAGGGTTGATATTTTCAGTCGACAGTAATTATCTGATTATTGTTATCTTTATTGCATTCCAGACAATCATTATTTTAAAAATATTTCAAACATTTTTAGATATAATAATTATATTTGAGATCGCTTCTCTCCATCCTTAACAGATTCTTCTTTTGATATGGTCCATTTTTAATGAACATATCTCGTTCACAAGATTCCATTGTGGTGCTCGAATGTTCATTTCTTCTTTTAAAAATATTTGAAATTACGAAATTTCTGGTATACTTAAAATTCCTATTATTAATTGCATAATCTGACGATAATTGCGAAATTTATTTCTGGAATCATTTACAAAATATTTTAGTGAAGATTCATATTTTGTCAAGAAAGTATGTAGGCTTTGCTGCTCTGTAAACTCTTTGGAATATTGTGAGTAGCGCAGAATGTAGTAGTAGTGGGCGTGCCTCTGATGGAGACAGACGTATTTATATGATCGACACTAACAATGTGATTTGGAATATTAAGTGGAAATTGTAAAAACGGTGTGATATTTAATAATGTGACAAAGAATAAAATTTAAGAAATATACAGGGAAATATTCATCAGTTATTTAGTCATCAGGAACCCACAAAGTTAAATCAAAATTTCAGCAGCAAGAATGTATCCCTAGACGCAAGACTTGGAGCCAACAAGAAGAGAAAATGAAGATAATTAAAAAGTTTTTCTTTTGTATATCTTACACCTCTCGAAGCTTTTGAAAATAATGAAGAGACTAAGAGAATATTGATGGTGATGTGTGGGAGGGTAAGATTACAGTGCGTAACCGTTCGCACGCAAATAACGGGTAGAACTTTTACACGTTCCTGCTATTTAGAAGGCACTTATAAGTTCTTCTGGCGTCTCTGGTGACAAGTTCCCGGAACCCGAATTAACTTTTCATGGAGTACGATGCCTTTGCTGTAACGTTTCCTGAGTTCACCGTGACGCCGTCGCTCTCGTGCTGAATAAACAGTAGCGATATAAATAGGACAGCACTTTGGAATTCCTGGTCTTCAAGTTACTACACTGGTTCTTCCAAGAGATGTTCGTGATAAGTTCCTCTCATTTCATCCTGATATTCAACTGAACCACAAGGGCTTTTACTTACTGTTTCATTTAATGTATCGTCTTTAGTGTCCATAGCTGATATCAGCGAGTCGTGTCTATTTGTTCGAAGTTGTATTTGTAACATTACGAGTTACCGTGAAAGAGGGCTGGGCCTGTTCAGTTGTTACTTGGGTCCTTTATTAGTACCGTTGTGTCATCAGTAAACACTGCACGTTTTTAAAAAGCTTCCCTCGGTGCTTTTTTGCGAGGCATTTATATAGGTTAAGGTTGTTGAGATATTTCAATTACAAATGTCGACTGACGAGCGTTCCGGAGTGACCGATAATAACTCTGTCTCGGAGAGCAATTGCACTTGCAAGGCTTCGCAGTAACCTTTCCTGAATACGCTCTCCTAGAGTGAAAATTAGTCGGTAGCTATAAAATTACATTTCAGTATCGTTCGTTTTTCCACACTATAAATAAGCATCTAGTGTCCTATTGCAGAATTCAAGGCTCTGCGTATTCCTCCAAGAGGGATGAGAAGTATATGAGAAACCAAAAAGTGGTTTTGCGCAAAGGAGCGTTCTTTCCTCTGTTTTGTACAACATGTACAGAAATGACCAGCCACAGCAGCCAGAAATTAAAAGATTCATATACGCAGACTGCACCACCATTACTGCTCACGGAAAAAACATTTGAAGAGAATGGAAGAAAACTGAAAATGGCTTTGGAAATCTTTAGGAACTGCTATGAGGAAAAGCATCTGCTATATACTGCAGGATACACACATGTGTGTCCGACATACATAACAGAGAAGCCACAAGACGGAAATAGAATTGAAAGGTGTTGGACTAGACCATAGCACCAGTCTAAAATAATCGCAAGTGAGCCGATACAGTGCGCTGTCATTTAATAAACACTGTATCTTAAAAGAAAAATATGTGCAAGAAACAACACTGTACATAAATTGAAACTTCCTGGCAGATTAAAACTGTGTGCCGGACCGAGACTCGAACTCGGGACTTTTGCCTTTTGTGGGCAAGTGCTCTACCGACCGAGCTACCCAAGCACGACCCACGCCCCGTCCTCACAGCTTTAATTCCGCCAGTACCTCGTCTCCTACCTTCCAAACTTCACAGAAGCTATCCTGCGAACCTTGAAGAACTAGCGCTCCTGGAAGAAAGGATATTGCGGAGACAGCCTGGGGGATGTTTCTAGAGTGAAATTTTCACTCTACAGCGGAGTGTACATAAATTGACTGTATCAGCATGTGATGGATGCCCAGAAATTATTCGATCATTTGCAGTGGGACCCTGTTTTGCAGCTGGAGAATATGCGGCACCAGTATGGGAGGCGTGTTGCCACTCAAAACAAATAGACATCGCTTTTAAATGTGGCTATCAGGATTGTTAATTGATGTCTGAGTCCAACACCTATCCAAAAAGTTTCCGACCACCAGATATCAGACGCAGAGTAGCTCGCGAAATAGAGAGGAATAAAGCAAACAAAGCACGGGTCTTATTGTATAACCACCAAACAGTCGTGAGGAAAAGATTTATCCAATGGACAATACCGATAGAAGGCAGACCTGAGACCCACCAAATATTTTTCTGGTTGGGCTCTGTGCAAAATACAAATTTGCACCTCACACAGGAAATCACACAAGATCAGCAATTACAGTAAAGTACATGGAGAGCACAGAAAATTAAATAGTGGAGTCACAAAATGTAAAGTAGACATTGCTATTTGCGTCTACTCTGCAGATGACCAGCGTAAATGCGGAGAAACACAAATGACTGAAAATATGCTCATGTGCCAAGGATCGAGTTTGCTTGCACAGCGAAGATATATTTTTGTGCAATGATAAGACTATTAAAGCTACAGCGATTTCGAAATAGAGAGTTTCGTAAGTACTTGCCTAGTAGCGTATTGGTCCACCTACTGTCTGCAATACAACAGCAATTCTGCGTGGCACGGATTCGAAGTCGTTGGTGGGTTTCGAGAGGTAGGTGGCAACTCATCCGTACGCGTAGATCACGCAATTCCCGCAAATTACGGGCCGGCGTTTGTGGCGGGCAGTCTGTGCCCGATGGTGTCTCAGGTGTGTTCCATAGGGTTCAGATCAGGTGGCCAAGCCATCAACTTGACTATCAAGCCCTTCGGATCACTGTAGCACAACTATGCCCTTGTGACACGGAGAGTTATCCTGATGGAAGATGCCGTAGCCGTCGGGGAAGATATCGAGCATGAAGGGATGTAGGTGGTCAGCAGTAATGTTCACGTAGTCCACATCTGTCTAGGTGCCTTCGTTTACTGCCACTGGTCCTATGGGATCCGACGTCACCGGCGCTACAGTTTGGAACCGCGCGACCGCTGCGGTCGCAGGTTCGAATCCTGCCTCGGGCATGGATGTGTGTGATGTCCTTAGGTTGGTTAGGTTTAAGTAGTTCTAAGTTCTAGGGGACTGATGACCTCAGAAGTTAAATCCCATAGTGCTCAGAGCCATTTTTGATCCGACATCAAAGTCCTCCACAGCACAATCCTGCCCCACCGCTGAAGCGGTGCATGTTTCGCGCAGCCGTTCGCTCGACCATCGTCCCGGTCTTAACAAGAAACGTGACTCATCCGACAAGGCGACACGTTTTCATTGACCCACGGTCTAGCCTCGAGGATCCCGTGCTCACTGAAACCGTAAGTGACGATGTCGTTGGGTCAACATGGTAACATGCATGGATTGTCTGCTGCGGAGCATCATATACGACGAAGAGCACTGAACGACGTGCTCCAAAAGGTGCCTGCCCCGGCACTGTAACTCTGAGCTCAAGACTGTCGCAGATGGTCACCTATCGTTCTTTACAGAGCAGTCTAGCCTCCGACTCTCACGTTCTGTGATGTGTGGCTGTCCAGCACCTCGTCACGTATTCGTGGTTTCAACAGCATTCCAATAAACGCCCTGGACTGTAGCACACGAACTGTGACCACCTTCCGCCGTTACCGGGATGCTCGTTTCCAGGCGTCGGGCCCTTTCTGAAAGTCGCTTACGTCCGTGGATTTCTCCATTTGTAGCCCGTAGTGTCGCTAGAATGATTACTCATTCGTCACTTCTCCCCTTATGCACTTTCCTTGAGCATCACGCCAGCAGGCATTAGATTCGCGGTGTGCGGTGGCCATCATGTTTTGGCTCAAGGGCATATTCTGATAAATCACGTTGCTAATTTATTGCGTTCCCTTCACTGATATCAAATTGGAGCTACACTCATGAGGCTTGCGTCCAGTTGTGATCTTTTATCATCTTCGTATGGTACTATCCAGTGTTTGTACCCCAAGATGTCCCAGACACAATATTCTCCACAGGGGAGTCACATCATTGTCTTCTTAAATCAATAAAAGGCAAATGACATGATGATTCTGTCGAAAGGCATCCGACCTGTTTCCATTGCCATACTGTAATGTACGTCTTTGTGCTTTGTCTCCGCATCTTCGCCATTGACGGAACGTTAATCCTTAATCTTCGTTCACTCTTTAATATCCTATAGTTGCTTTAGCATGTATTCTTGTTGCCTTTTATCCAGCGATCGCAGAATTTCGCAGTTGTTGTAGGTTCTCCAATTTCTCACTTACCTCATGAGAGAACCGCTAGTAATAGTGTTCGAGAGACATTTGTAGAGACATCAGTGACATTGAGGTTTGAAACATGCCTGGAAGCGTGCTCAGATAGGCTAATCGTCAAGAAGTCTGCCGACAATAGCACAATATCCGTGTTCGGTCCCAATTTGGCATATACTTTCATTAGTTATAACAAATTCGTTATATTTGAGTTCAGCATTTCGGAGCATTATATCGATATACCATTTCACGTTATAGCGCCTTCATTGATTTTATCTCCATCACAACCATTCACTTCATATCAGTTGATCTAAGCCATGATCTTCCTTCCCTTTCCATCTGTCGGCTCATTTTGTGGAGGCTAAAACCTTATGCTCAATAGATCCTCTTCATGTACACGCCTATGAGTGCACTACAATAACACACAATTCGGGGTCACTGCTGATTCCCTATTTGGATACTCTGAATAGAATTTCCTTTGGCAAGAGCCAGAAAGCGAGAACTAGTGTCACACACTGTCTCTCACAGAGGACCATATCCCCTTTAAGATTCAACGCGTAACGTTGCGGCTGCTTCCGCTCGCTAAGCTACAGTTAACCGGAAGCCTCAAGCGACACGTTTCGCTTCAGGTGCTCCCTGCTGTGATAACCCCCACTTTTGGAACTGAAGCTAGCGGTGTGTTTGTCAATGTTATTTCCACAATGTTTAAAATGCCAAAAGGAGAAGCTGGCAAGATGATTTAAATCGCTCTTGCGCTTGCGCAATAACACGGCAGGCTAGCACCCAACTGACGTCGTACTCATTTGCACGCTGAAACCCATTTAACGCGGTAAGACACGACACTGGACTTGCATTTGGGAGGACGACGGTTCAAACACCTGTCTGGCTCCTCCAAATTTTAGTTTTTGCTATGTTTCTCGAAGATGTTTGCGCCAGATGTCCGGATGCTTCATTGAAAAGGACAAGGCCGATTTCTTTCTCGATTCTCCACCAACTTGAGCATGTGTTCCCTGTCTAATGCTCGTCGTCTACCTCTAAGCTTCTTCTTTTTTTCCCTGTAAAAGTGATTTGAAATAGTCGTAAACATATTTTCGTTCCTAGTATCTTTTCTGTGAAATTCCAGCATGACAGGATGCGTGTCCGTCACAATTTCTCACAAATTATTAGGTGTACAACACTGCTTCCACCATTTTTTCCCTCGAAGTCCGAGGCTTTATTGTGAAAAACTTACAAAAAGTCTACAGTTCAAAGTGATGGCCATCGCTGGCCACTACTTTCTCCTGTCTTTCGTGTAGCATACGAATCACGTGGTGGAATCGATCCAATCTTGCGCTTGTTGATATGACCTGAAGTTGTGGTCAACATGGCTGTGTGCCATTGGTCGAAGAGGGTGCTAGTCAGAGGGAGCAATGTCTAGAGAATACGATGACTGTGGTAGGGGTTTCTGCTTCAACATTTCCTAGTATGTTTCGACGGGTTTTGTGACACGGGGTCGAGCAATGTCATGCTGCAAAATGACCTTCTCATGTCTGTCACTGCATTGTGGCCGTTTGTCTTTCAGTACTCGGCTCAAACTCATCAGCTGTTTTCTATAACGACCTCCTGTGACTGTTCACGTCTCTTTCAGTAGATTCGAAAACCACCTCTCTTCCACCGCCATGCCGGTCTTCGAAGTCAGCCGCGCGGGGTAGCCACAGCGGTCTGAAGCGTCTTGTCACGGTCCGCGCGGCTCCTCCCGTCGGAGGTTCGAGTCCTGCCTCGTGCATGGGGGTGTGTGTCGTCCTTGGAGTAAGTTAAAGTTAGATTAAGTAGTGTGTAAGCTTAGGGACCGATGACGTCAGCAATTTGGACCCTTAAGATCTTACCGCAAATTTCCAAAATTCTTCGACTTCAAAATCATCTTTCTTGAAGCGTTGAAACCATTTTCTGCACGTTATTTCACCGATAGGTGCCTCACCATAGGTCTTACCAAGCACTTCATGAGCCTCAGCTGCAGATTTTTTGATGTTAAAGTAGATAATGAAAACTTGCCGCAGGTGACGAGAATTGGATTCGTAAATCGTTATATTCAATCGAGAATAACATCAGGATGTAATCACAAATCGACTAATATTCTTATGGCGTTATGTTTACAAATGCCTAAGGTCATTGTATGAAACTGCCTGACCGCGATATACACTCCTGGAAATGGAAAAAAGAACACATTGACACCGGTGTGTCAGACCCACCATACTTCCTCCGGACACTGCGAGAGGGCTGTACAAGCAATGATCACATGCACGGCACAGCGGACACACCAGGAACCGCGGTGTTGGCCGTCGAATGGCGCTAGCTGCGCAGCATTTGTGCACCGCCGCCGTCAGTGTCAGCCAGTTTGCCGTGGCATACGGAGCTCCATCGCAGTCTTTAACACTGGTAGCATGCCGCGACAGCGTGGACGTGAACCGTATGTGCAGTTGACGGACTTTGAGCGAGGGCGTATAGTGGGCATGCGGGAGGCCGGGTGGACGTACCGCCGAATTGCTCAACACGTGGGGCGTGAGGTCTCCACAGTACATCGATGTTGTCGCCAGTGGTCGGCGGAAGGTGCACGTGCCCGTCGACCTGGGACCGGACCGCAGCGACGCACGGATGCACGCCAAGACCGTAGGATCCTACGCAGTGCCGTAGGGGACCGCACCGCCACTTCCCAGCAAATTAGGGACACTGTTGCTCCTGGGGTATCGGCGAGGACCATTCGCAACCGTCTCCATGAAGCTGGGCTACGGTCCCGCACACCGTTAGGCCGTCTTCCGCTCACGCCCCAACGTCGTGCAGCCCGCCTCCAGTGGTGTCGCGACAGGCGTGAATGGAGGGACGAATGGAGACGTGTCGTCTTCAGCGATGAGAGTCGCTTCTGCCTTGGTGCCAATGATGGTCGTATGCGTGTTTGGCGCCGTGCAGGTGAGCGCCACAATCAGGACTGCATACGACCGAGGCACACAGGGCCAACACCCGGCATCATGGTGTGGGGAGCGATCTCCTACACTGGCCGTACACCACTGGTGATCGTCGAGGGGACACTGAATAGTGCGCGGTACATCCAAACCGTCATCGAACCCATCGTTCTACCATTCCTAGACCGGCAAGGGAACTTGCTATTCCAACAGGACAATGCACGTCCGCATGTATCCCGTGCCACCCAACGTGCTCTAGAAGGTGTAAGTCAACTACCCTGGCCAGCAAGATCTCCGGATCTGTCCCCCATTGAGCATGTTTGGGACTGGATGAAGCGTCGTCTCACGCGGTCTGCACGTCCAGCACGAACGCTGGTCCAACTGAGGCGCCAGGTGGAAATGGCGTGGCAAGCCGTTCCACAGGACTACATCCAGCATCTCTACGATCGTCTCCATGGGAGAATAGCAGCCTGCATTGCTGCGAAAGGTGGATATACACTGTACTAGTGCCGACATTGTGCATGCTCTGTTGCCTGTGTCTATGTGCCTGCGGTTCTGTCAGTGTGATCATGTGATGTATCTGACCCCAGGAATGTGTCAATAAAGTTTCCCCTTCCTGGGACAATGAATTCACGGTGTTCTTATTTCAATTTCCAGGAGTGTATTATCGCACTTGGCCTCCCGTGGTCGTTAACGGAAACACGCGGGGACGTTACCGTAAAGAAGTACTGTGATGACTAGGGAAAACACATCGCACTACGAATGCTTTCAGGACATAGTTTCACATATATTATCGAGTGGTACACCGTGTCCTCGTCACATATCACGATAGAAACTGACGATATGCCCACCGAAGCAGCCTCACTCTCAGGTGCAATAATATTGTGGTCGACTAATACGAGCTACCACGTGCACCACCACTTGCCGCTACTGCCATCTACTGCATAATGGCCGAAACGAAGTTGTAGACCTAATAGAGTAAAACTTTATATCAATGAGGTGCGGAAGTTGCACTGTGATGCGGATGTTCGTACACACTACGGTCGACTGGTCGTGGGAAACGAATTCGTTTCACATTAGTATGTTAACAGCTTCGTGCGGCTCCTTAACATTCTTTCCCGCTGAGACATCGGCCCGCTCACTGCTTGTGTTACTAGTGATCGTTTTGTGTGTTGTAGCCCCACTCATTTCATAAAAGCGTTCTATGGACGCCTATTATCAAACTGCCGTGCGCTGTTAACTATTCTTTTGTGGGATATACAGGGTGTTACAAAATGGTACGGCCAAACTTTCAGGAAACATTCCTCACACACAAAGAAAGAAAATATGTTATGTGGACATGTGTCCGGAAACGCTTACTTTCCATGTTAGAGCTCATTTTATAACTTCTCTTCAAATCACATTAATCATGGAATGGAAACACACAGCAACAGAACGTACCAGCGTGACTTCAAACACTTTGTTACAGGAAATGTTCGAAATGTCCTCCGTTAGCGAGGATACATGCATCCACCCTCCGTCGCATGGAATCCCTGATGCGCTGATGCAGCCCTGGAGAATGGCGTATTGTATAACAGCCGTCTACAATACGAGCACGAAGAGTCTCTACATTTGGTACCGGGGTTGTGTAGACACGAGCTTTCAAATGCCCCCATAAATGAAAGTCAAGAGCGCTGAGGCCAGGAGAGCGTGGAGGCCACTGAATTGGTCCGCCTCTACCAATCCATCGGTCATCGAATCTGTTGTTGAGAAGCGTACGAACACTTCGACTGAAATGGGCAGGAGCTCCATCGTGCATGAACCACATGTTGTGTCGTACTTGTAAAGGCACATGTTCTAGCAGCACAGGTAGAGTATCCCGTGTGAAATTATGATAACGTGCTCCATTGAGCGTAGGTGGAAGAATATGGGGCCCAATCAAGACATCACCAACAATGCCTGCCCAAACGTTCACAGAAAATCTGTGTTGATGACGTGATTGCACAATTGCGTGCGAATTCTCGTCAGCCCACACATGTTGATTGTGAAAATTTACAATTTGATCACGTTGGAATGAAGCCTCATCCGTAAAGAGAACATATGCACTGAAATGAGGATTGACACATTGTTGGATGAACCATTCGCAGAAGTGTACCCGTGGAGGCCAATCAGCTGCTGATAGTGCCTGCACACGCTGTATATGGTACGGAAACAACTGGTTCTCCCGTAGCACTCTCCATACAGTGACGTGGTCAACGTTACCTTGTACAGCAGCAACTTCTCTGACGCTGACATAGGGTTATCGTCAACTGCACGAAGAATTGCCTCGTCCATTGCAGGTGTCCTCGTCGTTCTAGGTCTTCCCCAGTCGCGAGTCATAGGCTGGAATGTTCCGTGCTCCCTAAGACGCCGATCAATTGCTTCGAACGTCTTCCCGTCGGGACGCCTTCGTTCTGGAAATCTGTCTCGATACAAACGTACCGCGCCACGGCCATTGCCCCGTGCTAATCCATACATCAAATGGGCATCTGCCAACTCCGCATTTGTAAACATTTCACTGACTGCAAAACCACGTTCGTGATGAACACTAACCTGTTGATGCTACGTACTGATGTGCTTTATGCTAGTGCTGTAGAGCAATGAGTCGCATGTCAACACTAGCACCGAAGTCAACATTACCTTCCTTCAATTGGGCCAACTGGCAGTGAATCGAGGAAGTAGAGTACATACTGACGAAACTAAAATGAGCTCTAACATGGAAATTAAGCGTTTCCGGACACATGTCCACATAACATCTTTTCTATATTTGTGTGTGAGGAATGTTTCCTGAAAGTTTGGCCGTAACTTTTTGTAACACTCTGTATGGCTGCAGTGATAAAATCTAATTGTGTTGGCTACGTAGTTTTTGTACCATATTTACTACTTTCGCCCTCTCAGCAATCAGTATACATAATAGCAATCGCAGTTAATCCTATACGTCAAATTCGTAGGGGTTGGACAGAAATATGGAAACACCGCGACAAACGCATGCCTGAACATAAAGGCAGATGCTAGCCAAGTCTGCAGGTTGCGCTGTTGTACTTGAAACTTGACCATGAACGGCACTTGTGCAATGTCCTTGACATGTTGCAGCTGTCGGTCGGACTGATGACCCTGTGGTTTAGTCCCTTTCTCACCAGACCAACCAATCAACTGTCAGCCGTAGTCGGAACGGAGCTCTGTGTACTTGTGACTGCGTTATGTCAGACGTAACTGAACTTGAACGTGGGCAAAACGTTGCTACTCCTAAGGTAGGAGCTTCCATAAACAAGAGAGTTGAAGTATTTGGAGTTTCAAAAGGGAACTTATCGAAAATTTATACCGCGAAAGCGGAAGAACGTCATCCGCTAAATCACAACGCGGACGAGATTGTATGATCGGAAATAGATCCTGACTGAGAAGGACCGGAGACACGTTTCATGGCTTGTTAAACAAAATCACTTTCCAACAGGACAGAAATTATTGCATTTAGTGAAAGAAGATCCGGTCCAACTTGTAACCGAGAGAACAATGCGACGGGAGCTGCATGCAGTGAGCAGTTGGAGTTAGTCACCTCGTGAGAGGCGAGCCATTACCCACACGGACACACAAAGATGTCAGCAGCAAAGTTCCTCGGGATGGAAGAACATGTGACTGGTTTCCCGAACTCTCCCCCACCCTGTTATATTTCAATTGGCCAGCAAAATCACCCGAGTTGGATCCCATAGAGCCGGCCGGAGTGGCCGAGCGGTTCTAGACGCTTCCGTCTGGAACCGTGCGACCGTTACGGTCGCAGGTTCGAATCCTGCCTCGGCCATGGATGTGTGTGATGTCCTTAGGTTAATTAGGTTTAAGTAGTTCTAAGTTCTAGGGGACTGATGACCTCAGATGTTAAGTCCCATAGTGCTCAGAGCAATTTTTTGATCCTATAGAAAATATGCGGTTCAAGTGGAACAGCGGGTAAAACACCGATATCAGTATCCTGGCAATTTGTTGAAACTTCGCCATCAAATCTCAAGCGAGTGGCGTAATCTGGATGTAACGTACCTGCACAACCACGTGGACTCAGTTCCTAACCAAATCCTTGTAATGATTTCTCTGGGTGTGAGCTTAGAAATAAAAAGTATTTCCAGTAAATGCCTGTCAGCAATTGAACCTTTAGCGAGATAACCGTGAATGCGTGGCTACGAGTTGCCTTAGGTCCCTGAATGAAATGTAAACCTAGTTAGTGGGAACGTATTTGAAATGTAAACTTTTTGAATAACTGGGCTCAAATTTCACACACGACCCGTTATCGGAGAATGTGGTACGTGCAAATTGGTGCACCAGCACTTTTCAGCTTCTGATTGAATACTACATACAACGCCATAACAATCCGGAGGATCCGGAAAACCAGAGCATAGCAGATACTCATAGGCGCTTGCAGAATGTGTACGGAGACATGGTAGCGAACAATCGCGGTAGTTTCGTTGGGCGAAGCGTCTGACATCAACGCAACAAGGTCGCGCAAACCTGTCCGATTTCTGGCGTGCCGGCCGGCCGCACGCGGCTACGACTGCTGCAATGTTGGAACGTGCAGACACTTATTCGAGGAGATCGACGGATCGCAGTCAGACATTTCGCTGTTCAACTAGACGTCTCCGTTACTAGTGCTGACCCACTCGTTCACCAGCAGGGATACTCAAAGGCGTATGCGAGCCCGCTGCGTACCTCGCTGCCCAACAGAACGCCATCAAGAGCATCGGAGGACCATCCGTGCAGAATTGCTTGCGCGTTACGAGGCCGATCGTGACAATTTTTTATCGAATATCGTCACAGGCGATGACACATGAGTTCATCAGTTCGACCGGGAAACAAATTAGCAGACCATGGAGTGGCGCCACGCAACCTCTCCTCCGAAGGAAGAGTTCAAAGCCGCATCCTCAACCGGCAAAGTCACGGGGATGGTCTTCTGGAACACAGAAAGGGTTGTTCTGTTTTATGTACTCCCTCACGGTGCAACGATCAACTCTGAAATGTACTGTGCAGCTGTCAGGAAACTGGAAAAACGACTTCTGCGAGTTCGCCGCCATAAAAATGCAAACAAACTTTTCCTTCTTTATGACAACGCAAGGCCTCACCCAAGTCTGTGCACCAGAGAGGAACTCACAAAAAAGCCTTTGGACTGTTATTCCTCATCTACCCTTCAGCCCGAATCTTACACCTTCCGACTTCCATCTGTTTGGTCCAATGGAAAATGCACTCCGCGGTAAGATTACTAATGCGGTACGACGATAGCTCCACAGACCCTCCCACTGATGGCTGTCGCAATGACCAGAAATATGTTGAAAAATAGGGTAGCCAAAGAGAAGGAAGTAACATGGTATACTGGAATCCTGAATAAAACCAATGTGCTTTCAGAAAAACATGTGTAACATTGTGAGACCTTAACTTTTCCCGGCGAATTGAATGTTCAAATAACTTACGGGTTTGCTGCCGGGTGACGTCGTCGACCACCGCCGATATTTCGACACGAGCACACTCTGCCATTCTGACGCCACAACTGGAAGGAGGAAGCAATGTGGAAGGGAAGGTGTCTATGGTATTCCTCGCAGTTGTGGCATGTCATATATTGGTCATAAAATCAGGACTGTGGAAGACCGGTGTATTGAACATAAGCGTCACACACGCTTACAACAGCCGAGCAAATCCGCTATTGCAGAACATTGCCTCGACACCGGTCATCCTAAAGAATACAACAACACGGAGATTCTGGTTTGCACGTCCAGCTATTGGGATAGTGTTATTAAGGAAGCTGTTGAAATTAAACTATCAAGCAACCTTATAAACAGAGATGGTGGATTTTGTTTAAATGCTGCTTGGAATTCGGCTCTGTCTCTCATCAAAAAACAGAGGGACAGAATTAGTGCTACCTCACCTGTTGATTAATAGTCACTATCGATATTTCCGATGTTGGTTTCTTTCGTTGAGTGTTGACTCTGCAGTTACTTGTTCTGTGTGTAGTATCTTCCTCTGTGAACCGAGGTTTTAAATTCCCTTGCACATTGCTTCCTCCTTGCAGTTGTACCTTGAGAATGGCAGGGTGTGCTCCTGTCGAAATATCGGCCGTGGTCGACGACGTCACCCGGCAGCAAACCCGTAAGTTATTTGAACATGTGTAACATTACTTACTGAACGTCCCTCGTAAATTGTAACATGTAACGTGCTGAAGCACTACCGTATTTCTTGCCAAAGTAGGCCACAGATGCAATTCGAGCTCAGTTTGAAGGAGAATTAATAGAAAAGGTTACATTTCAAATACGTATATACGGACTAGGGCAATATTTCACACTGAATTATCCCCCAAACGAGTTCACTGGAACGCATTTCTCCTGTACTCGCATACTTTCTCCCGTGACAGTTCCGCGTATTAATTACGATATATCCTGCACAGCTTATCAGATCAATTGCGTTTGATCTTGAACATAAACAAGCGCGGTATGTGACGTAACTGCGCACGAGCAGTAGCCACAAGTTGCGACAGAAAGCAGTCAAAAGTTAAAGGGATATAATCAATCAAAATGCGATAATGAACGCCACTCGTTGACAGCAGTAAAATTTATTATGAACTTGTATAATCTATGGTGTCGCCCGCAGACGAGGTTTCGTGCAAAAGCTGGTACCTCACGACGGCACCACGCATCTACGTGGGTGTACACACGCCCCCAAGTGTTTCCTTACGCTGCCGCAACCGGAGAGTTATTTACGTCCGAGCGCAATGCCGCTCAGCCCCCAGTCTTTATGTAATCAGCGACCACTTGTGATAATCGTCTTAGCACAGATCCGGCTGCGTGATAATAGAACAGTTATTCAGAACTCTACATCAAATTATAGACAACTGTACTCTGATGTGAAACTTTCATTCTGCAATAAACGAAGTGCTAAATGTTGTATCAGCGACAGTATCAGACACATGTCCTCTGTGAGGACAATAATTGTTTCTAAAGTATCTTCCACATTCAAGCTTCTATAAATCACTATTAATTTGTGTTTGTGTTGCAGTATCTTCTGGACCTCCTCTGACTTGCTACAATACACCAGATAATCTTCCACATTAGAAAATTTATGAGCACCAAATTTTACACGTATTATGAAGACTCAATCTACACATATGACGAGAAGCGGCAAATAGTGGTTTATCAAAAGAGACAGGCGTAGACGCTTTTCTTGAATAGATCCATGTAGTCTCAGAAAGCGTTAAACTTTTGTAAGGCAAAACGTCGCTGTTTGGTACGTACTCTATGAGAGATATAGAGTGTGTCCACATGAAAGCTCTTTGGTTTACAAATGCAGTTAAATAAAACTATGAAAGACTTCCGGAAAGCATTTGACACGGTGCCCCATTGCAGGCTGTTAACGAAGGTGCGAGCATATGGAATAAGTTCACAGATGTGTGAGTGGCTCGAAGACTTATGTTGTCCTTGACGGGGGGATCAAATCTGTGATGTTTGGATACAGTATTACTAGTGTCCTGCGTGACACAGTCAAGTCGTTTAAATATCTGGGCGTAACGTTGCAAAGTGAGAACTGTGGTAAGGAAGGTGAATGGTCAGCTTCCGTTTATTGGGAGAAGTTTAGGAAAGAGTGGTTCACCGGTAAATGAGACCACATATAGGATGCTGGTGCGACCTGTTCTTGTGTACTGGTCGAGTGTTTTGGATCCGTACCAGGTCATATTGAAGGAAGACATCGAAGCAGTTCAGAGGCGGGCTGTTAGATTTGTTACCAGTAAGTTCGAACTACACGTAAGTGTTATGGAGATGCTTCCGGAACTCAAATGGGAACCCCTAGAGGGAAGGCGACTTTCTTTTCGAGAAACACTATTGATAAAATTTAGAGAACCGGCGTTTTGAGGCTGAGTGCCGAACGATTCTACTGCTACCAACACAAATAGCGACTAAGGATTACGAAGATAAGATACGAGAAATTAGCGTATACGGAGGTATATAGACAGTCGTTTTTCTCTAGCTCTATTTTCAAGTGGAACAAGAAAGCAAATGACTAGTAGTGGTATAGGGTACCCTCCACCATGCACCGTAAGGTGGCTTACGGAGTATCTATGTAGATGTAGATGTAGACGTAGACACAGATAACTGACGGTTTGCGGAGACATGTAAAGCAACTCAAAATCTTTTGTGTAGATTTTTTTCTACTCGATTCCTTTCGTTTTGTTTCAGGTGACAAATAATTAACAGAAATAACTACAACTCTAGAGGGAGCGCAGTCATCCACTGCTTTCCAAAGAAATTTCCGGCGTGAAATGGTAAATGAGGCTTTACACGTTAAGACGATTAAGGCTTGATACGACAAGTTTCTACTCACGGGAAGTGTAAACAATACGTTCTGATAGAAATGGTAGAGGTGATAAAACGTTAGAGGAGATCAGAGTGACCTTCCAAAGAAGCACATCCAAGTCAGTTCGCTGAACACCATAAGATAAAAACATCGCTCCCTCAACATTTCACTAGGTGCTGAATAAACTCGATCACCTGCTCGCTTACTAAGTTCAAATAATGCAACCATTAAAGAGACACGACCAGTACCTTCGTCACGAATTTGCTGTTGAGATGTTGGACCGGACCGGGCAAAAACCCAACTACCCAGGAAATGTCGTTTTTTCTCTGAATAAGCAACCTTCCACACATGTCGATAGGTTAGTTGGCATAACTTTCGCATTTGGGTTTCGGAAAACCCCCACAGTTTTCGGGAACATATCAGACAGAGATAAGGAGAGTGTGTGGTATGCACTGAGGAAAGACAGCATAGGTGGATCTCTTTTCCTTCATCGAGCAAACAGTAACAGTAATCGTTTATCTGGTCATGCTTGAACAATTTCACGTAGGAAATTTCATTGGTCAGCAAGGGGTGATTTCATTTACACATACCACACCGTGCATTGGGCTTTTTCTTGAGGTGTAGTGATTTCTGGTGACTGTTAAGCAACTGAAACGAAACAGAAAGAAACGGTTAGAAAAAAACTGTTTTGAATTCCTTCAAATGATCCTGCAAACGGTAAGTATCTGTGCCTAATAGCTGTTTTTCAATTGCATTTGGAAATAAGAGAGGTTTCATCTGGATACCCCGCATTGTTCGTATTGTTAACCGAACTAAAACTACGATAAAGCAATTTTGGCCAGTCATTACTTCACGAGGGAAAGAGAAATTGTGGTTTAAATTCCGATCAGGGATCAGATAATTGCAGCACAAGTTCTGCTTGGACAAGAAATAGAAGTGAAAATGACCAGAAGCTGGTGCTATGACAAGGAAGTGTCTCGTCCAACTAACGATACGCTCAGCTAACGAGAGGGCAGTCGCTGTGGCCCACCAGTTCCTACGAGCTTTGACGTGCTAGGCGAAGGCCATTCGGAAGTAAGTTCTGTAAAAGGGGTCGTGTCGCTAAGATCACGTTTTCGAAAAAAAAAAGAAAAAAGTCATGACGCAGGATCCATTCTGGGCTAGACGGAATCCTCAGAAAACGTGACAAAAAAAAAAATCATTTACCGTTTCAGGCCCCCATCTTATAGTTCCCTTGAATTGAAAAATTAGTCCATTGCAGATATCCTCGTACACGAGGAAAGACGTTATTATGTGGGACGGTGGCCGGGCGCTTGGGGTTGTAATGGTCCGGGTCCAGTTCGGCGTCTCAAGATATTTTTGTCATGACCAAATGGTTTCCCACACTCTCACATGATATTGATTAGCTTTATTTATGTTGCATTTAGACATATATTTCGACACACACTACGACCCCTGTGTTTATCAGCTAAACTATGACTAAAGAGCGAATTTGAGAAATAAGTCTGATCGTCTACGGGCTGCTTTAAAGTCACTGAATCGCCATTTTTGTTTGACGCCATATGTCAGGATCCCTGCGTACGTACGCCTCTACAGTTGGCTTCATGTTCCTCCTGTTTTTCTCGTAAAGAAGTAGATTTAGTTTTTCTTGGTTTGTGAAACATGTTTCTCCCTTTTTTCCTTCAAAGTAACGATCGTTAGATGCAAGTGAAGTACAAAGGAAGAGTAGAAAGCTAAATTTTCTCTGTGACGTTATTTTACGAGCGTCATGGCTTTGCAACACTGTGTTCTATTCTTATCTACTATATTTCGCTATTTGGATGAGACATAATGAAATTCGGTGTAAGATAGCAACAGATTTGGTATTAAAAAATCTCACGTTTGTTATTTCTCCAAAATTACTTAGGCCTTCCATCCAAATTCGCCTCTTTGCACATCGACAAAACAGAATTATGATAACTTGAACAAATGTTGAACCTTTGCGCTAACCTCTGCGCTATCCCATATGGTTTCTGGACAAAAAGGACATGGATATGGGGTGATGCATGTTGTGGCTTGGCAAGACAGCCAAGCCACTATGAGGAAGCCGAAAGGCACGCGTTTAAGCTCACGCAGACTGGCGTGAGGTCTGGAACAGGACAAGGTAATTAATATAGCCAATAACGTACGTAGCTGCTGGAATACTTAACTTTAATCCACAATTGGTGAACATCGCTCGTGACGGTACATGTTTTACAGCATCAATAGTAACTGGTAATGGCGCCTTGCTAGGTCGTAGCAAATGAAGTAGCTGAAGGCTAACTATCGTCTCGGCAAATGAGAGCGTAATTTGTCAGTGAACCATCGCTAGCCAAGTCGGCTCTACAACTGCGGCGAGTGCTAGGAAGTCTCTCTAGACCTGCCGTGTGGCGGCGCTCGGTCTGCAATCACTGATAGTGGCGACACGCGTGTCCGACGTATACTAACGGACCGCGGCCGATTTAAAGGCTACCACCTAGTAAGTGTGGTGTCTGGCGGTGACACCACAATGCAGTCGGTAGAAAGGTCGGGGTAGGGGGGGGGGGAGGATAGTTATAATGGTAGTAGTACACAGCTGCCCAGCTGCATATATCCAACGACATTTGACATCAGTGTTCCATTAATTCAAAATCAGATATTTGCTGAAATTTCCAGCAGCTTAGTAAATATTGCGGAAAATGTGTGGTAGCCAATAGAAATGATTTTCCTTTTTCCTTTTTAATCGTGTACGATAATGAAACATCTATTGGAACTCACAGTCTGCGGAACACTTTATCAACATGTTGTTGTTGTTGTGGTCTTCAGTCCTGAGACTGGTTTGATGCAGCTCTCCATGCTACTCTATCCTGTGCAAGCTTCTTCATCTCCCAGTACCTACTGCAATCTACATCCTTCTGAATCTGCTTAGTGTATTCATCTCTTGGTCTCCCTCTACGATTTTTACCCTCCACGCTGCCCTCCAATACTAAATTGGTGATCCCTTGATACCTCAGAACATGTCCTACCAACCGATCCCGTCTTCTGGTCAAGTTGTGCCACAAACTTCTCTTCTCCCCAATCCTATTCAATACTTCCTCATTATTTATGTGATCTACCCATCTAATCTTCAACATTCTTCTGTAGCACCAAATTTCGAATGCTTCTATTCTCTTCTTGTCCAAACTATTTATCGTCCATGTTTCACTTCCATACATGGCTACACTCCATACAAATGCTTTCAGAAATGACTTCCTGACACTTAAATCTATACCCGATGTTAACAAATTTTTCTTCTTCAGAAAAGCTTTCCTTGCCATTGCCAGTATACATTTTATATCCTCTCTACTTAGACCATCATCAGTTATTTTGCTCCCCAAATAGCAAAACTCCTTTACTACTTTAAGTGTCTCATTTCCTAATCTAATTCCCTCAGCATCACCCGACTTAATTCGACTACATTCCATTATCTTCGTTTTGCTTTTGTTGATGTTCATCTTATATCCTCCTTTCAAGACACTGTCCATTCCATTCAACTGCTCTTCCAAGTCCTTTGCTGTCTCTGACAGAATTACAATGTCATCGGCGAACCTCAAAGTTTTCATTTCTTCTCCATGAATTTTAATACCTACTCCGAATTTTTCTTTTGTTTCCTTTACTGCTTGCTCAATATACAGATTGAACAACATCGGGGAGAGGCTACAACCCTGTCTTACTCCCTTCCCAACCACTGCTTCCCTTTCATGTCCCTCGACTCTTATAACTGCCATCTGGTTTCTGTACAAATTGTAAATAGCCTTTCGCTCCCTGTATTTTACCCCTGCCACCTTTAGAATTTGAAAGAGAGTATTCCAGTCAACATTGTCAAAAGCTTTCTCTAAGTCTACAAATGCTAGAAACGTAGGTTTGCCTTTCCTTAATCTTTCTTCTAAGATAAGGCGTAAGGTCAGTATTGCCTCACGTGTTCCAGTGTTTCTACGGAATCCAAACTGTTCTTCCCCGAGGTTGGCTTCTACTAGTTTTTCCATTCGTCTGTAAAGAATTCGTGTTAGTCTTTTGCAGCTGTGACTTATTAAGCTGATAGTTCGGTAATTTTCACATCTGTCAACACCTGCTTTCTTTGGGATTGGAATTATTATATTCTTCTTGAAGTCTGTGGGTATTTCGCCTGTTTCATACATCTTGCTCACCAGATGGTAGAGTTTTGTCAGGACTGGCTCTCCCACGGCCGTCAGTAGTTCCAATGGAATATTGTCTACTCCGGGGGCCTTGTTTCGACTCAGGTCTTTCAGTGCTCTGTCAAACTCTTCACGCAGTATCGTATCTCCCATTTCATCTTCATCTACATGCTCTTCCATTTCCATAATATTGTCCTCAAGTACATCGCCCTTGTATAGACCCTCTATATACTCCTTCCACCTTTCTGCTTTCCCTTCTTTGCTTAGAACTGGGTTTCCATCTGAGCTCTTGATATTCATACAAGTCATTCTCTTATCTCCAAAGGTCTCTTTAATTTTCCTGTAGGCGGTATCTATCTTACCCCTAGTGAGATAGGCCTCTACATCGTTACATTTGTCCTCTAGCCATCCCTGCTTAGCCATTTTGCACTTCCTGTCGATCTCATTTTTGAGACGTTTGTATTCCTTTTTGCCTGTTTCACTTACTGCATTTTTATATTTTCTCCTTTCATCAATTAAATTCAATATTTCTTCTGTTACCCAAGGATTTCTACTAGCCCTCGTCTTTTTACCTACTTGATCCTCTGCTGCCTTCACTACTTCATCCCTCAAAGCTACCCATTCTTCTTCTATTGTATTTATTTCCCCCATTCCTGTCAATTGCTCACTTATGCTCTCCCTGAATCTCTGTACAACCTTTGGTTCTTTTAGTTTATCCAGGTCCCATCTCCTTAAATTCCCACCTTTTTGCAGTTTCTTTAGTTTTAATCTACAGGTCATAACCAATAGATTGTGGTCAGAGTCCACATCTGCCCCTGGAAATGTCTTACAATTTAAAACCTGGTTCCTAAATCTCTGTCTTACCATTATATAATCTATCTGATACCTTTTAGTATCTCCAGGGTTCTTCCATGTACACAACCTTCTTTCATGATTCTTAAACCAAGTGTTAGTTATGATTATGTTGTGCTCTGTGCAAAATTCTACCAGGCGGCTTCCTCTTTCATTTCTGTCCCCCAATCCATATTCACCTACTATGTTTCCTTCTCTCCCTTTTCCTACACTCGAATTCCAGTCACCCATGACTATTAAATTTTCGTCTCCCTTCACAATCTGAATAATTTCTTTTATTTCATCATACATTTCTTCAATTTCTTCGTCATCTGCCGAGCTAGTTGGCATATAAACTTGTACTACTGTAGTAGGCGTGGGCTTCGTATCTATCTTGGCCACAATAATGCGTTCACTATGCTGTTTGTAGTAGCTTACCCGCATTCCTATTTTCCTATTCATTATTAAACCTACTCCTGCATTACCCCTATTTGATTTTGTGTTTATAACCCTGCAGTCACCTGACCAGAAGTCTTGTTCCTCCTGCCACCGAACTTCACTAATTCCCACTATATCTAACTTCAACCTATCCATTTCCCTTTTTAAATTTTCTAACTTACCTGCCCGATTAAGGGATCTGACATTCCACGCTCCGATCCGTAGAACGCCAGTTTTCTTTCTCCTGATAACGACATCCTCTTGAGTAGTCCCCACCCGGAGATCCGAATGGGGGACTATTTTACCTCCGGAATATTTTACCCAAGAGGACGCCATCATCATTTAACCATACAGTAAAGCTGCATGCCCTCGGGAAAAATTACGGCTGTAGTTTCCCCTTGGTTTCAGCCGTTCGCAGTACCAGCACAGCCAGGCCGTTTTGGTTATTGTTACAAGGCCAGATCAGTCAATCATCCAGACTGTTGCCCTTGCAACTACTGAAAAGGCTGCTGCCCCTCTTCAGGAACCACACGTTTGTCTGGCCTCTCAACAGATACCCCTCCGTTGTGGTTGCACCTACGGTACGGCTATCTGTATCGCTGAGGCACGCAAGCCTCCCCACCAACGGCAAGGTCCATGGTTCATGGGAGGGGGGGGGGGGGGTGTTATCAACATAGCTTCTCAGTAAACGTGTAATGCCACGTCGTGGGTAATTGGCTAGCCGAATCTTGTTACGACGTTAACGTAAGGAGACTTACTAAAAAATGAGTTGACAGTGTTATTGGAAAGGGTTCCTGGAACGACAACACGACGGCAATTCCTTTAGAAAGACGGAGTCCATGCACGCTATAACCTGCAGGTAACACATAATGTAAATCCGACACTGCTGATCGATGGATCGACCGCACCGGTCACGCGCATTGGTCGCCAAGGTCATTAGACCTCATTCCAGTAGGACGGATGACAAACGAAATCTAGAGACAGTAATGTGAAACAAGAGATAAATTCGTCTCTCGTCCTGTGAACAATCTACATTAATAGACGGGTATCCCGATCCATGGTTCTTGTTTCTAGTTGCAGGTTGCCTATCTAACAGCTTCAGGGGCAATAAAAATTTGATTTCAATATTTCGCCTCATTCTTGACCGAATTTAAAAATTTAGATCGCTGTCATAATCCACTCATCAAAATGTATAACCTTATGTTGAACGCTTAACACAATGAGACAAGTATTATATGTATATACAGGGCGTGTCGCGTAAGATGTAACACCACCATTATTCCGTTGGCGATTGCACGTATCGACAAGCGATGTTCGGCGAATCATAGCAGACTATGGGGCACATACTTTGGTATATGCACAGTAATCACAACGTTTATATTGACCGAGAGAATGAGGCAAGTACATGATTTTTAAATCGGACGCTATACTTTTTTTACCATCATTCGAACGCTCTGGAAAAGACGCGTATAGTGATATAGCGCATGTTGCTATTGTGATTCAAACTTCGCTTAAAAGAAGCTGGTCCGCAGCTCGTGGTCGTGCGGTAGCGTTCTCGCTACCCGCGCCCGGGTTCCCGGGTTCGATTCCCGGCGGGGTCAGGGATTTTCTCTGCCTCGTGATGACTGGGTGCTGTGTGATGTACTTTGGTTAGTTAGGTTTAAGTAGTTCTAAGTTCTAGGGGACTGATGACCATAGCTGTTGAGTCTCATAGTGCTCAGAGCCATTTGAACCATTTTTTTTTTAAAGAAGCTGGGAAATATTGTACGATTGAAGGTCGAGGCGGTCGGAAGCGGCTGCAGACTGTAAACACACCTCGCGCGACCCGCAGGCCGAGTTGTCGTGCTCTATGCAGCATGCACGGCCTACGCTACGTAGGTAAATCCTCATCCGCCCTCTTTTAAGCAAAGTTTGAATCACAATAGCAACATCACTATACGCGTCTTTTCCGGAGCGTTCGAATGATGGTAAAAAAAGTATAGCGCCCCATTTAAAAAACGTGTACTTGCCTCATTATCTAGGTCAATATAAACGTTGTGATTATTGTGCATGTACCAACGTATGTACCCCATAGTTAGCTATGATTCGCCGAAAACCGCATGCCGATACGTGCAATAGCCGCCGGAATAAAGGGGGTGTTACGTCTTACGCGAGTCACCCTGTATATCTTTTGAGGCTGCGTCACGCAAATAGCCAGTGATAATCTTCCAGTATTTGAGAGTAGTGCACCTAGTGACGTGCAACAAATTTAACATATAATTTCAAACTTTTACCAAACTTTTTCTCGCTGACATTCCCCCTCAAACTAATGAAATAAAAAAAATGGTGTATCGCTTACTGGTGCGACAAGAAGGGCATCAGCCACAAAGTTAAAATAAAATTTGCCAAGTCTCAAAAAAATAACGGATCTTTTACGACTGGATAAAGACTAGGACAGAAGAGTATAGTCAGGCTACAATGGTCCTTTCTGCCAGTTTATGCACAATACGTTTCCGTGGAGGGCCAACTGCAATACCCCGCACAACATGGCTGCCCGAATCATCACCGAAGTTACGCCATGTTTCACTCTTAGGATGTAAACTAAGCCAGATGTTTGAAACAGTGTGAAATAAAACTTTCTTCCATTGCTCCATAGTTCACGTTACACGGCTTCTTCGGAACTGTATTTTCCTGTCACGGGCATTTGCATTACTGATGAGTGGTTTTTGGAATTCTATCTTGCCCCGCAATTCCCTGCTTATGGAGGTCCCTCCGTGTTGTTGTGGAGCTGACAGGGTGATTCGCGAATGCGACATTCAGTTTTGCAGTGACTTCTGCAACTGTCTTCCTCTCACTTTTTGTCACAGTCCTCTTTAACGACCGTCTGTCACTGTCGCTCAACACACACTTTCGTCCGCGCTGTGACTTAGCGAATTATGTTTCTCCGCTTTCCTGTATGCAGGATAAATCTTCGATACGGCCCCTCTTAAACACCAAACGTTTCGGCTACCTTGATTAAGGAACCACCCATTATACTAGCACCAACAATTTGCTCACTTTCGAATTCGCTCAGCTACGACATAATGCGATCACAACTACATAAAACACTTCTCTGATCACGACTTACACAAAGCGTTGAGAACATTACACAGGTGCCGTTGGTGGTCAAATACGACAGCGCAACCCACAAGCTTGGCTACCATTCAGATTTATGTTCGAAACACGCAGGTTCAAAACACGCGGTGTTTTCATGTTCTCGTCCAACCTCTGTATCTCTTCATCGCTGTGAGGCGGCGGATGTGCAGAAATCTGCAGCGAGAGCACGCGCGGTTGACTGTTGACCGTCCCTGACCTGAACTAGAGAGTCTGTGGGTCTCGGTCCGCCAGCAATGTCTGCGCAACGACCAACTCACAGTGCAGGTCAGCGTTGTCTTTCACGTCACGCGCAACGGAAAGAAATGGCGATCAATGCCATAGCACCGTTCTACAGTAATGAGGGCATGCACTTCTGTTCTATCAAGTTGTTGTCTTCTGTCCGAAGGTGCGTTTGATGCAGTTCTTCACATTAGTCTATACTGCATACTTATCTTCATCTCTGCATTAGTACTGAAACTTACAGTTGCATCTGTGAGCGTCATTCAAACGTTACATTTTTCAACAAACACGAAATCAGCAGATGCGCAACGACTCCAGCACTTCGTGAAGTGGTATTATTTGTTACCGCACAGCTGTACCAGATCACGAATTTTGGAAAATGCCTGTGTTTCATAATAAACAAATGCTTGAAGCATTGACGTTAGCAGCTCTACCTTGAAACACAATACACAGACATTTGTGACGTGTCCACGGTAGAGTTTACCATTACTTAGATTTCACGAAGGTAGAGAAATACTCGTTGCAGGAGCTAGAAAGCATTAATGATTTAGTCCAGGCATTCTGTGACGGCCTGATTTTAAATTTGCAAAAATTATTACCTGAAAACAAAACCTATAAGCTTGTGGGAAATCAAATTTTAAATATTTTACATATATTTTATACATCTAAAGACTTTAAATGTAAATTAAAGGTGAAAATTACAGTAACATTCTTGTGTATCTCCTCAAGCTGCCGCTGAGTAGGATTTTTGTATATGGTCCCGAAGCCGACATACCCCACAGTAAGTAAAAATTGATTTTTGTGCGTCATCCCGAGATATCGAAGAGTATGCAAGCGTGGGCCGTTTAGAATCAGTTTTCAGAGAACGAGCATACGCCGGTCCCTGCTACCCCCCCTCCCCCGCCCCCTCACCACACTCCCTCTCACAGCCGTCGCTCGCGCCATCTGACGAACTCTGCACTTTGGCCTCACTTGGTAATAATTATAGTACTAAAGGTCAACGAAACACTAACCTCCATCAAGCGCATCGAAGTAAAATGTTAATTGCGTCCACTAGACTTTTTTTAAGTTATCTCGGCTCTGGAAAGTCGTGGAATTCTTTTTTTTCGTGAAAAACGTCAGCAATTTCTTCCTTTAAAGGGTATTATCATAGAAAAACACGGTCAAGGAAAGTGCAAGTTTTTTAACGTCAGTTTTTGATACTTACAATTACAATTAATAAAACCGTAAAAATTATCGAATAATATGGTAGCAAAACTCTTTGCGAAGCAATTAAGCCTAAAAGCGTTATTGAAGAGCCATCCGCTGAGAAGATCCAGCCAATTATCGAGAGTGCCTTTTTTTTAAAAAAAATTAGTTTATCTCAAAAATAATTAATATTTCTCAATTTTTCAAACAAGTATTTCTTTGACCTGCCGTGCGCTATAATTAAGGTACATAGATAGTATGGGAATGTGAAAGTTAACGGTTACAGAGAACCCCACTTTTAACAGATAGATCTTTCTAAGCCATGCAACTTTCGCATTTAATATTTTTGATCGGCGCTATGGGTTGTTTTATTTGTTTAAGACAATCGTTTTGCGCAACTTCGCGTTTTTTTTTTTTAGCCATGTTCGCCATGTTGGATAGAGTTCCATGAAAAAGAAACTCTATTTAAAATTTAATTTCCTATGGATTAATATTTTTTGTTTTCAGGTAATAATTTTTGCTATTATTTTTTCACAATGCTTGGATGAATGAGCGAAAACATTGTGATTACTGCTCACCGCGAGACTGAATGTCGCCTGGTTGCGTTGTGGTCACGTGACGCGGTAAGGAAGATATATAAAAGGAGCGAAGAGGAATGGGGAATCATTTTGTAGACGATACGGGGTGAAAATGGGGAAATCCACTGGATAAGGGTAAGAGACTTTTACAGGGGCGGACTGTTATGGCCCGGCGCGTGAAAAGGAGTATCTGGAAAACGGCGAAGCTGGTTGGCTGTTCGCTTGCTATATCGAGTGCGTCTATGGAAGTGACTGAATGATACAATCACGAGTAGCTGACTTGTGGCAGATCTGACGGCAGAGGACAATTATGGTGCAGTCATTTTTCAGCCAACAATATAAAGAGAATGAAAAATACAAAGAATGAAAAAATAAATAAAGTTAATGATATACATTATTAACCAGCAGCAAGCATATTAACAACATTTAACATTATAAAATTTACTTGCAGGAACTATTTGTGAATACTTACTCAACAAAATTCATTAGCGTGCAGCCAAATAATAAACAGCACCTCAAGAAACAACATAAATATTCTGATAATCTTATAATAGAACTAACTCTCTGTTCGCTATTGTGTAAATTTTACATGTGCCAATGTTACGTATGCGAGTGTCTGAGGGTATGTGTGTTGTGAGTTCAGTGCTGCTGCCACATTAAAAATTACGAATAGTAAACAAAACGGAGCAGCAACAGTACGCTCCATCTCTGATGATAGTGTCGCCTACGGGATATTTAATCCTATAAGCCTTCCGTTCGCCATTTAATCTTCCAATGTACGTATGCATTCACATCTAGGCGCTTACTCCGAAAGCCACTGCAAGATGCATGGCGGAGGGTACCTTGTACCACAATTACCGTTACAGTCGAAAATGGAGCGAGGGAAATACGACTATCCGCATGCCTCCTTACGAAGACTGATTTCTCTTAACTTGTCTTCACGGTACTAAAGCGAGATGTAAGAGGTGTTTGATGATCATGTTTAGTTTGTGGGGCGCTCAACAACGCTGTCATCAGCGCCTGTACAAAGTCCCAATGTTTACACAGTCCAATTTTTACACAGTCCAATTTTTACACAGTCCAATTTTTACACAGTCCAATTTTTACACGGTCCAATCTCGCCACCGTCACTAATGATGATGACGATGAAATGATGAGGACAACACAAACACCCAGTCCCCAGGCAGAGAAAATCCCCAACCCGGTCGGGAATCGAACCCGGGTGTAAGAGCTGGGGCTATAAAATCACGGGAGTAATTCTGTCAGGGAGTAAGTACACATGTGCCAAAGGTGAACGACCAACAGCTGTGAAGGGTGAAGTCTTCTCAGTCGAACGAGGCACCTCTGATGTCTGTAGACAGATCACTGTGGCCGTGGCTTTTGTTTATGTAACAGCTATTTCGATTTGCCGGAAAAATGATGAACGTAATAATAGAGCAATTAACTGCCGAGAAGTTTCACATGAAACTTGGAAAAACTTCAGCTCAAACCTATCTTTTACTACAAGAACTGCTGGCGGAGTAGTCACGCGGTCTAGGGCGACTTGCCACGGTTCGCGCTGCTCCTCCCGTGAGAGGTTGGAGTCCTCCCTCGTACGTTAGTTTAAGTTAGATGCCTGTGTAAGCCTAGGGACCGATGACAGCAGTTTGGTCCCGTAAGAACTTACCACAAATTTTCAAATTTTTTGCTAATAGAAATGAATCACGTACGCCAGGTTTAGAGTGGTTTAGGCGTTTCCAAGATGGTCGAGAAGACACTGAAGATGACTCACGCAAGGGACCCCTTCAACATAAAAAACGAATGCAAATATAAAAAAAATCGGTAATGTGATTCGATCCGAACGTCGATTGAATATTCGATCGATTGCTGAAACTGTAGGAATCGACAAAGAACGCGCAAGGCACATTTTACTTAACCAACGTAATGTGAAAAATGTGTGTCCCAAACTGGTACCGAAAATTCTCACAAGTGAACAAAAAGAAGCTCATAAAAATGTTTCTACTGGAACATTGTCACTGAGAATGATCACAAATTTTTTGAAAGAGTGACAGCATGTCACGAATGTAGGTTTTTCGCTTATGATCCAGAAACCAAAAGCCAATGCATGCACTGGAATCGTCCATCTTTACCGAAAGCGAAAGAAAGCTCAGATGGGCAAATCAAGATTGAAAGCGACGGTGATTGTTTTTTTTTCGGTATTCACAGGTGTATGTTCATTAGGTTCCAGAAGGTTAACTATTAATCAACATTACTCGCTTGAGGTTCTTGCTCAAATACGTGTGCAAATAAGAAAAAAAAACGACCCGAACTGAGGAAGAACAAGTCATGGCTTCTGCATCAAGACAACTCACCGGCTCATACCGCAATGTCTGCTAAGAAGAGGTTACTAGCGACGCACCTTATTCGCCTGAGCCGTTTAGCCGCGCGGTCTAGACATCTTGTCACGGTCCGCGCGGCTGCCCCCGGCGAAGGTTCGAGTCCTCCCTCGGGCACGGGTGTGTGTGTCCATAGCGTAAGTTAGTTTAAGTTAGATTAAGTAGTGTGTAGGCTCAGGGACCAATGACCTCTGCAGTTTGGTCCCATAAGACCTTACCACCAATTTCCAATTTCCTATTCGCCTGACTTTTATCTATTCCTCAAGATCAAATCTGCATTACAAGGAACAAGATTTCACTTCACTGAAGCTATGAAAGAAAAATTGGCACGCTTCATCAAGGAGCTCACAGCGGAAGACTTCCCGCGCCGTTTTCAGCAATGGAAAAATCGCGTGGACTAGAGGAGTATATTAAGCGTGATAATAACTATATACTTATGTTTTTGAAATAAAATTTTCACAGCAATAGACCATTCATTTTATAGCCACACCTCGTATGTTGGTGGAAACAGGATCGTTCTGCTTACTCAATACAATTTCTCGAAAATCTTTCCTCCAGGGATTCGCATTTGAGTTCACGCAGCATTCGCATGTTGATCGAACCTACGAGAAACATAGCTACACGACTCGGAATTACTTAGATGCCTTGCGGGTGCCAAACACTCGAGGAGTACTATCAAGAACGCGTCGTAAAGTGTTCTACTGTCTCCTTTATAGATAAGCTACACCTTCCTACAATTCTGTCAATAAACAGAAGTAGACCACCGCCTACCCTACAATCGACCTTATGTACTCGTTCCATTTCATGTCGCTGTGATATTTCAATAGAGGTGACCGTGTCAAACAGCACACGACAAAGTCTACATTCGAACATTACACGGTTCCTGCATTAACTTACATTCTTCCATACTTAGAGCAAATTTCCATTCAACACAACACACACTCACTGAACGACGCCAGTTTTCCGTTCGCTAAAGCGTCATCCGCAAAAACAGTTGCTAATTGCTAGTCTCCTGCCGGCCGCGGTGGCTGGGCGGTTCTAGGCACTTTGCCCGGAACCGTGCGACTGCTACGGTCGCAGGTTCGAATCCTTCCTCGGGCATGGATGTGTGTGATGTCCTTAGGTTAGTTAGGTTTAAGTAGTTCTAAGTTCTAGGGGACTGATGACCCCAGATGTTAAGTCCCATAATGCTCAGAGCCATTTGAACATCTGGCCTTCAGATATACGCCGAGGTGACTTTTGAGTCACTGGATAGCGAGGTGTACATATACAGTTGGCGGTAATATGGCGTACACAATATAAGAGGGCAATGCATTGGCGAAGCTGTCACTTGTATTCAGGTGTTTCATGTGAAAAGGTATCCGGCGTGATTATGGCCGTAAGACGGGAAGTAACAGACTTTGAACGCGGAATGGAAGTTGGAGCTACACGCATAGGACATTCCATTTCAGATTCGTTAGGAAATTTAATTTTCCGAGATCCGCAGTGTAAAGAGTATGCCTAAAATACCACATTTCAGGCATTACCTCTCACCATGGACTACGCAGTTGCCGACGGCCTAAACTTAACAACCGGGACCAGCGGCTTTTGCGTAGAGTTGTCAGTGCTAACGACAAGCAACACTGCTTGAAATAACCGCCGAAATCAATATGGGATGTACAACGAACGTATCCGCTATGACAGTGCGGCGAAATTTGTCGTTAATAGGCTATGGCACCAGATGACCGACGCGAGTGCCTTTGGTAACAGCACATCGCCTGCAGCGCTTCTCCTGGACTCGTAACCATATCGGTTGGGCCTTAGACGACTGGAAAACAGTGGCCTGGTCGGATGGGTCCCCATTTCAATTGGTAAGAGCTGGTGGCTCCACAATGGTGTGGGCTGTTCTTACATGCCATGTATTGTCTCCTCTGGACATTCGGCTACATGGAGACCATTTGCAGCCATTCACAAATGTATTGTTCCCAAAGAAAAGCGGATTTTTTTGTGGATGATAACACGCCATGTCACTGGGACACAACTGTTCGCCATTGGTTTGAAGAACATTGTGGACAGTTCGAGGAAATGGTTTTGTCACCAAGAGCGCCCGACATGAAGTCCATCGAACATTTATGAGACACAATCGTGGGGTCAGTTCGTGCACAAAATCCTGCACCGGCAACACTTTCGTAACTGTGGACGGCTATAGAGGCAGCGTGGCTCATTATTTCTGCAGAGGGCTTCCAATGACTTTTGAGGTAACGGGCAAGTTGAGGCGCCCTGGAAATATTCTAAGTTCGTAGTTGGCGTGTGACCGCACGGACTTTGTGACACCTTAATGGCAGACATTTCACAGTTCGTATAGAAATTAATAGTAGCCAGATCAATCATGATACCTCAAAAAGAAACATGTACATTACCATTATTTGCACGACAATTCTGATGGTGTAATCAGATTTTCAATATCTTTATTAGTTCAAAGTTTAGTATCTGACGATAAATTATACAAGTAACACATAGCAACGAATTTCAAAAATTTAAACGGTTCATCCGATTTCGACGATCTACATGTCTTTAGAAAGCTATCAGTGTAAACCTAAATTGGTATGAATTACAGGCATGTAACTTAAATAATACATGAGTTATTGGGGGTCAAAGTGGCAGATTCAAAAAATGTTCAAATGTGTGTGAAATCCTATGAGACTTAACTGCTAAGGTTATCAGTCCCTAAGCTTACACACTACTTAACCTAAATTATCCTAAGGAGAAACACACACACCCATGGCCGAGGGAGGACTCGAACCTCCGCCGGGACCAGCCGCACAATCCATGACTGCAGCGCCTCAGACCGCTCAGCTAATCCCACGCGGCCAAGTGGCAGATTACTATTGATCGCGTCAGGCCATAAGTACTCCACAGTTACACGAAAAAACGGTAGCAGCACGCTTATAAATATATTTATTCATCTGTGTCTTTGGATATATCCGATATATATTATTCATGAAGAAATTGGTTAAATATTTACTGTGTTTTAGAAAGCACAGTGACATTAGGCTACTAGCCTACCTTTTGTTGCTATTCCTTTGATAATTATTTATTTAATAATGTGTGTTAGAGCATGTTTATGGTCCAGCTGTAGGAATATTTGTTTAAGTTCAAATTATTTAAATGTAAATCCAGTATTTCGCATGTGTTTCAATATGTTTGTGAGTGCACGTTGGCTTGGAGACATGGAGGGAGCGCTCTAGCCAATCACAGCGCTCGTTACTAAGAGAGACGTATGGAGGTTGGGGAGGACCATCGTTTCCAGAGAGGACACGACGGAGTTCTGATCAGGGCGACGCGAGAGAGAGTCGCACAGGACACGTGGAGTCTTGCATAGTATGGCGCGACGGACGCACAGTCGCGGGAAAGACTTTGACAGTGGAGCAATTTGCGCGTGGTCGCGGAAGATAGAAGTGTTTCGGAGTGTCGACTTGTGCTCTTGTGTGATTTCCGTGGCTTCTGCAGTGAAGACGTAGTGTGCGTTTAGAAGTTAATATCTCGCTAGCTATGTTGTTGTTCATAACTAACTACGTGCAGTAGGAATCTATTGTTACCCTGTTTTTCAACTTGTATATTATTTAATTGCTGGACCATCGACACCAATAAGTGTTTTGCAGAAACATACGGCATCCTGGAAAGTACTTCTGCTATCGTACTTATCATTTAAAGTCGTTAAAATAGTACCTGAAGATTTTATTTAATTGCAATCTTTCATTTATCAATTTCTATATTAATTCGCAATTGCCGAATGATAGGAACCTTCGACCATTCGATTCATGTGTGTGTTCATATTGTATACTGTAGAGTCTGCAGTATTTGGCTTGTAATGCGACAACTACGTATCCCAGCCCCTAGATAACGAAACCAGCCAAAACTTTTAATATTTAGGGTGTGTAGTTGAGGGCCACCACATCACACATCATTTCAGTTTTATTAATTCGAAAGCCCGCAATATGCAGTTGTTGCATTACGCAGGGCAAAAGAGGGTCCGACACGATATTTAGGACGTATCCGATGACTTTTGTCCCCTCAGTGTATCCGGTCAACAGACAAGCTTTAGTTCCCGCGACGAGCGAAGCACACCTGATTTGAGGAAGCGACATTGCGAGAGACGGAAGCAGCTATCGGCCGCTGCGAGTGGAAACGGCAAGATAGCGGAATTTCTCCCGCGCCACGCGCATTGCAATGGGGGATTTGGAGCGGCCACCACGAACCGTGCCGTGCCAACAGGATGACAGCATCGCCGCGGACCTGAAATAGATAGCAGCTAGGGAAACAGCGGAGCTCCGTTACACGAATGCGCTCGCTCTATTTCGCTGTGGCGTCGCGGCGCAAGCTGTAGCTGGGTGCGAGCAACAGCTGGCGCTGTGATAACACCGGCAGGACGCCATGGGTCATAACGTGCGGCGGTGGAACTGCTATCGACTGCTTTTTGGAACGCCATTTCCTGCATTACTTTATCCTAACATTCGGCGGAGGCAGAAATCTACGAGCGTCGGTTTACAAGCCACTGCGTATCGCGATATACGAGGGACGTTCAATAAGTAATGCAACACTTTCTTCTCGCACAGTGTAGGTTGAAAAAATGCGGAATTTGTTGTGGGAGAGCGTGGAATATTCCCGCTTTAGCCCCTACAGTTCCACGAAGTTGCGATGGGTGGCGGCGCTGTAGCCTTCAAAATGGCGCCTGTAAAGGAGGTGCGTTCCAAGAAGACAGCTGTCAGTTTCTTTTGGCAGAAAAGCAGAGAATCGCAGATATTCATAGGCGCTTGTAGAATGTCTACGGAGACCTGGCAGTGAACAAAAGCACGGTGAGTAGATGAGGTCGCACGAACCTTCGCAGTTTCCCGCGTGCCGCCCGGCCGCACGCAGCTGTCACACGCGCAGTGCTGGAACGTGCGGACACTCTCATTCGAGGTGATCGACGGATCACAATTAAACCCTTCGCTGCACAACTGGACGTCTATGCTGGTAGTGCTGACAAAGTCGTCCACTAGCTGGGATGCTCAAAAGTGTGTGCCTGCTGGTTTCCTCGGTGCCGCCGCCGTTGTGGCCGAGCGGTTCTAGGCGCTTCGGTCAGGAACCGCGCGACCGCTACGGTCGCAGGTTCGAATCCTGCCTCGGGCATGGATGTGAGTGATGTCCTTAGGTTGGTTTCGTTTAAGTAGTTCTAAGTTCTAGGGGACTGATGACCTCAGAGCCGTTTTCCTCGCTGCCTAACAGAAGATCATAAAGAGCTTGGCCCAATGAAGGATGTACTCCTCGAGAAGTAGTATGTGGATGACGGGGAAGTTATTCAAGACGTTGGCTCCCACCAATAGAATGGTGCCGTGCGGGTGTACATGCCCTTCCAGTAAGGTGGCGCAAGGTCGTCCCATCGAACAGAGATGTTGTTGAAAAAGAGAGTTCTGTAGCGAAAAGAGTATGGAATAATATGGTATTCTGGAATCCTGAATAAAACGAGCCTGCTTTCAGAAAAAAAAGTGTTGCATTACTTACTGTACGTCCTTCGTATACACTGCTCCTCATAACTGAAGGTCAAGAAGACTCGTGTTCAGAAAAAAACAGAATACCTAGAATGACTAGAGATAGGACGTTCATATTCACAGGACATGTCAGGTGATGCTGTTCCCCCTGCCTGCGGTAAACCAATATGCGGCCTTCATTTTCAAACAAGCAGAATCTGCATTCGTCCGCAAACACTATCTGACAGCATTCCTGTTCCCAGTGACGTCGTTCCTTACACCATTTACGTCTAGCACGTTCGTCAAAGGTAGGCGGAGGAGTGGACGACGCGCACATAACACGTGCCGTAATAAAGGGCGACGGAATGTCACCACTGATAGTGTACGAAGTATTGCACTGTTCCACTGATGCGCCAGAGCCGAGGAGGACGCCTGTCCTGCAGTGCCACTCGGATGAGTTGTCGATCTTCTCTGGGGGTGGTCAGGATGGTACGACATGGCCCCTGTTCTCGTGTTCTACGGGCTGGACACAGCCGTTGCACTGCCGAGATAATTCGTCAGACTCTAGCAGCAAGTTCCCGGACGGATGCGTCATATTGCCTCATGCCAATGATGCGCCCTCTTCCAGACTCACTGATTTGACGGTACGGTTCACGCACACGTCTGCGAGGCATCCTGCACGTTTGCTCAAGTTACACTGATTCATTTATAGCAACAACGAAAGCCGCAGGCAAATCTTACCAGTAGGTGGTGTTGCACCGCGATATCAATGTTGACCTAGAACCCGCGTGCCGACATAGTTCAAATGCAGAGCATACTAATGTACAGAGAATATGTACGTCCTGTCTCTAGTCGGAAGGATATTGCCAAAGGTCTTCCGGTGGTCCAGTCATCCACAGGCATCACGAAGCTTGAGGTCGGCGGGACTATAGCTCCATATGGAGCTGTTTCTGCAACACGAGGCAGGAATGGGAAAAGATAGCGTGTGTCAATCAGCGAGCAGTTACGGTGCACTGTGCTGGTGCTTTTTTATTACAGCTGTCCCGCAGACCACATCTGGATGACATCATACGGGAAACAATGATTGGGAACGTGAAAAAAAGACAAAGTGTGTCGAATGTAGTCCAGGAAGTCGGGTCTTGCTCACAGCATTATTGTACGTGCACCGAGAGCGTTGAGAGCCACAGGCACGCTCAACTACAGCAGCAAATGACCACTACATTGTGCACCAGGGAAGAAGGGACCGCGTTTAACTGGAATGAATGGCACGCAATCTCACGCTCCACAGTGACACGGTGACTGCTTGCAGGTGGTGCTTTGCCCGACGACCCGTATGTTGTGTTCCGTTGACACTCGCAAGTCTGCGGCACCGTCTGCGGTGGTGCCAAGGGCATAGAAACGGGACCAACGAGGTGTCGGGTCGCATGCTCTTCTCGGATGAGAGCAGATTCAGTCTTAGTGATCTGGACGTACCATTATATGGGAGAGGTTGGAATACGTAATGCACTCGGGAACATTGTCGAACATGGTCGTTTTGGTGATCCAGGTGTTAGGTGTGGGGAGGGGGGAGGATATAATGTTAGATGGGCGACAGGTCCTCTAGATCTTCGAATACGGCACACTCACCGGTCAACATTTTTCTGACACTGTATTCCCTGCCCAACTGCATCTTCTCATAGGTGCACTCCGCCCACACATTATTTTTGTGGATGATGTAGAGCGACCGCATCGGACAGCGCAGGTGAGCAGCTCTTGGAACGAGAGGATATTCAGTGAATGGACTGGCCTGTCCGTTCCCCCGACTCAAATACCGCCGAGCACGTGTGGGATGCTTGGGGAGACGTATTGCGGCAAGTCAGTGTGCACCAACGACCGTCCAGGAGTTAACTCCGCTAGTCGAGGAATGGAACGCCCTACCACGAGAACTCCTTAACAATCTCATAGCCAGCATGGGTTCACGTTGCAGAGCATGCGCTGCCTCCGTGGTGACCGCACACCCTATTAAGAATCATGTTCCGCCCACTGTAATGTCCAGAGAACAATCATAAATCGTAATGACTTTAGTGTAATTATTATCTTTGAATTACAGTGTCATTTGTGTTTGCCTCATTGTGTATTTATTTTAGCTACGTGCGGTACTTCTCTGTAGCAGTTCTTTCTATGTACGGCACAAGTTTCATCGAGCTACCTTACAGAGCTGTGACACATCATGCGAAAGTTATTTTCACCTTTAGGTTCTGCACCTGGTGTATAAATGTTCGATCACTAAATACCAATGACTCACAATTGGAATCTGTCAGTTCTGTGGAATGATAATATAAGGTTACAGGTGTCAAGCAGTCTATAGTACAAAGGAGATTTGTAAGTAGGCTGTTTAGGTTTTTATGTTGGTGACGCCACGTAGCGCTCTGTATTAAAATCACTGACTGCGCTGTGGACTCATTGTTGGAATATTCGATGGTGTCGTGTTGGGCAGTTGGGTGTGAACAGCGCATAGCGTTGGGCTGTTGGAGGTTAGCCGCCAGCAGTGATGGATGTCGGGAGAGAGATGCCAGAGTTTTGAGATGTTAATTTGAGCGGACGATCTGGACGTGTGTCCATCAGAAAAAGGAAATTTGTCGAAATTGATGTCACGAATTTATATATAATGACTTTTGAACACTATTAAGGTAAATACATTGTTTGGTCACTATCAAAATCTTTCATTTGCTAACTATATGTCTATCAGTAGTTAGTGCCTTTAGTAGTTAGAATCTTTTATTTAGTTGGCAGTATTGGCGCTCGCTGTACTGCATTAGTTCGAGTAACGAAGATTTTTGTGAGGTAAGTGGTTCATGAAGGGTATAGGTTACTGTTAGTCAGGGCTATTCTTTTGTAGGGATTATTAAAAGTCAGATTGCGTTGCGTTAAAAATATTGTGTGTCAGTTTAGAAATGATCAGAATAAGTATAGAGAAAACTGTCTTGAGTACGTTCAGTTTTACTCGGCTGTTTCAGTAACAAATAAAGTAGAAGTTTACCAGCACAGTCCTTCTTTACATTCAAAGGGGAAGTTTCAGATTTCTTAGAATAAACTCGTGCCATCTATCCTAGAATACTGCCGAAGTGTGAGAGGACCAAGCCAAATAGGTCTAACAGTGGCTATTGAAGGTATACAAAGCAACAAGGCCCTATTTAGCTTGTGTACATCCCCAGGCAGAAGTCGTGGTGCGGTCAATATAGGGGAAATTTTGTTATAGTTAAGCCAAATAAACATTGGAATGCGTGACGCGGTACTGACCCCATACTTATCTTTGAAGATACGTTAATGAAAGGAAAACCTACGTTTATAGTTTTTTTACGCTTAGAGAAAGCTTGACTGGAACGCTTTCTTTGATATTCTGAATCTAGCAGGGATAAAACACAGAGAGTAAAAGGTCATATAAAACTTGTGCAGAAACCAGAAGACAGTTATTAAGGATCGAGGGGCACGAAAGGAGAGCACTGGTTGAGAAGGGAGCGAGGCAGGGTTGTAGCCTATCCCCGATGTTATTCAATCGGTAAACTGAGCAACCAGTAAAGGAAAACAAAGAAAAATTTGGAGAAGGAATTAATGTTCAAGAAGAAGAAGTAAAAGCTATGAGATTTACAGATGACATTGCAATTGTGGAAGTGAACTTGAACGGAATGGACATAGTCTTGAAAGGAGGATTTAAGACGAACATCAACAAAAGCAAAACTAGGTTAATGGAATGCAGTCGAATTTAATCAGGTGATATTGAGGGAAATGGATTAGGAAATGAGGCACTAAAAGTAGCAGACGAATTTTGATATTTGGGCAGAAAATTAACTGCGGATGGCTGATGTAGAGAGGGCATAAAATGTAGATTGGCAATGACGATTCTGAAGAACAGAAATTTTTAACACCTAATGTAAATTTAAATGTTAGCAAATCTTTTCTGAAGGCATTCGTCTGGAGCGTAGCATTGTACAGAAGTGAAACGTGGACAATAATCAGTTCGTACTAGAGGAAAATAGAGGCATTCGAAAAGTGATGCTACAGAAGAATGCTGAAGATTAGAAGGGTAGATCGCTTAAATAATGAGCTTCTAATTAGAAATGGTGAGGAAAGAAATTTGTGGCATAACTTGAACATCGGTCAGTTTAGTATTGGAGTGAAGTGTGTGTGTGTGTGTGTGTGTGTGTGTGTGTGTGTGTGTGTGTGTGTGTGGTTGGGTGGGATTTAAAAGTGAGGTGGAGAGATAAATACAGTAGGCAGGTTCAAATGGACGTGGGTTGCAGTAGTTACTGGAAAATGAAGAGGCTTGCACAGGGCAGCACAGCGTGGAGAGATGCTTCAAACCAGTTCTCTGGCTGGACTGAAGATCACACCAACAGCAAGCAACAACAACACAAAAAATAGCATTTAAGTGCAGTTTTTGAATTAAAAGCCTGTAATATAGCGTTTCAGGTTTATCATTTGATTCATTCCATTCCATTCTTACCGGTTGGTACAACAATCGTTTGGAGTTGTTTCAGATTGAATACCAGTCTAGGTTGCGAACTTATTTATTTCAATAACGCGTTCCACCCTTCTGAGGCGTTATCTGTCTATCTTGTAAGTTCTAGTATATATTTCAGTTCACTTATCACCGTAGTTGTAGAAGGACCTTGCCCTTCCCTCCACTTTGTTCTTAATGTATTGATTTATAAACAGTCAGATGATGCCTCAAAAGCGTGGAATGCGTTATTGAAATAAATAAGTTTTCAACCCAGACTGTTTCTAATCTGAGATATGATTTAATTGTATAAAATTTTACTATATGGATTGTTATATAATGAACTGATGAGATTAAAAAATGATTTTTTTTAAATTATTTTTTCCTTTTATTTGTATTTTATGTCAGTCCAAAATAATAGGTCATGTAGAAAAATGTAAAAAAGGTGTTATTGCAATAACAGTTCTACTTTGCTTTTACGTTGTCATTAACTTAGCAATGATAGGTACACCAGCAACAGCAGTCCTGAGTATTGCGCTAGAATGACGGATACAGCCGTCAACAAGCTATGACGTGGATATTTCTGCCCCCGGTTCTGACCTAGCTTTTCGGGAGGTTTTCCTTGGTTGTAAGCCAAATTCTTGAACTGGTAATCGCCTCCCAAATAGTTCTAGCTGGGGTACCACTCACAGCTCCTTTGGTACTTGGATGGAAAGTCATTACTGGAACAGCCCTCTTCTCCTTTTGGGACGGGGAATGAAATGTATGTGAACGAAAAACTAACGTAGACTACATGATCTATATTACTGAATAGCTAGCTCAGTTCATGGTACCCAGTCCCAGTTTCAGGTTGCCTATCGAAAAGCTTCCAGTGACAACAAAAATTTGATTTTCTATATTTCATACAGCGGCCAAACTTAAAGTGTAAATGCTACCAGAATGCACTCATTAAGTGGAATAATTTTATGCTAAAAGTTTAACACAGTTAGATAAGTTAGAATCTGTGCATATAGAGTGAACCAGCTGCCCCTAGCGATGTCGTTTGATGCAACACGCAATGTTATATGTAGCCTCCAAAGACCGCCCGCCAGATTTTTATATTCTCTTGCGCGTCAGGCGCAAACTATTGGCGATACAGAAAGGAGGATACGTTTTCGCTAGACGCCGTAGTTTTCGATTTTTTTCTATCCAAGAAAAACGTATAAAAGTAACCTTCAAAATCATTCCCACTCCTACACTCAGCCCCCATCAGTCAGTATTTCTAGTATGCGGTTCTTGGTACTCGCTCCTACCACCGCACAAAAGTTTACGACTGGGCGAGTTATTTCCGGCCTTCATTGACTGGTCTCATTACACCACCGACTAAGTGGAGCACTTACAAAGTGTAAAAGCGATGTTGGTGTAAATTATTGTGAATTTTAACAGCATAAAATAATTACAATGTCGTACTCGTAAGGCTTCTGACTATGAAACTACTGCGCTAAGGGTTAAGATTTGATTGAATTGGCAACATAATTAGTTTTAGCGTAACGCTTACTAAAGTCGCTTTTCTTTTTTACCTTCACGGGAATGTTTAAATTAATAATGTTAATGAAATAGGCGACTAAATAGAGACCAAAAAAGGTCGAATATCGGAACAGTTCGTGTAGTCGGAAATTTTTGCATAGTGGCAGGAGGAAGTGCCACTACCAATATACTAGAAATGCTCACGTCAGCGATGAGTACATTTGAAGGTCATTTTAGTACGTTTTTCATGAATAAATCGAAGACTGTGGCACCAGCGAAAATGTATCCCGGTAAAAATTGAACTACATTACAATTCTACAAAAAGGTTCTTTTCATTTTGTTCTGTAGGACTAATAGTCTACGAGTAGCAAACGAGAGAATATGAAAATTTCGCAGTTGACTTTTGAAGGCCACATATAAAATTTCGGGTTGCATAAAACAATAACGGTAGGGGCAGCTGAATCACTTGAGACAGTGTAGCTCATGTCGTGCAATTCACCAAGTTTCATCCAGTATCTGAGAATGAGGGTATGTAGTGACTTGCAGAAGAAAACTTTACTTACAGTATTGTTTCAAAACTTTACGAGACTTTCTCTCACTGACAGCCCCCACAAAATGAGGAAAGGAAAACAGTTTATCGCTTACTCCGTTTTCGCTGTCACCACAGTAAAACGTCAGCAACAAACATGGCATTATAAATTATTATGTCTTTACTACTATATCCGCATGACTGATCAGCGTGGTTGACTGCCAAGCAAAGGACCTGGGTTCCATTCCCGGTATTGCCAGGGATTTTTCTGTGGTGAGAGGACTGGTATGGGGTGGACTCAGCCTCTTGAGGCCAACTGAGGATGTATTTGGCAGATCAAGGTCGAGAACCCGACAACGATCGGGAGAGCGGCGCACTGACCGCGTGTCGTTCCATACCACACCCAATGACACCATTGGCAGAGGATGACACGGCGGTCGGTCGGACCCGAATGGCCTGTCTAGCGGACTTTTACCTTTTGCAACTGCATGCACACTGTGCAAGCTACTGTATGGTGCATGGCGGAGGGTGAACTGTACCATTAATAATCATTTCCTTTTTTGTTCTACTCTCAAACAGGGTGAGGAAAGAACAACTGTCCATATGCCTCCGTATAAGCCTTAATCTCTCTGACCTTACCTTCGTTATCCTTACACGAAATGTACGCTGGCGGCAGTAGAATCGTTCTGCAGTCAGCCTCAAATGCCAGTACTCTAAATTTTCTCAATAATGCTCTTCGGAAGGAAATTCGACATTCCTCCAGTGATTCTCATTTGAATTCCCGAAGCATCTCCATGTAATCTGCGTGTTGTTCAAACTTACCGGTAGCACTTCTAGCAGGCCGCTTCTGAACTGCTTATATGTCTTTCTTTAATCTGACCTGGTGGGGATCCCAAACGCTAGAGCAGTGCTCAAGAATGAGTCACACTAGTGTTTTACATGCTGTCTCCTTTACCACGTTTTCGTAAAACTCTCCCAAAAAACCTAAGTCGACCATTCGTCTTCCCCACTACAGTCCTTACATGCTCGTTGTACAACATCGCATTACTTAATATTAGTCATAGTCCATGGATTCTGCGGAGTGTGGTCTTTGGGATGTGGAAAGAAATCAAAGACGTACACTTAATTTATTTTAAGTGCAATACAACGAAATGGCTTAAGGTTATGAAAGACTATAGAATTATAGTGCTAATTCTAACTACAAAATAATTTCAGACGTTATGTTTAAGATTTTCTGTGAAGATACTCTTCATTGGAGAGACGGTGTTGTCTAACAAAAAATTATTTTAATTGTCTTAAAGATCAGCACTTTATATAAGCGGCAGGTTCTTGAATTCATGTGTACTCAAATATGACTCATTTCTGTACTAACCCTCCGCAGTCTCTGTAGCATTTGTTTGTGGTGCTGTATTCATGTTTTTCGTTATATTTCGAGAAAGAGGAAAGATAGATAATGAAAAAGGATAATAATGAATACATTTTGAAATAGCTATGAAAATATCAAGTTTTTGGAAATGGATTCTGCACAATGTTCACTTGCGCTAAGAAAATCAAACAAGCGCATTTATCCATCGAGTAGTCCGCTTTCTAAAGCATAATTCACGTGTGAATAGCGTGAAAGATGTGCAGCGGATTATTAAAATTTATGGTTTACGATAAAAGCTCGGCACCAACATTTGTCTCTCTCGAGGTCCTGATGCTACTTAGTTTTTGAGGCATTGAATGGTTACCTTTACGAGACGCTCGTTATAAATGCAGCTCTGCATGGGCAAAGTGACCGAATCCAGTAACATTGCCGTTTGTCCCGTGCTACTAAGCGCGTCTGTTTCTTCTGATATTGATTCCAGAAGGGCGGATGTTGGTATCTTGCCAACTCAACTAGATTCATTGCGGTTCGCTGAATGTAGGAATAGTACAACTAAGGTAAACACGTGAAGGTTACAAGTGTTACACAAGTTTACATGTCGCATAATAACAACGTGCAATGTTTTACTATATTTTTTTTTCTTCAGTGACTGTAGTCGCAGTTAGAAAATATCGCCACGCATCAACAGCGATACAGATCCTACACGTTACAGCAAAAAGTCTGCCTACGAGGAAAGATCAGCCCGCAAACAGTTCTCGCTGTGGACGCTACAAGTACCACGCATCGTAAAAATTTGCCAGGTGCGAGCAGGACTCCCGCACTGAGGGTTCCGTACGGACTCAAGTTACGTACGTAGTAGACAGACCATCCATTCCGGTAATGCAGAACCTCTACGATTTTTGGCTGTTAGCAACATTGATACTGGCAATATATCCGTCTCAAGGACTCCAGTGCTGCCGAGAAAGTTTCAGTTTCAAGTTGGAGATCAAATGACAATAGAACTATTTTTCGTGTGATACAATTACAAATCAACAATTTTCGGACTTTTTTCCCTTTGCCTGTTTTGTGAAACGTTGTTTCTTGCTGAATTCCATGATTCTATACCAACCGGAAGTACCCAATAGATCTTGAAGAGAGAATTTGCGAATATCAAAATATGTAACATAAATGGCCGTAACTTTCGAGTACATTGATTTAGAAGCTTAACTTTCTTATAGCACCAGAGGCCCATAGACCTCACTATGTGACATAAATTTCGAATTGATACGTCAACCTATTTCCTAGAAAAAGGGGTCTTGACAGGCGGAGGGAGAGAGAGAGAGTCTCATAACAAATGACAATTTTTTGTGTAACGTAATTAAATAATTTACAATTTTTGGATTTTTTCCTTTACTTGGACAGTGAAACCTTGCTTTTTGCCGAATTTCTAGACAAGTATCAAAATACGTGAGATAAATGGCCGTATTTTTTGACTGCGTTGACTCAGAATCTGACGTTTGTTATAGCGGCAAAGGAGCATAGGCCATAGTATGTAACATAAATTTGGACTTCATACATCTACCCGTTCCTGAGGAAAAGGATGTTTAAAAGTCGGACGGACAGGCAGAGAGATGGACAGCAGAGTCATTCTATAAGGGTTCCGTTTTTACCGACTGAGGTAAATTCCTCTGGAACGCCTAAAAAGCGCCGGAACAGTCCTTCATCATTATTCAAAAGCTCCTTTCTTTTGTGCAAAAGTAGGACGCTATAGAGGGCTACGTCGATACTTCCGGTGCTACCAAAGGGAAAACCTTTTGACCCAGGTCATGTTGACGGACATTACACTGCTCATTCATTCAGTAATTTTAACATTTCAGAAGGAATGAAGCAGCAGCGAATACTGTGCTAAGATACTCTCTGACCTTTTAAACTGCGATTTTCATTTGTATTTTCGTATGTCTCTTCATTGCTAACTGAAACCGTAAAAGTGCAGCGAGGAAGCGAATTTAAGCATATCACGAGAGTAAACGATACCTCATATTCCACACAGATTCACGGCACGGTAGGTGGGTTGTTCTGTGATTTGTCACATGTTACTCAGGTCAGTTTTTAAGTTGCAGTTCTGGTCTGGAGGAAAATGTGTGTCTGAAACAGATTTGCGCGTCCTCCGCCGGGCTATGAGCAGGTGACAAAGTGAAATGTCCGTAGCGTATTACACCCGGTGTCACCCAAATATTAAACACTGCAAAATCCACAAAATGTTCGGTGGAAGCATAGTGACATCCTGAAGAGGAATGAAAGCTCGGATGCAACAGTGGCCTCCACCGAACAAAAAAGGCGCGTTGAATGGCAGGTTCGAAACAAATCGCCACAATTAATATATTTTATCTCGTAAATAATACGAGCAGGATAAAACTGCAAACTGTTTGCGACTTGCGATGCACATCCTGTGACAGTGATGCCGTTACATAACGCGCACTAATAAGCTCCGTTTCGCATGCAGAGGTCAAACCGGTTCCGGCGTCGATATACGTCACAGCGACGGCGCATCAACACAACGCCTCCAGCGGCGTACTGGACTCTGGGTGAATACGAACCCGTGAGCGGCGTCGGCCGGAACGTCTGCCTCCACCAGCGGCCGCCCCGGCTGCAGATTCGCAGCAGCGCCGGCGGCAGCCGTCGCCAATCGCACATTGCTGCAGCTCGCACGCACCGGGTGGCGTCACACGCACCGAGCGCACGCTAAAACTCATGCGACTTTACGCTTTTGTAGCGTAGCGTTGCGACGGGCACCGAGCCAGCACGTGACAACTGACTACAGATGGCACTAGTGTTTCGGCTGCGCTGCGAGTTGCAGCCAGTCGCCGCCAGAGGCGCTAACGTCTGGGGGTTCCTGTGTGCGCCTGTACGCTATCTAGCGCGCAAACGGAGAACGACGAGGTGGTGGCAAAGCCGTACAGATCCTCTGCACTACTGGGAATTCTCCATTTACATTTTTATAGCGTTATCAACCTTTAAGATCCCCATACTCTTCTAGCATGGTTATGAGTCCTCTCCTCCAGACGACTCTGTGAAAATACCGCTCCTCCTTCTCGAACAAAGGAGACGTGAAGAGAAGACTTCTATATTTCTATTTTTCATCCCCTCGGCATACCAAAAAATGCCCCTGATACGACCGGATCACGCAACAGTCTAACTAGAATTACTGTCTGGTAGAATTTCGGGATTACACCCCTTCACTATTCTCCACACCTACAAAACTCTGAAATGACCATCCTCTGCAACGCAAATGTTACGTGGACCTATAAACCTTTGGTTTATAAGTACCCTCAAATCCTCCAACGCCATGTACTCCGTCTCGCCTTCCGCATCCCTTCATCTTCTCCTATATAGATCTTCTATCATCTCATCAAATTCCCACCCCCCCCCCCCCCCTTATCAAATCGAAAACCTTTGCGTCTCCTCTGCTATCCGCAAACTAGATTCCAATAATCCCATTGTCTTCCCTCTGATCACTATCCCTGGCATGCTGCCTTACAAAGACGGCCCTCCATCTTTACCCTTAAACATACTCCATATCCTATCCCAATTTAACTTCAACCAGTTTCCTCTCCCAGACAACGAGATCCTCTCCGATATTTATCCGTCTCACGAACTCTTCCCTACCTGTCCCACTCCACATTAGGGCTCCTTCTCTCTTTTCCACTCCATCCATCCCCAACCCTTTCTTCTGATTACAGCCACTCTACCCACACACCAAAATCCTCCACATCTTTGTCTTTCCCATAATCAACCCCAACATCTACCTTCATTTCCATTGTTTTCCTACCAAACAGTCTCCCATCTTCTGTACCCTTACTCCTCAACCCTATGGAACGTACTCTCTCCTCTCAAAATACTTCTCTCCCAGTGCAGATCCCTCAGATTTGAAGTGAAAGTGCTATTTTCTTAGAATAATTTCACCATTCTGCGATGCGTTTTTAAAATGTATATACACTATGCGATCAAAAGTACCCAGACACAACCAAAAACATACGTTTTCATATTAGGTAGTCCATATCAGCGACCCCAGTAGTCATTAGACATCGTGAGAGAGCAGAATGGGGCGCTCCGCGGGACTCACGGACTTCGAACGTGGTCAGGTGATTAGGTGTCACTTGTGTCATACGTCTGTACGCGAGATTTCCACACTCCTAAACATCCCTAGGTCCACTGTTTCCGATGTGATAGTGAAGTCGAAACGTGAAGGGACACGTACAGCACAAAAGCGTACAGGCCGACCTCGTCTCTTGACTGACAGAGACCGCCGACATTTGAAGAGGTTTGTGATGTGTAATCGGCAGACATCTATCCAGACCATGACACTGGAATTCCAAACTGCATCAGGATCTACTGCAAGTACTATGACAATTAGGCTGCAGGTTAGAAAACTTGGATTTCATGGTCGAGCGGCAGCTCATAAGCCACACATCACGCCAGGCAAACGACGCCAACGTTGTGTGGAGTGGCTAATCACGGTGCACAATGTGGCGATCCGATGGCAGGGTGTGGCTATGGCAACTGCAGTGATCATCATCTGCCAGCGTGTGTAGTGCCAATAGTAAAATTCGGAGGCTGTGGTATTATGCTATGGTCGTGTTTTTCATTGAGGGGGCTAGCACCCCTTGTTGTTTTGCGTGGTACTATCACAGCACAGGCCTACATTAATGTTTTAAGCACCTTCTTGCTTCCCACTGTCGAAGAGCAATTCGGGGATGGCGTCTGCATCTTTCAACACGATCGAGCACCTGTTCATAATGCACGACCTGTGGAGGAGTGGTTACACGACAATAACATCCCTGTAATGGACTGGCCTGCACAGAGTCCTGACCTAAATCCTATAGGACACCTTTGGGATGTTTTGGAACGCCGACTTCGTGCCAGGCCTCACCACCGACATCGAAACCTCTCCTCAGTGCAGCACGCTGTGAAGAATGGGCTGCCATTCCCCAAAAAACCTTCCAGCACCTGATTGAATGTATGCCTGCGAGAGTGGAAGCTGTCATAAAGGCTAAGGGTGGGCCAACACCATACTGAATTCCAGCATTACCGATGGAAGGCACCATGAACATGTAAGTCATTTTCAGCCAGGTGTCCATATACCTTTGATCACATAGTGTACCTGCACGTAACACGAACTTCCAGCATGCTGGAGTAGCTTGGGTCTGCAACTTCTGTTAATCAATAGAATGAAAAAGCAGTCGAAGTTGCAAATATTTTATTTTTCATTGGATGACTAGTTTCGGGTCGATACATATTTACAGTGCATACGATAATTCTCGCACTTGTCGGCTGATGCTATCTTCGGAATTGATGGATGATATTTTTCTGAAAGTCTGACGGTACATCTTCAGACTCATACATTCAACGTACCAACGTGGGTAGCTGTTTTGTTGCAACTTCCTCCAATGATTTTAGAAATTTCGATGGAATTTTGTGTATCCCTTCCGCCTTATTTGATCTTAAGTCTTCTAAAGCTCTTGTAAATTCTGATTCTAATATTGGATCGCCTATCTCTTCTAAATTGACACCAGCTTATTCTTGATTCACATCAGAAAAATCTTCCCCTTGTCTTCAATGAAGTCTTCCCACCTATCCGCTCTCTCCTCCGCATCTAACAGTGGAATTGCCATTTGCACTCATACTGTTACCGCTCTTGCTTCTAATTTCACTGATGGCTGTTTTGACTTTTCAGCATACTGCGTCAGTCCCTCCGATAGCCATTTCTTTTTCGATTTCTGCTCATTTTTCACGCAGCCATTTAGTCTTAGTTCCCCTGCACTTCCTGTTTATTTCATACCTAATGACTTGTATTTCTGTATGCCTAAATTTCACTGAAAATATTTGTACTTTTTTCTTTCGTCGATCGATATTTCGTTCGGTTTATTCGCAGTTGCGTTCTTTGTACCTATGTTCCTCTCCCCAGATTTTGTGATTGCCCTTTTTATAGATGTCCAATCCTCTTCAACTGCAGTACCTACTGAGCTATTCATAATCGCGGTGTCTATAGCTTCAGAGAACCTCAAGAATGTCTCGTCATTCCTCAGTACCTCGTGTGCCACTTATTTGCGCATTGATTCTTCCTGACTAGTCTCTTAAACTTATTTCTATTTCTAAATTTATCTAGAACACTCGGAAATTAATAAATTAAGTTTTAGACCCTGGTGTGATTACATGTATTCCATGTAACATTCTATTCTCATGAAGATTGCCCTAGAGCAATCGAAACGGTGGCCATTGACAAAAAAATTTGTGCAACTGAAGTGGCTGTATATACGCCCTGGGATTAAATAGCGCATGGTTGCTGTATCACAGCCAATCAGATGTTTAAAATTTCTAAAAAATGTAAACGCTTCTAGGGAGTTCTGACCCCGTTCCCCCGTCCCCTTGCCCTGCCGCATATTTGGCTCAGCGCCTGTTTGGAATGTATGTATGCAAACCAAAGTGCGATTCATTGGCAGAAGGCTTCAGAATGTGCAACAGGTCTACTACGCTTGTCCGCCCTATTCTGGAGTACTGCTGTGCGGTGTGGGATCCACATCAGTTGGGATTGACGGATGACATTGAAAAAGTACAAAGAAGGGCAGCTCGTTTTGTATTATCGCGAAATAGGGGAGATAGTGCCACGGACATGATACCTGAATTGGAATGGCAATCATTAAAACAAAGGCGTTTTTCGTTGCGACAGGATATTCCCTCCGATTGCGAAAACATTCTGTTGGCACCCACCTACACAGGATTGATCATCACGATAAAATAAGAGATATCAGGGCTCGCACTTGAAGGTGGTTCATTGAACTCTCTGCCAGGAATTTTATTGTGCACAGCAGAGTAATCACGTACTTTGCGGGAGAACTCTGTAGCAGTAAACGCTGTTGTACGACACATAATTTTAACCTGGCGGCTAGGTGGCGACTGGGGAAAGAGTTTGGCTCATAGGTATTCTCGTGTCTGTGCAGACGTGGCTGGGACGACGCAATGGAGTCATCGGCCTGAGAATAGCAGCAGCGAACGTACCGCTGGGTGCAGCGGCGACTCGCCGGCCGCTGGCCTAAAGCTCTGCGAATTAGCATGCAGCGTGCGCGCCGCCGCGTCACGGCCCAACAGCCGTAGATGGGCCTGCTAACCGTGACCGACAACGCAGCAGATGGACACAGACCCGACCAGTTCGCGTCGCTCTTTGTAATGCAAGGTGACTCAAAAGGTTCCGCTCAGGGGGTTTCCTAGACTGACAAACAAATCTTTTAAGACGGGTCTTCTTTTCCATTAAGCCATACTACAGAAAGCTACATAAACAGATCTCAGGATGGGGGACACTGCCCTAAACCGGTGATTATGCAGAGCAAAAATTAAACAATAGCCGAATTTCTATCAGTTTTTTAAGCTACCTATTTCGGTGCTGTTGCCATCCTCAGGCCCCTATGCACAGTGAACGGATGTACCACGAAGCTTGGTGCGATACAAGAGGACCCACGAAATAAATCTGAATCCGTGAATATTTTCCTGAAGTGAGTAGCCCAACGGATAGACAACAGCTGACAGTTCATGGAATCCAAAATTATTTGGTGGCTTCTGCTGTACTGCAACAAGCTTTGTGGTACATCTGTTCATTGTACATTAGGAACCTGGGGATGGCACCAATGAAGTGTCGAAATTGGTAGCTTAAAGAAAAATAAATAAGAAGTGATTGAAATACGCCTGTTGTTTAGTTTTTGCTCTACATATTGTTTGATCAGCCCTTCTCCCGAGTCCATGATGGATTCAAGAAGACTAAATCAGTCGGGTTGAAACAATAAATACAGCGATCGACAAAGGGAAACGAACATCTGTTTTCTAAAAATAAGGATCGCGGATAACTCCAGGCATGAGCATCAGATGCCCCCGATTACTTGTATATCAACTGGAAAGGTTCCTTCACACTACGGACAACGAATGACCTTGGCCTGCCATGTGTGTCTTGTCCTCTTCCAAAGGCAGGGACGGCCAAGAATTCGCATGTGGTACTTGAGAACGCGTGGGAATTTCTCTTGCTTGAGCGCACAGGTCCGCCTCTCCCGCGCCACGCTGCCTGAGCAGGAAGAGGGAAAGGTGGCAAAACTGCGAAAGCGCCACATGCGAAATGTGGCTTTGTTTCATATTTCTCAGTAACACAGATCACAAAGAAAATAAATTTTTAGTATTATTTCATTTTATTTAGCGCACTGAAATAATAATACAATCAAACTGTCGGCATACAGACAGACGCAGACAGTTTCGCAGATTTACGTCACTCAGGGTGCAATATAGAGGTGACTTTTTTGGTTTCGTAATCGAAAAAAGCCTTTACACACTTACCTTCATCGAAACAGTGAAATGTAACCGCATCATGGAGACATAAAACTCTTACTGAGGAAAACAATGTAGAGCTATTGGACAATTTTAACTTAACAGAATTTGTCTTTTAAACTGGAATTAGAGTGCAGATCAGCTACTACCATTTGTAGATCCACAAGGGCGCTTTCAAATGAAACGGAAAACGGTCTCAAAAACAACTCAAAAACAGATGTAAGATTTGCAGTCCTCAAACATATAGAAAGCTGTACCTGTAATTTTTTCAACACCACAATGGATTGTTCAAAATTCTCGTTTTCTTGGCTTAGGGAAATGGACTGCGTTCCTTGTCAGTAGTTATCCCTTCTACTATGCGACTTTCCCTTTAAGTGCACCCACTTTCGACATGAAACCAGAAATAACTTGCTTCAAACCTTGCACTGTCTTTCTGAGGCAATCTGCAGTCAACTCTATTTAAAATGCGAGGTCTGTAACCCATTCCGGATTTTGTAATTTTTGTTCTTGCTTTCCTTTTTTTTCATAAATTCAACAGTAGTGGGCCTTAGATCGAAAACATGTTCCAGACATATCCTTTGACCTAAGCAACTTACTTTGTAATAATATTTAAAGTCTGCATATTCAATTCGATTGCAAATTTTTGCAAATAACGTTATTGGAACGTGTTCAAAAATGGTTCAAATGGCTCTGAGCACTATGGGACTTAAGATCTGAGGTCATCAGTCCCATAGAACTTAGAACTACTTAAACCTAACTAACCTAAGGACATAACACACATCCATGCCCAAGGCAGGATTCGAACCTGCGACCGTAGCGGTCGTGCGGTTCCAGACTGAAGCTCCTAGAACCACTCGGCCACAACGGTAGGCTTTGGAACGTGAATTCTATCACGTATTCTATGCACCATGATTTACAGAGTAGCCTGTACAAATCGTTGTCGAACGTTATGAGTTTTAGCTCCTTCATCATCAACTAAAGCTTTACATTACCTCTGCTGTAATACCGTTTCATAGGAAACTTGCGGTTCCTGTTGAGTACGCATCTACGTAATATGAGCAGATATTGAGAGTTTTCATTCTTCTCCTCTCCGCTTCCTATTCATTTTGAAAGGATTGCGACGATAGATCGCTGGAGTGCCTCTTTTTATGCATACAGCTACTGGACTTCCGATATTCTTTTACTCCAAGAACAAACAGCGAAGAGTAAACAGGCTTTACCTCACAGTTCTGTCAAACTGAAGAAGACCGTGCAGACCTAGGTGAGCCCCACCAAATGCTGGAAGAAAGTGTCGCATCGCACCTGTAAATGAAATGTTGCGCTGTACCGAGGAGCAACGAGCAAAGCCGAGACGTCCTGAGCTGAGCCGAATCATGTCGAGCCTCGACCAACACGTGTGCAGAGCATTGTGTAGGCGTGAAGTTTTGCACAGCGTGGGCAACCCTGGCCTAAGGCACCGTTTGATGCCAGTGCTTTAATGACAACTGTGCAAAATACCCATCTTCCTGTCGTTAACGCGGGCCTGCGAAACCCGAGCCGCCACTGCTACCTTAGATAACTCCCCTGTTGTCTTCGTGAGGCCGAGAATGTCTATTATAGGCTCCAAATCAAGGAAAATTCACTCACAGTTTCTTAGGTCGGCTCTTTGAACCTCGTGTAGATAAAATAAGTCAAATCTCTTTTTGGAATACTGTGAAGTGATCTCTGTCAATAAATACGGGTTTTGCAGCTGACAGAACAAGGATTCTCAAGAGCAGTTAAAAAATATATGTGATTTACAGGGTGGCTCAAAAGGTTTCACACAAATTGAAGGATCTGATAGGGGAGAATAATTGCAACAACTATGGAATAGGAACTTATGGTCTTACAAGTAACCCTAGGCCAGTGAAAGCTTTGGAGTCAGCAACAACAAGAACCATCAATGCCCATGCACCTTACCTTCAGCGTAGACAATAAACTGCTTACTGAACAAAGCTGTACACAGCAGATGGTGTTCAAAATGTTAACTGCCACATTCAACACAGGTTTTATTTCGACTCCGTTATTAACTTCATCAATTTGTGCGCGATCTTTTGAATCATCCTGTATAATATCGGGTGATTGAGTACGCCACGAACTAGCACAGAAAAGTGTGCAAATCCATCTCCGTCCAAAATTGCGGCACACTCTACTACGTGCACCACGCATCGGACGAACGTCATCAGACGCTGCGAGTATCTTGGCTCTCGGCCAGAGGTGGTTTTTCGTTGGGAACTGGTGTTACGTATATGAAGCATTTCATATTCACCTATAAATAAAAAAAAACGCAGGTGGATTTCTCCTTCCTGTGGCATTGTCTGCGTTACATACTAGCACAGAAAAGAGTGCAGGTCCTTCGCCTAGGTGCATCACATCTGACGGTGCATGTTAAGTGGTACACATTTGGAACAGTTTGCATGTCACTATCGCTCACTCGCTTTCACTAGCTCAAGTTAACTTATAAGGCCAAAAGTTCCTATTCTAGAGCCGTATTTTGACTCCTCTATCAACTCCATCAATCTGTGCGTGACCTTCTCAATTACCCTGTATAACACAAAGACCAACCGGCTATTGAACGTATGGAACGTTATTACTGAAGAGTGTCAGCCTTAACAATCTATGCTTTGATTGTTTTAATAAAATTTAAAAAGAAAAACTATAATTGTAACTTGTTATGTCGCTCATGACTGACAGGCCTTCGTTTTGGGCACGCCGTATTGTGGCGCTGCTTTACTTTTATTTTAATGCATGACGTGTCACAATTGTATGTGTAAAAAAAAAAGTAAATCATTGCAATTAATTTTAACAGTTGTAACGAAGATCTGTGCTGTTAAAATTAGTCTGATTCCATGACTAAAAGTGCAAGTAATGTTTTAATTAGTATGAGGCTATCTCAAATCTCTCCTAGCGACCTCTACCGAAGCTGTGAGGCGATTAATATGGAGCAACATTTCAGTTTTCTGCGTTCGACTGGAAAGAAATAACACTATATGCTCATACGAAGTTTATCAATTTATTTCTATGTGATTATTACTGGTGATAAGTAATTGGTATTTGCTTACCCACATGTACATTGGTGGGAACTGCGTGATTGTACTTACATCTATGCTGTGTAAAACATTTATTGCATAGATGAAACTTTTTAATGCTTTATGTAACGTTAAACTTGTATGTAAAATTATGAAAATACACTGTAATTTTTGCCTTTGTTAACACGTTAAGTCTTTAGCAGGCCATGGTTTGAAAACTGACGTGATTGTCCGAAACGAGTCACCACAAAGAAATGACTGTTATCGCAATTGTGGCGGATATTGAAGGAAAATAAAGATTTAATAATCCAGGTTGCTGATCCTATCCACCGTCAGTATGTTGGGACTTCATATACAGGGAAAATTGTTAGGAGATTAAAAAAAACTCAGTTCTTTTGGAGATATCACATGTTGCATGGTAGACGACCATCCGTTTCAAGTTAAAAGGTGTTGCGCGATGGACGAAGTATGGTTTAACCTTCCACACTGCCGGCCGGAGTGGCCGAGCGGTTCTAGGCGCTACAGTCTGGAACCACGAGACCGCTACGGTCGCAGGTTCGAATCCTGCCTCGGGCATGGATGTGTGTGATGTCCTTAGGTTAGTTACGTTTAAGTAGTTGCAAGTTCTAGGGGACTGATGACCTCAGCAGTTAAGTCCCATAGTGCTCAGACCCATTTGAATCTTCCACACTATATGCATTAGTTTTATAAACATACAGAATTTTACTCGCGTAAAACTCTGTAACTGAAGAATTAACAGTATCCTCAAAGCAGCTTCAGTATATTATTACACACCACTTAAATATGTAGGACTCGTAATATTTACAAACCCACCACAAAACACAACCTCATGCCTCGCCTCAAGCGACGCAGCATAAGATGCGGGAACTGCTCATGGCGTCTCCAGTGCGCGTTCCTTTATGTGACTCTAAAGTCGGACACTAGATTGAAACAACGTCCAGGAAACTTCATGTGCCCTAGGTACACTCCCCTCCAAAAACAACACTCTCCCCTACATTATAACGTTCACGCTGAAAGTAACTTTCAGGTGTGTCATACTTACTCTGTTCAGATCTTTCATCCTTTCTGTAGTTTTTTTGGATCCGAACACAACAACTTCCTCTGCAAATAGAAGATGCTTTCGATACAAGCTAGGTCTGCGTTCATATCAGTTTAATGATTTAGTCATTTCCTTCAAAGTTGCAAAAAGTTTTGAACTTTTAATTGTCTTGTTCTAACTGAATGGTAGCAATAGGACGTAGAAAAACTACACAAAGTTTTTGTGTTTAGAGGAGATAAAAATTTCACAGGTGAAACCATTCCCCGCTAGGGGTCAATGAAGATCTGGGCGCCGGTGACGCTGAGAGACGCTGTTCAAACTGCTGTGTGATGAATACTGTTTTAGAGATGCTGCTGGAAATGCCTTCCGTTTACATTGATTCACACCAAGAGATTGGATTCCATTGGGACCATGTGTTCAACCCACCACGATATTTGTATTGTAAACAAGTAAATTGGCAGTATCGGTCGTAAGAGGTTTGAAATCATTTATTTCAGCAAATCGATTTCAGTAACTGTGTGGCCGTCTTCAGTGTAAATATTAAAGTCCTGAAAACTCATGCAATGGAAACACACATTACAAATTTAACGTGTCGTCATACAGAAGAACAGCAGCTAACGAACAAATTTTGAAGTCAAGATTTTTGAACTCAAACTTTGTTCATAAGTTGCTATGTTCTTCTGTACTGACACCACATTGAATCTGTAATATGTGCTTCTTTTATAAGGGTATTCAAGAGTTTAATATTTGCATTGAAGATGGTCACACAGTGACTGAAATCGATTTGCTGTAATCAATGATTTCAAACTTCTTGCGACCGATACTGCTAATTTTCTTGTTTACAATTCACAACAATGTAATCAACTAAATAGCTGCGACAGGCGAAAAAAATATGATAATAAAAAACTCGCATTTGCCTGACAACGTTTGTCTAACACAACTTGGCAATATTCTCGACCATCCGATCTTCTGCTTCAAACGGTCGTTGGCGGAAATTTCTGCACCTTTCTCTGTGAAGTACTACCGGTGTCACAGAATGTCCCACTAGCACTCAGGCAACGGATATGGTTCCAGCATGACGGAGCCCCACCACACTTTGCTGTTGGTGTCAGAGAACTTTTAGACAATGTTTCTTCCTGTTGTTGGTTGTAGAGGGGGGGGGGGATGGATAGGGGGAGGAGGGAGTACCACGGCCACCACTTTCTCCCGACCTCACTCCTATGGATTGCTTGTCGTGGATGGAGAGGAAGCGTTTGGTGTATAGGAACGCGACAGATACTCCAGAAAATCTGGTTACCTCTTTGGCTGAAGCTGCAGTCACTATTTGTGAAATACCTGGTTGTTTGGAGCGCGTCAGATAATCATTAACACGCAGGTACCAGTGTCTATTAATGTAAACGGACGACTTATTGAGCTACATCTCTAAATCAGTATTCATCAGACGGCAGTTTGAACACCGTGTCCTGAACATCACTAGCGTAAAAACCTTCATGGGCCGTTAACGAGGAAACGGTACAAATGTGACATTTGTCACATAAAGAACTGTTGCTTGTTATCCCCTTTAAACACTACAATTTTATACACGTAGTTTTTACATATTCTTTAACAAACTGATGGAGGTAGATTAATCTTGATGAATAGTGGGTATACAAGACGACGAATTTAGAGGTCTAAGAAAAGACAGCCATCAATGTAAATTATCCTCTGAGAGCGCTTTCCGCTGCCTCCATAAGCCACAGGACCGCCTAGCAACTCCACTACATACACAGTTGTTGTGCTGTGCGAGTTGCCTAACGAATGGTGACGAGGGGGTGCTTCCACTTCGTTGCGGCCGACTGGGAAAACTTGAATACGAAGGGTAATTACATTGTACCGTCGTTACTACAGTTGCCATTAACTTTGTGTATAGACCTTTGATGACCATCATTGTGTGCCACCAACTTAAACACAGAAAATCCCGACCTAGCTTGTGTGCAATTAGCTTGCCTTGTGTTCTATAACTACCAGTGGTGAAGGACAGAAATGCAGAGTTATAGACAAACAGCAACGTCGAATGCTCCCGTCTCGGTTAAGAAGTGTTTTGGTACTTGACTACCGGCTAGTAGCGGTAATTATCACACGCCCCGTAAAACGCATAAGAGGGCAATTGTAACGTATTTTTATATTCTTATTTTATTTGGTCGCGATCCCCGGCTGCTGTTTACTACTTTATCTATGACAGAATTTTTATGATATGAACTATCCTCGCGTAGTTCTGTATTCTGACAGTATTGACGTTGAGCCACAGTATTGGTCAGTCGATGCACTACCCCAATTTTGCCGCGCAGGGAAGCCGTGCGGTCTAGGGCGTCTTGTCACGGTTCCCGCGGCTCCCCTCGTCGGAGGTTCGAGTCCTCCCTCGGGCATGGGTATGTGTGTTGTCCTTAGCTTAAGTTAGTTTAAGTTAGATCAATTAGTGTGTAAACCTAGGGACCAATGACCTCAGCAGTTTGGTCCCATAGTCCTTACCATAAGCCGGCCGTAGTGGCCGTGCGGTTCTAGGCGCTACACTCTGGAGCCGAGCGACCGCTCCGGTCGCAGGTTCGAATCCTGCCTCGGGCATGGATGTGTGTGATGTCCTTAGGTTAGTTAGGTTTAATTAGTTCTAAGTTCTAGGCGACTGATGACCTCAGAAGTTAAGTCGCGTAGTGCTCAGAGCCACTTGAACCATTTGAACCTTACCATAAATTTCAAATTTTCCCTCAATTTGCAAGGTTTCAATTTACGAAGGCGGGCTGAAAAGATATGTCTCCAAATTTATGTGAAAACTCTTAAAGCTTTCTAAATAAAGCAAAGGTTATCAACATTCTACATTTTTATTCTTCACGTTTACACATTTGCAGCGCTCTGCTGCTAGAGAACTCTGTATTGCAACATGTAACATGGTGGTGTGTAACGTAACTATGCCGGCGCCTGAGAAACAGCGTGTGCTTTAACAGAGTTGCCAATTCGAAGAGTTCGTCAACACACGGCGCACCCTCTCCTTGAGGGTCACAATGGCAGACCACACAGGAGCAACAATCCGACGTCTTGGGTTCACTGTCATCGATCATATAGTCCCAAGTCACTGGAAAAAAAGCGTAGGAGACTCCTGAAGAAGAGCAAAAGAACTGACGCGCAAAATTACGGACTAATATCATTAACATCGGTTTTCTAGAGAATTCTTGAACATATTATCAGTTCGAATACAATGAATTTCCTTGAGCAACTAGAAAATTCAAAATTTCCAGATTTCCGAAAAGCGTTTGACATGGTGCCCCTCTGCAGACTGTTAACGAACGTACGAGTATGCGGAATAGATTCCCCGGCGTGTGAGTAGCTTGAGTAATGTGACCCAGTACGTTGTCCTCTACGGCGAGTGTTCATCAGAGACAAGAGGTGCCCCAGGATATGTGACAGGAGCGCTATTATTAACTATGCACATGAATGTTCTGAGGGAGAGGACGAGCAGCAATCTACAGCTATTTACTGATGATGCTGTGGCGTATGGGGAGGTGGCATCGTTGAGTGACAGTAGAAGGATGCAAGATGACTTTGAAAAAATTTATCGTTGAATGACAGATAGCTCTAAATGTAGAGAAACATAAGAACATGCTAATGAGTAGGAGAAACAGCCCAATAACGTTATAATGCAGCATAAATAGTGTGGTACTTGACACAATCAGGTATACTGAACATCTAGACGTAACGTTGCAAAGCGATATGAAATGGTACGAGCGCGGAAGGATTGTAGTGGGGAAGGTGAATGGTCGACTTCGGATTATTGGAAAGTTTTAGGAAAGTGTGGTTCATCTGTGAAGGAAACCGCATAAAGAACACTAGTGCGACCCATTCTTGACTACTGCTTGTGTATCTGGAATCCCTACCAAGTCGGATATGTTTCTTTGAGAAATCAGTGTTTGAAGTAGTTTGATACGGCCCGCCACCTGCGCCAACCTCATCATCTCAGAGTAGCACTTCCACCCTACGTCCTCAATTATTTGTTGGATGTATACCAGTCTCTGTCTTCTACATTTTTGCCTTCTATGCCAGAAAGGTGGAAGGAGTATATAGAGGGTCAATACAAGGGGGATGTACTCCAGGGCAATATTATGGAGATGGAAGAGGACGCAGATGAAGATGAAATGGGAGGTACGATACTGCGTGAAGCGTTTGACAGAGCACTGAAGGATCTAAGTCGGAACAAGGCCCCAGGAGTAGGCAACATTCCATTAGAACTACTGATAGCTTCGGGTGAGCCAGCCATGACAAAACTCTACCACCTGGTGAGCAAGATGTATGAGAAGCGAAATACCCTCAGACTTCAAGAAGAATGTAATAATTCCAATCCCAAAGAAAGCTGGTGTTGACAGGTGTGAAAATTACCGAACTATCAACTTAATAAGGCACGGCTGCAAAATACAGACACGAATTCTTTACAGACGAATGGAAAAACTGGTAGAAGCCGACCTCGGGGAAGATCATTTCGACTTATCTTGACAATATTGACTGGAATACTCTCTTTCAAATTCTGAAGGTGGCAGTGATCAAATACAGGGAGTGAAAGGCTATTTACAATTTGTACAGCAACCAGATGGCATTTATAAGAGTCGAGGGGCACGAAACGGAAGCAGTGGTTGGGAAGGGAGTGAGACAGGATTGCAGCCTATCCCCGGGGTATAGAGCAAACAGTAAAGGAAACGAAAGAAAAATTTCGAGCGGGAATTAGAATTCATGGAGCAGAAATAAAAAACTTGAGGTTTGCCGATGATGTAATTCTGTCAGAGACAGGAAAGGACATGGAAGAGCAGTTGAACAAAATGGACAGAATCTTGAAAGGAGAACGTAAGATGAATGTCAGCAAAAGCTAAACGAGGATAATGGAACGTAGTCGAATTAAATCAGGTGAATTTTGTTAGGAAATGAGACAATTAAAGTAGTAGATGAGTTTTGCTATATGGGGAGCAAAATAACTGATGATGGTCGAAGTAGAGAGGATATAAAATGTAGACTGGCAATGGCAAGGAAAGCGTTTTTGAAGAAGAGAAGTTTGTTAACATCGAGTATAGATTTAAGTGTCAGGAAGTCTTTACTGAAAGTATTTGTATGGAGCGTGACCATGTATGGAAGTGAAACATGGACGATAAATAGTCTGGACAAGAAGAGAATAGAAGCTTTCGAAATGTGGTGCTACAGAGGAATTCTGAAGATTAGATGGGTAGATCAAGTAACTAATGAGGAGGTACTGAATAGAATTGGGGAGAAGAGGAATTTGTGGCAAAACTTGACTAGAAGAAGGGATCGGTTGGTAGAACATGTTCTGAGGCATCAAGGGATCACCCATTTAGTATTCGAGGTCAGCATGGGGAGTAAAAATCGAAGGAGAAGGCCAAGGGATGAATATGCTAAGCAGATTCAGGAGGATGTAGGTTGGAGTAGGTACTTGGACATGAAGAAGCTTGCACTCGATAGAGTATCATGGAGAGCTGCATCAAACCAGTCTCTGGACTGAAGACCACAACAACAACAACTGCTCCCTCCTCTACAACGCTTGTTGTTTCCTGAAGTATTAACACATGTCCTATCATACTGTCCTTTCTTCTTGTAAGTGTTTTCCATGTATTATTTCCTCGATGATTCTGCGGAGATCCCCCTCATTCGTTATCTTGTGAGTGAGGTCGGAAGGCTTTGTCCTTGTCTTAAACCCATTTTAATCTGAGCACTTCGTTCTTGGTCATCCAATGTTATTGTTTTATCTTGGTTCTTCTGCATACTGTATATTACCCATCTATCCCTATAGCTCACTGCAGTTTTTCTCAGAACTTCGAATGTACTGCACCATTTTAAACTGTCGAACGCTTTTTCTAGGTCGCTAAATCCTTTCAGAGTGTCTCGATTTTTCATCAGTTTTCCTTCCATTACCAAACGCAATGTCAGAACCTTATTTGATCTCAAGTCTTCCAAAGCCATTTTAAATTCTGCCTCTAATACTGGATCCCCTGCGTCTTCCATGTCGGCCCCAGTTTCTTCTGTCATGTCGTCAGATAAGTCGTTAACCTCACACAGACTTTCAATGTACTCTTTTCCCCAATCCTATGCATTTAATAGCGCAATTCCCGTTGCGCTCTTAACCTTACCATAATTGCTTTCAGTTTCACCGAAGGTTGTTTTGACTTTTATACATGCTGCGTCAGTCCAACTGACGATGATTTCTTTTCCGATTTCCTGCAGCCATTTAGCCTTAGCGTCCCTGAACTTCCATTTATTTCATTTCCACGGTTAAATTACCATATTCTTGTCTTTCCTTGAGCATTTCTGTACCTCATTCTATCGTCGATCAGTTGAAGTATTACTCAAGGTTTCTTCGGTGTTGCCTTCCTTGTAGCTATGTTTGTTTGTCCAACATCTGTGATTGCTCTTTTTATAACTCTTCATTCCTCTGCAACTGATCTGCATACTCTGGTATTCCTTACCGCAGTATCCATATCCTTAGCGAGCTTAATCATTCCTCAGTAATTCAGCATCCCACTTCCTTCCACACTGATTCTTCCGTATGATTCCCTTAAACTTCAGTCTACTCTTCATCATTACTAAATTGTGATCTCAGCCTATATCTGCTCCTGGGTACAATCCAATATCTGTTTTCGAAAACTCTGTCTGACTAATAAGTAATACAGCTGGAATTTCCCATGTCTTCGGATATTTTCCAAGCATAGCTCCTCATCTTGTGATTCTTGAAAAGAGTATTCGTTATTAACATTTGAAATTTATTGCAGAACTCGGTTACTTCTTTTCCTTCCCCTAAAACCGCGTTCCAGTCACCCATGGTTATAGATTTTCACGTCCCTTAACGTACTGAATTATCTGTTCAACGTCCTCATATACTTTCTCTATGTATTCATCTTCTGCTTGCGGCGTCGGATTAACTACCGTCGTCGCCGTTGGCTCGCAGTCGAATCTGACGAGGATAGCCAAATCACTATTGCTAACACAATAAGAAATGATAAATTGCCGTTGGTACACATTTGCGATATTCTCAATTCAATGACTATTAGTGGCTTTTGATTGCTGTTCGGCATGCCACCTAGGGTTGCTCACCAAGGACTGAGGTCCTGTTCGTTATGTTTGGTGAGCCTTAACTGTGGAATATATGACTACAACGTTCGAAGAATTGCGGCTTCTCCTGGATACTAGTATTTACTACACAGCCAAGGACTGGCTTCGTTACGTGTGACTAAAGTACTGGCTGTGATTCGCGATAGCCTCTACTCTTTGTGCGAGGCTTTGTTATAGAAATTTAATTTGGGTTCTCGCGTTTAATGCTGTACACCTTCCACTAGTGACAGTCATACTTGTCTTACTCCTCGTTATAGATCAGCAAACCGAATTACAAGAACATGCCCGAGTTACCCTTAAGCCACTTGCAAAAAGCAGTACTTTGGCAAACTGAAAGTCTTAATATTTGGTGCAATTATCTATTTTGAAATGTATGTTTCCTTTTTAAAGGTCCAAGTGTTAAAACAGTCACGAAAGATTAATTTTTGTGAATTGTTTGTTCCCTTTTAAAGACTCTTGTTTTAATTGTCACATTTTTTTTCAAATTCAAGATTACAGAGCCGAAATATACACTGATAAGCCAAAATATTATGACCACTGCTCACCGCGACGTTGGATGCCGCTTGGTAGCCTTGTGGGCACGTGACGTACTAACGCATGTATGGGCAGCAGACACGGACGTGAGATCACCCTTGCGAATATATGGGCTGATTATTACGCAGAGCCTGTGAACGAGTCTCTCGAAATCGGCGAAGTTGGTCGAATGTTCACGTGCTGCTGTCGTGAGCATCTACGGAAAAAGGTAGAAGGACAGTGGAACTGCCACTAGGTGCTAAATGATTCGATGTCCACGACTCTTCACAGAACGTGGAGTCAGAGGCTTGTCTGCTCCGTAAAGTAGGATACATGGTGATCTCATGGGGGGGGGGGGGGGGCTGGAATATTCTCTTTCAAATTCTGAAGGTGGCAGGGGTAAAATATAGGGAGCGAAAGGCTATTTACAATTTGTAAAGAAACCAGGTCGCAGTTATAAGAGTCGAGAGACATGAAAGGGATGCAGTGGTTGGGAAGGGAGTGAGACAGAGTTGTACCCTCTCCCCGATGTTGTTCAATGTGTATGTTGAGCAAGCAGTAAAGGAAACAAAGGAAAAATTCGGAGTAGGTGTTAAAATCAATGGAGAAGAAATAAAAACTTTAAGGTTCGCCGATGACATTGTAATTCTGTCAGAGACAGCAAAGGACTTGGAAGAGCAGTAGAACGGAATGGATAGTGTCTTGAAAGGAGGATATGAGATGAACATGAACAAAAGCAAAACGAGGATAATGGAATGTAGGCGAATTAAGTCGGGTGATGCTGAGGGAATTAGATTAGGAAATGAGACACTTAAAGTAGTAAAGGAGTTTTGGTATTTTGGGAGCAAAATAACTGATGATGGTCGAAGTAGAGAGGATATAAAATGTAGACTGGCAATGGCAAGGAAAGTGTTTCTGAAGAAGAGAAATTTGTTAACATCGAGTATAGATTTAAGTGTCAGGAAGTCGTTTCTCAAAGTATTTGTATGGAAGTGAAACAGTCGGGCGCGGTGGCCGTGCGGTTCTAGGCACTTCAGTCTGGAACCAAGTGACTGCTACGGTCGCAGGTTCGAATCCTGCCTCGGGCATGAATGTGTGTGATGTCCTTAGGTTAGTTAGGTTTAAGTAGTTCTAAGTTCTAGGGGACTGATGACCTCAGATGTTGAGTCCCATAGTGCTCAGGGCCATTTGAACCATTTCAAGTGAAACATGGACGATAAATAGTTTGGACAAGAAGAGAATAGAAGCTTTCGAACTGTGGCGCTACAGAAGAATGCTGAAGATTAGATGGGTAGATCACATAACTAATGAGGAGGTACTGAATAGGATTGGGGAGAAGAGGAGTTTGTGGCACAACTTGACTAGAAGAAGGGATCGGTTGGTAGGACATGTTCTGAGGCATGAATGGATCACCAATTTATTATTGGAGGGCAGTGTGGAGGGTAAAAATCGTAGAGGGAGACCAAGAGATGAAGACACTAAGCAGATTCAGAAGGATGTAGGTTGCAGTAGGTACTGGGAGATGAAGAAGCTTGCACAGGATAGAGTAGCATGGAGAGCTGCATCAAACCAGTCTCAGGATTGAAGACCACAACAACAACAATGGTGATCTGTGGCATCTCTGCCAAAGAGCGTAATGCTGTTCTACGTACAAGTGTTTCGGAGCGCGCCGTTCATCGTACAGTGTTGAACATGGAACTCCGCAGCGGACTACCGCTACATGTCCTCTACGACATCGTCAATTACGATTGCTGTGTACACAAGACCATCGGGATTCGACCGTCAATCAACAGAAACGTGTCAGCTCTTCGGGCGAATCACATTTTTGCTGCACTAGGTCGATGGTCGCCTCCACGAACGCCATCATCGGAGTGAACGTCGGCTCGAAAAGTGCAGCGCGTCACGGACGCAGGCTGGTGGGAACAGTATTATGCTATGGGAGACGTTTTCATGCGCTTGGATGAGACCTGAGCTAATAATCGAAGCCACGCTGACAGCTGTGAACCACATGCATCCCTGCATGCTTGATGGCTTCCCCGACAGTGAAGTCATCCTTCAGCAGTTTAATTGTCTGTGTCTCGGACCTAGAACCGTGCTACGGTGGTTTGAGTAGCATTAGAGTGAACTCATGTTGATATCTCGGTGACCAAATTCGCCTGATGTAAATCATATGGAACCCATCTGGATCGCTATCGGGCGCCATCACCACGTACGCAAATCAGCTTCCCGTTATTTACGTGAATTACATACCAACAAACTGTCGGATCCCTGATTCACAGAATCAGTGGCGCATTTCGTTCCAAAGGCGGACAAACAAGTTATTAAGCAGGCGGTCATAATCTTTTAGGTCATCAGTGTAGAACCTTTTTGATCAGAGTTAAAGCCTGAAAGCTGTTGTCACCTTGTAGCTATATGATTTTAATTTTCATCCTGTGTGTATTTTAGAGTGCCTAATCTGGCTTAATGAAGCGACCGAGAAGTGTCTGGGCTAAGCTCAAGCTGGTCACCCAATGTCAGCGCCTGATAATTAACCAGATGTATTTGTTTCCAGCTCCTTGAACCGTGATTTAATACTGTTAATGCTTTTACTGTTTATTAATTCATCTAATGAATAAAGAAAAGCCGTCGTGAAACTAATAAATTCCTTTAATACTGATTCTTTCGTTGTTTCTGGGGCTTAAGAATTCATAAGAGCAAAATTTTTAAATTTTCTTTGAATGTTTAAAAGAAGAACTAGTAGCGTCGTTCGGATCGTGTGATTTATTAAGAACTTGATGTTGGGTTTTACAACGTTAATTTTGGAGGAAGACGAAATAATTCTGTGTTAAGTGAAATATTATCTCCTTCGGAATTTAATTTTTAATTATTGCCAATATTTCTGAATTCCGCTGAGGCGAATAAATGTTGAATAATACTGCCCATTGCCTAAAGCTTAGTTTACAATGTTAAAAACATGTTTTTTATACAACATAAATAAAGAGTGCTCAGTTTACAAGTTTCTCAGCCAATATCAAGACGTCACAAACTTTAGCGTTACAACCGTTTACCCTGTAATATTGTGTAGTTTAATTATTTATAGCAGTTAACACTGCCCATTGTGTAAAGTGTAATTTCAACGTTAAGAAACAAGTTTGATGTACAACACTCTGAGCAAGTGGATTGTATGTTTGCTTACAGTGTTGGTTACCTAACTAGTAGTGTCCTTTTCAGAAGCTAGTTGGTTGTTTCCTAACGACGGCCCAATAAGCCGTAAACTAGTTAGAAATAAATGAAAATCAATATAACAAAAATAGTGAACTTGTTATTCAACCTTAAAAATAAAAAAAAATACGTTGTAATTTTTTTTTTCTTTCTGATTATGTTAAGTTCAACACCTCACCACTCGCAGCTCCATGCAATCTGCCACACCATTTCCTTATTGTTGCAACAGGTAATGGTAATATTCGTTAGTATACTTCTTTTCTGTTAGCGCTTGCTTCACTTGCTCTACGAAATAACAGCGTCAGCTACTTCGTAACTGTTCAAATGGGTGTGAAATCTTATGGGACTTAACTGCAAGGGTCATCAGTCCCTAAGCTTACACACTACTTAAACTAAACTATCCTACGGGCAAACATACACACCCATGCCCGATGGAGGACTCGAACCTCCGCCGGGACCAGCCGCACAGTCCATGACTGCAGCGCTTTAGACCGCTCGGCTAATACCGCGTGTCAACTACTTCGTAACTGAACTCGGGTAGACCTTGCCAGTTTTAATTCCCGCTATGGCGGGTGCGAGACTCGGATTTGTCAGCTAATACGTGTTTCACAATCATCGTTGTTGACAAGGGAGTTCCTAGGAAAGGGCGTGCCTAGCGACAGGGCGGGGGCGGGTGGCAGGATCGATAGGGCGGCGCCAAACGTCATCAACGCCGGCCATTCACGCCGCCCAGACAGGCGTCGCCGGGGGGATGGACACAGAGAGGGTGGTTACCCGGCCAGCCACCTGTATGTAACACGGCGACACCGCCCGTGTTCATCACCAGCGCTTATCTGACGTTCGTCGTTATAAGCAGAGATGTACGGCAGTTGAGGTTACCTGGGGCACAATTTGTCACTCATTCAGAAAATTGACGTGGGGGACATGCTTCACCATTTTAATAATGCTGTCGTTTACATATAAAAACACACACTTTGTTGCCACCTGTTTCGCTAATTACCTATTTTTGTGGCTTAGATTTCGGTTTATTAAATGGTTCAAATGGCTCTGAGCACTATGGGACTTAACATCTGTGGTCATCAGTTCCCTAGAACTTAGAACTACTTAAACCTAACTATCCTAAGGACATCACGCAACACCCAGGCATCACGAGGCAGAGAAAATCCCTGACCCCGCCGGGAATCGAACCCGGGAAGCCGGGCGCGGGAAACGAGAACGCTACCGCACGACCACGAGCTGCGGCCTCGGATTATTTGTCCGCTGTCCAGGACAACTGACTAATATCCTGACGTGCACAGTGGTACAAAGAATTTACGATCGAAAAATGAACTGATAATACTAAATACGGGGTGATTCGAAGTTCCTATTACGCAGTTCTAGTTCTCGTTAAGGGGATCTAGGACTGCAATATTTGGTAGTAAATCTATGTCCGGAAATGCGCCGCTTATAAGTTAACCGACTATGAACGACGGAAGGCAATACACTCACAGCGGTCGGTATTTCTTGTCACTTGATTTCTTTTGTGGAGTCATGTCACGTGTCATCATGGAACAACCCGATGAACTGAGGCGCATGTCCGTCAGCTGCCACTGATTCCGAGTCCACTGACATGTTGGTCATCCACAGTAAAAGTGGACGAAATTGTCGCTTAGCACAACGCTTGTATCACGAAAAGTTTCCGGGTCGTACCTGTCCATCGCACGCCAGTTTTGCGAGACTGGAAAAACAGCTTCGGGCAAGAAGAGGGAAAAGAATGACTGAACGTGTGTTAAGAAATGAAGAATATCTTTCGTGCTACTTGGAGATGTAGAGGCTAAAACCTGTAGGAGGCGACAGAGATTGCAATATACACTGAGGTGACAAAGGTCGGGGGGTACCTCCTAAAATCGTCTCGGATCTCTTTTTGCCCTGCGTAATGCAGCATCTCGACGTGGAGTGGACTCAAGTCGTTGCAAGTCCCCTGCACACCCAAATATCGAGCCATGCTGCCTCTATAGTCGTCCATAATTACGGAAGTGTTGCCGGTGCAGGATTTTGTGCGCTAAATGATCTCTCGATTATGACCCATAAATGTTCGATGGGATTCGTATTGGGTGATCTAGTCGACGAATCATTCACTCGAATTGTGAAGAACGTTGTTTAAACCATTCGCGAACAACTGTGGCCCGGTGACATGGTGGACTGCCACCCATAAAAATTCCACCGTTGTGTCGGAACATGAAATCCATGCATAATTGGAAATGGACAATCATCGGTTCAGTTAGACCAGAGGACCCTGTCCATTCCCTGTAAACACAGCCTACACCATTGTGGAGCCACTACCAGCTTGCACAGTACCTTGTTGATACCTGGGTCCGTGGATTCGTGGGGACTGCGCCACACTCGAAACTGTCATCACCTATTACCAACTGAAATCATCTGACCAGGTCGTGGTTTCCCAGTTGCCTAGGGTCCAACCGATATTGTCACGAGTCCAGGAGAGGCGCTGCAGGCGATATCATGCTGTTAGCAAAGACACTCGTGTCGGTCGTCTGCTGCTCTAGCCCATTATCGCCAGATTTCGCTGCATTGTCCTTACGGATAAGTCCCACATTGATTTCTGCGATTATTTCACGCAGTGTTGCTTGTCTGTTAGCTCTTTCAACGCTACGCAAACGCCACTGCTCTCGGTTGTTAAGTGAAGACCGTCAACAACTGCCTCTAAGCACTATGGGACTTAACATCTGAGGTCATCAGTCCCCTAGAACTTAAAACTACTAACAGGGTCAGAGGCGCCACATTGTTGACCTGGAGGAGGAAGTCCTCCAACTGATCGACCGGAACTCGTCGACGAGTACCAACAACATCGCAGGTTCCGTGGATGTATCCCAGACCAGTGTCTGGCGCAAAGACATTGTGAAAATAATTTGATTCCACAAGGGTACTGCCATCGTGGGATAGTTTGAACCTTAGACTGGACGCCATTGTGATGGTAAGGGTCTCATAAGCAGGGATATACTGTGACTTGTAAGCAAACAGACTGAACATTATATATTTACTGAGGCATTCATACACTATTTGTTACTCGTAATTGTACTGTCTACACATTCCATTCTACGTGAAGAAAAATGGTGACGATGTACACAGCGTTTGATTGCGAAGTAAGCAATCATTGTTGCCTTTCGCAGATACATTGATATTTTTAGTGTAGAGGACGTTAATGCAAATTTGCTTGGCCAAAGTTTCTATAACATAATACAAACATAATGGCCATGCATTTATTTGCAAGTTTCCTGTTTGAAATCCGCAGCCTTCAAAAATGTGGTTAAATACTGTCAAGAGGCTAAATATTAGACCATGGACAAGACTCTGTATATTTTGATGCATACTGTGTACATTTATCGTACATAAAATACGAAATAATGAAAGAGGGGTCCTCTACGTTTATTTTTCTCCTGTACACCGAAAAACACTGGTGATTTTAGAGGGTTCTAGTAGAGAAATAAACTGCAGACGAAAACCCATATACGAAACCGACACCAGTAGAAGCAGTAGAGCATTGTCTACACAGGAGATAAGGCATGTATACGCGGCAGCTAGCTCCATCTTCTCCAGTAGCGATTGTGGTAGTCAGTCGCAATCCTGAATAAACTACATTCTGATTCGTTCCGTCTACGGCCCGTCAGCGTACAAAATCACGTTTGCTGCCGAAGAGATGGTATAGTGACAGGCGCCAGCTCCTATAATGGATGACTTTTCCGGACATGGGTTCCTACCCTCAGTTTTGTCCTCAAGACAATCTCTACAACCCCTCGTAGTTTTTCGTTATCGTTTTGTAACATCTTTTATGTATTGAACTCATATGAATAGAATCGTTTCATCTTGGCAACTGTACTATGTTAATATAGAAACTAACGTAATGGATTTATACGTAGGTTATCTTTGACATTTTTTTCGCATTTGGTGATCAAATATTGTCAAATACGCAGAAGTGAACAGAAAAATTAAAATGCGGAGTATCAAAATTCTACGGAATGGCTACTATCTTTTGTAAAAAATTATGTTTGTCAGATTATTAAGTCGTGTTGTAGCAAAGCTGTGGCTGATTTAAAGTAGCACGTAAAAAATAAAAAAATAAATTAAAAAGCTATCTTGTAGGTGACGTACTAATGTGAGACATTGTGTTTGGGGCATAACTCAAAGGAAGATGTGTCATAATCAAAGCCATCGTAAAAACAAGCAAAATTCTCGCGTAAGTTTACCTCCACTGTGGCCACTTCTCAGTTTGCCCGCTGTTCTCAGTGGATCACATAAATGATTGTGGGTCACTTATCTGGCGAGTTGTCCTTGAGCGGCAGCTTCACCCTATCACCTCCACAGGGTACAGGCACGCGGTCCAGCTAGTGCTGCGCCAAGTGCCCATTACTGCGCATGTGGTTCCTACAGTGTTGTGTCGACGTTCCAGACTTTGCTTGGATCAATCTTTTCACACATCAAACGCATTTCACGAAGGAAGATCTGAACAAACGTAGTAACGGCCACATTTGTGATGAGGAAAACCTCATGTAACACATCCCCGACGATTTAATTATCGTTTCGGTATTACTCTGTGGACTGGTATTATATACTGTCGTCTGATTGGCTCGTGTGTTACATTACCCCGTCCAACGGCTCACATCTACTTGGCCTTCCTGCAAGACGTACTAGCGCAGCATTTGGAGGATGTGGTTGCATATCCGTCGGACGATGTAATTTCAGCATGATGACGAGATAGCCTGCTTTTCTCGCTACGCCCGTCAGCACGTTCACCAAAAATTCGGAAACAAGTGGATTGGTCGCTGTGAACCAATTAATTGGCCACCACGATCACCAGATTTAACACCTCTGGACTTTTTTCTGTGGGACTACTTGAAGAATACTGTTTACGAGACTCCTGTGGAGTCAAGGCGCGATCTCCTTGTCCGGGTAATGGTTGCAGCGGACATCATTCAGGGCGTTTTAGGACTTTTCGACCATGTGTATACGAACATAATTCGCAGATACACTTTGTGTAACGAAGCAGGTGATCGCCACTTCGAGCGCATGCTGTAGCTGCGGTAGGTGTGAGTTGGTTGAGCATTGAGGTTGAGTACTATACAGAGTGTTACAAAAAGGTACGGCCAAACTTTCAGGAAACATTCCTCACACACAAAGAAAGAAAATATGTTATGTGGACATGTGTCCGGAAACGCTTACTTTCCATGTTAGAGCTCATTTTATCACTTCTCTTCAAATCACATTAATCATGGATCATGGAATGGAAACACACAGCAACAGAACGTACCAGCGTGACTTCAAACATTTTGTTACAGGAAATGTTCAAAATGTCCTCCGTTAGCAAGGATACATGCATCCACCCTCCGTCGCATGGAATCCCTGATGCGCTGATGCAGCCCTGGAGAATGGCGTATTGTATCACAGCCGTCCACAATACGAGCACGAAGAGTCTCTACGTATGGTACCGGGGTTGCGTAGACAAGAGCTTTCAAATGCCCCCATAATTGAAAGTCAAGAGGGTTGAGGTCAGGAGAGCGTGGAGGCCATGGAATTGGTCCGCCTCTACCAATCCACCGGTCACCGAATCTGTTGTTGAGAAGCGTACGAACACTTCGACTGAAATGGGCAGGAGCTCCATCGTGCATGAACCACATGTTGTGTCGTACTTGTAAAGGCACATGTTCTAGCAGCACAGGTAGAGTATCCCGTATGAAATCATGATAACGTGCTCAATTGAGCGTAGGTGGAAGAACATGGGGCCCAATCAAGACATCACCAACAATGCCTGCCCAAACGTTCACAGAAAATCTGTGTTGATGACTTGATTGCACAATTGCGTGCGGATTCTCGTTAGCCCACACATGTTGATTGTGAAAATTTACAATTTGATCACGTTGGAATGAAGAGAACATTTGCACTGAAATGAGGATTGACACATTGTTGGATGAACCATTCGCAGAAGTGTACCAGTGGAGGCCAATCAGCTGCTGATAGTGCCTGCACACGCCGTACATGGTACGGAAACAACTGGTTCTCCCGTACCACTTTCCATACAGTGACGTGGTCAACGTTACCTTGTACAGCAGCAACTTCTCTGACGCTGACATTAGGGTTATCGTCAACTACACGACGAATTGCCTCGTCCATTGCAGGTGTCCTCGTCGTTCTAGGTCTTCCCCAGTCGATTCAGTTAGACCAGAGGACCCTGTCCATTCCCGGTAAACATAGCCTACACCATTGTGGAGCCACTACCAGCTTGCACAGTACCTTGTTGATACCTGGGTCCCTGGATTCGTGGGGACTGCGCCACACTCGAAACTATCATCACCTCTTACCAACTGAAATCATCTGACCAGGTCGCGGTTTCCCAGTTGCCTAGGGTCCAACCGATATTGTCACGAGTCCAGGAGAGGCGCTGCAGGCGATATCATGCTGTTAGCAAAGACACTCGTGTCAGTCGTCTGCTGCTCTAGCCCATTATCGCCAGATTTCGCTGCATTGTCCTTACGGATAAGTCCCACATTGATTTCTGCGATTATTTCACGCAGTGTTGCTTGTCTGTTAGCTCTGTCAACGCTACACAAACGCCGCTGCTCTCGGTTGTTAAGTGAAGACCGTCGACCACTGCCTTGTCTATGTGGAGAGATAATGCCTGAAATGTGGTATTCTCAGCACACATTTGACACTGTGCATCTCGGAGTACTGAATTCCTTAACGACTTCCGAAATGAAATATCTCATGCTGCTAGCTCAAACTACCATTCCGCGTTCAAAGACTGTTAATTTCTGTCGTATGGCCATAATGACGCCAGAAACGTTTTTAGATGAATGACAGCTGAGCCAATGCACTGCCCTTTTATATCTTGTTTACTCGATAGTACCGCCATCTGTTTATGCGCATATCGCTATTCCTTGACTTTCGTCGCCTCAGTGTATACAACAAGTAACAGGGAATATTAGTTGCAATAGGTTGGCAAAAGACATCGCTCTGCCTGTAAGTCATTTCTCGGGTGTTGCGTAATGTAGCTGATGTAGCTGTACTGGGCAGCAATGTTACTTTCAGTAACATCTTCCTCGATTCATCACGGAGGGACACGTCGCGCTCTTTCAAAAGCTCCGTGAACAAGGTGGTGATAAAAAACGATCGCGTGACCAGTAGCTCTTAGCAGTTGCGTGAACAACAAGCGGAGGACCGCAATTGCTGCTTAACCTGTGGCGCGAGCAGAGGGAGCCCACATTCGCGCTGTGTCTGAAACAAGCAAACGGTTACGTTCCGGTGTCGATCCGTTCTCGCCAGACGCTACAGCGTGAGATCGATAACACTCGACGCGCGCCAGTCGTAACCAGTGCGAGATCGATTAGGAGCGCAGGAAAACAATTGTCGGCTAGCAGCAGATCGTGGACGTTATTAAAGTATTAACTCTCACCTCTGCTACGGGTGACAACTATTACCAGAAAGCTGGTTACTACTGAAGGACTGCCACTTCCATAAAAAGTCGTCGCTGTGGTGTAGACAATCGCAAGTTTCTTGTGCATTCTAAATAAAGTAGAAATAACTGTCAGTGTCCTGATGGCTGGGCAGAATAAGTGGCATATAAAGACTCCTAACGTTGAGAGCTTCGATCCTCGGTCGGGATTCGGAACTATTTCTTGGCAGTTAAAGCGGCTGTGAAGTCTGACAACGAAAAAATACGTGAAAAAAGGACGGCGCCGTGCTCTTTTTTTCTATTTTTGTGACTAATCTTCCGGAAGGCCCGTCACTGTTTATCACTAAACTTTCGGAAAAATATCACCCATATAATCCCTATGATCAGTGCGAAAATTATCGTACAGTCAACTTAACCCCTTACTTACAAGAATAATACACGGAAGAATGGAAAAGAACATCGAAGAGCTGCTAAATGACGATCAGTTTGACTTTCGGAAAGTAAATGCACCAGTGTGTTCCGATATTCTGGTTGGTAATGAAACCAAGCGAGGTGGCCCCGTGGTTAGCAGACTGGACTCGCATTCGGGAGGGCGACGGTTCAAACCCGCGTCCGGGCAGACAGATTTAGGTTTTCCGTGAGTTCCCAAAATCGCTCCAGGCAATTGCCGGGATGTTTCCTTTGTAAAGGGCACGGCCGATTACCTTCCCCTTACTTGACACAATCCGAGTTTGTGCTTCGTCTCTAATGACCTCGATGTCAACGGGACGTTAAACCCAATCTTCCTTCCTTTCTTTTGTAATGAAAGTAAGACTTTAAAAGATGAAGCCACGATCCTTGCTTTTTGTTGATCTACATACAAGTTTGACACTGTAAAATGGTGCAAGATGTTCGATATTCTGAGAAAAATATGAGTAAGCATTAGGAAAAGTAGGACAGTATACAACAACATATAATAAGAGCCAACACGGAACAGTAAGAATGGAAGTCCAGGAAGATGGTGTTCGCATTTCAAAGAGTTTAAGACAGGAATGTAGTCTTTGACCACTACTGTTTCATCTGCACATGAAAGAAGCAATGATGGAAATAAAAGAAGTTATCAAGAGTGGAATTAAAATTAAAGGTGAACGAATATCAATGATAACTTTCGCTTATGACATTGTTATTCGGGGTGAAAGTGAAGAATATCACAGTACCTGTTAAGTGAAATAAACAGTCTAACGAGTACAGAATATGGATTAAGAATAAACTGACGAAAGACGAAAGTAATGAGGAGCAGAAAACACAGGATATGGATTAACAATAACCACCGAAAGATGAAAGTAATGAAGAATGTGTAAATGAAAAGAACAGAACGATCAACTTAACATCAAAACTAGTGACCACGAAGTTGACGGTATTAAGGAATTCTGCTACCTTCATCCGGCCGGAGTGGCCGTGCGGTTCTAGGCGCTACAGTATGGAACTGCAAGACCGCTGCGGTCGCAGGTTCGAATCCTGCCTCGGGCATGGATGTGTGTGATGTCCTTAGGTTAGTTAGGTTTAAGTAGTTCTAAGTTTTAGGGGACTGATGACCTCAGAAGTTAAGTCCCATAGTGCTCAGAGCCATTTGAACCATTTTTTGCTACCTTCAGAGCAAAATAACACGTGGCTGACGAATCAAAGAGGACAGAAGATTTATGATCTAAAAACAAGAAAGAAACTTTCACACTGTGTCTACTAAATTATACCCACCGCCAGAGTGAAGAGTCAGCTGCGTCGAAGAACTACCAACTCATCGATCTAGTGTTCAAATGTTCACACTTGAATGGTGCTGTTAACGTGCTTACGGTTCTCTCGAAAGGCTCTACTAATAATGACAGGTGATACCATTCCTATGTGGAAGCCCGAGAGACGTATGCCGTTTTGTAAATATTCGGTGAGGACTTGGTCGCTTAGCCTTGCTCGGTTGTTCCTTCTTGTTTCCACTTCAGTCACATTACCAACAGTCAATGTGGGCAGCTTTAGACGGTATAATTCATTCCATTCCATCGTTGGCTGGTTGATATAGTAACCCGTTTTCATAGTCATATTAAAAATAAAAGTCACGGTAGCAATATAAGCTTGAGAAGGGTTGGAATGTCACTCACGAATTTGTTTCTCAGGTGACACTGAATCGCGTTCGAATTCTACTGACGGATCCATTTTGTGTTACTGCTTCTCTGCAGTCGATGCAATACTCCGCACCTCCTTTTATACTGGCGTATCCGCTTCTCGTGACATCTGGTGCTCAATTCCGTACTAGATAGGGGTGTTAGGATTAGATAGCATATTTCATTTCTTAATATTAATTTTATTTCGATGTACTACATCCAGATTTGCCTCTCTAAGGTCAATCGGAACGTATAAAGACTCTCATAGACAGATTGCTTATTTATTGCAGAAAAGTGTCGCGAAATCTGATCTATCGTACGGTCACCACGAGAAAACGCAATTTCTTCAAAATGGGTACAGTCATCAGAATCCGCTGAAAATTTGAACTTATTCGTAAAAGAGGAGCATTCGTCCAGAAAATGTTCTCCTCCGCGTCGGTTGGCACGTTGAGACGCAAGCTCTGAGGCACGAAGGTATTATCCGTTTTCTCTGTCCCAGTAGGCAAAACATGGTCGCTGCATTTCCCAGTAGTTGCTGGGATATTTAGTGAGGTCGGAAGCTTACTGAGTACCAGTCAATGCAAGGTCACAAAACTCCGGGTCGCGGTCGTCATGAACCCAGTTCTTCTTCTCCCCACGTCTGCGGTTGCATGTTCGGAAGACGCCAACAGTTATCGCATTCGATTCGTCATTTGCCTCTTAGTATTTCGTTACTGTTTTTGCTGTTCATTAAGGTAGACAGAGGCGCATAATGATGACCGCGATAAAGCGGGTACCATCAACACAGCTACCGAGTGACCGTTTAGAGTCGAAGTTCACACTATTTTTTACGGTACTATTTATATCAAATACTTTCTTTTGAACAGATCCGACGTCAGGTACAGTATTTGACGAGTATCACTCTGAATCAAATGCTAATCCTGTTGGTAGGCGCATCCAAGAAATTCTCTACCGCCTACTCGTCATCACTGATTCCGTCAAAATATGTCGTATATGCACACCTTACCCACAAATGAAAGTGACAGAAGTGGAAGTTCCAGATGGCCCAACTTTTAGAGGAAATAACATTTTTGACGCGGATCGGGCGAGACATCGGCCATTTATGTTAGTGTAGGTTCCAGGCAGCGGTTAGCGCTGCGGAAAGATCACAAAATAATCCGAGAGTCGTGGCGTCGGGTCCCGAAGCCGAAACTTTATTTATTTTCCATTTTTACGCTCTTACAAAGCAAACAAACCGAAATAATGTTAAATTTATTGTATTTATTAACATTTTCGTATCCCCCCTAAGGCCTGAAAAGGTAAAGAAAAATTTGGGATTGGAAATAAATTATTTTTCAGATGATTTACACGTGCTGTGGTGACACTGATTATAAGAATAGGGGAACTAGTAATTATCTCGGTATCTTATAAACGTTATAAACGCCACATTTTCACAATTAGATCGTTGTTTTAAAGTTTCTACAAAAAAAAACCTTGGTTTACGTTCATAAAAGGTTTACTCTCATCGCAAAGTTTGGCAGCATCATTTCGGCAAATATTGGCGAGGATAGCTGGTGATGTACAATGGGATGTTTTTTGATGCAGTCTTCTCGGGATATAATGTCTTTTGTCTCTCTCTGTGAGAAAAGTGTAGTTCTGAAGCTTTTTGATAAAATTCTTTACCTGACGATAAAAATAGACATCACAGAGATGCATTAGCGTAGTGCATTTGCAGGGGGGAGTCACTTTAATACTGTACGATGACAACCCTTCTTGTCTTGAAAAATCGAAAAATCTCGTCATATAATTATAAATTCGTCTAGGCCCCCCCCCCCCCCCCCAAGACAGTTAACAGAAGAAATTTGTTCTCCTACTCGTTACATTCTGCGTACATTCCAACCTAATTTCTTATGCAGTGAGTTATGGCTACGGATTGTCCTTGTTGTGAGCGGACACAAGCAAATGGTTGCTGTCCGCAAACAGATGGTAGCTACGTTGGCTATGGTCGACAGACTGCTGGCTCATACTCAAAGCTGGCCGACCAGTGTGACCGAGCGGTTCTAGGCGCTTCAGTCTGGAACCGCGCGATCGCTCTGGTCGCAGGTTCGAATCCTGCCTCGGGCATGGATGTGTGTGTTGTCCTTAGGTTAGTTAGGTTTAAGTAGTTCTAAGTTCCAGGGGACTGATGACCTAAGAAGTTAAGTCCCATAGTGCTCAGAGCCATTTGAACCATTTCAACTCAAAGCTGCGGCGACATAGGGACGCTGGTGGACAGACTTGTGACATCTTTTATGCCTTTCGAATCCTGTGGTGACCTGGTTGTCACTTTGTCTTCTGATGCACAACACCTGACCAGTTCGTCCTCACTCGTGAGTGAGTGGCGGACAGTGGTGGATTTGTACGTCACTGGGCGGAAGTCGGAAAAGGAAAACGGCAACGTGGCTGGCTCCTCAAGCCTTAGCAACTGATACGAGCCCTTTTTTTGTTTTTTAATCATCAGTCTTCTGACTAGTTTGATGCGGCCCACCGCAAATTCCTCTCCTGTGCCAACCTCTTCATGTCAGAATAGTACTTGCAATCTACGTCCTCAGTTATTTGCTGCATTTATTCCACTCTCTGTCGTCCTCTACGGTTTTTAACCTGTGCAGCTCCCTCTAGTACCATGGAAGTTGTGAGCGGACACAAGCAAATGGTTGCTGTCCGCAAACAGATGGTAGCTACGTTGGCTATGGTCGACAGACTGCTGGCTCATACTCAAAGCTGGCCGACCAGAGTGACCGAGCGGTTCTAGGCGCTTCAGTCTGGAACCGCGCGATCGCTCTGGTCGCTGGTTCGAATCCTGCCTCGGGCATGGATGTGTGTGTTGTCCTTAGGTTAGTTAGGTTTAAGTAGTTCTAAGTTCCAGGGGACTGATGACCTAAGAAGTTCTGTCATCCTGTCCCTTCTTCTTGTTACTCTTTTCCATAAATTCCTTTCCTCTCCGATTCTGCGGAGAACCTCCTCATTCCTTCCCTTAACAGTCCACCTAATTCTCAACATTCGTCTGTAGCACCGCATCTCAAATACTTCGATTCTCTTCCGTTCCGGTTTTCCCACAGTCCATCTTTCACTGTCATCATACGATGCTGTTCTCCAAATGTACATTCTTAGAAATTGTTTCCTCAAATTAAGGCCTATATTTGATTGTTTGATACTAACAGACCAAGAAACCATTTTTGCCAGTGCTAGTCTACTTTTCATGTCCTCCTTGCTCAGTTTGCCGTGGATTGTTTTGCTGCCTAGGTAGCAGAATTCCAGCAATCCTGATGTTAAGTTCCTCGCTGTTCTCATTTCTGCTTCTTCTTATTATTTCGTCTTTTTTCGATTTACTGTCAATCCATATTCTGCACTCAAGAGACTGTTCATTCCATTCAGCAGTCGTGTAATTCTTCTTCAGTTTCACTCAGAATAGCAATATCATCAGCGAATCTTATCATTGAGATCCTTTCACCTTGAATTTTTATTCCAGTCTTGAACCTTTCATTTTTTTCCATCGTTGCCTCTTCGTTGTATAGATCGAACAGTAGGGGCGAAAGACAACATCCCTTCGTTCTTGCTCTTCCAGTCTTATTATTCCCTCTTGGCTCTAGTACGTGATATATATTACCCGTCTTTCCCTACACCTTACGTCTATTTTTCTCAGAATCTGGAACATCTTCTACAATTTGACGCTGTTGGAGGTGTTTACTGGTCGACAAATCCTATGAAAGTGTGTTTATTTTTTATTTAGTCTTGCTTCCATTATCAACAGCAACGTCAGAACTGCCTCTCTCGTGCCTTTACTTTTCGTAAAGCCATACTGATCGTCATATAGTACATTATCAATTTTCTTTTTCATTCTTCTGTATATTATTCTCATCAATAATTTGAGTGGATGAGCTGTCGAGCTGACTGCGCGATAATCCTCGCACTTGTCCGCTCTTGCAGTCTTCGGAACTGTGTGGAAGATTTCTTCCGAAAGTCAGATGGTATGTCGCCGGACTCATACACTCTACACACCAAAGTGAATTGTTATTTTGTTGCCACTTTCCTCAATGTTTTAGAAATTCTGATGGTATCATATCTATCCCTTCTGTCTTATGTAATCTCAAGTTTCCCAAAGTTATTTTAAATTCTGATTCTAATGCTGAATCCGTTATCTCCTCCCTGTCGATTCCTGTTTCTTCTTCTGTCGCGTCCTGAGACAAGTCTTCCCCCTCACAGGGGCGTTCCATGTACAGTTTCCACCTATCCGCTCTCTGCTCTGCCTTTGTGGAATTCCTATGGTACTATTAATGTTACGACCATTGCTTTTAATTTCATTGAACGTTGTTTTGACTGTTGTGCTGAGTCAGTCCTTCCGACACTCATTTATTTTTCGATTTTTTCACATTTTTCATGCAGCCATTTCGCCTTAGCTTCCCTGCAGATTCTATTTATTTTATTTTTAAGTGACTTGTATTTTTTATTCCTGAATTTCCCTGAACATTTGTGCACTTCCTTCTTTCATCGGCAACTGAATGTTTCTTCCGTTACCCATGATTTCTTCGCAGTTACCGTCTCCGTACTTATGTCTTTCTTTCCTCATTCTGTGATCGCCGTTTTAGAGCTGTCCGTTCACCTTCAAGTGACCGCCTAGTGAGCTATTCACTATCGCAGTATCTATAGCCAACTTCAAACGTAATTCTTCATTCCTTAGTACTTCCGTACCTCACTTCTTTGCGGATTGATTCTTCCTGACTAGACTCTTAAACTTTAGTCTACTCTTCATCACTATTAAATTGTGATCTGATTCTGTATTTGCTGCTGGGTATGCCTCGCAATCCAGTATCTGATTTCGGAACCTATGCCTGACCGTGATGTTATCTAACTGAAATCCTCCTGTATTTCCAGGCCTTTTACAAGTGTATTTCCTCCTCTTGTGATTCTTGAACAAAGTATTAACTATTACTGGCTGAAATTTATTGCAGAAGACAATTAATCTTTCTCTTCTCTCATTGTTTATACCAAGCCTACTTTCTCCCGTGATCCTTTCTCCTTCCCCTACAGCCAAATTCCAGTCCCACATGATTATCCGATTCGTATCTCCCTTTTCGTACTGAGCTGCCCGTTCAATATCCGCGTACACTTTCTCTATCTCTTCACATTCAGCTTGCGACGTCGTCCTGTATACCTGAACTATCGTTGTCGGGGTTGGTTTGCAGTCAATTCTGATGGGAGCAACTCTATCACCGAACTGTTCACATTAACACACTCTTCGCCCTACGATTGTTGATAATACTTCTAAACCAGTACGGGATGCCTCTACTGCTGGGCCAGCGGCTGATTCTCCTGGCGGGTATGCTAGTCACTGGGAGCTCCAACGTTATGCCCCAAAGGGTAATAGCTTGCAGGGGAAGGGGGAGGGGGGATAATGCCGGTGTGCGCTCAGTACGTTTGCCAGGGGATCTGTCTATGACGTGGTGGAGGACCTGCCGGCGCCTATCGAGCACGCTGAATGCAACTGGCTGCAAATAGTGGCACACGTGGCCACGAATAACGCCTGCCACTTGGGTTCTAAGGCCATCCTCGGCTCTTTTCGGTGGGTCATTGATTTGGTGAAAGCAACTAGCATCGCACATGGGGTGCAGGCTAATTTGTAGCGTCGTTCCCAGGGATGATCGTGGTTCCCCACTTTGGAACAGACTGGAAGGTCTAAACCAGAGGTTTAGACGACTCTGCAATGGTGTTGGATGCGAATTTCTAGACCTCCGCTATCGGGTGGAGAACTGTAGGGTTCCCCTTAATAGGTCAACTGTGCACTACACGCACAGGTCAGAGACCCCCCCCCCCCCCACGGGATCAATGAGGAATTGCGTGTCAAAATCGCACTTACATTAGCCACAACCTTCGAAGGGAAGGCTCGACCTCGCAGATCGGATATAGAAAAAATGGTTCAAATGGCTCTGAGCACTATGGAACTTAACTTCTGAGGTCATCAGTCCCTTTGAACTTAGAACTACTTAAACCTAAGTAACCTAAGGACATCACACACATCCACGCCCGAAGCAGGATTCGAACCTGCGACCGTAATGGTCTCGCGCTTCCAGACTGTAGAGCCTAGAACCGCTCGGCCACTCCGGCCGGCGTCGGATATAGAAAAGGTTAATATGATATTAGTACGCTGCAGGAGTGCCCAAGTAAAGGTCCCAGAATTAGAATTTTTAAGTGAAGGTTAGTATTAGGACAGATAGTTGACTGAAACCGGAAGTGAATAGCGACGAAATCCCAAGTTCAGATTAGAATATTTATTATAAGGGTAAGTTAGTCCCCAATGGTGGCGGCATGTTTATTGCAGTAAAGAATTCGATATTATCGAGCGAGGTTGTAATGGATCCCGAATTTGAATTAATATGGGTTAAGTTAAGCATCAAAGATCGGTCAAAAATGACAGTCGAATGCTTTTATAGACCGCCTGGGGAAGGAGCTGCAGTGGTAGAGCGCTACGAAGAGAACTTGAATAATATCGTAAGTTCCCCGATCATGCTGTTGTGATATGTGGTGACTTCAACTGTTCTGATAAAGTATTTCTATCCATATGATGTTATACCAACTCGCTCCTAGGGGTATATCAGTGAATCCCAGGTGTGGGGTTGGTTGGCATAGTTGCTGGGACCTACATCATTTTATAGTCAAAAAGCTCTCCGCCGCATTCACCGGAATCTCTCTAAGTATCGCACAAAAAAATAAAATCCAGGCAAAGCAGCCCCCGGTTCCCCTATATATTATTTTGATAAATTATTGTTATTTGTTATTCAATTTGTCGCTAATATAATTTTTTGCTGTATTTAAATTTGCCATCTGACAAGACAAATGCAGGTTGCAACTAGCAATGATTTCTGTGCTAGGGTATTCGCTTCCCGCTACCCTTCTGCTTGGCGCCAAACTTATTTGGTGAATACAAGAAACATGTAAGTGTGATATGTTAAAATTTAGAGATTAGAATTGTATGCGAGTGCACAGGAGAAAGATTCCTGCCAAACTTTTTCGTCGAGGTGTCTTTTGACAGCCGCGCGCCTGGGGGCACAGGTAGGCGCCACGTAATGATCAGCGCCGTAGCAGTTCGAGTCGCCGCCGCCGCCGCCGCCGCTGCCGCCACCCCCGGCAAAGGTCAAGGGCCACTCGGGTGGCCTTGCGCATGCTCAATGGCTGACCCGGCTCCATTCATAAGGCGCGTGTCGCTTTTCTCAGATCTGTGGCGCCCCACTCCACGGCCTGATCCCAGTTGCGATCGCAAGTGGCTGCGCTGACCAGCAGCCCAGTATCGTCGGTTCCGTGTTTCACACGCGTTCTCACTCTCTCTATACTCCGCTAGCCACCTTACGCTTTGTGACGGAGAGTGTTACTGCGAAAATGTGAGACCGATTTCCCAGATGCTCCGCTTGCAAACGAGCATCCACTAACCTGCCCCCTGCCCTCACAGCGCCTAAAGCATCGAGTTAATCTAATACAGGTGTGATTCGACCTTGTCTTCACAAGCACAGTGGAGTAGATCAAGCGAGATGACAGATCAAGGACGGAAGGTGACGGCACAACTCTACTTGAATAAGAGTCGACTACAGACTCAATTAAAAAACCGCAGGAGTTGGAAAAAATTTGAGAACACCGGGAGAAACGCATGTCTGAACGAAAATGGAGATTATAGCGAAGCCGGCAGGTTGCGCTGTTGCATTTGACCACGAACGGCAGCTGCGCAGTGTCCTCAGTACGTTGCAAATGACAGTCGTGACCAGAACAGTGTTCCGTGTAGGTGTGAGTGCAGTATGCCGGGTGAATTTGAACACAGGCGAATTGTTAGTGCTCCTGGGGTGGGTTCTTCCGTAGTTGGGGTACCTCAAACTATTTGGCGCTTCAACAGAGACCATGTCGAAGAAATACATGGAAAGCGGAGAAACATCAACCACTAAGTCACTACGCAGATGAAAGTGTGGGTTGGGGGAACATGACGGATGGTCACTGAAGAGGATTGCGACGAAAAATTAGGGGACGGCAGCTCCATACGTCACTGCGGAACTGAATGTCGTACTCGCGAACTCTGTCAGCAGCAAAACAATACGAAGAGAGTGAACTGCAGGGCGAGCTGGAATACCAAAACCACCATCAATGACGCAAATTCCCGTAATAGGAAAACGTGGAGCCGAAGCCACAAAGCCTGGATTATGGAGTACTGGAAGAAAGTAATTTGGTCGGTTGAATCTCGTACACTGTGCCAAACTTTGGGCCGAGTTTACGTCTCAGGTGGGGTTCGGTGATGATTCAGGCAGCCATATCGTGGTATTTCACGGGCCCCATGGGTACTCTGCAAGGTGACATTACCGCCAGGGATCACGTGACCATTTTGGTTGTTTGGGTCCATCCCATGCTACAGTGTATGTTATCCAATGAGGATGCTGTGTCTCAAGACGACAGAGCCTGCCTTCGCACAGCTCGCGTCGTCCAGGACAGGTTTTGTGAGAAAGAAGGTGAATTTCTTACATTTCCCCTGGCCGGCACAGTAGTCAGGTATCAGTATTATTGGACATTTGTGGTCTATTTTGGAGATAAGGATGCATGATCGCCATCCAGCTCCATCATCGTATTTATCCATTCCGAGACGACTGGAAGCTGTTTCGACCGACAAAGATTTTTGTACGCTATATTAGACATAGTACTCACTGTCTTTTTGGTGTTTCCATGTTTTTATTTACCGCCTGTATACTTTAATACATTAATAAACTCACACGATTTGTCAAAGTAAAAGTTTACTGAAATAGGTGACAAAAGTACCAGGACATAAATTAGTTCCGTAAGCAGGACCGGCAGACAACGCTAGAGCAATCAACAAAACTCACGCGCTATAGTACTCGAATGACACTTACACAAAACAGAAATAAATCACGTAATTGAAGGCGAGAGAGACAGTAGATGTCTAATGGTGGCACGTGGCAGAAGAACGTGGGAGATTGCCTTTGCGGCCCCATAGGGCCGTCAGTAGTCCGGAAGCGATCGTAATTACAAGTAGCCATCAAATTCTGAATGATCTGATTGTCGCAACTAGTGGGCAACAAGATCTTTGACGTTGCAGGTAAAATCTTTTGGACTGTTCGGCTGTATAGTATTTCTTTTACACGATCGATGTTTCAACCTCTAGGCTGATATCTTCTGCAGGATCTTGTGGTGCTGACGGTCAATGACTGTGTCTTGTAATTGCTGGTGCTCTGAGCTGTAGGAAGTGCAGTGCTGTTCAAATGGTTCAAATGGCTCTGAGCACTATGGGACTTAACTGCTGTGGTCATCAGTCCCCTAGAACTTAGAACTACTTAAACCTAACAAACCTAACTAACCTAAGGACATCACACACACCCATGCCCGAGGCAGGATTCGAACCTGCGACAGTAGCGGTCACGCGGCTCCAGACTGTAGCGCCTAGAACCGTACGGCCACCCCGGCCGGCTGCAGTGCTGTATTTTGGACGAAAATCAAGCTGCACAGTTGTAACTGAATTGCAGCTCTTGAAACAAAGAACGCAAAACGCGTTTTGTTCTGTGTTATCACCATCTCGATTCGACACACATTGGACAACGAACGTGCAAGCGAGCTAGCTCCAGCAGGATGACCTCCCAGCGACACTTGAACCGTCAGCTTAGAACTGGCACCAACGTAAAAGTTTAATTTCGATAGTTAAAACCCACCCCAAGTTCCTATCGTTTTATCGTATATGATATAGAATCTTGTGAAATATGATGAGTCTTTTGGAAACGCCACGCTTTATTTCATGTAATAAATATAATGAAATAAAAACCTTTTAAAACAGGAAGTACCAGGAGGCCATTCAACATGCCAAAATCTCAGGGAGAACAGTGAACGACTGTCGACATGAGATGTTGTCAGTGACGTTACTTAAACATTCAGTTTCAATTACTGGCTATGAGTAAAGTTCCATCAAATGAAGATTGTCTTGCCACACAAAGCTTCTTAAAATCCAGCATATAGCATTAAGTAGGGAAGAGAGACAAGAAGATAAGAGTAGTATAAAATCATTTAGAATTCCTTTAGACTATGGTAGTCCTGTCCATTTTCCAGTTAAATGTTATTGTAACTTTTTCTCCTGTAATAATGAAGTATGCTGATGTTCACCAATAATTTGTGAGGAGACACAGCCCGCTACGAAAACAATCAACTACAGTTATGTGACGCACAATTTTACAAATGAGATTAACTACCGAGAGCTGCTAGCTGATAATTCAATTCTTGAATGAGTCAAAGTGGTTCTCATCTACGCTGCAACCGGAGCTGAAAAGATAAGAGTTCTACAGGAACTCAACGTCCGAAGGCGGACACATTTATCGCCCGCTGCAGCTAGCGTTCCTCAGCGCTAGAGCCTGCACATTTGAGCAGTTCACTCTTGTTATGACGAAAAGAGGTCTGTAACTCTATAGTTCTGCAAACGTAAGTCATGGCTTGTGATTATTTGTGTTCTTAAGTTGTTACTTTATTTTGTTTAAAATATTTTTGTAACCACTGATATAAATTTTAGGGCCAATTACACCTTCTAAAGAAGACAATTATAAAATTGTCGAAACATTTGTCAAGGGTTCCACTAAACCTTTATTTACAATTGATTGGACGATTTCTTTCAACCTCACCAAGTTTCAGTTTAATTCATTAGTTACTTTATATGATATGGAAAATTACCAGTTGTATAGCAGCGAAACAAAAGATCGATATTTCACCGCAATATTCCCTCAGAACTGTTTAGATTCTTGGTAGAGCTAACCATGACAAAGCTATTCCACATGACGTGCAAGATATATGAAACAAGTCAAATACTCTCACCTTTCCGTGTCCAAGGGAAGCAGGTGCTGACATGTGTAAATACTATCGAACCATCAGTTTTTAAGTAATTCTTGCGAAATACTAACACGAATTCTTTCCAGAAAATGGAAAAACTGTTGGATGCCGATCTCGGGAAAGATTACTTTGGGTTCCGAAGAAATGAAAGCAGTCATGAGGCAATACCGACCCTACGACTTATACTATTACACAGGTTGAAGATGAAAAAACTATGCATGTAGCATTTATAGGTTAAGAGAAAGTTTTTGACAGTGTTAAATGGACAATACTTTTTGAAATTTTGAAGCTTACAGGTAGAAAAGGCTATTTACAATTAGCTTAGAAACCAGACTGCTATTATAAGAGCCAAAAGACATGAAAAGGAAGCAGTGAATGAAGAAGAACGGCGCCAATGCTGAAGCCTACCCCCAATGGTATTCAACCTGTACATCGAGCAAGCAGCAAGGAAAAGCAAGGGAAACTTGTGAAGGGAGTTAATGTTCAGTGACAAGAAATAAAAACTTCGACGTTTGCCGATGACACTGTAATTCTGTCAGAGGCGAGAAAGAACTTATAAGAGCAGCTCAACGGAACGGAAAGTGTCTTGCAAAAAGATTATAAACTGAATATCAACAGTAAAACGCAGTGGTCGAATTAAATCAGGCGATACTGAGGGAATTAGATTAGGAAATGAGATACTAATAGTAGTAGATGGTTCTTACTATTCGGGCACTAGATGACATTATGGGTGCAGTGAAGAGAATTTACTGTGTAATGCAGATTAGCTATCGAAAACAAAAAAAAAACATTTCTGAAAAAAGAGTAATCTGTTAGCATCTAATACAAAGTAAATGTTAGGTAGTCTTTTCTGAAGGTATAAATGTGGAGTGCATCCTTGTAAGGAAATGAAACTGGGACTATAAGCGGTTCAGACAACAAAGGAATAGAAGGTTTTGAAATGCGATGTTACTGAAGAATGCTAAAGGTTAGATGGGTAGACCGAGTAACTGATGAGGTGGTTCTCAATGGAATTGGTGAGAGAAGGAAATTATGGCACAACGTGATTAACACTCTGAGTAAAATAACGTAAAAAAATTCAGTAAAATTTTTCACAAATTGACCTTTATCATCACAATAAGCAACGGATACAACAAGAAATCGGCAAAAAGTAAATAATGAATTGTTTTAAGGAAGTTGTTTTTGGAACTACTGAGACAGACAGGTTTCAGCCACCTGTCAATTGATGAGATATATTTGAAAGCAATGTCGCATTTTCCCTAGACACTCTCCAAACTTCCATAAACTCATAATATCTAAAACAAACTATAGATTTAAATAACAAGGAAAATTGGCCTAAAATTTAATAAATTTTTATCAAAAGTACATTGTGCTCCAGTCGTTTCATTTAAAAACCAATCATAAAAGCAGTAGCACAAACTGAAATTTACAATGTATGTTATGCACACCGTAAAAAAACTGCATGGCCCAATCTCCTACAATCACGCAGCACAATCTCCGCACCGACTGTTGTTTTGAACGCTGTAAGTGATTGTTACAATGCACTACATTGGTAGAAGTACCTCTGTGTATCATTAGACGTCTCGCAATGGAGTCGATGGTTTCACGAGAAAGGCGCTGGTCTTTAAAAAAAATTAAAATATTGGTGGTTTCAGGCAGAAACTCAAATGGTTAAAAGAAGGGGACGGTTGACAGAACACATCTTGAGGCACAAGGGAAATAGTCAGTTTGGTAATGCGGGAAAGTGTTGGAGAGGAGCGCTGTGGAGCTAGACCTGGACATGAATGCAGTAAGCAGGTTGAAACGGATGTAGGTCGTTGTAGTGTTTTGGAGAAGAAGAGTGTTGCCGAGGATTAGAGTAGCGCGGAGAGCTGCATCAAACCAGTTTTGGTAAATAAAGAAGAAACTGGCGAACATTAAACTCACTAATCAACTTATAAAACCGTTAATGAACGAAAATGTCTGTAATCTTATCGAGAAGCTGGGCCTCATAGGATAGGTTTCGAAATTAGGTCAGGGAACATACATTGCTCCTCACAGAGACATAACGAGGAAGTTCTCGTAGATGTGGAACATATCAAGAAAATTACAGCTGGTATTCGTTTACAGAGTACCACAGAAGTTGTCGCTGTTTGTGAGCTTTTATTTCGGACGTATCGGAAGTTTACGTCTGTGAACAGTTCATTTTTACTCTTCTGTTTATTTCTTTAGTGTGGGGAGAAAACTAAATAGACAGAAGATTTAAAATGTCCTTTGGTTAACAAAATAGCGTTTCCGTAACTAAGTTTCAGTTGGGTCTGGGAAAGAAAGTTTGTATTGTTCGGGCGTAACCACAAACGCCGGAACGAAGAGACGGCACGCAAGAGCAGAGAAGGCGGGCAAGAAAGGGCGGCTAATGGTGCGCGGAATCAGACCGCGCCGCACCAGGCGCGCCCCTGTAGCAAGTGAATGTATACGCAGCTCCTGCAAGCCACGGTTGCTTGGATCGGCCCGAGTCTGCAACGTGTTTAATGCTTCTCTGTCAGACTGTATAGTTTTCATGTCGCCTCCCGCTAGCGACATTCGCTATAGTCAAGTTAAGTATTTCAATTTGCTTTCTGGAAATAAAACTACTAATGTTATTTGACTGAATTGTCGTACAGCATTCCGAGAACGCTGCATGCCGTAGGCACCCTATTAGCAACGAGTGGGCAAGACACCACATACCTTGAGAGTGTATGACTAGTGCTTACTTATGGGAATCATGAAATTGTAATTCGATAACCATTCAAAAGCTGGGGGTTTCTCACGATCGCTGGCGTGATGCCTTTTAGGATTCACTGGAAGAGACAGGAAAACAAGACACTGTAATGCTGGGCATACTTACGACTGTGTGGAAAGTGTAGTGGGGTCAGGTGGAAAACGTAGCGAGGCAAAAGGGTCGTAGATGGACTATGGAAGTCATTTGCTGAATTCTGAGAAACTACAATCTACTGTACAGCCTACTGTAACGTGGACAGAAGACATTAGAATCACAGGAGCAGCATAACTACAAAGTGTGGAATATGAAGAGGAGGGCTTTAGCTAGCAGCATTTATGAAATGACAGATGATGATGATGATGATGATGATGGCGGTAGAAATTATATATACAGAGTGTTTCGGTAGGGGTAGTGAATATTTAGGAAGTGGTAGATAAATTAATTCGAATGAAATAGCTCAGTAACATGTATCTGATATTCATTGGTTACTTACTGGGTGGTTATAAATAAAGTGCAGCTTCTCACAGAGGTCCAGTGTGGACTGCAATTATCGTATGGCAGTGAAACTTCGTAGATATTCTAATGCGTTAATGTGAAACAGATTTACGCAGAAAAAAGTAGTTACAATTTTGGCCACCAGTACCATATCTGGAGAAGCATAGAAATGCTTCATATGTAATGCATTAGGAAAGGGGACAAGTGAGAAAGATATAATGTTGATTTTATTATTAACTATCGGTTAAACAATTTGCTCGATGTTTGCACGGTAGTAGTCTAAGAGATACTGTACAGCGCCAGATTTGCACGTGGCAGCCAAAACTGGAACTAATTTTATCCCAGCGAAAATTGGTTCGCCGGCCGCGGTGGCCGGGCGGTTCTAGGCGCTGCAGTCCGGAACCGCGGGACTGCTACGGTCGCAGGTTCGAATCCTGCCTTGGGCATGGATGTGTGTGATGTCCTTAGGTTAGTTAGGTTTAAGTGGTTCTAAGTTCTAGGGGACTGATGACCTAAGATGTTAAGTCCCATAGTGCTCAGAGCCATTTGAACCATTTGTTTTTTTTGAAAATTGGTCCCGCATTAACGCGTTACAGCATCTACCAAGTTTCGCGGCCATATGACAGCTACAGTCCACACTGGACTTTCGTGAGTAGTTGCACTTTAATTATAACCACTCAGTGTATGCAGTTGCAGGGATGTTTCAGCACCTCTGTGCCATCATCAGTGGGTTTCTGTTTCATTTAATCTGTAATTGAACATTTTTATTAAATGACTCCAAAATTACGGAAATATTTAGTTCAAACAACTATTTGTTTCTGTTAGTTAATAGTTTTACATTCTGTTTGCATGGTTTTGCAGGAGCACTTGCGTATTATCATCTGCAACCAAACGATGTCGATCAGAAATTTTGTTGTGAGTTAATCTACCATTTTCTGCTTTAAACGTAATTTTGTTTGTCGCTTATATTTTCGATTTTACTTACGTTTTTGTGTGGTAAGCCTTTTTTTCTCAGCATCCTGATGAGGTGTTGTGAAGCACACGTAAATATAAAACATATTTTCCGAAATTTGGCAGTAAAAAACGCTTTATACTCCACCCAAACACACTGTGTGTGTGTGTGTGTGTGTGTGTGTGTGTGTGTGTGTGGTATGTACATTTCTGTACTGTTTACATGTATTTTGCTTTAATTTGTCTACCATTTGGGTATCATAACCATTTTCTACTGCTATTTGTTTTATTGTGTTTAGTTCTTGTGTGTAGATTTCTTTGCTCATGGATGTTCTGTTTTATCTATGGAGCATGAATTTGAAGTTTGCTTGCTTACGCGTCAGGGGGGGGGGGGGGGCGGGGCTCGATAGGTTGTGAATGGTGGTGCTTGTGGTTGTCAGTTTCCTGAATATTGTGAAGTCGTGTGTGTTTTTTTTTTTGTATGGTGAGTCTGATTGTTTCATTTATTGGAATATACGTGTACTTTGATGTGGCATCAAATGATATAAGAGTTGCTGCGTCTGCTATGAGCATGTTCTTGATTCTGTCGATTAATTCCTTTGAGTTTTCCAATTTCTTGTTGTTATCAAAAGTGTACAATTTTTTTAGTTATGTGTGTGTCCGTTGGACTATGTGGTAGGGTGGAACACATCAGCAGTTGATAACGGGTCTTAATGGGATATTATCCTTGTGAATCTTTAGTAGGGAATTTAGGGTGGTTGCTTTTGGATTTCTCTGGGTCATCCTTTTTATCTGGCATTTTGAGAATGTATTTTTGAAGTTTTCTCTATGTCTGTTGAATGTTTTTCTGGTACCTTGCTTTTGGGTCACTGGGCAGTTTAGTGATGTTGTCTTCCAGAAAACCTAGTGTCTTACCTATGTATTCCTTTTCATCCACAATTACAGTAGTATACCCTTTGTCTGCTCTTATTAATGTGGTGTTGCTCTGTTTTAATTTTTGTTTTAGCTTGTTGGCTGTGATTTCCTCTGATGTTCTATTATTAGAGATATTGGTGGATATGTGTGTTCTGATTATATGTGTTATTTCTGCAGCTACTAATTCTCTTGTTAAGTTTGCATTAAAATTTGGTGTGCTCAGTCTTTTTCGTTCCTTTATAATGTGTTCAGATTCTGTTATGAGGTTTTCTATTGTTTTGTGTGGTATGTTTGTGTTAATGTTCTGTTTTGGTCCTTTTTCTAGTAGCCTTTTTCCTTGTTTGGAAAGATTTTGTCAGTTAGGTTAATGATTCTGTTACTGATTTTGTATTGTTGGTTGTGACTGTTTTCAGTGGGTGTGCAAACACGAAAATACAAGAGCTGCTAATCCAAATCCAAATTATGAATGCTATGAGTTTGTTTACCGATTTTCATTTTTATTTTGAGGCTCAAGTTATGAAGTTTTGCTTCAGTTTACGTAACTGAATTTTTCATCTGCGTGATATGTCACCCAATTCTATTCCATTATTTATGCATGCCGAACGTCTTGTATGTAGGCTGTTTAGGTTTTTATGTTGGTAACGTCACGTAGCGCTCTGTATGAAAATCACTGACTGTTCTGTGTTCAGTTTGTGGCTGGTTTGCATTGTTGGAATTTGCTATTGTAGTGTTGGGCAGTTGGCTGTTAACAGCGCGTAGCGTTGCGCGGTTGGAGGTGAGCCGCCAGCAGTGGTGGATGTGGGGAGAGAGATGGCGGAGTTTTGAGAGCGGATGATCTGGACATGTGTCCATCAGAAAGAGTAAATTTGTGAGACTGGATGTCATGAACTGATATATATATATATATATATATATATATATATATATATATATATATAATGTCTTTTGAACACTATTAAGGTAAATACATTGTTTGTTCTCTATCAAAATCTCTCATTTGCTAACTATGCCTATCAGTAGTTAGTGCCTTCAGTAATTAGAATCCTTTATTTAGCTGGCAGTATTGGCGCTCGCTGTATTCGAGTAACGAAGATTTTTGTGAGGTAAGTGATTCATGAAAGGTATAGGTTACTGTTAGTCAGAGCCATTCTTTTGTAGGGATTATTGAAAGTCAGACTGCGTTGTGCTAAAAGTATTGTGTATCAGTTTAGTGATGATCAGAATAAGTAAAGAGAGAAATGTCTGAGTACGTCCAGTTTTGCTCAGCTGTTTGAAAATCAAATAACGTACAGGTTTATCAGCACAGTAATTCACTAATTTTTCTAAGGGGTTGAGTATCCCAGTGTGGTATTTCTGTAATAGTTTTATAATTGAAACGCTGCTGCTTGTAAGGAATACAATAGACGATTTTCTAACTGCAAAGTGCCAGTTTCAAGAGGGTCTTCTCATGTTTTCACTACGTTGTGTGAGACTTGTGCAGTACACAGCTGTATTCCGTCTGAATGTGCTAATGGACAGAGTGTGGATGAAGTAGAAGAAATTGTTCAGCTGGTGGAATGTAGTCTTTTACAAAACACACGCAGGATATGTGCATACCAATCGCTGAAGAAGTGGGGCGGAACTTGTAGCTGTACCGTCAAAGTACCTTGTTTGTGAAAATTGACACATAAACATTACACAAACAAGAATGTATGAAAATAGGGCGTACAAAGATATTGTTGAAACATTTATAGACAGTATTCCGACTACGGACCACGGTGTCATAAAACCTAAGAACAGTGTCAAACAAGGGAATACCTCAAAAACATTCAAGCAGGCGGCTTTTCCCGATGTGAGCGAAAATCGGACATAATATATTATCATCAACATCAATATATTTTGTAACGAATTGGTTTTAGATATAGAAAACAAGCTAGATTGTAAACATGTTTCATTACAGACCACTGGCGATGCCTTTTTTTCCAATAAAACGAAACGCGTTTGGCGACAAAAATACGTATTTTGTTCTATCTGCAAGGACGGATTTAAAATAGCTTCAGTATTTTTAGAAATAATCTCTGAAAGGTGTATGTCTCTCGAAAGAAACGTGAAAGATGGGAGGGGGGGATGAGTTTCACAAGCTAACACTATAATGAGTGCCAATAAAATTTTGCTTTTACGGTGTTCATTATTACATGTTATTACCCGTAATTGTGTTAGTCCATTATTTTATATGTATTTTGAATTACTGTACTTTACAAACAGCTGGTGACTGCCACAGTTTCCTTCCTAGCATTGCTATACTTTCTCTCTAAGACATAAACTACTTTGAAACTGCGGGAACGTACTGCAATAAGTAAAACGCATAAAAAGTGCCGCACTATACAACATACTTGCGACGAAACACAATGGTAATTTCGTAAAACGAAGAACAAACCGCCTTCAGTCACAAGTTGCGTTTATTTACTGCACTATGCATTTCGGGCCGTGGAGGCTCATCTTCAGGTGCTTTTTAGTGATTTACATCAGGAAGCAGGATTTTTAGCTGTTTGCAGTTTAACATTGTATGATGTCTGCTTCTGTTGTGCAGTTGGTATACACAATACACATCTTTAATTTTGCAGTACATACTGGGATATATACATAGTCATAGTGTGTGACTATGTATATATCCCAGTATGTAAATCACTAAAAAGCACCTGAAGATGAACCTCCAGGGCTCGAAATGCATAGTGCAGTAAATAAACGCAACTTGTGACTGAAGGCGGTTTGTTCTTCGTTTTACGAAAGTAAAACAGTCGCGGACGAAACACTGAAAAACAATGGATAAAATTAACAGTGGTAATTCATGAGATCCGTCTCTCGTGGCCTCTAGCCTGTTGAGCACTGTATTCTTGGGTCTGCGGATAAATCGCGAAAATCCATCGACCTGCCGCCACACACTAACGGACCTGCCCTGCTGGCAGATCGGAGGGCAAAATCCGACGTGCAAGGACTGCACGTTAGTGAGGAACGATTGTCCTCAGATCGGCGAGCCAGATCCGCCAGAGTTACGTACGGGACTGGCCCATGGCGGAAATCCGCTCGTGTTTGGCCAACTGATCCGTCAGCGTAGGCAGGTATGGTCTGCGAAGCAGCCGCCAGTGACCACAAGCAGCTGGATGGGTCGGTGAGCGAGCCGGCGGGCCAATCGGGCTGTGAATGGGCAGCTCAACAGACAACAAGAGGGTTGCCTCTGTCACGGACACCTGCAGACTCTTGAACGAAGCACAGGCCTTCACGTCACAAACAAGTAGCTTTATTGTTGTGTAACTGCTTCCTTGACAACTCAGGAATGCAGCCAAACGTTTGAACAAGTCGCTGGGGAGAATGAAGCGTTGGGAACTGCCACAATATAGAACACTTGAAAACAGGACTGTAATTCCCGAGTCACACGCTGAACACCACAAGATCGGAAATTTTCAGCCTGCACGAAGAGTGGGAAGCGTTGTCAAGACACGCCTGGGTAGATATGCAAATTCGGCCCGCCAACGACAAATGCCGATACGACGAAAAATTCCAGCAGTCTGTTAGCAATGCGAGCAGCCAAGGGATCCTTTCTGGTTGGAGATTCAGTCGGCGAAACAGGGAGAAATCAGTTGAACATTTAGGCAATCTGGGAGAGAGTGAAGAAACAGATCTGGGACAGAGAATTTGATTTCTGGAGGCACGTGGAGCTGTTTCTAACTTAGTCTTCAGACTCTGAGTCAGAATCCCAACTTCCACTCCAGTATTTTTCGTCACTTTCTAATATATTAATTTTTGTGCTATACTGAATGGACGAATCCTTATGGTCCAGTGCTTGAGTCTTTAAGCATCCGAATGCACACTCCATTTTCCTTCTCTGATTCTACTTCTAAAACATTACGCTTACATCGCTTTCGCAAGACAATTACCGCGGAAAGCAGTCTTTTAGACGCGAGATATTACAAAGGAACAAAGTTTTCGTGTTTCTCAGTGAAAGTGAAGATGAATTACGCACTGCTGAATGGAATGAATAGTTTGTTGAGTGCAGAATATGGATTTAGAGGAAATCGAAGAAAGACGAAAGTAATGAGAAGTAGCGGAAATGAGAATATCGAGAAACTTAACACCAGCATTGAAGGTTACGAGGTAGATGAAGTTAAGAAATGTTGTTATCTAGGCAGCAACATATCCTATGACGGTCGGAGTAAGGTGGAAATCAAAAGCAGCCAACAGAAGTCCACTAGTACCAAATATGGGTCATAATTTGCAGAAGAACTTTATGAGAATTTACATTTTGAGCACAGCATTGTATGGTAGTGAAACATGGACTGCGGAAAAACCGGAACAGAAGAGAATAGAAGCATTTAAGATGTGACGCTGCCGAAGAATGTTCAAGATTAGATGGACTCATAAGGTAAGGAACGACGAGGTTCTCCGCAGAATCGATGAGGAAAGAAATATATGGACAACATTGACAAGAGGAAGGAACAAGATGATAGGACATTTGTGAAGACATCAGGGAATAATGTTCATTTTACATCGAGACTCTGCAAATCACATTTAAGTGCTTGGCTGAAGGTTCATTGAACCACCTTCACAATTCTCTGCTATTCCAATCTCGTATAGCGCGCGGAAAGAACGAACACCTACATATTTCCATATGAGCTCTAATTTCCCTTATGTTATCGTCGTGATCGTTTGTCTCTACGTAGGTCGGTGTCAACAAAATATTTTCGCATTCGGAGGAGAAAGCTGGTGATTGGAATTTCGTGAGAAGATTTCGTCGCAACGAAAAACGCCTATCTTTTAATGATGTCCAGCCAAAATCCTGTATCGTTTCAGTGACACACTCTCCCATATTTCGCGATAATATAAATCGTGTTGATGTAGCATTCTCAACACCGACGTTTTTGAGATTCCTGATACTCGCGCAATTTTGTCTGTTACCGATGTGCGGATTAGCCGCGACAGCAACTAAAACACCTACTTGGGCATCATCATTTGTTGCAGATCGTGGTTGACGTTTCACATGTAGTTGAACACTTCTTGTTTCCTTAAATAACGTAACTATCCGGCGAACGGTCCGGACACTTAGATGGTGTCGTCCAGGATACCGAGCAGCATACATAGCACACGCCCGTTGGGCATTTTTATCACAATAGCCATACATCAACACGATATCAACCTTTTCCGCAATTGGTAAACGGTCCATTTTAACACAGGTAATGTATCACGAAGCAAATACCGTCCGCACTGACGGAATGTTACGCGATACCACGTTACTTATACGTTTGTGACTATTACAACGCCATCTATCATAAAACGAAAAAAGTGGCTCAACTAAAACATTCATATTTCTTTACGTACTACACGAATGTGTAATAAAAAATGGGGGTTCCTATTTAAAAAACCGCATTTGATATCCGTTTGACCTATGGCAGCACCATCTAGCGGGTCAACCATAGCGCCATCTGGTTTTCCCCTTCAAGCTAGACGAGTTTCGTTCTTTGTAGTTTTTTCGTTTGATGCTTATTTCGTGAGATATTTGGCCCGGTCACTATCTATGGACCACCCTGTATATATATGCAAAAGAAAAACTTTACGGCAGCTCTTATTCTAGGTAGTAGATTTTCAGTTTGTTTTTTACTACATTTATCGCTGATATTGCAGATTAATATAATGGTAAACAAAAAAGCGCATGTTTTCATTTGTCATTTATTCATATCTCAGGATCAACACTAAGCTTCGAGTGCATCGGTCTACTGGAAGAAACTAAGCTTCTGGTCGCACTCTCATGTGACGAGCGCGTAGAGTACGACCCTGCTAATGGTTTCATTATTAACAGTACTTCATTGCAGTCGACGTCTGTGAACAGATTTTCAAAATTGCTCCCAGAGACGGCATGACGAGTCTAGTGTCGCGTAGGTTTGTGGAAAAGACCATCACGTGCGAAAGTAGGTCTCGCTGTAAATCGAACTAATGGACCACCATGTAGCTCTGTGTTTGTTCACACACTGCGAACAGTGCTCCAAACACAACGGCTATTTCCTATGACCGCTTCACAAATACCCGCTCTGAGCCGCAAACCTAATGTATTATTGACGCTAACTAAATATCAGTAGCCGTTGCTGGTAGCATCTGCGTCCTGCCTGAATTATTCTAGGCAGTAAATGTGACCTCCGCTACTGCTTCTGCTGTCATGTTTACTCGTTGATAAATGTTACTGAGTGTTTCACTCACTCTAAGTAACACTCGCTAGGTCACAAACATTGCAGCAACTGCAAGGGTTATGGGAACAGCGGAACATCAGTGGAAGTATTTTTTTGTCACTATCATGATTAGTCAATGAATTAAACATTAGAACGCCCACTCCAAAGGAGAGAAAGACGTATATATGACTGTAATGGGAAGCCGACGGAGATGAGTGCGGTATGTAGCCAGGCCTACACAATATAATGGAATGTGACATTAAAGGATGTCAAGGAGCGACACGAGTACGAACAGCTGAGACAGTAATGCATGCAAAAACCTACGAATGGAAGGTGCGTCTTATTATTCAGCTTCACTAAGGTGTTACCGTAAGGAGTGTTGAAGAAACTAAAATTTGAGGAAGTGGCGACGTATTCACGGAGAAACAAGACATCGAAGTAAAATTTTGCTATGGGTGGAAGTTAATTGTTAATCCATTGGTTCAAATGGTTCAAATGGCTCTGAGCACTATGCGACGTAACATCTGAGGTCATCAGTCCCCAAGAACTTAGAACTACTTAAACCTAACTAACCTAAGGACATCACACACATCCATGCCCGGTGGCGCGGTTCCAGACTGTAGCGCCTAGAACCGCTCGGCCACTCCGGCCGGCGTTAATCCATTATCTTCCTCTATATCTTGTTACTATTATTATTATTATTACTGTATATTGCTGATGTTATGTAAAAGTGATAATGTTGGCTCACTAAAGATGTCTGGTTACATGTAAGGCAGGTTCTGAGACCTCTAACCTTGCCAGGTGAAATACAAGGGTTGGAACTTATTGTGGCAACTATTTATTTACAGCTCGAACAAAATATATAGTGTTTCAAAATTTTACTGACCTTCAAAGTAGTTACCAGCATCGTGAATAACCCGTTGCCAGTGATCTGGAAGTCGTAGAATACTCTTAGTAGTGCCAGTTGTGTTGAAAATTCGAGCGGCGAGGTCTATTGCCCGACGAATTTGTAGCAGTTCTGAAGCGAAAGCCGTGAAGTGTTTCCTTCAGTTTAGAAATCTAGCTGAACTCACGAGGGCTTAAATCAGGGGAGTGCTGTAGCTGGTATAACACTTAGCAGCCCAATCAGTCAAACAAATCAGCAACAGCTTGCACTGTACGTGCTTGAGCATTGTCCTGGTCGCGATGGTCGAGATCCAATGACTGTTAGCAGAATATGGAATCGGTGGGTTCAGGACGGTAATACGGAACGCAGTGCTTGATACCAACGGCCTCGTATAACTAGCAGTCGAGATGAGAGGCATCTTATCCGCATGGCTGTAACGGATCGTACAGCCACGTCTCGATCCCTGAGTCAACAGATGGGGACGTTTGCAAGGCAACAACCATCTGCACGAACAGTTCGACGACGTTTGGAGCAGCATGCACTATCAGCTCGGAGACCATGGCTGCGGTTACCCTTGACGCAGCATCACAGACAGGAGCGCCTGCGATGGTGTACTCAATGACGAACCTGGGTGCACGAATGGCAAAACGTCATTTTTTCGGATGAATCCAGGTTCTGTTTACAGCATCATGTTGGTCTCATTCGTGTTTGGCGACATCGCGGTGAACGCACATTGGAAGCGTATATTCGTCATCACCATACTGACAAATTACCCGGCGTGATGGTGCGGGGTGCCATTGGTTACACGTCTCGGGCACCTCTTGTTCGCATTGACGGCACTTTGAACAGTGGACGTTACATTTCAGATGTGTTACGACCCGTGGCTCTACCCTTCATTCGATCCCTGCGAAACCCTACATTTCAGCAGGATAATGCACGATCGCATGTTGCAGATCCTGTACGGGCCTTTCTGGATACAGAAAATGTTCGACTGCTGCCCTGGCCAGCTTATTCTCCAGATCTCTCCGCAACTGAAAATGTCTGGTCAATGGTGGCCGAGCAACTGGCTGGTCACAATACGCCAGTCACTACTGTTGATGAACTGTGGTTTCGTGTTGAAGCTGCATCACGCCATCCAAGCTCTGTTTGACTCAATGCCCAGGCGTACCAAGGCCGTTATTATGGCCAGAGGTGGTTGTTCTGGGTACTGATTTCTCGGGATCTATGCACCCAAATTGCGTGAAAATGTAATCATATGTCAGTTCTAGTATAATATATTTGTCCAATGAATAGCAGTTTATCATCTGCATTTCTTCTTGGTGTAGCAATTTTAATGGTCAGTAGTGTAGCTCTTAGCACAAGTGACAACAAGTGACGACCGTATGCGTCGAACCGGCGGATTAACCTGTGCCACACTCACACCACTAACCCCGGTGCCAGTTGTCCATTACATCAGACAGCTTGTGATGTGTCCATAGTGCGGTGCATGACCTGTAGTCAAAAATGGAACGTTACGAGAGTTGGCAGACATGCATTTAATGTACGCTGCGGCAGGATGTAGTGCCCGTAAAGCACCGCGAATGTACAGAGAACGTTGTCCCAACTGGCATCATCCTAAATGGAAGAAGTCTATCTCTGTGGATAATAACTTACGAGGGACAGGATCCTTCACGTCACAGAGAGCCGGTCGACGTTCCGTCAAAGACATATCCGAAGCCAGACTTCGTAGAGATGGCGTAGGGTTGTGTGGCCGATCACCCGGCAATAAGAACAGTCCAACTGCCCGTCAAACGTACACTTCGAAGGATATAGTGTTAGAAGTACTGGGAAACAGTATCATAAAGAAAGGATTGGACCAAAGGATTATGAGACCAGTGTTTACTTCTGTCAATGGATTATCCACTGCGGTCTTGTAGTGTTGAACTTCGTACAGTTCACGAATGTGGTCTCATTCAACAGTGATAGTGTTTTCAACAACCGCAACAGGCTTGTCTGGATGAAGGCACGCCACCCACATCGGCGGTCATCAGCAACGATTCTCTGTCAACGTATGGGCGGGCATTGTCCAAGATCACGTAATGTGACCTTATTTTCTGCCTCGCCGTTTGATTGCTCCACGTTACCTGCTGTTCCTGCGAGAAGTGCTGCCACAGTTCCTGGTGACTGTGCCCCTTGTTGCCCGCAAAAGGCTGTGGTCTCGACACGACGGCGCACGTGCTCACTTCGATGTCAACGTCCACGGGGACCTGAAAAACACTTACTCTGATCCTTATCCAATGGCCAGTGCGACCCCCGGATGTCACACTTCAGGACGTTGGTGTATGAAACACCCGTATGCTTGCTTCCTAGGGTCCAATCTGCCTTTCTCCTGGTACAACAGACACCAGGGATCATTGTGAGAGTGTGGCAGAACGTAATGAGCGGTTACCATGCATGTAATGAGACTGGCGAACATCGTCTTGAGCAATTACTACGAACTACGTTGTTGTTATGCTGTGTACGCTGAGTATGTCCATAACACAATAAATATGCATTACCGACCATTTTTTCTCTGTCTCAATATAATCGGTTGTGGGCCCACTATTATCTGTTTCAATGGAACCCTAAAGGTTTCAGACACCGTCTATTTAAGCATTATGTTTAGAGTTGTCCAAAAAACTTTTAAACTTCGAATTTCTTGAATATGAAACAGGAATATTTACGTATTTGTTCTGTAATTAGTTTTGTTATGGTCTTCAGTGCGAAGACTGGTGCTATGGAGCTCCTCACACTACCTATCCACCTCTGTATAACTGTGTCAGTGTGAACCCGCATTTGTAGTCAAGCCTTGGTCTCTCTCTAAATTTTTAGCCTCCACTTCACTTCTCTGCATTACCAAATCGACGGTTCATTAATGCTTCAGAACGTGCTTCATTGATGGATCTTTTAGTCAAGTTAATCGAGCTTCTTCCCAGTACGGATCAGTACTTTTTCATTTGTTGTATGGTCTGCCCATTTAGCTCTCAGCATTCTTTCGTAGCACCACGTTTCAAATGCTTCTGTTCTCTTCTTGTCTGATATCCTTTATGCAGAGAATATTTGTAGGTCCTCACTGTAGAGAACAGACACTATGAGGTATAATCAGACGTATGCATGTTTGCAATAAAAGTGTCACAAAGAGAAGGTTTAAACACCTTGTGTTCTCGCGACTTCAGGGAGAGTGTGACGCATTTTCTAAACAAAACTTTTTTGCGCTACATTTGTATTCACACTTCTTCAACTAAGTAGGATGCGTAAAATAATAGACGCCATGAAAATGTAAGTAGAGTACTTCGTGGAAAATTGTGAAGATTCGCTTGGTCACGAGTTAAATGTAGGTTCAAAAATGGTTCAAATTGCTCTGAGCACTATGCGACTTAACTTCTGAGGTCATCAGTCGCCTAGAACTTAGAACGAATTAAACCTAACTAACCTAAGGACATCACAGACATCCATGCTCGAGGCAGGATTCGAACCTGCGACAGTAGCGGTCGCTCGGCTCCAGACTGTAGCGCCTAGAACCGCACGGCCACTCCGGCCGGCGTTAGATGTAGGTACAGCCACAAAACAGGCTTTAAAGAGAGACGATGTGACGACAATTAGGCTCTGCTGGGTGAGAAAATGACGTTTGTTGGGAGTAGATGACGAAAGATTAGGCCGGCCGCGGTGGTCTCGCGGTTCTAGGCGCGCAGTCCGGAACCGTGCGACTGCTACGGTCGCAGGTTCGAATCCTGCCTCGGGCATGGATGTGTGTGATGTCCTTAGGTTAGTTAGGTTTAAGTAGTTCTAAGTTCTAGGGGACTGATGACCACAGCTGTTAAGTCCCTTAGTGCTCAGAGCCATTTGAACCATTTGATTTGAACGAAAGATTAAAAGTCGGTACAGACAGATTAAAAGGGAAGTGACTAGGGGCGGTATAATGGAACCGCCTTTCTTTGTGCTTCGATAAATCGAACACTGGCAGGGACCTCATATTTCTTGGATAATGACGCAGCTTTCCTTCTTGCGAGACATTAACAAAGCGTTACCCGGTTACGCTGCCGATACAGAAATCGTTGTGCAGCAGATTTTATCACATTGTGGACTATTTTTGTCAGAGTTATTGGCACGGCTTTGCAGGAGAACTTAATTACGGTATTAGCATAACTACTGGAGGTTTCCTTCGTATTATAAAGCACACTACTGAAGAAACTACTTATTCGGAAACTAAGAATTTTGTTTTAGACTTGAGCCTGCCAAAGTACAGGCAAAAGTAAAGCTTCATTATGAAATTTGTAGCAATAACACGACGCTCATATTGTAATTTTCATTATTTTTTTTATTTGGAAAGCTGTCTAAGGTATGATTTTGCACCACCATAATAGCCCAGCTCAGAGGACACAGCTACGCACGCTGCTTTTGGATATTAAATATTTCTTTTTTCTCCCCATCCCCCCCCCCCCCCCCCCACACCCCGCCCCCTCACCACCATATTGGCTATTTCTTCTCTGCGTCGTTCCCTCGAACACGTCACATAATTTACTGCCTGATGTTTCCTGGACAGTCCTAACTGCACCAGTAAGTGGAGTATGACTGCGGAATACTTCAACACCTGACCTGCTGCCTAGGGAAATTAAGCATTAATTACATGCTCTTGCCACATATGCGAGGGTTGGAACTTAAATAGTGGCAACTATTTATTCACAACCGATACAAAAGAGTTACATGTTTGCACCTGTTACTGTCCTTCAAAGTAGTCACCAGCGTTGTGTAGAACCCGTTGCTATGGATGTGGAAGGCGTAGTATACCGTTAGCAGAGCCTGTTCTGTTGATGGTGCGAATGCAACGGTCTACTGCCTGTCGAATCTCCGGAACAGTTCTGAAGCGAATGCCACTAAGTAGTTCCTTCATCTTCGGAATCAAACCAAAGTCACAAGGATTTAAGACCGGGGAGTATGGTGGGTGGTGCAGTACTTCCCAGTCCCATCGACCGAACAGAGCAGCCACAGCTTGCACTGTATGCACCCGCGCATTGTAGTGCAAAACGATAGGTGTGTTTCGCAGTAAGTGTCGCCGCTTCTCTCGCAAAGCTGGTCGCAGGTGATGCTCCGAAAACGAACAGTAATACTGTGCATTGACGGTCTGCCGTGGAGGAACGTAAAGTGTTAGGATAACACCATCACAGTCGTACATGGGAATCACCATAACTTTCACCATACTGGGGCTCTGACGCACTTTCGACTTTCGCGGCTAGCCACAACGCTGGTGACTACATTGAAGGGCAGTAACATGTGCCAATATCTAACTCTTTTGTAACGGTTGTAAATAAATAGTTGCCGCTATTTAAGTTCCAACCCTCGTACTTGTAGACAGCAACCGAGCTAAAAACTTACAACTTGTAGTACCTATAATTATTAGTCTGCAAATGGCGTAAACACTGCTCTAATGTTGTTCAGTACAACGTTCTCAGTCATCAATAGAAATATCTGCACTTACACCCGTTACACCATGTGTGTTGTAGTAGGGTAAACAACATCCTGTTTGTTTCTCCGGTGGTCTCACTCCAGAATAGTAAATGATCGTCGAAAAACATAAAAGGAAACCCGGTGAGAACGAGAGTTTAAGTTATGCCGGCAGGTATGCTCAGACAGTCTAAAAATCAAAGTGACTTCCTACGGAAAGCAGGTATTCGGGGTTCGAGTCCCGGTCTTGCGTAAATCCTCGTTCGTCGTGACACATTCGCCAGCTTCGTAGCTGAGGAGAGCAAAGCCAGTGTCAGGGGCTTGGGGTGACGAAGAATGATGTGAGAGTAACGTAGAGAAAGCCTTCCAAAATGAAGGTATACGACAGGTAGGGGCCCGGCTTGCACGTTTTCATCTTGTCCGTTACGACCGCAGGGATGATCCCAGCCTGAACCCTGACCTTTGGGCTGCCCATTAGGGTGGCGCGAAGCCCAGGGCAACGCAATAATTGACTGTCGTTCTGGGTGTGGTAGGGACGATGGCTGCAGGGCACTCCGGCCGCGCGCCGGCGAGTAACCACAGCCCGGGCTAGCCACGCCTGAAAGTAACGCCTCTTCAGACAAAGCTAACTCGGTGGCTCTTCGCTGTTTCACAGACAGAATTCTTGATGTACTGTCGTTAGGTGACGATTCGTTTAAAACGTGATTGAGATATGCAGTGGAACAGCGTGTAGCTTTTTTATTTTCGTTTAGGGAGGACTTGTAACCGCTGAGGATCACGTGTTTATCCATATTGATTTTAAATATAACAAAGCTGAAAACAAAACTATTACGATATGCAAAAAAATTTGATTCCATTAATTAAAAGTTATTTGATGTGATGGTGAATGAAATGATGATGGAATTGGTATTATTGTGCTCCAAAAGATACATGGAGCAACTGTGATCTACGTAGGGATTGGATTGGATTGTTTGGGGGAAGAGACCAAACAGCGAGGTCATCGGATTAAGGAAGGATGGGGAAGGAAATCGACCGTGCCCTTTCAAAGGAACCATCCCAGCATTTGCCTGGAGCGATTTAGGGAAATCACGGAAAACCTAAATCAGGATGGCCGGACGCGGGATTGAACCGTCGTCCTCCCGAATGTGAGTCCAGTGTGCTACCACTGCGCCACCTCACTGGGTGATCTACCTAAGGCTTAGTAGTCAACTCTGGGTAAATACATTGTCCTATCACATTAATGTGACTACCTGTCAAAAGAGTGAATAACCACGTTTTGCAGCGCGGACCTGTGCGAGAAGTGCAGGAAGAGAGACAACGAAGTTCTGAAAAGTAAGGACAGGAATGTAGAGCCATGCTGACTCCAGTACCACGGCCAGCTGCGGTAGGTCTCTCGGCTGAGGATGCGTGGCGTGAACATCGCGATCGAGGTAGTCCCACAGATGCTCTATTGGGTGGCCAGGGGAGTATGGTAAACTCATCCTACAATTAGGGGTGGATATGACCCTCACGGATACATGAATACATGCGGATGCTCTGATTCAGTGTGCCTTCCAGGGACTGCCACGCAAACATTCCCCAGACTGTAACGCTTCCTCCTCCGACCTGGGCACTTCCGACGACTGTTGCAGGATGTTTGCTTTCAGACACTTCAAGCTATACACGCCAACGGCCATCTGACCGATGCGGCAAAAACGTGAATCACCCGAAAAGACCACCAGTTCCATTCAGTGGACGTCCAATTGCTAAGAACCATTCAACAGTCAAGATCGCATTAAATATTTTTTTTTTAAGATATCGGGTGTCAACAGACTTAACGTCTTAAAATCTCTTTTCGTAAAACATGTTCATTTTATGCTGACCTCGCGCACAAGATGACAAGTGAATAAAAATAGCATAAGTCCAACATATGTGCTATTGTGTACCGTGTTTGTGTTTTCACAATATATATAAATGACGTAGTAGATAGTGTCGGAAGCTCCATGCGGCTTTTCGCGGATGATGCTGTAGTATACTGAGAAGTTGCAGCATTAGAAAGTTGCAGCGAAATGCAGGAAGATCTGCAGCGGATAGGCACTTGGTGCAGGGAGTGCCAACTGACCCTTAACATAGACAAATGTAATGTACTGCGAATACATAGAAAGAAGGATCCTTTATTGTGTGATTATATGATAGCGGAACAAACACTAGTAGCAGTTACTTCTGTTAAATATCTGGGAGTATGCGTGCGAAACGATTTGAAGTGGAATGATCATATAAAATTAATTGTTGGTAAGGCGGGTACCAGGTTGAGATCCATTGGGAGGGTTCTTAGAAAATGTAGTCCATCAACAAAGGAGATGGCTTACAAAACACTCGTTCGACCTATACTTGAGTATTGCTCATCAGTGTGGGATCCGTACCAGGTCGGGTTGACAGAGGAGACAGAGAAGATCCAAAGAAGAGCGGCGCGTTTCGTCACAGGGTTATTTGGTAAGCGTGATAGTGTTACGGAGATGTTTAGCAAACTCAAGTGGCAGACTCTGCAAGAGAGGCGCTCTGCATCGCGGTGTAGCTTGCTCGCCAGGTTTCGAGAGGGTGCGTTTTTGGATGAGGTATCGAATATATTGCTTCCCCCTACTTATACCTCCCGAGGAGATCACGAATGTAAAATTAGAGAGATTCAAGCGCGCACAGAGGGCTTTCCGGCAGTCGTTCTTCCAGCGAACCATACGCGACTGGAACAGAAAAGGGAGGTAATGACAGTGGCACGTAAAGTGCCCTCCGCCACACACCGTTGGGTGGCCTGCGGAGTATAAATGTAGATGTAGATGTAGATGCAACAACCAACCGTGAGCTATATGTACATGGATATAGCCTGCTGCACAAGATGCTTTATGTTTTTAAATATTTTAGCGATGACAAACCTTTTATAAGTGTTATTTTAAGACCTGAAGATGAGAGCATAGACTGTTGAAACCGGTTGTCTTAAAATAAAAATATATTGTATGCAGTCTTGGTTGTTGAATGGTTTTTAACAGTTAAACAGATCATCCTTCGGTTCTCTCAAAATGAGAAAATCTAACGTCCAACGGCGGTATTGGCTCGCAAGTTGCAGCCTTTCTTCGCCAATGAACTGCCGTCAGCATGGGTGCATGAATCAGGTGCCTGCTGCGGAGGCCTATTAGCAGCAACGTTCGCTGAACAGTCTTTGAGAGACGCTGTTGGTATCCCGTTGGTTCATCGGGCGGTCAGTTGCTCAACACTCACACGTCTATTCGCCCGTACACATCTCCGCAGCCTTCCTTCACCTCTGACATCTATGGCCGGTGGTGCACCACGGTTGCCTCGGCGCAGTTTCGCCATTCTCAGTATACTTTAACCACTGCGCCACGCGAACAGTTTACAAACTTAGCCGTTTCATAAATTCTTCCACCCTTGCCTCGAAAGCCAATGTTAATGCCCTTTCGGACGTCAGATAAATGGTACCGTTCCTCCATTACGGCCTGCCGGTGTGGCTGAACAGTTCTAGGCGCTACAGTCTGGAACCGCGCGACCACTACGGTCGCAGGTTCGAATCCTGCCTCGGGCATGGATGTATGTGATGTCCTTAGGTTAGTTAGGTTTAAGTAGTTCTAAGTTCTAGTGGACTGATGACCTCAGAAGTTAAGTCCCATAGTGCTCAGAGCCATTTGAACCATTTGAACCCCCATTACGACGACTGCACTGTTCCCGTGTCCCCTCGATATGCTTTATATACCCTCCAGTGCTGGTGCTGTCAACTACCGTCTGTGAATGGGTACTGCTGGCTGACACCGAACACGGGCCGTGGTCACACTAGTGTGACTGAACCGTGTACATTGCTCCTCGCAGAGACATAATGAGGAAGTTCTTGTAGATGTGGAACAAATCAGACAAGTTACACTTGGTATTCATTATACAATGAGAAGTGTGAAGGAACTTCTCTTCGGGATTAGATTCTCCCTCAATATAGCAACTGAAAATGTTGCGTTGGTGAAGGGGTAAGTTCTGGTGCTAAGAATTGTAATGCGAGTTCTGTGAGTGTGGGGCTGTACATATCTCATTGATAGGTGGAGTAGTACTGGAAATGGAGCGCAAGGTGGGGTGGGTATGAGATTAAACAGAGCTAAGCAGACATCATATAGGGTACTATGGACAAGCTATGCGACCGCAAGGCAAGGCTCACAGACCATGTTACACGCTGTCGAAAAGCTAGGATCGTCAAAGAACTGATAAATGGTAACGGCAACCTACCTATAAATGAATTTGTTCTATGAAAAAAATCAATTACTGTACCATTAAAAAAAGAAACAGCTGATTTATATACATTAAAATTGGAAAAGAGGTAACATCTAGATTTGTAAGGTTGCAGAAGATAACCGAGGGAAGCAGATACCGTAAGGGGATTGGAAAAGATATTAAGTCAATACATCTGCAATGGGAGCGAAATGCGAACTGTTGGAACATCGGTGAAAAGAATTCAGATAAAGCAAGAAATGAGTAATGCTAGGAATCAGTAGCAGAATTTTGTTACGCTGAAACAGTTTTGGAGCACTTTTAGAGACTGAAATAAAAAATAGGTGCGAGACGGTGGTGTGGCTAGATTGTACACTGGGACATGGTCCTGAGCTGGGACAGCCGGCCGGAGTGGCCGTGCGGTTCTAGGAGCTATAGTTCAAAAATGGTTCAAATGGCTCTGAGCACTATGCGACTTAACATCGGAGGTCATCAGTCCCCTAGAACTTAGAACTACTTAAACCTAACTAACCCTAAGTAACCTAAGGACATCACACACATCCACGCCCGAAGCAGGATTCGAACCTGCGACCGTAGCGGTCGCGCGGTTCCAGACTGACGCGCCTAGAACCGCTTGGCCACACTGGCCGGCGGAGCTATAGTCTGGGCCGCTACGGTCGCAGGTTCGAATCCTGCCTCGGGCATGGCTGTGTGTGTTGTCCTTAGGTTAGTTAGGTTTAAGTAGTTCTAAGTTCTAGGGGACTGATGACTTCAGAAGTTAAGTCCCATAGTGCTCAGAGCCATTTGAACCATTTTCGAGCCGGGACATGGTCCTGAGGAGGACACGTCGCGATAAAGCTGCTCTTCGCGCTAGCCATGTAGGCAGATTAACTGTCCACAAAGAAATTTTCTATGCAGTAATGAATTTATGTCGAACTTGAACTGAAACATTTTGTGAAAGTCTGTAACAGCCACTTCATTAAGAAAACACCATCGACGAATCACTATAAGTTAAAAAGCAGACAAGTTCAATAATCAGCCATTTTAAGATAGGAGTTATTACTTAGAGTGGTGTTGCAAAGCCAGTACAGATGAGGTATTTGTTTTGATAGCGGACCTATTGTGATAATGATACTGATAACAGAAGTGAGAGGCTACCGTAAAATTTTGTTGCGATAAGGACGGACTGGAAGAGTAGCAGTAATTTTCACTATGGACGTGAATAAAGAAGTTGCGCTGTTCGGCCTAAGGAGGATTTTTCTCTTCAAAATATTTCAACGTTAAATTTAAAACGATGCGTAGTACCAAATGACTTTGGGTTATTGTTACCCATACCATTCCCACGGTAATTTCGCACGGATTCTGTGATTGTTACTGTAGGAAAACTTATATTTGAGTTGGTGTGTTTGTGCCCGCACTGATAAGCTGAAACATTATGAGCAGTGCCCACCGCTAGATCGAAAAGCCGTCTAATACGAGTACACTGGGAGCACGTGACGCGTTAAGGAAAGTATGAGTATACAGGCAAAGCAGAGACGAGTAGCGAACCGTTTTAGTGACGAACAGCGGAAAAATGCTCCTATCGGAACACCAGAAAGGCTAATATGCTCCTGTTTTAAAAGACTCTGACAGAAAAGTAGGGTACCAGTAGCCACATTCTACGTTCCTCTGCACCTTCAAAAAATTTCGCAAAAATTTTTGGTATCCGAATATATTCGCGCTCTTTTTAACATGCAACTCTCACAAGCTTCATCTCCGTTTGTAACTTTGTCACTGTCTCCTATTTCACAGCCACAGCCTCCTCTGTTCTGTTATGCTACTAGTGTCTCCTCTCCATGTCACTATACCCCTCTTGCTCTCTCTTACTGCTATTATCTCGTTCATTCCTTCCCATTTCTGCTCTCTCTTCTCACTGACACGATCTCTCTCCTCCTCGTTGTCATTGTTATAGACTATGTCTCTCATTACCACTAGCTCTCACCCACTTCCACTTTCTCCTTCTCTTTATTCCTGTACCAATTCACTCTCTCCTTCACTTTTTTTCTAGCACTGTTCTGCCAATCTCAGCCTTGTTCCACCGTCACTCTGTCCCACTCTTTCTCTCGCAGTGTCACTGTCGCCTTAGCTCTTTGTATGCCACAACAGCTGCCTACTACTGTCCACGATTTAATACTATTCCGTCTCCTTCCTACTGCCATCGCCTCCTATGTCAGCGTAAAAAGCGCGAATATAGACGCATGCCAAAATTTTCGGGAAATTTTTAAAGATGCTGAGGAAGGTAGACTGACCTGGTGTCCTACTTTCCAGACCACGTAATTTATAACATGAACATATCTGTCTTTTTTGTGCTCCGATAGGAGCTTTTTTTCCGCTGGTTCCCTTCTTTTCCCTGCTACAGCAGCGCATGTCACTCATACGAAAAGAATTTTATGGGTCAGTAAAAGTTTGATAGTTTACTGATGTGAAACTGAAATAACACGAAACGAATTTTAAAACTCAGCCGTATTTTACGTGCAGAAAAATTTTGCATGTGCTTCTGTACTCCGACATAGGGTTCCCAGAACCATTCTGATGCTAACTAAGACACTTTGTGGTATATTTCTTCGAGCTGCGTCACTTTATAAACTACGTTTTCGATTCACACCGGATATTAGGTGCGTATTTTACTTGCACAAGTAGGGCAACTTTGAGCCTTTGTATCTCGGAAACGGCTAAAGATATCGACAAAATTTTCAAGGTTGTTCGAAATCGTGATCCTACGAATACACCGTAAGAATTACAGCTGTTAGCAATTTGCTGCGTGTAGCCGTCTTGAAATACGCGGCTCGCTTTTGATACCGAAAAACTATGTTTTTTGGAGTGATTACAGATATCGGACAAATATTTTTGAAAACTTGAAGACGCCACTTCTACATAAATGTCGAAAGGGTATACCGTTAAAATTTGAGCAATTTGCTGCGATTATTTGTCATTTAGATTTCACCTCACATCGGATTTTACGTGTACAAGAAGGATAATTTTGAACCTCTGTACCTCGGAAATGGATAAAGATATAAAAATAATTTTCAAAGCTGTTAGAGAGCAGCATCTTAGGAGCATATCGTAAAAATTTCAGCCATTTACTGTGCATAGCCGTCTTGAAATCGGCCGCTCTGCTTTGGTACCTAAAACCCACGTTTTTCGGGTTCTCTCTGGAGCCGCCCATATACAGACCATATACAATGCAAAAGGAACCAGCTGATTTGCTCCATTTGCCTGAGTAAGGGTGCAATATTTGACTTTTGACTCTGTACTGTAGGACAGTTACAGTAAGACGATCCTTCTGTCGGGCATACAAATGGTCCCAAGCCAAAACACTTGAACCTCCCTTTCTATCACCAATGTAACCGGATGCGTATGGACCTGGGCAACAAATGAGAAAATCCACAGAAGAAGCGACTTTGACAAAGGGCATATTGTCAAGGTCCAGTACCTGGAAAGAAGCGTATCAGACTGTTCGCTTGTTACTGTCGTGAGCATCTATGGAAATTGACTGAAGGGCCGTGAAACCACGAGTAAGGGATTAGGTGTTGTCCGTCCAAGCCTCAACACATAACGTGGAGGCTCTGTGGCACATCTGACGACAATACTGGTGCAGGCACAAGTGTTTCAGTGCACATACGGGAAACCCAACAGGCGACACCACAACAGACGACAAAGTCTCAGTGTTCCCATGTTAACTAAACGACATCGTCAATTACGATTTTAGTGGGCACGGGATGATGGAGATTGGACCGTGGATCAACGGAAAGATATCGCGAGGTCGGATGAATCACGTTTCTTGTTAATCATGTCGATGGTCCCGTGCGGGCACGCAGAGCTCAATGGACACAGACCGGTGAGGGCAGTAATTACCTTTTTGGGAACATTCATCTGGATGACTGCCGTGGACTACGTGAATATTGTTGCGAACGTGATGAACTCATGCTGATTTCTTGGTTAGCAAATTCGCCTGATCTGAATGGAACACATCTGGTACGCTGTCGGGTGTCAGCTCCAAGTCCAAAAACCACTGGCGTGTAACTTGTAGGAATTGCGCGACCTCTACGTAGACATCTGGCGCCACCCACCTCTGGATACCTACCAGTGACTTGTCGAATCCACGCCACGCCGAATTGCTACTGTATTGCCTTCCAAAGATGGACCACGCCGGTGTTTTGGCTCTTCATTGTATTTAGATCTTCTCTTTGTTGTAATAATGCGGTAAAATACACTACTGGCCATTAAAATTGCTACACCACGAAGATGACGTGCTACAGACGCGAAATTTAACCGACAGGAAGAAGATGCTGTGATATGCAAATGATTAGCTTTTCAGAGCATTCACACAACGTTGGGGCCGGTGGAGACACCTACAACGTGCTGACATGAGGAAAGTTTCCAACCGATTTCTCATACACAAACAGCAGTTGACCGGCGTTGCCTGGTGAAACGTTGTTGTGGTGCCTCGTGTAAGGAGGAGAAATGTGTACCATCACGTTTCCGACTTTGATAAAGGTCGGATTGTGACCTATCGCGATTGCGGTTTATAGTATCGCGACATTACTGCTCGCGTTGGTCGAGATCCAATGACTGTTAGCAGAATATGGAATGGGTGGGTTCAGGAGGGTAATACGGAACGCCGTGTTGGATCCCAACGGCCTCGTATAACTAGCAGTCGAGATGACAGGCATCTTATCCGCATGGCTGTAACGGATCGTGCAGCCACGTCTCGATCCCTGAGTCAACAGGTGGGGACATTTGCAAGACAACAACCATCTGCACGAACAGTTCGACGACGTTAGTAGCAGCATGGACTATCCGCTCGGTTACCCTTGACGCTGCATCACAGACAGGAGCGCCTGCGATGGTGTACTCAACGACGAACCTGGGTGCACGAATGGCAAAACGTCATTTTTTCGGATGAATCCAGGTTCTGTTTATAGCATCATGATGGCTGCACCCGTGTTTGGCGACATCGCGGTGAAAGCACATTGGAAGCGTGTATTCGTCATCGCCATACTGGCGTACCACCCGGCGTGATGGTATGGGGTGCCATTGGTTACACGTCTCGGGCACCTCTTGTTCGCATTGACGGCACTTTGAACAGTGGACGTTACATTTCAGATGTGTTACGACCCGTGGCTCTACCCTTCATTCGATCCCTGCGAAACCCTACATTTCAGCAGGAAAATGCACGACCGCGTGTTGCAGGTCCTGTACGGGCCTTTCTGGATAAAGAAAATGTTCGACTGCTGCCCTGGACAGCATAATCTCCAGATCTCTCACCAATTGAAAGCGTCTGGATAATGGTGGCCGAGCAACTGGCTCGTGACAATACGCCAGTCACTACTGTGGTATCGTGATGAAGCTGCATGGGCAGCTGTACCTGTACACGCCATCCAAGATCTGTTTGACTCAATGCCCAGGCATATCAAGGCCGTTATTACGGCCAGAGGTGGTTTTTCTGGGTACTGATTTCTCAGGATCTATGCACCCAAATTGCGTGAAAATGTAATCACATGTCAGTTCTAATATAATATATTTGTCCAATGAATACCCGTTTATCATCTGCATTTCTTCTTGGTGTAGGAATTTTAATGGCCAGTAGTGTATAAAACACTTGTCAGGAAAGAAGAGCATGTTAGGGAACCAGATATCTGATACGTCGGTTTTGTGATCTGTCGATCATCAGCATCGATGACACTCAGGTTCGACAGGTTGCCCAGGCGACAGGTCGCGGGCGGCTGTTGCTAGAAGTTCTTAATCCGTGCCCAAGCGCGGATGCGCGGCTGTCCTGCGATCGCTGCCAGAAGGGACGGAGCGCGTGCTGTTCAAATGGTTCAAATGGCTCTGAGCACTAAGCGACTTAACATCTTAGGTCATCAGTCCCCTAGAACTTAGAACTACTTAAACCTAACTAACCTAAGGACACCACACACATCCATGCCCGAGGCAGGATTCGAACCTGCGACCGTAGCGGTCGCGCGGGTCCAGACTGTAGCGCCTAGAACCGCTCTGCCACAACGGCCGGCGCACTTAGTGCATACCAGTATCGTCTGCAGGCGCACAGAGAGGTTAAGAATTAAAGTAGACAAATCCTCAAAGGTCATGCATTATTTCATTTTTATTACCATTCTCGCACTGCCAGCTAGTGCATTTTGAGGTATTCATCGTCTACTGGCAAATTTCATAGCTACTCTCAGCACCATCATCAGACACTAAGGGTAAAAACATCCGAATATGCGCCCGTTGACAGAGCGAAACTAGTAATAAAAAGCAAAGAACATGTTTCTGTGGCAGTTTATTCTTATATTAAGTAGAGTACGTTATTGAGACAGTAGAAATGCATGAAGGTGTGGGATACAGTTAGTTCTTCAATTAGAGCCTCGTCAACGATAATCTGATTACTGACGAAGCACAGGTGCGGAACGATTAAGGTATCTAGCGTGTAGTTTGGTTAGGCACGTCATTCTCAACACAGAGAAATCTTTAGAGGTAATAGTAACTGGGGTGTATGCATAGGACTGTTATAGGACCATCAATTTTCACAATATGCCCAGAGTGTTTCAGTCTTTGAGGCAAATGTCTAGGGGTAGCAGATCACATCACGGGCAATAGCTTTCCTCACTGCCTGCAGGCAGCACAGCACTGTCCTTTTGTAAATAATATGTTGCACTCACTAACAAAAAAATGGCTCTGAGCACTATGCGACTTAACTTCTGAGGTCATCAGTCGCCTAGAACTTAGAACTACTTAAACCTACCTAACCTAAGGACATCACACACATCCATGCCCGAGGCAGGATTCGAACCTGCGACCGTAGCGGTCGCTCGGCTCCAGACTGTAGTGCCTAGAACCGCACGGCCACTCCGGCCGGCTCACTCACACACACACACGCACACACACACATACACACACGCGCACACACACACACACACACACACACACACACACACTACGTGGCCAGCGTTCAATCGTAATGATGTTCTTCTTGCGAGTGTACATTCTCATGACCAGCACTGCCAGCAGTTATGTACAGAGATTGCATTCCTGCCAAATCTTTCTGCAGTATCGCAGAAAGAGCATCCAGCTTCTCGCAATCCTATTACACAGCCTCTTTCAAACCCAGAGAGGTGTTGATGACGGCATCTTTGTCGCCTTAAAGGCACTTGAATAACATCAATCCACCACGTCCAGTCTCAAAGGTAATTAACAGACGCACACACACACACACACACACACACACACACACACACACACAGGCCTAATGGTTTCGCTGAAAGTGTATTTCTATTTTACGTTGGACGAAATCAGTGAATAGACTGGCTTGACCCCTCCTTCCCTCAACAATCAGTGAACAGGTTTGCTTGCCCTCCCTCCCTCCACCCTGCCACCGCCCATACACATACGCCAGACGCTATGCATACACATTAAAAAGTAATTGTACGCCACTGCTGGTAGGGTATAGGAGTTACAGTCATCGGGTTTTTCTTACAAGCTTAAGAGAAATATGTACGAATTGCGTGAAAATGATGGAATTCCAATCAGCTCATGGTGACACTGAGTAACGAAGAAAGAGACACTGAAGACGGAGGACAACTATTCATATGGCTCTGAGCACTACGGGACTTAACGTCTGAGGTCATTAGTCCACTAGACATAGAACTACTTAAACCTAAGGACAGCATACACATCCATGTCCGAGGCAGGATTCGAACCTGCGATCGTAGCAGCAGCGCGGTTCCGGACTGAAGCGCCTAGAACCGCTCTGCCACAACGGCCGGCAGACAACTATTCCGGATCAATTGCGCGGAAGATTTGTCGATGAATGTTTTGCATGTTTTGGGCCCATTAGTCACAGGACTAATGATAAATTCAGGCTGTACTTCATTTATCTTTCTGATAGCCCAATGTACGATCCTCAAAGAAAGATACGGAAACGCCAGTGAAGGTATTAATTTAATGTTGAATTGGTAATGGAGACAACTGTCAAGATGCCCTCTAACTTACTTAATTTAATCTACAATGATGATAGTTATCAAAACAGTGGAAACATATACGCTTGGGAACCCAGTGTGTTTGGTGGGAGCGATGGGAAATTCACTACGCATACGCAACGACTGTCATTTGTCTTTGTAGCGAAGAGCTTCCAAAGAATATTTGATTAACAGATCCTAGTGCAGTAATCTGAATGTCGAATGTCTAACAGAAATGTCGTTGTACCATACACTATATCCGAAGGAGCTTTAACATCACCGCCAATGTATATACAAATGAAATATTAATCAGATGTTGTCACCAGCTCTATCGGATAGTTCTGTGACAGTGCAGATACCCAAAGCAACAAATCGTTCTTCGATTATAACGAAATTTAAAACGACTTATAGAGTAATTCCGCTTGATGAGGTAGGTGCCAGATATCTTTAAATCTGTGTTAATTTAATACAACGTCCATAGTCAAGAAAAAGAGTATAATAGTATTCGTTTAAAACTTAGTGGTAAACTTCTTTACTAAATGTTTCCCCTAAGTACTGCAGCCATGTAATAACTCGAAACGGAACAGAATATAGTAGTAGCGAATAGGAATACAACAGATTTGTTACAAGGTTTCTGGGAGCTGCAGTGCATCTGCTAAAGAAATCGTAAACCAGAAACTAGTGCAACGTATCCTGGAGTAATGCTCCAGTATTTGAGATCTTTATCAGAGTTTAGGCTTTTCTACGTTGTGGTTAAATGTGTTGGGTCGGCAACAGCGTTCTTAATTGGCGAAGCTGCTTCAGTGAAAAATTTTCCTGTACAATGTACGAGAGAAGTCGACAGAATTAATGGGAGCATGTTCATCAATGTAGCGCATGTGAAAGTATAAAAGATACTACGAAAGAACTCAAATGGGCTACTCGTAAAACCGTTGGGGTAACTTTACAGAACCGGTATTCCGGGCGGAGAACACAAAACTCCAGTTGATTCTTATACCTTGCGAGCAGACCGTTAGACCACAATAAGAGACGTTAGAGCGCTTACGAAGCGTACTGACAATCATTTTCCCCCTCTCTCCATATTCGAAACACAACAAGGAGCAGCAAATATTGATGTGACTCTCCTCCAAGTGCTATACAGCAGATTAAGGAAAATGTCTGCACATTTGATTTACAAAGTAAAATAACCCTCACTCTTCGGTGCATGAAGTTTGTTAATCATAAACGCAGGTGATATATGAGGGCGTGCTAAGAAGTAATGCCTCCGAATTTATGTATAACCTCTTAAAGCTTTTCAAATAAAACAAACGTCATTAATATTCCACGTTTTTATTCTACATGTCTACGTATTTTCAGCCCTCTACCGCTACAGGACTCCGAAGTGAAGCTTGTAGTATAGTGGCGTGTAAAGTAACTGTGTGAGTGCGTGAGAAACAACGTGCTGTAATTGAGTTTCGGATTCGAAGAGTTCGTCTACGCATGGTGCACCCTCTCCTTCAGCATGGAAATGTCAGATCACTCGAGCGCTGCGACATCTACCACAACTGGACGCCTTAGAGGACTTCATTTTGATAGTGATGAGGCGGTGCAAGCAAAGGTGAGGTTGTGGCTCCGTCAAAAAATCCAAACATTCTACAGTGACGGTATCAACAAAAATGATTCAAATGGTTCTGAGCACTATGGGACTTAACATCTGAGGTCATCAGTCCCCTAGAACTTAGAACTACTTAAACCTAACTAACGTAAGGACATCACACACATCCATGCCCGAGGCAGGATTCGAACCTGCGACCGTGGCGGTAGCACGGTTCCAGACTGAAGCGCCTAGAACCGCTCGGCCACACCGGCCGGCTGGTATCAACAAAGTGGTCTCTCACTGGGAGAAATTTGTTCGTCGCCAGGTAGACTATGTTGAGAAATAAAAACGTAGACATGAAGAATAATCTACATCTACATCTACATCCATACTCCGCAAGCCACCTGACGGTGTGTGGCGGAGGGTACCTTGAGTACCTCTATCGGTTCTCCCTTCTATTCCAGTCTCGTATTGTTCGTGGAAAGAAGGATTGTCGGTATGCCTCTGTGTGGGCTCTAATCTCTCTGATTTTATCCTCATGGTCTCTTCGCGAAATATACGTAGGAGGGAGCAATATACTGCTTGACTCTTCGGTGAAGGTTGAAGGTATGTTCTCGAAACTTTGACAAAAGCCCGTACCGAGCTACTGAGCGTCTCTCCTGCAGAGCCTTCCACTGGAGTTTATATATCATCTCCGTAACGCTTTCGCGATTACTAAATGATCCTGTAACGAAGCGCGCTGCTCTCCGTTGGATCTTCTCTATATCTTCTATCAACCCTATCTGGTACGAATCCCACACTGCTGAGCAGTATTCAAGCAGTGGGCGAACAAGCGTACTGTAACCTACTTCCTTTGTTTTCGGATTGCATTTCCTTAGGATTCTTCCAATGAATCTCAGTCTGGCATCTGCTTTACCGACGATCAACATTATATGATCATTCCATTTTAAATCACTCCTAATGCGTACTCCCAGATAATTTATGGTATTAACTGCTTCCAGTTGCTGACCTGCTATTTTGTAGCTAAATGATAAAGGATCTATCTTTCTGTGTATTCGCAGCACATTACACTTGTCTACATTGAGATTCAATTGCCATTCCCTGCACCATGCGTCAATTCGCTGCAGATCCTCCTGCATTTCAGTACAATTTTCCATTGTTACGACCTCTCGATACACCACAGCATCATCTGCAAAAAGCCTCAGTGAACTTCCGATGTCATCCACAAGGTCATTTATGTATATTGTGAATAGCAACGGTCCTATGACACTCCCCTGCGGCACACCTGAAATCACTCTTACTTCGGAAGACTTCTCTCCATTGAGAATGACCTGCTGCGTCCTGTTATCTAGGAACTCCTCAATCCAATCACACAGTTGGTCTGATAGTCCATATGCTCTTACTTTGTTCATTAAACGACTGTGGGGAACTGTATCGAACGCCTTGCGGAAGTCAAGAAACACGGCATCTACCTGTGAACCCGTGTCTATGGCCCTCTGAGTCTCGTGGACGAATAGCGCGAGCTGGGTTTCACATGACCGTCTTTTTCGAAACCCATGCTGATTCCTACAGAGTAGATTTCTAGTCTCCAGAAAAGTCATTATACTAGAACACAATACGTGTTCCAAAATTCTACAACTGATCGACGTTAGAGATATAGGTCTATAGTTCTGCACATCTGCTCGACGTCCCTTCTTGAAAACGGGGATGACCTGTGCCCTTTTCCAATCCTTTGGTACGCTACGCTCTTCTAGAGACCTACGGTACACCGCTGCAAGAAGGGGGGCAAGTTCCTTCGCGTACTCTGTGTAAAATTGAACTGGTATCCCATCAGGTACAGAGGCCTTTCCTCTTTTGAGCGATTTTAATTGTTTCTCTATCCCTCTGTCGTCTATTTCGATATCTACCATTTTGTCGTCTGTGCGACAATCTAGAGAAGGAACTACAGTGCAATCTTCCTCTGTGAAACAACTTTGGAAAAAGACATTTAGTATTTCGGCCTTTAGTCTGTCATCCTCTGTTTCAGTACCATTTTGGTCACAGAGTGTCTGGACATTTTGTTTTGATCCACCTACCGCTTTGACATAAGACCAAAATTTCTTAGGATTTTCTGCCAAGTCAGTACATAGAACTTTACTTTCGAATTCATTGAACGCCTCTCGCATAGCCCTCCTCACACTACATTTCGCTTCGCGTAATTGTTGTTTGTCTGCAAGCCTTTGGCTATGTTTATGTTTGCTGTGAAGTTCCCTTTGCTTCCGCAGCAGTTTTCTAACTCGGTTGTTGTACCACGGTGGCTCTTTTCCATCTCTTACGATCTTGCTTGGCACATACTCATCTAACGCATTATGTACGACGGTCTTGAACTTTGTCCACTGATCCTCAACACTATCTGTACTTGAGACAAAACTTTTGTGTTGAGCCAACAGGTACTCTGAAATCTGATTTTTGTCACTTTTTCTAAACAGAAAAATCTTCCTACCCTTTTTAATATTCCTATTTACGGCTGAAATCATCGATGCCGTAACCGCTTTATGATCGCTGATTCCCTGTTCTGCGTTAACTTTTTCAAATAGTTCGGGTCTGTTTGTCACCAGAAGGTCTAATATGTTATCGCCACGAGTCGGTTCTCTGTTTAACTGCTCAAGGTAGTTTTCAGATAAAGCACTTAAAAAAATTCACTGGATTCTTTGTCCCTGCCAACCGTTATGAACGTCTGAGTCTCCCAGTCTATATCCGGCAAATTAAAATCTCCACCCATAACTATAACATGGTGGGGAAATCTAGTCGAAATATTTTCCAAATTATCCTTCAGGTGCTCAGCCACAACAGCTGCTGAGCCAGGGGGCCTATAGAGACATCCAGTTACCATGTCTGAGCCTGCTTTAACCGTGACCTTCACCCAAATCATTTCACATAATGATGTAAAATATTAATAAAGTTTATTTATTTAAAAAGCTTGAAGAGTTTTCAGATAAAAAATTCGGAGGCATTAATTTTCAGCACGCCCTAGTAGTTGCGTGCTCATAAAGGAACGGCGGAATTAAGGAAATAACGAGGTCAGTACAGACTGAACACAGGAGAGATATGTCAAGAATGAGCACGGAAATTGGTCTTTTTAAGGGAACCAATACGGCATTCGTCATAATATATCTGGGACTGAGCTAAACCTAAATACGGATAGGCAAACGGTAACCTGAATCGTGATTCTGCCTAAAGCAAGTCCGATGTTTCATCTACTGTACCACTCCGTTCGACGTACGGGTCAATAAATTTCACCGATTCCATTTTGTTAAAGTCTCTACCAATGGATTGGTGGTTGGAGGCATGCAACAACTAGTAACGTCTTCAGCCGTGCTCCAGCGATCTGAAGTTTCCACGCCAACCTTATAATCGTAAAAAACCCATCATGCCAGAAAAATCGCCCAGTTACCTGCATAATTTTTTCTTCGTATCTCGTAATGCAAAATTATGGTTTGGGAAGGTAAGAGAAAATGGGGCCCCATACTTTCTTCAGAAAAAAGTCAGGGAAGTGACAGGAAATTATAGAAAAAGGACAGGAAAAGGTTGGTGAATAATGAAGGAAAAATAATACTGAGCTTAAAGAAACATGCAAAACATACATAAAACAAATCTTTTATGGAAAACGGCCAGAACTTCCTCAAATATATTGCGAAACAGGACCTAGAATTCTGCTGGAAGAAGTACAAGCTGCGATAAATGGAATGAAAGATGGTAAATCACCTGGTCCCGACAATGTGTATGCTGAGATTCGCAAGCTGCTCTGTGAGGATAATTTAAAATGGTTGACTGCAATATTTAATGACATCTACGACTCTGGTAACATTTCACGGGAATGGCTTGAATCCGAATTCATTACATTGCCCAAAAAGCCCTGAACTAAGACTTGTGGTGAACACAGGACCATCAGCCTCATGAGTCACCTCCTAAAGATCTTTCTGAGGGTCGTTCACCAGAGAATTTACAAGATCTGGAAAAAACGTTCGACAATGTAAAATCGTGCAAGATGGTCGAAGTTTTGAGAAAAATAGAAGTAAGCTGTAGGGAAAGACGGGTAATATATAACATGTACAAGAACCAAGAGGGAACAATAAGAGTGGACGACGAAGAACGAAGTGCTCGGATCAAAGAGTGTGTGAGACTAGGATGTAGTCTTTTGCCTCTGTGTCAATCTGTACATCGAAGAAGCAATTACAGGAATAAAAGAAAATTTCAAGAGTGGAATTGAATTTCAAGGTGAAAGGATATCAATGATAAGATTCGCTGATCACATTGCTATCGTGAGTGAAAGTGAGCCGGCCGCGGTGGTCTAGCGGTTCTAGGCGCGCAGTCCGGAACCGCGCGACTGCTACGGTCGCAGGTTCGAATCCTGCCTCGGGCATGGATGTGTATGATGTCCTTAGGTTAGTTAGGTTTAAGTAGTTCTAAGTTCTAGGGGACTGATGACCACAGATGTTAAGTCCCATAGTGCTCAGAGCCATTTAGTGAAAGTGAAGAAGAATTACATTATCTCCAGAATGGAATGAACAGCCTACTTAGTGCAGAATATGGATTGAGAGTAAATCGAAGAAAGACGAAAGTACTGCGAAGTAACAGAAATAAGAAAGGTGAGAAAGGCAGTACCTTCAGGACTGATGATCATGAAGTAGATGAAATTAAGGGATTCTGCTACCTAGGCAGCAAAATAACTCATCACTGTCGGAGCAAGTAGGATATAAAAAGCGAACTATCACTGAAAAAAAGAGCATTCCTGGCCAACGGAGGTCTACTAGTATCAAACGTAGGTCTTAATTTGAAGAAGAACTCACTGAGAATGTACGTTTGGAGCACAGCACTGTCTGGTAGTGAAACATGGGCTGGAGGAAAACCAGAAAGGAAAAGAATCGAAGTATTTGAGATGCGTAGTTACAGAAGAATGTTGAAAATGTGGTGAAATGATAAGGTATGGAATAAGGAGGTTCTCCAGAGAATCAGCGAGGAAAGGAATTTATGGAGAACACTGATAGGAAGGAGAACAGAATGGTAGAACAACAGTTAAGACATTAGGGAGTGACCTGCATGGTACTATAGGGAGTACGAATATTACGGCGCCTGTCTTGTTCGGTATTACTAAATTTTTGTGTTCTATTTGTGGCACCAAGTAAAATTGTGGTCTATGATTTGTACGATCTACCGTTAGCGTGTGTCTAAAGTAGGCACATTTCAGAAAACAGACGGCATTATGTTCAAAGGTATATTGTGAAGCTGGGTTATGTTGTGATGAAATCGGACATCACTAACCCCAACGATGTGCAGCATATGTGAAATGTATTGCGTAAGGATGCTGTAGCTTCAACAAATCAAATTACCCATATTAAAAAAAAATTGCATCATCCCGGTTTCCAGAACCTGAAGATAGACGTTGACTGTGGATATTGTATGACAGAGACAGTCCGTTTGATTGTGCAGAGATGTTATTAAATCCGTCCAAAGATGTAAGCAACCATGTATGAGCAGCGCCCATTAGACGGAGGGGGTCCGACAGCCGATCAGTTCCAGTCATTCCACCAGTCCTTCCACCGGGAAGGAGGTACACGGCTCGTGTTGTCTGTAGTTCAACCATGCCTAGACGGGCAATACTGCGGTGCGATCGCGTCTGCATTGTTACTTTGTGGCAGGAAGGGCTTTCAAGAAGGGAAGTGTCCAGGCGTCTTGTAGTGAACCAAAGCGATGTTGTTCGGACATGGAGGAGATACAGAGAGACATGCCTCGCTCAGGCCGCCCAAGGGCTACTACTGCAGTGGATGACGGCTCGGAGGAACCCTGACAGGAACGCCACTATTTTGAATAATGCTTTTCGTGCAGCCACAGGACATCGAGTTACGACTCAAACTATACGCAATAGGCTGAATTATGCGCAACTTCACTCCTGACGTCCATGGCGAGGTCCATCTTTGCAACCACGACACCATGCAGCGCGGTATAGATGGGCCCAGCAACATGCCGAATGGACCGCTCAGGCGTCACGTTCTCTTCACCGATGAGTGTCGCATATGCCTTCAACCAGACAATTGTCGGAGACGTGTTTGGAGGCAACCCGATCAGGCTGAACGCCTTAGACACACTCTCCAGCGAATGTAGCAAGGTGGAGGTTCCCTGTTGTTTTGGGGTGGCATTATGTGGGGCCGACGTACGCCGCTGGTGGTCATGAAAGGCGCCGTGGGTAGTATGCCAGACGAATACAGGCATGCATCAATGCAAGAGGACGTGCTACTGGGTATTAGAGGTACCGGTGTGTACAGCAATCTGGACCATCACCTCTGAAAGTCTCGCTGTATGATGGTACAACATGCAATGTGTGGTTTTCATGAGAAATAAAAAGGGCGGAAATGATGTTTATGTTGATCTCTATTCCAATTTTCAATACAGGTTCCGGAAATCTCGGGACCGAGGTGATGCAAAACTTTTTTTGATGTGTGTATCTTTCAGTCAACCTAACTTTTTCGGAAACTTGTTATTATTCTTCTGAATGGTTATGTATTTCTTGTTAACATGACTAAACAGTCTTTACCTAATGTTTTTGCATTTTTACGTGATATTTTCATGTTTTTTTTTAATACTTGTGTTGGCAGTCTACTGTAATTACATTTGAGGAAACTGTTTTAATGTTGTTGAGACACTGTGAGAATTTTTCTGAGTTTTGGAAAGATATGCGTTATTGATGATATTGGCTAGTCTCTATGAATTGCACTGTTACATTGCTGTTAAAAAATTTTGGCTTGATATTTTGTGAGTAAAATCTTCTGTTCTGAATAATATATATATAGATGTACGTTAATTTGGAGGGTATTTGTTTTTAGAATGAATAATTTTCTATGTATGTTAAATAAAATGAATGGTATGAACGAGCTTCTGGTTACACTCCTGTCCTAACGACCCAATCAACCACGGTTATTTGGGTAGGGTGCTTAGATTAACCAATGGCACAGTTTTTGATCATATTAAAGGAGACAAGCGCTTATAGATACTTTACAAAAGGATTTCCCTAAACATTTAATAGAAATCATGAAAAGTATGTATAAAAAATGACGTAGTCACATATGAGGGTCATTTCAAAAGTGTTGCATACTGCGCATGAGTGACCGTTAATGTCACGTGATCAAGTTGAAATTCATGTCAGTTGTGAGCCAAACTTTAGCTTTGATGGTCGTATATTTGTTTGGTGGTTTGCGTGGCTGAGACGTGAATAATTCAGTTTTAAAATGGAAGCTGATACCGAGTCACGTCTGATTACACGTAGTGATCAGCGTTCCTAGATCAAAATAGAATCCCTACCTGCAAAAAACCCAACGGAAATTTATAACGCTTTAAGAGAAGTATGTGGGAGTAGTGCAGTGGATCGTGGCACAATATCAACGTGGTCTACCCTTTTCCATGAAGGTCGGGTAAGCACTGAGGACAACCGAAAAAGTGGAAGGTCGTCAACTGCAGCAGACTAAACCTTTCAGCTTATTGTTAAGGACATTTTAAGAGAAGATCGACGAAAAACACATGAGAAAATTGCATATGAGGCCAGAATGTCTGTCACTTCAGTTTAAAGAATCACAACTGAAAAATTAAAGATGAGAAAAGTTGCTGTCAGACGAGTTCCGCATGATCTGAGTGAGTGGTAGAAAGCGGAGGAATTGCTTCAACAGAAGGAGCACAGTTTCTGAAAAGGCCTGTTGCACTTGATGAAACCCGGATACGAGATTCTGAGCCAGAACTGAAGTCTCAGTCGTGACAATGGAAAAGTTCCGACTCTTCACTCGCGTAAAAGTTCCTCTGCCAACAATCAAAGGTGAAACTGGTGATGATCTCCGCGTATGACATGAATTGAGTCATAGCTGTAAACAGATTGCTCCAGGGGACGTTCGTAGCTAGACATATACTACAGTCTGTTTCTGCAAAATGTTTTGCGCCCGAAAATTCGTCAAAGAAGGCCTGAAATGCTTGCAACTGGTGCCCTCATTTTGCACGATAATGCAAATCACATACCGTGCAACCAGTGAGATAAACGTTTGATAAATGTGGATGGGAAATACTTCCCCACCCATCATACATTCCTGAGGTGAGCCCAACGGTCTTGCTTTGATTCTCAAATTGATGGAAGAAGTCCGATGAAAACGTTTGAGCAGGCAACAAATTGAAACACTCAACGTGGGATATATCACATGAAGAGGAATTGTTCTTAGCATAAAGTAGATACATTTAACTTAATGAACTGTACTTTTGAAGGAATCTAACAAAGGAAAATAAGAAAGTACTTCCGAAATTTTGTTAAACACTGACACTTCAAGTTAAAATGTATGGATGCGAAAAGGAGACGTTAAGAAAAACTAAGAACACAAGTTTCTTAGATGAGATTTCTCAGAGATTTAGCAGGATACAAAAGGAAATATCGACAGTGGGATATAGAAATAAGGTAAAAATAGGATTAGTGTCTCAATAGGGAAAGAACAGAATGCAGAAGGAAATGGAAAGAGCCCACCAGTAGGATGGAGGACGAGAGATTACCAAAAAAACTGTACAAATACAAACAGGACGAAGAAATATAGGAATATCCACAAACGAGCGGAAGGACTTGTACCAGTGTCTATGAGTAGAATGGCAGGCGAAGGCTGATAAGTGCAGAAAATGAAAATGATGGTTATGAAAAGAAGTGGTGGCTGGCATCATCGAATAAGAGCGACTGCTACTTTATTTCTGGGGACTACGGTGGTTTTTATCTTGGGACTTCTCCGGTGAAAGTTTCTGCGGTTACTCGATTACTTCCGTATTGAATGCTAATCTTGTAGTTGCCGTGGAAGAGATGAAAATTTTAAGAATGCAACTTCAGCAACTTATAAAATAATTTATTGGTCACTCATTGCAAGTTTCGAAAAGCGTACTTATCGTTGGCAGGTGGCGTGACGAATACTTAACGGTATTATGAATATAAAATGCAGCCTGAAGCGACGCGGTGGCACGTATGAATGTAAGAACAGTGCACGCAGGAGTTCTGGTATGGTATTGTATTGTATTGAACTGGGGATCTATAAACGACGGAGAGACTTCATCCCCGCCGTGTCCCTAAGTGGTACACAACCCCACAACAGGCCACAGCAGTCCACTCACCCCACCGCTGCCCCATCCCGAACCCAGGGTTATTGTGCGGTTCGGCCCCCAGTGGACCCCCCCCTGGCAACGTCTCACACCAAACCAGTGTAACCCCAATGTATGCGTGGTAGAGTAATTATGGTGTACGCGTACGTGGAGAAAGTGTTTGCGCAGCAATCGCCGACATAGTGTAACTGAGGCGGAATAAGGGAAACCAGCCCGCATTCACCGAGGCAGATGGAAAACCGCCTTAAAAACTATCCACATACTGGCTGGCACACCGGACCTCGACACTTATCCGCCGGGCGGATTCGTGCCAGGGACCGGCACGCCTTCCCTCCCGGAAAACAGTGCGTTAGACCGCACGGATAACCGAGCGAGCTTCCGGTATGGTACTGAATGATCAATAACCAATTTTAAAAGCAAATGAACTACCCATTTTCAGCTGTAAACTTAGCCGCGCAGGGCAAAGTGCCGTTTCTGGGACGGGAAGGTGCGCCGGCCGGTGATCGAAACTGCCCGGTGGATTAATGACAGTGTGCCGGCAACATGGTTGTGGTTTTTAGACGGTTTCCCTCATCCCAGTAGGTGAATATCGCGCTGGTACCTAAGTTCCGTCTCGGTTACACGATTCGTGAACGTCTCGAAAACTCTCACTCACTTTCCAATTACTAACATTACACGCAGGCAGATGGGGTGCTCGCGTTCCGTCACAAGGGGTACCGGGATGGCGACAGAAAGAGCATCCGGCCATCCGTTAAACTAAGCAAGATAAATCCTTAAATAACTGTACCGATGTGGGACAGGGACATAAGCGGAAGAAGTGAGACTACAGGGCGGTTATGGTTACACTTCTGCCACTTGAGTTAGTGCAGGCGGAAAACTGTTTATCCTGTGGGTACCCAACTATGGAATGATGTTCAGACTGTGTGCTGCAAAACTACGTTATTAGTAATGTTAGTGTCGTAACATACGTTAGTTGCCGGTACTGGCACGGCAACGTAGAGTTGAAACGCAACCATCAGTGTGCATTGTAGTTGCAGACAGTCAACATGGTCTGGCCAAGGCGAGCAGGGCTTTGCTCGTTTTATCAAATCAACAGCAACAGTGCTCTCCGCGAGTATCGATGCGTTAAACGAATACGGAGAGGTCCTGTTTCGGCATCGAGGTTTTAGAACATGATTCGGAAGTTCGGATTAACTGGGGATTTGGGAACAGCTCCTGTGAGTGGCCGACGGGCAATTGCGCCACAAATTGTTGAAGTAGTTTCCGTTACCATAGCTGAAAATGCTGGACGCAATCTGCGATCATCAAGGAATGCAGGAGCTATGTCAGGGCAGCTGAACATTCCATAGTCCACTACTGGAAAAGAGCTGCGAACAGTCGTGAAATGGTATCTTTACTACGGTTTCAGGCTGTCGTGGATGGCTGTGGTCGTCACATCGAGCAATGTTTGTTAAGTTGGAACATAAACATGGTACGTGAGTATCAAATGTTACCCTCTCACGTGGAAATTAAAATGTGTTTCTTTCAATGGTTTATTCGTTATTTCTCTTTCGCATGTCCTTACAAACGTTTCCACCAAGTTTCACTGTCCTACGATCAATCGTGTTTCATGGGTGCTGTCTACAATAGGGAAAGTTTCATTGTAAACACCCAGTGCAGTCCTAATGTTATATGGAGCTGTCTTGTGTAACACTTGGAAACGTGTACGTAACGACATAAGGGTTAGCAGAGGGCAGCAGAGAGTCGCATATGAAGAATCAGCAGATATCCTATTCTGCTAATACCAGCATAGCAAATGTTCAGAGCCGAAACTAAGGATACATTAAGATTACGCACAGAGATTTATAAAAAAAATGAATGTTACCATCTTAACCCTTCAAGTACGAGACCCAAGTGATTTCTGGTCAACGATAGTACATAATTTACTTTTCCATGCACGTTCTGGCACAAAAGACATCCAGATCACTTCCCTTTGTGAGAGATGTTTTTGAAATATATTCCAGAGAAAGGAGGAAAAAACCGATATTCAGTGGAGGTGAAATCTCTTTGGTTAAACCACTACCATTTTCCAAGTCCAATCAATAACCCTGATATCATTGCGTTTTTTTGCTCGAAACACAAATAACTAAAGACATGCAAGCTTCATATGCAAACTCCGTGATAGGTATTGTGGACTGAGTGTGGATCAAAATCGACGACACCAGCCATAATTTTTTAAACCTGCATATGACCAATACAGATACCAAAATGTAACCCACCACGTCACAGCTCTCAATCCTTTCGACCTTTAGCCTTCGTTTTCAATTATCATTATGGAGAGCCGTAAACCAATTTAGTGTTCCCGCATACATTTTTGTTTTACGCTGAGGTGGACATTTGTGTTGAGAGCTAAGGCAGAACGTCGTGTTCTCTTTCGTATCTTTGGCACATACAGTCAAATATTAATTCTGAATTTAATAACAAAAGTATCAACGTGTAATACAGAACAATAGAAAAAAAGTACACTTGTCTCAATTTGCCACTACCAGTACACAGCTTGGGTGCATAAAAGCGATAGTAAATACGTGCTTTATTTTGTCGCTTCCTGTCGCCGTCCCCTGCCACTCTATATCCACAGCAATAAACTCTATGGTCACTCAGTGTTGAGTTTCACTTTTTCAACGGAAAAAAATGTTAAAAGTTGCGAAGCTGGTCGGATTTGTATCCATTCCGTCGTTATTTTCAGACAGTTTGGTACATTCTCGCACCTCTTTTGCCAATCGCGTGAATGAACTCTGAGTCTGATTCAGTAGTGAAACTGACGTTTGCATCTAAAGGAAAGAAAAGAAAAATAAATAAATTTAGCAGGAAATGTCCAGGTAGAGATGGAAATGCGGGACAACATGGCTTATTTCTCTATCCTGAACAGAGGGCAGATATTATTACCACGAATATTGAACAGTGGGGGCCAACTTAGGAAGTGCCTTATAATTTCAAAGGCATACACATACCAAAGTAGGATTCACATTCTGAGGGTTCTGTGGAACTTAACTGGGTTTATAGATAGTAACTCCACTCTGGAAATCGAGAATCTCGAAGATTTTTGCCTGTTATCAGTATTGGCAAGATATCGGACATGCTAATTCCACGATTTTTGAGAATGTTTTAAGTTTTAATTTTTGTGTAATTTTGCATTTGCTATGACGAAAAAAATTGTTTTCGTGTGATATAATTAAAAAGTAACAATTTTCGGATATTTACCTTTACATGTACTGTAAAAGCTAGCTTGATTCGCGAATTTGCGAGCATCAAAATATGTGACACAAACACCTGTATCTCTTTACTGCATTGACTTGGAGGCTTCAATTTTTTAATCGTTAAGGGACCATGGACCAAGACTTCTTCTTCCATTGGCACTGAATCCCGGTATGGGACTTGGTCTCCTCAATAATTTTCTGCCATTCCTCTCTGGACTTCGCCGTGGACCTCCAGTAACGGCAACCGACTCGGACAGCGTCCTCTCCAACCTCGTCGCTCCATCTCAACCTAGGTCGTCCCATTGCTCTTCTTCCTCCAGGTTCACTGCACCAGGCTTTCCTTGGAGGATCTGTCTCATCGAGTCGCATTACATGTCCAGCCCATCTCAGTCTGCACAGCTTTATGAACTTCACCATATCATCCTCCTTGTAGCAATCATAAAGTTCGTCATTTCTTAGCCTTCTCCAGATATCATTTTCTTATACAGGTCCGAAAATCCTCCTCAGTATACTTCGTTCATGTGATCTCAGTTTGTTTTCACCCTGATTCGTAATTGTCCATGTTTCTGAGCCGTAAGTAAGTACTGGGCGTATCAGCGTTTTTGTAAAGTCGGCACTTAGTCCCTCGTGATATAAGCTTGGATTTAAAATGTCGCAACATTCCAAAGTAGCATCGGTTAGAAACACTTATGCGAGCTATAATTTCAGTAAAGGTGGTGCCATTTGCTTCCATCTTTGAGCCCAGATAGGTGAAACATTCCACTCGCTCAAATGTCATTCCATCAAGGGTTATTGTGAGCTGTAAGGGTTGCTTAGGGATATTATACATATACTTCGTCTTTCCTTCATTAATTCTCAGGCACATCTTCTCTGCACTCAGTTTTAGAGCCGAAAATGCACTTTGTAGATGTCTACCTGTTCTGCTCATTAAATCCATGTCATATGCTTATCCCAACATTTGTACAGACTTATAGTAGATAGTACGTGACACAAATTTTAACTCGTTGTGTCTACCAGATTCTGAGAAAAGGGTGTCTTAACAGACTGCATGCAGTCGGATAACAAATGAAAAAAGTATTTTTTTCGTGTGATATAATTACAAATTGACAGTTTTACGATTTATTTCCCTCACGTCTACTACTAAACCTTGTTTCTTGCAAATTTCATAATCCTATATCAACGGGAAGTAGCCCATAGGTAGACAATAAGCGAGTTTGCGAATATCGAAATTTGATTTAGAAGCATACAAGCTTACATTTTATACACCGCCAAGGGATCGTATTTATATGACATAGACCCGTTTAAGAGAGAAAGGGGCTTAATAGTCAAAGAGACAGACAGACAGTCGGACAACAAAGTCACCCTATTAGGTTCGCGTTTGTACCGACTGAGGTACGGAACACTAAAAATGGGAAATGTCAACAGCTGTTTGCCGAAAACCATCAGAGATGATGCAATGGTTGACACACTGGATTCGCGTTCGGAATGAAGGTGGTTCAAATTCCCGTCTCTTCATGCAATTTCCGTGGTTTCCCTAAATCGCTTAAGGCAAATGCTAGGATGTTTCCCTGGAAGAGCACAAGGGCAACTTTGTTATTCATCCTTATTCAGTCAGGGATTGTGCCCCATCTCCAGTGATCTCATCACTGACGAGACGATAAACACTGTTCTTTCTATATGCAGATGAAAAAGATTGAAAATCATGCTGAAATAACACATCAAAAAGTAGGAATCCACAATTCTTATAGAAGCAAGTAAGCCCACGTGAGAAAACAGAATTTGGTTCAGGAGCAAAACGGCACAGCTGTAATACTGTTAAATAAGTTCGGAGATGCCATACGTAAGAGACAAAATTCTATGGGAATATTTACAGAATGGGCAACAGGCCTGTTAAAGGTAATCAGAAAACTAAGCTTAAATGATTAGAAGACACTAAGGAAGATTAGAAAGAAGTGGAACTGCCGCGGATATGGAATGGTAACAAAAGATTCAAGGAAAAATATAAGAAATGAAAACTTACAAGAAAGAAAGAAACAACGCAGTGCATATGTGAAGTATTCTTAGGACATAAGCAAACTAAACACCACAGACCAACAAAAGAATTCAAACGCATTTTTCAAACTGAAGAAAGGAGAGATGGAAAGGATCTACATTCGTCAACAAGTAGACGTAATTGTCCTAACCAATCGTACACAATGCTCTTCGTTCGAGTTGCAATATTTCACACAGTATCAATACGCAGTTTCGGAACGAGAGTGCTTGCTAAACAGCTGCCGACCAGTAATGCCGAATTTGTCATTCAGCAAAGGCGTTTATTGAGCTATATTGGTCTTTAGTCCTGAACTGTGTATGCGAGGCAAAATAATCAGCGGTATTCACGATAACTCCTTTTTTCGGAGATTTATTTTCGTCGCAGTCAATAGTGAGCAGTGTTTTTATACGATGTGCGTCACAGGCTGGCCGGGTGATTTAATGAGCAGATATTTTGGACCATCATTCGACCAACAAAAGAGACCATCTGGCCCGAAAATTTATCAATAGGCTGCCTTCGGTGCTCGAATGAGAGTGGGGCGTCCTTACACAGACCTACATAGCGCGTGCCATTCACTTTTTCGCTCTTACACGATTCCCGAACATGCAAGGTTGAAAAGCTAAAGGCGCCTGCTGTCGGAAAAGTCACGTTAGTACTTCTGAAATCGAACTTATGGCTTTCATTTGCATATAATGGCATGCTCCAGGAAAAAGAGAACAGGAGGGAGAGATTGCATATGCGACTCCGAGACCATGCAAACAATGTGTCATTTGCAACGAATGCACTTTTTATTTACTTCTTTGGGGTATATACAACTATCAGGCATTTAGCCAGCTAATGGTACACGCACTGACTCTATATATTTTTATGAGATACGTGAACTGATACACATGATATAAAATTAATGAAACCTAAGGAATTGAATGACAAGTACAGATTTATCAAAAACAAATATTTTGTTTTAAAACAAAAAAGTAGGGTGGCGACAGAATAACAATAATAACTAATAGTAAAGAAATTTGCTTCATACTACAGATAAACAGCGATGATAGGTTAGGATTGCACATACTGTTGCAATGGCTGCTATGATCATCCCTAGTGGCGCACTATCAATACTAGGGTTGCTCAAAGAGAGGAGAATGGGGGCACTTTTGGGAAATTATGCTTTGGAAAAATGACTTACCTTCTCGGAGGTAAAGTGACTGACTTAGGTAATTCAATTTTTATATTTTTTTCGACTCAGTCACACGAGCATTTCGCAATACCGTTACCGCTTTCGACGGACCACAGGCCATCTTCAGAGTAAGGACACACGCCCACAAATGGTTTCTTTTTAATTGTCAGCAATACTATTTTCTCATTGAAACCGATAAACATATTGTGAAATACTCTTGTGATTGAGTCGAAAAAATTAAATGTGGAAGAAAGAAAATTTTACTTTGAGGCAGTACAGCTGTTGTAAAAATGGTCGTCTATCGCTTTTCCATTTTCGGTATGGAAACGAAATGTGGTTAACAACGCATTGTGTAGAGTTGGTGCAGTCGCAGTGTGGGCCAGAACTGATTCCAGTGGAGTGAAAATGTTCCTGGAAACATCTGCAGTTAAGCCTTATACGGAAAATACATTGCCTGACAAAAAAATTGAAGCAGCTAGAAGACGTGGTCGGACGTCAGACACTTACACACTGAGCTGGAACAAGCTGTCACACCGGTCGGCAAAGAGCGGACAAAGACAGACTCGCAAGAAACGCTCCGCCAACGCCATCTCGGCCGCCAGTTTTTAGATACCTGCCACGGACCGGAGGGTCAAGTCTTTCGGTCAGCCCAGTTGAAGACAGAACCAATCAAACAATCAGTCGCAGTCGGAGTTGCAGTCACAGACAATTAGTCTCTAGCTCAAAGTCCGTTGCAGTGGCAGTCAGCTCAGTTACTAGCTCAGTTACTATTCTACGAGTAGTTGGCATCTATCAGCTCACAACACGCCTACGAGACTACGAGAATTGTGCTTCACCAGCAGTGAGGCTAACGTGGACTATCTAATGTGGACTCTTAAGTAAGAGCTTGTACCACAACACATGGACTAGCTTAAGATAAGTAGTTTCTTGTTCTTACGAATAAATAACACTGTTAATGCATGCGTACAGGTATGCTGTAGAAAGAGGATACCGACCACCAAACAACATCCTCTCCCTTGCTTCTCCTGGTACAGGACTCAACAGTGTCAATGACAACACAAAACACAGCATCAGCGATTATATAAATTTTTAGAGTTGTATTTCTCTGTGACAGGTAAGATGCCCCCGAGAGTGAATTAATATTGTTCGTATTTAGTGTTGTTCCAGGCCTGGTAGGCTTTATAAGGGGTGTAAACAGCGCCAGATGTTGAGTGATCACTGTGAAAGGCACGCAGATGCCGTGTACTCGCAAGAGACACCGTTATCAACACTGAGTTTGGGACCTCTTTGTGGGTCGCCATTTGGCCGACTGGTAGAATCGTGCAGTATCCAGATATGTAAGGCACTTGAACGTGAGTGGCCCATGTTGAACTGAGCGGGAACGTGGGAGCAGGCATATTTGTCATCAAGATTCCGGTCGAAAGCGTCCGTTCACCACAAGGGAGGGTCGCTTGGTTGTGCACCAAGCACATCCCTTCTCATCTGCGTCTACCATTTGAGAACAAGTAATGCAAGGAATGCAAGCTCTGAAGCGTTCGATGTCATCCTGCAGCATTGATTGGTGTCTAGTAGCAGCCTGAGTAGGGAATTACCGTCCTGCGCGTTGGCTGGCGTTATCACCACAACACAGACGGCTGCGTTTGGAGTGATGCCGTAACCGGGAAGCATGGACTTCTGATGAATGGCGTCGTGCTATGAAACGCAGTGCTGCACTTCGCCGGATGTCCATTGACAGCTAGTACGGCGGCGAGCTGAGGAGAGGTAGGTTCTTCTAATGTTTAGCAGAGACACAGCGACGTAAAATGCGGTCTTCATGGTGTGGGGAGCCAGCGGGTATGACTTCAGGTCGCGCCTGATAGTGATTATGGGAAGTCTGACGGCACAACGGATCGTCGCGGGCATCCTGCCTCGTCATGTGTTACCTCTCGTGCGACAGTATCGTGGTGCCATTTTTCAAGAGGACAATGCTGGTCCACATATGGAACGTGTCTCTTTGAACTGTATGTGTGACGTTGAGGTACTCTCGTAGCCAGCCAAGAGGTGAGACTTGTCCCTGATAGGACACGTGTAGGACCAGCTCGGACGGCAGCTCCGTCCCACTGCCACTATCCTGGATATGGAGGACCTGTTACAGCAGCTGTGGATCAGCCTGCCACAGGACAGGATACAACAGCTTTATGACACCCGTCCCTATTGAATCAGTGCATGCATTCAGGCCGGATACTGAAGCAACTACTTTTTCAATGGAGCAATGCCTATTCTCAACGCTTTCCACAGCTCGTCAAAACGAGAGTGTTGTAATATGAGGCTTGTCCTGTCATCAGGATAGACAATGGGTGAGGCAAGGAGATTGCATATTACCAAAACTATTCACACTGGGTGCAGGAGAAATTTGCAGACCCTCAGGTAGGAAAAATGGCCATATCTGCAACACCTTAAGTTTTGTTTGTGGTGCAGATTGAGTTAATAATGAATGGAAGGTCGTAACGGACTAAGTTTTAAAATAGGCCTGAAAATCAATTACAATAAGACTAAAATAATGTGCAAAGAACGCACCGAGAAGAAATTAGAACAAATTGACAATGAAGTCACAGAACCACTTAATGAGGCTTCGCATTTTGGATTGGAGAGCATATCGATTAGATGGACAAGAATATCAATATAAGAGTAAAGATAACCTGGAGTGCTTTTCGTAATCTAAGCTGGGGTTACAAAAATAAAGTTTCCGATGTTTTTTACAAAAATAATTTACAGTTACGACAGTAAGATGTGGACATTTAATGCGAAAACCGTACAAAAACTGAGGGGGAGACGAATGTCGGGAATTACTGGATCAGTAAATACACTGAAGCGGAAGACAGAATTACGACTGTGTTTAATATGGATTGGGGGGCGGGGGGGGGGGGGGGGAGTCACCAGACCAGCCGAATATATGGTAGATCGATGAAGGAAGTTCTTTGCTGAATTCGAAGACGTGAGAAAAGTCAGGTATGACGACCTAATGATATCTGTGTAGATGACGCAGAGAAACAGGCAGGAGAAACATGGATGCAAATAAGGATAGAATACGATGCATGCAAATGTATAGATGAGGTTTTGATGTGGTGGTGGATATCAAATGATTGATGATGATGCAAGATGACGAATGTGTTTAATGAAACATGTTGCAAGACTAACCAGGATACGTGCAGAATTTCTGTACTGTAGCAGAGCGTCCAGTAGGAAGTAACGTTCTCTGACATTTTCAAATTAAGAACTAATAATACCCGTCAGTTTGAATCATGAATGAAGTGGCTTTCATTGTATGTGGCAACAGAGTGAAACCGAGCGCTGCTGGCTTCCCTGCTTCCCACAAGAAACTTAGTTTCGCTACGAATTTTTCGAAGATTTTCTCTGAAGATGCTAACACTCTTTATGTTACCATATTTATCGAAAAACTCCTTTGGAATGTACAAATTTCCGTCGCCAATGGGACGCTACGACAAGGACACATCTAGAAAAATGGGCTTGAAATAACTGCGTTTGGTCTCATGAGAAGACTTCTACAAATCGGTTACGTTAAAACGTACTCTGCCAGGTACAGCGTTACTACGAGGCCGTACTGAAGGTAATGCTTCCGAATTTTTTTAACAGAAAACTCTTGAGGCTTTTTAAATAAAACAAACGTTGTTAACATCCTACATCTTTATTCTCCATTTCTAGATATGTACTTCTCAACATAGCCACCCTAGCGACGAACACATTTCTCCCAATGAGGGACCAGTTTTTTGATACCGTCACTGTAGAATGTTTCGCTTTGTTGACGAAACCACAACCTCACCTCTGCTTGCACCTCTTCCTCATTATCAAGGTGAAGTCCTCTAGGGCGTCGGGTTGTTGCAGATGTCGCAGCGTTCGTGTGTGATCTGGCATTGTCGTGCTCAAGGACAGGGTGCTCCATGTGGGGACGAACTCTTCGAATTCGAAGCTCGATTGCAGCACGCTGTTTCTCAAGCACCGACCGAGGCCCACGAGAAAGACACACCGCTGTGCTTACGTCACGATGGTAGGCCTGAGCTCGCTCGCTCGCTTAACTCAGCAGACGAAATGCGATTCTAAACCTGTTAACTCGCAAGTGAGTGTGCACGTACTAATGAGAATTATATCTTGTACTGAAATCTGGTATTATGAAGTCTTACTGATTACTAGTCGTACAACAAAATTTAAGCTCTGTTCTCGACATAAATGGTATAACGGCTTGTTTGTAGGTTTAGTCTCTTCTGCGTAACAGTCCTCATTTCATGTGGTGCCTTATGCAACAGATAATCATTTTGAAGTGATTTTAATTTTATTGTACCCCAGTACAGTCGTAACAAATTATTAATAGGCCAATGCACTTTCTATGATTGTAGGACTAGTAACAGTAAGGTTCCATAATTACGGATTCTAGTAGAAGATGCAATTCTCGTTCATATACACCAAGTTACGAGTAATCAGGTATAGAAACGCAGTTTTTCTGCTGAGTTGTGCGAGCGAGCGAGCTAGCTCGGCCTACCTCCGTGACGTACGCGCCACGGCCTGTCTTTCTCGAATGCCTCGGCACCGACATAGTTACGTCACACAGTGCTACAATTCGCAGCCGTCTCGCGGCAAGGGGCTGCAACTTGCGTCATCGAAGCTGCAAAGTCGACCAAATAATATACATGACGTGTAATACCATAACCGATGCCGAGAAAAGAGTACGTAATTTTGCGCACGCCCTCTTACATTCGAACATCCACACTAATATTTACCTTGCACTGCCATATTTGTAACTATTTCGGCAGATACTCGCAGCGTTAATTATTGCAAAGAATAGTATATACACTCTGCCGGACAGTTGCAGGTCCCGTTTCAATTACAATGCCGACTCGTTGCAGAGTAGTTTCCAATACATTCGCTCCTCTTACAAAAATACAGTTCTGCCAATGGATTATATACGTCAACTATTGGCTTCTTCCAGCCGAAATGTTTGTCAAGGGAAGTCAGTTTGTGGTGCAATAGTTTCCACTCCTCCACTACGCACATTTTTCAACTACAGACTACCCTGTCGGAAGAAGATTTTCATCGATAAGACAGCACATCTCGCTTCGCCAAGCGTGAGGCTTTCAGAGCTACCCTACGAGAGGTCGATACGAGTCTCCGTGTGAGAAGGCGGCTGGAGGGAAGAGGCTTCCAGAGGAGAAAGGCCCAACTGACAGGGTGCAGGCTTTTCTGAGGTAAAGCGCGGCAGTCGTGCCAAGTTCCCAGTGGGATGGCTCGATAGGGGTGCAGCAGCGCGTCCAGTGGGACGTAAGGTCCTCTGACGTCTTCAAATTAAGAACTAATAATACCCGTCAGTTTGAATCATGAATGAAGTGTCAGACTCTTGGTATCGATTTCACTTCTTAATTATTTGGTATGCACTACGGAGTCTGACGTAAGAAAGTTTCTGGACTGCAGTAATAATTATTTTTTCTCATGTTCGTGGAAATTCGGTGATCGTTCTCCGTCTGTTTATGATGGCAAACGTACTGTGTGTGTTGTCCGTATTGAGTTACTGCCATTGTTGGTCGAATATGACAGTGTGTGGTAGTGCGGCAACTGCACGATGCCGGTTCCAATCTTTATACAATAGATTTACGTCGCTAAAAAACGCCCGGCCATGAGAAGATGAATAGTTGCGACCATCTCCAGACGTCCAGCTTGAGCACCGGTTTTCAGAGTGCAGTTCCAAATCCCTCCACACTTCATTATGAACTGACGGCGCCAGTTACTGTTGGTGTTGATCCGTCCGACGGATAAGCACGTTTATCTGAGCTTTTTGACATGGGTCGACTAGCAGAATACTAAATCAGCTTTTGGAAAGAAGCAGCTGTGTGTACGTCGGTCACCCAGGCTAATACTGATCTCGAATTTTTCATTGAAATATAAATTTTTTAATCCTCTTCTTTTTCTTTTGCCTTCACCTCATATCTACATGTGGCCGACATGTTAATTAATAAACGGATCTGCCACTGTCAATGTAAGACGGTGGCCGGACGCCCTTCGTATCGCCAGCGAGTATGAACAAGGTGACGCATTGGTTAGCACTCTCCCCTCAGATCCCTACAGTGCTCTTCAGGTAGAGGTTTTCCGTGGATTGCCTGAAGAAGAGTACTGCGCACAGTAGCAAAATAGACGACCAGAAAAAGGACAGTCAAGAGAACAGAATTCGTCCACAATAGAGATGGTAAAAACAGACCGGTTATAATGGATACCTGTATACCTGCATATCTTTTACTCCATTAGGCCGTTTGGTGCAGCATCTACATCTACATCCATACTCCGCTAGCCACCTGACGATGTGTGGCGGACCGAGCGAGGTGGTGCAGTGGCTAGCACACTGGACTCGCATTCGGGAGGACGACGGTTCAATCCCTAGTCCGGCCATCCTGATTTAGGTTTTCCGTGATTTCCCTAAATCGCTCCAGGCAAATGCCGGGATGATTCCTTTGAAAGGGCACGGCCGACTTCCTTCCCCCTCCTTCCCTAATCCAGTGAGACTGATGACCTCGCTGTTTGGTCTCTTCCCCCAAACAACCCAACAAACCCAAGGTGTGTGGCGGAAGGTACCTTGATTACCTCTATCGGTGCTCCCTTCTATTCCAGTCTCGTATTGTTCGTGAAAAGAAGGATTGTCGGTATCCCTCTGTGTGTGCTCTAATCTCTCTGATTTTATCCTCATGGTCTCTTCGCGAGATATACGTAGGAGGGAGCAATATACTGCTTGACTCCTCGGCGAAGGTCTGATCTCGAAACTTCAACAAAAACCCGCACCGAGGTACTGAGCGTCTCTCCTGCAGAGTCTCCCACTGGAGTTTATCTATCATCTCCGTAACGCTTTCGCGATTACTAAATGATCCTGTAGCGAAGCCCGCTGGTCTCCGTTGGATCTTCTCCATCTCTTCTATCAACCCTATCTAGTACGGATCCCACACTGCTGAGCAGTATTCAAGCAGTGGGCGAACAAGCGTACTGTAACTTACTTCCTTTGTTTTCGGATCGCACTTCCTTAGGATTTTTCCAATGAATCTCAGTCTGGCATCTGCTTTACCGACGATCAACTTGATATGATCATTCCATTTTAAATCACTCCTAATGCGTACTCCCAGGTAATTTATGGAATTAACTGCTTCCAGTTGCTGACCTGTTATATTGTAGCTAAATGATAAGGGATCTTTCTTTCTATGTATTCGCAGCACATTACACTTGTCTACATTGAGATTCAATTGCCATTCCCTGCACCATGCGTCAATTCGCTGCAGATCCTCCCGCATTTCAGTACAATTTTCCATTGTTACAACCTCTCGATATACCACTGCATCATCCGCAAAAAGCCTCAGTGAACTTCCGATGTCATCCACAAGGTCATTTATGTATATTGTGAATAGCAACGGTCCTACGACACTCCGCTGCAGCACACCTGAAATCACTCTTACTTCGGATGACTTCTCTCCATTGAGAATGACATGCTGCGTTCTGTAACCGTATGTTGAACGTTTTAATTAAAAAGTCTTGGTTGCAATTCAGTTAACCGATACTGGTATTTTAGTTCCGAATAATCGATATCTTTCGATATTTGTTTGGTCTCTATCACAACAGATGTTTTTAGTTTTTACTAGTAACCGAGTAAAAAACGGAAATGTCAGTTAGCCGTTGTAACAGTGCTACAATTTTTCGTTTTTAATGAAACCTTTTTCGAAAAAGGAATAATTCGAAAAAAATTGTATTCGTTTGAAATATTGTGTTGTTATAGAAAATGGATGGGAAAAGCCATCGAGCTGTTTTAACAACAATGCCGACAGAAAGCAGCAAAAATCACAGAACAAAAGAAATGAACAGCACTGCTGAGACAGTAATGTCCCTGTTGACATGTGCCGTGGCTTAGGATTCGCTTGTAGGTGCAGCGTGCGGGACATGGCAACCACCTGGTCATATACGGTAGTTTCCCCAGTCGTCGCCGGACATCAAAATGGTTCAAATGGCTCTGAGCACTATGGGACTTAACATCTGAGGTCATCTGTTCCCTAGAACTTTGTTGTTGTTGTTGTTGTGGTCTTCAGTCCTGAGACTGGTTTGATGCAGCTCTCCATGCTACTCTATCCTGTGTAAGCTTCTTCATCTCCCAGTACTTACTGCAACCTACATCCATCTGAATCTGCTTAATGTATTCATCTCTTGGTCTCCCTCCACGCTGCCCTCCAATGCTAAATTTGTGATCCCTTGATGCCTCAGAACATGTCCTACCAATCGGTCCCTTCTTCTTGTCAAGTTGTGCCACAAACTCCTCTTCTCCCCTATTCTATTCAATACCTCTTCATTAGTTACGTGATCTACCCATCTAATCTTCAGCATTCTTCTGTAGTACCACATTTCGAAAGCTTCTATTCTCTTCTTGTCTAAACTATATGTCGTCCACTTTCACTTCCATGCATGGCTACACTCCATACAAGTACCTTCAGAGACGACTTCCTGAAACTTAGATCTATATGTTAACAAAATTCTCTTCTTCAGAAACGCTTTCCTTGCCATTGCCAGTCGACATTTAATATCCTCTCTACTTCGACCATCATCAGTTATTTTGCTTACCAAATAGCTAAATTCACCTGCTACTTTAAGTGTCTCATTTCCTAATCGAAATCCCTCAGCATCACCCCATTTAATTCTACTACATTCCATTATCCTCGTTTTGCTTTTGCGGATGTTCCTCTTATATCCTCCTTTCAAGACACTGTCCATTCCGTTCAACTGCTCTTCCAAGTCCTTTGCTGTCTCTGACAGAATTACAATATCATCGGCGAACCTCAAAGTTTTCATTTCTTCTCCATGGATTTTAATACCTACTCTGAATTTTTCTTTTGTTTCCTTTACTGCTTGCTCAATATACAGATTGAATAACATCGGGGACAGGCTAAAACCCTGTCTCACTCCCTTCCCAACCACTGCTTCCCTTTCATGTCCCTCGACTCTTATAACTGCCATCTGGTTTCTGCACAAATTGTATATAGCCTTTCGCTCCCTGTATTTTACCCTTGCCACCTTTAGAATTTGAAAGAGAGTATTCCAGTCAACATTGTCAAAAGATTTCTCTAAGTCTACAAATGCTAGAAACGTAGGTTTGCCTTTCCTTAATCTTTCTTCTAAGATAAGGCGTAAGATCAGTATTGCCTCACGTGTTCCAACATTTCTACGGAATCCAAACTGTTCTTCCCCGAGGTTGACTTCTACCAGTTTTTCCATTCGTCTATAAAGAATTCGCGTTAGTATTTTGCAGCTGTGACTTATTAAACTGATAGTTCGGTAATTTTCACATCTGTCAACACCTGCTTCCTTTGGGATTGGAATTATTATATTGTTCTTGAAGTCTGAGGGTATTTCGCCTGTCCCATACATCTTGCTCACCAGATGGTAGAGTTTTGTCATGACTTGCTCTCCCAAGGCCGTCAGTAGTTCTAATGGAATGTTGTCTACTCCCGGGGCCTTGTTTCGACTCAGGACTTTTAGCGCTCTGTCAAACTCTTCACGCAGTGTCGTATCTCCCATTTCATCTTCATCTACATCCTCTTCCATTTACATAATATTGTCCTCAAGTAGATCGCCCTTGTATAGACCCTCTATATATTCCTTCCACCTTTCCGCTTTCCCTTCTTTGCTTAGAACTGGGTTTCCATCTGAGCTCTTTATATTAATACAAGTGGTTCTCTTTTCTCCAAAGGTCTCTTTAATTTTCCTGTAGGCAGTATCTATCTCACCCCTAGTGAGATAAGCCTCTACATCCTTACATTTGTCCTCTAGCCATACCTGCTTAGCAGTTTTGCACTTTCTGTCGATCTCATTTTTGAGACGTTTGTATTCCTTTTTGGCTGCTTCATTTACTACATTTTTATATTTTCTCCTTTCATCAATTAAATTCAATATTTCTTCTGTTACACAAGGATTTCTACCAGTCCTCGTCTTTTTACCTACTTGATCGTCTGCTGCCTTCACTACTTCATCCGTCAGAGCTACACATTCCTCTTCTACTGTATTTCTTTCCCCCATTCTTGTCAATTGTTCCCTTATGCTCTCCCTGAAACTCTGTACAACCTCTGGTTTAGTCAGTTTATCAAGGTCCCATCTCCTTAAATTCCCACCTTTTTGCAGTTTCTTCAGTTTTAGTCTACAATACATAACCAATAGATTGCGGTCAGAGTGCACATCTGCCCCTGAAAATGTCTTACAATTGAAAACCTGGTTCCTAAATATCTGTCTTACCATTATATAATCTATCTGATTCCTTTTAGTATCTCCACGGTTCTTCCATGTATACAACCTTCTTTCATGATTCTTGAACCAAGTGTTAGCTATGATTAATTTATGCTCTGTGCAAAATTCTACCAGACGGCTTCCTCTTTCATTTCTTACCCCCAATCCATATTCACCTACTATGCTTCCTTCTCTCCCTTTTCCTACTCTCGAATTCCAGTCACCCATGACTATTAAATTTTCGTCTCCCTTCACTACCTGAATAATTTTTTTTTATCTCATCATACATATAAACTTGTACTACTGTAATAGGCGTGGGCTTCGTGTCTATCTTCGCCACAATAATACGTTCACTATGCTGTCTGTAGTAGCTTACCCGCACTCCTATTTTTTTAAAATTCATTATTAAACCTACTCCTGCATTACCCCTATTTGATTTTGTATTTATAACCCCGTATTCACCAGACCAAAAGTCTTGTTCCTCCTGCCACCGAACTTCACTAATTCCCAATATATCTAACTTTAACCTATCCATTTCCCTTTTTAAATTTTCTAACCTTCCTGCCCGATTAAGGGATCTGACATTCCACGCTCCGATCCGTAGAACGCCAGTTTTCTTTCTCCTGATAACGACGTCCTCCTGAGTAGTCCCCGCCCGGAGATCCGAATGGAGGACTATTTTACCTCCGGAATTTTTAAAATTACGGCTGTAGTTTCCCTTTGCTTTCAGCCGTTCGCAGTACCAGCACAAAAAGGCTGTTTTGGTTAGTGTTACAATGCCAGATCAGTCACTCATCCAGACTGCTGCCCCTGCAACTGCTGAAAAGGTTGCTGCTCCTCTTCAGGAACCACACGTTTGTCTGGCCTCTCAACAGATACCCCTTCGTTGTGGTTGGACCTACGGTACGGCCATCTGTATCGCTGAGGCACGCAAGCCTCCCCACCAACGGCAAGGTCTTAGAACTCTTTAAACGTAACTAACCTAAGGACATCACACACATCCATACCCGAGGCAGGATTCGGTCCTGCGACCGTAGCGGTGGCGCGGTTCCAGACTGAAGCGCCTAGAACCGCTCGGCCACACCCGCCGGCGCCGGACAACAGTCATGCTGCAGAATGGAACCAACCGTAGTCTACAAATATTTTTATGAAGTGGCATAGCAGTGAAATACAATGCATCACTTGCTCTAAAAGATTACTTCTACGAAATAATGAAAAAAGAAGGGAATTGTTGTGGTATTCACTCCAGAGACTGGTTTGATGCAGCTCTCCATGCTACTCTGTCCTGTCCAAGATTCTTCATCTCTGAGTACTTACTGCAAGCTACATCCTTCTGAAACTGTTTAGTGTATTCAAGCCTTGGTCTACCGCTACGAATTTTACTCTCTGCGCTTCCCTCCAATACTAAACTCATGATCCCTTGATGCCACAGAACGTGTCCAACCAACCGATCCCTTCTTATAGGCAAGTTGTGGCACAAATTCTTTTCTTCTCAATTCTATTTATTACCTCCTCTTTAGTTACATGATGTACCAGTCTAATCTTCAGCATTCTTCTGTAGCACCACATTTCGAAAGCTTCTATTCTCTTCTTGTCTACACTATTTATCGTCCATATTTCACTTCCATACATGGCTACACTTCATAGAAATACTTTCAAAAACGACTTCCTGACACTTAAATCTATACTCGATGTCAAAAAATTTCTCTTCTTCAGAAATGCGTTCCTTGCCATCGCCAGCATACATTTTATATCCTCTCTACTTCGAGCATCATCAGTTATTTTGCTCCCCAGATAGCAAAACTCATCTACCACTTTAAGTGGCTCTTTTCCTAATCTAATTCCCTTGGCATCACCTGATTTAATTCGTCTACGTTCCATGATCCTCGTTTTGCTTTTGTTGATGTTCATCTGATATCCTCCTTTCAAGACACTGCCCATCCGTTCAACTGCTCTTCCAAGTCCTTTGCTGTCTCTGACAGAATTACAATGTCATCGGCGAACCTAAAAGTTTTATTTCTTCTCCATGGATTTTAATACCTACTCCGAATTTTTCTTTTGTTTCCTTTAGTGCTTGCTCAATATACAGATTGAATAACATCGGAGAGAGGCTACAACCCTGTCTCACTCCCTTCCCAACCACTGCTTCCCTTTCATGCCCCTCGACTCTTATAACTGCCATCTGGTTTCTGTACAAATTGTAAATAGCCTTTCGCTCCCTGTATTTTACACTTGCCACCTTCAGAATTTGAAAGAGAGTATTCCAATCAACATTGTCAAAAGCTTTCTCTAAGTCTACGAATGCTAGAAACGTAGGTTTGCCTTTCCTTAATCTATCTTCTAAGATACGTCGTAGGGTCAGTATTGCCTCACGTGTTCCAACATTTCTAAGGAATCCAAACTGATCTTCCCCGAGGTCGGCTTCTTCCATTTTTATCATTCGTCTGTACAGAATTCTTATTAGTATTTTGCTGCCGAGACTTATTAAACTGACACTTGTCAACACCTGCTTTCCTTGGGATTGGAATTATTATATTGTTCTTGGAGTCTGAGGGTATGTCGCCTGTCTCATACATCTTGCTCACCAGATAGTAGAGTTTTGTTAGGTCTGACTCTCCGAAGGCTGTCAGTAGTTCTACTGGAATATTGTCCACTCCCGGGGCCTTGTTTCGTCTTGGGTCTTTCACGCAGTATCATATCTCCCATTTCATCTTCATCTACGTCCTCTTCTATTTCCATAATACTGCCCTGAAGTACATCGCCCTTGCATACTCCTTCCACCTTTCTGTCTTCCCTTCTTTGCTTAGAACTGGTTTTCCATCTGAGCTCTTGATATTCGTACGTGTGTTTCTTGTTTCTCCAAAGATCTCTTTAGTTTTCCTGTAGGCAGTATCTCTCTTACCCCCAGTGAGATAAGCTTCTACATCCTTACATTTGTCCTCTAGCCATCCCAGCTTAGCCATTTTGCACTTCCTGTCGATCTCATTTTTGAGATGTTTGTATTCCTTTTTGGCTGCTTCATTTACTACAGTTTCATATTTTCTCCTTTCATCAATTAAATTCAATATCTCTTCTGTTACTCAAGGATTTCTACTAGCCCTCGTCTCTTTACGTACTTGATCCTCTGCTGCCTTCACTAATTCGTCTCTCAAAGCTAGACATTTTTCTTCTACTGTAGTTCTTTCCCCCGTTTTTGTCAATCGTTCCCTAATGCTCTCTGTGAAACTCTCTACAAGCTCTGGTTCTTTCAGTTTATCTCCTTAAATTCCCGCTTTTTTTTTTACAGTTTCTTCAGTTTTAATCTTCAGTTCAAAACCAATACATTGTGGTCAGAGTCCATATCTGCCCCTGAAAATGTCTTACAATTTAAAACCTGGTTGCTAAATCTCTGTCTTACCTTTATATAATCTAGCTGGAACCTTCCAGTGTCTCCAGGCCTCTTCCACATATACAAACTTCTTTCATGATTCTTAAACCAAGTGTTAGCTATGATTAATTTATGATCTGTGCAAAATTCTACCAGACAGCTTCCTCTTTCATTTCTTACCCCCATTCCATAATCACCTACTACTTTTCCTTCTCTCCATTTTCCTACTATCGAATTCCAGTTCCCCACGACTATTAAATTTTCGTCACCCTTCACTATCTGATTAATTTCTTTTATCTCATCATATATTTCTTTAATCTCTTTGTCATCTGCGGATATAGTTGGCATATATACTTGTACTACTAGGGTGCACATGAGCTTCGTTTCTATCTTTACTACAATAACGCGTTCACTGTTACCCGCGGTCTTATTTTTTTATTAATTGTTATACTTTCTCCTACATTATCCCTATTTGATTTTGTATTTATATCGCTGCATTTGCCTGACCAGAAGTCTTGTTCCTCCGGCCACCGAACTTCACTAATTCCCTCTATATCTAACTTTAACCTATCCCTTTCCCCTTTTTAAATTTTCTAACCTACCTGCCCGATTAAAGGATCTGAAATTCCACGCTCCGACCCGTAGGACGCCAGTTTTCTTTTTTCTGGTAACGACGTCGTCCTGAATAGTCCCCGTCCGGAGATCCGAATGGGGGACTATTTCACCTCCAGGATATTTTACCCAAGAGGATTCCATCATCATTTAACCATACAGTTAAGCTGCATGCCTTCGGGTAAAATTTCGGCTGTAGTTTCCCCTTGCTTTCAGCCGTTCGCAGTACCAGCACAGCAAGGTCGTTTTGGTTAATGTCATAAGGCCAAATCAGTCAGTCATGCAGACTGATGCCCTTGCAACTACTGAAAAGGTTGCTGGCCCTCTTCAGGAACCACATGTTTGTCTGGCCTCTCACCTACGGTACGGCTATTTGTATCGCTGACGCATGCAAGAATCCCTACCAACGGCAAGGTCCATGGTTCATGGGAGGAGAAGGAAATTATGGCAACAGTAATAAAAATTTAACAATAATTCATTCATACTATACAACAAAAATAAAAAGTAGCTGAAATGCTGTCTGTGTCTACAGCAGTTGTCCTTGAAAACGGAGAGATTAACACGGAAGATGTTCTTCTACGTCAGTTTTCACTCTTTAGCCCTGACTATTCGTAATGTCCTAATAGTGGTATGATCCCGAATTGCAACATGGTTTTTGAACAAAGTTTCAAAAAATATGAATGAGTGGGAGTATAATGGTAATCTTTTGTAGGTAGTATTGAACTACTTTTCACTTTAAAAGAAAAGCAGCGAACTGTGGACGCACTAAGTTTCCTTTTATTTGCTTTCTACGTTAATTACAGAAAATAATAGGAATAAACAAACTAAAAATAGGTTATTTCAGAAACCGGTTATTTTGAGCGGTTTTAGCAGTCTGGTCAAACTGGTGTGAAAGAAAGTCTATATAACTGCCATCCTTAACACAAGGATCTTCTGGTGGCACTTTCTACAGCGCATTAGAGACCAGTGAGTAGCAGAAAGGCGCCGTCTGGTTCGTACATCTTCACAGGAATGTCTAGGGCAAAACAGGCCAGAAATTCAACGTAGCCATCTCCTTGGTACTCAAGGGGTGAAATCACAAGAAACTCAGTAGGTGCGAATAGCACAGTTGCTAAACAAACACAACCATAAGACTACATGGAAAACACATCGTCGGAGAAGTGGTCAAAAGATATCTGGGCATCTTCCTTTATGAGAGCAGGGAACGTTACAAGCGTTTGTATCAAAGTGTCCAGTTCGGTACACAGTACTGCCAACATCGCACTCTATACATTCAATAAATCTGGGTTACCTCTTGTTTGAATACGTGCATTCATGAAGTGTTTCATAGAACTGTAGTAGTTCTGGGTGATACTTTTTCTCTCTGACACCTCGCACAAAATGTTGTAACGAAAAAAGTTTATCTCTTACAAAGTTCGCTGTTCATGCAATAAAACTTCAGCATAAGACATGAAGTTTTAGAGTTTTACATGTGTACAACGGTCTCTATTATCAACACAGTCCGCAAATAGTATCCACATATACCACTGTGCCTGCAAAATTATATTACTGTACGACACATAGTTCAGGAGATATGTCATAAACATTGAGAGGCATCAAAACCTTGCTTTTGCTTAAAATTACCCAGGCTGTATTCATCCAATGTTTCAGAACGAGAGCGCTTAGCGAGTGCCAACAAACTTCAAGGATAATTTCGACCGTTTTTAAACTTTTTCTTACCTACATGTTTACTGACAAATATTTAACACATTAACTTATATGTAAAGTAATCAAACGTTTGAAGGTTTTTTATACATGGAAGTTCGATATTTTAAGGACTCAGGGGTTCCCTGGCACTATAAGAAATTACGTATTTAGATCAACAACGAATAGGAATAAATTTGAGCCATTGTGGAAACTGCTACTAGAATATATCAGCTGTTTCCAAATATCAAGAAATGATAGAAGATGAAGCATCTAAGCGGAAGCAACTAAAACCCACAAGAGGAAACATTTATTTCAAAATGGGTCACAGTCTTTCCGTACAGATCTTTGTTGATCCATCGCGGATATGGAACAGCAGCTGGTAGATATTTACCAAAGAAAAGTCGCAAAATAGCCGTATATTTTCTGATGTTTTTATTTAGACAGCTAGTTTCGGCATCTCATTAATGCCATCTTCAGGCCTCTGCGCACTTCGTGTATACAGAATAAGATAGATCGATACATGCATATCACTTGACAACGACCCATACGTTTCACAAAAAATTCACGGAACCCAGATAATGATTGGTCCAGTTCTGTATGTATCGATCTATCGTATTCTGTATACAAAAATAACTGTGATGCACGGACTACAGTGTTGTAACAGGTGTAGGGTCACATGCAACAACAGCAGCTAATAAATAAATAAAGAATAGCAATCATGGTTATGTCTAGTTCTAGACCTTTCACTCGTGCCCCGATCTAGTGTCGTGTGATAGTACCATCTCCAAGACGCCTCTTGCCGCTGGACGACAATTACAGTCAAATGGTTCAAATGGCTCTGAGCACTATGGGACTTAACTTCTGAGGTCATCAGTCCCCTAGAACTTAGAACTACTTAAACCTAACTAACCTAAGGACATCACACACAAATCCATGCCCGAGACAGGATTCGAACCTACGACCGTAGAGTGCGTAGGGGCCTGAAGATGGCATTAATGAGGTGCCGAAACGAAGTGTCTAAATAAAATAGCTTCTGAAAACATGTGGCTGTTGGCGACTTTTCTTTTGTAAAAACTTTCCCACGTAGGTGTAAGCCGAGACAATACAGAAGTTGCGGTGATAACGTAACGCTAGTAACGGAACAAAGTGTGCGAATACACACAATGTTCTTATAAATAGGACCCCATGTGCAGTTTTACAGAAGGTCCCTGATAAACAGTCATTTACTGACTTAGAATAATGCTTAAATTACAAAGCGAACGGACGACACAAAATGGAAAATGTAAATGAGCACCACAATGTAGAACAGATGCAGGTGAAGTTAACGATTATACTCTAGACATAATTTTGATTAATTCATTATTCTACCACTCTCTTCCTTACTCATCTCTCAAAAATTTGTTGATTTTCGGCGTAGCAGTAACAACAGGAATAAGAACTGCTTGTCCAGAAGTTACTGAGAGAATTTTTTGTGAAATACTACCTGTATTAGCCTCTCGAATGCAGGCTAACAAAGGAACTAAATAAATCGAACTAAATTTTCCTTAATCACTTAAAGCAAATGTCGGAATGTTTACTCTGAAAAAGATACGGCCGATCTCTTTTCCCATCCTTAGATCTGAGCGTTTTTCCAGTCTTTAAGGACAACGTCGTCGATGGAAGTTAAATTCTGATCTTCCTCTCCTTTTATACAGGTAAACTGTGTTTACATATTAGTCTCTTAAAAATATGCAGATTCAAATAATGTGGCCTTGTTATTACATTGTGGCACAAAGTTCCAAATTGTTTCTGGTTTCTTTGCTGTCCTCCTCTTCCTCACACACGACACTCACGACTAAATTACGTCTTAGATACTGACGTTTACTGATCAGTCACGAACTAATACAATAACATATTTATAAATTTAAGTAAACAGAGTTACAATAACATCAACGCCATGGGGAATTCTAACTGGAAAAAAAGAATATTCTTACGTTATAACTGGAACTAGCCTTAACGCTCATTAGAGCCACGCAGTCATTTGTCGCTTCGTCGAATCGTTCCTGGGAAGTAATTAATCGATCTGACGTATCCGCTTGCGATGAACAATAAGGTCAGAGTTCGGAGCTTCTACGAAGGTGACCGAGCAGGCCCAAGTGCTGGAGTAGGAATATTCAGAAAGTAAGTTTCTTACTGTGTTTTAAGAAAGACGAGTATACGTATGTGGGATATGTCAGATTACTGAATGGAGAAGTCAACACTCTCAGTGCCGCTACTGTACTGGCTGAAAATGCCAAACGGGACTCTTTCTCTTATAAACTATAAGTTTGAAGTTTTTTGAGCGAGCATATTGCACCTGCGGAAGAGAAGAGGATCGAACCGCTTTGCAAGGTTACGTCCAAATACTTAAACGGCATGACTGTGTCAAGCAGCACACTGATATGTTGTGCTGACCACCATGGGTTGGTTTTTTCTACTCATCCGCATTAACACATTTTCCTATATTTAGAGCTAGCTACCATTCATCGCACCAACTACAAATTATCTTAGTAGTTAACAGTCTCTGAAGTGGCCTGCCACGGTGGCCGAGTGGCTCTAGGCGCTTCAGTCCGGAACCGCGCTGCTGCTACGGTCGCAGGTTCGAATCCTGCCTCGGGCATGGATGTGTGTGATGTCCTTAGGTTAGTTATGTTTAAGTAGTTCTATGGGACTGATGACCACAGATGTTAAGTCCCATAGTGCTCAGAGCCATTTGAACCATTTCTCTGAAGTGATTTAAACATCTGAACGTGAAAGTGTTAAGGGAAGTTGATGTGTTTATTTCCGTGCTCTGTGCATGAAACAAACAAATTTCCAGCAAAAAAGTAACTAAATACACTAACACAATTATTTAAACATATAACCCATTTAAGGAGCACATTAAAATAAATGTATCTTTCTGTACCGTGTTATTTTATGATACATAACATCACTAGCATGTTCATCAATTAATACTCTTCATGCTTCATAATAAAGTAATGTACATGTAACTGCAATGCACTTGGTAATGGTAGCCTGTAGGTGAAACACGTCGTGCTAATAAACATTAACATAAAGTGACGGAAACTGTCAAAGTTATTTCATAACAAAGAATTAAGTTACAGACGTCCCAAAATTCCATAAACATGGATGAAACTAAGCTTCTCAAGTCAATTTTTGATAAAACATTTTCTAAAGGTTTTACTCTGGCAGGTGTTCGGGTAATCATTATATAGTACTGATCTTGCTCCCACCGCTTTCCTTCTCTTACTTCTGTAGACAATCCAGTGTAATCAATATTTCCACATGGAAAGAATAAAGAACCAAGTGGTGCAATGTCTCAGAAACTGAACTCTCATTCTGGAAGATGATTTGAATGCTCATCCGGCCACCCAGACTTACGTTTTCTGTGGTTTCCGTAAATCCCTTATGACGAATGTCGGGTTGCTACCTTTGAAAATGACGATTTCCTTACCCTTACTTCCCCTACCCGAGCGGTACTCCTCGTCGATGAGACAGTGAATCCTTCTTTCCCTTTCTTCTTTGTTTCACAGTGGATAAAAGGTTCTGAGGCCTGTCATACAATTCCGAGAGGCAGAATTCCATGTCACATAGTATATCAGAGTTGATCTTGCGACCTAATTAGTGCATCAGTTCAGTGCTGAATGTGTCGAGATGTGATCACATAATTTCAGTCGTAGGTAAAACAATCAGAAGACGTCCGATCATTGGTAGGCTACTAGGAAAATAGAATGTGTCTACAAAATACAGTCGACAAGCCACTCGTGCATCCCGTCCTAGAATAATGCTCGGGTGTGTGGGATCTGTGCCAGTTAGGATTAACGGGTGTATTGGACGTATTAAAAAGGGGCCGCACGAATTGTCTCAGATTCGTTTGACCAATGAGAGAGAGTCACGGAGATGTTGAAAGACATTTGAAGACAGACCTTGGCAGACATTTGAAGATAGATGGTAAGTAAGTCTTTGAAACCTTCTTGTAAAGTTTCTAGAACCAGCTTTAAGTGATAAATATAGGATTGTATTTTATTGTATTGTATGTTAACCGGGGACCTAGAAACGCAGTTGTCCACAACCCCACGACGACTACCGCAGTCCACTTCACCCCTCCACCACCCCACACCGAACCCAGGGATATTGTGCTATTCGGCCCCCGGTGGACCCCCCAGGCAACGTCTCACACCAGACGAGTGTAACCCCAAGTTTGCGTGGTAGAGTAATGGTGGTGCACGCGTACGTGGAGAACTTGTTTGTGCAGCAATCGCCGACATTGTGTAACTGAGGCGGAATAAGGGGAACCAGCCCACATTCGCCGAGGCAGATGGAAAACCTCCTAAAGACCATCCACAGACTGGCCGGTTCACCGGACCTCGACACAAATCCGCCCGGCAGATTCGTGCCGGAGACCAGGCGCTCCTTCCCGCCCGGAAAGCTGTGCGTAAGACCACACGGCCAACCGGGCGAGCAATATAGAATTATATAACGCCCCACGTATTGCTCCCATAGGGGCCACGAAGACAAGACTGGAGTAAATACAACGTGCACAGAGGCTCTTAAGCAATCGTTCTCCCCGCGTGATGAGATGTGATGAATCCCCGCTACGTGGAAATACTCTGACAAGCCGTGCTTTAGGGAGTACTGACGTAGATGTAGATATAGATGTACCTTAGTGATATTTATTTGTGTTCCAATAAACGTTCCTAGGCAACGACGTATTCTTTCTCCGTATGCCATAAGGTAAACCTTAGTACTTTTACTATTGTTCGCAACACGTCACATGTTTTGCGTATATGGACGTCTAAAGGTCTCTCGGTTGCAGCTGCTGCGGTAGCAGCTAACGAGCACACACACACACACACACACACACACACACACACACACACACACACACACACATTTCTTTTTTTTCTATTTCAATTGATCGTATTATCCCTAAAACCGCCTGAGAAAAGAGAATGGAAGCAGCCAGAAGGGGAGGAGGAAAGGGAATGAAACGCCACTGGTTGAGAGGGTAGGTGATGTTATTTCAGTGATTACCATATCGAGTAAACATTACGTAAAGCTCGGCAGCATGAGCTCACTTAGCAATATGATGCTGCACCGTCTCTGACCTCGATGTGTCCATTGATTAGTTTGGGAACAGGGTGTCATCAAACCGCTGTATCCTCTCCTGAGGCGCGCTGGCACACAACTGACGTAACTGGTCCTTGATGTCCTAGATACTGGCGCTGGGGCGGAGTTCGAGCTGCTCCCACGCACGTGCTATTAGGGACAGATCGTGATCGTGATCACTCATCACCAGATGCTCTTCACGCCAGCTACAAACCCTACCAGTCTTGGTGACAACACCAGACACGGACAACACGAATGCACGCTGGTTGTCGTTCTGTCTGTCACAGAGAATTGGACCTCTTAATCATTTACATACGCGCCGACGGTTTGTACGAGTACGAAGTTTCATTGACATCCGAACATATCTTCTTTGGTCCCTGCCTTTTTTTTGTCAGGCAGAGTAAAAATTACTTTCCATCCCCCATCTTCAGTAAAGGTGTTTCGATTGTTTCCCTTGATTATAAGGCGAATCTCAGCACAGAAGAGCCCATACCAAATGTTCTACAGTGGGAACGCCTTTGCGTCATTCGCAGCTTGTTGGAATTTGGCTTCAGATAACAAGCTCTACAAAAGCCTGCTCTGTCTCAATTAACAGGTAGTGAAACACTAAGTCAAAAAATTGAGTACATATCGAGCAAGTCGTCGACTGTAGTCTCTTAAAATACATATACACACGTGGAAATACACACAAACATACGCCAGAGCTTGATGTCTGTGGCTGCGATATGCTATTCAAAAATCAAATTCAAAATAGCCTCAATCCGCTCTCTCCGACTATGGTTTTCGGGAGAATTCACTTGGATATAAGGCAAACATCAGAAATGGATAATCTCTGCGAAAATTCCCTCTGCCCCACTCTCAGGATCAGTCACAGTGCATACAACTCAAATTATAGTACTATTTATTTACAAAATTCGGGAGGCAGTGTTTTTCTTTAAACCAAAATAATTTAATTTTGAATCAGGCGACCAAATTTTCGCTTTGTTCGCGCGAGGTATTCACGTAACAGGAAACACGTGCATATTTGAAAATTAAGAGAACCATTGTTGGAATAACTGGTTAGTTATCCAGTGAACTATTCATAGTGGATTGGGAACCGTATTGTTTTATAATCATTATTCTGTCCTTTTTTAATTTTTGGTGAATAGTGAGCACGTCTATCGTTTCAGACTGATAGTGATTTGCAGAACTCAAGAGTTGAGTCGGATCGGAGATGCGTATTTCCCCAATCTTGTTTCCATCGTGCTTCAGAACCATTGTCCTTATTTACGAACTAAAAGGCTTACGGTCACACGGCAGTTTTGGTTTAACAAAGTATCGCGTATGGGTGTTACATGCTATCTTGGTCGAATGTCTGTTTTCAGTAACGCTACTATGGACTGATTTCCAGTTCGCGAGTTCGTCTCGACACTCAAAACAATCTCACCGGCCGTGGCGCGTTATCGTGCGTGAGCCACCTTATCTGGAGCCAGCCGTGCGTCGGTTGCCGTGATAAAGCAGTGTTTCCCGCCGTACTTCACTGCAGTAATCCGCACGTGACAGGGGCGTCAACGTTTCCTGAATGATGGAACGCTTGCCCACCCCACGCAGATTTACAGAAGGGCTCAAAACAATTAACGTCACGAATTTCATATTTTTGAGAGCCTTGAAGAAGAAGTGTATGGACTTCCTTATGTACTATTTTACCACTAGAAGCTAAGATCCTGCAGCAGTGTTTTTTGATTTGCATTAACTGTTTGCTTCTGTAAACACACCAATCTACATTTCATAACAGAGTGGATAGGATCGTTTTCTTTGGGTAACTCACCAAGCTTAAGTTGTCTAAGTCCAAAAATGTGTTCTATGAACTGATTGTGGTGTGAACTGAAGAGCGCCGTGCAGATGCCTGCACAATGAATTCGTTCCTTAATGATATTAGTCTTATATTATATATCCATGTAGCAAACCAACAGCTCAGTTAGCGGAATAAGTACTAGAAATATTAAAAGAAAACTTAATAAAGATTTAAGTCATTTTCTTTGTTCCAGAAACGTTTTCATTATTCAGTACCATATTTTCAGTGACTCGTCTGCAGCCATTAAAAGTTTAATAACTAATGAAGTTCAATTTAAGAGGAGACTAAGGAATTTATTAGTGGCTTTTCTATTGACGAATTTCACAGTAAAACCAACTGTTGCGTGTATATTATTAATTGCAGAAAGCAGTGCCTAATTTGTGACCGTACGCTACGGTACACCATACCGGAACCTCTGACAAAAAAGCGTTAAAATTACGCTTTACGACGTCTAAATTTAAAAAAGCACCCCTCCCCCGCGAGGTCACAGTACCGGAACTACCTTTTTTACAAATCAGGCGTTGATATCAAGTAACGTAACTGTTCCGTAAAATCTGACTTCTGCAAATCTTGTATTCTTGTTTTATGACATGTTCTATGTCCTTGAGCGTCTCCTCACTATAGATGTATGGAACGAATCGTATATATAAGCTAACATAAACATTCAAATATAATTAAACATGATCTAACAAATGCTGCACTTAAACAGGAACACCCACAGCGTCAGAAACGCAGTATCTTATAAATCCGAGAACGACCAGTGCCTCATAAAGTCCGGTGAATCGTTTGTTTCGGTTAATGCCACGTTATTTGTGGAACAAAAAAATGGCTCTGAGCATTATGGGACTTAACATCTTAGGTCGTCAGTCCCCTAGAACTTAGAACTACTTACGCCTAGGTAACCTAAGGACATCACACACATCCATGCCCGAGGCAGGTTTCGAACCTGCGACCGTAGCGGTCGCGCGGTTCCAGACTGAAGCGCCTAGAACTGCTCGGCCACACCGGCCGGCTATATTTGTGGAACAATGACAGCAGGATGCTACTGAAAGAATATGTTCTAGAATGTTGGCGTTCGTAATAGAAATAATATCGGTTTCCATATATCAAAGAGATATCAGGAAACTCTTCAACTTAAAAATAAATACTAAGAAACGACCAAAGCGTAGAACTTGTGTTAATGAAACATAAAAATGTAATTAGATATAGAGAATGTGAATCGTGGGACGGAGTTATTTGGGAACTGTGAACATAAGTGGGCACTTATTCCACTTGAAACAGAGACGTTTTCAAAAATTGTTCTAATTAGTTCTAGAGCACACTTTGAATCACTTTTGCACAGCAGACGTATGATCGATCAGTCAAGGATATTTCTACATCTGCATCTACAAATATACTCCGCTAGCCACCAAGCGGTGTGTGGCGGAGGGCACAATTCGCGCCAAAGTAATATTTCTCCCCCGCCCCCCCCCCCCCCCCCCCCGCCCTCTGTTCCACTCGCGGATCGCGCGAGGGAAAAACGACTGTCTGAACGCCTCAGTACGAGCTCTAATTTCCCTTATCTTTGAATGGTGATCATTGCGCGATTTGAAAGTTGGCGGTAATAATATATGCTCTACATCCTCGGTGAAGATCGGATTTCGGAATTTAGTGAGCAGCCCCTTCCGTTTAGTGCGCCATCTATCTGCAAGTGTGTCCCACTTCAAACTTTCTATGAGATTTGTAACGCTCTCGCGATGGCTAAATGTACCAGTCACGAATCTGGCTGCTCTTCTTTGGACCTTCTCAGTCTCTTGAATCAGACTCAACTGGTAAGGGTCCCATGCAGACGAACAATACTCTAAGACTGGACGAACTAACGTATTTTAAGCTATTTCCTTTGTTGAAGGACTGCATTGCTTCAGGATTCTACTAATAAACCTCAATATAGAGTTCGCCTTATCCGTTACTTGTGTAATCTGATCATTCCAATTGATATCATTTCGAATAGTCACACACAGATACTTGACGGATGTTACCGCTTCCAAAGACTGGGCATTTATTTTGTACTCGTACATTAATGGGGATTTTCGCCTTGTTATACGCAGTAGGTTACACTTACTAATATTGAGAGATAACTGACAGTCAATACACCACGCATTTATTTTCTGCAAATCCTCATTGATTTGTTCACAACTTTCAGGCGATACTACTTTCCTGAAGACTACAGCATCATCGGCAAACAGTCTAATGCCGCTGTCAGTACCATCAACCGGATCGGTTATGTAAATCGTAAAAAGCAGCGGACCACGCTTGTTTCTGTCGAAGAGATCCCCTTCAGGACGGCAGGACGACATACTGCTCCCTGTCTGTTAGAAAACTTTCTATCCAACCGCATATGTCATCGGATAGACCGTAAGCGCGCACTTTTTGGAGCAAGCGACAGTGCGGAACTGAGTAGAACGCCTTTCGAAAGTCAAGAAATATGGCATCAACCTGGGAGTCGGTATCTAGAGCCTGTTGTATATCATGCACAAAAGGGCCAGCTGTGTCTCGCATGATCGCTGTTTCCTAAAACCGTGCTGGTTTCTGCAGATGAGCTTCTCAGGGTCTAGAAATGTCATTATGTCTGAACACAAAATATGTTCCATGATTCTAGAACAAATCGATGTCAGTGAAATTGGCCGGTAATTATGCGCATCCGATTTTCTACCTTTTTTTTATAGATTGCTATGACTTGGGCCTTGTTCCTGTCCCGTGGAACTTTCCGCTGTTCCAATGATCTCTGGTAGATGATAGATAAGAATGGTGCTATATTTGTAGTATAGTCAAGATAAAATCTCACGGGGATATCATCTGGGCCAGATGCCTTCCTGGCGTCTAAGGATCTTAACTGTTTTACAATCCCAGATGCGCTAAACACTATGTTGTTCGATAATCGAAAGGGGGAATGGTGCTACAGTCCTCTACCGTAAACAATTTTTTGAAAGCTAGGTTTAGAATTTCGGCCTTCTGTTTATCATCATCAGTTACATTACCCGTACTGTCAGCAAGAGAAGGTATTGAATTATTTGTAGCGTTCATAGATTTTACTTACGACCAAAATTTTTGGGGTTATTTTTAGAATCTGCAGATAAAACATTGTTTTCAAATTCGTTAAAAGAGTCTCTCATTGTCCTTCTGACAGCTGCTTTCATTTCGTAAACTTGCATTTTTTAATTCTTGTACAGATGAAAATTATCTCAGCTGTTAAAATAAAGGAATTTCATATGTATTTGTATGCGATGTGTTATGTTTCGGGTTAAAATACGTAAAAAGAAATTAATTTGTCAGTGCTCTGTATGTACAGTTAAAATTACTCTTCTTTTAAAAATAACTGAAGTTGAAAAATTTGTGGCATACTTAAAATTCACGCACAATCTAAGGCTAATTATTAAATTTGTTTCTAAATTGATTTACAAAATAATGGTATATTTTAGCGATGATTCATCTTTTGTTTTGTGGACTCTTTTACTTTGTAAAGTCTTTGGAAAAAATGTTAGTACCGCAAAATGTAAGTTGTGATGGGCATGCCTCAGATAGAAGTAGACGTTTTTCTAAACTTGTCAACAACAATGTAATTTTTGGTGTGATAGAAGTCAAAATTGTACAGTCTGCGTGATTTAAAAGAATGGGATAAAAATAAAAGAAAATCATGGCATCAGGCAAATCTTCAACAGTTATTTCATATTCGGGAACCCGTTAAATCAAAATTTCAGCTGCAAGAATGTACCCTAGACATACAAGAATTAGAGACAACGACAAGAAGAGAAATCAAGATAAGTAAAAAGTTCTTCTTTTGTACATCATTCTCGTCTCAAAACTTTCAAAATTTGTGCAAAGACAGAAAATTTTAATAGTGATGTGTGGTTGGGTAAGATTACACTACTACCAATTATTCTTTGGTTTCCGTTATTGCCTGCTTGAGGTACAGATTGAATAATATCGGAGATAGGCTACAACTCTGTCTCACTCCCTGCTCAACCACTGCTTCCATTTCATGCCCCTTAACTCTTTTAAGTGCCATCAGATTTCTGTTATTTATGACTTTCGCTTCCTGTATTTTATTCCTGCTACCTTCAAAATTTCAAAGAGAGTATTTCAGTCAATATTTTCAAAAGCTTTCTCTAAGTCTACAAATACTATAAACGTACGTTTGCCTTCCCTTAAACTATCTTCTGAGAGAAGTCGTAGGGTCAGTATTATCTGGAGCGTACGTACATTTTGCCGGAATCCGAACTGATCTTCCCAAAGGTCGACTTCTACCAGTTTTTCCATTCTTCAGGTATAACTGTAGATATTTTTGTATGTGGAACCTTAATATGTACGCACATCAATGTGTTAGTTGTGTTTTTTTTTACCCGGGTCAAACAGTCTTCCCACAAACATGTCACAGACTTAACGATCTTATGTTTTCTGCACGGTCGTAGTTGCATCACTAAGTGGACTATGTCTGTCGGTATAGATTATCTGTTTTGGATCAACGCGTCCACACTTCAAAACTTGATCTATTGCTCAGGGGAAAATAATCATTAATGGCTTACTGTTGGCACATGTACTTGGAAGTATTATCCAACTTAAAAACTTACGAGTTGTAATAGCTGAAATTATTAGTCTGAAAACGAAGTCAGTACTGATGTAATGTTGCTCAGTACACCGTCATCATTCATCAGTAGAAATATCTGCACTTATGAGACCCAACTCGCTTTATTTGTTCATGAGACCCAGAAAATATTAGATACAGGCTCCCAGGTAGATGCCATTTTCCTCGACTTCCGGAAGGCGTTCGATACAGTTCCGCACTGTCGCTTGATAAACAAAGTAAGAGCCTACGGAATATCAGACCAGCTGTGTGGCTGGATTGAAGAGTTTTTAGCAAACAGAACACAGCATGTTGTTCTCAATGGAGAGACGTCTACAGACGTTAAAGTAACCTCTGGTGTGCCACAGGGGAGTGTTATGGGACCATTGCTTTTCACAATATATATATATATAAATGACCTAGTAGATAGTGTCGGAAGTTCCATGCGGCTTTTCGCGGATGATGCTGTAGTATACAGAGAAGTTGCAGCATTAGAAAATTGCAGCGAAATGCAGGAAGATCTGCAGCGGATAGGCACTTGGTGCAGGGAGTGCCAACTGACCCTTAACATAGACAAATGTAATGTATTGCGAATACATAGAAAGAAGGATCCTTTATTGTATGATTACATGATAGCGGAACAAACACTGGTAGCAGTTACTTCTGTAAAATATCTGGGAGTATGCGTGCGGAACGATTTGAAGTGGAATGATCATATAAAATTAATTGTTGGTAAGGCGGGTACCAGGTTGAGATTCATTGGGAGAGTCCCTAGAAAATGTAGTCCATCAACAAAGGAGGTGGCTTACAAAACACTCGTTCGACCTATACTTGAGTATTGCTCATCAGTGTGGGATCCGTACCAGATCGGGTTGACGGAGGAGATAGAGAAGATCCAAAGAAGAGCGGCGCGTTTCGTCACAGTGTTATTTGGTAACCGTGATAGCGTTACGGAGATGTTTAGCAAACTCAAGTGGCAGACTCTGCAAGGGAGGCGCTCTGCATCGCGGTGTAGCTTGCTCGCCAGGTTTCGAGAGGGTGCGTTTCTGGATGAGGTATCGAATATATTGCTTTCCCCTACTTATACCTTCCGAGGAGATCACGAATGTAAAATTAGAGAGATTGGAGCGCGCACGGAGGCTTTCCGGCAGTCGTTCTTCCCGCGAACCATACGCGACTGGAACAGGAAAGGGAGGTAATGACAGTGGCACGTAAAGTGCCCTCCGCCACACACCGCTGGGTGGCTTGCGGAGTATAAATGTAGATGTAGATGTACACCCTGAATAAACACCGAATTTTAGGCAAGGGGTTGGTGCGGCCTTCGAACGAGAACATTTTGACTGCCCCTTATAAGATGTGTAACTTGTACTTACTTTAGTTTAATGTTTATCATCATTTATGGTCTAATTAAAACATTGTAACAAAAAAACTTTTTACACGTTAAAATTTCATGTACGACAGAACCTTTGAAACATTTCATGGACCAAAATGCAAACAGGTGGAAAAAGTATTAAAAAATCACCAAACATATAGTCTTATGACACTTGAGTTTTATATTTCTATTAAGTATCGTATCATAGTACTGCTTACTGTGAAGAATGTGCCAATGCAATGTTCCAAAATATTATAAGTTTGAGAAAGCTTATGTGTCCGATAGTACTCGGTCCCCCATAAGTTTCTGACGATCATTCGGCAGTCAAACATTATCACTTCAGAACCATCACAGAAACAACCACGCAAGGCAAATCAATGTGAAAAGACCGATACCATGATCCCAAGCGAAAAGTAACCTTGCAAGGTCCGTCCACAAGACGTTATCATCGGCATGACGTTAAAACCTGAAACTTACTTCCACCAAGAACCTGTAGAAAGACAGTTTATGTAATGGAAATGGAACACCACAGCCGTATTGTCAAAGTACTTATTACTCAGACGACTAGTTTCAACGCTACATTTGAGTCATCTCCTGGTCCTACTACTCGCGCAATAAATACCTTTCAGCAGTGTTTGTATACTCCTATAAAATAGCGATCCACGGCACACAGTTATTGTTTAGGTCCTATCATACATGAGCCAATGACCGCAAATACTTATTTTGCTAATAGTAGGACCAGGAAATGATTCAAATGTAGCGTTAAAACTAGTCGTCTGAGTAACAAGTACTTTGACAATACGACTGTGGTGTTCCGTTGCCATTATTGATATAATGAGCCGCTGTACTACGTCCACAAGAAGGACAGAGTCCACAAGGTAAAAGACAGTTTAGGTGTGTGGGCCAAGGCTCTCGGTTAATAGCGGGTCTGTTGACGCTCGATTACTTTCAGAACGGTACCTGCGTCTGGAAGAAAAGGGGGAGCGGTTACAGCGTGAATTACACCGGGAGTAGGTAGTACATCCGTCCGTAGGTCAGACAATATATATCTCGGAGACGCTCTGCAGTCGGCAGTCCGCGATAAATCTCGTAAGCTGCAGAATGGAAGCGAGACACGCCACGGCGCGGCAGGTCAGTTGCCGAAGCCGGCCGCCGCGCTCGGCTGGCGCTGGCCCCGCGCTTGCTTTCGCCGCCGCAACAGTTTGTTTTCTCTCGGCGGCGCCCCGTTACGAGACAGCGGCTAGTTTTACGCTCGCGGTGTTTGTTTGCGCGTTTACCTCTGACGACGCCTCATTCGCGGCCTGCGACCATCTGCTGTTCCCAGCAGCGCCAAAGGTACTACGTCATCACTTGGCACGCGCCACCTCGTCCTCAATCTCTCTCTGACGACACGGAGCGGAAAAAAGATAAAATAGTTTTCTAAACATTTTAAAATTAACAGCAGTAACGGAGCTCAGCGCTTTTTGCGGACATCAAGCTGAATGTGGATGAATCAGGAGGATACAGAAAAAAAGCTATGACGAGTGATCTAAGAATTGTTACGAAGTAGGAAACCATAGCCAATAATAGTTCCTTAATTCGTCCTCGTTGCAGGATGAACGAAGCCTTACACGTGCAACTGATTATTTCTGTTTATATTTACGTCTGACGTATTTCGCCTTTCACACCCTGTCTGCCGTGCGGGATTAGCCGAACGGTCTAAGGCGCTGCAGTCATGGACTGTGCGGCTGGTCCCGGGGGAGGTTCGAGTCCTCCCTCGGGCATGGGTGTGTGTGTGTTTGTCCTTAGGATCAAGTAGTGTGTAAGCTTAGGGACTGATGACCTTAGCAGTTAAGTCCCGTAAGATTTCACACACATTTGAACATTTTTTGCTACATCAGGCCAAATGTGTGACTGGACTGAAGGGCATCTAGTAAAAAGAATGCAGCATGTTTTTCTCAACGGAGAGAGCTCTTCAGACGTGAAAGTAATTTAGGGCGTGCCACACGGGTGTGTTACAGCTCCATTACTTTTCACAATATAGGTAAATGACACAGTAGACAACGTAGGAAGTTCGATGAGGCTTTTTATGTATGATGCCGTTTTATACCGAGAAGTCACATCGCTAGAAAGCTGTAAGGAAACGGCGGCAGACCTACAGAGGATTCATGCTTGCGGCCAAGCCTGGCAGCTGACCCCCAGAATAATAAAATGTGATCTAATGAGCATAAATAGACAGAAAGAACTTTTCTTGTATAATTACACAATTGCAGAACAATCACTGGAAGTAGATATTTCCACAAAATATCCAAGAGTGTGCGAACGGAGCGATTTGAAGTGGGACGACCACATAAAACTAATCGCAGTTTTAAAAAACCTCGGCTTCACCAACACCTGAATATTGCTCGTCCATATGGGATCCGTACCGGAAGGGCGTTTCGCTAGATTTTCATTTAGTAAGCACGACAGCGTCACGGAGATGTTCAACCAACTCAACTGACAGGCGCTGCAAGACAGGAGAGATGGAACGAGCATGCGAGGATTGTCGTTGGGAAAGCGAATGGTCAACTTCCGTTTATTGGGAGAATTTTCGGAAACATGAAGCTAGTGTGACCTGTTCTTGAGTATTGCTCGAGTGTTTGGGATCAGTGCCAGGCCGATATTAAAGGAAGACATCGAAGCAATTCAGAGGCAGACTGTTAGATTTGCATCTCCATAAGACAAGTGCTATGGAGGTGCTTCCGGAACTCAATTGGCCGGCCGCGGTGGCAGAGCGGTTCTAGGCTCTTCAGAGCGCAACCGAGCGACTGCTACGGTCGCAGGTTCGAATCCTGCCTCGGGCATGGATGTGTGTGATGTCCTTCGTTTAGTTAGATTTAAGTAGTTCTAAGTTCTAGGGGACTGATGACCTCAGAGCCATTTGAACCATTTGAATCACGCACCGTACGGTGGCTTGCGGAGAATGTATGTGGATACAAATGTAGATGTAGAGACGTTCTGCATAATGATATGCTTTCCTATTAAAATTTTGGGAGCATATGTTCATAGAACAGTCAACAAATATATTGCTTTCTCCTATGAATACATAGCGAAATATCATAAAGTCAAAATTAAAGAGATTCGAACCTACGCGGAGGTTTACTGGAAATCGTTATTCCCGCGAACCATTCGCTACTGGAAGAGGAAAACGAGGAAGTTACTCTAGCACACTGGTACACAAAGTATACGCCGCCACACACCGCAAGGTGACAAGTGGAGTATAAACGTACATATAGATGTAGAATAACATCAGTTGCTTTTACTCTCTCTTACTTTTTCACTGGTATCTGTTTTTGTACTTCGGTTACACTACAGGTAGTATTAGTTATCACCTCTATAAAATAAAATGAAGTAATTAGTTTTTTGTTTGTTTGCAAGTATATGTCTGCAGACTTCGTCCACACTGAAATCCTTACGCCACAGTGCCGCAGCACGCCGCTAGTGAAGCGAAGATTGACGCAACCCTCTGATAAAATAGAGTATCGTTCGGTAATTCGTTTTCTGCATTTGAAGGGGAACAACGTCGCACTTAGCAATGTTGGAAGTGCACAACAACAATACAGATTCATATGGAATGGTTACAAGGTGACGCACACGGTTCCAGTGTGGTGAAACGATGATGAAGAACGGAGTGGTGGACATGGTCTCTGTGAAGATAGGGAAATCGCAAAGGAAAAGGAGGCGCCGGTGCTCGAAGACAGACGTGTCACAATAAAGGTGATAGCAGGAAAAAAAAAAAAAAACTAAAAATCACTCACGGAAAAGTTTTCAACATTTTGCACTATATTTTGAACCTGACAAAGGTCCCCGCCTGGTTGGATTCTGCGACTTCTCCCATGCATTTAAGACTCCCGCTGAATCGGGCAGCAGCGTAAATTTTAGCGTCAGGCTGCTCTACGCTGTCCAGTCACAGTAATGCGACACCCCCGCCCCCCACTTATTTTCGACATCCATCAATGACTACTCGCAGGCGATAGGTGGCTGCACTAGCAATGGAGGGTATACGAAGTGTGTGTGTGTGTGTGTGTTTTCGGGGGGGGGGGGAGGGGGGGCAGGGCAGAGAACAGTGCAGTTGTTGTCGTAATGCGGAAATGAAGCGATTTATCTGGCGTTCAAAAGGGCGTGATGATTGGCTTTCGGGCCAAGGGTGGAAGCATTTCCGAAGCGGCTACGTTCGTAAACTGTTTGCGTGCCACCATGTTTAAAGTATAACGCTATTCAAAACTAACGTCGAGGCAGCTGCTATGCACCACGGGCCACATATGACGGGTGAATAATGGCTGCGGAGATGTGTACGGGGGATCGATGTGCAACTGTTGAGCAACTGACCACCCAGATGAACCAAGAGGCTACCAACAATGTCTCCTCAATGACGGTTTGGAGAAAGTTGTTGTGTATGGACGTCCGCTGCAGGTGACAGCCGTTTATCGTCGACGAAGGCTGGAATTTGCACGCCAGTATCGCAACTGGATGTCCACTGAGTGACGACAAGTGACCTTCTTAGATGAACCATGTTGGGTGTTTCATACGACAGATGGTTGTTGGCGTGTATGGCGTGAAACGTCTGAAAGCAAAAGCCCTTCAACCTGGAGGAAGAATGTATCCTTAGCACTCCCTAGGTGAACTCGTCATTCTGGAAGGTATAGTGGTTCAACACAAGTATGCATCTATCCTTGGGGACCATGTCCATCATTACATGCAGTTTGTTTTTCATCGGGACAATGGTATGTACCACAAGCACAATGGAACGTGTCACACAGCTCACAGTGTATTCCGAAGAGCACCAAGGTGAGTTTAGCATACTCCCCTGGCCACCAAACTCCCCGGATTTAAATCCAATCGATAACCTGTGTGCTTTTCGCTCAATGAACTCTCAACCGAGAGTGCTAACAAATATGGCCGTGGCACTGGAATCGGCGTGGCTGCACATTTCTGTCTCTACCTTCCGGAACCTCTCTTCCTGCACGGTTTTTGCTGCTAAAGGTGGTTATTCAAGTTTTTGACAGGTTGTCATGTTAATGTGACTGGACAGTGTAGATGGCTCTTTTAGCTGCTTGATCATCATCGAGTGCTGGATGTATCACTATGATACCGATGAAGCATCAAAGCAAGCATTGCAAACATGTGGATTCACGGTCTGCCATGGGCCATGGTGTGGTGCTAACAGATTATTCTCGTAAATGGTAAATCGTCTCTGGATTGTACCACTGAAGAGGTTATGGGAGGCTCTAAAGCCGAAGAATCATGGGAAGCCGTATAAGAGACTGTTTTTGCTCCACGACAACACTCCACCTCATTCTGCATGGGACACAGCCCACATACTGACTGCTTCTTTGGACTATGAACTATTGTCCATCCTCCGTATTCTCCTGACATGGCACCCAACGACTTCTTCCCCTTTCCTCAGATGAAGAAGTTATCGCATGGCACATCCATTTCTAAATTGTCGATGATGTGATTCTGTAAGGGGAACTTTTCCCCTTGCAGCCAAAAGGCAGGTTTCTAAAACCAAGGTATCCGCTAAGTCATTCAGCGAGACACAGTCTACGCTTCATACAAGAAAACTTCTTTAAACGAGGAATCCCCTCTTTGTTTGTGGTAGTCTGCTTCGTATGTCCTCTTCGATATTTTGTCAAAAATAATTTTAGTTCCCAGTTTGCAGAATTTTTTTCACATTGTCTGCTTCGTGGAACTCCAATTTTGATGTTAACTTTATCGTCAATTTCATTTCTACACCTCCGCATTACTATCGCTTTAGAACCTGGATGTAGAAAACTGGATACAAAATCCTACAACACCCTGTTCTGTTTATATTGAAGTGGATCGCTGATTAGGAATCCAATGTTGGAATTAGAAAATTCAAAGTGTCGGATCCAGCTTCGTGGATCAAAAATTATAAATTTAGCTACTGGAGTAAAACTTCGGGTATAAAGTATTGCGAGGTCACTGATAGCGAATTAGAAGTCAAAATTGCCGCACTAAAATGTTTCATTCAATATTTTACATTTATCAATAGGAATCATTGTCACATTTGTCTCTTGTGTCATAATGCTTTCCGAAGGGTCACTGTCGCATTATCCAGTGGGAAATGGTCGGAAAGCAAATGTTTTACTTCAAATGGCATCTATGTTCTCCAATTCTCGCTTTGTGGACTCTCGGGATGAAATGATCCGAAGCCATAAGCCGATGGAATATGGCGTTTATCGTTTTCTCACGGGGATATTTGCGTGTAAAATGTCGGCCAATCGGCAACGGAGCAGCTTTGATTATGGCATTTCCAAGCATCAGAACTATGTGGACTGATGTTGGCATCGGGTATCATTACAGGATGTCGTAGGTCCGGTGAAGTTGAAATAAATATACATTTTTTTTAGAGTTCTTGATAGATATGTTCCAGTTCTAGAGTTCTCTGTACAAAATTTGAATACTCCTGCAGCATTGCACGAGAAAAACAATATTGCTTGGGAAACCTTAATCTCGTAAAAAAAATTTATTTACCAATTTGCGAAAAAAATTATGATCACAATTCGAACAGCTCCCCAAGAATTCTACAGAAACCTTAATGACATTTTTTGTGCAGTTAATGCAATAATGAGAAACCTATTTTTACTGTGTGGCGCTGCCGCACCGTAGAAAAATGACCGTCCACTAAAAAGTGCAAATACGTGCATGCAAATAAATCTGAAGTCGTTAACCATACTACTAAGGTAGTAGTTGAGCCATTTACAAAAGTGGAGCCACGGAGAGGAAATTTTGTAGCTAACGATTTCGGATAATGACGGAAGTAATTTAGTTTTAAGTCAATATACGTATTTGTACCGGTTAGAAGTGTCGTAAACATACCTCCTGGAGTGCCACCCATATATTTCACCCTGACAACACGGCACGATAGCTGTCATGTATTAAACAGGCCACATAAACAGTATCTGAGAAATGTGTCGCTGTACGAGTCGCTGTTTACCGCCAACTGTCACAGCAAGCATAATATCTAATTGAGACTAGAACCACACCACAGTGCTGGGCAAGTACGCGCCAGTGCAATCTACTCAGTATTTTGCAGAACTAAAGTCGATTCGTTCACCTTTTCCTGTTCTGTCCAGGTTTTTGAGCGAAATGGTCCATTGTGGTTTAGGAAAAATGTGTCTCACTGAACAGTGAATATGTACACCAACACTACGTTTCATGGACATAGCTTGATTTTTCGAAGGGATAATTAAAACTATATGACTCGTGGAAACTTCACTGTTCATCCAGAACTTAAAGTGAGGTTGTACAGTAGCTAAGATAATGGACTCGCATCCGAGGATCGGATGAAAATCCCTAACCGCAGTCTAGACTTAGGTTTTCCATGAATTCCCTAAATTGCTTACAGCTTCTCTTAGAAAAGGGCACGCTCGGTTTTATCCCGATCCGTATCAAATTCGATTTTCTGCTCTGTCGCTATTTACTTCGAGATCGATGTGATGTAAAACCCCAATATTCTTTTCTTATATGTTCGTCGCGTCACTATAGTAACACTATGAGCACAAAATCCGGCCATGAAAACTAAAACTGGCGAATACATTAATTGTTATTTGACATAGTTAAATAGCGACACAGGAGATCTGTTATGTTAAACTATGTGAATAAAAATCCTAAGTCTAGATCGCAAAAATTCCGTTATTGATAGCTAGTTGCAACTGACTGGTGAGCCATCTTCAGATCTAAAATAGAGAGGATTGCGTATAAGAAGTCAAAAATAGCAAAATACATTTAATATTTTAACTTATATAATATAATATATATTACTAAAAATTATCACTTAATTCAGTTTGTACAGCCATCAGGCATTGCACATCGTCCTAAGTCATAAAAATGGCGCACAACGATCGTATTGGAACTAATGACTAGATAGTTGTCTTTTGCGGAGTGCTTTAGGTACGTACGTAAACATACTTTCAACATGTAGCAAGTAGTTGGGATTTAAGACTCTCGAAGGTAAGCAGCTACCACACGTCACGTCAAGTGCTGAAATTTCTGTTGAATATTTTCTCGGCGGCTGTGTAGACAAGTGCGACTTAAAAATAAGCTGTTGCTGCCACCATTGAAACTGGATGACGTCGAATAAATACCGTAGGGAAGATTTAATGTCAGCAGATTCTTTCCTGTTGAGCCCGTCGAATATTCGACAGTGTCCCTAGTAAGTGGACCCGATTTACTCATTCTGCTCTTACAACGTCGAAGTAAAGAAACAGTTCGAGACACTCTTTCCGTTTGCACGTACATCAACGCTCCAGAAGACACCGTATCGAATGTAGTGTATCAGAATAATTTCCCCACATTCTGTTTCATTCGTCGATTCTGATGGTGGTGAATGATTGTCATTAGCTCTCTTGTATAAAACCAAATTTCTCTAATTGTACTTAGTCATCATCTCGCGAGACGTATGTCTGAGCTACTTTAACTCATATTGGATCCTTAGGCAATGGAATTTAGAGAGTAAAGTTTTCCACGAGGGAACACTAGAACGTACCCGTGGCGTTTTCATGCTAACAATTCCGCGAAGAACCGTGCAGCCGCTATTTGAATCTAATCTCTTCTGTTAATCCATTATGTATCCCATAATGACGAAGAGTTCTAAAAAATTAAGTGAACTAGGCTTATGAAATAGGACTCGTACGTGGATGAATTATTACATTTCCGTAGGATTCTTCCGTCTTTTCCACGGCTAAATTTATGTGGCGATTCCACATTATATCACACTGAACAGATGCTCCTAGATGCTTTTGCGGTTGTCACAGGTTGCAGGTGACTAATCGCGGATCGTACAGTAGACAGATGACGGATATCATTATCTATTAACAGGGGATGAACAAACATATAGAAACACGGAAAACACATTACCTTACCTAATACGGTATAGGGCCGGCCTAGGTGGCCCAGCGGTTCTAGGCGCTACAGTCTGGAACAACGCGACCGCTACGGTTGCAGATTCGAATCCTGCCTCGGGCACGGATGTGTGCGATGTCCTTAGGTTAGTTAGGTTTAAGTAGTTCTAAGTTCTAGGAGACTGGTGACCTTAGCAGTTAAGTCCCATAGTGCTCAGTGCCATTTGAACGGTATAGGAAACCGTTGGCGTTCAAACAGCTTCCTTTAATTACGGAATCATTACCCCTGCAAGATAGTGGTAAGTTCAGGTAACGATGATGGTGGTAGACAATGACCATGCTCCATTCTCGCCAAACTAAACCACGGAGGTTCACTAAAACTGAGATCTGGTGATGGTCGTGACCAGGGGAGATGTGATATTTCATCCTCATGCTTAAAAAACAAATCCTAGACGACGTGAGCAGTTTGAACAGGGACCACCGCGCGGGATTAGCCGAGCGGTCTAGGGCGCTGTAGTCATGGACTGTGCGGCTAGTCCCGGCGGAGGTTCGAGTCTTCCCTCGGGAATGGGTGTGTGTGTTTGTCCTTAGGATACTTTATGTTAAGTAGTGTGTAAGCTTAGGGACTGATGACCTTAGCAGTTAAGTCCCATAAGATTTCACACACATTTGAACATTTTGAACAGGGACCCTGACGTTGTGGCACATAACAACAGAAAACTTCTGCCACGAGATTAACGGGATCGTCCAAAATGGTCGCGTAATTCTTTAAAGTAATGAGATCCTGCAGAGCAACCAAAGGCCCTTGGATCACGACGGTATGTTGGGACTTAAACTCAGTCAGAAGTTGGAAACAAGCCTCATCCGACCAAACGACTTTCGCTCCATAGTCCAGGTCTTAAGGCTTCAGCAGCACGTTTTCCTGTTACAGGCATTTGCGTCACTAATGAGTGGTTTTGGAATTTCAGCTCTCTTTGCAATTCCCTGCTTATGGAGCTCCCTTCGTCTTGTTTTGATGTTGACACACACACACACACACACACACACACACACACACACACACAGACACAGACACTCTCTTCCGCGTTGTGAGCTGCTGGTTGATGTTTTCTGCTTTCCATTCATGCAGTATAAATCTTCGATACGGTGATTCACCATACGAACACCAACAATTTGCCCACGTTCGAATTCTCTTTGCTCTGAGACAGTGCACTAAGAACTACATAAAACTCTGTTCTGACCACGATAGACACTTGCAACGTGTTGAGGGTATTACACAGGTGACGTTCGTGGTCAAATACAAGAGCAGGATTTACTAGCATCTGCATTTATGTTCAAGCCTGCATTTCTCGTGGTATTCTCATGCCTTTGTCCTGATCCGCAGCTAGTGGTCTAGTGGCTGCAGTTGCTGCCTCTCGATTACGGGGTCCCGGATTCGATTCCCGGCCGGGTTACGGATTTTCTCTGCCCGAGGAGCGGGTGTTTGTGTTGTCCTCATCATTTCATAATCATCCTCATCATTCGCGTAACGGGGTGGCGACAGGAAGGACATCCGGACACCCCTTCACCACTTAATCATGCCAACTCCGCCCATAACCATGCCGACCCTGCGAAAGTGTTGGACAAAGGCACAAGAAAAAGAAGATTCTCACGACTCTTTACAACCACCGTACATGCAGTATAAACTATGTTGCTAGAATTCACGAGAATGGTGGTGCTATTTGATTAGGTACCGTGTATGACACCTGAACGCTGCGGGTGTAGTCGAGATGGCGTAAGAAGCACGCTGACAGCTCGCAGCGCTTTTGCCAGCGTTCAGCTGTGGAGTGCTAACTGCTGCAGGCGGAAACAGTAGCCGTTTACAGAGCAGTGACAACACAGAGGCATGTTCATAGAAACCGTTACAAAATCGTGTTGCATTACTGGCTAGGGCAGGCCAGCGAACCTGCCGCGCCCAGTCCACTGCGCGCGAGTAACAACCAGACGGCACTGAAACTTGTGTAATTCTTTCGTCAGCATGGAAATTGGAAATTTGTGGTAAGGTCTTACGGGACCAAGCGTGAGCGTGACTAGAGTCGTTTCGTCGTCGCTGTTGCTACGGCGCGTCGCAATTCACCCAAAGTTGTTGAAAGGGTAGACATATGTACGGAGTTTCATAAACGTCAAACAAAAGGTCAACGGTGCAATTTGAGATCCGCACACCCGTTACATAGTTGAATGTAGCATATTGTTAAGAAATGCTCTTACATGGAGATGTAACTGAACTGCGCAGCAGCTGAAAAGGATAACGCAACACATCCTTTTTATCGTGTTAGCGCCGTCTCGACCCGTTGTACATTGGTTGATGAACGGGTGTGCTAGCTAGCTGCACCAGGGAGACCCTACCGACAACGATATGACCTGGCAACCTACAACTGTTTGAAAGGTAAACTTCCAGTACCGACACGTTGGTTAAATTCATTCAGAAGATACATATTTTTAAAAAATCTGTTTGTTGACTTACTAGCAGAGTACCCGGCGTTGCCTGGGTATTTATTTATTTCACTCTTCTGTCCATAGCTTCCTGCCCCCTTTCTCTATCCGCCTGCTGCTCCCCTCTGTCTCTCTGTACATATGCCCTCACCTCCTCTTTCTGTCAATCATCACCCCCTCTAAGTCCATCTCCTCCCACCGCCCTCCTACTATATGCTGATCCAATCCAAGTCGATCTCCTCTTCCTCCCCCCCTTCTCTGTCTCCTTCTCCCTCTCTTGCCAGTCTCTTCTCTTTGCCAGTCGCCTCATCCCACATCTCTCTGTCCACTTCCTCTTCCCTGTCTCTTTCTGTCCCTATGGTCCTCCCCAGTCACTCCATAAATTTCACCCTTTTCCATTCTCTGTCCATCTCGTCCTTCTAATTTCTCTGCCCATCTTCTCCACCCTCCTATCTATCTCCTCTTTACCTCTCTCTGTCCATCTCCACATACTTACCGTTTCTCTCGCTACATGTACAGACGTGGTAATGTGCACAAGGTGCTTTTTCATTGCAAACGTTTTATTTCTGCCAAAACTTTGCAAAATGTGCTTCATTTTATCCACTCATATGACAACTTGGCATAAAGTTCCAGCTAATAATGAACACGTTTTGTAACGAAAATTTTTGAAGATCAGAAGAAGACAGTAAAGTCTGTTTAAACCGCTTATTGAAAATAAAGAAAGAAATGGAAGGAGCGATCTGTTTTACATCTCTGATAACTTCGCAGTTGAGCGCCCGTAAGCTCCTGTTTTACTTGGTAATAAATCTTTCTGCTTTACTTAGTAAAAGACCTTCCAGAGCCAAGATCGCTCAACTGCGAGGTTATCAGCGAAGTAAAACAGGTCGTCCTTCTCATTTGTCAACACGAGAAAATTCAATTTTCTCTCCAAGTTACCATCCCTATAGCAACAGCAGGCTGGTGGTGCTTACCCCCACAGTAAGTTAGGAGATTCTTTGCTAGAATAAGCACGTGTCACGTATATTTCACAAATATTTGACATGCGTTACACGTAACTATACATATACACTATTGGCCATTAAAGTTGCTACACCACGTAGATGACGTGCTACAGACTCGAAATTTAACCGACAGGAAGAAGATGCTGTGATATGCAAATGATTAGCTTTTCAGAGCATTCACACAAGGTTGGCGTCGGTGGCGACACCTACAACGTGCTGACATGAGGAAAGTTTCCAACCGATTTCTCATACACAAACAGCAGTTGACCGGCGTTGCCTGGTGAAACGTTGTTGTGATGCCTCGTGTAAGGAGGAGAAATGCGTATAATCACGTTTTCGAATTTGATAAAGGTCGGATTGTAGCCTATCACGATTGCGGTTTATCGTATCGCGACATTGCTGCTCGCGTTGGTCTAGTTCCAATGACTGTTGGCAGAATATGGAATCGGCGGGTTCAGGAAGGTAATACGGAAAGCCGTGCTGGATCCCAACGGCCTCGTATCACTAGCAGTCGAGATGACAGGCATCTTATCCGCATGGCTGTAACGGATCGTGCAGCCACGTCTCGATCCCTGAGTCAACACATGGGTACATTTGCAAAACAACAACCATCTGCACGAACAGTTCGACGACGTTTGCAGCAGCATGGACTATCAGCTCGGAGACCATGGCTGCGGTTACCATTGACGCTGCATCACAGACAGGAGCGCCTGCGATGGTGTACTCAACGACGAACCTGGGAGCACGGTTGGCAAAACGTCATTTTTTTCGGATGAATTCAGGTTCTGTTTACAGCATCATGATGATCACATCCGTGTTTGGCGACATCGCGGTGAACGCACATTGGAAGCATGTATTCGTCATCGCCATACTGGCGTATCACCCGGCGTGATGGTATAGGGTGCCATTGGTTACACGTCTCGGTCACCTCTTATTCGCACTGACGGCACTTTGAACAGTGGACGTTACATTTCAGATGTGTTACGACCCGTGGCTCTACCCTCCATTCGATACCTGAGAAACCCTACATTTCAGCAGCATAATGCACGACCGCATGTTGCAGGTCCTGTACGGGCCTTTCTGTATACTGAAAATGTTCGACTGCTGCCCTGGCCAGCACATTGTCGAGATCTCTCACCAATTGAAAAAGTCTGGTCAATGGTGGCCGGGCAACTGGCTCGTCACAAGACGCCAGTCACTACTCTTGATGAACTGTGGTATCGTGTTGAAGCTGCATGGGCAGCTGTACCTGTACACGCCATCCAAGCTCTGTTTGACTCAATGCCCAGGCGTATCAAGGCCGTTATTAAGGCCAGAGGTGGTTGTTCTGGGTACTGATTTCTCAGGATCTATGCACCCAAATTGCGTGGAAATGTAATCATATGTCAGTTCTAGTATAATATATTTGTCCAATGAGTACCCGTTTATCATCTGCATTTCTTCTTGGTGTAGCAATTTTAATGGCCAGTAGTGTATTTCACCTGTATTTGTAACTAATTTCGCTCTACAGTTTCATTTCATGCAATTAGAGATATCTAATGACGTCATTCCCTCTGAACTATGTGTCGTACAATGATGTAATTTTGCAGGTTAGTTCAGTGGTATTTTTAAATACTATCTCCGAAATATGTTGCAAATAGAGTTAGTAATAAAGACGTAATAAATTGAAACGTCATGCATGATGCGGCAGTTTTACTGGCTGTACAGCGAAAATGTAGTAAACGATAAACTTTTCTCGTTTCATCATTTTGTGGGAAAAAAGTTTCTTAAAGGTTTGAAATTATGTATGAAGTTTGTTGAAAGTCAGTAAGTGATCTCATTCTTAAATACTGGATTGTGTAGGTATTTGCGCGTGGTGGGCTACAGTGGTTTTTCCGTCCCCCCTCCCTGCCACCCCTTTGATGGATAGTAGCTCCACACGCCCACAGCAATCTTTCCAGACTATACGTTTGGCTGAAATCGGTCCAATGGATTAGGAGAAGATGTGGAACACAGATAAATTCTTAAACAGACTGTAGGACAAAGAATACGAAGCATTACGAAGGAATTGCCCGAATGGGACAGAATTTGGTAGAAGTGACGCACACGTACGTAACACCAAATGATTACAATTTCAGAAAAATTGAATGATTTATTCAAGAGAAAGAGCTTCACAAATTGAGCAAGTCAATAACATGCTAGTTCACCTCTGGCCCTTATGCAGTCTGTTATTCGGTTTGCCAGTGGTTGATAAGAATTGCTAGATGGCTTCCTGAGAGATATCGTGCCAAATTCTATACAAATGGCGCGTTATACCGTCAGAATCACGAGCTGGATGGAGGTCTCTGCCCATGATGCTCCAAATGTTCTGAATTTGGGAGAGATCCGGCGATGTTGCTGTCCGAGGCAGGGTTTAGAAAGCACGAAGACAAGTAGTAGAAACTCTTGCCGTGCGTGGGGTGGACGTTATCTTGCTGAAATGTAAGCCCAGGATAGCTTACCATGAAGGGCAACGAAACAGGGCGTAGGATATCGTCGACGTACCACCGTATCGTAAGGGTTCTGCAGATAACAACGAAAGGTGTCTTGCTATGAAAAGAAATGACATCCCAGACTATCATTACTGGTTGTCGGACCGTATTTCGATCGACAGTTAGGTTGGTATTCCACCACTGTCCGAGACGTCTGTAAACACGTCTTTGCTGGTCGTCGGTGCTCAGTTCGAAGCGGGACTCGTAACCGAAGACAATTTTACTCGAATCAGACTTGAGGCGGAAGACGTGTCTGGAGATGCCCCAGAGAGTGGTGGGATGATAACCTGACAGATAAACAGAAGTGATGGTCTGGCGTCCCACTTTTTCATAGAAGGATCCCTTTGGTTTTCATTCGCGACACCCTTCCAGCACAGCGGTACATCGACGACTTTTTTTTTTTGAGTCATCAGTCTTCTGACTGGTTTGCTGCGGATTCCTCTTCTGTGTCAACCTCTTCGATGTTCTGCGCCCCGTTTTGTTGCCCTTCACGACAAGCCATCCTGGATTTACATTTCAGCAAGATAAGGGCCGCCCATACACGGTGGGAATTTTTACCGCTTGTCTTGGTGCTTGCCAAACCCTACTTTGGCTACCAACGTCACCGGATCTGTCCCCAATTGAGAACGTTTGGAGTATTACAGGCAAGCCCCTCCAATCTTGTCTATGTTTCCTGATGTACAGTCGAAATATTCCGTAAAAGTAAACATAATTATACACTCAAAGTTGCAAAATAGATGTCAGACACGTAATTCACCCAAAGCTGATCACATAACTAAATGCCCTATGGTGGAAACTGCATCCCCCAGCTTTGCAAATTTAGGAGGAGAATGTAAACGACATAGTTTTGCGTGAGGATGTCGCGATTGTCTGTATACTGCGGGAGTTAGTTGCGAGCATATATAAGGATTGTCTTTTTGTGTGTGTCTGTAAGTGTATGTGTGTGTGTGTGGGGGGGGGGGGGCGTGGGTGGGTGCGTTGCTTAGAGACAACGATATTCCTCGCAGAGCGACTAAATGGCACCTGCTTGTGGCAGACGATGCCCAGAGTGCACCGAGACGGTTCGAGGGGTTGGGGAGCACTTTTAACTTCCCACGCCACGCCACGTGCGGCATAACGCCGCTCGCGCTTCGTGGGCGACACGCAGTCACGTTATTGGCGGCCTCGCGCGCTACCCTTATGAAGAACGCTTCCCTGAAGCGATTACTGCCTGCAACTTTCATGGGCCGCCCTCCACGAATAGCCACCACAGACACTGCCGGGGCGCTGCTCCTTTGAAATCAATTCCCGCGCCGTCTGCTCTGGTCTGCCCTGGTCGACAGCCGCAGTCAGAACGAGCGACGAGTCTCGTAGCCGCACGCTTCGCTTCACACGGGCGGTGCCTGCTCATCGGGAAAATGGTCGCAGTCCGGACGCAGATAATTAACTGCCACCTTCAACGCCAAGGGCGCCCGATGAGCTTTTGTCATGATTGCCGTTTCACTGTGGCTCTGGTCGGATAGAGTCTCGTTATGGGGCAGGTTTCCGAAATTACGACTAAATCTGACGCATACAGAGGCAACGCCAACTGAAAAGGAGAGACCGAGCAGGGTGGCTCGTACGTCCTCAGAACATATTAGGCACTGGGACGACGAATTTCGTGAGACACCTCCCAATATCGTGTCGGACCTCCTTTTGCCCGCCGTAGTGCAGCAACGTGGTGGCATGGACTCAACAAGTCGTTGGAAGTCCGCCGCAGAAATACTGAACCTTGCTGCTTCTATAGCAGTCCTTAATTGCGAAAGAGTTATAAGTGCAGGATTTTGTGCACGAACTGACCCCTCGATTATGTCCAATGTATGTTCGATGGGATTGATGTCAGTCGGTCTGGGTGACCAAATCATTCACTCGAAGTGTCTAGAACGTTCTTCAAACCAATCGAGAACAGTTGTGACCCGGTGAATGGCGCATTGCCATCCATAAAAATTCCATCGTTGTTTGGGATCACTAAGACCAAGAATGGCTGCAAATGGTCTCCAGTAGCCGAACATAATTCTCAGATGGCTCAGTTGGACGAGAGGACCCATTCCATTGCCTGTAAACACATCCCACACCATCATGAAGCCACCACCAGCTTGGACAGTGCATTCTTGACACCTTGGGTCCATGGATTCGTGGGGTCTGCGCTGCACTCTTGATTTCTGCGGCTACTTCACGCAATGTTGCTCGTCTGTTAGGACTGACAACTCTACACAAACGCAGGAGCTAAGTGAAGGCCGTTGGCCACTGCGTTGTCCGTGGTGACAGGCAATGCTTGACATTTCGCATTCTCGGAACATTCTTGATACCGTGGATCTCGGATTCCCTAACTGCCCCTCTATGCCTTGTGCACCCGATACTACTGCCATCTGTAGCCGTGCATATCACCATCGCATGACTTTTGTCACCTGAGTGTAGATTGAACAGTGCTTTCCAACTTTTCTAAGACGATTACCTTGAATGCAACGAGATAGTAGTCAATAGCCCGCACCCATAATCAACATTAGCAACTAAAACTACTCCAAAATGAGAAAATTTTCTTTCAAAACTTTCACTTTTAAAATGTCGAATGATACATGATACTTATTGTTTGTAGGTATATTATTAAAGGCAACGACCTTACCGCAGTGGGTACACCGCTTCCGGTGAGATCACCGATGTTAAGTGCTGTCGGGCGTGGTCGGCACTTGGATGGGTGACCATCCAGGCCGCCATGCGCTGTTGCCATTCTTCGGGGTGCACTCAGCCTCGTGATGCCAACTCAGGAGCTACTCGACCGAATAGTAGCGGCTTCGGTCAAGAATACCATCATAACGACCGGGAGAGCAGTGTCCTGACCCCACGCCCCTCCTCTCTGCATCCTCCTCTGCGGATGACACGGCGGTCGGATGGTCCCGATGGGCCACTTGTGGCCTGTAGACTGAATGTTTTTTTCAGGTATATTATTAAGCCACGGACAATTCAGTCAATATGATATTTGGTATTGCTTTTTTCTAACATTTTTCTTTACAGAATGGAAAAACAATTTTCAGTGCGTCGCGAGTGCTAACTACATTTCCTCACAAAAGTAGGGTAACTGTCCACATTGAGGTACAGTCTTGTTAGAAAACCTGCTTCTCCTGCATAACTCCTCTACCTAGCGGCACCCTCATTTAAAATCGATCAAATTAAAATATGTGCGCTATACTTAGGTCTTCTGTTTGTAAATCAATAGGTTGTTGGATTCCATAATTCTGTACTGGCCAAAATTTGAAGATTTCTGGTTGCCAGTGCTCTGACGATTGCCAATAAAAATAATAGTACAGTGTAGGTTACAGAAGAGCGTGGTAACCACTACGTTGTTTCTATTGTGTTGTGCTGTCGGGGTTGGAAACTACTGACGTAGACAATCGAGGGTCAAGTAACTATGGGTAAAAACAATCTCTGCCTTTTCCACGCAAAACTATGCAGTTAGTATCGTTCTCTTTGATTTATTACGTTTGGGGACACAGTTTCCACCATAGGGCATTTACGTCTATCTGATCAAACAAATCGGACACCTATTAGTGGACATTAATATGGGGTGTGTCCACACTTCACGGGCCACTGTGCCCGAGAGGTTCTAGGCGTTTCAGTCATGAACCGCGCTGCTGCTACGGTCGCAGGTTCGAATCCTGCCTCAGGCATGGATGTGTGTGATGTCCTTAGGTTAGTTAGGTTTACAGTAGTTCTAAGTTCTAGGGGACTGATGACCTCAGATGTTAAGTCCCATAGTGCTCAGAACCATTTGAACCATTTTTGAAGCAGATTAGGTGCTGAAGTATGGACACGTGGATGCAAAACGGTTACTGTATACTGGTAGTCGTAGTCCACTTTGTGGCGCAGTTAGGACCGTGCAGAAAACATCAGGGAGTAAATTATGTGACTTGTTTGTGGGAAGACTGTTACACGCGGAGAAAAACAACTAACACATTGAAATGGGCACTTTTTAAGGTACCAATGATTTGCACTTACAGCCTTAACACTCTGTAAATGCACACACATACATTTACATAGGAAACTTGTCGACTGATCGTAAACTAATTTTGTACCAACGACGCCTTTACGATACTACGTGTTCTTTTTCTGAAGCTAAGTTGCCTGTTAGGCGTTTCCCAGTGTGTGCCATTGGCGTGCGAGAGGGAAAGAGCGAGGACGAAGTGCTTTTCTCCGGTGGACGGTTTCGGGGAACTACTATTCTCGACGGCGGCATCAATATTTGAGGAGGCTGAGCTCTGCTGGTGATCCTCCGGAACGTTCGGCAGTAGACGGGGCGGCCAATCAGCACGCCTGCTCCCTCGTCGACCCACATTGCGCCACCTTAAAGAAACCATGAGGACCACCGACACCAAGGTCAGCACTGACTGAACGACTCGCCTGTGGTGAGCGACGTAAAAAGAAGTGGCAAGAATAATGCCATCGACACTTATAACACGCACAACTGCGACTATTTCCAGCTCTGCAGGCAAAGTGCTTTCGTCACTCAATTACTTTCAGTTTGTTAAAGACTATCAGGCTCCCTTATCACAGTATTACAATAAATCGCAATTTCATACTGAGGTGATAAAAGTCATGGCACAGCGATATGCACATATACAGGGTGGTCGGAAATTCCCGTTACGGACTTCTAGGACTTGTAGAGGGGAGTGAGTACATCGTATTTGGAATAGGAACCCATGTCCGGAAACGTCAGGCAACGAGGCTACAGAGCGTCAAAGTTATAGGCGCGGGCGTCTGTAAATGTACGTATACACGGGATGATTCCGTGATGATGTTACAGAGTTTCTAGGATGATGGAGAACGATAAATGTATTAATTTGAAATAAAGATCCCTGTACCGGTAACGAAAGAGTCGAAAGTTATAATCTAAAATCGTTCTGATCCTCTGACAGTTGAATACATGTACCAGTTCTTGTGTTGCGAAGAGTGTAGGGCTGGTAACTTTCAGTGTTGGTAGTGTGGACAAAAACGAGAAAAAAATGTCCAATAAAGGTGGGCTCTAAAGTGCGTACCTTAACGGCTATGGACACTTGCTCAGTAGGGGAGATGTGTTTCACATTAGCGAAGATGAACGAATGGTCATAGCTTCTCAGGTATGCAATTTAGAGCCCACGTTTATTGGACATTTTTTTTCTCGTTTTTGGCCACACTACCACCACTGAAAGTTACCAGCCCTACACTCTACGCAACACAAGAACCGGTACATGTATTCAACTGTCAGAGGTATCAGAACGGTTTTCGTTTATAACTTTCGACTAGTTCGTATCCGGTACAGGTATCCTTACTTCAAATTAATACATTTATCGTTCTCCATCTTCCTAGACAGTCTGTAACATCATCACGGAATCATCCCGTGTATCCGTACATTTACAGTCGCCCGCGCCTATAACTTTGTCGTTCTGTAGTCTCGTTGGATGATGTTTCCGGACATGGGTTTCTATTCCAAATACGATGTACTCACTCCCCTCTACAAGTCCTAGAAGCCTGTAACGGGTATTTCCGACCAGCCTGTTTAGATGGGTAGTATTGCGTACACAAGGTATAAACGGGCAGTGTGTTGGCAGAACTGTCATTTGTATTCCGATGATTAATGTGACGACGGCAATTATTACTTTCAAGGCGGAATTGCAGCTAGAGCTAGACACATGGGACATTCCATGCCGGAAATCGTTAGGGAATTCAATACTCCGAGACCCTTAGTGTCAAGAGTGTGTGGAGAACACCAAATTTCAGGCATTACCTCTCACACGGAGAGTACAGTGGTAGACGGCCTTCACTTAACGACCGAGAGCAGAGAAGTTTGTGTAGTGTTGTCAGTGCTAGCAGACAAGCAACACTGCGTAAAATAAACGCAGAAATCAACGTGGGAGTATGACGAATGCATCAATTTGGGCAGTGCGGCGGATTTGGCGTTAATGGTCTATGGCAGCAGACGATCGGCACAAGTGTCTTTGCTAACAGGACGATGGAATTTTTATGGATGACAAAATACCATGTCACCGACCCACAGTTGTTTGCGATTGGTTTGAAGAACATTCTGGACAATGCGAGCGAATGATTTGGCCTCTGAGACAGCCCGACATGAATTCCATCTAACATTTGTGTCATTCTCAATGGAGAGAAGTCATCCGAAGTAAGAGTGATTTCAGGTGTGCCGTAGGGGAGTGTAGAAGAAACCGTTGCTATTCACAATATATATAAATGACCTTGTGGATAACATCGAAGTTCACTGAGGCTTTTCGCGGATGATGCTGTAGTATATCGAGAGGTTGTAACAATGGAAAATTGTACTGAAATGCAGGAGGATCTGCAACGAATTGACGCATGGTGCAGGGGATGGCAATTGAATCTCAATGTAGACAAGTGTAATGTGCTGCGAATACATAGAAAGAAAGATCCTTTATCATTTAGCTACAATATAGCAGGTCAGCAACTGGAAGCAGTTAATTCCATAAATTATCTGGGAGTAGGCATTAGGAGTGATTTAAAATGAAATGACCATATAAAATTAATCTTCGGTAAAGCAGATGCCCCCGGCCGGAGTGGCCGAGCGTTTCTAGGCGCTACAGCCTGGAACCGCGGGACCACTACGGTCGCAGGTTCGAATCCTGCCTCGGGCATGGATGTGTGTGATGTCCTTAGGCTAGTTAGGTTTAAGTAGTTCTAAGTTCTAGGGGACTGATGACCTCAGACGTTAAGTCCCGTAGTGATCAGAGCCATTTGAACCATTTTGAAAGCAGATGCCAGACTGAGACTGACTGGAAGAATCCTAAGGAAATGCAGTCCGAAAACAAAGGAAGTAGGTTACAGTACACTTTTTCGTACACTGCTTGAATACTGCTCACCGGTGTGGTATCCGTACCAGATGGGGTTGGTAGAAGAGATAGAGAAGATCCAACGGAGAGCAGCACGCTTCGTTACAGGATCATTTAGTAATCGCGAAAGCGTTACGGAGATGATAGATAAACTCCAGTGGAAGACTATGCAAGAGAGACGCTCAGTACCTCGGTATGGGTTTTTTTGAAGTTTCGAGAACATAACTTCACCGAAGAGTCAAGCAGTATATTGCTCCCTCCTACGCATATCTCGCGAAGAGACCATGAGCATAAAATCAGATAGATTAGAGCCCACACAGAGGCATACCGACAATCTTTCTTTCCACGAACAATACGAGACTGGAATAGAAGGGAGAACCGATAGAGGTACTCAAGGTTCCCTCCGCCACACACCGTCAGGTGGCTTTCGGAGTATGGATGTAGATGTAGATGTAGATGTAGTACAGCGGGATGGCCAGGAGAGCTCAGCGACTTCGCTGCGGACCAATCATGGGTTGCACCTGAGTAACAAGACCATCAGCGACATTTCAATCCTTTCAAAGCTGCCCAAGTCGACGACTCATGATTTGACTGCGAAATGTATACGCTAAGGAATAACCATCCGTAAACCAAGACCTTTTATGTACAGATAGACAGGGACCATCAGGCATTGTGCAGACTGTAAAAAATCGCATGATATCGGAGGAAGGAGTCACCGACTTGCTGCGTACGGTAGAGGACCAGTTAGAAGACTATGATTTTTGTATCAGCTTGACGAAACGCCCTGTAATAAAGCAGCAATAGTTGTGGACAATAACACTCCTGAAATGGACTGGCCTACCCAGAGTCCCTACCTGAACCCAATGGAATGCCTTTGGGATGAGTTAAGACAACGTCGACTTGGCTCCAGACAGCATCGTCCATCAGTTACTGTGCGTAGGGACTTAAAGAGAACAGTGTACGATGGTCGATCACCTGCTCATAATCTCACATTTCTGTAGTCAGTTCTAAATGATGCTTGAGGGAGTGTAAAGAGCGATACCACTGGTCAGTGGATGAATGGAAAGAGTGGTGAATCACTCTATACCCCTTGACAACCCTTGGAAGGGTTAGGGTTTGGCGTATGCCTGGAGAACGTTATCTACCATCACGTGTAATGCAAAAAGTGAATTACAGATCGGGTGGTGTTACTGTAGGGAGTGTTTTTCGTATTTGGGGTGTGGTCCCCTTATTGCACTTAAGAAAACGCTAAATGCGAAAAGTATGAATACATTTCACAGCATTATGTACTGCGAACAACAGAGGAACAGTTCGAAGACGATGACTGTTTATATCATCATGACAATGCACCCTGTCATAAAGCAGAAAAAGATTGTAAATAACATTTCTTAAATAGACTGGCTTACGCAGAGTCCCGACCTGAACCCAATGCAACACCTTTGGGATGAGTCAGAACGACGACTTTGCTCCAGACGCCAGAGCCCAACATCACTACTGTCTCTGGTTTCGCTCTTCAGGAAGAATGGCTGCCGTTTCTCCACAGATAATGAAAAACCTCAATGAAAGTGTCCCCAGAAACTTCAAGCCGTCATAAACGAGAAGGGTGGACAGACCCCATATTGCTGTCCACTAACCGATGTCCGCATACTTTTGATCAGATACCGCAGAGCCGGCCGCTGTGGCAGAGCGGTTCTAGGCGCTTCAGTCCGGAACCACGCTGCTGCTACGGTCGCAGGTTCGAATCCTGCCTCGGGCATGGTTGTGTGTGATGTCAATAGGTTCGTTAGGTTTAAATAGTTCTAAGTCTAGGAGACTGATGACCTCAGATGTTAAGACCCAAAGTGCTTAGAGTCATTTTATATACCGCAGAGACGAGATAAATGTGCTATAAATATGTAGGTTTCCGAGGCCTGTGTCAATCTCTTCAGGGTGTACTGGAGCATCATTTAAAAAGGTACTTAAAATGCTAAAACACTGAACCGATGTTCCTCCTTGTTGCAGTGATGTTCCACAAACCATAGACTACATTACCAGGGTATTAGTGCTTCTATATGTTGTCTGTCATAAGAGCAACGACATCAAATTTCTTAGATTTTATTGGCCCTGCAGTAAAGCAGGTCGGTGTTGAGAGAGAGGGAGGGCATTTATGGAACCACATTAGTGGGCTACACGGCATTCAGTGACACACAGCGAGTCGGCGACAAGCTCTTGGAGGCCGTGTTTTCCTCCTGTTAATAGCGGAAAAACTTACGCTCTTCATGTATAAGGCATGTGTTCTTTGAAAGAATATAATTTCCACACTTATGAATTTGCAACATCTCCTCTCGTCGTCCTTCAAGACGCGATGATATGGGCTAGATGTAACAGCCAGACGTTTCACTCAGTTGTTGCAGGTAGTCTCTTACACTTCAGGTGCACGTAGCGAACCGTCTTTTACAATGCGTTCTTTACGCAGAAGATATTGCACAGTCGAAATTCCGTGGACAGCCCTCACCTTGATGCAATGTTCGCCCCGATAGCTGAGTGGTCTGCGTGACGGATTGCCGTCCTACGGGCCCGGGTTCGATTCCCGGCTGGGTCGGGGATTTTCTCCGCTCATGGACTCGGTGTTGTGCTGTCTTCATCATCATTCCATCCCCATCTGGCGCGCAGGTCGCCCAATGTGGCGTTGATTATAATAAGATCTTCACCAAGGCGGTCGGACCTGCCCCGCAAGGGGCCTGCCAGCCAATGACGCCAAACGCTCGTTTCCGTTTACCTTGAAGCAATGTTGTTTTTTTTTCTTTTTCTTTTTTTTTTTTTTTTGGGTGCAAATTGCTGAGGCTATAAGCGCTCAGACTGCAATGAGAATTGCTGCAAATGATTAACGGGCCACTAACTTGTTGACAATGAGTACATAAACATTTCCCAGGGATGTCAACTTTATAATTTTTTTTACCACGAGAACTATTCTTGGGAAATATGCATCACTCATACTCACAGTCACTTTGAAGATTAACCACACTTGATTGAAATAAAGCGTAATTAAAATGAAGTAAAATCTCTTAGGTTGATAGGAGGCGTCATATTTGTTCTATACGATCGACATTCGAGCATTCTGCTGTGATCTTGTTCAGGGTTTCGTGGAGTTTACGGATGACTGGACACTGCCAAAGACCAATGTCGCATTCCTTAAAAAATGGAGTTGACCCGTGCTTATGCTGAAGAAGAACTATAACCCGGTCTAGCAATATACGATATTTTACCTTCAATAACACTGGCCACGAAAGCCTGCGGACTTACATAATCAAAATCTTTACTACTTACAGCATGCGCTTGCACCTTGTCTTTCTCGACGTACTTCACCCTCAAACCGCTGAGCCACTCCTTTGTGTCTGGCCCCCTTAATAATTATTTGGAAACAATTATTTACCATCTCTTCCGCTGATTTCTCTCCAATGAGATTTAGTATAACACTAGTATCGTCTGCAAAAAGTACCAATTTTGGTTAGTGAATGTTAAGTGGAAGGTAATACATATACAAGGAATAGGAGCAGACCCAAAAATGAAACCTGTGGGATCAAATTTGTGATTTCTGAACTGAACACCCAAATAAATTGAGTGAAACTGCTGTATGGAGAAACTGAGAGTGTTATTCGAATAAATCGTCAGTAACTGCCACGCAACGCTTGCGTTCAGTTATTCCGATAGCTTGTTACGGTGGAATATTCCAAGAGAGTAGTGAGTGGCAGTACTGTTTTTCAGTACAGTAACCATGACTCCCACGTCTCCTGTGGCCAAGGAGCGAAGAGAGCGGCGACTGTGACCGGAAGCCGTTGTTACCTTCCGATTCTATGTCGTAAGAATGAAAGTTGCCAACACTGCCGGACGGGCAGCTTACTACACCAACGCGACGGCCACAGCTCGGTGGCAGTGGGTAGTGGTGAATGTTGCAAACGAGGCGGGCAAAAAACTGCGCTGGCGTCTTCCCAGGTGGCTGTCGCGCACACCAGCGCAGCCGCGTGCCCAGAACTTGGCCGGCACGCCTCTCCCTCCAGGAGGTCGACGCAACGCCACACGCATCTAAATTTAGAAGCTTCACAGCTTTTGCACCCGAATTACCGGCGTGAAGCGCAATCTCCGCCTCAGCGCACAGTGCAGGGAAATTGTCTCTTCCTAATCTCCTCGGCCAGTCGTATGTCACCTTGTCCCAGACTGTCAACAGTTTATTGCACATCTACATGTGCTGCGACCTGGAACGTAAACGAGCTTATCTGTGTAATTCCACAAGATACGAGGGTCACTCCAAAAGAAATACAGACAATTTTTTTTTTAAATCCATCTTTTGTTCTACATGTTTGAAAGTTTTACAGTGGGTAGATACATTCTTTAGGAACAATATTTTCATTTCTCCACATAATTTCCATCCCTCTCAACTGCCTTACGCCATCTTGGAATCAGCGCCTGTATACCTGCACAGTAAAATTGTGGACCAACCTGTTGGAGCCACTGTTTGGCAGCGTGCACAAGGGAGTCATCATCTTCAGACCTTGTTCCACGAAGAGAGTCTTTCAGTTTCCCAAAGAGATGATAGTCACATGGAGCCAGGTCAGGACTGTAAGGCGGGTGTTTCAGTGCTGTCCATCCGAGTTTTGTGATCGCTTCCATGGTTTTTTGACTGACTTGTGGTCGTGGATTGTGGTGCAACAGCAAAAGATCCTGCTTTTGGTCAACACGACTCGGTCGAGATTGAAGTTTCTTCAGTGTCGTCACATATGCATCAGAATTTATGGTGGTTCCACTTGGCATGATGTCCACAAGCAAGAGTCCTTCGGAATCGAAAAACACCGTAGCCATAACTTTTCCAGCAGAAGGTGTGGCTTTGAATTTTTTTTCTGGGTGAATTTGCATGATGCCACTCCACTGATTGCCTCTTTGTCTCTGATGAAAAATGATGGAGCCATGTTTCATCACCTGTCACAATTTTTCCAAGAAATTCATCTCCACCATTCTCGTACTGTTCCAAAAGTTCGCTGCATACCGTTTTTCTTGTTTCTTTGTGAGCCACTGTCAACATCCTGGGAACCCAGCTGGCACAAACCTTTTTTAACGTCAACACTTTCAGTATTCTGTAAACACTTCCTTCCCCTATCCCATCGTAACGTGGCAATTCGTTCTGTCAGCAGTTACCAATTCGTTAACGCTGCACATTGTCTGGAGTGTGTGCAGTACGGGGCCTGCCGCTGCGAGGACAATCCTCAATATTGCCGTGCCCGCTTTCATCACGTAACCTCCTTGCCCACCGACTAACTGTACTGCGATCGACAGCAGCAGCTCCAAACGCCTTTTTTAACCTCTTGTGGATGTTTCCCAATGTCTCGTTTTCACAGCACACTAATTCTATGACATCACGTTGCTTCTGACGAACTAAGTTTGAAAACAAGCAGGAAGGATGTATCTACACACATGCAGGATGAAAACTGTATTTTTACAAAAATAGTGTGCATTTCTTTTGGAGTGACCCTCGTAGATTAAGGGAAGCGCTTATCACCAAGAGACTTGATGCTGCAAAAGATGGTCATCACTAAAATTTTTTGATGCGTTCTGTTAAGGGCGAAAAAACTTTCGCATAATGTGTCACTGGTAGGTAACACATCTCGACTGAACTTGGATCATACGTGCAAAGAGCTGCTACATATAGTACAGAAGATAAAGTAATGCGGAAATGACACTTTTATTCAAAGACAATAATTAAACTGCGAATCATGATGGTCCTCTGGACATTGAAAGAGGTGGTACTTGGTTCTTAGCGGGGATTGTGATCACCACGGACGGCAGTGCATGATCTCCAATGTGCTCCCATGTTGCTCACAACATTGATAAAGAGTCCTTGAGTTAGGGCGCTACATTCCACACTAGAGCGCTTGAAAACTGCTGGATGGTTGTTGGTGCATGTGAAAGTGCTGCAGCGTGTCTCCCCAACGCATTCCACACGTTCTCGATGGGATTGAGTCTGGGGAATGAGCAGGCCAAGAGTATGACGAATATTCTCTGGTTCCAAGAGCTACTTCACCTACGCTGTTCAATGCGGTCGCTCATTTCCTCCATAAAAATGAAGTCAGGGTAAAATGCACAGCTGAGAAACCTCACGTAGCGAAGGAGAACAGTGTTACAATAATGTTGACTGATAAGTACATCATGTTCAAAAACCTGAAGGTCAGTACGTCCATGCAACATTATATCTCCCTGCACCGTAACACCTGGACCATCGAAACGGTCATGTTCGATATGTCCCTACGTGCATAACGTGTTTCCACCTCCCGCCATATATAGGTATGTCTAGCATAGTCAAATGTGATCGGTTGCTATGTTGTGAAGAGGCAAAATGTTGCAGGGCGAACTGTCGCACAGTTGTTTGAACACAGTGCACTCAGCAGTCACTATTCTTGTGACATTGTAATCGTGTGAGGTTTTTGAGGGGTGCACTCGGTCCTGACTTCATTTTTAATGACTAAAATGCGCAACCGCTTCAAACGGCGCAGGTGGAGGGTCTCGTGGAAGGAGGAAGTTATTCGACGAATAGACTGGCGTGCCCCTTCCCCCTATTAAGTCCCATCGAGAACTTGTGACATGCGTTTGAAGACTGCGCTGGTGGAGAAATGGAATGCCCTACAGCAATAACTCCTTAGTAACCTTGCGGCGAGCGTGGTAGCACGTTGCAGGGCGTGGATTTCCCCCTGTGGTCATCACACACCCTATTAAGGAAGACGTACAACCGTTTATAACATACATGGGACCAACATTAATCGCGGTGACTTCAGCGTAATTACTGTCGATCAATAAAAGTGTCATTTCTGTTCGTCTGTGTTTTCCTTCACTTACTTGCTTATTATAGTGTAGCAATTCTTTCAAAAAATGTTCAAATGTGTGTGAAATCTTATGGGACTTAACTGCTAAGGTCATCAGTCCCTAAGCTTACACACTACTTAAATTATCCTAAGGACAAACACACACACCCATGCCCGAGGGCGGACTCGAACCTCCGCCGCCACCAGCCGCACAGTCCATGACTGCAGCGCCCTAGACCGCTCGGCTAATCCCGCGCGGCAGCAATTCTTTCTATGTATGGTCCAAGTTTCATCAAGGTATGTTACTTGGCAGCGACACATCACGCGAAAGTTACTTTCGTTTATAAGTCTTGGACACCAAACTGTGTGTGTGTGTGTGTGTGTGTGTGTGTGAACGTAATTTAACGTGGGTTTCTTAAAAATGTCCTGTGCTTGTACGAGAACATTTTTAAGTAATTATCCAGTAATAAACAATTTGGATTGGGGGTAAGAAATGAAAGAGGAAGCCATCTTGTAGAATTTTGCACAGAGCATAACTTAATCATAGCTAACACTTGGTTCAAGAATCATAAAAGAAGGTTGTATACATGGAAGAATCCTGGAGATACTAAAAGGTATCAGATAGATTATATAATAGTAAGACAGAGATTTAGGAACAGGTTTTAAATTGTAAGACATTTCCAGGGGCAGATGTGGACTCTGACCACAATCTATTGGTTATGAACTGTAGATTAAAACTGAAGAAACTGCAAAAAGGTGGGAATTTAAGGAGATGGGACCTTGATAAACTGACTAAACCAGAGGTTGTACAGAGTTTCAGGGAGAGCGTAAGGGAACAATTGACAGGAATGGGGCAAAGAAATACAGTAGAAGAAGAATGGGTAGCTCTGAGGGATGAAGTAGTGAAGGCAGCAGAGGAACAAGTAGGTAAAAAGACGATGGCTAGTAGAAATCCTTGGGTAACAGAAGAAATATTGAATTTAATTGATGAAAGGAGAAAATATAAAAATGCAGTAAGTGAAACAGGCAAAAAGGAATACAAACGTCTCAAAAATGAGATCGACAGGAAGTGCAAAATGGCTAAGCAGGCATGGCTAGAGGACAAATGTAAGGATGTAGAGGCTTATCTCACGAGGGGTAAGATAGATACTGCCTACAGGAAAATTAAAGAGACCTTTGGAGAAAAGAGAGCCACTTGTATGAATATCAAGAGCTCAGATGGAAACCCAGTTCTAAGCAAAGAAGGGAAAGCAGAAAGGTGGAAGGAGTATATAGAGGGTCTATACAAGGGCGATGTACTTGAGGACAATGTTATGGAAATGGAAGAGGATGTAGATGAGGATGAAATGGGAGATACGATACTGCATGAAGAGTTTGACAGAGCACTGAAAGACCTGAGTCGAAACAAGGCCCCGGGAGTAGATAACATTCCATTAGAACTACTGACGGCCTTGGGAGAGCCAGTCATGACAAAACTCTACCATCTGGTGAACAAGGTGTATGAGACAGGCGAAATACCCTCAGACTTCAAGAAGAATATAATAATTCCAATCCCAAAGAAACCAGGTGTTGACAGATGTGAAAATTACCGAACTATCAGTTTAGTAAGTCACAGCTGCAAAATACTAACGCGAATTCTTTACAGACGAACACGTGAGGCAATACTGACCTTACGCCTTATCTTAGAAGAAAGATTAAGGAAAGGCAAACCTACGTTTCTAGCATTTGTAGACTTAGAGAGAGCTTTTGACAATGTTGACTGGAATACTCTCTTTCAAATTCTGAAGGTGGCAGGGGTAAAATACGGGGAGCGAAAGGCTATTTACAATTTGTACAGAAACCAGATGGCAGTTATAATAGTTGAGGGGCATGAAAGGGAAGCAATGGTTGGGAAGGGAGTGAGACAGGGTTGTAGCCTGTCCCCGATGTTATTCAATCTGTATATTGAGCAAGCAGTAATGGAAACAAAAGAAAAATTTGGAGTAGGTATTAAAATCCAGTGAGAAGAAATAAAAACTTTGAGGTTCGCCGATGACATTGTAATTCTGTCAGAGACAGCAAAGGATTTGTAAGAGCAGTTGAACGGAGTGGACAGTGTCCTGAAAGGAGGATATAAGATGAACATCAACAAAAGCAAAACGAGGATAATGAAATGTAGTCTAATTAAGTCGGGTGATGCTGAGGGAATTAGATTAGGAAATGAGACACTTTAAGTAGTAAAGGAGTTTTGCTATTTGGGGAGTAAAATAACTGATGATGGTCGAAGTAGAGAGGATATTAAATGTAGACTGGCAATGGCAAGGAAAGCGTTTCTGAAGAAGAGAAATTTGTTAACATCGAGTGTAGATTTAAGTGGCAGGAAGTCGTTTCTGAAAGTATTTGTATGGGGTGTAGCCATGTATGGAAGTGAAACATGGACGATAAATAGTTTGGACGAGAAGAGAATAGAAGCTTTTGAAATGTGGTGCTACAGAAGAATGTTGAAGATTAGGTGGGTAGATCGCGTAACTAATGAGGAGGTATTGAATGGGAATGGGGAGAAGAGAAGTTTGTGGCACAACTTGACTAGAAGAAGGGATCGGTTGGTAGGACATGTTCTGAGGCACCAAGGGATCACAAATTTAGCATTGGAGGGCAACGTGGAGGGTAAAAATCGTAGAGGGAGACCAAGAGATGGATACACTAATCAGATTCAGAAGGATGTAGGCTGCAGTAGGTACTGAGAGATGAAGGAGCTTGCACAGGATAGAGTAACATGGAGAGCTGCATCAAACCAGTCTCAGGACTGAAGACCACAACAACAACAACAACAATAAACAATTTAGCGTATCCCAGAGAATTCCTATCAGTTCTGTTTTATGTACCTGTCCAACAGGCTACCTACTTTTGAGGCGCCAAGATGCTCGTCTTTATCCGTTTCTACACAACGTGCGACAGTGGTCACTTAAGATAGGGCCGACAAGCAAGAGCGCATTGGATATGTTCAAAAGTTCGAAAGAACCGCTGTAAGAATCACGTTTACTGAAGGTTATATCCTTTAGTAAAAATTCACGTTATCCCATGAACATTTGCCAAACTTATCCAGTATCCTTCTTTGTTAGATGGTGGCTAGCTCGTCTTCTGCGTGAGGTACTCGCAATCTGCCCGACAGTCTTCTTTTGGTACAGTCCTAGACAAAGTGATTGGTGCTCATTATAGTGCCAGAATCACAAATATTGTTAAATCGGAGGCCGTGTTCGTGCCTGACCTAGTTGCATAATGTCCAATGAGGTAGCGATTAAACTTGGGCCACAATTCACTCGTTAGTTGCTCGACCGTGAACAAATTGATTCACGAGTATGGCCCGAGGATGTGTCGAGCTGAGGAACATTTCTGTTGTTCGTACTTAGAACACTTTTTCCCTCATCAGTAAACAGAATTTATCTGTGGAATGGTGGCGGGTAAAGTTTTGGGAACATTGAAACGAATTGATCAGATGGTTAAATTCTCTAAAGTGCATTTGCCTGCTCGTCAGTTTGATCAGTTGTGAGCACTTCAAAGTGGAGAACCCAAGAACAAGCGAAATACATCTTAAGAGGTGTATACCCTCCCAAACAGGTTCACTCAAGTTTCTGGAAGAGGCTAACACGCGAATGGAATTTACGTGGTGCATCTGAAAGGTGTAGGGGCTGCGAAAAGACTAGAGTACAGTTACGTATTCACTTACGATACGGAATAGTAAAGGTTCAGGAAAGCCTCCGTTTCAATACCTTCGCAATGACCCGAAGTGGGCTGGGTAGTAGCTTGGTTCAAAGCTCCATCCAGTCATCGTGATTTAAGCTTTCCGACTTTTCCTGTAATCGCTTCATGTGAATACCGCGATGCTTCCTTCAAAAGGCCATTGCCGATATCGAACCTCAAGATTGTTTTCAGTGGCCTCGTTGGCTACGCGACGTTTTCCTGTAATCTGAGGGAATTTAGGGAACCCACTGGAAGCTGAAGCGCTCAGTATCTGAATACGAGTATCTGAATACGAGTTCGGCCACTCTACAGTGTACGACTTGCGTTAAGGCGATCGCCTGTTTGCCGTCCATTACAGTTTTTCATCTGTGAAACATTTCTACAGCGAAAACTCTCAAATGGCAGATGGTGGGATATCGCTTCGTGGAAAGCTTGAGATAGTGATGTTTACTTATGAGTAATGCGAAAGCTGTACGCAGTTTGAAACGTGACGTTTAGTCGCGTGACAGAGGTGTTAAAGCTGCACGCAAGCGCAGAATGAGATTAACAGATGCCTCTTCTTCCACCAGTTTCAACGCACTACACACGGCGCGCTCTGCAAAGGCAGACAATACGCGAAAAGTCGAGAATACACTACGTAACGGAATTAAAAAATCACTTCTCCGTAATTGTCTCCCATTGCGACGCAGAAGTTTGAATGTTGGCTGAAAGGTGCTGCAACCTTCCTCTGTCATGGTGCAGAAGCGTGGCGCCCTGCTACGTCACACTCGTGGTCTGCGACGCTTCAATCGGCAAGCTGTCGACACAAACGAAAGAAAGGCCAGACCTCACAAGTTCATACGAGCTGTAAGGCGGGTTAATGATGTCACAGTGGCACTAAATTTCACCACAGTTCTGCCCAACGTCACCGTGGACGTGTCGCACGATGAGATGGTCGTCACACCCTCTTACCCACATTTCACCCCTTGTTTTGATGTCTCTGCGATGGAGGTCAGATCCGCGACGCCCAGCTTTGGACTCACACGGTTTTCTTATGGGCGACAGAGGAACACATTTTAGACTTAAAGGACTCTCAGAATCGACACAAAAAGGCCTCAGAGGGTGGCATGATGGGCGTCAATGAAACCATCCATTCCTTTCCTTGCGGAAAATAACAAGAAATGGTATCTGGCAAAAGCAGATATTATTTTATAAAAAACAAAACCATCCTGATGAATGTATGACGATTTAAAAGCTGAGCTCGAAAATTATCCAGGAGAGAAGTTTTCATCCAGAAACTGTGAGAGCTGAATGTATTCGGGTAACAATAGTAACACCACATTTGATATAGTACGTGTACGCTTCTCCTGTGCCAACGTGTTTGTAACGGAGTCTTGTTTGCACGTCCTCGCCTTTCGTGCTGATACTAAGTACTGATGCGTCGCTGCCTCCATATTTATAAAGGCTTATTAAAAATGATCTAGACACACTTAAGTAATTGCAAAACGCGTTTGTGTTAAGGTAAAACTGTTATATGTGGAAACAGCAACTCATAAAAAAAAAGTTAGAGTTACCTCTAGCAACGTGGCTGCCAGGGCGACAGACGTGCATTTTGGGTAGTTAATGGCGCAATTGCAAGAGGACAGTGATAATTTCGTTTGTCAACTGGACGGTGCACCACTGCACTCCCACAGTGACGTTCGTGAGTTCCTGGACACTGAGCTTCTGCGATCTCCTGTTGCTGGCATGTTCCCCACCTTCCCATGGACCAGACGCCATGCGGCTTTTGCCTTGGGGATACACTGTTTTCAAACGTCCACTTCCCCACAACTGCACTAAAAATGAAATGGAATTCCTGGCCGGGAGGCCCCATCTGGGGAAGTTCGGCCGCCAAGTGAAAGTCTAATTTCAGTCAACGGCGCATTGGGCAACTCGCGTGCCGCTGATGAGGATGAAATGATGATGAGGACAACACAATACCCAGTCCACGAACGGAATCGAAATCGGGCCCGCTGTGTGGGAGGCAAGCACGTTACCATTTCTTTTATCTCATTTTGTTCGGTATTGTTCATTCTATTTGTTCGGGGCGGACATCCCATGACTCTTGTTCAAGTTCATTGTTGATCCATAATTCAGTTTTTTTATTACAGTGGGCAGCTAACCCTCTGACCGAACACGCTGAGCTACCGTGCCGGCAGCTAAGTGAGGACACAATTTCACTGACTTACGAGGCCATAACAGAGCAGCTGTGACTTACGTCGATGTGGACACTTTACGACGAGTGTGGACTAAACTGGACAATGGACGTGTGTAGTGTGACTAATGGATCACACTTTGGACGTTTGTCAACATGGCAAAACGACAGGGTGTTTCAAGTATATGACAGGAATGATCATTCGAAACAAAAAGGTCGAATAAACATGGGTTCTAAAAGGAATACCTTAAGAGCTATGAGCAATTCTTGATTTTGATACTGTGAAACAAATCTCTTCTACTGCAAGCTCTTTGCTTTCTTTGGTTTGGAAAGGTAGTGTGGACCAAAACAAGAAAAAATGTCCAGTAAACATTTGCTCTGAAATGCATACCTTAAAAGTTATGAGCATTCGTTCATTAGAAGAGTTGTGTTTCAACGTAGCGAAGATGAACTAGTGCTCATAGCTCTTAAGTCATGCATTTCAGAGTACATGTCTACTGGACATTTTTTTCTTGTTTTGGTACATACTGCCGTTTCCCAAAATATGGAAAGCAAAGAGCTTGCAATAGAAGAGCTTTGTTTCACAGTATCGAAGATGAAAAATTGCTCATAACTCTTAAGGTATGCGTTTCAGAGCCCATGTTTACTTAACTTTTTCGTTTCGAATGATTATTCCCGTCGTATCCTTGAATATTGACTGTTTTCTGTACCATAAATTTACGTGGTTTGTGGCGGTGACAGTGACATCAGTGGCACACAGATCCGCCTTCGGAAACCTTCAAGGAAACATAAGTACGACCCGCCACGCCTCTGCACTCCGAAAGACGGTTCGTCTTGCTTCAGCAGTTGATTCCAGAAAACACCCTGCACTGGCTCCTCGCATGTTGCCAACCCAGTTCGTGCCGTAAGCAAGCTCCTTCCACAGGAACGACACAGCAGTTTGTCCCTATTTAGCTTCCTAGCAAGGTCAATTTTTGGGATAATAACTGTCTTCTCTAACGAGAATTTAACAGCTTCGCTCTCGTTTCCTGTTCCAAGAAGGCGTCATTGTGGAAAATTACCACCATCACGTGACCATGTGCCGTGAGTCACAGTGTTATTCGTCTGCCATCTCCCTCGTTCACGTCAGCGACAGTAATTTTTTAAAAAAGTCTGTAAACACACAATACCGGGATTTGTCTAACGTTTTTACCAAAAATCTCTAAAAGTTGTTGACCAATTTACTTAAAATTTTTTACACGATACTCCAGTAAATGTTCAAATGGACGCAGGGTAATGTCTATCAATTTGAGGTAGTTTCCCTACTTGACAGACCACAAGTGTCCCATATCAAACTGTTCGTCTCAACTTGCTACCTGAAGAATATGCTACCTCAAATTGGCCTACAGAAGCTACGTAAGCTACAGCGCATGCGCGCCGGCCGGGGTGGCCGAGCGGTTCTAGGCGCTACAGTCTGGAACCGCGCGACCGCTACGGTCGCAGGTTCGAATCCCGCCCCGGGCATGGATGTTTGTGATGTCCTTGGGATAGTTAGGTTTAAGTAGTTCTAAGTTCTAGGGGACTGATGACCTCAGAAGTTAAGTGCCATATTGCTCAGAGCAATTTGAACCATTTTTTTACAGCGCATGTGCGTCGAGCGACTTTTTCAACATACTCGCGCTCTCTTCACACAAACCATTAGTTCTAGAGAAAAAGATGAATGAGACCTTTTTTGTAAGAAATTCAATACAGTTTAATTTTGTACTGCGACATGTTTTCACTGGAGGGGGTGGTTTCGAGTTATTCAAGAAAAACGTACAAAAGTGATATTAAATGTGTTCTATCTCGGAAACCATTGGAAATACGGCATACTTCCATAAGAAGGTTTTTTTTTTCAGAATCACTAATACTATCACCCCTCAAAGCATGTACCTTTCCTCCTGACTCACCCTACCCTATTTTTACACAATACTCTAATAAATATTCGGACAGACGCAGGCTATATATATTTTTTTATTTGTATGGTGTACACACACACACAATATATATATATATATATATATATATATATATATATATATATATATATATATATATATATAATTTTATAAGGACAAGTCCATGTTTAACGTCGTTACCAAAAATCTCGAAAAGTTCTTGACCAATTTCCTGCAAATTTTGACACGATACACCAATAAATATTGAGATGGATACGGGCTATATATTTTTTCAAACGGGAATGTACAGCTTTTCTCTTAAAACTGACTGTCAGAAAGGAAATTCTGTGCTGTGATGTGCTGTGCTGTGGAAATGTTAAGTTTATTTTCTTTCCTGCAGTCAGTTTCAAGTAAAATAGGAAGGCACCTAAACCATTAGACAAATTGTTTCTCACACGTGTATTCTTTCGAATTACACATAATTTCAAACAATAATCGTATACAGAACGATGTACTGTTTTGTTATCTTCCTTGGTTTTACAGAAAACAGAAAATGTGTTTTTATGGCTTACCGGCTTACGATTAGAATACTACAACGGACTCTGAGTCATTCAAAGTTTTGGAATCCTAGCGATTCACAGATTAAAACTATGCGATATATTGTCATTGGAGGTACTGTCCTCACAGATCGAGCAGTTCAGTTTATCTCTTGCACCCGTACACTAATGATTGCAATTGATTTACCTATATATTTTAAGTGACTCACATTCCCAATGAAGTTTCGTTCACAATAAAAGTAAAGAAAATTCAGTGCGAATGAGGGTGCAAGGAGAGATGGGGAGACAGGGGAACTGAGTGATTGATTGATTTTTACTGCCCAAAAACAAAACATTTACAGGGATGTAAGGTTTGTATAAGCAACGTCAATAAATGTACAAACAACAATGACAATATATACACAAATAATTAATCTGTTAGAAATTGTGCTCAAAGAAATCTTCCATTTTATAATAACAATTTTGAATTAATAAAGTTCTTACAAATATCTTAAAGTGTTTCAGCTCCAGATTCTTAACTGATAGTTTATTAAATAGCTTTACAGATGTGTGTTTGAAGCTGTTTAGAGATTTGGTATATGAGCAGTAGTCTTTTCTTACATCATTACAGTGTCGTGTGTTATAACTATGTACATCAGAATTCGGATCAAAACTAGCAAGTTCTTTTTAATGTACAAGAGACATTGAAATATGTATATACATGGCAAGGTCATATTACTAAATTTAATAAATAATTATCTAAAGTGAGTTCTAGGTGGTACTTAACATACCAGTCTAACAGCTTTTTTCTGGGCTGTAAATAAGCATCTTGAGTAGCAATTATTTCCCCACAAGATTGTCCCATACATCAAATGAGAGTGAATACGACTATAATAGACAGAAAGCAAAATTTTCTCATCTACTGTTGCTTGTAATTTTCTGAGCATAAATATTCCTTTAGAAATTTTTGGTGTTAAATAATTCACATGTGCCTGGCAGCCTAAATTATTTTGCAAAACAATGCCAAGAAATTTTACAGGAACTGTCTCTAAGGTGATTCTATTGTTATAAGAAATGTTTAATTCCTGTGTTTTATTTATTTTCATAGACAGGCTATTGGCATTGCACCAGTCAGAAAGTATATCTACCTTGAGTGAGGCAGAGTTACTTATGTTATTGTTCGTAGGCACTGTAACACTTAAACTGATATCATCTGCATACAAGTAACAGAGTGTAGTGTCATCTATTAGATTGCTAGGTAGGTCATTCATATATAATATGAACAAGAGAGGGCCCAAGATTGACCCTTGAGGAACACCATGGTTAACGGGTAAGAAACTAGAATATTGGTTACTGAAGTAAACAGTTTGAGATCTATTAGATAAGTATGACTGAATAATTTTAACAGCAGAGACTGAGAAACCTACAGTTTTTAATTTCAGCAGCAGAGTGTTGTAGCACACAGTGTCAAACGCATAGAGAAAGGAAGGGGAGGAGGAGGGGATGGACGAAGAGAAGAGGGTGGAGGACGTGGGAAGAGAGGGGGAGGGTGGGGGGGGGGAAAGAGATTAGAATGTAAATCCAGCTCCTTTTCAAATTTAGCAATTGCGAGGCTTTGCTGGTTTCGCTAGTGTTCGTTTCACTACAGGCTGGTAGCCCGAAATAGAAAGAGGATTTCGTTCCACAGTGACCGAAATGTTCCGAAATAAACTCGTAGTTTTGTGCGGCACAACGGTTGGAGAACTTTACGGCGAAGGGCGAGTCGGCGTTAATATTTGAAGCGCGGCCCGGAGTGCCGCTGGGCGCGGGCAGAGGTTGGCCGCGGCGGCGAGTGGCGGCGGGCAGACGTCGGAACGGCGGCGGCGGCGGGACAGGGTACGGAGACGCCGTGTTTGATTGACCTTTGGCTTTTAGAGCCGCGGCCCGCCGCGCGGATCAATGGCGGCTCAGTCGGCCTGCATCCCAATCCCCAATTCTGCCGACACGTCTGTGCCGGGACCGACGGCTTTCTGTGGGCCTCGCAGCCTTCTCGCCTTATCAGCTGCACCTCGCCTCACCGCTGCGTCCACAAATGTCCCATTAGTAATATGGCCCTGCTCCCGCTGCTTCGCTCACGTAGACTGTACGGTCTGCACAGATTTTTATGTTATTCGCAAATTAAATTGTAACACCTTCTAAGCTATTCGCGCTAGTTAAGGCCATTGAGACATTATCGTTTCTGAATGTAGTTCTGAGAAAAATGCGATTCTGGTAGCTGAAGTCGGAGATTTTTATTAATCCTGCCTTTTGAGTTCTTATGCTGATATTCCCACAGAAAGTTTCATCCCGAACTTTTTTTTATTTCTAATAAAGAAGTGTGATACAAGTTTTCGTACATTTAGCTTTAAAAACGTTTTAATGTAACGAAATATATTTTTAAAAATTTTCTTCCCCTGTTTCACATTCTTAGGAAGTGAATTTTCAAAACAACGAAACACGTATTTTCGTTATTTCTAACCGGGAAGTCAAGCAGCAATTTTCGTAAAAATGCTTTAGTATTTCTTTCACAACGTTTTATTTAAAAAAAGCTCCCAGGCTCTACTGCGTCCTCTGTTACACCCATTTCCAAAAATTCACAAACTCTTATTTTTTTAAATTTCTGACTGAGAAACCAAATCCCAATTTTTGTAGTTTAACTTTGCCTTAGCAGCGACATATTTTCAAAAAAATTTCAATCTCCTGTTTCATCCCCTTGGTGGTGGAATTCGAAAAATCCCTTCTTAAACGACGACTACAGTATGAGATCAACACCCTCTCCAAATTTCAAATTTCTTAGGGCTTTGAGCTAGGCGATGATGAGTCAGTCAGTCAGAACATTGCCTTTTATACAGGATGTTAAAAAACCATCCACTATTTCAGGGGATGATGGATCGCATCGAAATAAGACAAAAATGTCGTATGACTGTGGGTCCTACAAAGCATACGTTCTGACATATGGTATATGAACACGTGTTTATAGGAGATGCTCTTGTGGTGTCATCTATGGAAATGCATTACGTCTACTACAGACGCCTATCCGATAATTAAAGTTAAATACAACCCCTGGCCTGGAATACGGCCTGGTAGGAAGGCACCACGAACATGTGATTGTCGATTGAGTCCCGTTGTTGCATTGGTGCACCGTGTCATACTAGGGTTTACAGCGTGCTGGAATACCGCCGTGGCCGCGCAGGGCAGCCGCGCGGTCCAGGCATCTTGTCGCGGTCCGTGGGGCTCCCCTCGTCGGAGGTTCGAGTCCTCTCTCGGGCATGGGTGTGTGTGTCGTCCTTATGGTAAGTTAGTTTAAGTTAGATTAAGTAGTGTGTAAGCTTAGGGACCAATGACCTCAGCATCTTGGTCCCGTAAGACCTTACCACAAATTTCCAAAATACTTCCGTGTAACATCGATGTAAACATTAGTTTGGTCAGTGATATGCAGTGAGTTGTTCCCTTTACGTTGTGAGATTGCACTGTAGTCTTGTTACATCTGTTTACGTTCGCATACATTTCCGAGTGCGTACCGTGATGTTTGGCCTACTTGCAGGTCACTTTTGAAGTTCATGGTATTTTGATGCCTGTGGTACGATCGACATGTTTTTTCTCTTGCACATACTCCGACACAACCTAGCAACGGAGAGAGAGAGAGAGAGAGAGAGGGAGAGAGAGAGAGAATTGTTAACCAATATTATTCTATATATGTTGTCCAACAATATGGAAACACCACGAGAAACGGGAACAAATTCAGTGACAGATAAGCCTGCATGCCGCGCTGTTCTATTTGACCATGAACGGCACCCGTGCAATCTCCTCAATACGTTGCAAGTGTCAGTCATGTTCAGGACAGTGTTCCGTGCAGTTTTCAAGCCATGTCTCACAGCTAAGTGAATTCGAACGTGGGCAAATTCTTGGTGCTCGTATGATCGGGCACTTCCGTAACCAAGGTACCCAAATTCTTCTGCTGTTTCAAGAGGCATCATATTGAAGACCTATGCTGCATATAAGGGAAAGCGGGAAAATATCATCCACTAAGTCACGACGCGGACAAAAGTGTGTGTTGAGTTATCGTGACGAACAATCATTGAAGGCGATTGTGACGAAAAATAAAGGGTCGGCAGCTGCAGAAGTCACTGAAGAACTTAATGCTGCACTCGCGAACCCTGTCAGCACCAAAACGGGACGAGGCGAGCTCCATAATCTGGGAACTGCAGGATATGCTGAAATTCGAAAACCATACATCAGTGATGCAAGTCCCCGAAACAGCGAAATCTGGACTATCGAGCAAATGGAAGAAAATCATTTGCCCAGATGAGTGTTTTTTCACACTGTTCCCAACTTCTGGCCGAGTTTCCGTCTCAGGAGTGAAACACGGCGCAGTCTCTGTGATGATTTCGGCGGCCATATCGTGCTATTCCATGGGCCCCATGTTTACTCTGCAAGGTCTCATTACTGCCAAGGAATATCTAACCATTTTGGTTGATCGGGTACATTCCACGGTAGAAAGTCTGGTCCCCAATGGTGATGCTGTGATCCAAGAGGACAGCGGTCCTGTTCACAAAGCTCGCATCGCCCAGGACTGGTTTTGTGATCGCGAGTATGAACTGTCGCATCTCCCCTGGGCATCACGGTCACCACATCTCATTGTTATTAAGCTTTTATGGTCCACATTGGAGAGAAGGGTGCCTAATAGCTTTCCACCTCCATCGTCATTACCTGAACTTGCCACTCTTTTGCAGGAAGAATGATACAAGATTGCCCTGAAAACCACACGGGATCCGTATTCATCCATTCCGAGACAACTGGAATGCCAACGGTTTTCCTACCCCGTATTAGACACGGTAATGTGTTAAGGCTTTTGGTACTGCCGTACTTTCGTTCAACACCTGTATCTACATTAAGACTGAGAATCACTTTGGTCTCATCGTAAAAGTTGAGCTCCTAATTAAATACAATTTAAGAGCATAAAGGATCTACGTATTTGTCGCCAACTCTTACTCCTTTGGTGAATCTCTTTCATCAGTAGAGTCAACTAATATATACAGGGCGTAGCAATCATGCTATTAAAGGCTGATAGGGATTGTACGTTGTTCTCTGTAGAAAAAGATTTGGATGTAAAATAAGTTTGTAGATCGGATCACTTTCAAGTCTCCCGCTTCACGGTACGTGCAAGGGTGGAGACGGTGAGCTATGACCTGCATGCTCTACAGGAGAACGTGGCATGGACAATGTTGCCAGTACTCGTAGTCAGGTTCTCATCTGCGTCGAAGGACGCTATCGTCAAAGCAGGGGAACCCCCGTGTCCGTGGAGCTGCACAGTCATCCGTCCTATATGCACCTGACTACATACATTTACATCTGTGTAACAAGTTTGGTAACAAATTTTAAATGAAAATTTGCTTCAGCTTTTTCCTTATCGGACAACTTTTACAAGCATTCCACTCACTAAGTACGAATGAATATTAACTTGTCTCTTTTTTGTTAACATTCACTATAATTCTTTGTGTTTATATGATCCAAATCTTCGAGGATATCCGCACTTTGGATCTATCGTACGAAATGTGTATTATATACCTGTCTACAGGACTAAGAGATAAATTAACTGTACAAAAATAAGGTGCAAAGGACAAAAAGAAGCGTTCTGTTGTAGACAAAGTATCAGAGCCATCCAGTATGTTTGCTCTTTCTGAAAAAATATCAGTTGACACTCAGCAAGATTACATGTGGGTGAAGGCTTATCCATAGGTATCACGTATGCGGCAAGTGCATCTATATTTGAACTTTGCAAACCGCTGTACAGTACGTAGTGGAGGGTCCTTGCTAAACCATGTTCTACGCCGTTCGCCTGTGGAGCGCAGGAAAAATATCGGAATACCCCCGTACACATCCTAATGCTTTTCCTATTTTTCTGAACAAAGAACAGTTTAGATCACACATGTATTTATTGCAATAACCGGTTGCGATCGAATTAAGTCTTCTTCAGATTTAAAATACAGGAGAGCATGATAGTTACGCGACATGACAGCTACAGTTCTCTCCCCTATGTTACTTCAGAAAGTTGGTCTAATTACACCGAAACAGGTAATTACTATAAATAAAAAACGTCGTATAGATTGTGCTTTGTTCATAAAATTATAAAACAGGATCACCTTTATCTCATAGCGACACAGTTTTTTTATTACTTTCTCTATCTCTCTCCAAGATATAAGACAGAAATAGAAGAAACGTCGCACAGTCTACCTCACACAGACGTTTGCTGGATTTAGATTCTTTATATACAAAATTTAAAGGGGGATTAAAGTTCAGGGGGTATAAATATAAACATTTAAATTTATCAATGACATTGTATTTATGTCATAGATTGCAAAGGACCTGGAAGATCAGTTGAACGGATTTTTTTAAAATTTATTTTAATTTATTTGCTGCCATTTACAAATGACTTTCCACCTATTAAATTAAAATTAAAGTTAAAGTTTAACAATCCTGCATCTTTACACACTTGTAACGCTAAAGGTGAACGAAATAAGTAGTGTCTTGAAAAGAGGTTATAAGATGAACATCAACAAAGGTAAAACTACGATTTTTGGTATGGGAATAGCAAAATGCCTGGTGATGCCACAATTAGGGACATATAAACTGCAGACTTGAAATAACAAATATACTTTTCTGAAAAACAGAGATGTTTTAAAACCGAATAAAAATTTAAAAGTTAGGAAGTCTTTTCTGGAAATATTTGTCTGGAGTGTAGCTTGGAACGGAAGCGAAATTTGGTCGATAAACAGCATAGACAAGAAAATAGAAGCTTGGAATGTGTTACTAAAGAAGAATGCAGAAGATCAGTGAGTTACATCGGATAGTGAAGAGACTCTGAATTCAACCGGGGAGAAAATAAATTTATGGCACCACTTGACTAAAACAAGGGATTGATTGATAGGAGGCATCCTGAAGCATCAAGGAGTAGTTAATTTGATAATGGAGGGAAGTATATGGTTAAAATAGGAGGGCAGACCAACACTGCGACCCCTTGCAATGCTTCAGTCCGGAACTGCGGTGCTGCTACGGTCGCAGGTTCGAATCCTGCCTCTGGCATGGTTGTGTGTGATGTACTTAGGTTAGTTAGGTTTAATTAGTTCTAGTCTAGGGGACTGATGACCTCAGATGTTAAGTCCCATAGTGTTTAGAGCCATTTGAACCATTTTTTTGAACCTTTGCAATGTCAAGTTTCCAACTGAAAAATCGAAGAAAATGAGTTGCTTGTGTGACAAGGTTCTATCTGACTTTTACTACAAGTGGAACGCATTCTTAGTACAGTCTGCGGAGAAATATTCGAGTAAGAAAACGCCCAAGCCCCAACTTACATCGCTTTATTTGATTAGTTGGGATGACAAGGTTCCATTTGAGAGATGGAACTTAATTTTTTTATTATTGAATTACTTTTCTAGTAGTACTTTTTATTTATCAACTCTTATCGTCCTAACAAACATTAGGTTTCAAATTGGGAAATATCTACCGTGTGACTTGCTCATTTTTGGCCAAAAAAAAAAAGGAAAAATGAATTTTGCTCTTAGAAGTTGACTAAAGCAACAAACGTAGAGTTAGATCGTTTGCAGCAGCAGTTTTACAGAGAAAGAGGTAGGAGAAAGGTTAATAACATAGTTATGTTGCACTTTTATTACAATGCTTTTGTAAATGTGCTTTACAGTTCATTGTGACAATGTGGAGAGACAACTGAAGGTGGAGGGACAACTGAATAATGAGTTAAAGAGACTTTCACATCAGTTTACACGAAACGAGTCAAGTATTAATAGACACCTTGCTATTCCAAACAGTTGACTACAGTAAACAAATTCAAATAGATGTAGGGTGTAGTAGTCATGCATCCACGTAGAGATTTCCACAGGACAGATGGGTGGAGAGCTGCATCAAACCATTCTTCAGCCTTAAGGCCACAACAACAAATTTAGTCACTAGGACATCGCAAAAATTTGTCGTCGTCCTCGAACTATGTAAGTCATCTGTTAAATTCTAGCAGAGGACTTTCGGATGCTACAATTATGGCAGTCCGACGGCCGTTCTTACGGAGTCTTTCATCAGAGCCACTTGACTAACATCGCAAGTACTAGAGCAATATTAGAATCTCTTGTTCGGTTTCCCAGCCAGGAGAATTTCAGTTCCTTACAGAGCTTCAACAATGTTTCAAATGGCTCTGAGCACAATGGGACTTAATTTCTGAGGTCATCAGTCCCCTAGAACTTAGAACTATTTAAACCTAACTAACCTAAGGACATCACATACATCCATGTCCGAGGCAGGATTCGAACCTGCGATACAGAGCTTCCTTTCGTCTTACCTCTTGAAGTTAAACACTGGTGCTGGCGCGTTCTTCCTCTTCTTTAACCATTTGGTGTCTTTCAAGACCTGCCCCTTTTCCTATCTGAACATTGTGTGTGTCTACTACACCCAAAATGCTCGCTAATTCGTTATACCACTACTAATTTTTACCTTTCATGTACTTCTATAACATTCCCTCCTGTTAATTCTTCTTACGACAGTTTCCTGTTTTTCGATGTTTTAGTAACTGAAATGAAAATTACACCTGCAGACGTCGCTTTTGCGATTAATTTATTACAAAATCTTCAGGCGCCTGTAATAACAGCAATGACAACGTAGACAAGCTAACAACCGCACTAGTGGACGATGGAAATATTGAGAGATCAGTAATATATAAAAGTCATACAACAATAAAGACTAACCTATGCGTCGAAGGTCAGAAACATACGTCAACCTCAGATACCTGTGTCTCATAACTAATAGTTGATAGTCGACACTTTTTCTGACTCGTCCCTGGCAGGGAATACTTGTCATATACTGTAGATGCACATTTCTTTGGATTTCTTGCTTTCTGATTTTGTTGAATACTCCTATCCTTTCATATATCTGTCATACTCTACAGAAATTCCCGTGCATTTTTGTACGCCTACTTCAGCAATCTGCCGTCTATTGTGTTACATAGCTACCCTATCATTTACCCATCTATTATCCTCCTAATGATCTTATTTGGTTGCACCTAGCTCTCATATTGCATTTTAATATTGTTTGCGTCGTGGTAATTCGTTACGGTGTGTTCTGTTAGTTTTACATTTTAGTTTTTTATTTAGTACGAGACGCCTTATTATCTGAAGTTGACGTCAATACATAGAATGTTTTTGTTTCCCAGTTCATATTCATAAAAATAATTTATAACTGTTCTCTTTTTACTTTTGTGTGATTGATTAACATTGATGTAACATCCTGTGTGGTTTGGATGTTGGGAAATATTTACAGTAAATTCTCTTGCACATTAATGATCTCTCAATTTTCATACCATCCTTGTATTAGAATGGTTATTGACTTGTCCATGTTTCCATTGTTTTTACATGGTGGTCTGCAGATGGTGTAACAGAATTCCGAAGCTGGTTGCGTAAATAAATTAGATGCAAAAGAGACGGCAGCGGGTGTTTCAGTTTCCATTTCATACTGAATAGCCGAAATCACTGTAACCATATACTACAAGGATGGACATACAAAGGTTTTAGTAATTGTCCCATATATCTGTTCCCTCTTCTGGTGCAGGTTTTTCACAGACTTCTCTCTTCATCACTCTTTCTCGCGTCTCTTCATTCAATACCTCATCTGTACACTAAACTTTTAACATTTATAATGGTTTCAACCATAGACCCACTGGAGTCCACCAAGGACTCCAGATGTTACGATGCTTCCTGTCACCTCTCCTTTCAGTAAGTTAGTCTCATTACTTCAGGATGTGGTATCACAAATGAGTTGGCTTTCACGAAGGAGCGTCGTTCCTGCTGTTTCCGGCTCAGCGCTAACAGCAATAGCCTCAAGAGATTTAGTGAGCACCCGGTTTCCTCGCCCAGGGAGATTATACTGCAGACGCACGCAGTTCTCCACCTTAGAACTCCGGCGGCAAACAACTTCCTCAACTTCGCCACTTTGCCCTTTGCCGAACCGATCTTTCCGGCGCTGCCTCTCCAAGACTCACGAAGACTCCTCCGCTTGTTGATTCATTCTGGAGACTTTTCTTCTTTAATTAAAGTGAACAAAAAGTCCGTAGCGAACTTTCTACAACGGGTGCTTTGCATTCTTTTGGCGCACTTAGAGCATGGGAGTGAATCACAAATATTTCAGTCTTGTTGCTGCCGTAATGTTGGAAACGAAAAGTATGGAGACAGATTTTAGGCGAGTTACCTCACCCATCTGGGACTGATTTATTTGGCTAATGTGGAAACGAAGTAAGATCACAGATCCACCATTAGTAGGCAGATGCCGTTCGGACTCAGTGGGCATAGCAACTGCACGGACTATCCTAGTACGCCTCCGGTCAATCTCAAATTCTCAGCTTATCCACACACAACTAGCGTAGTGTCCCTTGCCTATTATCCTCATTACTCGCAGCATGGTGCAAATGGCTCTGAGCACTATGGGACTTAACATCTATGGTCATCAGTCCCCTAGAACTTAAAACTACTTAAATCTAACTAACCTAAGGACATCACACAACACCCAGCCATCACGAGGCAGAGAAAATCCCTGACCCCGCCGGGAATCGAACCCGGGAACCCGGGCGTGGGAAGCGAGAACGCTACCGCACGACCACGAGATGCGGGCTACTCGCAGCATTTCGCCGATTCCAGTAAGAGTTAGAGCCTGGGAATCGGCGAACAAATTTTCAACTTTCCCCATTGATTTCAATCAGTGCAGGCCCGCAGTCAATGTCTGTAATTCCTTTGTGTCTTAAGAGACTGGCATTAGAAGCTGTTTGTCTGTGTGGTATAACGAATGTTTGTTGACTGCTCACGAGCTTTATGATGAAGATGCCCTTCCTGCTTGTGCAGCATATCGTAGGCAATTTCACAATCTTGGACCACCTTATTCGAGAGCTTGCTAGTGTTTTCAAACGAAATGCGTGAAACGGCTTCTGTTCCAGCTCATACGTTCTTTCCAAATGTGATACTGAATATACAGTGAAATATGTTGTGGACTGGCAAGACAGCCAATCCACAGTGACGGGTAACCGAAAGGCACGCGCTTAAACTCACGCAGGCTGGCGTGAGGTCTGAAACAGGATACGTAATGAATGCTATAAAGAAAAGTACGTAGCTGCTGGAATACTTAACTTTAATCCACAATTGGTGAACATTGGTCTTGTTACTGTACATGCTTCATTAGATACATAGCAAAGGATAAATGGCGCCTTGCTAGGTCGTAGCAATTGACTTAGCTGAAGGCTATGCTAACTATCGTCTCGGCAAATGAGAGCGTAATTCTCAGTGAACCTTTCCTAGCAACGTCGGCTGTACAACTGGGGCGAGTGCTAGTAAGTCTCTCTAGACCTGCCGTGTGGCGGCGCTCGGTCTGCAATCACTGATAGTGGCGACACGCGGGTCCGACGTATACTACCGGACCGCGGCCGATTTAAAAGCTACCACTTAGCAAGTGTGGTGCCTGGCGGTGACACCACAAAATAAGTGTGAACTTTTAGTTGCAGAATTTTTTTTACTACATCTTACAGACAGGATAAATAAGAAATACAATGATACAGCTGAACTTGATGTTAAACATAAGAGTCAAACAGCGTAAGAGGCTAACGGAGATAATTCCCGCTTCTAGGAAGGATGTGACAGCAAAACTTGCATCGATATTGTAAAAAAAAAACATGGTTTTTATCAGAATGATGATAGACAATGTGGTTATGAACTTACATGGGCACGTACATGGACAGAATAATGAAAATCAAGTTCCTAGAACGGTAGCTAACAGAAAAATAAAATTCTGATGAGGAGACAAGAATCATATTTGTCGCTGCACTGCCAATATTTCGGAAACTCAAACGTGTAACATGTAATTGTGACTTCCAGTTTAATACAGGTGGGTAGGTGTAATGAAGTTATTGCTGCATGAAGTCCGTGCGTAGGTCTTAAAGGCGTGAAGGATCTGAAATCTGAATATGCCGTTGTAAGTTGAATATCCGACGGATGGCTCATCTGACCAATAATTGCCAAATGTGAACATCATACTAACAATTCCTAGCACCAACCGGATATCGAATTCCGGGCTTTTGAATTAACAGTGTGGCACCCATGTAGCCATAAAGCTGTGCACGATATGGCAGCAAAGACACCAATAACTTGCAGACGTCTCATCACGTCAGTAAGCCCAACTCGACTGTTGCTAGCGACAATAAGCGCAGAAGGAATAACACGACCCCACAGATATTCATCATTGGCATATTCTCTTACAGAAGATTTCCCACTACCATGGAATTTTTTTTCTCGGTTTTCAGCCTTTCTGATCACCGTGGCAACACCATCAATGTAGCGTTAGTACTGAAGATTTAGCGATCGTAAAATTCATCTCCGTCCAGATACCTATTTCTCTTCTACTTTTCCCTCTATGATTAATTATACTTCCCGCTTCCAAATATGTCTAAAATTTCGCTGTTTTTGTTAGTGTTTATGTCTTCTTCTTCTGCGGCCCTATAACTCATGATGCGTATCGGCCTCCTCAACTATCTCCTTCAATTTATCCCGGTCCCTTGCTAGCGTTTTCCAGTTCCTGTAGCTCATCTTCCGAAGGTCTTATATGACTCCGTCCTCCCATCTCGTCTTTGGTCGACCACTCTCTCTCCCTGTCCCTGTCCATCTGCCTTTCCTTGTAAAATCTTTTTTTTTTTTTTTGTATTTCTATATCATTCATCCGTGCCATGCGTTCAGCTCACCTCAGCCTAGATGACTTCACAATTCTTCTAAGAGGCTGGTCTTTGTAGATGGCGTACACCTCATGGTTGTGTCTCCTCCTCCATCTTTCCCTTTCGCAAACTGGGCCGATGATTCTCCTGAGTATCCTTCTCTGGAATATACCCAGCGATTCAGCATCCTTTGCTGTCACAGCCCAGGTTTCAGAGGCGTATGTAAGCACTGGTCTGATCAACGTTTTATAAATGGTTCATTTTGTTGTCCTAGTTAGGAGCCTTGAAGATAGAAGATTTGTTAAGGCGAAATAAGCTTCACTTGCTGCAAATAGTCTCTGCTTTATTTCATATGAGATATCATTTACGCTGGTTATAATCGAACCCAGGTACTTTAAATGATCGACTCTTTCAGTGGTGTAACTAGCCATCATTATTTTGGCTGGCATGTTTTTCCTGTGCGCTTTCCCAGCAGCCAAATACTTTGTTTTCTGCTCGTTGATATTTAGTCCTATATTCCAGCCGGCCTCCTCAAGCGCAGTGAATGTCTCTTCCACCGCCACCAGAGTTCTCGCTACAATGTCAATGTCGTCCGCATAGGCCAATATGTGCACAGATTTACGAAAAATCGTTCACCTAGTCAAGATATCTGCTTCTCTCATCAATTTCTCCAAGGCGGCGTTCAATAGGAGGCATTCCACCGCGTCACCTTGCCGTACTCCATTTTTAATTTCCAAAGTACTGGACAACATTCCTCCACTTTTTATGCTACCTTGCGTTCCTCTCATTTCATCCTTGCTACCCTTACAAGATTTTCATGGAATACCCAATTCACGAAGAGCTTGATGTAGTTGCTCTCTGTCTATACTATCGTAAGTGCTTTAAAATCAATAAAAATATGATACGTTCCGAACCCATATTCCTTTGTTTTCTTTTACGGAATTTATCTTAGGGTAAATGTCGAGTTGACGACTTACCAGGGATAAATCCAGATTGGTACGGCCCCATTACCCTCACTGATACTGGAAGGAGTCGGTGGTATAGTATGTTACAGAGGATTTTATATCCCAGATGAAGCAGTGTGATCCCGCTATAGTTACCACACTCCATCTGTCTCCTATCTTATATATAGGGCATTTAACTCCCACTTTCTCCGTTTGAGGCAGTGCTGCTTCTTCCCATATTAGATTAACCAGTTTCAGGATGTTCATTTCCAATTTAGAGCCTCCTTGCTTAAAAAATTCCTTTGGAATATCGTCCATTCCTGCCGCTTTGTTGTTCTTTAATTTCCTCATTGCAGTTCTCACCTCTTCTAAGTTAGGTGGGTCCACACTGTTATCTGGGTCTTCTTCCTCCTGTATTTCTATTTGGCTCCTTGGTACAACTGGTGATGGATTGAGGAGTTAATCAGAGAGACGACGTCACCTCTCACAGATCTCCTTCTCTTCGCTTATAATTTCGCCATTCTCATCTTTTACTAAATTTTTTCTGCCTCTGAAACGTTTTTACGCCTTGTACACCTCCCTATAAAATTTCCTTGCTTCGTTTGCACTTCTCAGACGCCCCGTTTCTTCAGTATTTGCCTTCATCCACTCTTTCTTTCTCCTTTGATGGGTCCTTTTTTCATACTCCGTTTTTCTTAATATTCTTCCAATATCCTCCGGATACAATGTGGTTGTACGGCCCTTCTGTTTGCTTCATTTTTTTCGTTTGTTACTATTTAACATTCGGTATCGAACAACGAGGTTCTTGTTTGCCTTATGCTGTTTCCAAGTACCTCACTTGCTGCTGTCTGAACCTTTTTATCTTTTCACATTGATCTTCTTCTCCAGCGTTTTCAAGGGCCTGAATTTTTCTCTCCTGGTATCGCTCCCTTGCTTCCTCTGATTCTAAAACTGTGACGTCATATTTCTGTATCTTGGGCAAGGTTCCTTTCACTGCGTTAGATATTCTTGCACTTAGCCGTGCCCAAATTAGGAAGTGATACCGAGGAAATAAAATACCCGGTGCAGACCAAAACTAGCAAACTGCTGCCTTGCAGCTGGGAGTTGGGTCTCCAAAGGCAAAGGGAAGAAAAACCTGAATAAAAGTTACGCGTCCTCCGATAGAGGTTGGACGTGGGGTTGACAGCGCACTCTATAAAAAAAGCACCTGTTACGAAACTTCAACAAAGAAAAGTCGGGTGGCTAAAGGTTGGCTGACATGGCATGGACAAGGTTATGGAGGACGGGCAACCAAACGATGGAGACAAGAAAAGTAAGAAAAGAAAGAAAAGTAATATAAAGCGTAAATCGGATTTATTCATAGGTACGTGGAATGTCAGATCACTCTAACGCCCAGGAACCCTGAAAGTGATGCTAGACCAAAGAATGAAACCGAAGCAGAGGGCCATAGCATTACAACACGTAAGATGGACTATGAGTGAAATACTAGAAAAGGAAGACGCAAACATATTTTACAGTTGTAGCGAAAGGAACCGTGAGTTCGGGAGAGGATTTGTGGAGCATCAACAAGAAAATCACTTAGTAATAGGCTTCAACCCCGTAAATCCAAGACTGTCGACACATAAAGGGGAAATTCTTCAATTACTCCATAATTAATGCCCGCTTACCAACTGAAGAATCAGAGGATAAGGAGAAAGAAGCTTTCTACGAATCTCGAATGAGCATATGATGAATGTTCTGGGCTTGATATAAAAATACTGGCCGGAGACCTAAACGTCCAGGTGGCAAGAGAACGTATCTACAGACCAATAAGTGGCATCTACAGTAAAACCAAAAACAGGGTGGTATTTCCCCTCACAAGGAAATACGCAAGGGGACATGCACAGCACCAGAAGGAAATACAATAAATCAGATCGATCGTATACTAATTGCTGCAAGGCACGACTTAGACTTGCTGGATGTAAGGAGTATAATAGGTCCAAATACAGACACAGATCACTTCCTAATTTGGGCACGGCTAAGTGCAAGAATATCTAACGCAGTGAAAGGAACCTTGCCCAAGATACAGAAATATGACGTCACAGTTTTAGAATCAGAGGAAGCAAGGGAGCGATACCAGGAGAGAAAAATTCAGGCCCTTGAAAACGCTGGAGAAGAAGATCAATGTGAAAAGATAAAAAGGTTCAGACAGCAGCAAGTGAGGTACTTGGAAACAGCATAAGGCAAACAAGAACCTCGTTGTTCGATACCGAATGTTAAATAGTAACAAACGAAAAAAATGAAGCAAACAGAAGGGCCGTACAACCACATTGTATCCGGAGGATATTGGAAGAATATTAAGAAAAACGGAGTATGAAAAAAGGACCCATCAAAGGAGAAAGAAAGAGTGGATGAAGGCAAATACTGAAGAAACGGGGCGTCTGAGAAGTGCAAACGAAGCAAGGAAATTTTATAGGGAGGTGTACAAGGCGTAAAAACGTTTCAGAGGCAGAAAAAATTTAGTAAAAGATGAGAATGGCGAAATTATAAGCGAAGAGAAGGAGATCTGTGAGAGGTGACGTCGTCTCTCTGATTAACTCCTCAATCCATCACCAGTTGTACCAAGGAGCCAAATAGAAATACAGGAGGAAGAAGACCCAGATAACAGTGTGGACCCACCTAACTTAGAAGAGGTGAGAACTGCAATGAGGAAATTAAAGAACAACAAAGCGGCAGGAATGGACGATATTCCAAAGGAATTTTTTAAGCAAGGAGGCTCTAAATTGGAAATGAACATCCTGAAACTGGTTAATCTAATATGGAAGAAGCAGCACTGCCTCAAACGGAGAAAGTGGGAGTTAAATGCCCTATATATAAGATAGGAGACAGATGGAGTGTGGTAACTATAGAGGGATCACACTGCTTCATCTGGGATATAAAATCCTCTGTAACATACTATACCACCGACTCCTTCCAGTATCAGTGAGGGTAATGGGGCCGTACCAATCTGGATTTATCCCTGGTAAGTCGTCAACTCGACATTTACCCTAAGACAAATTCCGTAAAAGAAAACAAAGGAATATGGGTTCGGAACGTATCATATTTTTATTGATTTTAAAGCACTTACGATAATACAGACAGAGAGCAACTACATCAAGCTCTACGTGAATTGGGTATTCCATGAAAATCTTGTAAGGGTAGCAAGGATGAAATGAGAGGAACGCAAGGCAGCATAAAAAGTGGAGGAATGTTGTCCAGTACTTTGGAAATTAAAAATGGAGTACGGCAAGGTGACGCGGTGGAATGCCTCCTATTGAACGCCGCCTTGGAGAAATTGATGAGAGAAGCAGATATCTTGACTAGGTGAACGATTTTTCGTAAATCTGTGCACATATTGGCCTATGCGGACGACATTGACATTGTAGCGAGAACTCTGGTGGCGGTGGAAGAGACATTCACTGCGCTTGAGGAGGCCGGCTGGAATATAGGACTAAATATCAACGAGCAGAAAACAAAGTATTTGGCTGCTGGGAAAGCGCACAGGAAAAACATGCCAGCCAAAATAATGATGGCTAGTTACACCACTGAAAGAGTCGATCATTTAAAGTACCTGGGTTCGATTATAACCAGCGTAAATGATATCTCATATGAAATAAAGCAGAGACTATTTGCAGCAAGTGAAGCTTATTTCGCCTTAACAAATCTTCTATCTTCAAGGCTCCTAACTAGGACAACAAAATGAACCATTTATAAAACGTTGATCAGACCAGTGCTTACATACGCCTCTGAAACCTGGGCTGTGACAGCAAAGGATGCTGAATCGCTGGATATATTCCAGAGAAGGATACTCAGGAGAATCATCGGCCCAGTTTGCGAAAGGGAAAGATGGAGGAGGAGACACAACCATGAGGTGTACGCCATCTACAAAGACCAGCCTCTTAGAAGAATTGTGAAGTCATCTAGGCTGAGGTGAGCTGAACGCATGGCACGGATGAATGATATAGAAATACAAAAAAAAAAAAAGATTTTACAAGGAAAGGCAGGTGGACAGGGACAGGGAGAGAGTGTGGTCGACCAAAGACGAGATGGGAGGACGGAGTCATATAAGACCTTCGGAAGATGAGCTACAGGAACTGGAAAACGCTAGCAAGGGACCGGGATAAATTGAAGGAGATAGTTGAGGAGGCCGATACGCATCATGAGTTATAGGGCCGCAGAAGAAGAAGACATAAACACTAACAAAAACAGCGAAATTTTAGACATATTTGGAAGCGGGAAGTATAATTAATCATAGAGGGAAAAGTAGAAGAGAAATAGGTATCTGGACGGAGATGAATTTTACGATCGCTAAATCTTCAGTACTAACGCTACATTGATGGTGTTGCCACGGTGATCAGAAAGGCTGAAAATCGAGAAAAAAAATTCCATGGTAGTGGGAAATCTTCTGTAAGAGAATATGCCAATGATGAATATCTGTGGGGTCGTGTTTTTCCTTCTGCGCTTATTGTCGCTAGCAACAGTCGAGTTGGGCTTACTGACGTGATGAGACGTCTGCAAGTTATTGGTGTCTTTGCTGCCATATCGTGCACAGCTTTATGGCTGCGTGGGTGCCACACTGTTAATTCAAAAGCCCGGAATTCGATATCCGGTTGGTGCTAGGAATTGTTAGTATGATGTTCACATTTGGCAATGTGTATGTGGAGACGTGATTCGGGTTGAATGTTACACTGTTAGACTTCCTGTCACAGCGTTGGCAAATCATTACACAGGATGGAGAAAGATAAGAGTTTATCAGACGCAGTAGGACCAGACCCAGTTAGGTGCTATTCCTATACTTTTCTTATCTTACGCTGATTTCCTCACCTCTATATAATTATTATACTCTAGAGCCTATATAATCTGGTTTGGTTATCCTAGGTTTTGCGCCCTACTGTTTCCCCGTCTAGTACTCCTTCCAACACCAGGTTAACTGCTCCTGGATGTCACAGCAAATGTCCAACAAAGCTGGCCCTTCTTCTGGCAACAGTCTTCCACAGATTTTATTCATCACTATTCTAATATGTCTTCATTTCGTATTTTATATTAAGAAGTGGATTTTAGGGCCGTTGGTATATGCTTTGAATGAGATTTAATTAACTAGTGTGGAGAGACGAGGAGTGAATAAGGGTTACAGGCAGTTTAATTTGTTCGTAACTAGGAAGCTGCTATCCTGGCGGCTTTGTGGCTACCGAATTTGGTATCTAACAATTAGTGGTGCGGCAGGCATATATTTTCATATGGATTCATCTTGTATGAATTAATTCTCGGCAGCATACGTACACTCTTGTTCAGAAAAAAACGGAACACCTTGAACGACTAGAAACAAGACGTTCACACTCACAGGACACGTACATTAATATGTTCTTCATAAGTTATTAGCATTCAGTCACGTCGATTCAGCACGTTTCCTGTTACCTAGTAGGCAACGAGTCGGCAATGGGCCCTGATAACTCGTTCCATGCGTAATGGCAACGACGCGTACGAGGCTCGAATGGCTTTCTGTGGTATAGACATCCATGCTGCATACACTTATTCCAAAGTTAATCTGTTGTGGTTGTCATCGGGTCACAGTGCTGCACCCGTCATTTCACCATACCCTACAAATTTTCGATTGGCGACAAGTCTGGTAATCTGGCGGGCAAAAGGCTGACATCTTGTGAAACCAAGAAGGCATATGTTCGTGCAGCAGCATGTCATCGTGCATTGTCTTGTTGAAAAATGGCGTCTGGGTGTTGTCAGAAAGGGTGCAGCTACGGGTCGCAGGATGTCATTCACGTATGTCATACTGGTCACAGTGCGCTGGAGACGCACGAACTATGCTTTGTGTTTATACCCAATAGCATTCCACCACAAAGCCTTGAGTTGGCGCTGAATGTCTTGTGCGAATGCAGTGACTGTGATTCCGCCCCCACCGTCTACAGCAAACCAAAATGCAGCATTCGTTTTCAAACAATCAGAGCTTGGAGTCATCTGAAAACACTATCTGATGCCATTTCTGCCCGCAGTGACGTCGTTCCATACACCATTGGCTTCTATTACGTTTCTGTACTCTCGTCAATGGTAGGCGGAGAAGTGGACGACGCGCACGTAACCCATGAATTAATAAACGGCGGCGGACTGTCGCCCCTGATAACGTACGATGTGTTACGCTGTTCCACTGATGCGCCAGAGCCGCGGTGGACGAAGATCTGGCCTGCAGTGCCATTTGGATGAGATATCATTCTCTTCGGCGGATGGTCTGGTGGTGCAACCTGACCCATCTGTTCCGTATTTTACGGCCGTTCGTTGCACCGCCGAAACACTTCGTTCCACATGAGCAGTAATTTCCCGAATGGATGAATGACATCCTGTCATGCCAATAACAAGCCCTCTTTCAAACCCACTGATTTGACGGTACGGTTCGCGCATGCGTCTGAGTGGCATCCTGCACGACTGCTAAAGTCATAATGATTCGTTACGGTCGGTCCATAGCGGCAACAGAGCCGCAGGCATATTTTACAGTAGTGATGTTGCGCCGCGGTGTCAATGTTGACCCGCCGGCCGAAATGGTTCAAATGCTAATTTTTTCCGCAGAAAATACTAATGTACATGTCCTGTTAATACACTACTGGCAATTAAAATTGCTGCGCCACGAATATCATGTGCTGCAGACGCGAAATTTAATCGTCAGGAAGAAGATGCTGTGATATGCAAATGATTAGCTTTTATGAGCATTCATACAAGGTTGGCGCCGGTGGCGACACCTACAACGTGGTAACATGAGGAAAGTTTCCAACCGATTTCTCATACACAAACAGCAGTTGACCGGCGTTGCCAGGTGAAACGTTGTTGTGGTGCCTCGATTAACGAGGAGAAATGCGTACCATCACGTTTCCCACTTTGATAAAGGTCGGATTGTAGCCTATCGCGATTGCGGTTTATCGTATCGCGACATTGCTGCTCGCGTTGGTCGAGATCCAATGACTGTTACCAGAATATGGAATCGGTGGGTTCAGGAGGGTAATACGGAACGCCGTGCTGGAACCCAACGGCCTCGTATCACTAGCAGTCGAGATGACAGGCATCTTATCCGCATGACGGTACGGATCGTGCAGCCACGTCTCGATTCCTGAGTCAACAGATGGGGACGTTTGCAAGGCAACAACCATCTGCACGAACAGTTCAACGACGTTTGCAGCAGTATGGTCTATCAGCTCGGAGACCATGGCTGCGGTTACCCTTGACGCTGCATCACAGACAGGAGCCCCTGCGATGGTGTACTCATCGACGAACCTGGGTGCACGAATGGCAGAACTTCATTTTTTCGGATGAATCCAGTTTCTGTTTGCAGCATCATGATGGTCGCATTCGTGTTTGGCGACATTGGGGTAAACCCACATTGGAAGGGTGTATTCGTCATCGCCATACTGGCGTATCACCCGGCGTGATGGTATGGGGTGCCATTGGTTACACTTCTCGGTCACCTCTTGTTCGCACTGACGGCACTTTGAACAGTGGACGCTACATTTCAGATGTGTTACGACCTGTGGCTCCACCCTTCATTCGATCCCTGCGAAACCCTACATTTCAGCAGGATAATGCACGACCGCATGTTGAAGGTCCTGTACGGGCCTTTCTGGATACAAAAAATGTTCGACTGCTGCCCTGGCCAGCACGTTCTCCAGATCTCTCACCAATTGAAAACGTGTGGTCAATGGTGGCCGAGCAACTGGCTTGTCACAATACGCCAGTCACTACTCTTGATGAACTGTGGTATCGTGCTGAGCTGCATGGACAGCTGTACCGGTACACACCATCCAAGCTCTGTTTGGCTCAATACCCAGGCGTGTCAAGGCCGTTATTACGGCCAGAGGTGGTTGTTCTGGGTACTGACTTCACAGGATCTATGCACCCGAATTGTGTGAAAATGTACTCACATGTCAGTTCTAGTATAATATATTTGTCCAATGAATACTCGTTTATCATCTGCATTTCTTCTTGGTGTAGCGATTTTAATGGCCAGTAGTGTATGATCGTTCTGCTTCTAATCGTTCAAGGTTTTTCTGAACATACATGTATATGATTATTATTATTAGTATTAGTCTTATTACTACTACTACTATATATAACTGGGAAGAAGCGCCTGGTCCCCGGCACGCATCCGCCAGGCGAACTTATGTCCTGGTTCGGTGAGCCAGTCTGTCTGTAGATGGTTTTTAGGCAGTTTTGCATCCGACGCTGCGAATGCGGACTGGTTCCCCTTATTCCGCGCAGCTACACTATGTCGGCGGTTGCTGCGCAAACAAGTTCTCTTCGTACGCGTTCACCACCATTACTCTACCACTAACCCTGAAAGGCTGAAAAGGGTGATTCGGTGTGGGATGGCGGAGGGTGAAGTGGACTGCGGTAGTCGTCGTGGGGTTGTGGACCACTGCGGCTGCGGCGGACACGAAGCCTCTCCACCGTTTCTAGACCCCCGGTTAACTTACAATACAATACAAAACAATAATATATATAAACTAATTACAATTGTGTTAGTGTTGATTATAGTTATTGTTGGTTTCTTGTAATGAGATGCTCCCTGCTCTGACAGGCAAAGTACACTATCTGACCAAAAGTGGCCGGATACCCCTATGTAACGCGGAATTGATCGTTCGATATCAAGAGAGGCAGACCTGTCAGTATAAAAGGAGGTGGGGACTTGTATGTTTTCAGTAGAGAGACGTAACAGTAGAATGGGAAGGTCAAGTGAGTTCAGTGATTTCGATATGACTGTCAACTGAGAAACAAAACAATCAAATACATTTCAACACTCCTAAAGCCTTAGAAGTCGATTATTGGCGCTATGATTGTGGTGTGGAAGCTAAACCAAGGCCAAGCAGGCTTATAAAAAATAGCATGAAATCAGCAGAAGGAATCACTCGTGAGTACCAAAGTGCTACCAGTAGTCAAGGCAGCGCAGTTACTGTGCGTGAGAGAAACGAGTGGGACACGGTGGCCGAGCAGCTCCTCACACGCCACACAACACCGTAGTCAGTATTAAGCGACTCCTGAGGTGGTGTATCGAGCGACGACACTGGACAGTAGATGACTGGAAACGTATGCTTTTGAGTAATGAATCTTGTTATAGCCTTTGACCATCTGATGGAGGGGTCTGGGCTCGGCCAATGCCTGGAGAACGTTACCTGCCATCATGTGTAACACCAACAGTGAAGTGTGGAGAAGGCGGCGTTACGGTATACAGATGATTTTCGTCATTAGATTGTGGTCGCCTTATTGCGCTTAAGAAAACGCCAAAACGGAAGTACGTGGACACATTTTATTGCGTTTTGTACATCAAACAGCAGAGGAAGAGTTCGCAGGCGATGACTGTTTGTGTCAGCATTACAACGCATACTGTCAAAGCAGAGTCCGTGAGACAATGATTTGTGGACAAGAACATTTCTAAAATGGACTAGCCTGCCCAGAGTCCAACCGGAATCCAATGGAACACTGTAAGTAGGCTGTTTAGGTTTTTTTATTGGTAACGCCACCTCTGTATGAAAATCACCGGCTGTGCTGTGTGCAGTCTGTGGCTGCTTTGCATTGTTGTAATACTCGCCATTGTAGTGTTGGGCAGCGGCAGCTGGATGTGAACAGCGCGTAGCGTTGCGCAGTTGGAGGCGAGCCGCCAGCAGTGGTGGATGTGGGGAGAGAGATGGCGGAGTTTTGAAATTTGTCATGAACTGCTATATTTATATATGATGATATCAAGGTCAATACATTGTTTGTTCTCTATTAATATCTTTCGTTTGCTAACCATCCCTATCAGTAGTTAGTGCCTTCCATAGTTTGAATCTTTTATTTAGCTGGCAGTAGTGGCGCTCGCTGTATTGCAGTAGCTTGAGCAGCGAAGATTTTTGTGAGGTAAGTGATTTGTGAAAGGTATAGTTTAATGTTAGTCAGGGCCATTCTTTTGTAGGGAATTTTGAAAGTCAGATTGCGTTGCGCTAACAAAATATTGTGTGTCAGTTTAAGCACAGTCATGTATAATTGTTCAAAGGGGACGTTTCAACACCAATGGGATAAGAATACTGACTTCGCTCGATACTCCAGCGTTCAAAAATAACTCTCTGGTTTCGGCTCTTAACGGAGAATGGGCAGCCATTCTTCCAGAGACATTCAGACACCACATTGAAAGTGTCCCTAGCAGTGTTCAGGCTATCACAAAGGCGGGCATACCCCGTATTGTTGTTCACTAATAAGCGCCTGTATACTTTTGATAATAGAGCGTGTAGTAGTAGCCCCCGATTCTTTAAAGGATCGAACTTCCTTGTATAAAATGGCTTAAACTTCTGATTACTTTAAACATGAGTTAATGTGTTAAATATCTGACTTAAAGCATATAAGCTAGAAGTAATTTAGAAAATGTTTGAAGTTATGTTTAGAATTCGTTGGAAGTCGCTAAGTGCTCTCATTATCAAACACTGGATGAGTGCAGCCAGGGTACTTTGAGCTCTATTTTTAAGCAAAAGTTAGTTTTTTACGAATCTCAATGTTTGTGACGCCGTATCTCCTGAACTATCTGTCGTCGCACGACAATACAATTCTGTAGGAGCAGTCATTGATAACTGTGGATACTGTCTACAAAATTTATTGCGAACAGAGTTAGTAGTAATGAAGTAATAAATTGAATCGTCATGCCTGATGCGGCAGTTTTGCTGCATGAACAGGAGAAGCAGTAAGCGGTAAACTTCTTTCCTTTCTTCATTTTGCGAAGGATCTCAGTAAGCAAAAGTTTCGAAAAGGATTGAAATTATACGTTACGTTTGTAGCAAGCCACTAATGCTCTCACTCTCTAATACCGGAATCACATAATCTGGGGGTTGTGCACACTGGTTTATGCTGCTCAAAATACACACAGTTACTGAATGTAAACCTGTAACATAAGATTACATCTTTTAATGAGTCGATGAAGACAGCATTTAGATTTTTAAATTGGGTCAGCAATCACGAGACATATTGAAAATAATTTTTTTATTGCTACTGGAAACTGTTAGACAGGCAACTTTCAGCTGGGTTTGTTGGGAATGAGCCATGAAGTAGGTTAGCCGTTTATAATAACATAAATATGTAGCAACACAGAGGATCTTGTCGTTGAATAGCCATACTCAGCTTTCAGTATTCTCCTTCGAGAGTGTTCTAAAATTCCTTTCTATCTCTCTGTACATTGATGTTGTAATTGCAAAGTATACATTCCCGTTGTATTTGTTTCTCTTTCCTGTCATTGCTTCGAACTGCTTTAGTTGTCGCGTTACTGAATTTAAGGACGACTTCAAACGCTTGTCATTTAAAAATATTTCTTATCTGAGATATGAGCGTATTGTTATGTTTCTTTACGTGCAGTATACGTTGTTCCTTAAGCTGTTAAGTTCTTCCACGCCTTGGTATTTTGTGCTGTGTTTATGGGGATTGGTGACACTGTGTTTTGCATCGCCTTTCTACTTTCGTCATTTACCTGCCTTCTAATGGAGTTGTAATTGTGTTAATTTAGATGAATGTCGTAGAGAGATGTAGAATGTGAAACGTTTGCTTAGTTCCTTTTTCAAAAGTGATCAATTAACATGCGACTCGTCGTCGCTTTTATATTTATTAAAATAGCGAAAATTTCTTGCCATCACTGACGTAATGAGCGTAGCACAGAGTGATGAATAGCATAAATTTCTCTGGAAACAATGAGCTGCATGCATTCACCAAATTCTCCCAGTCACATTTGTATAATAATCTGATGACGGTACAAGGGCGTAATAGTTATTCCACTCAAGAGCCTCCATTATACTGATTACTTTCAGTGTTTATTGTGTATTCATATATTATCTTGAGAAAGGTTCTGGGTCTTGTATTCGCGGTGATTTGCGCCGGGCTTAGAGTGTACGTAAATTGCTTTCTAAGGGCGCTTTAGAGGCTGGGAGAGCGGGAAGCCATGAGCGGGTATGGGGATTTAGTTCTGTTTAATCGTTGCTGTTTGCTTGGTGTGCCCCGTGACCTGGAAAGAGGTGTGCCACGACAACAACTCCCCTTGATAACGGCGTCATACGCATTACCACCGTATCGACCGCATACAACACGCTACTTCCCCGACAGCATGCGTAGCACTAACACACTCCAAAAGACACACTCGATGCATCACAAGTGCCAAGCATGTACACCGCACCAAACATGACTCAACATACGGCAGCAAAGTGCCTGTTGTGGACGTTTTTACTTGTAAAGTCGAAACCCCCATATCACAAACGATTAAGGAAGTTGTCAGACAACACCTGCTATATAAATAATCGAGTGCTTTTCTGCATGCTTGAAACAGTAAGTTGCGTACAAGCTGTTTACAATGACGTAACTAAGGTAATTGGCGCACTGGACGAATTTTGCGACTCCTTACACCACCCCGCCCCCCACCCAATGCAGATCAAATTTTTGTTTGATACGCATCGCTGCATAACCTATGTATTCGTTTCTTGGGATCAAGACAATCTTACAGTGATTCAAGGCATAGAAAATATACGGTCCAAAGTGCTTGCAACGATAACGCAAGATTTCGTGGCTGATAATTTGGCGTAACAAACAAACTTAAGAAACGCAAAATATACTTTTCACACTTGTGTAGCTTTGGCTCCCAAGTCATGACGATGATGGCTGCATAGAGCTGCCAGAAACAAGACAAAGGCGTCCCCTTGCCAAGGAGAGGCAAAGCTTACGGAACTATTGTTGACACAGTCCAATATGAATCTCCACATGATGTATTTTCACACATTCCCACCCACGTGCTGTTTTAGAGCTCTCCAAACCGTCCCCTTCTTCTCCCTCCTACTTCGCCCGTCCTCTTCGCTTTTTCTTTTGCTCTTTCTGTTCTAGAGCTCTCCAAAATTTCCCCTTCTTCTCCCTAATACCTCACCCGTCCTCTTTGCTTTCTCTTTTGCTCTTTCTAATTTTTTCTTTTCGGCGATCACAATAATGCGCCCCCACTAAAACGATGCCCAGAGCACGTTACTCGGCAGCCATGTACCCTGTTTATATCTCTGGCTGCATGTGAAATTTTCTAATTCTGATACACATATACGTAGTCACAATATGCTCTAACAGAGGAGGCTACGCAAATACCTTATACAAGGTGATTCAGCTGCCCCTACCGATGTCGTTTTACGCAACCTCAAATGTGATTTCTGGATTTCAAAAACCACGCGCGAGATCTTCATATCGTCTCACTCGCTATGCGCAATCTATTAATCCTACAGCGAAAATCAACAGTATCTTTTTAGTAGGATATTTTGTACTGGGATACGTTTTCGTGAGAGACCGTAGTTTTAGAGTTATTCAAGAGTAACGCACAAAAGGGACGTTAAAACGCCCCCCCCCCTCACGGCACTCAACACCCACCAGTCAGGATTTCTAGTAAGTTGTTCATGACACTACCTCCTACCACTGAACAAAAATTAGCGACTGCACGAATTATTTGCCACATTCGACCTGTATTGGTCGTCGTTGACTGGCCTTATTACACCACCAGCTTAGTACAGTACTTAAGAATTGTAACTGATATTTGTAGAAATTTTATCTAACAATTTTGTGAATTTTAACAACATAAAATATCCAGTTACATCGCTGTATTCGTCAGAACTTCTGGCCACGGAACTACTGTGCTTGTAAGGTTTAAATTTGGATCGAATTGTCAACGTAATTAGTTTTAGAGTAATGTTTACAGAACTCGTTTTTCTTTCATTATCTTCAAGGGCACGTTTAAATTAATAATGTTAACGAAATATCCGACTATGTTGACGGCGTAATAACTCAATCAGTAGAGACAAGAAAAGTTGGAATATCGAGAATAGTTCGTGTAGTCACAAATTTTTGTGCAGTGGTAGGAGCGAGTGCCACGAAGAAGATAATTAGAAATCCTAACTGGTTAGGAAAGAGTATGGGGATGGAAGTGCGTCTGAAGATGACTCAAATATCATGGCCTCCAGCGAAAATGTATCCCAGTACAAAATTTAGATATACTCAATTTCCTAAAAGAAGGACTTGTTAATTTTTTCTGTAGGATTAGCAGTTTGTGCGTAACGAGCGAGAGAATATGAAAATCTCACGCGTGGTTCCTGAAGGCCTGATATAACATTGCGGGTTGTATAAAACGACATCGGTAGAGGTAACTGAATCACCATGCTACCTAGCGACAGACTAAGCAACGCTTGAGGAATATGGGCAAATTAACATATAAAATTAAATCGTAAATTCTATGATTACTGGCTCAACATCAAAATCTATACACAGCGTATTATAAATTAAAGCCGCGTTTTTCTTTCGGTACGTGAATACTACTGTATGGATTTTCATACGGTTTTCACTTATAAGTAGACTGATTCCTGAGGGAGATTTGTGTATATAATTTATAATTATAGTAATGATGAGTGTGTAGTCTATGTATTGTTATCTGTTTCATATTTAATTGGCGTTTGCAGTGAGTTCTTAGGCAGTGGTAGAAACTACGAGCTAGCCAGCTACAGAGGAGGTGGCGCTTGGCTGGGAAAGCAGTAAACAGCCGCTGAAACTCCAGAGAGCAGCGAAGTCCAGAGTTCCTCGGACTTGTTACTGAGTGTCAAGTCTGTCTCTGTGTCGGTGGATGACTCTGATGAACCCTTGTACAGTGTAATGTGTATTGTGTTGTTATGGATGAAGGGAAGGGACATGGTGAAAAATAACTACACCGCTCACTAGAGCTAGTATAACGCTCCCATATTGAAGCCTCCATTTGCATGGTTTGCCCCTTAGTAAATGATTTGATATCTGATAAAACGTGGCATACGCAATGACTTAACATGCGTAAATAACTTTCATAAGGACTCTGTATCTCTGTTGTTAGAAAAAAAGTGTGAAAGAGACGTCGCCAGTTGAAGTTATTGGAGATTACAATTGTACAAGACCAAGCTGGTTGAATGAAAAGTACGATAAAACTGTGGAAAGTATGGTAGATAAAATTACGCCATACAAAACTAAACTGATGACTGAAAAATAATTGCAAAAGACAGACGCAGAATATGTGCCACGAAATATTAATGAGAACCGAAAATGAAAAACTTGGGGAATGATAAACTAATCTCAATACCTGCTACCTCATAAGTTTCATGCAACTATCTTGAATCGATAACTTGATGCATTTTCGCTTATATTTATAAGAAGCGAATCTTATGTTTTTGGATAGATAGTTATAACTTCCCGTCTTTGGATGGACATCTGATACAGAGCACTAGGAAACTACAATCATGTATGACAAATATGATTACTCAGTAGGAATTGTGGAGTAAGCATCCTCTCATTTTGTTCTTCGGTTTCCTTTCGTTGCCTCCCACATCGTTTATATAGTAGGCCAGTGTTCATATTCATCCCAGTAAATGGTGGCCTTCGATTCAGGAATGGTTTCCTCACTTCTCCGATACGGCGTGTTAGGGTCTTGATGAAACCCAACGTCAGCACACGGCCTGCTCATCTCGAGTAGCACCAAAGGCTGGATCCCGAGCTTAACGTCCTCATCCGACGGGCGGATCACCATGAGACACTGCAGAGAGTTTTGGAATTTAAGCCAGGGTATTGGCGCAAATACTGGTCATCAGGATTCTTACGCTACCATCTCTCCTCCATTGTCGTCCAAATACTGCCGTGGAATTTTTCCACCAGCGGGATTCGAACTCGGTGCTTCCGAGTTGAGCATTAGCGTGCATTAGCGATCTTTACTACGGACGCGGATATACATGTCTGTACCTATATCTGTATATATTATACATTACAGTACGACGCTGCGTTTCTCTGTCTGAATGCGATGGCCAGTCTCAGTACCTGCTGTAGAGATTTCGATACCGTTTTCTCTAATAGATAGGCTGATTCACAAGGAAATTTTCAAAATTCTGAGAAAAATAGGGGTAAGCCATAGAGAGAGACGGGAAATATACAATATGTACAAGAACCAAGAGGGAACAATAAGACTGGAAGATCAAAGAACGAAGAGCTCGGATTGAAAAGGTTGTAAGATGGGGATTAGTCTTTCGCCCATACAGTTCAATCTATGCATCGAGGACACAATGATGGAACCAAAAGAAAGGTTCAAGAGTCGAATTAAAATTCAAGTTGAAAGGATATTAACGATATGATTCGCTGATGACATTGCCACCCTCAGTGAGACTGCGGAAGAATTAGAGGATCTGTTGATGGAATGAACACTCTGATGAATACAGAAAATGAATTAAAGTAAATCGAAAAACGACGAGAGTAGAAGTAGCTGAAATGAGAACAGTGACAAACTTAAAATCTGGATTCTTGGTCACGAAGTACATGAAGTTAAGGAATTCTATTACCTACGTTGCAAAACAACCAATGACAGACATCAAAAGCAAACTAGCGCTGGCAAAAAGGGAACTCCTGGCCAAGAGAAGTCTACTAGTATCAAAAAAAGGCTTCAATTTGAGGAAGAAAATTTCTGAGAATGTAGGATTGGAGCGCAGCATTGTACGATTGTGAAACGTGGACCGTGGGAAAACAGGAACACAAGAGAATCGAAGCATTTGAGATGTGGTACTACAGAAGAATGTTGAAAATTAGGTGGGCTGATAACGTGGGGATGGGTTTCTCCGCAAAATCGGCGACGAAAGGAATATATGGAAAACACTGACAAGAAGAAGGGACAGGATGTTAGGATGTCTGTTAAGACATCGGGGAACAACTTCCATGGTGTCAGAGGGAGTTGTAGACGGTGAAAACTGTGAAGGAAGGCAGAGACTGGAATACATCCAGAAAAATAATTGTTGTTGTTGTTGTGGTCTTCAGTCCTGAGACTGGTTTGATGCAGCTCTCCATGCTAATCTATCCTGTGCAAGCTCCTTCATCTCCCAGTACCTACTGCGACCTACATCCTTCTGAATCTGTTTAGTGTATTCATCTCTTGGTCTCCCTCTACGATTTTTACCCTCCACGCTGCCCTGCAATGCTAAATTTGTGATCCCTTGATGCCTGAGGACATGTCCTACCAACCGATCGCTTCTTCTAGTCAACTTGTGCCACAAACTTCTCTTCTCCCTAGTCCTATTCAACACCTCTTCATTAGTTACGTGATCTACCCATCTAATCTTCAGCATTCTTCTGTAGCATCACATTTCGAAAGCTTATATTCTCTTCTTGTCCAAACTATTTATTGTCCATGTTTCACTTCCATACATGGCTACACTCCATACATATACTTTCAGAAACGACTTCCTGACACTTAAATCTATACTCGATGTTAACAAATTTCTCTTCTTCAGAAACGCTTTCCTTGCCATTGCTAGTCTACATTTTATATCCTCTCTACTTCGACCATCATCAGTTATTTTGCTCCCCAAATAGCAAAACTCCTTTACTACTTTAAGCGTCTCATTTCCCCCCTCAGCATCACCCCATTTAATTCTACTACATTCCATTACCCTCGTTTTGCTTTTGTGGATGTTCCTTTTATATCCTCCTTTCAAGACACTGTCCATTCCGTTCAACTGCTCTTCCAAGTCCTTTGCTGTCTCTGACAGAATTACAATGTCATCGGCGAACCTCAAAGTTTTTATTTCTTCTCCATGGATTTTAATACCTACTCCAAACTTTTCTTTTGTTTCCTTTACTGCTTGCTCAATACACAGATTGAATAACATCGGAGAGAGGCTACAACCCTGTCTCACTCCCTTCCCAACCACTGCTTCCCTTTCATGCCCCTCGACTCTTATAACTGCCATCTGGTTTCTGTATAAATTGTAAATAGCCTTTCGCTCCCTGTATTTTACCCTTGCCACCTTTAGAATTTGAAAGAGAGTATTCCAGTCAACATTGTCAAAAGCTTTCTCTAAGTCTAGAAATGCTAGAAACGTAGGTTTGCCTTTCCTTATTAATCTTTCTTCTAAGATAAGTCGTAAGGTCAGTATTGCCTCACGTGTTCCAACATTTCTACGGAACCCAAACTGATCTTCCCCGAGGTCGGCTTCTACCAGTTTTTCCATTCGTCTGTAAATAATTCGCGTTAGTATTTTGCAGCTGTGGCTTATTAAACTGATAGTTCGGTAATTTTCACATCTGTCAACACCTGGTTTCTTTGGGATTGGAATTATTATATTCTTCTTGAAGTCTGAGGGTATTTCGCCTGTCTCATACATCTTGCTCACCAGATGGTAGAGTTTTGTCAGAACTGGCTCTCCCAAGGCCGTCAGTAGATCCAATGGAATGTTGTCTACTCCCGGGGCCTTGTTTCGACTCAGGTCTTTCAGTGCTCTGTCAAACTCTTCACGCAGTATCGTGTCTCCCAATTCATCTTCATCTACATCCTCTTCCATTTCCATAATATTGTCCTCAAGTACATCGCCCTTGTATAGACCCTCTATATACTCCTTCCACCTTTCCGCTTTCCCCTCTTTGCTTAGAACTGGGTTTCCATCTGAGCTCTTGATATTCATACAAGTGGCTCTCTTTTCTCCAAAGGTCTCTTTAATTTTCCTTTAGGCTGTATCTGTCTTACCCCTAGTGAGATAAGCCTCTACATCCTTACATTTGTCCTCTAGCCATGCCTGCTTAGCCATTTTGCACTTCCTGTCGATCTCATTTTTGAGACGTTTGTATTCCTTTTTGCCTGTTTCACTTACTGCATTTTTATATTTTCTCCTTTCATCAATTAAATTCAATATTTCTTCTGTTACCCAAGGATTTCTACTAGCCCTCGTCTTTTTACCTACTTGATCCTCTGCTGCCTTCACTACTTCATCCCTCAGAGCTACTCATTCTTCTTCTACTGTATTTCTTTCCCCCATTCCTGTCAATTGTTCGCTTATGCTGACCCTGAAACTCTGTACAACCTCTGGTTTAGTCAGTTTATCCAGGTCCCATCTCCTTAAATTCCCACCTTTTTTCAATTTCTTCAGTTTTAATCCACAGTTCATAACCAATAGATTGTGGTCAGAGTCCACATCTGCCCCTGGAAATGTCCTACAATTTAAAACCTGGTTCCTAAATCTCTGTCTTACCATTATATAATCTATCTGATACCTTTTAGTGTCTCCAGGATTCTTCCATGTATACAACCTTCTTTTGTGATTCTTGAACCAAGTGTTAGGTATGATTAAGTTATGCTCTGTGCAAAATTCTACCAGACGGCTTCCTCTTTCATTTCTTAGCCCCAAGCCATATTCACCTACTATGTTTCCTTCTCTCCCTTTTCCTGCTGTCGAATTCCAGTCACCCATGACTATTAAATTTCCGTCTCCTTTCACTACCTGGATAATTTCTTTTATCTCATCATACATTTCTTCAATTTCTTCGTCATCTGCAGAGCTAGTTGGCATATAAACTTGTACTACTGTAGTAGGCATGGGCTTCGTGTCTATCTTGGCCACTATAATGCGTTCACTATGCTGTTTGTAGTAGCTTACCCGCGCTCCTATTTTTTTATTCATTATTGAACCTACTCCTGCATTACTCCTATTTGATTTTGTATTTATAAACCTGTATTCACCTGACCAGAAGTCTTGTTCCTCCTGCCACCGAACTTCACTAATTCCCACTATATCTAACTTTAACCTATCCATTTCCCTTTTTAAATTTCCTAACCTACCTGCCCGATTAAGGGATCTGACATTGCACGCCCCGATCCGTAGAATGCCAGTTTTCTTTCTCCTGATAACGACGTCCTCTTGAGTAGTCCCCGCCCGGAGATCCGAATGGGGGACTATTTTACCTCCGGAATATTTTACCCAAGAGGACGCCATCATCATTTAACCATACAGTAAAGCTGCATGCCCTCGGGAAAAATTACGGCTGTAGTTTCCCCTTGCTTTCAGCCGTTCGCAGTACCAGCACAGCCAGGCCGTTTTGGTTATTGTTATAAGGCCAGATCAGTCAATCATCCAGACTGTTGCCCTTGCAACTACTGAAAAGGCTGCTGCCCCTCTTCAGGAACCACACGTTTGTCTGGCCTCTCAACAGATACCCCTCCGTTGTGGTTGCACCTACGGTACGGCTATCTGTATCGTTGAGGCACGCAAGCCTCCCCACCAACGGCAAGGTCCATGGTTCATGGGGGGAGGGAAAAATAATTAAGAACTAAAAAAAGTAACTAAAGGAAAAGGACTTTGAAGTTTAGTGTCTTGGCTACATCGATGCCACGCAGATGGAATATAGCCTCGGACTATACAATATTGAACACATATAAGAAAGGGCAGCACGAAATATCACAGACTAATTTGACCTTCGTATGGGGTCACGGAAATGCCGGTAAACTTGAACTGGCGGACGCTTGAAGGTAAAGGCCAGCTATCCCAAGAATCATACATACAAAGTTTCAAGAACCAGTACGAAATGAAGAATCTAGAACACCACGTATCTCTCCAGTAGGTACCGTGAAGATGAGATTAGACTAACTACAGAGCGTAGAGAAGCATTTAAGCTGTCATTCTTACCGCAGTCCGTACGCGAGGGAAACGGACGAAACATTAATAAATGGTATAGTGGGAGGAATGCTCTGGCACTCATTTCACAGTGAGTTGCAGAGTATGGAGTCAGATGTAGATTAAACAATGATAGAAAAGAATGCCCTGCCCGTATCTCAAGGACCATCCCAGGGTTCTAGATGGAAACAGAGGAAAATATAAATCTGGATGAACACTCGGGTATATGAAGCGCTCCTCTTAAACGAGAGATGCTATGTATTCTTGGGGCAAGACAGAAGCTAAGTGCGTGGGAAAAGATTCCAAGCTGAGACAGAGCAACTGTGTGTCACGCGCTATAAGACTGGCTGGCACCTAGCACAGGGAGCGTCACCAAAGAGTGACAACGAGGGGAAGGTATTTGCGGACGCTTGCTAAAATGCCGCCTACTCTTCTTTACAAGTCGGCGTTACTTCGTCTCTCTGCTGACACACATACCTCGTTTTCAGCTAGAAGCACGGCAACATACTTAAAATTCAAGTTACCGGAACGAAAATTTGTTCCCAGTTAATATCGTTATAACTGCCCTTTACTGTGAAAGATAAGTGATGGAGGAGCCTTAGGTAGCCTGAGTGTTATATTTCGAATTCCATTGTGCGTCAACGTCAAAAACTTTGGCGGCACAGGAAACCCATCACAGGCGCCAGAAACGCACAATACTGCTGAGTGTTGGCACTGTGCGTATGGACATAGTTCGTTTCACATTAGACGTTACCGGCAGGGAGCGGAAAAGGTGACGTCAGCATCAAGTTTGCGCAGTAACAAATGGTGAAAGTGAGGTTATGACGCACGAGGGGGATTCAAAAAGTAATTACACATTATCATGGCAGGTCAAGAAACCTGAATGCTGCACTACTTTTCATAGTGAAAGCGATACATGACGCTATTTTTCAAAACAGTCACCAAGTCTCTGTAAGTAATGGAAACGTTCTACCAGTCGTTTAAATTTCTAGACGATGGAAATCTGCTCCTTTGTCACGGAGTCCTTCGAGAACCACTATGTAAACGTCCTCATCGTTGGAAAATCTCTTTCGCCCCAGATGTTCGTACAGCTTGGCGAAAAAATGGGAATCGCATGGTGGAAGATCTGTTCTGTATGTCATAGCGTTGTGTTCAGGCTCATGGAAGAGGTTCCATTTCCTCGTATCGTGCTTGTGTTGATGTGTTGTTATCTTGAGTACCGCGAGCATATATGAATTTTGTCCAACACAAGAATTCGTATTGGTATACGATAGTTGGTGTTAGGATCTTAAGAGCTTTAAACAGTAGCCTTCTTGATTCTGTCCATTTAATGTTGGCTATCGTTCTTACAGCCCTTGTTTGTAATATGAACACAATTGTTTGTTTTGGAGGTGCCTCCCCATGAGACTATGCCATAACTTATTGTCGAATGGATTATTGTATAGTACATCATTTTCGTAATGTTTGTGCGTTTTAGGTAGCGCAGTCTGTGAATTACATACGGGTTTGAGCTGATTTTCCCACTAATATATTCAATGTGTTTATCACAATTTATATTTTAATCGCCGGCCGCGGTGGTCTAGCGGTTCTAGGCGCGCAGTCCGGAACCGCACGACTGCTACGGTCGCAGGTTCGAATCCTGCCTCGGGTATGGATGTGTGTGATGTCCTTAGGTTAGTTAGGTTTAAGTAGTTCTAAGTTCTAGGGGACTGATGACCACAGATGTTAAGTCCCATAGTGCTCAGAGTCATTTGAACCATATTTTAATCTATTATTATTCAAAGAAACTGGTGTATTTGGCGTTATCTGCTAAGCACACTTCTATGCAAGTGTTGATACCTTCACTGTGAAGGTTCTTTTTAGTCTGAAATTTAGACAAAGTGTTTTAGTAAAATCGTTAATTCAGTGAATCTTTGAATAGCATTAAGCTTTCGGCCAATGGGCTTTGTCAACAATAGACACACACACACACACACACACACACACACACACACGCAACTCATACACAAGACTGCAGTCTCAGGCAACTGAAACCTGAGACTGCAGTAGTGTGTATGTGTGTGTGTGTGTGTGTGTGTGTGTGTGTGTGTGTGTGTGTGCGTATATGTGCCTGTTGTTGACAAAGGACATTTGCCGAAAGCTTTAAGTGTGGTGTTGTTACCTTCCATCCTGGATTTTCTATTATTTGATTTGAATAGTATTATTTACTTCTAAGTTGGCTTTTATTTCTAGATTTCCTGTGTATTTATCCATGAACAGTAGTGTCGCTTGCATTAGTAACTTTGTTGCCATAATTAATGATTTTTGGGGTGTGATTTGTGTATAAAATGAAAAGCAATTGCCAAGAATTGGTTCCGGTGGTACAGTGAAGAGAAGTGTTCTCGCTTCAGCTCTTATTTTCTCTGCTGTCGTTCTTGTGAGTTCTGTATATTGTCTCCTGTTTATCTTGTATGATAGGATCCAGTCTCCTGCACTACATCTTATACCATATACTCCTAGTATTTTTTTGATCTACATAGTCAAATGACTAACAGGGGGGGAGAGGGGGAGTTTCTGAAAAGATGAGAGAGGCAAATATTAAGAAAGATTTTTCGAGCACTTAGTTAGGCAGAGCAATAGAGAATATGGTAAAACAAGGAACTGGAAGAACATACGATTATGCTGACTTTTATCGGAATCCAAGAGCAACCGATTAAGATGGTTGGGCCATGTGGAGCGACTGTCAGAGGATAGTTTCTGTCAACAAGGTCAACACAGAAAATCCAAGTGGCAGAAGGTGAAAAAGGAAACCACGGAAACGATGGCTGGGTGATGTTGAGGATGACTTGTGAAAGATGAGCCTAAGAGTATGGAGGAAACAACAGAAGATCACCAAGACTGGGCTGCGATCGTCAGAGAGGCCAAGCCACTATATAGGCTGTAACCCCTGGAGTATGTAAGTAGTAGCAGAATCAAGCTTAATAATGCATGTTCTTAACAAAGTTTATGTGGTTAACTGTTGAGAAATGTAACAAAAGGAAAACAAATGTCTAAAGATTTCAAAAGATTGATATTTGTTTGCTAGAGAAAATACAGACATACAAGCAGGCTTACTCTGCGTATTCCAGTGATAAAATGTTCTCAGGTGACAGCATCTCTACACGTCGTGTGAAGATGATGGGTATGAAAGTCACTGAAACGTTGCAACAAGACGTCACCACTCGGCTGATCACTCGAGAGGATTTTATCACATATACATGCAAACACATGAAACAATATTTACAATAGAACGCATAGAAGGTCGTTACCTTATTCATTGTGTTATTATTTTCTTTCTAAGAGCCAAATAACGTAAAACACAACTATTTATCTCCTTCCAGGTTCCGTACAACTTCAATCATTTTTTGATTCCAGGTATCTGCCCTCTTTTGTGGAAGAATACACATGGGAAAAATATGCAAATGAGTCACAAAAACAAAGTAGGCAACTAAATAAAAACTAAGAATACAAACAAGCACGAAATCCACTATCATCCCATGAATAAGCGTGGCGTGATTACCTTTCGATTGTAGCAGACGACGACAACAACGCCCCCCCCCCCCCCATTGCTCCCCCCTTCCCTCACACCGTTCCGTTCCGGCCAATGATTTGAATGCCACAATTTGAAATGCATTGTGGAATGTTTTGACGTTCCGTTCCGTTAGTGGTGAATCGACCTTAAGTCGAAGTATGCGAAGTGGGGCAGCACAGTGCCAGCCAGAGGTTCTGGCGCAGTTCGCACCTGAAAGCGGCCACCGGCATAGGAGAGTCAGGCAAAGAATAGCTGAAACGATAGCAGATCGCCTTCCCACTAGTTGAGGCCTCAAACCACACACACATAATCGTCGTTTCTAGTCCCAATGGTGGCTTATCAGTATATTGCCAGCACGAAGAGGATACTGTATACACATCTGGCGGGTTCAGTGCTAGACGAAAAAGTAAGAAAGATTAGGGTTTGACGTTTCGTCGACGAGATGGTTCACAACTTCGTATTGGGTAAGACAATTGCCCATGTCCTTTCAGAGGAATCAACCTAGCATACGCCTTAAGCGATTTAGGGAAATCACAGAAAACCCAGCGAGACCTGCATCTGAATCGTCGTCCTTCCCAATAAGAGTCCAATGCCTTACCACCGAGCCATCTCGCTAGTTAATCCTAGATTCCTGGATTAAGGGTATGTGATTTTGATGGCGGTGGTCTGTCCGACGGAGGGAGACGTTAACGACACCTTTTCTCGCCCATTACTTCTTTATGTCACAGTTAACTACCAAAATAAACACGACACAACGCTCTGCTTGCACTCATCACAGACACGTAAACTGCACTGTTGCAGTCGCAATACTCACTCGAGAAAACCTTTTTGATCTAGATGACTGAACCATTAGTGGGGGCGAGATATCATAGCCAAAATACCATCCGAAGCATCCAACACTTTCCATCTGTAATGTTTCGATTAAATACAGTTAATATTTACATAGAGCACTCTAGTTATTAGCAGAGACAGCAAACACTTACAGAGGGACATTCTAAAGTAATTACGCCCATCATATGTTTTGGGCGACTTTCATTCTTTTTCCTGTTGCTCTGCACTTCTTCTCTCGTCACCCATCTAGCAAACCGGATGCAATTAGACACCACTGCTCGATTGGCTCTCTTGATATTATTGTCATATTGAATGTAATAATAAATTATCAGTACAAGTGGCACTCACGGATGTAAACAGTTATTTTGAGAAGAAATAATAACCAAAAGTCGAAACTAAGTATTTACCGCTTCAGCTCCTTTCTTATTCGTAGTAACCTTAATAATTATTTAAGCACCCACTCATCTTTTATTCTTGCGTAATGTTCTGTAAAGTATGATATGTAGCACCGTGTACTCTAGAGATGGGTCGTTCGCGAACTAACGGGTCCAAAGGAACGGTTCACCAAGACGAACGGAACGAGCGAGGAACGAATTCTAAGGAACGATCTTTCATAATTCACTTCGGTCACGGCTTTCTACTTACAGTTCCCGGGAACGGGAAACGGTCGGTCTCGTTCCCGCAACGGCACGTCGGCCGGTCTCGTTCCAGCCTTGGTTCCATTCCTGTCTGTCTCGGTCTCGGCTCTCTACTTACAGTTCCCGGAAACGGAAACGGTCGGTCCCGTTCCCGAACGGCACGTCGGCTGATCTCGTTCCAGCCTCGGTCCCATTCCTGCCTGTCCCGGTCTCGCTCGGCCGCACTCGTCCTTCTTCGTGTGGCCACTAGTCGCAGTTCTACTGCCGACTGTTCATAGTTCAGAATCGAGTTGTCGTCGTTCTTTTCATTCGCTTCGCACGCCCATTCTAGATCCGTTTCAAATCCTTTCTGAACTCTGAACTTCTGGTTCTTTTCGTATTCTATTCAGCGTCCACGGCCGGTAATTGAAGTGTCTTTTGTGATTACATTATTACATAAATTAGATAAAAATTACGTGGTATGTAATACATACATCTTTTCAGGTAACAAAACGGTGTATCAGCTTACTTCACTATTTCGATAAACAGCTACTTGTAAAAAGGCAAGATTTTTTTGTTATTACACATGCAAAGGACGTCGGCACGGCACACACGAGTGGCCATTTTACGTCTTTATTTGATCCAAGGTTCAAGAGTATGTTCATTGTTATGAAGGCAGACCGACTCACAACCGAATGAAGCCCGCGCTTCGTAATCGAATGTATGGTGTCACATTTTGTAAAGACAATGTGATAACTCCTACAATATTATTTCAGTGGTACAGGGTGGAGCACGAAAAATCTGCCCCGAGTACTAGACTGCACATTGTCGCTTACCGATAGGCATCTATTGTTTCGAAGCAGTTTGCATTAGCTTATTTGTTATTTCTTCACTGCCTAATTATTACATATTTATCTATTCTGCTCGTAGCGGTCGACAAATCGTGCGTAATTGGCGAGCAGTCTGTACTCGGGACCGGGATTTCGTGCACCACCTTATATTATTTCACTGCGATCAGCCACATAACGCTACAGTTGGCTAAACGAGATGTTTTGCAGAATCACGAAAATTACAAGTGTGTGAGAATTCTGTTATGAATGAAAACTCTGTACTCCAGGGGGTAGGCAAGTGCCCCATCTTAGCGCCTTCCACCTTCAGTCACCTATGCTACTAATTTTCAAATTTTCATAAGAACTTTATACCAAGCACAATGCACGGTGAACCAGTAACGATGAACGGTTCCCAAAAAAGATCGATCGCCAGTGAACTAGTTCCCAAGGATGAACGACTTTGCCCATCTCTCTGTACTCACATTGAGACGCAGTACGAAATATGTTAACAAAGAACGCCTCTTAGTAAAGGTATATAAAGGTAATGTCGAGAGGACCTGCAGTTGTTTTTACACTATGTCCTCTCCACAGATCGCAGACTCAGGTATTAGCAGCCAAGCAGAGATAGTTGCTTTTGCATTTCATTACATATTTATGTTCTCTTAGTACACAGCGTACAACAGACTCTGCGGCGTCCTGCGGGGAGAAGATACGAAAACAGTGATAGCGGGGCTTTAGCCCCAAACACACAAAAAGAAAAGGGAAAATTGCAAGTTGTTTGGTTTTGTAAGGCCATGATGCAGTCTTACCATCAATGTGAAACGTATGGTGAAGAGCAGTGAAAAATACCTCCAAACGATGCAGCGAACAGCACTGAAGACAAGGCCGTACTGTTTAAGGCGCCAGAGTGCAGCTGCGCAGTATTTACGCTCTCACATTATCTCGCCGTTTTCACAATGATTCGTTGTCGTCGCAAAATACTATACTGGTGACGATCAAAATTGAAATACTACGAAAAACATAAAGTAATGATAATTTCTTAATTGAGCATACACAGTATAGTAGCAAGTAAACGTAAAAGTTGTATATAATTCTGGAAAGAACATCATATAGGTAAAGAGATAATTATAATTACTACCCCTCGTATATGGACCAAAGCACATATATTGTTAAAAAATTCTTTCTCTATACATGTGGTGCAGCATACTTTTTTCCTTTTTGGTCACTGAAATTGAACATTGGATTTAAAAGCAGGTATAATGTGATTTAATTCAGTCCGTGGCGGAAGAGGAATTCAAGACGTGAAAAATCGACTCTAGGCTATTGAAGATGCATAGAGATGGTGCCACTGGCAAAAGAAACGGGACGAGAAGAGGAAACCAGCATCAAACGCAAATCAAATCCCATCGTAAATGTGAAACAATCAATTGCGTCTACACGGACACAAATTGTCACTGTGTAGAAGAATTCATTCACACTGCAGAACTGAATGTTTCCTAAAAGTGTTGTTATTTAAGCAACCAGTTTCGACGCTTCATTAGCTCAAAAAATGGTTCAAATGACTGAGCACTATGGGACTTAACATCTGAGGTCATCAGTCCCCTAGAACTTAGAACTACTAAAACCTAACTAAACTAAGGACATTACACACATCCATTCCCGAGGTAGGATTCGAACCTCAGACCGTAGCAGTCACTCGGTTCCGGACTGAAGCGCCTAGAACCGCTCGGCCACAATGGCCGGAGCGTCATTAGCGTGCTCCGGATATGCGAAAGACGAATGGTGACGTTGAAACACTGGAGCACATAGAATATATATATTGAACCGGGTGCCGTAGCCTTCTATTTATTCTACGTGTACACTCCAAATGCACGACAGCATCAGTTGTGAGGCAATGTTTCGATCCCTCCCTTCGTTTTTCGCATAGGGGACCAAAGATCACGCTAATGAAGCTTCGAAACTAGTTGCTTAAATAATAAAACTTTTAGGGAGAATTACGCTTGTTGGTGTCTTTGTTCTGGGAGTTACTGACCAGCCGCATCCCGTGTCCTCATCTATACGATGGATCTGCAAAAGCAACGCCATACGGACGATGGTGTGGGGTAGTGTGTGACATTGACACCCATTTCGGGGAGAAATCTGATATATTCAAGCGTTCAAAGCCAATAAAGGGATACATATTTTTTATTCCTGTGTGGAGACAGATGAAATGTGGGCGCGTTTTTGTGACCCGGAGCCGGCCAGTGTGGCTGAGCGGTTCTAGGCGCTTCAGTCTGGAACCGCGCGACCGCTACGGTCGCAGGTTCGAATCCTGCCTCGGGCATGGATGTGTGTGATGTCCTTAGGTTAGTTAGGTTTAAGTAGTTCTAAGTTCTAGGGGACTGATGACCTCAGATGTTAAGTCCCATAGTGCTCAGAGCCATTTTTTGTGACCCGGAAAAAATCCAACAACATATGCATCCTAAACAATATACTCCAGTTAACAGAGAGATTGCGATCGCTTTTGCATATTTAGAGCCAGCTTTCATCCTATGCTTCCAGATATTCAGCCAGCGCATATACTTCCCATTCGAATTAATTAATGGGGCCGTTCCTCAACAATGCCTACCAGACACCACACGTAGTCCTATTTTAAGTTGCACTTCGTTTTCTTCATCTTAACAGATGAAACATTCACTGTTCATCACAAGAAATATCCTGCTCGCACAGACAAGCTTTTCCTCCCTTGCTGCACTAATTTCCGAACGGAAAGTCTTTCACTTGTAGCCACTTGCCCGCATAGAGGTTAATGAAATCTGCGCCCGATATGAGGTAATTATTACGGCATTGCACCTCCCACTCCCCTCCATCAGGGCGATAACTGGCACAGGGAAGGGACGGGAAGTAACTAGCGAGTTATTGATTGCCGCCGGGTTTATCGTGCAACGCATCACCACCGCAGGATAAACACGGGGCCGTAAACACCCACGTTGTCACACGTCGAAGCAGCATCAAATGTGTTTGGAGACGTAACTGAATATCCGTGATCTGAGCGCCAACAAGTTTAATTAAAAACAACCGCAGCATGCAGCAGGATTGTTTCTGATGGATAACAGTAATATGTGGCTACATAATTATGGATGGAAAGAAAGAAGTAAAGCTGCGGGCTATCGTGGTCGTCGGAATTCTGTAAACTCTGTACCCTAGTGTACTGATCAACAGAATGAGTTCGGCCCCTTGTATACAGGGAGTTTCATGTTACACACTTCTAGAGGCTATAGAGGCTACTTAGTACATGCAGTTTTACATAGGAATCCTTGTCCGGAAAGTCATCCAGCGACGCTACAGAGCGTCAAAGTTATAGGCGCCTGTAAATGTATGATGATGTTACAAATTTTCTAGGATGACGGAGAAGGACAAATGTATCAATTTGAGGTAAGGGTCCCTGGCTGTAAACGAACGAGTCGAAAGTTATAAGTGAAAACCGTTCTCATACCTGAGACACTGAAGTGTATATACACGTATTTTTGTTGGTAAGGCTATAGGTTAGGTATGGACCAAAACAACAAATATGTCTAGTAAACGAGGGCTGTAAAATTCATACCTGAAGAGCTGTGAACACTTGTTCAATAGAGGAGACCTGTTTCACGGGATCGAAGATGAACAAGGTCTCATAGTTCCTCAGTTATGCATTTCAGAGCCCGTATGTACTGGACATTATTTCCTTGTTTTGGTAGATCCTACAACCTCTCAAAGTTGCCTGCCCTAGAATATTAGCAACAACTGTATCGTTATATGTATTCCAGTGTCAGAGGTATCAGAACGGTTTTTGCTTATAACTTTCGACTCGTTCATTTCCGGTACAGGAAATTGGAAATTTGTAGTAAGGGTCATCGGTCCCTAAGCTTACACACTACTTAATCTAACTTAAACTAACTTACGCTACGGACAACACATACACCCCGTGCCCAAGGGAGGACTCGAACCTCCGACGGAGGGAGGCCGCGCGAACCGTGGCTTGACTCCCCAGACCACGCGGGTACACCGACTCTGACGTTTCCGGACATGGGTTTCTATGTAAAACTTGATCTACTAAGGCCCTCTACAACCTCTCGATATGTGTAACACGAATTGTGAAACACGCTACAGATGTGTTGATCTACAGAAGACCTGATCATAATCTAGGGCACAAGTATTTACAGGACGTAGATAAAAATATGGAAACACCAAAAATACGACACATTAACATGACTGATACGGTATAAAAAAAACCGTTGGCATTCAAAACATCTTCCAGTTGTCTCAGAATGAATAATGCAAATCGTGTACGGTTTCCAAGGAAATCTTATACCGTGATCCCTGCAAAATAGTGGTAACTACAGGCAACAGCGATAGAGGTATATAACAATCACGAACCATTGTCTCCAAAACAGACCAGAAAAGCTGAATAATACAGAGATGTGGTGACTGTGGTAGCCAGGAAGATCCGACAAAATCATTCCTGGACGATGTGAGTTGTGCAAACAGGAACCCTGTCCTCTTGGAAAACAGCATCACCATTGATATAAAAAAACTGTACCATGGGATCGACCTGATCAGCTGAAATAGTCACGTGATCCTTGCCAGTAATGCGTCCTTGCAGACTAAACACGACGCCCATGGAATACCAGGACATGAGTGTCCAAGTCATCACTAAACCCACAGATGTTTGACGCTTCGCAGACAGCAGTCTAAATTCAAATGGCTCTGAGCACTATGGGACTTAACATCTGTGGTCATCAGTCCCCTAGAACTTAGAACTACTTAAACCTAACCAACCTAAGGACATCACACACATCCATGCCCGAGGCGGGATTCGAACCTGCGACCGCAGCAGTCCCGCGGTTTCGGACTGAGCGCCTAGAACCGCTAGACCACCGCGGCCGGCACAGCAGTCTACATCGTAGGCTTGGAACGGCGTACGCCAGACGTAATCTCGTCTAGAAGTTGGAAACATTGTGAATCAAGACTCATCCAACCAAATGATTTCCTTCTATTGCTCCAAAGTCCAGGTTTTATTACTTTGGCACCATGTTTTCCAGTCACGGCCATTTGCATCACTGGTGTGTCCCTTTCGAATTCCAGCACAACCTGCATTTCCCAGCTTATGCAACTCCATGTGTGTTGTTTTGGTGCTGACAGGGGAGGGGTGAGGGGGGGGGGGGGGGGGGTTCAAGTTCGCGACTTCAGATCTGCATTGACTTTTGCAGCTGTCGTCACAATCCTCTTCAATGGCCGTCTGTCACGATCAACCAACACACACATTCATCCGTGTTTGACTCAGTGAATGACGATTTTCCCCTCTCCCTTTAGGTGTATGAAGTTTCGATAGGGTCCCCTTTGAAAGACACTACTGGCCATTAAAATTGCTACACCAAGAAGAAATGCAGATGATAAATGTGTATTCATTGGACAAATATATTATACTCGAACTGACATGTGATTACATTTTCACGCAGTTTGGGTGCATAGATCCTGAGAAATCAGTACCCAGAACAACCACCTCTGGCCGTAATAACGGCCTTGATACGCCTGGGCATTGAGTAAAACAGAGCTTGGATAGCGTGTACAGCTACAGTTGCCCATGCAGCTTCAACACGATGCCACAGTTCATCAAGAGTAGTGACTAGCGTCTTGTGACGAGCCAGTTGCTCGGCCAGACGTTTTCAGTAGGTGAGAGATCTGGAGAAGGTGCTGGCCAGGGCAGCAGTCGAACATTTTCTGTATCCAAAAAGGCGCGTACAGGACCTGCAACATGCGGTCGGGCATTTTCCTGCTGAAATGTAGGGTTTTGCAGGGATCGAATGAAGAGTAGAGCCACAGATCGTAACACATCTGAAATGTAACGTCCACTGTTCAAAGTGCCGTCAATGCGAACAAGAGGTGACTGAGACGTGTAACCAATGGCACCCCATACCATCACGCCGGGTGATACGCCAGTATGGCGATGACGAATACACGATTCCAATGTGGATTTACCCCGATATCGCCGAACACGGATGCGACCATCATGATGCTGTAAACAGAACCTGATTTCATCCGAAAAAATGACGTTTTGCCATTCGTGCACCCAGGTTCGTCGTTGAGTACACCATCGCAGGCACGCCTGTCTGTGATGCAGCGTCAAGGGTAACTGCAGCCATGGTCTCCGAGCGGATAGTCCATGCTGCTACAAACGTCGTCGAACTGTTCGTGCAGATGGTTGTTGTCTTGCAAACGTCCCCATCTGTTGACTCAGGGATCGAGACGTGTCTGCACTATCCGTTACAGCCATGCAGATAAGATGCCTGTCATCTCGACTGCTAGTGATACAAGGCCTTTGGGATCCAGCACGGCGTTCCATATTACCCTCCTGAACCCACCGATTCCATATTCTGCTAACAGTCATTGGATCTCGACCAACGCGAGCAGCAGTGTCGTGATACTATAAACCGCAATCGCGATAGGCTACAATCCGACCTTATCAAAGTCGGAAACGTGATGGTACGCATTTCTCTTCCTTACACGAGGCATCACAACAACGTTTCACCAGGCAACGCCGGTCAACTGTTGCTTGTGTATGAGAAATCGGTTGGAAACTTTCCTCATGTCAGCATGTTGTAGGTGTCGCCACTGGCGCCAACCTTGTGTGAATGCTCTGAAAGGCTAATCATTTGCATATCACAGCAATTTCTTTCTGTCGGTTAAATTTCGCGTCTGTAGCACGTCATCATCGTGGTATAGCAATTTTAATGGCCAGTAGTGTACCAAACACCTCGCCTACCTTGGATATAGAAACATCCAGGTTAACAATTTGCCCAAGGTCACTTAGTTCCGACATATCGCACTCACAGATACACAGTATACTGTTGTGACCACGACTGACACTTGCAACTTATTGAGGACACATCACTGGTGCCGCCTGTGGTCAAATACAACAGCGAAGCCTGCAGGCTTGGCTAGCATCTGCTTTGCAATGCGTGCTTTCTCGGTCTTTTCATATTTTTGTCCAACCCCTGAAAACCGGTTCGCGCCACCAGCCAGACCAGGGGAAAGCCATTCTGGACACTGTCTCCGCGTTTATTTTGTATCAGGGACAGTTAGAGCTTGCCACCAGAGATCTGTTTCCTTAAGGAAATGTTGGTGGCTAACGGCTATGATGGCCTTTCCGTAAACATGGCCTCTAAACAAAGCTGTAATAATAATAACGCGAACAAGAATAACAAGGAACCTTCCGCACTTTTTGTAATGTTATCGTTTGTGAATAGTGACCGACCGCATGAGAAGAATTCTCTGGAAGAATGGTATAAGGACTACATTTTTCAGTAGACGCAAAATAAGTCTTCTCGGTCTCTGTCCTACAATGGACTTTCTGGGGTCCCCCACGCAGCGGGAGTATTTAAGTGACGTGTGGTTGTGGCAAAGTATATAAGTTATCATCGAAACTGGAATAACAATAAAAAATACGTTAAAGAACACACTCATGGCAAAATATGAAAGAAGCGATCGAGGATCACCAAGAAGAATGTGACCATGTTAGCCACAGAAGGTAACAAAGGGCAACTATAAACAATTTCTTCGTTTTCAGAACTCTGTATTTTCCAAAGTATTACATGCTCTAATATGAATACTGCATGAACAGAACCGTAAACTCGGAGAGTTTGGATTTTGTACGCTACAGATATTCTATGAGCGCTACTCTGGTTACATTGCACACGTCCAAACAGTAGTCAGTTTCGTTCCACATCATATACAGCAACGTTCTGTCGGTGGCTACCACAGCAACATTGATGCTTTCTCCGAGCTCTCCCTGTGTTCTTGGCAGTGAGGTCGCGTAAACATGCCCCTTATTGTCACCCCCGCCCCCTCCCCTCCCCCCCGAAGGAAAAAGTCACAAGGCGTCAGATCAGGCGATTTGAGGGGCCAAGGGGACAGCGTCACATCATCTTCACCGCTACGTCAAACCGAGCGTTTAGGTACCGATGAACATCAGTGTTCCTATGAGAGAGTGTCCCATCTTGTTGGAAGAGGAAATTTCTGAATGAGCAGCCAGTTGCGCAACAACCACAACTGGAACATGTGAAGGTAAGACGGTAATGGTAGGGAAGGCGAATGGTCGACTTCAGTTTACTGGGAGAATTTTAGAAAGTGCAGTTCTTCTGTAAAGGAGACCGCTTATCGGACGCTAGTGCGACCCTTCTTCAGTCCTGCTCGAGTATCCACACCAGATCGGACTAAAGGAAGGCATTGAAGCAGTTCAGAGGCAGGCTGCTAGATTTGTTGCTCATGGAGTGGAACAACACTCAAGTATTAGGGAGAAACTTCGGGAAATCAAATGGGAATCACTGGAGGGAAGCCGATGTTCTTTTCTCGGGAACACTATTGATAAAATTTAGAGAACTCGCATTTGAAGCTGACTGCGGAACGATTTCACTGCCCCTAACATACATTTCGCGTAGGGACCACGAAGATAGAAGAAAGTAGGACTTATAGGGCATATAAACAACCGTTCTTCCATTGCTCTGTTTGCAAAAGGAATGGAAATGAGTAGTATTGGTACAGAGTACCCTCCGTCACGCACCATGAGGTGGCTTGCGGAGTGTGTATGTAGATTCAGAAGTAGATGTAGATGAAGAATTCCTTCTGAACACGCTACACTGTTGTAACAGATAAACATCTCGCATATTCGAACACACAAAAACTATTTTCTTACTTTGTCGTCATTCTGTCAACGCACTGCACTTGTAACGCCAACTGGTGGGCACAATGCAAACTCGGCGAATCTTCGGTTCTGTTCATGCGTCAGTCGTGTTAGTAGATGAAATACTTTGGAAAATATAGAACTTTGGAAACGAAATAATCATTTATTGCAGCAATGTGTTTGTAGAAGGGATGTCTGGGAAGCAATCGAAACCTCGAAGAACGAGCACAATTTCAAAAGCAATGGCGGCTGCACGCTTCCGTCTTCGTCGCTGCCCGCAATCACGCAAGTAAATACTCAGCCACGGCGAGTGAGGGACGTATCGGGTACTATGAAAAAAATCGAGGCCGTACAACAACAGAGATATTTTCGATTTTTCCTCTCTTTCAGTATCTGCCTTCAATATTTATCCAGTGAAGATGACCTACCAGCAACAGCCTGAAGGATTTTAGCCAATAACTCAGCTTCTCCGAAAAAGCACGAGAAAATAGCCTTTTATATGTGAACGCGAGACTGTCTTTCGAGAGTGTTCAGCCATGCAGGGACACCAATGACATCCTTAAGAAGACTCAGCAGGGGGATCGGAACGTCGAGCAGTGAAGAAGTTTGAGCAGGAATATCACGCAGCCTATTGACTCATATGTTACCATTCTTTTGGATTCAGCAAAGAGCTACGAGTAATAGAAATAGATCACAAGTTCTCTAGGTAAAAAAGAAGAAAAAAGAAACAGAATGCATACTTTCTAGTAATGCAACGTACTGCTCTGCCTAGAGTATCTTTACTATCTGTGGTAGCACCAAAATAGATTGTTAAATGAGATAGCACTAGACTCTTATTCACTGTGATTATCTTCTCCACGGAATCTGTCGTGTTTCCTTAAGCCACAAATACAATTACAGCCATCACCTTCGATCACTACCAAATCTGTATGTTGAGCATGTAGAGCCTACGTGATCCATTCATTAATGTGACCACCGCGTATGTTCGTCGCCAACGTGCAATAACCACTCACAGACGGCAAGCGGCAGCGCTGGCAACGGAGGATATATAAATCGTGCCGGGGAGACGCGGAATACAATGCAGTTATTGTCGTAATTAGGAAAATTAGGAAACGAACCGATTTGTCTGGCGTCCAAATGAGCAAACGTCACAGGCTTTTGGGTCAAGTGTGGAAACATTTCCGATAAGGTCAAGTTTGTGAACTGATCGTGAACCGCCGTGGTTACAGAATACAGTGCATGGCAACAAAATGGTGCTACCGAAAACCGGCGCCGAGGCAACTGCGGTGCAACATGGGCCATAGATGACAGGATTGCACGACGGCTGTGGAGATATGCACGGGCGAATAGACGTGCAACTGTTGAGCAAGTTACCGCCGGAATGAAAAAAGAAGCTACCAACCGTGAACGTTGCTGCGCATGGACCTCCGCAGCAGGCTCCTGGTTCGTGCACCTATGCTGACTCCTGTTCATCGGTGGCGAACAGCGCTGCTACCTGCCGAGAAGTAGTCAGACTAGTTCTCATACACATGTACGTAATTTGCACGCCAATACTGCAACGGGTCATTCACTGGGTAGCGACAAGTAGCCTATTTAGATGAATCATATTTTATGTTCCATCGGACAAACAGCCGTTGGTGTGTACGGCGTGAAACGTTTTAATACAAACCCCGTGCACCAGGAATTCCATGGGTGATCTCGTCATTCTGGAAAGCACAATGGATCAACACAAGTATGCATTTACCTTTGGGGACCATGTTCAGCCCTAAATGCAATTTGCTTGTCCTCGGTACGATGACATCTATCACCAGGACAACGCAACGTATCACACAGCTCGTAGTGTACATGCGTGGTTGAAAGAGCATCAGGATGAGTTTACCGTGGTCCTCTGGCCACGAAACTCTCCGGATATAAACTCAATCGATAAACTGTGGAACCAACATGATTGGGCTGTTTGCGCCAGGAATCCTCACCGAGAAACCTAACGTAGCTGGTTACGGCAGTGAAGTCGGTTTTGCTATTCATCCCTGTCGGTAGTTTCCAGAACCTCACTGTGATCCAGCATGTCTCACGCTACAAAATACTGTTATTCTAGGTTTTGTCAGATAGATAGTATATATATATACACAGGGTGAGTCACCTAACATTAGCGCTGTATATATTTCGTAAACCACATCTAATACTGACGAATCGATTCCACAGATCGAACGTGAGGAGAGGGGCTGGTGTAACTGGTTAATACAAACCATAAAAAAATGCACGGAAGTATGTTTTTTAACACAAACCTACGTTTTTTTTAATGGAACCCCGTTAGTTTTGTTAGCACTTCTGAACATATAAACAAATACGTAATCAGTGCCGTTTGTTGCATTGTAAAATGTCCGAAGATATTGTAACCTAAAGTTGAAACTTGAGTACCACTCCTCCGCTGTTCGATCGTGTGTATCGGAGAGCACCTAATTACGTAGGGATCCAAAGGGAACGGTGATGGACCTTAGGTACAGAAGAGACTGGAACAGCACATAACGTCCACATGCTAACACCTTTTTATTGGTCTTTTTCACTGATGCACGTGTACATTACCATGAGGGGTGAGGTACACGTACACACGTGGTTTCCGTTTTCAATTACGGAGTGGAATAGAGTGTGTCCCGACATGTCAGGCCAATAGATGTTCAATGTGGTGGCCATCATTTGCTGCACACAATTGCAATCTCTGGCGTAATGAATGTCGTACACGCCGCAGTACATCTGGTGTAATGCCGCCGCAGGCTGCCACAATACGTTGTTTCATATCCTCTGGGGTTGTAGGCACATCACGTTACACATTCTCCTTTAACGTACCCCACAGAAAGAAGTCCAGAGGTGTAAGATCAGGAGAACAGGCTGGCCAATTTATGCGTCCTCCACGTCCTGTGAAACACCCGTCGAACATCCTGTCAAGGGTCAGCCTAGTGTTAATTGCGGAATGTGCAGGTGCACCATCATGCTGATATCACATACGTCGACGCGTTTCCAGTGGGACATTTTCGAGCAACGTTGCAGCTGTTTGGGCCCCTGCAATGAAGTGAGGACCAATGAGGTGGTCGCCAATGATTCCGCACCATACATTTACAGTCCACGGTGGCTGTCGCTCTACCTGTCTGAGCCAGCGAGGATTGTCCACGGACCAGTAATGCATGTTCCGTAGATTCGCTGCCCCGTGGTTTGTGAAACCCGCTTCATCGGTAAACAGGTAGAACTGCAACGCATTCTCTGTTAATGCCCATTGACAGAATTGCACTCGATGATTAAAGTCATCACCATGTAATTCCTGACGTAGCGACACATAAAACGGGTGAAAGCGGTGACGATGCAGTATGCGCATGACACTACTTTGACTCAGTCCACTGGCTCTCGCAATGTCCCGTGTACTCATGTGTGGGTTCATGGCAACAGCAGCTAACACACCAACTGCACCCGCTTCTCCTGTGACGGGCCTGTTACGGACCCGTTTGCGTTCTACGACCATACCTGTTGCATACAGTTGGCGGTAGACGTTTTGCAATGTGCGGCACGTTGGATGCTCTCTGTCCGGGTACCGTTCTGCATACACCCTGCAGGCTTCAGCTGCATTTCGTTGACACTCGCCATAGATGAGTATCATCTCCGCCTTTTCAGAGTTCGAATACACCATGGTCACAGTTCCTACAACACTACACTATCACAGACGTCTGGTGACACGGTGTACTACAGTTGGTCTGCGTGCGGAGACGAATGCAGAATAACAATAGCAGCATGCGCTACATGCGGACACTGCGACAGCTAGACCAAACCACAACAGTGCACTACAGCCACACTCGTAAACACGGTCGTCATCGTAAACATGTCCCTGCAGATGCTGCTCGCCGACCGTGGCCCGTGTTTGTTACAACACGCACCTGAACGTCGGCGGTTTCAAGCGTCAACTTTAGGTTACAATATCTCCGGATGTAACTAACATTTTACAATGCAACAAACGGCACTGATTACGTATTTGTTTATATGTTCAGATGTGCTAACAAAACTAACGTGGTTCCATTTAAAAAAACGTAGGTTTGTGTTAAAAAACATACTTCCGTGCATTTTTGAATGGTTTGTCTTAAACAATTACACTAGCCCCTCTCCTCACGTTCGGTCTGTGGAATCGGTTCGTCAGTGTTTGATGTGGTTTACGAAATATATCCAGCGGTAACGTTAGGTGACTCACCATATATATATAAAACACCTTTGGTGTTACAAAAAGGTACGCCCAAACTTTCAGGAAACATTCCTCACACACAAAGAAAGAAAATATGTTATGTGGACATGTGTCCGGAAACGCTTACTTTCCATGTTAGAGCTCATTTTATTACTTCTCTTCAAATCACATTAATCATGGAATGGAAACACACAGCAACAGAACGTACCAGCGTGACTTCAAACACTTTGTTACAGGAAATGTTCGAAATGTCCTCCGTTAGCGAGGATACATGCATCCACCCTCCGTCGCATGGCATCCCTGATGCGCTGATGCAGCCCTGGAGAATGGCGTATTGTAACCCAGCCGTCCACAATACGAGCACGAAGAGTCTCTACATTGGGTATCGGGGTTGCGTAGACAAGAGCTTTCAAATGCTCCCATAAATGAAAGTCAAGAGGGTTGAGGTCAGAAGAGCGTGGAGGCCATGGAATTGGTCCGTCACCGAATCTGTTGTTGAGAAACGTACGAACACTTCGACTGAAATGTGTAGGAGCTCCATCGTGCATGAACCACATGTAGTGTCGTACTTGTAAAGGCACATGTTCTAGCAGCACAGGTAGAGTATCCCGTATGAAATCATGATAACGTGCTCCATTGAGCGTAGATGGAAGAACATGGGGCCCAAACGTTCACAGAAAATCTGTGTTGATGACGTGATTGCACAATTGCGTGCGGATTCTCGTCAACCCACACATGTTGAGTGTGAAAATTTACAATTTGATCACGTTGGAATGCAGCCTCATCCATAAAGAGAACATTTGCACTGAAATGAGGATTGACACATTGTTCGATGAACCATTCGCAGAAGTGTACCCGTGGAGGCCAATCAGCTGCTGATAGTGCCTACACACGCTATACATGGTACGGGAACAACTGGTTCTCCGGTAGCCCTCTCCATACAGTGACGTGGTCAACGTTACCTTGTACAGCAGCAACTTCTCTGGCGCTGACGTTAGGGTTATCGTCAACTGCACGAAGAATTGCCTCGTCCATTGCAGGTGTCCTCGTCGTTCTAGGTCTTCCCTAGTCGCGAGTCATAGGCTGGAATGTTCCGTGCCCCCTAAGATGCCGATCAATTGCTTCGAACGTCTTCCTGTCGGGACACCTTCGTTCTGGAAATCTGTCTCGACACAAATGTACCGCGCCACGGCTATTGCCCCGTGCTGATCCACACATCAAATGGGCATCTGTCAACTCCGCATTTGTAAACATTCCACTGACTGCAAAACCACGTTCGTGATGAACACTAACCTGTTGATGCTACGTACTGATGTGCTTGATGCTAGTACTGTAGAGCAATGAGTCGCATGTCAACACAAGCACCGAAGTCAACATTACCTTCCTGCAATTGGGCCAACTGGCGGTGAATCGAGGAAGTACAGTACACACTGACGAAACTAAAATGAGCTCTAACATGGAAATGAAGCGTTTCCGGACACATGTCCACATAACATCGTTTCTTTATTTGTGTGTGAGGAATGTTTCCTGAAAGTTTGGCCGTACCTTTTTGTAACACCCTGTATATATGTTGAAACCCAGAATAACCGCATTTTGTAGCGCGAGACATGCTGGAAGAGAGTTAGTGAGGTATATATATATGTGTGTGTGTGAGAGAGAGAGACAGAGACAGAGATATGGAGATGGAGAGAGAGAGAGAGAGAGAGAGAGAGAGAGAGAGAGAGAGACAGACAGACCATCTATCTGTCAAAACACAGAATATACACTGAGGTGACAAAATTCATGTGATAGCGATATGCACACATACAGATGGCGGTAGTATCGCGTACACGAGACATAAGAGGGCAGTCAGGGAATTCAGTATTCCGAGATCTATAGTGTCAAGGGTGTACCAAGAATACCAAATTTCAGGCATTATCTCTCACCACACGGAACTTGGTGGCCGAAGATATTCACTTAACGACCGAGAGCAGCGGCATTTGCGACGAGTTCTCAGAGGTAACGGACAAGCAACACTGCTTGAAATAACCACAGAAATCAATGTGGGACGTGCGATGAACGTATCCGTTAGGACAGTGCGGTGGTATTTGGTGTTAATGGGCTATAGTTTCAGACGACCGACGCTAGTGGCTTTGCTAACAGCCCGACGCCGCCTGCAGCGCCTCTTCTGGACACGTGACCATATCGTTTGGACGCTAGACGACTGGAAAACAGTCGCCTGTCCTATGACTCCAGATTGCAGTTGTTAAGGGTCGATCGTGGCGTTAGAGTACGGCGTAAACCCCACGAAGCCATGGACCCAAGTTGTCAACAAGGCACTGCAAGCTGGTGTTGTCTCCATAATGGCGTGGGCTGTTTACGCGGAATGGACTGGGTCCTCTGGTCCAACTGCACCGACCGTTGATTGGAAATGGTTATGTCCGCCTGCTTGGAGACCATTTGCAGTCATTCATGGAAATCATGTTCCCAGACATGTTACTGGGCTACAACTTTTCGTGATTGGTTTGCAGAACTTTCCTGACAATTTGAATGAATGGTTTGACCAGCCACGTCAACGGACACGAATCCTATCGAAAATTTATAGGATGTAATACAGAGGTCAGTTGGTGCACAAAATGCTGCACCGACAACACTTTCGCAGTTATGGACGGCTATAGAGTTGGCATGGCTCAATATTCCTGCAGGGGCTTCCATATATATATTCGCTGGAAGCCCCCTGCAGGAATATTGAGCCATGCTGCCTCTATAGCCATCCATAGCTGCGAAAGTGTTGTCGGTGCAGCATTTTGTGCACCAACTGACCTCTGTATTATATCCTATAAATTTTTCGATAGGATTCGTGTCCGTTGACGTGGCTGGTCAAACTATTCTTTCGAATTGTCAAGAATGTTCTGCAAACCAATTACTAAAAGCTGTGGCTCGGTAATATATTTGGGAACATGATTTCCATACTATTGTATGTAATATTTATTGTGACACGCTATGAACAGAGAAATTAATATGCACATGTATTGAAGATGGAAGAGGGAACCCTTGGGAATATTACAGCGGAAAGACGGAACGAAGAAGAATTGGCGTAGAGGACATGTTGTAAGGAAGAAACAGCGAAGGTAATAGAAGATGAATCTGACGGACCGAAGAGTTAATAATTGGTGTGAAAGAAGTGTAAGAACGGAGCACAGACCGTGACGTCAAGTGACGAAAGTTTTTTGAGACTCTGATAACGAGGACTCTGATAACGAGATTAAAGTATACAGGCACTACTGAGAGAACTATAATACAAAAGAGGGCCGTTGTTTAGTGACGGCAACTGAAGTATACATGCACTACTGAGAGAACTATAATACAAAAGAGGGCCGTTGTTTAGTGATGGCATCATTTATGAGTGCTTGTATAACTAATTTATGCCATGTTCAATAAAGATCGTGCTCCAGCAATTGTACGCCGTGCGCCCAAAGAGTTTCGAGACTGATTGTAAACCTGGCTTATAAGCAACGTCAGCGCGGTAACGACGGTCCCAGCTGGACCAAACAGCTGTAAACAACAGATGTGCATGCGAATAGCCATTTGTGAGCAGGCAGCGCTATGTAGTGGATGTACGACCGTAGTGTGCGAACGTTGTTAAGCCACAAATCTAAATGGAACAACATCCCTATTCAGTATTGTGCATTAGAGTTCAAGACTTTTTCAAAACGCTTCGAAGAAGGGAAGTGGTGTGCAAAGTTTTTCACGCACATCTCGATTCTCGAACTAAAACCATGGCGCATGGACGCCTGCTGCAACTTGAAACGTAAAACACAGACAGCTATTTTCTGAGAAAAAATCATCACAGTGACTTGGTGTTATCAATACGAACCTACCACAGAATGACAAAGTGCAGAAATTAACTTCGAAGGCCAACGCTTTTATGACGTAACCGACATTCAAGCCAATGTCTGTTGATCCATCATGGACTGGGTACATCAGCTGGTTAAGTAATTGTCAGTATTAACGAAAGTCTCCAACAGCCGTGTAGCTAAGATATTACCTTATTTTAGTTTGACGACAACCAGGTTCGGCATTCCATCATGCCATCTTCAGGCCCCGTATGCATCTCTCAGAATAAAAGGTAATGCCATAGAGTGTCATATTTCCCCGGGTTTAATGAATTAAAACCGTTTCACAGGGGCTTCACACGAAGAGGTGATAGCAACAGTCAAGTTGCTAGCAAATCTGCCAACAAACCGCAGTCTTTGATTCGCCTTCCCCACAACTCTGTCTATGTGATCGTTTCAATTAAAGTTGAATTCCTAGGTATTTAGTTGAAGTTACAGCCTTTAGATTTGTGTGGTTTATAGCGCAACAAAAATTTAATGGATTCCTTTTAGTACTAATGTTGATGACCACACAATTTTCGTTATTTGGAGTCAATTTTCACTTTTCGCATCAAACAGATATCTTGTCTAAATCATTTCTCTTTTGGTATTGATCTTCTGATGGCTGAAACAGCAAAGGGCTTATAACACTTGCTTGGGGAACGCCAGATATCACTTCTGTTTTATTCAATGACTTTCAGTCAGTTACCACGAACTGTGACCTTTCTGACAGGATCAAACATCCAGTCTCAGAACTCAGACGATATTCCATTGACACCTAATTTGATTAGAAGCCTTTTGAGAGAAAGGGTGTCAAAGGCGTTCTGAAAATACATAAATATGGAATCAATTTGAGACCACCTGTCGATAACACTCTTCGTGTGAAAAACGAGCTAGTTATGTTTCACAAGAACGATATTTTCTGAATCCATGTTGACAGAGGGTCAATAGATTGTTTTCTTGGAGGTAATATGTTCAAACGCAGTATATGTTCCAAAATCATACTGCAGATAAATGTCAGTGATATATTCTCTATAGTAAAAGGAAATGAGAATTGTTTCGTACGTATCGTTTTTATGGATATGCAGGAAATTTTATCACTGCGTATAAACTACTATTCCTAAACAAAATGAGGCATTCGTAGCGTTTACTAAAAGTAAATTAATTTTAAATCGTCTCTTCGTTGTTCAAACATGTTATAAGAAACGTACAAAATAACAGTAGAGATGAACGGAAGACTTTCGTTCTTTTGGCTTGATAAAAAAATCTGGGAGAGACAAGATCAAGTAAAGGAAATCTCCAACTCCAGCCAATCTCCCGTTTCTCACATGAATAAAAGGACTAAAGTAAAGAGGCTTTATTCCTTTGGGCGGTGTGGGCGAAACGTATCTTGTTAAGCAACGTCAGAGAAAGGAGATATCCGGTATTCTGATGAGACGTTCCATTAATTTGCCTGTCGAAAGCATAAACGTTGCAAGGTAAATAAAACCCCGAAGAGAGCGTGCCGATTACCGAGGTCTTTCTTCTGCAACGGCTTGATCACAGTTTTTTCAGGTAATTACTCTTCTTTTGCTAATGAACCCAGGCGCTTTAATCTTAGGCGAGACATTTTTGTCAGACCTGATTAACTCTCGGAAATTACTTTTCGGCGTCTTGGTGCGGCCACAAACTATGCACGTTTTCTTTTTAAGAGCCCTGACAATAATACTCATTATTTTAATGTCGCTTATATAGCTTCACCTTAATGTTTTCGTATAATAATGATTTCTTATCGCGACTGGTTTCAGAAGAAAAAATAAAATTAAAAAACGAAAGAGCGAAACCAGGCATAGAATAAAAATATATATGGAATGATCATATAAATGCGCGGAATGGAATTTTTGTAGCCAACATGCACTGTTTTCCAAAAGTATGGCTGTGTTTGAGGCCGATTCAAACTGTTGGAACAATATACGTCACAATTCAGGAAATCACGGGTTCTGTTCGAACTTTCGCTTGACTTGCAATCTTGGCTATTGTTGATACTATCTCTACTACCTGTCTTAGCGTTTTAATGCATTGTGAATTTTGATAACAAAAATAACTGTGATGCACGGACTACAGTGTTGTAACAGGTGTAGGGTCACATGCAACAACAGCAGCTAATAAATAAATAAAGAATAGCAATCATGGTTATGTCTAGTTCTAGACCTTTCACTCGTGCCCCGATCTAGTGTCGTGTGATAGTACCATCTCCAAGACGCCTCTTGCCGCTGGACGACAATTACAGTCAAATGGTTCAAATGGGTCTGAGCACTATGGGACTTAACATCTGAGGTCACCAGTCCCCTAGAATGTAGAACTACCGAAACCTAACTAACCTAAGGACATCACACACATCCATGCCCGAGGCAGGACTCGAACCTGCGACCGTAGCGGTCGTGCGGTTCCAGACTGAAGCGCCTAGTACCGCTCGGTCACACCGGCCGGCTTATTACAGTCAATTTCCCACAATATACTGAGATGATAAAAGTCATGGGATACCTGCTAATATCGTGTCGAGTCCTCTCCTGCACGACGTAGCGCAGCTTCTCGAGGTGGCATGAGCTCAGCAAGTCGTTGGTAGTCCCCTTCAGAAATACTGAGCCATACTGCCTCCATAGCCGTCCATAATTGCGAAAGTGTGTCCGGTGCAGGATTTTCTGCACGAACTGACCTCTCGATTATGTCCGATAAAAGTTCTATGGGAGTCACGTTGGGCGATCTGGATGGTCAAACCATTCGCTTGAACTTTCCAGAGTGTTTTCCAAACAAATCGCGAATAATTGCAGGCTGGTGACATGGCATATTGTGATCCATAAAAGTTCCATCGTTGTTTTGGACATGGAGCCCATGAGCAGCTGCACCTGAAGTAACCAAACACAAGTACTCCCAGTCAATGATCGGTTCAGCCAGTCCATTTCTTGTAAACTCAATCTACACCATCACTGAGCCACCAAGAGCTTGCACAGTGCCTTGTTGACAACTTGGTTCCATGGATTCGTGAGGTGTGCGTCACACTCGAACCCTACCATCAGCTCTTACCAACTGAAATCGGAACTCATTTGATCACACCAGCCGTCTAGGATCCAACCGATATGGTCACGACTCCAGGAAAGGCATAGCCCATTAGCGTCATATTTCGCCGCACTGTCAAAACGGATACATTCGTTGTCCATCCTACATTGATTTCTGCTGTTACTTCACGCAGTATTGTTTGTCTCTTAGCACTGACAACTCGACGCTAACGCAACTGCTCACCGCCATTAACTGAAGGCCTCGGCCACTGCGTTGGCGTGCTGAGAGCTAATACCTGAAATGTGGTACTCTCGGCACGTTCTTGGATCTCTGAATATTGAATTCCTTAACGATTTCCGAAACAGAATGTCCCTTGCGTCTAGCTCCAACTAACAATCCGCATTCAATGACTGTAAATTCTCGTCGTGCGGCCATAATGACTTTCGAAACCATTTTACTTGAAGCACCTGAGTACAAATGACAGCTCGCCAATGTACTGCCCTTTTATACCTGGATGTACGTGAAACTGCCGTCAACTGTATATGTGCATATCACTTCCCCACGTCTTCTGTCACGTCGTGTATATTTTGTTAGGTATTTAGTTCTTGGTCAATCTTTTCCCTTGTTTTATATGAATGTTGCCATCTTGTTTTCCAACTGATCTGTAACGTTTTTACCTGTTATTACAATATGTAAAAGTAATTGAAATGCTGTTTTGCAACCCACTTGCTAAATTATTAATCTCTCATAAAGAAATAAGGTATTGTACTGGGATAAGTCAAATAATTTTTCTTTCAAGGACAACGTTTTCTTTTTTGCCTGTTACATTTACTTGAAAACCAGTATAAATGCTTATACTATATCCATTCATAGCGTTATTCTGTGAGAAGTCTTACTGAAAATTTGTTCAAATACAACAGCAATCTGTGGAGCGGTGATTTTAATGCTATTTCCTTCTGAGTTTCACGAAATGGTCAGACTTTATGCTTGTTGATGAGTAGTTAGTGATTTCTCACGGACCCTTTGCACTCGCGCCGCGTGAATCCAAGCCCACGTAAATGCTCAAACAGGGCCAATACTGTATCGAGCGCTGCGGCTTACCGGGGAATCTCGAGCCCGTTCGAACGCGAGTATCGATTGCCGAACTCTGTCCAAATATCTTGGGATTATGGTGCAACATAACGTTTGCCAGTAACGCTCTGAAGATTATGAATGCCAGTACATCCCCCATTTCAAAGCACCTTGGACTTTGTACACGTGTTTCATTGTCGTCTTAATAATTTGAATACTATGTACGGAGTAATCCTGACTTAAAGCTTCGAAGAGCATTTGGCTTGGTTGCGTCGTCACAGCTCCGGTGCAACTATTTTTGTATTTTTTTTTATACAGGAAAAGCAGGGATAGCCACCGATATTTTTAGATTTTGTACCGCACTAGGTCACATTGCCGAGTCTCTGTTTTAATAAATTACACTGCGCTGATATCGCGAAATGGACAACATGCTAAGGTGAACCTACTCCGAAAAATATTGAATTCGGAGCTATGACTATACAGAAAATTAGTGAGCTATCGCACTTCTAAATATTTTTAGACGAAAATTCGTCAGTTTTTACTTTTCTAACTCTTGACCTTTGTTTATCCTTAGGAAAACTACACTTACACTTTATTGATTTACACTTTACTTTATCTCATCATTCACGGTGCGTCATTTGACCAATCATTACAGTACTTTGGTCTAACCGTAGGTGGCAAAACAATCAGTAGAAGTGTAACCGCTGTGCAGTACAGCCCAATGTCTAAACTGCTGTCATTAGGTGAGCAGACAAGATTAGGTGACAACATGGAGCGTGATCATCAAGGACAGCGCTTAAAGACGTGGATTCTGTGGAAGGAGGGTGTACGTACTGCATGCCGTGTGTGGGTGGCAGTGTGTGGAGGATGTTCACCGCCACGAAAAATGGTCTTCAAACACGACAACACTCGTTCCCATAAAAGTCGGAAATCTACCACTGTCATTGCTGAAATGGGGTTCCAAGTACTGCCACACCCACAGTATTCTCCTGTCTTGACCCCTTCCAATTACAACCTATTCGGGGCTATGAGGAAACCTCGGCGCGGACATCTTTCCGCAAACTTCCAAGAGCTGCGGGCAGCTACCCGGACGTGGATGACGGCCTACTGGAATTAAAGGGGCCAGTCCAGGAGAATACGGTGGGTGTGGCGGCACCTAGAACCCTTTTCAGTGATGGTGCAAGACCATATATAAAATCCCAGTCTTAGTTAAAAGTGAAACACATGTGAGTGAGAAATATTAAAAAAAGGAACAAAAAAAAATGTGTGTCAAATCTTATGGGACTTAACTGCTAAGGTCATGAGTCCCTAAGCTTACACTTACTTAACCTAAATTATCCTAAGGACAAACACACAAACCCATGCCCGACGGAGGACTCGAACCTCCGCCGGGACCAGCCGCACAGCCCATGACTGCAGCGCTTAAGACCGCTCGGCTAATCCCGCGCGACAAGGAACAAAAACATAATTCGAACATCGAGAGAAAAGTTGCCTCTGAACAGACCACTGTATATGTTTTGTTCGACATAGTGGGTTCTAACGACCTTAAAATGTCGTCTGACGGTTGATTTCAGCGTCAGAATGCCTCATTAGGCACGTATCAGATGAATTTTTTCCTGACCAGTAAATAGGCCTCTCCAGTGAACTGAACACGAAAATACACGGCTAAAATTCTCTTTCTTTACATATGTAAAGCTTCACCAGATGTTACAGACACATTCTCGGCTACCGTCGTTGCAGGATTGCATTACTATTGCACTAAGTGGATGTTGTTGTTGTGGTCTTCAGACCTGAGACTGGTTTGATGCAGCTCTCCATGCAGTGAACAAGCTGCTTCATCTCCCAGTACGTACTGCAGCCTACATCCTTCTGCTTAGTGTATTCATCTCTTGGTCTCCCTCTACGACTTTTACCCTCCACGCTGCCCTCCAATACTAAATTGGTGATCCCTTGATGCCTCAGAACATGTCCTACCAACCGATCACTTCTTCTAGTCAAGTTGCGCCACAAACTCCTCTTCTCCCCCCATTTTTTCAATACCTCCTCATTAGTTATGTGATCTACCCATCTAAACTTCAGCATTCTTCTGTAGCACCACATTTCGATAGCTTATATTCTCTTCTTGTCCAAACTATTTATCGTCCACGTTTCACTTCCACACATGGCTACACTCCATACAAATACTTTCAGAAACGACTTCCTGACACTTAAATCTATACTCGATGTTAACAAATTTCTCTTCTTCAGAAACGCTTTCCTTGCCATTGCCAGTCTACATTTTATATCCTCTCTACTTCGACCATCATCAGTTATTTTGCTCCCCAAATAGCAAAACTCCTATAATACTTTAAGTGTCTCATTTCCTAATCTAATTCCCTCAGCATCACCCAACTTAATACGACTACATCCCATTATCCTCGTTTTGCTTTTGTTGATGTTCATCTTATATCCTCCTCTCAAGACACTGTCCATTCTGTTCAACTGCTCTTCCAAGTCCTTTGCTGTCTCTGACAGAATTACAATGTCATCGGCGAACCTCAAAGTTTTTATTTCTCCTCCATGGATTTTAATACCTACTCCGAATTTTTCCTTTGTTACATTTCGTGCTTGCTCAATATACAGATTGAATAACATCTGGGAGAGGCTACAACCCTGTCTCACTCCCTTCCCAACCACTGCTTCTCTTTCATGTCCCTCGACTCTTATAATTGCCATCTGGTTTCTGTACAAATTGTAAATAGCCTTTCGCTCCCTGTGTTTTACTCCTGTCACCTTCCGAATTTGAAATAGAGTATTCCAGTCAACATTGTCAAAAGCTTTCTTTAAGTCTACAAATGCTAGAAACGTATGTTTGCCTTTTCTTAATCTAGCTTCTAAGATAAGCCGTAGGGTCAGTATTGTATCATGTGTTCCAACATTTCTACGGAATCCAAACTGATCTTCCCCGAGGTCGGCTTCTACCAGTTTTTCCATTCGTCTGTAAAGATTTCTTGTTAGTATTTTGCAGCCGTGGCTTATTAAACTGATAGTTCGGTAATTTTCACATGTATCAGCACCTGCTTTCTTTGGGATTGGAATTACTATATTCTTCTTGAAGTCTGAGGGTATTTCACCTGTCTCATACATCTTGCTCACCAGATGGTAGAGTTTTGTCAGGACTGGCTCTTCCAAGGCTGTCAGTAGTTCCTATGGAATGTTGTCTACTCCCGGGGCCTTGTTTCGACTCAGGTCTTTCGGTGCTCTGTCAAACTCTTCACGCAGTATCATATATCCCATTTCATCTTCATCTACATCCTCTTCCATTTCCATAATATTGTCCTCAAGTACATCACGCTTGTATAGACCCTCTATATACTCCTTCCACCTTTCTGCTTTCCCTTCTTTGCTTAGAACTGGGTTTCCATCTGAGCTCTTGATATTCATAGAAATGGTTCTCTTTTCTCCAAAGGTCTCTTTAATTTTCCTTTAGGCAGTATCTATCTTACCCCTCGTGAGATAAGCCTCTACATCGTTACATTTGTCCTCTAGCCATCCCTGCTTAGCCATTTTGCACTTCCTGTCGATCTGATTTTTGAGACGTTTGTATTCTTTTTTGCCTGCTTCATTTACTGCATTTTTGTATTTTCTCCTTTCATCAATTAAATTCATTATCTCTTCTGTTACCCAAGGATTTCTAGCAGCCCTCGTCTTTTTACCTACTTTATCCTCTGCTGCCTTCACTACTTCATCCCTCAAAGCTACCCATTCTTCTTCTACTGTATTTCTTTCCCCCATTCCTGTCAATTGTTCCCTTATGCTCTCCCTGAAACTCTGTACAACCTCTGGTTTAGTCAGTTTATCCAGGTCCCATCTCCTTAAATTGCCACCTTTTTGCAGTTTCTTCTTGCGGTTCTAGGCGCTTCAGTCTGGAACTGCGTGACCGCTACGGTCGCAGGTTCGAATCCTGCCTCGGGCATGGATGTGTGTGATGTCCTTAGGTTGGTTAGGTTTTAGTAGGTCTAAGTTCTAGGGGACTGATGGCCACAGATGTTAAGTCCCATAGTGCTCAGAACCATTTTTTTTTTTTTGCAGTTTCTTCACTTTTAATCTACAGATCATAATCAATAGATTGTGGTCAGAGTCCACATCTGCCCCTGGAAATGTCTTACTATTTAAAACCTGGTTCCTAAATCTCTGTCTTACCATTATATAATCTATCTGAAACCTGTCAGTATAAAATAAAACATCGTCCTCAGTATACTACAATGTAAACGACCTTTATTTAAATCGAGCGATCAGATCGTTTACATTACATTAGACCCTACTAAAGACCATATTTTCTTTTATTAAGTATTTTGAGGCTGTGCAACCACACAGAAACAAAGTTTCATAAAATGGAATTTTCGCATTCAAGAGCCACTTCATGCATGGGTAAAGTACGTTCCGACATTGTGTGTCAATCCTGAGAGGCTTCTCAAACGTTAACAGAAACGAAGTTATATGTGCGTATCATAATGTATACGAATATGCCTGTATATACAGTTTGTCCCACCTAACTCTGCCACATCATGATTTCCGAAATGAAACGAAGTGTGAAATCTGCAACTGGTCAGAGATGCACATATGTCGGGGGCTCACACAGTGGTTACGTTTTTTTAAATGCCACATGTATGTTTTTTCTACAGAAATAAAATCTCGATGTACCATTAGTGATGGAAGACTTGGTTTTACTGCCATGAACCTCATACATTCTGAAATATTGGACTTAAAAATGTGCCTCGGTTTCTGCCGTAATGTTCAGGGCAAATTTTACCTGCACTCTCCTGCCGCCAGCTGTAAACAGAACATTATTAGTGTGCATATCCTACCCACATTGTCCAGTGTAATTGTATCTCCTGCTGTTGGTCTCAAACAAGAAAATATACTGCGACGAGTTTCGCGTATGTTTCGGACAGTGCTTACCCTGTTTTGGTGTGGCTTGTGACATTTGGGTCGTCTCGTCGATATGCGGTCGCCATTAAAGAAGAAAAACTAGATATGACGTTAATTTACGGTGAATGTCACAGAAATGAAACAACAGCTGTAGTAGTGTGCGCTGAACGTTACCCGGATCGAAGGCGTTCTTCACGTCGTACCATTTCAACATCTGCACGTCTCATGGAATCAGGCAGCTGGGCACCCAGAAAGCGGCAGCATACAGACACAGCAACTAGCAATGGCAACGAAATTGCTGTTCTGGCTGCTGTAGCGTACAACCCTGAGGTGAGTGTACGACAGATTGCACACGTTTCTGGAATAAACTGTTGTAGTATGTGGAGAATTTTGTATAGGCTTATATTTTATCTGTGATATCGTCTCCACCAAGAACTGTACGGGAAAGATTTTGAATCCCGCATTGAATTCTGTCATTTTGCACTTCAGCGATAGCAATTTCATCTTGACTCCCTACGTGATACATTGTTTACGGATGAAGCTTCGTTTACAAATCATGGGCGTGTGAATGTGCGGAACATGCACTGCTGATCCGTGCAAAATCCCCACTGGCTTCGCGCGGGATGTCAGCGTTTGGTACGGCATCATTGGTACTCGTATTGTAGGTTCCCACTTTTATCACCATTTCTTTAAGACACTTCTCATGGAGGACGTGAGATTGGAAACGCATCTATCAATGTGATTCCAGCATGACGGATGCTCTGCATAATACAGACGTGTTTCCAGGGGAGTAGTGGATGCAGTGTTTCCAGATAAGCGAATAAGCGGGGGAGTCATGTGAGCTGGACAGCCCGGTCCCACGACGTTGCCGCTAACTTCTTTCTCTGGGATTGGGACGCAGTGAAAGAGTGTGTATACTCCCCCCTCCCCCCCCCCCCCCCCTCCCCGCCAAGACACCAGAGAATATGTACAACAACATACTACCATTGTGTGTGCAACATCATCTGTGGAAACACTGCAAACTGTGCAACGATCACTTGTTCACCGTCTGAACAAGTGTACTGATGCAAACGGTGGGAATTTCGAACATCTATATTGAAGTGACGCAGATTCATCGGACGTGACGATAGCGATTATTTGTGAGTGCGTTTTCCGTGCTGGATGACAGGCAGAAATCTGAAGTTAATGTTGCTTTTATGTGCCACTAATAATTGTGTTTAAGACGCTAGAACTACGTCTTATCGCTAAATTATTCTTCCGGTTTTCATTTCTGTGGAAGAAACATATATGTGCCATTAAAAAAAGCTAACTTTTCGTTAAAAGTGGTGTTCGTTGACCTTTATGAATTATGCATTGCTGCCCGTTGTGTGAGGCCCCTGACATAAGTGCATCACTGGCCAATTTCATTTTACATATTTGGTTTCTTTTCAGAAATATATGAGGTGACAGAGTCGGTTGGGACACATTCGTATATTATGGTTAGGGAACAGATTTTCTCACTAATCTCGCTGCGTTTCGGTGATTTTTTTTCCGTGAAGTTACTAATAATATGTTAAAGACAGGTGCTCTGGCTTGCTCCTAACAGTACAAACAAGAGTGCTGTTTCTGCTCTTTTATTACGAAAAGAGTCTGACGCCCGTGGCACAGGGAAGGAAAGTTAAAGTAAGTTAAAGTTTAACGTCTTTACGGAAATGAGGTCATTAGAAATGGCTCACAGGCTCGGACTAGAGGATGGGGAAGGAAATCGGTCGTGTACGAGGGACGAGTGCTGAAGGCATCTCAAAGACACGGAGGCAAAGGAGCAAAGCAGGCAGGGGAAACACGTGGATTCACCCCAAGAAAAGTTGAAGATCTATCACCGGGGAAGGTGATGCCGCCTTTCGTTTTTTGGCTGTCACAATGTTCGTAGTGGGCGAGCCGACGCAGTAGCGTACTACCGAAATTCACAGATGAAAAAGCATGTGATGACGTGATGTATAATTCATTGACATATTTTATACCATTCAATGATGTACAGGATGCATAAGCTGAATTTTTATACATCATGACGAAGTGAATTAATATGACATCTGAAGGTGGTAATACACTGCCAAAACCGATAATGTGAATATAGCAACAAATAAGCTATCTTGTCGTAATAAATTATTATGCAGTGGTCAAAATACATGTTGCATACTGATTTATTGTCAATATAGGACATAATAGGAAACAAAACTGATTTCGTTCTGCTGGGTAGAGTCATAAGGAAACAAAAATAAAGAATTTACACACATTTCCCTTGATAAACATGAACAGAAGAACAAAAACAAAACCTCACTAAAGATTCCACTGCACGCATTACAATTTCTTCTCACCGTCATCTTGCATAACATATTGTTTGTGAACCAATGGGCCCTTCTCGTAATTGGAGATACTTCTGAATGCAGTTAGGGATACTGCTTATCAAGTTGTCTAAATAAGCGTGTGGGGTCCGCAGCTCGTGGTCGTGCGGTAGCGTTCTCGCTTCCCACGCCCGGGTTCCCGGGTTCGATTCCCGGCGGGGTTAGGGATTTTCTCTGCCTTATGATGACTGGGTGTTGTGTGCTGTCCTTATGTTAGTTAGGTTTAAGTAGTTCTAAGTTCTAGGGGACTGATGACCATAGATGTTAAGTCCCATAGTGCTCAGAGCCATTTGAACCATTTTTTAAGCGTGTGGGATTCCTCCAGAGAAGTCTCTGTGGCGTCTTGTCGTCTGTATTAGGATAGGATTACCGCAAACCGCTCTTTTTAGCATGGCCCATTTCAATGCAGCTGAGATCGGAGAATACGGTGGCCATACCAGCCAACTGATTCTAGCTCCACTCATAAGATTTGACGATGGAGGCGTGCAATTTCGTCCACCAGCATGAATCCCGCTCCAATGTGTTCACCAAATGGAGCCTCGATACATGCAGGGATGCCGTCCCCATACTTCACACCCATTATCCTCCCCTGTATTGGGACAAGGGATGTCTTGCAGCCATACATTATTCCACCCGAAAACATGACTGAACCGCCTTGATAAGGATGGCAGTCTACGATGCAGTAAGGCTGTGAATATTGTGCTTGTTGCCTCCACATAAGAATATCAGTATTTTGTCTCCTCAGAAAAGAACGTTGTGTCCTGCTGCTGCTAAGACCACAAAAAGTGGTTTAGTACTTATGCGACATGATCCGCTCTCCCAACCCAATTTAGAGGAGGAGGCTTGAGAGATCTTCCGGCACGTAATCCCACATCACGGAGCCTGTTTCATATCGTCTATGCTGACACCTGCACTCCAGTATACGTTTGGAACTGCCGCCGTAGACGCGTAGCATTGTGTTGAGGGTTTCTGCTTGCTTTTTTACGCAGGTATCAGTCCTGCACACCTATTGTTTTTCTTCCATTGCCACTTCTGTGATGATCCTCAAAACTTATTCCGGATTCTAGAGACATCACTTCAACTCACAGCGACATTCGCTGCGATGTCTACTTGTCTCATTCCCTGCCCAATTAGAGAGGTTATAAGGAGCCTCTAATCGTACATTATTGTTTTCCGAACTATCCTGAAGCAACACAGCTGTCGTAATGACACACAGCCGAAGTACTGCAATGTTTACAGGTGATACGGCTGCCATAGACTGCACATACTGTTCTCTCACCGTAGAAACATGGACTGTTTCCTCTATAAAAAATGGTTCAAATGGCTCTGAGCACTATGGGACTTAACTGCTGTGGTCATCCGTCCGTTTCCTCTATAATTACATTATAAACAAACCAATGTATTGAAGTCATAAAGTATTTCTGGATCACACCTTCCAGTATTAAAGTTTCGACAACACGTAACATTTATTTTGACCTCTGTATATAAGTTTATGAGGTCACGTACTTCCATTTGAATTCAATTCTTAAAATTAATACTGTATATTGTCTCCTCCGACGTATATCTCGCGAATGAACCGCGAATATAAAATCAAAGAGTTTAGGGACCACACGGAAATTTACCAACGATCGTTCTGCCCGCGCAATATTCGGGATTGCAACAGGAAAAAATGACAGAGGTACGCAAAATAAAGTGGCTTGATGAATACATATGTAGCTGTAATGGGAAGTGTGAAATATGTTGCAGAAGCTTTTAAGAATATGATCTTATCCATAAATCTCCAGAGTTTCATTTGAAAGAGAATAGCTCGTGTGGTATAATTTACAGAATTCTAACCGAGAGAGTAGTGTTTAACTGTTCCTTGCATAGTAAATCAGGAATATTGTACTTGGCTGCTTCTGTACTGAAATCCGATAATGTAGAAAAGAACTGTTACGACTTTAATAAGGCGTATGCGAACTATGCTATTGTATATTGACCGCTGGAAGTATAGTAAGATATATAAACAAAAACCGTGTCGTCTCATTGTAGAATAGCTGTGCATATAGCATTTTAGCACGAAGAATATTGTTTCTCACATGACGAGGACAATCAGAATCGACAAACTGCCCAACCACAGCATGGGACCAGCCCTTGCAATCAGACAATTAGGGAAGTTACTGTCTACGTGAAGCTCAACTTCGGCACTGACTTTGCAGCCACATCCTTTCAAAGTCAGCAGGGATACAGTTCTCAACCACTGGCGAAGTACATTTCTTTGGAACGCTGGATGCTGTGGGGAGAATTAAGGTTCTCTTTTCATCCACAACGACATGGTGTTTAGTAGATTTTTCTGACCTGCTTTTTCGTGTTTCAAGTCACGTTGTTCGGACCTCTCATTAAACTTGTTTTTAACATAAGGAGTTTGGAACGCTTTGCGTATTTGATACTAATCTACGTATGTAATGACGAAAGCAATGTGTGATTGCACCTGTAACAATAATCTTAGGACTATCACAGTCAGGGACAAACTTAGAGCAAATATAACAACTTCAGCTGCAATGGAAACCAAATTTGCTTCACGAACTATTTTCAACGTCTTCCTCAGGCAGTATTACTTCTACATGAAAGGTAATCAATGTAATGATTACAATGTGGGGGCGGGGGATTAAAACCTGTAACCAACCATAATGGTTTATATTTGTTGTGGTCTCTGTAAATCACGAGTGCGCTAGCGAATGCCGGGATGGTTCCTCTGAAGAGGCCGTGGATGCTTCCTGCCTCACCTGAGCTAAAACTGCGTTTGCAATGACCTCGACATCGACAAAAAGTCTCAATGTCCCTTGTTTGTAATGACCTCGACACTGACAAAAATTCTCAATCTCCCTTAATTACTACAAGTTAACGTAAAACCAGTTTAAGTTCTTGTACTCTAGACCCTGGACAACAAGTTATGACCTATCCTGTCCCAGATCTCTACTCTTTTTCATTCAGTACAGCTTCTTCGGTAATTTTTCTGGAGTGATTTGCAAGCCTTAGTCGGTGCACATTTTAACAGAGCTCGGTGAGATGGAGGCGTTTCCAAATAAGTCGCACATTTGCTGTGCTCAAATCTTCTGTAACGGTATGAGAGCTAAGATAACACAGGCGCTGTCCAGTAAAAAGATGTGTTGTAACTGTCAGAATCTAGTTTTCCATCAACACATTAAAAGTAGAACGAGCCGTAAACCCTGAGACCAAGCCGGAATCTAACTTTGGTAGGTGTCGAGACAACGTCTCGGTTATCCTTATACCTTATATAGGCGATGCAGCGAATCTAGGCGCCCACCTCTGTTCGCCGTTGTACGTGTAGGGGGGGTCGCTCGAGTCCCAGCATCTCGTCAACCCACCTTGTGTGCCTGACGGATGTGTCTCGGCTGGGATTGGTCGCAGCTTGTTTTGACAGTTAACAGGTCCCAAGCAGAACTCGATAGCCACTGTTACTAGGCGCTTGTCCGCCCTTCTCTGGAGTACTACTGTGCGGTGTGGGATTCGCATCAGATAGGATTGACAGAGGATATCGAAAAGGTTCAGAGAAGAGCAGATCTTTTTGTATTACAGCGAAATAGGGGAGAAAGTGTCACGGATATGCTACACCTCATCCGAATGCGAATATATGTTGGTGTTGTCCACATAAATGGGGAGAAAAAAAAAAAATAAATAGGAGAAATTAGAACTCGCACAGGTTTAAGTTCTCGTTGACATCTTAAACTTTTGTAGTCCTGTCTTCCTCAGTTGCGTGTAATATTACGGTGTATTGATAATTTTTTCTTGTTGACCATCTGACAGCAACTGAATAAAACAAAATTTTTGTGCCATATGCGTTTCGTCTTTATTTTCTGCAAGGCATCATCAGTGACAGGTTGCGTGGACGATTTCCTACATGCAACAGGGGCCTTAATATGTAGGAAATCGTCCACGCAACCTGCCACTGATGATGCCTTGCAGAAAATAAAGGCGAAACGCGTATGGCACTAATATTTTGTTTTATTCAGTTGCTGTCAGATGGTCCGTAAGTAAAAATTATCAATATACCGTAATTAAGTGCTTGTTGTTTCCTCACACTATTCGAGAGAGGAACGTTAGAGGTTTAAGTTGGAAGTGGTTCGATGAACCCTCTACCAGGAACTTAAGTGCAAATTGCAGAATATTCATGAAAATGTATAGTTTTTTCATGTATGTCTCATCGTACAACAGAGGGCAAAGATATTTGAGAAATTATTTTCTTCTGGGTGGGCCCCACAGCCCCAATAAATTTAAAAAATGATGTGCAAATTACTTTACTTGCACTACTAGTTTCATATACTGCCCATTTTCAAGTGCATGTATAGCAACAGATGTGGACACATAGTGGTAAATTCGTTAAGAAATGTCATGCATATTTGCGCACAGCACGGTCGTCAATGGTCGTCTTGTAAAACATAAGGCGCATCACATGCAAAGTGCTTTCGAGCTGTTTTTGCTTTCGAAAGCACTTTACATATTATGCAGGCACCTTATGTTTCAGAAGATGATCACTGACGATTGTGATATGCACAAACATGCATGGCAGGTGATGTTTTTTAACGAAATGACCACCATGTGTTACTATAGATGCACTTGAGAATGTACAGTGTTTGAAATTAGTAGAGTAAATAAAGCAATTTAATATATAGTCTGGTGAAATCGTCTCAGTTTTCACATTTGAGAGACCGCGACAAAAGTTTATGTGAAACTGTCATGTATACATAGAAACTAGTGGTCTTCATATTGAACAATTGCCATAAGCTTAAACTGTTGTCAAAAAAAGGTTCAAATGTATGTGAATTCTTAAGGGACCAGGCTGCTGAGGTCATCAGTCCATAGACTTTCACATTACTTAAACTAACTTTTGCTAAGAACAACACACACAACCATGCCCGAGGGAGGACTCGAACCTCCGGCGGGACAGGCCTCACAATCCGTGTCATGGCGCCTCTAACCGCGCGGCCACTGCGGGTGGCAAACTGTTGTCAGAAAGAGTGTTGTTTATACTAATAAAAGACTAAATATTAAAGGAAGTCTGTATAGAGATTTGGAACATTCTACTTGTATTTCTTAGTTGAGTGATTTTAGTTTATATTTCATATCAATATCACCTTTCCCAGTAGCTGTCATTTCGACGTTCGCGTGGCAATTGATAGGAGGAACGGCACGTCTCCCTCAGTGAAACAATTCCAGAACACTGAATTCAGTATTTCAACCACACTGCTTTTCGATTCCAACGCGATCACTGAACCACTGGGTAAAGAATCCAACCCTTATTTTTACGTATAACCAAAATTCTTAGAAGTTTTCATTGATGAGCTAGTAGAATTTTATGCTCATTTCGTTTTGGCTTGGTTCAGCTTTTGTTTGTCAACAAGTCTTTGGCTTCGTTTAAATTTGTGCTGAAGATCCCTTCGCTTTTTTAGAATCGTACTTCCAAGGTTATTGAACCGCGGCAGGTCTTTCCCCTTCTTATTAACCGTGTTCGGCACATATACATCTCATAGAGTGTTGTGGAATACTCTTGAATTTTATTCCATTGTGCTTCATGTTTTCAGTCACAGAGATGAGTATTTGATGTTGAGTGTTCAGGTAATTTACATTTGCTTCTCTTTTTGCACTAGTTAAACAGAAATATATCCTACCTTTCTTTGTACTCTAATACATTTTTTAGACAGAGGTAATATTCCAGCAATGGTTGTTGAATCGCTCGCGACTGTCTTCACGTTTTTTTGCCACCAAGAGATCTAAGACACTTCTCACTAGAATCGATTAATTGAATATGCAGGGTTATTTTCAAATAGCATGTCTAGAAAAATCTCTCCCGAATTTCTGTGTTTTTCACCTATTTTAGTCCTGCGAGTTTTCCAATCTGCAGATTGTTAGTTTCGGTAAGAATTCCAGATTCACGTCTCCTGACTATGCGCCCACGTTTCATCGTTGTAAATTTCTCTTAGTCAGCTATCAGATAAGAGCGGCACGAAGATAATATGTTCAATGGATCTTCGTGTAGAAGAATTCATCTGAAAACAATGGCATGAGGGTGTACACACACACACACACACACACACACACACACACACACACACAAAGGTGCGCGCGCGAAGTTGAACTAACTACTGTGCAAGAGAGTGAGAGTGAGAGAGAGAGAGAGAGAGAGAGAGTGAGTGAGAGAGAGAGAGAGAGAGAGAGAGAGAGAGAGTGAATGAGAGAGAGAGAGAGAGAGAGAGAGAGAGAGAGTGAATAATAAGGTACGTTGAAATGAAATATGATTGCGTCATTGAAAGTGAAGCTGTTGTCTAAGCAGCAGGTGAGGTAAACTTGTTATGTAAAGCATAAAAGCCGAAAGAAGCTGCGTTGAAAGAGCTCTTCCCTGGGAACTGTATTGTGAAAAATATTCCATTATAAAAGTCATACGAAATTTCTAATCTGGCTGTAGTAAGTACTGTTACTATATTGAATGATGGCGACTGTGAAATCGAACGCTCAGTACGACGATAACTGGCTCAGCCCTTCTAGTGAGCAAGGTGGTAGACTAAATCCTAGTCACACGGGACGAGTTAGCTGAAGTTGATGTGATACTCTACTGGTTTTGTGGCATCACTTCCTGCTGTTTCATGCTGTGGAACCATTTCCTCACGTGGAACATAAAACAAATTCTGCGACATTTAGACGAGATCTCACTTGAAGTAGAACCACTGGGAAGCAAACATGGTCCTTGTGTCACACGCAGGAAATTGAGGCCCGCAGAAAGCCAGACACCCTATTGTATTTGTAGTGTTCGGTGGAAGCCCAGATTCGATGGCTTTTATGTTGTACCTCACACCACATGAATATACGTTGCTTCTAAGCACCAGCACATTGACTGTCACAAGAACGAATCGTCATTGGTACGATTTGTTGTAATGAAACTACGAGAAGCGTCGTGTTGATGGTAAAAGGATTATCGTATTTAGTTATCGCGTTATAACCCGTGTGTAAGCCGTTTTAAGGCACCGGCAGACTGAAATTCATTAAACATGTAGTTCTTGTTAGAATTTGTTATAACTAAATGTAAACTAAAAACGTCTTAGTGATTAAAGCCTGCAGAAGACTAGAACTTGAAATACAAAGTTGCTCATGAGTTAGCTACAGGCTAGCGTAGTGAATATAGGCACCACACCGCAGCCGACTACGTGCACGTCAACGTTAGCTGCGGCAAGTCTGCCAACGGCTTAACAGTGAGGGCTTAGTGGGGTCGAATTGCCACTGTCTCCTCTCACATGTGAAAGTGTGTAAGATCCTCATGTCATTGTCTGCGATAAGTGATCGTCAGCGCACTGTTCTCTCTGTACTGATTATCAGAATGACGAGACTGAGCGAGCACTGGTGCTGGCACACAATCCTTCTGTCCAAGCTTAATGTGACCATCCGACAGATGGATCACTATCAACACTATAACATGCTTTTTCTCCATGAAGATGTTTGGAACGTAGTCCGGAGCATTCGCGCTCTGTCCAGCAATCGTAGACTAAGATTTCATCTCTCCTTCCTTCCTGACCAAAAGGCGACAAGAAAAATTAATTTCATCACTAGAATCGAAAACGCAGTCAGTTCACTTGTTGTTAAAACTACATATATGAAAGCAACTATACAAAAAACCGAGCGAGGTGGCGCAGTGGTTAGCACACTGGACTCGCATTCGGGAGGACGACGGTTCAATCCCGTCTCCGGCCATCCTGATTTAGGTTTTCAGTGATTTCCCTAAATCGTTTCAGGCAAATGCCGGGATGGTTCCTTTGAAAGGGCACGGCCGATTTCCTTCCCAATCCTTCCCTAACCCGAGCTTGCGCTCCGTCTCTAATGACCTCGTTGTCGACGGGACGTTAAACACTAACCACCACCACCACCAACCATACAAAAGATCAGACAAACTGTGAGGTAGAAATCTTTCACAGCACTTTTCACATACCGCCGTAAACCATGCGATAGACTGTTAAATTAAAAGCAAGATGAAATAAAAAATGATTAAATCAACCACTCGAGGATACACTTTAAACTTACCCAAGCGATCTACGCGTAAGACACAAACCATAAAAATAACCAACTCACTTGTTTCACCTTCTGCCGATAAAAAACAATAAATAAACAATAAAAAGATCTCGTTTTCACATTATACGAGAGACGACTGCTTGCCAAAAGATAAATTTCTTTCATTTTATTGATGGTACATTGGATCGGACATGCAACATGCTTACGAAAATATCAGATTTTTTTTTAGTACATTGAATGTTTAAACGATATCAAGCCGGTAACAAAACATTCGTCTCTACTGCTCCACACGTGTGGCAGCAAACTCAGTGCTACTTTCACTTATGGTAAAGAATATATTTTAGGAGAAACTGTAACGGCTTTCCCATTGCTAAGTGTAAGGTGGTAGTACGGTAAGACCTGCAGGAGACAACGCTACAATGGCAGCTTACTCACATTCCTTTCTACTTCTGTTTTTTTCTTTCCATCTCATATGCTAATTTTATCCTATATTTCGGTCTCTTTCTCTGACCACTTAACTTCCTCTCAAGATTGATTCCTTCTCCATCGCCGTCAAAAGATTTTATTACATATTTCAATTCGCATTCGAAAAGTACGTAATGAGGAAATTGTTTAATATATTTCTGAACTTCTAAATATTGTTTATAGCAGTAAACACCGCAAACGAGTTCAGCATTTTGCTGGATTTCGTATTTTGTCACTGGCCGGACGCTTTCCAAGCATTTAAGATTGCATGATGTATCGGCAGATAATAAAGTGGCTTTCTAAAGTTGGCAAATGAATGTTTTATCGTTGCCAATGGTTTTCGAGTGCCCGCTAAGATCTTTCGGAATTGCTTCCAATTTGCCGAGAAACACTAAGACCACTTTCACTGATTTACTCCAAAGCCACTTTAGTTCGGTTTTAAAGTCGTTTCTCATTGCCTCTGCTATAATAATGAATACGTATATTTCTTAAATTTCACCTATTCATTATTATATCTACTGTCGTTAGTACTATTATCATTCCTAGTATGTAGGGTGAGTACGTAAGACACTCCTTTTATTTCCTAAACGGCTTCAGATACCGGAACGAGGTTTTCTGCAATCGATAGTATGCTGAGGGGCACGTAACGTGTTGTACATCCAAGGCTTGGAACTGTAGTGTTGGCAGAAGAGCCAACACTGTGTTTCTAGAGGAGGCCGAAAAGCACGCGTTTAATTACACGCTGACTGGCGTGAGGTCTGGAACAGGACAATATCTTGAGAATTGCAAGTAAAGTACGTAGTTGATATAATACTTAACTTTAATCCACAATTGTAGAACATCGCTCTTGATGATACATGCTTCACATAATAAATATCAATTGAATACGGCGCCTTGCTAGGTCGTAGCAAATGTAGCTGAAGGCTATGCTAACTATCGTCTCGGCAAATGAGAGCGTATTTGTCAGTGAACCGTTGCTATGAACGTCGGCTGTACAACTGGGGCGAGTGCTAGTAAGTCTCTCTAGACCTGCCGTGTGGTGGCGCTCGGTCTGCAATTACTGACAGTGGCAACACGCGGGTCCGACGTATACTAATGGACCGCGGCCGATTTAAAGGCTACCACCTAGCAAGTGTGGTGTCTGGCGGTGACACCACAGGAACTCTGATATCAAACGAAGTATTGAAACAAGTATGGATTTTTCAATGGAATTTTATGATTTTCATAACTGCTTTCAGTAGTTCTTGGAAAGACAATTACAGTCATACAGCGCTTGTTAATACAGACGTTGAAAGCTTTTGCACAATATTCCGAGAAATGCAGTGAAATTGGAAAGCAATACGGACAGAGTCGGTTACTGGGGTGTAAACACCACTAAGTATCTCTCTCATGTTGTTAATACAGCAAGACACAACTACGCTACTAATATAAAACATCATTTCCCATACGACGCAGATACAGGGTCAGCTATGATACTTGTAAACGGAACTAAGGCATATGCTAGCTTCTGCCGCATCAGATGGGGCTTAGGAAAACGATTTAAAATGTGCGTACGTTTCCAGGCTTTTGTGGAAACAACTACAGTTTGGTCAGGTAGTTTTCCATTACCGTTTCGGAAGCATTTGTTTGACATTCGTCGTACACAAGTAGCATGTCTAACTTCTCCTCACTGGTGTTCATGTGTGGATGCAAGAAATGTTAAAGCACAAACGATCTGCTAATAAACAACACAGCTCCTGGTAGTTCTGCAGTGCAGACAAGTAAACAGTCGATAGGCTCGATACAGCGACGTAGTCTGGCGTGTGATGTTTACAACTCGTCTGCCGATTTCGGCTGACTTGCTTTGCAATTTTGGAATATTTGTAGGATTCTTTTGCGAAGAGTTTCAATCTCAAAAATTGCATAATTGTATTAGTCTTTTCTAGCGCTTTCAAAAGCCGCTAAAAAAGTATCTCATTCCTTTTAAAAAAATCATACTTTCTTCAACATCTCGATCGATCTAAGAGTTAAGATTCTTTAATACATACCAAAGTACGTGCCCCTTAGCGTACTATCAGCTGCCGAAAATCTCGCTTCCATGTGTAAAACCCTTCACGAAATAAAAGGTATGTGACGTCTTGCGTGACTGACCCTCTATATGGCTAATTTACCATTCAAATTGTAATATTTACGTACTGAGGAAGCCAGTTTAGATGTACGAGAGGGCTTGATGGCCGTAATCTGGCCAAGATAAACAAATAAATACATAAATAATTTTAGGTCAACTCGGGAGTTCCTCCGTTGTCATAATAGTTACCACTTTTCTGTTACTCGCTTCCAAGATGACTGTGGTCTTAATCTATCTTGTACAAAAAAATACCATACCAATAGCTGAAGGGAATTTACTAATTACGTGTTGCATCGGTGTCTATCTTATTAGAGACGGAGCACATGTTCGGATTGTACGAAGGTAGGGAATGTATACGTAGCCTTGTTTAAAGAACCACTTGTAACGCCGGAAATGCATATCCTCCTATTTCCATCTATTGTACTATTATTTTTTTTCCTTGTTTTGTTACCTCAAGATATGACATTTCTGTCTCTTTATATATTGTAATTGTTTTACTGTTTGTATATATATATTTATGCACTCATGTCGATGTATAATTGGTTTGTTTCGTAAATATTATTTGTATTTTTACGCTGGGTCTTGCCTAGGGAAAACTGCTATCGAACGATTACATCGATGGGTCGTGTGAAGAATCAAAGTGTGTAGGATCTTTGGTAGTGTTAACTCTGCCGCGTGGAGCGCGGGCAGTGAGAGTCTGGCGGGAGTAGCGAGTGGAGCAGGTGTTGTGTGACGCTCCCGCGAGTTGCCGCGCTTTCGGGGTTTGGCAGCATGTAATTGCGCTCGACTCGCGATGATAGTTTCTGACATGGTGTCGCGGACGGGAAGCATTAGCTGGCGCACATCAAGAGCCCGTTTCGCCTCGTGACCGTGTCGAGAAGAAGGCGCGCCAACATCCAGCTTCTGCAACAGCGACGGCCGACAATGAGTGACTGTCGCCACCTCCTCGATCGACTGCTTCGAACCTTCAATCAACCAACAAGGAAGACTGGAAGCACGTAAAGTTTTAGAACTGTATGGCAGACCTCAGCTTTTAATCTTGTTCCATTTGCCTCGCAAAATTACAGCAACTTAGCATGAACCTTTGTTGCTCATTGTCCCAATTGCATTGCCAAGCAGGGTCCCTTCCTTTTCCGAAATGAACCCGAGTGTCGTTGAAATTCAAACGCCAGCATAATTCCATTTCACTGCTTTAATTTCAAAGTTCAGTTAAAGTCTCAGAGCTGGCTACAATATTCAGATTACACAAGCACGAATTAAGAGTGCGAGCTTTGTTACCGTATTTTAGCTTACCTGTGACTGCAGCACAGCTTGGTACGTACTAAATTTTACTATTGTTAATTGTTCAGAATCATTTAATTCAAGTTCAAAGTTAAATCTCTTATTTCTAAATTGCGTAGATTCAAGTAGTTTTTGAAATGATTGTTGAGGTAGTCCAAGACTAACCGTATTTTACTGAATTTCGATGTGCTTCAGAAAGAAAGCTCACTATTAACTTCAGTCACTAAATTAACTTTCGATTTTCCGGTTATTAATTCTTTTGCTAAATTAAGTCAGGGTGTAGCGAAATTTAATACTTCTGACAAACTTTCAGTTTTCACACTACACGTGTCAACCTTCAGTTGCCACGCTTCTAGTGCTAATTATATGTGTAATAACCTTTCTTTTTCAGTTACTATAGTAATTGTCCTTAGGACTGGCGACCGTGATTTCCCCCAAATCTCAAATACCTAATTACCGCTACTTAATTGTTAACGTAACGGCTGCACATTTACCTTCTTTATTAACTTTACCCCTTTTCAAAATTAATTTCCACCAGTTTCATTAGCACATTTCCTTTCATTTAGATGTAACCCTTTCCTCCCTCTTTACCGATAGATTAACTTCGGTGACGATTGCTTTTCCCAAATTTCCATTAGGTACACGCGGTTTAAATTTTCACTGTCATTAAGGTCGGTAAGTGAGGGGGGAGGTTACACACTCCTGCATTCCTCTTAGTTGACTGAGGGAAACTACGGAAAACTTAATTGGGATTTGAATCTTGCTCTTCTCGAAGTCGTGATTTAGCGTCTGTGCCACGTCGTTCAGCCATAAGGCTAGATGTGGAGTTTTGAGATAGTACGTGGAATTCGTGCTCTAGCATCGGGCAAGCTGTTGTGTGTGGAAGAGCTGGGATTCGGCGCGATTCCCGCAGCACTTAATCCCGGTTTCGTGCTGACATGCAAACGACCTCGCGAAATCCCCAGTCTGCTCCGCACACGACGGTCTACTCAGCACTGTGGGAACAGCTTCTCCCAAAGGTTAACAAGTTGTTGTTGGTGGTCGTGGTTGTGGTGGCGGTGGTGCCGCATACTAAACATGTTAAATATAAATTACAATTACTAAGTACACTTTACACATCATAAATACAATTTACACATTTCCCTAAGGTGTAAAAAATTAACCAATAGCTGTTAGTAAATATAGTAAGCGAAGTTCCTTTTTGAGCTATCACGGCATTTCACAGGACGCACAGTAGTTACGCTATATGACAACTTCACCAATCTCCCATTTAATATTTTTTTAAATTAACTGTTGACCTGTGAGCTATACAACTCTCTCTTGGTGTTTTAAGAATTTTTTGGAACCTCACAGCGTGAGGCGATATTTATTTTTAAAAATTATAATTCTCTTTGCTGATGTGAATACAGCCTAAATGCGAAGAAAATATTAATTATATTTCGGTTTGTTACCTCCTAACATTCACAGTCAGGACAATTTCGTAAGAAAAGAGCGGGAATAGTGCATACTAAAACAAAAATTATTATGTTGACACAATCACAATAACTAACCTACAACCGACTATAGGTAAGTTAGCGGCTGTCTCCTTAAGTTTACTACACTAAATAAGTTTAAATGTAGAAAAACGTACAATCACGTTTAAACGCAAATGTTAAACTGGTTGTGCGATAATTCTCGCACTTGTCAGCTTTTACAGTCTTCGGAATTGCGATGATGATATTTTTCCGAAAGTCAGACGTTATAGCGCCAGACTCATATATTCTACACACCAACGTGAATAGTCATTTTGATGCCACTTACCCTGATGATTTTAGAAATTCTTATGGAATCATTGATTCCGGTTGCACCCTTAATGTTACCACCCTTGCTTTTAATGTCACCGAAGGTTTGGCTCTGAGCACTATGGGACTTAACTACTGTGGTCATCAGTCCCCTAGAACTTAGAACTACTTAAACCTAACTAACCTAAGGACATCACACACATCCATGCCCGAGGCAGGATTCGAACCTGCGACCGTAGCAGTCGCGCGGTTCCGGACTGCGCGCCTAGAACCGCTAGACCACCGCGGCCGGCTTCACCGAAGGTTTCTTTGAGTTTTCTACACTCCTGGAAATTGAAATAAGAACACCGTGAATTCATTGTCCCAGGAAGGGGAAACTTTATTGACACATTCCTGGGGTCAGATACATCACATGATCACACTGACAGAACCACAGGCACATAGACACAGGCAACAGAGCATGCACAATGTCGGCACTAGTACAGTGTATATCCACCTTTCGCAGCAATGCAGGCTGCTATTCTCCCATGGAGACGATCGTAGAGATGCTGGATGTAGTCCTGTGGAACGGCTTGCCATGCCATTTCCACCTGGCGCCTCAGTTGGACCAGCGTTCGTGCTGGACGTGCAGACCGCGTGAGACGACGCTTCATCCAGTCCCAAACATGCTCAATGGGGGACAGATCCGGAGATCTTGCTGGCCAGGGTAGTTGACTTACACCTTCTAGAGCACGTTGGGTGGCACGGGATACATGCGGACGTGCATTGTCCTGTTGGAACAGCAAGTTCCCTTGCCGGTCTAGGAATGGTAGAACGATGGGTTCGATGACGGTTTGGATGTACCGTGCACTATTCAGTGTCCTCTCGACGATCACCAGTGGTGTACGGCCAGTGTAGGAGATCGCTCCCCACACCATGATGCCGGGTGTTGGCCCTGTGTGCCTCGGTCGTATGCAGTCCTGATTGTGGCGCTCACCTGCACGGCGCCAAACACGCATACGACCATCATTGGCACCAAGGCAGAAGCGACTCTCATCGCTGAAAACGACACGTCTCCATTCGTCCCTCCATTCACGCCTGTCGCGACACCACTGGAGGCGGGCTGCACGATGTTGGGGCGTGAGCGGAAGACGGCCTAACGGTGTGCGGGACCGTAGCCCAGCTTCATGGAGACGGTTGCGAATGGTCCTCGCCGATACCCCAGGAGCAACAGTGTCCCTAATTTGCTGGGAAGTGGCGGTGCGGTCGCCTACGGCACTGCGTAGGATCCTACGGTCTTGGCGTGCATCCGTGCGTCGCTGCGGTCCGGTCCCAGGTCGACGGGCACGTGCACCTTCCGCCGACCACTGGCGACAACATCGATGTACTGTGGAGACCTCACGCCCCACGTGTTGAGCAATTCGGCGGTACGTCCACCCGGCCTCCCGCATGCCCACTATACGCCCTCGCTCAAAGTCCGTCAACTGCACATACGGTTCACGTCCACGCTGTCGCGGCATGCTACCAGTGTTAAAGACTGCGATGGAGCTCCGTATGCCACGGCAAACTGGCTGACACTGACGGCGGCGGTGCACAAATGCTGCGCAGCTAGCGCCATTCGACGGCCAACACCGCGGTTCCTGGTGTGTCCGCTGTGCCGTGCGTGTGATCATTGCTTGTACAGCCCTCTCGCAGTGTCCGGAGCAAGTATGGTGGGTCTGGCACACCAGTGTCAATGTGTTCTTTTTTCCATTTCCAGGAGTGTATATGCTGAATTAGTCCTTCCAACAGTTCAAATGGTTCAAATGGCTCTGAGCACTATGGGACTTAACATCGATGGTCATCAGTCCCCTAGAACTTAGAACTACTTAAACCTAGCTAACCTAAGGACAGCACACAACATCCAGTCATCACGAGGCAGAGAAAATCCCTGACCCCGCCGGGAATCGAACCCGGGAACCCGGGCGCGGGAAGCGAGAACGCTACCGCACGACCACGAGCTGCCCTTCCAACAGTCATTTCTTTTTCAATTTCTTCACAATCTTGATGCAGCCATTTCGTCTTAGCTTCCCTATACTTCCTGTTTATTTCATTCCTCTTTTTTTTTTGTCGTCAGTCTACTGACTGGTTTGATGCGGCCTGCCACGAATTCCTTTCCTGTGCTGACCTCTTCATCTCAGAGTAGCACTTGCAACCTACGTCCTCAATTATTTGCTTGACGTATTCCAATCTCTGTCTTCCTCTACAGTTTTTGCCCTCTACAGCTCTCTCTAGTACCATGGAAGTCATTCCCTCATGTCTTAGCAGATGTCCTATCATTCTGTCCCTTCTCCTTATCAGTGTTTTCCACATATTCCTTTCCTCTCCGAGTCTGCGTAGAACCTCCTTATTCCTTACCTTATCAGTCCACCTAATTTTCAACATTCGTCTATAGCACCACATCTCAAATGCTTCGATTCTCTTCTGTTCCGGTTTTCCCACAGTCCATGTTTCACTACCATACAATGCTGTACTCCAGACGTACATCCTCAGAAATTTCTTCCTCATTCATTCATTCCTCAGTATCTGTGCATTCCTGAATTTCCCTGAACATTTTTGTACTTCCTTCTTTCATCGATCAGCTGAAGTATATCTTCTGTCATTCATGGATTCTTTGCAGCTATCTTCTTGTATCTATGTGTTTCTTTCCAGCTTCTGTGATTGCCTTTTCGAGATGTCCATTCCTCAACTGTACTGCCTACTGGACTGTTCTTTATTGCTATATCTACATCAGAGAACCTCACATGTATCTCGTCATTCCTTACATCCTTGCTGACTAAACTCTTAAACTTCAGCCTACTTCTAGCCTAGTTCTATAAAAACGTTCTGTAAAACTATATCAGAAAATGTGAAAATATATCAAATATATAAAAATTGGAAAATATGGGTGTAAAGTCACGGATAAATATTTACCCTCCGAAGTGATCTAGCAGTCACTAATAACGATACGAGAAACTATATATGGCGTAGAGAGAATACACAAGACAAATCCTGAAATATAGGTCGACAAGATGCACTTCATAGAAATACATAGTCAGGAAAATTTACTTAAATACCTGGGAGAGAGCATACAGCTATGAATAGCCAGCTGCAAAAACTTGGGAAGAGGTACTAGTTTCGAAAAGGCATATAAATGGCCTACGTGCTGATATGAATCACAACGACAAAAAAGGAATGTCATTTATTGCAACATTGTAAGAAAGTCGTCAATATGCATCGGAATCTATCTTCATTGGAGGATTGTCACATCTGCGACGCCAGTAACTACGCACAGATCCACAAAAAAAAAAAAAAAAAAAAAAAAAAAAAAAAAAAAAAAAAAAAAAAATTGCAGTAGCAGCAGTAACAAACCAGGTATTGACAATATAATGGATGATTCGTTCGTGACATATCTCCTTTCAGCTACCTCTAACGCTGTGCTTCTGTTATCATGCCTCCGAATAATACCCTGTCTTCAGACGTATGGCTTACTACTCTGGAAGTTGGGGCCATCAGTATGAGACACTTCTGTTGTACCCACAATAATTCATTACAACGATATAAAGAGAATTTTGTTCGCTAAGGGTTTGCTGAGAACATGAGATCTAGTTCGGGTGTCGATATATTAAGTACCGAAAATCTAAATTTCTGTGTGCATTCCCATTTCATATGGGTTGTAGTTCTTACTTTTTCCATCAGTTTGGCTCTAATCATTCAGCTGTCCTTTCTTCTAGTAAAAGTTTTCCACGTACACCATTTCTCATCGATTCTGCGGACAACCTCCTCATTTCTTACCTTGTCAGTTCCACAGTCCATGATTCACTTCTGCACAATGTGGTCCTCCAGACAGACATTCTCAGAAAGTTATTTATGAAATTAAAGCGTATATTTGACATGGTAGATTTTTGTATGTGCTAGTCTGATTCGTCTGTCTCAGAATAGCTTGCGTCTATCTTCATGTGTGAAAGCAACCACTGGTTCTTATGAATCCCATTTCTCGCTAACAGTTTTGCAGTAGTATTTTTTCAGTAGGATATATGACTGTAAACCACAAGTGAGAATAGGCACGAAGTATGTGCGGTACACAAGAACCTCATTTACCCATCCCTCATTATCCCGGCTTCACTTTTGTATCCTTTTTATTTTTTTCACGCGAAAATATGCGGTGTACAGTTGGTATGATACGATATATGTGCAGTTGTTATGTTGGCGAAGCAGATATTACAGAGATCGACAGTTCCACACTTCCAGCTACTATTATTACAGTCGGTGTGTACCTGATCTACACCGAGTTAAACAGCTGTACCTGTATTGTTCTTTTGTTCCTGTATTTCAGGGGAAGAAATAATGCCTCATGCGGAGGCAAGGGCAAAGGTGGAAAAACCAATGGTTTACCTAGAACGTCAGCCGGAAACAGCTCCTGCTGAACTATTAGTGAAACGTCTACGCGATCGTACAGTTCTTAGACGCCACTCAACTTCGAAACAAAAGAGTTTGCGCACTATTTCAGTCAATAAACGTGAGTGGATTTCCCTAACTATAGAGTTCAAGTGCCAAAAAAGTGTTTCTTGTTAATGCCAAAATAAAAGGGAATTATATTGTAGTACGTACGAGGGCTGTTTGGAAAGTAAGGTCCGATCGGACGCGAAATGGAAAGCACACTGAGCGCGTAAAGATACCCAGAAAATAACGCTCCCCCTCTCCCCCCCCCCCCCCCCCAAGCAGCCCACGTAACATAGCTGTCATGCGTTTCCTTCGTCATGACGATTCTCTGCAGGGTCAATGGAGATCCTCCTGCACCGATTTCAGTGGGAAGTGTTTGAACATCAACAATACAGCCCCTTACTGGCTGCTCCTTAGTTTTATCTCTGGCCACGTCAACCGCTAGCTATATAAACAACATTTTGGCACGGACAACGAGCTGTGGAACAGCGTAGAGAACTGGTGGAAAGCTCTGGTATTGACGAGGGTATTGGGTAGTTGGTACAACGCTACGACAGATCTCTAAGTCGGAGTGACGACTAGGTAGGAAAGTAGCTGGAAAATGCAGCTAACTGTTGCAAATAAAACATTTTTGATTTTTGCTTTGGTTTCCATTTTGCCACCGATCGGACCTTTCTGTCTGCATAGTTCTCGTATTAGAGTTTTTCCATTTAGTACAAGATTTCTGTATTATACGGACGTTCAGTAATTCGGATTACATTCGTTTCCACCTGGTCTGGGTAAATGAGGTTCTTGTGTACATGGCTAATTTTGCTTTTTGTGACCTTTCCCAGTAACGATCACAATAATAAATAAAAATGTGGATACCCATAATTAACTTTTCCAACCCTGATCACAGTAATAATTAAAAATGAGGATAGGCAACTGCTCATTTGTAACTGTTTATTGTGTGGTTCGGAGACACTCCTAGCCGGCCGCAGTGGCCGAGTGGTTCTAGGCGCTTCAGTCTGGAACCCCCGACCGCTACGGTCGCAGGTTCGAATCCTGCCTCGGGCATGGATGTGTGTGATGTCCTTAGGTTAGTTAGGTTTAAGTAGTTCTAAGTTCTAGAGGACTGATGACCTCAAATGTTAAGTCCTATAGTGCTCAGATCCGTTTCAACCATTTGGAGACACTCCTAACAGCGCAGAGATATAATCAGATTTCGAGCACATGGTCACAATGCTACATACCGTTTATGAGTGGTTGCTTATGCTGGCATTTGTACTATGTGGTCTACAATTTTTGTTAGAATTGTCATTAATCTCATTTAGGCTGCAGCTCAATAGTTTCGTCTTCTTTACGCTCAGTCCACATTCTGTGCTCAATATTTGCATTCGGCAGGTGCTATAAATTCTTCCTCACTTTTGCAGAGGATAGCAATGTCATTAGCGGATATGCTTTCACACTGAGCATTAATTCTACAAATAGGTGCTTAGGACGTCAGGTGTTCGTAAGTGAAACGAACGCTGATCGCAGTGACCTGCTGAGTGTGGGCATCGAAAATAAGTCGGAGGAGAAAGAAAGTAAGTCATTGCGACTCACAAACCGCTAACATTAGCGGGGAGGGAGAGAGAGAGAGAGAGAGAGAGAGAGAGACAGTTAGTGGTGGTGGTAGTGTTGACGCGCCTAGGTGCCGACATTGTCTGCGTAGGCGCCATCCTCGGCTTTTGTGGAGCCTTCTTTGTTGGATGCCTCTCGAAACTGAGCCCTCCAGGTAGCCACAAAGGACAAAGGCACAATGGGGGACTGTTCCCGTACTGCCACGGCATCGTCCCCAGCCATTCGTGCCCGCAGTAATGCCAGGAGTGTACGTAAACTGTCTAGTTAGTTCTGAATAGCGAACTACGTGCCGTCGTTTCTCGTGCAGGCAGGTACAAGCTATTGGAAAGCGTTAACCCTCAAGTTTATGCTTAGTTAATATGAATTGGCTGATGATTATAAAAGATGTAATCTGATAAAAAGTATCCTCCATCTTCAGGCTACAAGTGGCCCATCGTGACCATCCGACCGCCATGTTATCCTCAGATGAGGATAGGAGGGGCGTGTTGTCAGCACACGGTTCTCCCGGTTGTTATGATGGTTTTATTTGACCGGAGCCGCTACTATTCGGTCGAGTAGCTCCTCAATTGGCTTCACGAGGCTGAGTGCAACTCGAAAAATGGCAACAGCGCATGGCGGCCGGGTTGGTTACCCATCCAAGTGCCGACCACGTCCGACAGCGCTTAACATGGGTGATCTGACGGGAACCGGTGTACCCATTGCGGCAAGGCCGTTGCCTTGGACACCTATACCTCTTAGTGTACGTTAATTAGGGACTGTCCGCCCCTCGGCTTTATGACGACTTCACAACTCCTGTCGACACTTTCAGCGAGGTGTCTGAATGTTAGTGGAGGAATAACGGCCCATTCTTCCTTAAGAACTGAAACCAGAGAAGGTAGTAATATTGAACACTGGGGTCTGGAAGGAAGTCGACGTTGCAACTCATCCCAAAGGTGTTCCATTGGGTTCCGGTAGGGACTTTGGACAGACCGTCCACCTCAGTAATGTTATATCCATAAACAATTACCTCACATTCGCTGCTCTCCGGCTAAGTGCGTGGTCATGCTGATACAATCATCGTCTCCGAACAGTTCCTTTACTGTACGCAATGCTGTAAAGTGTATCCATACCCTTTCGCATTTAACGTTTTCCTAAGCGCATTTAGGGGACCACGCCCTGAAGACGATAAACACCCCCATACCTTAATACCACGTCCTCTGTACTTCAGTATCGTCACTGCACATGATGGCAGGTACCATTTTCCAAGCATTTGCCAAACCCAAAGTCTTCCATCGGATTGCTACAGGATATGGTGTGATCCATCATTCCAGACCACTCGTTTCCAGTCATCCACTGTCCAGTGGCGTCTCTCTTTACACCGCCCCAGCTTATCACTGAGTACAGAAATGCTACTATTGTGCCCCATTCTTCCTAACTCACGACTCCCAGTCATAGTGCTTGCTGCACTGCTGGTATCACTTTGGAATATTGGAGATTGGTGGCAAGTTCCATGGGACCAAACTGCTGAGGTCATCTGTCCCTAGGTTTACACACTACTTAATCTAACTTAAACTAACTTACGCTAAGGACAACACACACACCCATGCCCAAGAGAGGACTCGAACCTCCGACGAAGAGAGCCGCGCGAACCGTGGCAAGGTGCCTAAGACCACACAGCTACCTCGCGCCGCACCTCTGTGGAACTCACTAGTTATTCCTTCCACTGTTTTCATGCGATTTTCTCAAAATCATCCTCTGCAATGCTGGACGGTCCCCGTCCTTCAGTACATAATGTCTGTTGGCCTTCCTTTAGCTCTGTTGCCGGCCGGGGTGGCCGAGCGGTTCTAGGCGCTACAGCCTGGAACCGCGCGACCGCTGCGGTCGCAGGTTCGAATCCTGCCTCGGGCATGGATGTGTGTGATGTCCTTAGGTTAGTTAGGTTTAAGTAGTTCTAAGTTCTAGGGGACTGATGACCTCAGCAGTTAAGTCCCATAGTGCTCAGAGCCATTTGAACCATTTTTTTAGCTCTGTTTCTTCCTTTAGTTACATCATCAACAGTCGACCTGGGCAGCTTTGGAAGGGTTTTTATGCTTCTGGTGAATTTGTTACTCAGGTGACGTCCGACTACTAGTCCACGTTCGAAGTCACTGACCCATCCGTTCCACTGTTACTACACTGGTGTCCAAAATTAAAGCAACAAACCGCTATATCCCCTCCTGTGTAATTCACGATATAATCATACAGACTGTCAACAGATGTCCTTACCATCGTATTTTGCACGGAAGGTGGCATTCCGGTCGACGGACAACCACACCACAATGACATCATGACACCTATCAAAGGAGGTAGTGTTTGCCAGATAGTCCCACATCCACAATCGCTGCGTACACAGTCACAGACGGTGGAGTATGGCACAATGAAGACGGCAACTAGACTCTCTGCAGTGGAGGGCCATTGGAAGAATGGAAGGAACGACCACGTATCACATCAGACACACACACACACACACACACACACACACAGAGAGAGAGAGAGAGAGAGAGAGAGAGAAAGAGAAAGAGAGAGAGAGAGAGAGAGAGAGAGCACCGTTATTTGGCTGTAAGGGATCGACTGTACCACCTTCGTACTGCACGGCAACTGGAATCTGACCCCGCAGCATTCACTGGACGTGTTGTATCGAGGCAAACTGTGTACAGAAGGCTTCGCTAGGGTGACTGTTATTGTCAGAGAATGGCTCTGAGCACTATGGGACTTAACAAAATGGCTCTGAGCACTATGAGACTTAACATCTATGGTCATCAGTCCCCTAGAACTTAGAACTACGTAAACCTAACTAACCTAAGGACAGCACACAACACCCAGTCATCACGAGGCAGAGAAAATCCCTGGCCCCGCCGGGAATCGAACCCGGGAACCCGGGCGTGGGAAGCGAGAACGCTACCGCACGACCACGAGCTGCGGACTGGGACTTAACATCTGAGGTCATCAGTCCCCTAGAACTTAGAACTTAGAACTACTTAAACCTAACTAACCTAAGGACGTCACACAGATCCATGCCAGAGGCAGGATTCGAACCTGCGACCGTAGCGGTCGCGCGGTTCCAGACTGAAGCGCCTAGAACCGCTCGGCCACAAGCAGGCCGGCTATTGTCGAAGACCTGCTGTATGTGTACCTCTGGCGCGTTTTTACAGAAGGGAACGTCCAAAGGGGAGTCGTCAGCATGGCAGACGGACGGTCGAACAGTGGGCAGATGTTATTTTCACAGAGGATTCCCGTTTTGGTCTGGAGAGTGATTCGCAATGTATTCACCTCTGGAGGGAACGTGGAACACGATTAATGGCCCGAAACATTGTGGAAAGAGACTGATATCGAGGAGGAGTGGCAGGGATTATGTTGACCACTCGAAAACCTCTTCATGAAATTCTACAGGCGATTCAGCAAAGTTTAACTGCTGTCAGACATCGCGGAGAGATCTTGGGACGTCAAGTGCGGTTGTTGCGAGGCGCCTTTGGCCCAGGTTTCGTACTGATGGGCGATAATGCTCGACCTCATAGAGTACAGGTGGTTGACTGCTTACTCTCCCAGTTTGAATTCCATAGAGCGTATCTGGGATGCAGTAGAGAGACGGGCTGCATCACGTCAGCATCCACGAACCACTCTCAAAGGGTTGTGAGCAGCTCTACTGGAAGAATGGGAGTTATTGCCTCAACATCAGCTTGAGAGCAGGATTTGCAGCATGCCCCGTCTTTGCCAGGCCTATATTGTTGCCAGAAGTGGTCACACCCCACACTGAACACATTAACCAGTGATCCGAATGTATGTGCAAATCCATTAAGTTGGAAAAAAACTAGAACATTTTTGTCTACCGTTATGCATATTGCAGTAGTGTGCGTTCTGTAGCCTTTACATTGTTTCTGCTTTACTATCAACTGTTTATACGGTTTTGTGGCAACATAAATGCAACCTTGCAAGACATCTATTTGTTGCTTTACTTCTGGACATCGTGTACGCCAACACTGACAAACAATAATGCCCGCTCCTTTTATACTGGCGGGTTCGCCTCTCGTGACGACTATTGGAGGTTTTTCTGAGATTTCCCTGAAGCTCAAGTTATGTCCGTTTAGGGTGCGTCTCTGTACATTCTCTGCTATTCATCAAAAAGAGAGAGAATATATAAAAATGCGCTGCAGAGGGTCAAAGAGAGTGTGACGTTGCAAGAATTGTGAAGGTGCATTTTAGTGCATCAGACTCATCTGCAGATGGATCCACAATGTCTCCAAATTTGGTATCTTTTACATGTATCTCTGTTGCTGCAACAGGCCAGGTGTAGTATTCAGAAGACCACATAATCGTCCACATCATCTAAGATCAATTTGACGGAACTACATTATCGGATTGGCAGTGCGTATCATAGCGCCACGTAGTGGCAACAGAAATGGTGAAAGGCAAATCTTCACTTCAGATGCCAAATACGTATTTCGTCTGAAATTGAGTAGATGCTCTTGCATGTTTTAATAGCAATTTATAATGAATGATTACTTGCTTAGCAATACATAATTTTTGTCACCAGTAGTGGTATGTAACATGTTCCCGCGCTGGCCGCAACGTCGGTAAGGAGTTCTGTGGTTGTGCGTTCCAGTCTTCCATCAGCGCTGCTGACAGCTGCTGAATGGTCGATGGTATTTGTAGACGAGGTGAAAGGTGTCACACCAACTCATTCCCAGGCGGGAAAGGGTAGGCCAGTCCATTCGCCGACTGTTTTTTCCTTCCATGAGCTCGTGGCCTCGCATCTTCGATGCTGTCGCGCATTTTCACACATAACATTGAAGTCACAGCCGAATGCACCCATGAGGAGGCGTACTTGGGAAATTCAGAAGGCCCCAGCGACATTACGCCTGCGCACACCATAACACCTGGACCACCGACAATGTTTCTGTGTACATTACGTGGCCCCATCTCTCGCATTACGAAGAAATGTCGAGCTTTGTCGGATAGAGTCGGTTTGGTGGCCCAGTGGTGGGGAGGTGTAATGTTAGCTGGACGTACTGCCTCAAAAATATAGAACAAGATACGCTTCCCGGTCAACGCTATTATTGTGACGCTGTGCTCCCTCCCCATGAGTTCCTTTGCGGAGTTGCATTCGGCCGTGACATCATTTTTATGCGTGACAGTGCGCGAACTCATCGAACAGCGAAGTGGAGCAGCTCTTGGAATGAGCTGATATTCGGTGAATGGACTGGCCTGCCCACTGCCCCGACGTAAATCTCTGGGGAGACGCACTACAGCACGTCCACATGCACCAACGATCATCCAGCGATTGTCAGCCGCACTGGTGGAGGAATGGAACGCCCTACCACAGGAACTCCTTTCCAGCCTCGTGACTAGCAAGCGAGCACGGTGTAGATCACGCACTGCCGTCCGTTGTGACCACTCACCCTATTAAGAGCCACGTCCCGCATTTTCTCATGTGAATAGCAAAGACTTCAGTGCATTATTGCCTTTGAAAAAAACTGCCTTTTCTGTTGGCATCCCTGCTTATTTCTTTCAGTTGCCTTCTGTATTATACTGGAGCAGTTCTTTCTGTGCATGAGCCTCGTTACAACGAGCTAAGTTACTTGTCTGTGACGCATCGTGCCAAAATTACTTACGTCCTTCCGTTTTGCACACCGTTCTAACTTCTTTTGTGTTCTAGTAACATGTAACCAGGGAAGAAACAAAATTAAGAATTGTATTCGCATTCTGCGAATCTGGATTGACGTCAGAAACTAAAATCTGTGCCGGATTTGCTGCTTATCGCGGGCGGTCGCTTTAAAGAGTTCGGCTATCCGAGCACGCTTTCAGGACCGACCCAAACTTCCATACGTCGCGGAGTCCACAGCCCGTACATACGCACATTTATTGATTCCCGCACAGGGATAGACAAATATTTTATCGTCTTTCTGGGCTCTCGGGGCATGGATACATCTTTGGTGGTTACAATGTCTGCATTTGCACATTGCATGTCTGATGGACATTGAAATGTAAAAATACAGACACTGTACAGATACAAACATTGCAACCATCAAAGAAGAAATGAAATACGACGATCTTTGGCAGGCACGTTCACACAGCTGCAGTTCCACATCCAGTTTAAAGAGAGATCACTGGTCTTGATCTAGGCGCAGAACGCATCCAGCGCACTAATGACACAGGCCAACGACGGAAAAACTTTTTTGCTGAAAATACCTTATTCTTATTTTTTAGGGTGGGAAATCCAAATACGATTCTTAAAAAACTGTATCATCTACCATTTCTTCACATTTTACCGTTAAATTTATTAAATTAAGCGATTTTTTAAAGAATTTAACAGCTTTTATATAGTTACAATAATTTAAAAAGGGGGTGTAATGAATGTAGATGACGTAGCACCGCTGAAAAACATTTGCTGGCTAAAAAAGGACGATTCCATTTTTGTGTTAACAGATAGTGTTTTGTTTACTGTCAACTTAACCTCATTTTCCCGTTTCCTGTACATGTGCTCAGTATAATGTCTAATCTTAGTTGTAAAAACTCTGCTGACAGTTTTTGTTATATTTGTGGTGAATGTGTGATTACAAAACACCAAAGAAACATTACAGACTTGGTGAAAAAGGTTTATCTATCGTACTTTGGATCTAAACTTGGTGATCAAGATAAATTTTGAGGGCCACATATGTTATGTGTGTGTTGAAGGTATGAGAAAATGGTCCAAAAAGGAGAAAAAAACGTTTAGATATGCTGTTCCTATGAGATGGAGGGAGCCAAAAAATCATTCCGATGATTGCTACTTTTGCAGTGTTGATATTACTGGTCACAATTCGAAAAACAAGAAGGTAATTTGCTACCCTAACCTTCCGTCCGCCATCCGACCAGTAGGACATGGTGTAGATCTGTCAGTTCCTGAACCACCAGAGGACTCAAGTTCCATTTCAATAGAAGTATTTTCTGATGTACTGTGTGATTTAGATGAACCAGATGAGACGAATTCCACTGTAATACAGAAAGTCTAGAGCCTGTATGCATCTATACCTGTTGCACATTCTGTACATATGAAAGAAAGCTATGAAAACCTAGAAATAGTGGTAAATAAAATAGGCTATTCTGCTCATGGTTGGATGATATGTGGCGATCTAAAAGTAACATGCATGCTCCTTAGTCAGCAAGGTGGCTTTACCAAATTTCCATATTTCTTGTGTGAATGGGACAGTAGCGCTAGGGATACACACTGGTGCAGAAAGAACTGGCCTGTGAGAGAGTTGGTTCAAATGGCTCTGAGTACTATGGGACTTAACTTCTGAGGTCATCAGTCCCCTAGAACTTAGAACTACTTAAACCTAACCAACCTAAGGACATAACACACATCCATGCCCGAGGTGTGAGAGAGTCTTTAAAGCCTGGTGAGAAGAACATTCTACGCCAAAACCTTGTAGATCCAAAAAACGTACTCCTACCAACTCTACATATAAAGTTAGGCCTAATGAAACAGTTTTTAAAGGCTTTGCCTAAAGATGGACGATGTTTTAAGTATCTCTGACAGAGGTTTCCACACCTTTCAGAAGCTAAACTAAAAGGAGGCGTCTTTCTCGAACCTGACATTAGAAAATTGATGTTTGATGTTAACTTTGAATCCACAATGACCTTAAATGAGAAAGAAGCATGGGTATCATTCAAGCAAGTCGTTACAAAGTTCTTAGGACATGAAAAAGACACAGAATATGTTTCTATTATAGTTACTATGTTAAGGAAGTTAAAAACTTTAGGATGTTTAATGAGCCTGAAAGTTCACCTTTTGAACAGTCACCTTGATTACTTCCCGGACAATATGGGAGATGTTAGTGAGGAGCAAGGAGAGCGGTTTCACCAGGACATTGAAGTGGTGGAGAGACGCTACCAAGGCCGCTGGAACACCAACATGATGGGGGACTACCGTTGGTCACTTCACAGAGAAGTTCAGCAAGCGACTCATCGTAGAAAAAGCTACGCAAGAAGCTTCAAAGAGAAAAGAGAAAGAAAATACAAACCAATTCCAACTGTCAAGTGAAACCTCTATTAACACATGTCACTGTTTTAAATAGCTTACTGTAAATACAAACCATGCTTATGTTGTAACAAAGCGTTTCAATTTCCCTGTTTACCATATAGCATAGGATTTTTGTACTATATAATAAAAAGAATATTGCTCGAAAACTATGGTTGATACAAAAAACCGAAGGCTAGATTTGGATTCAGCTCATAAAAATCTACGAAGTTCATCTATCAAAGTAAAAAAAGTTAAAAAAAATTTTTTTTTTCGTTGACCTGCGTAATTTGTGCGACGTGAGCTCACCTGAAGATGTCAGGATGATGCGCAGGAGAAACATTGTGCATGACAAGTAACATCGATCGTCTGATATCCCAAGACATTGTCGAGTATTCAGTACGCTGGGAAAACGTAAAAAATCTCTTGGGTTCTAGGTCAAATATGTTGGTTCTACGGGTATCGGTTGAGTACATTGGCTAAATCAGCCTGCTCGGACCCTATGTCCTCAACTGGTGTACCGACGCGGCGAGGGCTCGCAGTGGCTACCGGGTGGCGCTTTTTTTATTGGAAGCTGGACACCGTCAGAGTTTCTAAGCCCTTCACGGGGCAATTTTCCGGAGCTAATTTAGGAGGCGTAGTGTGGAGCAGGTAGTCACTACCGATAGTCTGACTGCCAGACGATAGACAATACTGCGGATTGTTAAGTTTATACGTACAGCTCGTGACTAAGGCACCACAAAAATTAAAAAGGCGAAAAATGTCCAAAGACAAGGAGAAGTATGTTTGTGAAGCGAACCTCATTCGGTGGTTTGCTGGGGAACGGTGCCAACTCCCATATGTGTCCCGAGCTATTTTCGGAACAATGTACTATAACTTAGACTGAGATCAGTATATCTACAAAAGCTCCGCCAAACCTCGCCGTTATGTTTGCGTTTGGGTGCGTCAGAGATAAGACGTGAAGAAGCGTTATGAAAGTTTCAGAAAGAGTGTTACGGGAAGGTGTGGCCTTATCGTACAGCGCGACATAAACCTTACCAGCGTTAACTGTTTCGAAGAAGCTGTAAGAGACAAAAAGTTACCTGAACACTGGTGCTACAAAGCTAACAGGGCAGCAAAAATTAATAATTCGATGGACACTGATAATAGCGCGATTCATTCACCGAAATGCACACAAATTTAAGTAATACTGGTAAATATTATTTGTAAAAAAAGCCTTAATTCATCGCCAACTGCTGATAATACACTGTGCAGCCACATTAATGTGTCCACCTGTCGCCGGCCAGAGTGGCCGAGCGGTTCTAGGCGCTACAGTGTGGAACCGCGTGACCGCTACTGTCGCAGATTCGAATCCTGCCTCAGGCATGGATGTGTGAGATGTCCTTAGGTTAGTTAGGTTTAAGTAGTTCTAAGTTCTAGGGGACTGATGACCTCAGATGTTAAGTCCCATAGTGCTCAGAGCCATTTGAACAATTTTTGTCCACCTGTCGAAAGCCTGAATAACTACCTTGTGCAGCGGGGACCGCTGCGAGACGTGCAGAAAGAGTGTCAGTGAGGTTCTGGAAGGTAGTAACAGGGATGTGGAGCTATGCCCATTCCAGCGCCATGGCCAACTGTGCTAGGCTTCTCGCACGACTCGTACAGCCCGATCGAGGTAGTCCTACAGATTCTCGATTGAATCTAAATCCGTGGAGTTTGGTGACCAGGGGACTAAGGTAAATTCATCGTGGTGATCTTCGAACAACGTACGTACACAGTGAGCTGTGACGCATTCCATTGTCAAAATGGTTCAAATGGTTCTGAGCACTATGCGACTTAACTTCTGAGGTCATCAGTCGCCTAGACCTTAGAACTACTTATACCTAACTAACGTAAGGACATCACACACATCCATGCCCGAGGCAGGATTCGAACCTGCGACCGTAGCAGTCCCGCGGTTCCGGACTGAAGCGCCTAGAACCGCAAGGCCACCGCGGCCGGCATTCCATTGTCCTGCTGTTAGATGCCATCGGGCCAAGGGAAAACAAAAAACCAAAACCAGTGCGGACATGGTTTCCAGGGATAGATGAATACTTGTTCTGATCGACTGTGCCTTCCAGAATGACAGGATCTCACAGGGAACGCCATGAAAGCATTCCCCAAGCCATAGCGCTCTGTCCTCCGACCTGGACCCTTCCGACGATTGTTGAAGGATGTTCCCTTTCAAACGTTTCAAGTCGTACACTCAAAAGCCCATCTGTCAGACGAGCATAAAACCTGATTCATCTGAGAAGGCCGCCTGTCGCCACGAAGTGGACGTCCAGGTATGGTATTATCGTACAAATTCCAGCCTTCGTCGTCGGTGAACAACAATCAGCATGGGTACTTGAACATGACGCCTGCTGCGGAAGCCCATACGCAGCAACGTTCGCTGAACGGTTGTTGGTAGCCCCTTGGTTCATCTGGATGGTGAGTTGCTCAAGAATTGTACATCTACTCGTCCCCTTCGGAGATGATTTTTAATCTTTTGTATTTTTTTTATTAGGCTTGCTATTATGCCTTTTGGATTTATTTGAGTTCGGTGGAAGGGAGGGGGGTGCACATCTCCGCAGCAGTCGTTCACCCCTGTCATCTATGGACTGTGATGCACCACGGGTGCCTCGGTACCGGCTCTGGGTAGGGCCATTTAGACGGGCACGGTATACTTTAACCACGGCGGCACCGAACGGTTTACAAACTTATCCTTTCCGGAAATGATCAGGTCAATGATAATGCTTTTTTGGACATCAGACAAATTGCTCCGTTTCCGCATTACATCAACGGCTACACTGTTTTTCCGCCCCCCCCCCCCCTGCCCCACCCCTCCACTGATAGTAGTGCCACCTTCCGTCTGTGAGTGGTTATTACTCGTTGACATCGAACATAGGCGGTGGTCACATTAATGTGCCTGAACTGTGTAAATACTTCTTTATTACGACCGGTTTCATTTCTTCAGACGACTACCAGGTATCATAACAATTTTAATTTTTAAATGAATACACCACCATTTGACTGTATTATTGTTTATTTAATAACAACCAAGGTTTCGGCCTTTTATGCCATTTTCAGATGATTGAGTTTACGACATTAACATATCTTGCAGAACATCGAGAACTATATGTTAATGCCATAAATTCACTCACTTGAATGTGGCATAAAAGGCCGAAACCTGGGTCGTAATTAAATAAACAACAATACAGTCAAATAGCAGTGCGTTCATTTAAGACTTATTGTACGACTATGGCTCAGTAAGCTCGGAAACTGTTATAAGAATTTTAAATCAGCTTACTCGGCGATATAAAACCTATTGTCAATGTAATATACTCGTATTTTACTGCTTGACAACTAATGGACGTCATTGGTTTTATATCGCCACGTAAGCAGTTTTAAATATCTTATGAAACCTGATAATACTCTGAGGCTGAAACTGCTCCTAATAAAGAAGTATTTACTATCAACTCTTGGTGGTGAACAACGACGTCTTTTTATTTTTCTTATTATCGGTTATCAAAATACGTGACATAAATGGTCATATCTTCTGTCTGCATTGCTGTGGGAGCTTAAATTTTTTACACCGCCAAGAGAACGTAGACTTTAGAATGTGACACAAATTTCAACTTGATACCTTCACCCGTTCTTGAGAAAAAGAGTTCTTAGCAGTTGGACATACAGACATACGAACAAGATAATGATTATATAAGGGCACCGCTTTTATCGATTGAGGTATGGAACCATAATAACTAAGTCTGGGTTTCAACGACGGACTTTGAGGGACGTAATACGACATACTCACACAGAACCACTTCGCCCTCTCCCCGTCCTTTACCCCCCCCCCCCCTCCCCCGCCCCTCCAGCAGGAGAAAGACGAAGAACAAAAAGAGCAACGAGGAAAAGAAAGTGTGTGTGTGTGTGTGTGTGTGTGGTGTGCATGCATGTGTAGCGTCTTTGACTAGTGATAAAAAGTCCTGGGTTCGAACCTAGCCATTACTTAAAAAATTTTGAATAAAAATCATCAGAAATGGCGACCGAATACTGCTAACAACCTTGTAAAAGAGGGCAGAGCGGCAGGCAGAGCTTCTGGGCTCGTATGAAGAGGAACATATGGAAACTACTGAAAAGAAGAAGCTACAGGATGTGTTAAGACATGTTGTGTTAAGACATCAATGTCGATGGTACTAGAGGTAGCTGCAGAGCGTAAAACGTGTAGAGGAAGACAGAGATCGGAATACATACAGCAAATAACTGAAGACGTAGGGTGCAAGTGCTACTCTGAGATGAAGAGGCTGGCCCAGTAGCGGAATTCGTGGCGGGCCCCATCAGAACAATCAGAAACCAGCAACTTCGCACATTAAAGTGGTGTCTGTACGTGAAAAAGTTACTGGTATGTTGACAGTTACTTTTAATACCGAAAAAAACGTGCATTTCGAATTATTCTATTACTATTGTCTTTTACTTGGCAGAATGGAAAGAAAAAGAAACAGTGATGAAGTGCAACTACTCAGCATGTAGATAAAGAGGGCCAATGCCGCGGCTGAAAGTGTTAAAAGAGGTAAGTATGAGTAATTGTTAATCAGTTAGTGCGAGAATCGTTCTTAATAGTGCTTCACAGCTGACAAGTAATGAATGAAAATCGTAATCTACAGACACATCGACAGCTGCTACGTGACGTGCTCTTATTTTACAACCAGTTTCGAACTTTCATGGCATTTTCAGGCACAAAAACAGCACCATATTGTACACTTGTTCATGTTTATAGAGACAGTCTGTGTCAACAAAATTCTTAAATTCTCTTTTTATGGGATGACGCAGACCACCCGAAATAAACTGGCATTTGGTGTGGAGTGGTTTATGGGAGATAATGTACAAAGTACAAAATCGTCCTCTCCTCTTTCGCAGAGTGAAATTTCCTTCTTCGCAAATCTGAAAATCCGCATTAGGCTTCCAGCATAAAAGGTTTCACATGGAAAGTGCAAGCAATATTTGGTGGAAAAATGCGTAATCTTTGTAACACCATCACTATCGCCTATTTCAAAACAAATAGAACGTACGTACAGGTTAGTAAGCCAACAAAGGTTTATAGACGATAGTAGTACAGCCGCTGTGAATGGATACTATCATATAAACAAAGGCTCTCCGCATAGTTTCCGACATGTATACAGAGAAATCATTCTATCCTTGAAATGATACATAATACAGAATGTGTTCCGTGTGCATTGGATACTTGTGAGACAAATTCAATCACGGCGTGTCGCACAAGAAATGTATGCCAAAGTCTAGAGGTGGGTTTAGATGCGAAACTAGTTACGGATAAGGAAATGCCCATTCAACGAAATTTACCCTGGAGCAGTGCTTTGCTCCTGGTTGTAAATCTAAACAGCTGCGAAGTTTCAGCCTATCAAGATTATAATTACGATCAGTAGCTCCCTTACGAGTTGATCATACTCTGTCATCACCGATGATGCTTGAACAACTTATTTTGGGACAACGTTGGTCACTCCATAGCCTATTCCATTTGTGTACGGATCAGTTCATGAGGTATACAATGAAGATAGTAGAATTGTTGCACAGACGTCCCTGAATATGAGCTCCACAAATTTTCACAAGCAGGGTTTGACCAGAACAACGCCATCTTCCAGTAATTCCGAGTTATATTCGCTGTGGATCTCCGATACTCGTTCGTATGGGCTACCCCAACCTGCCACGGTCCTGCGCGTCTCTGAATTCTCTAGACGTAATGGCTGCAAACACTGCAGCAATACTCCAGGACCATACGAGTGTGTATTAAGCAGTATTCTTAATATGTGCACTTCTCAATATCACAACTATCCCCAACGAATCTTGAGATTTCCTCTTGCCTCCCCTACTACAGATATCACGTGTTATATTTCGTAACGGTTTGTAGTATCAGCGCTAGATTTGTAAACGAGATGACAGGCTACAAAATGTTATTACTAATTATGTAATCAGAAACTATAGGGTTTCGTCTCTAGCTTACCGACATTACTTTGCATTCACCTTTGTTAAAAGATAAAGACGGATTTTATACGTACTTCTTCGTTCCGTACGTACTAATCGTTGCGGCGCTGTTAGGTAGGTTTCAGATCGATTGTTCTATTTTCTTTTCATTATTATTGAAAATGAAATTCCTCCAGCTGTATTTAAGATTTCATATTTATTTGGCTACTAGTTTCGACGTTGCGTCAACGTCATCTTCAGGCTTGTACACTTTGATGATATCAATTGTGTGAGGCTGAGTACTAGAAGTCCGCGGTGAGACCAATACGTACTCCACGTGGATGGCGGGCAGTAACTAGTGTGAAATTTAAACCAGTGGATCAAAGAAGCCACACACAATTGATATCATCAAAGTGTACGGGCCTGAAGATGACGTTGACGCAACGTCGAAACTAGTGGCCAAATAAATATGAAATCTTAAATACAGCTGGAAGAGTTTCATTTTCAATAAAAAAAAATTGTACGAGCTGATGTCCCACCATCATCCAATTTAAATATGGATGTACGAAGACTGTTCTGTTTTCAGTGCCCGCTGTAGGCGAGCTTTGATGTATTTCGAGAACTAAGTAATTTGTGATTATACAGGATTCATAGGAGTCCAGTCAACATACTTTCTGTTACGTTCAGGAGGTGGGCCTTCGTTCTGACCGAAATCGCTTGTGTCACTAAAAGTTCAAGCTCAGTTGTACAATTATAAATCATGCAGTTCTTGATGTGTTTTGTCCACGATTAATCATGAAATTCTTGAGGTGTTCTCTCCACAATTATTCGTGAAGTTCTTGACGTTTTTGTCCACGACTAACATCTTATGTATTGGTGTTCCGTAACTATAAAAATTCACTGCAATGCTACCGTAGCTGAACTCAGCAAATAAAGAGGATACACTTGGTAAATCGTTCCAAATTTCTTAATAATTTTCTAAAAAGCACGCCTTCCTATGGACAACTTCATAGTTAGCCAACAATATGAGAGTGCTGCCGATCCAGTCTAGCAATTTATACATGAATTTGGAAACACCAACGATTCGATTTCACATTATCAATGTTTATTTTGTTGCTTTTGAACATTCGCCACCCACAATGGCTTACCTGAGTTCTACGAGTCAAACATTATTTAAGTGAATCGCATATTTGACACCATGTCCGTACGTTACAGTTTTTCTTTTACGCTCTAATAGAGCGCTCTTGGATTAGAAGAGGTTCATTGCGACGAAGTGGATAACAAACAGGTGGGCGCACTGTGGATTCGTCTGGCATCTCCTGGCTGGGTAGTGTTTCATCAGCGTCGCTCGTAGCGCTGATGAACGCATTTTGAATAACTGCCGGCGAACTACGTTCGTGATGCAGATACCTCTATATTTAGCTGATGCCAACAGACCGCTTGTAGTCTCTCGAGCGAAAATCCATCAGTGAGGGAGAGTATATGTGTGCCTATATTGTAGTCCATTTTTTCATTACATGAAGTGTGACGCAGCAGAGAAGTGGCAGGGACCAATGTTTTTTTAGAATGCTGTTTACAATGCTGATTTCGAAATACTTTATTAGCTTTCGAGTGGCGACTGCTTTGCGCTGTCTCTCGCTCACATTTACTTGTCATTCTCGTACACATTCATCAACTGTAGCTGAATTAGCTGTCAATAATAAAGTTTCCCTTCTCATCCACCTGTCGTCTTTCATCAGCCTATCCGAAATGGCTGAACACCAATAAAGGAGCAGCCTGACTGTTTCATACGTAGTAGGGGGGCCCCGACTTAGGAAACGAGAGACGGCGCTTCTCTGCAATGACAATGAGAGCCTAGGTCAAGTGCTAGTTGTCTCCCAGATCGTATCTCTGACTATTCCAAGAGCATTGTCCGTACATGCGCGAGACTAACGTGTTCCTGTCGATGGCAGAGCAGTTTTTCGGGTTTGTCTCTCACACGATTGTGGAAAGTTTCGGACAAAATTTGACCTGTCATGTTAAGATACGTACACGTGACGAAACCCGTGTCATAATCCAAGAACTCGTTAGGATTTCATACTGCTGTATCTGCTTTTGAATAGAAGGCAGTTATTTCGGGAATACACCGTGTAGTTTCCAATTAACTAATGCATTCTAACAACTCTGGTTGATTCTCTGCTGGTTATTAAAATATATGAATTAGCTAATGTACCATATGTCTTGGTTTTTTCAGCCTTTCCCCACAGAAAAGACTTATGGGGAAGGATTTTCGTCTCCAGGACTTCTTAAACTAGATTTTTTCCGCATGATTGTATTATTGATACAAATTTATAAAGGTAGGTAAATGACATATCCAAAACGAGGCACGGCAGCTGCGATAGTGTTGTCGGCGAACTACAGAAATTTCATAACATTATGAGATACGCCCAGAATTGGGAAACCGTCTACACAGCATTTAAGTGATTTTTCCTCACGATTACTGACAACGTGCGTCTCATTGGCTCTAGTGGCTGTGAACAACTGTTGCCAGGACGACTTATCGCCTATAGAAAATGTCTGCGTATGGGCAAAAGAATGACACGAAGTAGGAAAGAAACCAGACTGGTATTTTACGGTAATATTTAATTAGATTTCCTTAATCAACTGCGATAAATCCTTCGAAGTATACAAGCCACGAAAGTGCGCGACAGTTTTCGTACGCAAAAGACGGTGCTGTCTCCTGTCTCTGAACGATTCGCAACATGACAGAGGTTATCGCTTCTAATCATGCGCCTCCAACACTTTTCGTTGTGGCCTCAACAGCATATATAATCAACCGGATTAGGAAAGAGTAAGAAACATATGGAATTACTTTTACTTATCTGGAAACGGTTACGAGGTATTTTATTTAAAATACAGTCAAAACCTGCAACAGTTTCAAGTTAATCGCGTCATCCTGAGTCGTATGATTTGTAAATGATACTGTCCATATGTTCAACAGTCGTTATTCGATTGACAACCATACGTGCAGTACTGGTCGTTAGAATGGATATATTCTTCTTTATATGTATGAACGGATCTTCCAGCTTATTAACAGTGTTGTATAAAATATTTTGTAAACATATGTAACGCATAAAACACGAAGATCCACTCGGCGGCGAAGACGGTCGAAATTATGGAGAGACGAATCATTGGGCTAGTACAATGTCCGTGAAAGGCTGATAACAGATTTTCAGACTTCATTAGGCACAAAATTGTCTTCTTCATTTGTCAAAAAAATGTCTCACTCATGAATTCCTGGAATGTAAGCATTTCACATTAGAAGAAACAGCTGCTGTTGTAACACAGATATCTGAAAGGACATTCCCAGTTTCACGACACTATTGGGAGTGTTTTACTTGCGCCATGAGGTGAACACAGACGTAAATGACGTTACACTCTCAGTTTGATAGGCAACATGTGGGAATGCAAGGAGGAAAGGAATCGTTACACTATGTGAAGTTGAAAATTTGAACCCATGTGATGAATCGTCGTAAACAAAGTTCACTTTCTGACCGGCATCTCACTAGAATATCCCAAAGAACACCTTTTTCAATAAAATATCTCCAAAAACCTCTCATTGTGATTTCGACGGTTTAAACCTGTCCGGCTACGAACGGACGAGAAACATATGGTACACGTACAACATTATGAGTAGTTACTTGGTTCAGAGGTTAGGAAGATACCATTCAGATGTAGGTAATTAGGTAAGAGCAACGGTTGCGAAAGGTGTTTCAGAAGGGTTTCGGCTAACAGTTCCTTCCATTTGTCAAACAGATTTTAACAACAGTTATTTAGAATATGAAGATTTTAATTTATATGTAACTGTAAATGTTAAGATCAGCTGAATTGTATGAATATGTTTAACTAGACTTTTTTCACTTGCATTACGATGTACGAAGCTTCCATCACTGCCGTCAGGTGCTTTCAGTTGTAAATGCTGTTATTATTCACTTTTCTGTGAGCAATCGATGACACTGTCCAGAATGGAAAACGAAGACAAAATTATTTTATTATTTAAAAATGAAAATTTACAACAGTACACTAATTTTAATTGAACCCATATGATGAATTTTCGTCAAAAGAAGGTCACCTTCATGTCGACATCACAGTGGAGTATGCCAGAGAACATCACTTTGATAAGATGCCTCCAAGGTACTTTCGTAGTGAGTTGGACGCTGTAAACCTGTCCGATTACGAAGGGACGAGAAACATATGGTACAAGTAGAACACTGAGAGTAGCTACTCGGTTAAAAGGGTTGGGAGAAATCATTCAGAAGTAAGTCATAACGTTCGTATAAGGCGTTTCAGTCATGGTTGGTCTCAGAATATAGAAATTTTAGTCTGTTACGAATATCAGTTGAGTTGTACTAGCATGTTTAACCAGTCAATTTTTTTTCCAGTTTCCACTACGAGTTAGTGAGTATTTACCACCATTGTCAGGTGGATTCAGTGTTGTAGACAGCGTTGTTGTGAACTGTTTTGTGAGCAGCCTGTGACATTATACGGAGTGGAAAGCGAACACAATATCATTATAATATGTGATTAACATTTATCGAAAGATAAATAATACTCTGAAACAAATCAAGGAAGTGCAAAATTGAGAGAAGGTGCAATGACTACCACGCAGGTGAGTGCCCAGAAGACAGGGGAGAGAGGAAGGAGACAGCGTCGTGGACTTACGGGAGGAGACGCGCGCCCTCCAGGGGCACGGGCAGCGTCGCAGCAGGAAGGCGCGCGCGGCCTGCATCACAGCTCGGCACCGGCTCCCACTACACAGACGTCAGCCCGTCGCGGCCGGCTCCATGCCGCGCACTGCGCAGCGCGGCTTCTGCCTACTTGTTGGAGCCGCTGCCCGCGCCCTTCGCGCATGCGCACCTGGCGCGCACCGCATGACGTCACGAGGTATCGAGCGTGCTCCACGGCCCGGCCGGTGAGCACCAATACGCGTGCGCCCCGACTGACAGCGGCGCCCAAAACCTAGAGGGGGTGGGGCGGACCAAATTGCTTTCACTTCGTATTACCTCCGAAGCTCGGGCACCGTTATTAGGACGTCGCTGACTCGAGTTTGGACGGTCACCTCGATTATTCCGGCAGACTAGTAAACACCATTTCAGTGTTTAGTGCTTTCAACAAATGTTTAATGACTTCACTTGACAAACGGAGACATCGCAAAATCCCTCTGTATGATAGGAAATGACCTGACTGACTCGTCATCGCCCAGCCCAAACTGCTATGGACAGAAACTTGAAAACTGGGGATGGTGTGATCTCACACACTAACAAGGGGAGGCCACGACGTTTGGAACGCGGATTTACTGCAAACTTCGTACACTCGTAGTAATCCATGGGGACAACAAAATGTGTAAGCAGTAGCGCGTACTTCTCAAGCGCTAATGAGAAAATCGCAAGATAATTCCGGTCGTCAGATATATACCTGTGCGTGGCCATTGTTACCATGAAACGGCGGCAGCCGACTGGTTAGCGTTCAAGCCCCGTAATCGCTGGGTCGTTAAATCGAGTCCCGCTCGTCAGTTTTTTTTTGTTTCTAACATTTTGAAAAACCTCTCTTTCAGCCGATAATTTGGAAGCAAACCATGCATAACGCAGCATTTCCTTAAATATTGGCGCTGATCATTGGTCATGCGTCTTCAGGAGAAGCAATTTCTCGTTCTCTTTCGCTTAAATATGAACAATTTTGAAGACACGGACAAGCATACATTTTCAGTATCACTTTATGCTTTTGGTCGTTTACTAGTCGGTAGTTATGAATATTACATTATTTGAGATAATAAAAATTTGTAGACTGCCAAATAACATTGTAAATTTAATAAAAGTTCATCCGATTACACGTATTTTTCCCATTACTTCAATTGTAATATAAATAGTAAAGAAAATGACTTTGTTAGAAATAAAAAAAATTGACGAGCGGACTCGATCCAGCGACCCAGCGATTACGGGGCTTGAACGCTAACCACTCGGCTGCCGCCGCTTCATAGTAACAATGGCCACGCGCAGGTATATATTTGACGACCGAAATTATCTTGCGATTTTCTCAATAACGCTTGAGAAATACGCGCTACTCCTTACGCATTTAGTTGTCCTCATGGAGTACTACGAGTGTACGAAGTTTGCAGTAAATCCGCATTCCAAAGGTCGTGGCCTCTACTCCTAAGTGGGTGAAATAAGAGATGAAAACTTTTTTGAAAATATGTCACTAGTAAGGTAATTTTGAAGCTAGAACTATGGAAATTGGTATTTGGTTTGTCTGTTGGAAATAAAAAAAGTTACTCGTTTCAATATTTTTATAAATTTGTCCCCTATGGGGGTGAAGTAGTGGGTAAGAATTTTTTGAAAGAGGTCTTTCTTAAAAAAACTACTAAATCACTTTTAAAGTTACATCTGCGAATATTTGGTATTTGAATTCTCGGTTAGAAACAACAAAATACGTATTTCGTTGTTTTTGGAAATTCAGTCCCTTAGGGGGTGAAAGGTTTTATGGAAATACTTCATTATGAAAGCATTTTTAAAGAGAAATCTGTGATTTCAGTTAGAAATAAAAGAGCGCGTGTTACACTGTTTGCGGCAGGGGTGGCCGAGCTGTTCTAGGCACTACAGTCTGGAACCGTGCGACCGCTACGGTCGCAGGTTCGAATTCTGCCTCGGGCATGGATGTGTGTGATGTCCTTAGGTTAGCTAGGTTTAAGTAGTTCTAAGTTCTAGGGGACTGATGACCTCAGAAGTTAAGTCCCATAGTGCTCAGAGCCATTTGAACCGTTTTTTGTTACACTGTTTCCGGAAATTCAACCCCTAAGGGTTGAAATAGCGAATGAAAGTTTTTAAGGAAATATTTCAATACGAAAATATATTTGAAACTAAATCCCTGAATATTTGTGTTTGGCTTCTCAGGATTTGGGAATTCAAGCCCTAAGGAGGTGAAATACGGGATGAAAATTTGTATGTAAGGAGGTGAAATAGGGGATGAAAATTTTTACGGAAATATTTCGTTACGTTAAAACATATTTAAAGCTATTGTTGTTGTGGTCTTCAGTCCAGAGACTGGTTTGATGCAGCTCTCCATGCTACTCTATCTTGTGTAAGCTTCTTCATCTCCGAGTAACTACTGCAACCTACATCCTTCTGAATATGCTTTTTGTATTTGAAACTAAATCTATGAAAACTGGTTTTTACTCCTAAAGAAATACGTGTTAGGGTACGAAAAATGCTATGGTAATTTCACCACAAGAATTCAAAAGGAAGGGTTAACAAAGACTATGGACTCCAGCTAACAGACCCTTTTTGGTCAGAAGTACATTCGGAAAAGACCACGCTTCTATGGCCGTAACTGGCGGGGCAAGTACACAAGATGTTATAATTTCTGAACAGCATAAAAAGTCGGTTAAATAAAAACAAAAAAATCTGTGCTGACCATGCAGTCTACCCGAGCGAAGCAGCAGCCGCTAAGTTAGTTATACAGGGAGAAATGGAAGGTGCTACTGATGTGCGGTTTTTACGGAATGGTTTGGAACTCAGGGGGTTCGTATTGTTAGCCAATCAACAGATTGTAATAATAATTAGAAACTTGAAAAGAACAATACCTTTTGAGATTAACAAACTAAAAGTAAGGTGTATTAGAATGTTAGTGATGTTTGTTTCAGGATTCTAGTGCGAGTCGTTTACGAGGTATCGTATTTTGGAAAGTTCCCATACCGACACTTGGACAATACCTGTGCCAGCACGCACTAAAAAACAACACAATTGCATACCTTAGTTATGTGGATTCAACCAGTAACGAGACACGTGATCATCTCAGGTTGTGTTCAAAATAACCACAGGCAGCGGCAACACACGCTTTCAGTGTTGTGTGGAACGATTGCTGCACACGTGCCAGCATTTCAGCGGAGATGTCCGAGCAGGCTGCAGTAATAAGAAGTTACATACCATCGGGTGTAGTTGGTATGCCCTTGTAGACAGTGTCTTTCAGCTTTACAAAAAAAAAAATCTACAGACGTCAAATCCGGGGAACAGGCCGGGCAAAGGTACAGGACCTGTGCGTCCAAACCAACGATTTGGACAATTCTTGAAGACATGCCGTAGTACTTTGTGCACTATGGGGTGGACTGCCACAATGTTGGTGCCACAGGTTCCTCCTAGTCTGCAGAGGAGGAACGTCTTCTAGCATCCGTGGAAGATGGTCTGTTAGGAGGCTGCGATACTTGTGCGCGGACTGATGACCATAGATGTTAAGTCCCATAGTGCTCAGAGCCATTTAGTCAACTTGTGCGCGTTCAGTGTTCCGTTTATGAAACACGGACCTATGAGCTGATGGTTCACTATTCCACGCTACATGTTTCCACTCCATGGACGCTGCCGTTCCACGTGACGAAGCAAACGGGGTTTGTCAACAGATCAACAACGTATGTTTCGGGGGTTTACCTGGCCATAATTTGTAAATGTGGCTTCATCACTAAACGAGACACATGATACTTCTGGAGTATCAAGCCGTAATGCCCATGTACGGAAGTCGACACGGTTCTCGAATCGTTTTCATGCAGCTCTTGACGGAGAGAGAGGTGATAGGTATGGAACTTATGTCGATGGGGAATGCGTAGGATAGTTGCCTGAGTCATGCTACTTCCCCGTACGATTGAGTGGGAGCTAACGTGCGGATCAACTGTCACAACAGCAAGAACATCAGTTTCCCCTTCACTTGTTTCTTTCTGTTACGAAGTCTCGGTGTTACACTACCGCTTGCACGGCACCAGCTCGTTCCAATTTATATACGAGAATAAAAAGTGCTATCACGCTGCTCTCCACAGCGGTCAGGTTTAAAGCTGATGCAGCCCCTATTGTATTTACAGAAGGGTTGATAAATAATTACCGAAGCGGTTGATGTGTACTGATATATCTTACCACGTACATCGTACAAGAAAGAACTGTATTCTTCCTACACATTCCGTACGCCACGAGTATGTCGGCTTCTTCTGCATTGACAAATCCGATCGTCCACTTACGACCTACTGCTTGGACTATCACACTCTATCTGACTACTAAGTCGCAGTGCACTCAAGGAACACACTCAAGGAACACACAAGCATACTGTAAGCAAACATAAGAACATCGTACATAGCAACTACGCAGGTTGATTGGTACAAACAGGTGCTGCTACGAAAAATTTTCAAAGTACGTTATCTCGTAAACGACTCACACTAGAATTATGCAACAAACGCCACTGACATTCAAATTTAAACTACTTTTGGTATGTTAATGTTAATATGCATTTTTACATTTAAGAAAAAATGTAGCTGTGCACAATAATTCACTTTCCAAGTGTTATTACAACCTGTTTATTGGCTAACAGTACCATCTCCTGATTACCACTCCGTTCTGTGAGAACCGCACATCAAAAGCAATATTTGCAGTGCAATTTTTAGGTGTTTCATCCTGTATATAAGATTCTTCAAAATATGGGACGACATACGTCGTTTACTTCGGGACTTCCCGCCATTTCAGTACCAAAATAACAGTAGCCGATAGAACTTTACATTTTTGCAAACGATACCTTTGTCCTAAATAACGCTAACGCTGTCGTTGCGGACAGGGACCTGTAGAAGTGAGATTTCGCTGTGCGTATGCAAGAGATCTTTGAAGACTATATGGAGTGCTGCTATCTTTGGTGTTATGATCGCTAAATCGTACGCCTTACGCATCGAACTTTCGAGGCTGAGCGCGCCTTTTCTCTAGCGAGGGCATCGTCTTGCTATTAGTATCAACACTGCCAGTGCGCTACTGATCGAGCACATATAATTACACTGCGCAACAGAATTAAAGGACCACTTGTTCGAAACCCCGTAATTACTACCCTTGCGACACATAGCTTTGAAATTTTGCTCAAACGCGCCAAACTGCACTACAGTATTGCGCTCGTGGGCGTACGCCACGGCCTGGGAAGCTCGCCGCAGCCTCCGTTATCCATGTTTCTCCCCTTCTTTTGACGCCTTTTCGATGGAGGTTAGACCAGTGTTGAAATCGCGCGGTTTTCTTTTGAGTGGCCGAGGAAATCATTTTAGACACATCGCCACTCAGAATCGGCATGAAAAGGTCTCAGAGGGTTGGCATAAAGGGCTTCAATGAACCCATCCCTTTCCTTGGCGCGTTGATTCCCACATATTTGGTTGTAGAAAATGGCAATTCGCAGTGCGACGGGCTACAGGAAGACGTTCTTGACAATCTTTGACGCTGTTGAAACCCTCGGATGCTTCAACCAATCTTTAGGGACAATACGGCGCTGCATCCCCTTTAAAAGTGATCTGATCACTTTGGACGGCAGCGCGACAGCACTTTTTACTCTTGTGTATAGGATGAATCCATAGGACCGTTCAAAATCATTCGACGAAATGTGAATGTGGTTCGTGGCAGGGGAGGGTACGTATGTATTTCCATCCCTCCTTTTTCGCACCCTCCTATGGCTTAATCACGATGTGGGCCCAACATTAAGATGTGCTTGAATAAAACGCAAAGGATCCCTATAAGATCCCTACCCCAGTTAGACGACACCTTGGATGCCACCCGCGTACCTTAGTTGAGCATGTCAGAAGTGTACTTGGACAGACGTTTCCTTGCGGTTGCTCTAGCGCCTGAAGGCAGGCAAACACAGATTGAAGGGTGTCGAAGGGATTGCCTGACTTTCAGGCGCTAGGTCAGCCACGATGCTTAATGTAACACCCATCCCGTGATCACGCCACAGGAGGATGCGAAAAAGGGGGAATGAAAATGCGTAAGTATTCTTTCCTGTCACGAACAGCAGAAGTAGCTCCATATTGTTCTTAAAGAAAGGCTGAAGCGTCTGCGGGTTTCAGTACTGATCAAAGTTGTCAAGAAGGTCTACCCGTAGGTCATCGCACTGCGAACCGTCGTTTTCGATCGCCAAATGTGTAGGACTCAACCCCCGGGAAAGGGATGGTTTCATTGAAGCCCTTTATGCCACCTCCACCCCCTCCCCTCCTTTCCCGATTTTGAGTGGTATGTTCTGGGATTTTTCCCTCGGCTACTCAAAAGAAAACCACGTGATTTCAACGCTGCTCTAACCTCTATCGCAGAGACGTCAAAGGAAGGAGTGAAACCTGGGTAAGGGAGGCTGTGCGACCCTCCCATCGTGCGACATGTTCTTCGTTGTGGCTGTGGGCGGAACTGTGGTGAAGTTTGGTGCCAATGTGACATTATTAACCAACCTTATGCCTCACACGAACTTCCGAGCCGTGCTCTTTTTGTTTTTCGTATGTGTGGACACTTTGTTGCTTGAAGCGTTGTCCAGCTCGGGGGTGATGTAGCAGGGTGTTACGTTTTTGCACCACTACAATGGAAGGTTGTTCACACCTTCAAGCAAAATTCCAAGCTTATATGTCACAACGGTTGCCAATTTATGGGTTTGGAAAATGTGATCCTTTAATTCTGTTGCGCCGTGTACATTGAGCGCCCTTTTCGGGATAGTTCCATCCAGACACAATTTGGCCTTTAGAACTATTAAAGTGACTGTTGAATAATGAACTGCACTTTCATGTGTACCCAAAATTTCATACGATGCCCTTTTCAGATTGTGTGAGCAGGGAATCGCAGTTTGGGTTTCGTAATAAGTGGCGCTTGCAGCCAAGATACGTATAAATTATCTAAGGTACTTTTTAAAGAACTGACTGTGAGTTTGGAAACATTACGTAGGTTCGCAGGGTAAAAGTAATTTATGATTCGTTTTATTCATGGAGAGTTACGTGGAATTATTTATGAAATTGTCGGACGATACAGCACTGTGTTGTTGCACACTAACCTCCATTGGCGGAACGTATTGCTGTTTGAAGATAAGTGAAATGGCTTCCGTGATCAGCGATAGCCTGATAAACTAATGAAGAAACGCAATGAAGTATTGGATACACCAGCAAGAAAGTAGAATAGGCTCAACTATTAATACAAGTGCGGATAAATCTAGGCGTTGTTACGGAGTGTGTTACCTGCCACCAGCACAAAAAACCGAAGTAACATACAAGGTAATTTTTCTTGTGGGGAATGCCTGTAGGCTGAGTTATAAGTAACTTCTGGCAGAGGGTTGAAAACTGTATTCGAGAGATGGCCGCCGCTTGGATGACACAATTCTTTATAAGAGACCATATAAATGAAACAGTATACGTTAATCTTTCATTTAGCATAAATAAGAGCATTTTTTTTAAAAAAAGCTAAATGTCCCGTTTCATTTGAAAACTACCTGTTTGTTGTAGGTTACCCTGATCGTAGCGCAGGGAAATGAGCGTTTGGCGTCATTGACCAGGAAATAGTGTAGGCGATCCTCAAAGGTATAAAATGACAGACGTCTTTCAAAAATTTCGTGTCCATACCCTTGATGCCAATCAGAGTAGTTCTCGTAATCAACTCGAGAAATGCTGTTGATGTTGTTTATATACGTGTACCTGACAGTAAGAAAACTTTATGTTCAGGGCTCTTGTATCAATGTGGACACTAACACAATTTCATTAGTGCCCAGTGCTTACGAATTGCATGTCATATTGGGTGCAACAGTTCTAGTTCGGTGGCTGCTTGTTTCCAGCGAAACGCCGTGTTCAGCCGCAGTCGTCGATGGAGACACCGCAAAGTGTTTCCCAACAAACCGCTGGCGTAGGCTAATTGCGGTTTACTTATAGCGCAATCTGCTGTACGGATGATTTTCGGAAAACGTTTTTATGTAAAGTAAAAAAAAAACTGGAATTCGTCCAGATGTTCAAATCAGCAGCCAAGGCTAAATACGTTGCGTTCTGCACGGAAATGCGGACGATGTTACAAGACGGTGGAGTCGTTGAAAGGTAGGTGTCCATTGATGTGACGTAACATTGTACCTGAGCGGGAAAGTTAATACGTCTATGATGGGATCTGAGGCACAGAAAACCTTCACAGCTCTGAGCAGGATGAGGGAGAGAGAGAGACTCATCAAAACTATTTCGCGTAACGAGGAGAAAAAAAACTATATGGATCCCTTCGTTTCGCAGGTTTCTGTCACTGCTGTCGTGTAGTCCGCCCCGGTAGCTAAGTGGTGCCGGCGCGATAGCTCAGCGTGTTCGATCAGAGGGTTTAGTTACCCTCTGTAGTAAATAAATAAAAAAAAATGAGTGAACAGATCAACGAACAACATGAACGAGTGTCATCAGACGTCCGCCACGAACAAATTCAACGGACACTATAGAACAAAATGAGATAAAAAAATAAATATATAAAAGTGGTCAGCGTGCCGGATTGCCGTCCTACGCGTCCAGGTTCGATTCCCGGCTGGGTCGGGGATTTTCTCCGCTCAGGGGCTGGGTGTGGTGTTGTCTTCATCATCATTTCATCCCCATGGGCGCGCAGGTCGCCCAATGTGGCGTCGAATGTAATAAGACCTGCACCAAGGCGGCCGGACCTGCCCCGCGAGGGGCCTCCCGGCCAATGACGCCAAACGCTCATTTCCATTTTTCGCTACTGTCGTACTACTGGGTATATTAAAAGAACCAGAGGGAGATTTTAATTTAATTTTCAACAGAATGGTGATTTTCCCAGTTTCCACCGGAACCTTCGGGAATACCTGAATAGCACTGTACTAAAATACTGAATGCGCAGTGCTGGGAACTGTGAGACACAGAGGATGACGTGGTTTTTATCTGATCTAATACCGGACGATTTCTCCTTATGGTACACTTGAAGATAGTCGAGTATGTTACCACGTACCACAACTTTGGTCGATTACAGGAACTACATATCTCGTGCCTGTATTTTTAATATTTTATTTCTTCCTTGCATGTTTACAATGTAGACAGTATCGAAAATAAATTCTATCTAGATTACTTAACATAAAGTAGAATTTTAATGGCATTTTTAATGACACATATGAAAATTTACTTCTTTTGAGTATATAACTATTGCACGATACAGGATTGGATTGGCTGTATCATGCACCCAAGAATGACGTGGTTCAGATCTGCATGTTCGTCCAGATGACAGGAACAGTTAGAGGACTCGACAACTTTGATTATTGGTAGACGAACTGTGTAACATGCTTGACTTAATCGCGTTATAATGATGGTAGTTAAGTGTCTTTTCGTAACAATGGTCCGACTGCACCAAAGAATGAGATATGCCTGTAACAGAATGTATTAGTGCCTTGATGTGTCGCTCAAGGTAACACCTGTCACATGCAGGGGTTGTGAAAATATATGAAAACACCAAAAACACAGCACATTACCAATGTCTAATACGCTGTAGAAAACCGTTGGCATTCAAAACAGCTTCCAGTCGTCTCTGAACGGATAAATACAGGTCGTGTATGGTTATAGAGGTAATCTTACACCACTATTCCTGCAAAATAGTGGCAGGTTCGGGTAACGATGATGCAGGTGGATAGCTACCATGCACTCTTCTCTCCGACGTAAAACACAAAGACTCAGTAATATAGAGATATGGCGACTGTGGTGGCCAGGAGAAATGCTACAATTGATCCTCGTACTCACAGAACCAGATCTGGAGCACTGTGTGGACAGGCGTCGCGTCGTCTTGTAACACAGCATCACCACGGAACACCACGATAAGGCTGTCCGGATCATCACCGAAAGCCCACCATGTTTCATTCTTGGTGCGTAAACCCGGCCAGAAGTTTGAAAAGAGTGAAACAAGACTCATCCGAGCAAATGACTTTCTTTTATTGCTCCACAGTTCAGGTATTAAGGCGTCGGCAGCGGGCTTTATTATTACGGGCATATGCATCACTGATGAGTGGTTTTATAATTCCAGCTGCTCCTGCAATATCCTGCTTATGGAGCCCGCTTCAAGTTGTTTGAGTGTTGCCAGGGTTCGCATGGGCGACATTCAGTACTGCAGTGTCTTTTGCACTCGTCGTCTTCTAATTTTTCGTCACAACCCTCTTCAATGACCGCCTCACGATCACTCGACACACAGTTTAGTCCGCATCGGGACTTAGCGGATGATCTTTTTCCGCTTTCTCTGTATGCGGTATGAATCTTCGAAACGGTGCTTCTTGAATTACCAAACACTTGAACCACCTTGGTTATGGAAGCACCTACCATTCGAGCACCAACAATGTACCCATGTTGGAATTCATGTAGCTCCGACGTGAAGCACTCATAAGTACACAAAACAACATTCTTACTGTGACTGACATTTGCAGTGTATTGCGGATATTGCACAGGGGTCGTTCGTGGTGTAATCCGACAGTGCAACCTGCAGGCTTGGCCAGCATCTGCGTTTATTTTCAAGCACGCCTTTCTCGCGGTGTTTCCATATTTTTACCCAACCCCTGTAAGTCTGCAACAGCATCGAGAGCGGGGACTTCTCATCGCTGTATCACTGTGTGCTGTCTGAACTGTTTTGTAATAACCACAGAAACGGTATACCTCCAAACGGCTGCATGTGAAACATCTCACTGAACTATATTACGTATATTAGCCAAAAACTAATATTTAAGAGAGCACAAAGTTATATGTTGGTTGATTTCGTCACTGGCGTATACGCCGTGCCCTTAGAATTTGGGACCTCCAAGAGACCTACAGATGTAGCGACAACAAGGCCTGACGCTTACGTTGTTGGTGTGGACCGTAGCAGTCTACAAGTCTAACATTGTCCCCGATTCCACCCAACGTTCGTGAATACCCGAACGCCACGTTACCAGAATGCAGAATACACCGTGATGAGTCGGGAAATCGATTCGAATCTGCCAGGAAGTTTCTTAACAGACTCCTCTGCAAAGATTCAGTTCATTTACACAGATCCTTCCGGTATACGTGTGTGATCCGAACTCGTGCTGATGCGTTTGTTAATTTAGATAACTCATCTACGTACGGTTTATTTCCATCACTTGTGACAACTATCAGCCTACTTGAACGAGATGTCAACATGCCGAAACTAATGAAGGCACTGAAACTAATTCGGTTCACCATGTTCTCCTTATCTATTGGCAGAAGCTTACTGACCATCAGTGCTGCTGAGGAACTCTGATTTTTGGAAGAATTTCGGCTCATTGGCGTTGTAGGCTCTCAGGCCGGTCATCCGTAGCGGCTTACCTGAAACAAAACAAACAAAAAGAATAGTTACAAGATCGTACGAAGGAAGAATATGGGACCTTATTAAGAGCAAAATCTAACGTGGCACCGACATTGACTGTCGCACACTCTTTGTAATTTATATCTTGCAAAGACCATCAGAGGATACCGAAGTAACCCCAAACACCTCTACTTTAGACAGAAATTACTGTAAGTGGTTTCGCTTCCACTCTCTTGTTGCACATGATCAAATTGTCGTACTAAGCCACGAGACAGTTATACGGTGAGGACATTGCGAACTGCTGAAGAAGCAAATACCTCAAAATCATCGTAATTCAATGAAAAATAATGTAGAATACACACCCTGTAGGATGCAAGCTAATCCACGGAGTTAATACCTGTGAAAAGGTCCTTAGATACAAATTTATATCTCGCTAAGTACAGTTTATTCAAGAAGCAGACACAGGTTGTAAGCTACAGTATTTGAACTACATATATGGAGCCCTTAGAGCTGCAGTGGGCAAATGAACTACGAAAGACAGTAAATGAAATTTTACATAAGAACGGTTATAACGAGTTCCCTATATGGTAGTGAGTAATGTGTGCAATAAAAGAAGAAGAAAGAATTCAAGCTGTAGAAATGATTCTAGAATGAAATTTTCACTCTGCAGCGGATTATGCGCTGATCTCAAACTTCTTAGCAGATTAAAACTGCGTACCCTACCGAGACTCAAACTTTTTTGTAGAAATGATATTTTTGAGGTTAACTTCTCAGAGTCGGTGTTCCCAGTCATGTAGAATTTTTTAAAGGACATTATATTCGCTGTTGGCTGCAGAAATTATTTATTTTACATTTGCAATTTCGGCCTTTGGGTCATTTTTAAGTGGTACTGCAAAATATTTTGCTTCAGAACATGTCAAACTTTTTCGCACTCCTTTCTACAGTGAAAAGACTTAGTTTTGACAGTAACATGTATACATGTTGGAGCATTTTAAAGTCTGACATGCGCTGAAGCAAAGTCTTTTGGAGTCTTTTTTCTGGGTCATCAGTCTTCTGACTGGTCTTATGCGGTCCGCCACGAATTCCTCTCCTGTACCAATCTCTCCATCTCACAGTAGCACTTGCAACCTACATCCTCAATTATTTACTGGATGTATTACAATCTATGTCTTCCTTTACAGTTTTTGCCCTCTACAGCTCCCTCTAGTACCATGGAAGTCATTCCCTGATGTCTTAACAGATGTCCTATCATCCTGTCCCTTCTCCTTGTCAGTGTTTTCCACGTATACCTTTCCTCCCGATTCCTCGCAGAACCTCCTCCTTCCTTACCTTATCGGTACCCCTAATTTTCACCATTCTTCCGTAGCTTCATATCTCAAATACTTCGATTCTCTTCCTTTCAGGTTTTCCCACAGTCCATGTTTCACTAACATACAATGCTGCTCTCCAAACGTATATTCTCAGAAATTTCTTCCTCAAAGTAAGGCCTTTGTTTGATACTAGTAGACTTCTCTCGGCCAGGAGTGCCCTTTTAGCCAGTGCTTTTTTGCTTTTGATGTCCTCCTTGCTCCGTCCGTCATTGGTTATTTTACTGTCTAGGTAGCAGAATTCCGTAACTTCATTTACTTTGGGGCCACCCATCCTGAGGTTTAGTTTCTCGCTGTTCTTATTTCTGTTACTTCTCATTACTTTCGTCTTTCTCCGATTTACTCTAGTCCATATTCTGTATTCATTAGATTGTTCATTCCATTCAGCAGTTCATGTAATTCTTCTTCACTTTCACTCATGATAGCAATGTCATCAGCGAATCGTATAATTGAAATCCTTTCACCTTGAATTTTAATTCCACTCCTGAATTTTTCTTTTATTTCCATCATTGCTTCATCTTCGATGTACAGATTGAACAGCAGGGGCGAAAGACTGCATCCCTGTCTTACGCCGTGATTAATCTGAGCGCTTCGTTCTCGGTCACCCACTCTTATCATTCCCTCTTGGCTTTTGTACATATTGTATATTACCCGTCCCTCCCTATAGCTTTTGGAGTACCGCTTGAGAATGACCCATAGCCTGAAACTGCAATTGTGAAATAAGTAATTTCTACATTCGAGGGCGAATATCATGTCCCTAAAAATTTTTTAAGGTTAGTCCTACGTGTCACCACAAGAGGCAGAATGAATCACGTGTGCATACACAGAAGATGTCCAATGAAAGAATACTCTTTTACTACCCAGGATGAAGAAGAATAAATTGTTGACAAACGAAACAGAATACTCTGAGGGAAGAAGAAAAGAAGAAGTACAAATACAATGTACTGTCAATTACTTTTTGATCGGACTTTATATTGTTTGTTTTATTACCCAGAAGTATTAATTATATTTTACTGCAGATACAAGGTGTTAACATAACATACTGGCAAAACGTTCGCCGCATTCACTTGGCACAAAAGCGCACCTCGTGTCGATAGGAACCATCCGCGTGACAAGAAAGCAACAGTATAATTATGTTCACGAAGGGAACCATTTTAGGCGAAGAAGGGTGTTGTTAGAATCGGCCAATAGGCTGAATAAAACCCCAAATATTTTTAAAAATTCTTACCCCGCCTGCTGAAGGGGCATCGAATGTTCATTTGTCAGTAATTTTATAAGTCATTAGTGAAGAAAAACTTTTTATGAACAAAATCGCTAATAATAGTATTCTTTATTCTAGATAACTAGTTTCGGTACTCGAAATTACCATCTTCAGGTCTCGAAATAGCAGTAAAAGTATTCTTTCTCATGAATTGTCAGACAACAGTGAAAGGACCAATGAAAGAATGTCGTTTGATCGGATGAGTCTCGTTTCATACTGTTTCGAACTTCTGACCAAGTTTACGTTCCAAGAGTAAAATAAGACGGCTGTTCGGTGATGATTTGGGCAACCATGTAGTGGTATTACATGGGCCCCATGGCTTCCCTGCAAAGTGGCATGGTTGTTCCCCAATGGTGATGCTGTGTTCCAGGACTACAGGGCTTCTGTGCACAAAGTTTGCATCGTTCAGGACTGGTTTTATGGGCACAAAGATAAGTTGTAGCACCTCCACTGGCCATCACAGTTACCAGATCTCAGTTTTATTGAATCTCTGTGGTCTAGTTTGGAGAGAAGTGTGCGTGATCGCTATTTGCATCATCAACAACTGAACTTACTACTATTTTACAGGGGGAATGGTGTAAGATCCCCTTGAAATCGTATAGGGTCTGTATTTATCCATTCCGAGACGACTGCAAAGCTGTTTAGAAAGGCAACTGTTTCTCTACACAGTATTATGTACGGTAATATGTTACGTTTTCATATTTTTGTCCACCGTCTGTAGCTATCCTGACTACTGCAAGGTATCTAATAAACTGGGGAATTATACAGTGTTATTACTTGTACTTAGAATGTCTAAGGAAGAAGAAGAAAGAAAAAAACAAGCCGGGCGGATAAGGGGAGAAATAATGTCATTTGAGATGAACTGAATATGCAGTACATAATTGTCACAGTGATGCAATATCAGTTATGGTAAAGAGAACACTTTAACTGTGTGGCAGATTCAAGAATCTCTAAAGCAATATAACAGTACTTGTCCAGTTTTGAAGAGAGATAGTTCAAAAGGTCGAACCCCTGGTGATTATTAATCAGATGTGAAGAAGATCAAAAAGTGATCGAAACTCGATCTGAGCAGCCGTCTTCGGTTGTTTGCAGATGACGCTGTCATTTACCGACTAATAAAGTCATCATAAGACCACAACAAATTGCAAAACAATATCTGAATTGTGCGAAAAGTGGCAGTTTGTAACGCCGGAAATGCATATCCTCATATTTCCATCTATTGTACTATTTTTTTTTCCTTGTTTTGTTACCTCAAGATATGACATTTCTGTCTCTTTATATATTGTAATTGTTTTACTGTTTGTATATATATATTTATGCACTCATGTCGATGTATAATTGGTTTGTTTCGTAAATATCATTTGTATTTTTACGCTGGGTCTTGCCTAGGGAAAACTGCTATCGAACGATTACATCGATGGGTCGTGTGAAGAATCAAAGTGTGTAGGATCTTTGGTAGTGTTAACTCTGCCGCGTGGAGCGCGGGGAGAACAGTGAGAGTCTGGCGGGAGTAGCGAGTGGAGCAGGTGTTGTGTGACGCTCCCGCGAGTTGCCGCGCTTTCGGGGTTTGGCAGCATGTAATTGCGCTCGACTCGCGATGATAGTTTCTGACAAGGTGTCGCGGACGGGAAGCATTAGCTGGCGCACATCAAGAGCCCGTTTCGCCTGGTGACCGTGTCGAGAAGAAGGCGCGCCAACATCCAGCTTCTGCAACAGCGACGGCCGACAATGAGTGACTGTCGCCACCTCCTCGATCGACGGCTTCAAACCTTCAATCAACCAACAAGGAAGACTAAAAGCACGTAAAGTTTCAGAACTGTATGGCAGACCTCAGCTTTTCAAATTGTTCCATTTGCCTCGCAAAATTACAGCAACTTAGCATGAACCTTTGTTGCTCATTGTCCCAATTGCATTGCCAAGCAGGGTCCCTTCCTTTTCCGAAATGAACCCGAGTGTCGTTGAAATTCAAACGCCAGCATTAAAATAATATAATTAGATTTCACTGCTTTAATTTCAAAGTTCAGTAGCTGGCTACAATATTTAGGTTACACGAGCACAAATTTAGAGTGCGAGTTTTGTTAGCATATTTTAGCTTACCTGTGACTGCAGCTCAGCTTGGTACGTACTAAATTTTACTATTGTTAATAGTTCAGAATCATTTAATTCAAGTTCAAAGTTAAATATCTTGTTTCTAAATTGCGTAGAGTCAAGTTGCTTTTGAAATGATTGTTGAGGTAGTCCAAGACTAACCGTATTTTACTGGATTTCGATGTGCTTCAGAAAGAAAGCTCACTATTAACTTCAGTCACTAAATTAACTTTCGATTTTCCGGTTTTATTAATTCTTTTGCTAAATTAAGTCAGAGTGTAGCGAAATTTATTACTTCTGACAAACTTTCAGTTTTCACACTACACGTGTCAACCTTCAGTTGCTACGCTTCTAGTGTTAATTATATGTGTAATAACCTTTCTTTTTCAGTTACTATAGTAATTGTCCTTAGGACTGGCGACCGTGATTTCCCCCAAATCTCAAATATCTAATTACCGCTAGTTAATTGTTAACGTAACGGCCGCACATTTACTTTCTTTATTAACTTTACCCCTTTTCAAAATTAATTTCCACCAGTTTCATTTGCATTTTTCCTTTCATTTAGATGTAACCCTTTCCTCCCTCTTTACCGATAGATTAACTTCGGTGACGATTGCTTTTCCCAAATTTCCATTAGGTACACGCGGTTTAATTTTTCACTGTCATTAAGGTCGATAAGTGAGGGGGAGGTTACAAGTTGACCCTAAATAACGAAAAGTGTGAGGTCGTCCACATGAGTGCGAAAAGGAACTCGTTAAACTTCGGTTACACGATAAATCAGTCTAATCTAAAAGCCGTAAATTCAACTAAATACCTAGGTATTACAATTACGAACAACTTAAATTGGAAGGAACACATAGAAAATGTTGTGGGGAAGGCTAACCAAAGACTGCGTTTTATTGGCAGGACATTTAGAAAATGTAACAGATCTACTAAGGAGACTGCCTACACTACGCTAGTTCGTCCTCTTTTAGAATACTGCTGCTCGGTGTGGGATCCTTACCAGATAGGACTAAAGGACTACATCGAAAAAGTTCAAAGAAAGGCAGTACGTTTTGTATTATCGCGAAATATGGGAGAGAGTGTCACAGAAATGATACAGGATTTGGGCTCGACATCATTAAAAGAAAGCCGTTTTTCGTTGTGACGGAATCTTCTCACGAAATTCCAATCACCAACTTTCTCCTCCGAATGCGAAAATATTTTGTTGACACTGGCCTACATATGGAGGAACGATCACCAAGATAAAATAAGGGAAATCAGAGCTCGTACGGAAAGATATAGGTATCCATTCTTTACACGCGCTATACGAGATTGGAATAATAGAGAATTTTGAAGGTGATTCGATGAACCCTCTGCCAGGCACTTGAATGTGATTTGCAGAGCATCCATGTAGATGTAGATGTAGATATTTTCTGATATAGCGAGTTCTGGGGAAGATAAATTTCAGAAGACTGCTCCTGCCAAGAACACCAGGAAATGAGGAAAATTTGGTTGGAAACAGTGGTGTAGAAGGATAACGAATGTGTAAAGGGAGAATGGTAGTTATTATTGTTGCTTCATTAGGTATGTCATTAACTGTCACTTGAAAATGGAGATTTTATTCTTTTCTTTAATACAGTGAGGGAGGTTATTCCAGCGCCAGGTTATTGCTACTCAAGAGGACTTTGGGAAAGTCTTTGAGCGATGAAATGGGCGGAAAGGATTTTGCTCTGTTGGGAATGGATGTTTCTGCCGTGGTGTTCAGACAAGAGCGTTACTGCCGAGAAGACATATGAGAGACAGTGTTCGTTGATAGGAGACAGAGTATATGAAAATTTCCGCACTTGTCTGCATGCAGCCACCATACCCGTCCATATGACGGTGAAATACATCAAAGAATCTAACATTACAGATATATCAAACACGTGCGTTCATAACCAGTTCGGCCTCTCCCGCCGGAGGTTCGAGACCTCCCTCGGGCATAGGTGTGTGTGTGTGTTGTTCTTAGCATAAGTTAGTTTAAGTAGTGCGTAAGTCTAGGGACCGATGACCTCAGCAGTTTGGTCCCTTAGGAATTCACACGCATTTGAACATATCCAGTTCCAGTCATCGTGAACTTTCTTGAGAAAGTCCTTTCAGTATAATATCGCTGTAATCAATATTTGGAAGCATAAATGTCTCCACAAATTTCTTTTTCAGGCCAAGGTGGAAGAGCTATTTATATTTTTGTAGGACATGGAGACATTACGCATTGCATTTATGTGCTCGGTCCAAAGTAGATATCTGTCTATTATTGCTCCTGGACTCTTTGCTGGGGGATAGAAGATTTACAGGTTTTAGATGGTGTTAACCCTACTTTCTTTTGGTGGTTGTGTTGAAAGTTTTATCATTTGTTTTTCCAAGCGTGAAGTGCACTTCATGTCAAGTTGGTGTTTGTTGCATCTATCTTCATGGTATTGCAATTTCAATAGCGTGCAGTGTGTTACAGAGTGAAGAGAGTAATGTCCGACAATGGAATTTAAAACTGGGCGCTGCCGAAGAAAATATTACGATGGGTTTTTCTTTGACCATCAACGCATGACTGCAATGTAAGCGCGACATGTGCTGGGCTGGAATTGTGTTATAGCTACAGATGTAAACCTAGAGCACGCTAGAGACTCACAACGACGTGAATTTTAGGCATATTTAAGATATGCAAAGCAATTGTTGCTAAAGGCAATGCACAGGTTGAGAGCTGCACCAGAAGAATGGTTGTTAGAAAGAAAATAAACACTGACTGCACGTCATGGAAGCTATACAGGATATAAAGGTTGCAGATGCAGATATTTTTATATGTATTACCTTAATATGTACACACACCAATGATTTGGTTGCTTTAATATGCTTCGAAGGGTCTTCCTACAAAGACGTCACAAACTTTACCAACTGCACGGCTGTAATTGCAGCACTAAGTGGTCTGCATCTGTCAGTATAGACTAATCGTTGGGAGTCCACATGTCCACACTTTTAACACTTGACCTGCTGCCTAGTGGAAAATAAGCATTATTGGCTTGTTTTTGGCACATTTATTTGGAGGTACCAACAAAACCAAAAACATAGTATTGCTAACAGTATAGCTATTAGTATGCATGTGAAGTAAATTCTGGTGTAATGTTGTTCAGTACAAGTCCTCAGTCACCAGTAGTAATATGAACACTTATACCCATTACATCCTCTGCATGAGGGTTGGGATTTTTAATAGTGGCAACTACATATTTACAACTTACATTAAAGACATACACGAGTTTAACAGTTCTTCAGAGTAGTCACCAACTATGTGTAACTCGTTGCCAGTGACGTGGATACTCTTAGCAGCTCCAATTGCGTTGATAGTGTGAGTGTAACGATCTGTTATCTGACGAATCTTCTGAAACGAATGCCAAGAAGTGCTTACTTCAATTTACATATCAAGTTGAAGTCACAAGGGCTTAAGTCCGGGGAGTGTGGTTGGCGGTACAGCACTCACCAGCCCCATCTATCGTACAAATCAGTCACAACTTGAGCCATACACGCCGAGCATTGTCCTGCAAAATTATGGATGGGTCGTGCAGAAAGAGTCGTTGCTTCTTACTCTAAACTGGTCGCAGACTGTGTTCCAAAGACGAACAACTTAGAGAAAGACACAGCCACATTTTCTACACCACACACCCATAATTTTGCAGGACAATGATCGGGCGCACATGGCGTTAAGTTGTGACTGATTTATTCGACCGATGCAGCTGGGAAGTGCTGTAAAAACTGTGGTGTCACCGCCAGACACCACACTTGCTAGGTGGTAGCCTTTAAATCGGCCGCGGTCCGTAGTATACGTCGGACCCGCATGTCGCCACTAACAGTGATTGCAGACCGAGCGCCGCCACACGGCAGGTCTAGAGAGACTTCCTAGCACTCGCCTCAGTTGTACAGCCGACTTTGCTAGCGATGGTTCACTGACAAAATACGCTCTCATTTGCCGAGACGATAGTTAGCATAGCCTTCAGCTACGTCATTTGCTACGACCTAGCAAGGCGCCATTACCAGTTACTATTGATGCTGTAAAACATGTACCGTCAAGAGCGATGTTCACCAATTATGGATTAAAGTTAAGTATTCCCCTGCTACGTCCTTTTTTTGCTAGTTTAATTTCCTTGACCTGTTCCAGACCTCACGCCAGCCTGCGTGAGCTAAAACGCGTGCCTTTCGGCTTCTTCTCATAGTGGGTTGGCTCTCTTGCCAATCCACAACAAAAACCACCACACTCCTAGGACGTAAGCTCTTGTGACTTCAACTTGATTTTAAAATTGAAGGAAACACTTAATTGCATTCGTCGCAGAACTGTTACAGAGATTCGTCGGGTAATAGACCACTCCACTCAAACTCTCAACACAACTGGTGCTTCCACGTCACTGGCATTGGGCTGGTGACTACTTGGAACGACAGTAAAACTTTGAAACATGTTTCTACTTTGTATAAATATATAAGACAGCAGTGCTGGAGAAGTGGGAATGGTTGGGTAAAATTTTTGTGACTATAACTAGAGGACCATCGTCATTGGATAGTAAGTGAAGATTTCCGCGCTAATGATGAAGAAGTGGGGTTATTGCGACTACCTTTGGTGGGCCATCGTAATTGGATATAAAGGGTTTTTCCCTCGATTATGCGGGAGAAGACTTATTGGTTAAATTTCTTTTTGCTGCTGTTGGCGGGCCACAGTCATTGGATAGAAGCGAAATGGGCGGAGAAAGAGAGAGGGGGGGATGTTTAACAAAAATATTATTGTCTGCAGAGGACATAGTTTGTATAGCTCGCACACCGCGGCCGCGTATTCATTTCCTTGTCGCCAGCAGCAGCAGCAGACATTTTTATGGAATATTTGGAGCAACAGGCATTAAGTAAATCTCCTTTATAGCCTTGTAGCATTAGTACCGTGCCATTTAATACAGTGTCTGCTTGTTGAACGGCTTCTCTCTTTCGGCGTTCATCCTCGACTGGTAGTGTACGCTTACGACCACTTTGCTGTGTTTTGCACTCTGCTTCTAGAGCGCTGTTGACTACGTGCATTTCGTCGTCACCGATTACTCGCAACTCCCAGTTGTTCTAAGAGTCACTTTATCACTAAGTGCTAATAAAAGCGAATTTTTACTACTGATGTCGAGTAGGAGAGTAAGGTGACGACGAGACCGTTTCTGATACTAAATAGACCAGCGTTCTTTCAGTTCGAGCTGGATTAAGCGATCACCACAGCCGAAGTGACGAGTTATCTGTAACTTATGTAAATAGATATGAGATGATGTGTGACATCAATACTTCGATTGATTCCACAAAGACGCTTTCTTCGACAGTTTCCAACAGATTATAAACGTTGGCAAAATGGTGTTGTGGGTGTTAGAGCTTATTCGGCTTTCCTCTATTTTTTGTATCAGTCACAGAAATTTTTACGAGTCTAGAAGAAAATTTCTTGGCCTGGCAGAGACAGAATGGTTTTTTACGCAAAAAAATACCTATATTTCTCGAATCTATCCTCATTTGATCCTTGAAGTTTGTCCAGAGTCTTTCCAGTGATAGTCTGGAAGCTCAAGAAAGCACCCGCCCTGGATGACAACCAACTCACAATGTGTTCCAGTCTTTTTTCCTGTCTGAATAGGCGAAAATCTGAGAGTAACATTTTTGCGTGATAGCCTGCATGTTGCCACAGCTCATTTCTCAAATCGCCGTTTTATCATTGACATAGCACATTTATTTGCAGGTGCATTACCCAAAGGAAGATATTATTGTGCCCTCTGGAAGTTAGCGTTCTCTGCTGCATCCGAGAAAAACACTGGCCATCATCTTTCAAACAGATAAAACAGACTTCTCCTATTTTGGTGCAGGACCACCGGCTGCAAATCACTGTTTTGGCTGCTCTTTCACTCGAGGTGCCAAAAGGGGGGGTTCGTATCTCATCCTCGGTGAAGAATCGCCACACAAAATCCGATTTAAAAACGGCCAAATATCTCTGAAAAACTTTTTCTATTTTCTTTTTTACTGAGACAATTAAAACACCATGAAGGCGGCATGCTACGTATGTCTCGTCGGGATGAGTTGTACTAGATTCTCGGATATGCAAATGATTAGCATCCAAGCACTATGTGCACAAGTAAGTAGAAGTACCACGATCTATACTGTATACGTAAAAAAAGATTACGCAGTGGGTTTCTCATTCAAAGATAGAACTTGACTGTTCTTTGTGAGTAGATCGTGCGACGCCTCGTGTAAGAAGGAGAAACGTCTACAAGACTGTTTAGGAATTCGACGGTGACCACATTGGGCCGTATGAATAAAATGGAGAATGTACTTTATTCTCGGTATTTCGGGGAATATTCTCAGCTTCGTATGGATAAAGCTAGTCGAAGAATATACGTCACCTAAGAATATTCTCTGTTTAAGTGAAAGGCTGGGAGAAGTTATTCACGCAAGGAAATTCTCCAATATCGTATGCATGAATCTAGAGAAATTTCTCAAAAGCGGAGAACATCCTCCGTTTTTTGAATTGAGTTCTGTATCCTACTAAGGTCTGAGTAAGTTTAGGTAACGTTAAGTTTTACCGAGTTATTTTACATAAAAATGGCAGAATTTCTGTTGCTCAGAAGGTAAAGAGAGATATTCGTAGGCCGAAGAAATGCTGAAGACAGAAACTTCAGAAGTTTTTTCAGGTTATAATTGAAAACTTTATTTGTCTGTCGAATCACCTTCTTCCAGCAAACCCTGAAAGGAGAGATGGCGCCCTTTCAAATGAATCGAAAATGAAAACATTTTTACGCTATTTAACAAAGCCAAGTTCTCAGACTAATGTTGGACAAGACTTAGGTACACGCCAGATAACAGTATCACTGACACCTTAGACGATATTCGTGATTTTACCCAAAAAGCACCGTTTTTGTTCCCGATTTCCCTGAAACGTAAGGGGACCAGAAACAGTGCGACATGCCATTATAGTGAAATGTTTACTAGTGTCGATACTTCATGCCCTGTGTCTGACCATACTGAAAGCATACGGACAAGCTCTGGCGTATGCCGGATACTAAGAGAGAACCATTATAATACTCTAATTTTAGAAGGTGAAGGTATGGCACTGCACCATTCATGACACCATTCTAGAATCCACAAACACCTTATGAGACGGCCTACAATGGTGTGGTGAATACTTGCCACATACTGTAGTAAATAAGTGTAAAAGTTTTTTAATCTATAACATTTTAGACTGGAATATTTTACTGATACTGTTTCACTGAAAATAATTTAGTATTGAATCTTTTCTGTGAGAGAATATGTAGTTGTGTGAATGGAGAATATATCATTTAGGCTATCAGCTTCCTTTTTTCTCGCGTTCGAGGTTTGAAATTTGTTTACCATCACTGAAAAGTCTTTAATTACATTTACAAAGGCTAATTCCAAATAATCCATTTTAACACATAAGCGTAAACACAACACACACCGAGAACGTTCTCAAGAAGGACGTGATGTAGTGAGAAAGAAGTCCCTGATCAGAGAATATGCTGCGAACTTTTTTTTTTATTCATACGAAACTGAGAATTTTCTCAGACAATGTTCGTCTGCTCTCTGAATCTTCTGTGGAATATTTTTTCTTTTTTATTCATATGACCCATTGTAACTTAGGTGATCTCTTATATCTCTCAGCCATACTTAAAATGGTGGAAGAATAGGGAACAACTTTTATTATTACAGGTGTATCCAGGGGACTGTACGTATCAGCACTAATATTATACTTGTGGAAGGCCAATATGTGCTGAGAGGTACCGAAAAGTTCACCGGTGTAAATTTGTGAAGAATTCTTCCTAAACAAGCGTTAGTGAAACAAATGTGACCAAAAAAATGAAACAACCAACAAATATATCGAATGCTGAAATCCATGACTGACTTGATTCTTTAGCAATTACCACCTGTGAACACTACTGGGTCGGCACGACAGCAGCATGGCTCCGTTGTACGCTATATAACGAACTACCTTTATAAACACTAGAACACGATACTGGAGTGCCTGCGTTGTTAAAAAGAACGATATAAGATTCCTTCAGACATGCGTGCATGTTCAAAGGAAAAGCCACAGCGACGACTACAGCCGTTACGAAATACATGAAATGTATCCCCAGTTGGGAATACAGACAACCATCAGCTGCATAAGGAATGACCACAGTGAAAATTTGTGCCGGATTGGGACTCGAACCTGGTTTCTCGCTTTGCGCGGGCGCTCGCCTCAACCGTTCGGCTATCCGTGCACGACTCACAACCAGACCCAATTTTCCATATGTCGACGTTTCTATTTCACGACCTGTACTCGTTCGCACATTATGTAATTCTCGTACGGAAATAGGACATCTTAATTGAGAGTCGCTGCCTGGTAACGGCGGATAAATACGATATTGCAGTGCCTTTGTTGTTATATTAAACAGGTTGCAACTCGAGAACGACGACATATGGAAGTTTGGGTCTGGCCGTGAGTTGCGCACGGATATCCGAAGCGACTTAAGAGACTGCTCGAGTAAAGCGACAAATCTGGGTTCAATTCCCTGTCCCGTACACATGTTCATTGTCTTTATTCCCTTATACAAAAGATGAATGTTCGTATTCGCAACTGCAAAATGTAAACTGAAGAAGACGTACCTGCCGAATATTATCCTCTTCTCCTCTGTCTTTCTCTGTTCGGGCACATACTTCTCCGGAAATTTTAGGACTTACGGTTTCCGTGTCAAAGGCTTTGCTGACTGCTGGGTTATTACCTGAGTCCATAATGGTAAAAGTTGGAATATAAGGAAGCGTGCAGAAGTGTTTGCAAAGGCGTTTTAGGCAGATCTTTGAAAGGAAAAAGTTGAGTCGAAAACATTTAAAAGTGCTGTGTATAGTATATATCTTTGTGGGGTAGGCAAGCGCACCTATAGAACTACAGCTGTCTGTCATCAGTAACCGGATCGGTTGACACACATTTTGTCGACGCACTACGAGGCTCCTCACCGTTTACTTCCATCATATCTAGTTTGTAGTGCCCTCTTCTTACAGAGCAGTGCAGGCCTTGCTACAAGTTGGCACATATTATTAAAAGTTCGCGGCGCTGCTCCACGGTAACGGGCTTCAGCACTCTCTCCCATGGAGCGCTGAGTTGACACGTGCTGTCCCCATAGAGCCACTCCTACGCTATGGTTATAATGGAAAACTCCGTAACGACCTCGCACTTAGCGAGGGGCCCTTTGACAGACCGCTGACGCACTTTGGGTGGTTGTGACTGTGGAAATATTTAGAAATAAAAAGAGTTGCAGGCACTACTTTTTTCACATATTTGTGTTCGTGAATGTATTACCAAGATAAAAAAACTATATAGGCACCTTTTTATAAACAATGATTTTGGGAGAGGCACAGCTATTCATATCAACAGTAAGAAGGTTTCATTACTCTCTGTTCCATCGTAGCAGCTTTTATTTTATTTGCAGCATTGCATCCATTGAATTAAAGGATCAGTTGCAGCAATACCTGACACTGTTTGACGCAAACCTTCTATCCGCGGAAACTATCACTGCGGGCGAGCAGCTAACCGAGTCACTAGCTAAAACCAGGAGAGAGAAATGGCTGAGGACAATAGAGGAATTGAACATGAAAAGGAGCAGTCAGAAAGCCTGGTCACTCCTTGAACGTCTCAACAATGCCCCGACTTTCTCGCCAGGACATGCTCCCGTCACAGCTGACCAAATAGCCCACCAGCTTCTCAAGAATGGGAAACCCGACACCAAAATCAGGAAGTCGGAGACCAAAATAGACAGGATTGAACACCAAGAAAATTCAACTCTGGCCACCCCTCTCACAATGGCAAATCTGGACAAAGCCATAGCGAAATGCAAGCTAAGGAAGGCCCCGGGCCTCGACGGGATTTTTGTTGAACAGATTAAACACTTTGGTCCCAACGTTAAACAATGGCTACTGAAACTGTTTAACAATTGCATGGAAACAGGTCAGATTCCCACAATCTGGAGGAAGGCTAAAGTTATTGCCATTTTAAAGCCGGGCAAAAATGCTGATGACCCCAGAAATTTCCGACCCGTATCACTTCTCTGCCATATCTTTAAAATCTTTGAAAGAATACTCCAGGATCGCCTCTCCAGTGCCATAGAACCCTACCTAATCCCCCAACAAGCAGGTTTCCGCCCAGGGAAAAGCACTACATCTCAGGTAATTAACCTCACGCAGCTGATTGAAGACGGCTATGAGAACCGGAAAATAACCGGTGTCGCCTTTATAGACTTGACAGCCGCATATGACACCGTCAACTTACGTCTGCTAATGAAGAAGCTGTATGCCATTACCAGGGACTTTAAATTCACATTCACAGTTAGAAGTCTGTTAGGGAACCGTAGGTTCTCTGTGGAATTCCAAGGGATGCATAGCAGGTGGCGGGCCCAGAAAAATGGTCTCCCTCAGGGCAGCGTACTGGCACCCTTACTTTTTAACATATACACCAACGATCAACCACTGCCAGCTGGTACGGAAAACTATATCTACGCCGATGACCGTGATATGGCCATACAGGGTGACTCCTTTGAGGATGTTGAGACAAAGCTCACGGATGCGCTAGACATGCTCTGTCAGTACTACGCCGACAATCAACTCAAGCCGAACCCTAGCAAAACACAAGTTTGCGCCTTTCATCTCCGTAACAAGCAGGCATCCCGTAAGCTGCGTGTCTTCTGGAAGGACACACTCCTCGAACACTGCGTTAACCCCAAATACCTAGGAGTAACCCTAGACAGGGCTCTGACGTATAAACAGCACTGTATTAACACCAAAATGAAGGTGAGCGGCAGAAATAATATTCTTCGGAAAATAACGAACTCCTCCCGGGGCGCAAAGCCAGAGGTAGTGAGGACCACAGCACTAGCAGTTTGCTTCCCAGCAGGCGAATATGCAAGCAGTGTCTGGTACAACTCTACTCACGCTAAACAGGTCGACATTGCTCTGAACGAGACCTGCAGGCTCGTCACTGGATGTCTGAAACCGACGCCAACAGACAAGCTCTACCATCTTGCTGGGATTGCACCTCCTGCAGTGCGAAGAGAAGCGGCAGCCTATAGTGAAAGAGCGAGGGCTGAGATGGCAGAGAGCCACCCCCTCCACAAAACTCAGCCAGCCACCAAACGCTTGAAATCTAGACGCAGTTTTCTCAGAGCAACCGAAGATTTTAGCGACCAACCTGGATCTGGGGTGGAGAGATGGAAGCGGTCGGGAGAAGGGCACTGGATGGAACCAAAGGAAGAATTGGCACCAGGTTACGATGAGGATTGGGTGGTCTGGAGATCACTAAACAGGCTACGCACCAACCCTGCACGGTCAAGAGATAACCTTCTGAAGTGGGGATATTCTACTACATCTAATCTCTGCGACTGTGGAGAGGTGCAGACGACCCAGCACATGTATAACTGCCCTGAATGTCCTTCACACTGCACTTTAGAGGATCTGATGTTGGCAACCCCAAATGCTGTCGACGTAGCCCGCTTATGGGCCAAATGCCTATAACATTTTGTTTCTGTGCACACATATTTGTATATATATTTTATATATTTTTTCATATGCCTGTAATTAATTTTTTTCTGTGTGCTATTCATTTTTTTATATTCCTGTATCCATGGTGCTTCTGACACGAATAAAAAAAATCCATTGAAGTCTTATTCACTCTGTTCAATATCCTCAGAGCTATTTGCAGGAAGAACACAATCATTGATGCTTCTTTTTGGTGGATGGAGCCTCATTATTATCTCCATTTTTCGACTTAAACTGTATTTCATTTGTTCTTCCCTTTTCTGGTCATTTAGTCTGCCAAATACGTAATAATTTCAGTTCCACTATTTCGTTGTTTTAATGAGGTCTGGTATTAGCATCCATTCAATAGTAATTGTACTGCAATAGTTTTACGGACGGGGGTGCTTCGATAAGTAAAGCAACAACTTCTCCGCGAGATAGGTTTACTTAGCAAATGAAACAGTTATACAAAGTTACTAAATATGTACCAGTGTACATATCAAGTTTCAATAAAGTCACAATGGTTGTATAAACATTTGTTTCATCGGTAGTGTGTTTATTTCAATTGTTTTGCGCTATTCCAAGGCATATAAGATTTGCTTCTTCGAACTGTTTTACTGACAGATTATTTGTGTTTGATTAATTAATGTTTTGACTTTTCGTTACTCATTCATTACGCATATTAATAACTCAGAGTTCGCCCAGATGCACCCTATGGAACACACTTCACACTTCGGTCGCCGACCTCGTTTCCGTCAACGTCTCCATTTTGGAACAGTTATTGGAAATGTAACGTCAAAGCTACTTCCATCTACGAATGGCGTTTAAAAGCTTTGATCGTCTCTTCTACCTTGACGTAGAATTTTCTACGCACTGCATATTTATACAACCGAGAGAGTACTTTTCTTATTGAAGCACTCTTGTGATTAAAAAACCGTTCACTCCTAATTACCAATGAATGATGTATACAGCCAATCGGTTGCATAAATTTTATTGCAATAACCCTTGACCAGGTTTCAATACCACTAGGGGTACTTTCTTCAAAAGGAATAAAGTCACGTAATTTAAATTACGTTAAAATTATAAAAATGGTTCAAATGGCTCTGAGCACTATGGGACTCAACTGCTGAGGTCATTAGTCCCCTAGAACTTAGAACTAGTTAAACCTAACTAACCTAAGGACATCACACACATCCATGCCCGAGGCAGGATTCGAACCTGCGACCGTAGCGGTCTCGCGGTTCCAGACTGCAGCGCCAGAACCGCGCGGCCACTTCGGCCGGCTTAAAATTATAAGTATACATTTTGAGCTAAAACACTCAAGTAAAATAGCAGACGTCATAGATTAAGTCCTCCATGAAAAACAGCAAGAAGTAGTCCGCAGTTACAGCTTATTATAAGAAAAGGCACTGAAGTCAATGTCTGTTCTTATAATAAGCTGTAGCTGTGAAGTAATTTTTCCTGTTTTTCAAGTAGGACTTAATCTATGATTTCTTCTATCTGACTTGAGCCTTTTAGCTCGTAGTACATGCTCATAATTTTAACGTATGCAGGTTATATGACTTTACTCCTTCTGAAGAAGATACCCCTAATGGTACTGAAACCTGATCAAGGATTATTACAGTAAACTTTGTGCAACCGACTGGCTGTATACATCATTTACTGAAAGTTTATTTTTCGCTGCTGCTGTCGACTATATTGCAAATTGTGAGTATTCTCAGTTAGTTATCAAACTTTCGTTGAATCACTCCCACCAATTACTGTAGGTCACTTTTCTCAATGGACTAAGATTCCTTTTTTGAACTTAGTCAGAAGCCTAAATATTTAACCTCCGAATTTCTTCAACGATTTTATTGCCAGTATGATTTGTGTTCTCACTGGATTATTACCATGACATACTATTGTTTCTGTTTTTCCAGAAACATTTTCTTTTTCAGTTCCCTAACAATTTGCTTACAACTTCGTGGTTTATCATATGAGATTCTGCTCATGTGAAAATAATTTAGTTGTTGGCAATAGTCATACATACACTGGAGGGTTACCACCTTCTCATAGATTACTGTTTGGTAATGTTGCAGCACCCAAAGGAGTGGTATGAATAAGTGTTAAACTAGAGGATGTTTAGTACAGTGGAACGATAATGAGTGCTTAATACTGCAGAGAGTGGCATAGACGTAGGATCAGCAGACCTCTCTCTTGTGTGACGGGACTGGTCAGTGTTACGTCAGACGGTGCAGAGTCGTCCAACGAAGCGGAATCGTGCAAGCAACTGCCGGTATGCGTCGTCGACCTCAGAGGGCGGAATATCAGCATGTGAGTTAGTAGAATGTTTGGTCTCCGGGAAACGGTTTTTTTTTTATGTCGTGACACTGAGGCTCGTACAGGGAACGAAGCTACGACAGTAACGCGTGTGTGGAATCAGGGACGTACACAGCGACGAGCGGTGACTGGTCAGTGTTAAGACAGCGCTGGATGGATGGTCGTAATCTACAAAACATCTACGTCCACAGTATAAGCTTCATGTTGGAGCACTGTAATGGGTGTGGACATCTCTGTGTCGACCGTTCGACGCCGTGTTCTGAGGGCTGGCTAGTGGCATACATCCCATTGCGTCGACATCCACTGACCATAAACCACCAACTCTTCAGGCAGAAATGGGCGCCTCAACGCCATCACTCCTGTGTTCAGTGGTAAAATGTATTGTTTTTGGGAGAGTCCCGCTTTAGTTTGTCCTATAATGATGGTCGTGTACGTGTTAGACGCTACAATGGTCAGCACAATTGGTCAGTCTCCATTTAGGAGCGGAATAGTGGGCAAACGCCAAGTGTGATGGTCTGGGGCGCCTCCTTTCAGTGGATAATGCCCAACCACATGTGGCGAGGAATGTGCAAGGCTTCTTTGAAGAATGACGGGCACCACTGCTCCCCTGCGTTGCACGTTCGTCTGACGTGTCGGCCATCGAACGTCTGGGATATGTTCGGTCGGCAACTTTCTTGGTCCAGGCACTCTGGCAAACCCATTTAAACGATTTTGTAGACTCGCCCATAAACTATGAAGCAGTGCGTTCTCCAGCGGGTTATCCAGGCCCTCTTTGATTCCTTGGTACAACATCTAGAGGCTGTCATTGCAGCACGTGATGGCTTGGCTTCGTACTGAATAATCACTGTCAAAGTTCGTGTTTAGTTTTGTACACCTACATCTACATCTACATGGATACTCTGCAAATCACATTTAAGTCCCTGGCAGAGGGTTCATCGAACCACCTTCATAATACTCCATTAATCCAATCTCCTAGAGCGCGCGGAAAAACGAACTCCTATATCTTTCCGCACGAGTTCTGATTTCCCTTATTTTATGGTGGTGATCGTTTCTCCCTATGTAGGTCGGTGTCAGCAAAATATTTTCGCATTCAGAGGAGAATGTTGGTTACTGGAATTTAGTGAGAAGATACCATCGCAACGAAAAACGCCTTTCTTTTAATGATGTCCGGCCCAAATCTGTCTATCTCCTATTTCGCGATAATACAAAACGTGCTGCCCTTCTTTGAACTTTTCGATGTACTCTGTCAGTCCTATCTGGTAAGGATCCCACACCGCGCAGCAATGTTCTAAAAGTCGACGGACAAGAGTAGTGTAGGCAGTTTTCTTAGTAGATCTGTTACATTTTCTAAGTGTCTTGCCAATAAAACGCTGTCTTTGGTTAGTCGTCTCCACAACATTTTCTATGTGTTCCTTCCAATTTAAGTTGTTCGTAATTGTCGTAATTGTAATTCCTAGGTATTTAGTTGAATTTACGGCCTTTAGATTTGACTGATTTATCGTGTAATCGAAGTTTAACGAATTCCTTTTAGCACTCACGTGGATGACCTCACACTTTTCGTTATTTAGGGTCAACTGCCAATGGTAATTCTAATAATTTGTCTGTTGTCATGTTCCTAATCCGTGGAATAAATTTCATTGTAATCGATTAAATCTAGGACAAAAATAGACGCACCACGAAGGAATTACCCGAACGGGACGGAAATCGCTAGATGTGATGTACATGTACAAACAAACAAATGATTATAATGTCAGAAAAATTTGATGATTTATATCGTGACAATTTCTGTCCATTTGTAACGTCAGATCATCAAAGTCCCGAGCTGTTTGGAGGGCCCTGACCATAACCCTCCAAACGTTCTTAATTGTAGAGAGATCTGGCGATCTTACTGACAAAGATAGGATCTGGCAAGCTCGAAGAAAAGTAGTACGAACTCTTGCCGTGTGCAGGCCGTCATTATCGTGCTTAAATGAAAGCACAGAATGGCTTGTCATGAATGGCAACAGAACTGGGCGTAGAATATCGTCGACGTACCGCTGTGCTGTAAGAGTGCCACGGATGACAACCAGAGAGGTCCTGCTATGAAAAGAACTGCCACACCAGACCATCACTCCTGGCTGTCGGACCGTAAGGCGCCTGACAATCAGGTTGGTATCCCACCGCTGTCCAAGCCACCTCTAGATACGTCACCGCTAGTCATCGAGGCTCAGTTCGAAGCGGGACTCGTCGCTGAAGACAATTCTACTCCAGCTATTTAGCTTCCAGGCCCAAGACGTGTCTGGAGATGCCCTGGACAGCGGTGGGGTACCAACCGGACTCCCGTCCGGCATACCGCTAGCCAACCAGGAGGGTGATGGGTTCGGGTGCTATTTTTCATAGCAGTGTCCCTTGGGTCATCATTCGCGGCACCCTTGTACTACCAGTTCTGTTGTCCTTCATGGCAAGCCATCCTGCGCTAACATTTCTGCAAAAAAATGCCTTCCTGCAGTCGGCGAGAGTTTCTACTACGCACGATATCCCTCAGGAGGACATCAAACAACTCTAGCCAAGCAGAATGATATAAGACATAGCATAAGGGCCAGAGGTGGACCAACGTGTTATTGACTTGCTCAATTTATGAAACTCTTTCTCCTGAGTGAATTATCCACTTTTTATGAAACTATAACGAATTGTTTGTCTCTACATGTACATCAATCGATTTCCGTCCCATTAGGACAATTCCTTCGTCGCGCGTCGTTTCTTTTTTAGCGACATCTTTGAACAGTTGAAGGGACTGTTTCTGCGACAGTCAACGTCTATCTTCAGGAGTTCTGGGAACCGGGGTGATGCAAAACTTTTTTTGATGTGTGTAGTTCCTGAATGATCTAATCTGGTCAAAACTAAATAATATGTTTTGTTTTGGAACATGCACGGTATTTTCATACTAATTTACCACTCAGTCCTGTTTCTATTTGAAATTGACCTTGAATCCTTTTATGGGCTTCATCTTCAGGTATTTAGGCAAGGTTACAGAAATGGTGTACGCCTACACCTTTGGTGTACCTTTGGTCTACATAATAAATTAATATGCTTGCCTGGAAGGTCACCGTTCGCAATAGTTACCATCGTCTTAAGCATAAGGCCAACTGATATTAATACGTTTAAGAGAAAATTGTTAAAAACAAATAAGTTTTGAAATCAGTTGTTTTTGCTTCTTATTTCATTATATGTAAGGGTTCTTACATTTTACATAGACGATTTTAGTATCAAATAAAATTCGAAGATAATCCGCTCCCAGGTGCCTTTCTCTTACTAATCATTTCGGGTCTCAGATGTTGAGCATGTCGGATCAGTTTCTGGGAAAACAGCGGTCGCTAAATCCATCTGGTAATTCTATGTTATGTAGCTCGTCAGTAATTAACACGTCAACAGTATTAAAGATATTGTCGGAGAAATCGGTGCCACCTTCGTGTACGAACGGCAGGATTTGTTGTAGCGGGTCTACCACGCCTCTACAGCCTTTTCTGACATGCGCTACGTACACGCTTTGCCTTTATGCCATACATACAAACCGTAACTATATTCGAGTGGATGGACGCTCATATTCAACTCGCTGAATGCGCGTTTTACGCTCGATTATCTCATTAACAAGATGTATGTAGTGTGAAAGTAGGCCACGTTTTACACTGCATTTAATGAAATTTTTAATTATTTTCACGACAGTGGAACAACAGCCCGTTCCACATCAGAAGGTAACAAAGCGCTAACGTATTCAGGCAAATTAGCGTGAGTTAAAACAGTTGAAAAGAGTTTTGAATTGTGAACGAGCGTGCCTTATATCGCAGACTCAAACCCCCCGACCCTTTGGGCGACTACCCATCCTCGCTATTCTTCTTTAACACTAAACCAAACAGCTCACTTAGGAAAGTCTTACTAAGACTTAAATTTACATCCGACGCTAACAAATTTCAGAAACACTCTTCTTTCCACCGCCAGTTTACATTTTATATCCTCTCTACTTCAGCCAGCATCAGTTATTCTGCTGCCGAAGCAGCAACACTCTTCCACTGCTTTTACTGCCACGTTTCCTAATCTAATGCCCTCAGCATCACCTGATAAAATTCCACTTTATTCCATTACCGCTGTTTTGCTTCTGTTAATGTTCATCTTGTATTCTCCTTTCAATACACTGTCCATTACGTTCAGTTACTCTTCCAGGTCTTCCAGTCGTGGGTAAAGCAAATGTTGGACTTCGGTTTCTTGGTAGAATATTGGGGAAGTGCAATCAGTCTACAAATGAGATTGCTTACAGATCACTCGTGCGACCCATCTTAGAATATTGCTCAATTATGTGGGACCCTTATCAGATAGGACCAACAGGGGATATTGAACATATACAGAGGACAGCACGAATGGTTACAGGTTTGTTTAATCCATGGGAGAGTGTCACAGAGATACATAAGGAACTGAAATGGCAGACTCTTAATGACGGACGTAAATTATTCCGAGAAAGTCTATTAACAAAGTTTCAATGACCAGCTTTAAATGATTACTCTAGGAATATACTACAACCCCCTACGTATCGCTCAAGCAGGAATCGTGAGGATAAGATTAGAATAATTACTGCATGCATAGAGGCATTCAAACAATCATTTTTTCCATTCCCCGTACGTGAATGGAACAGGAAGAAACGCTAATAACTGGTACAACGGGACGTACCTTCTGCCATGCACCTCACGGTGGTTTGCACAGTATAGATACAGATGTCTCTTACAGAAATACAATGTCATTAGCAAACCTTGAGGTTTTTATTTATTCTCCATGAACTTTAATTCCTTCTTCTAATTTTTCATTCGTTTCCTTTACTGCTTGCTCGCTGTACAGCTTCGCTATGTTGTGATTTTGTGATGCGGCCAGTAGCGCATTTCTAATAATAAATGCGCTCAGTGAGAGCTTAGGCGAGCAATCAGGAGTACTGTGAGCTGTGGAGAACGGTCATCAATGTACTGAGTCATGCATGTGAATTTCAACACGGATAAATAAAATAAATGAAAATGAAATGGAATTCGAAGTTATTAATTATAATGCTAGCTAACAGTTGGCCATTTTTGTGTTTAGTACAATGAACCCTAGAGAAAAGTACGAGGGATGTTCAATGGGTAATGCAACAAATTTTTTTCTCGGCCAATTTAGGTCGAAAAATGTGGAATTTGTTGTGAGATCTCGTGGAATATTCTCGTTCCAGCCCCTATAGTTTTCTGAAGTTCCGACAGGTGGCGGAACTATAAGTAACCTTGAAAGCGGCATCTTTAAAGGAGGTGCATTTCAAGCAAGAAGATGTCATTGACTTTCTTTTGCGGGAAAACCAGAGCAACGCACATATTTGTAGGCATTTGCAGAATGTCTACATAGACCAGGCAGTGATCAAGGTGAGTCGTTGGGTGAGGCTTGTGTTATCATCGCTACAAGGTCACGCGAACCTGTCCAATCCTAAGCATGCCTGCCGGCCTCACACAGTTGTGACTGCTGCAATGGGACATTCACCTACATTTCCATGGCAGCTGTGGACTACGTGAACACTATTGTGGGCCACCTGCATCCCTCCATACTTGAAGTCTTCCTTGACTGCAATGGCACCTTCCAACAACTGTCAGTGAAGGCCAGTGTCGAGCTATAATAGAGAGCATGATATTAAATTAACTTTGATTTCTTGGCCACCAAATTCGCCTGATGTGAACCAAATGGAACACATCTGGAACGCTATCGGATGCCAGCGTCGTGCCCACAAACCACCATGACTCAATCTTCGGGAACTGCGTGACATATGCGTGGACATCTGGTACCAGGTACCAGATACCTCGGGAAACCTGCCAAGGACTTGTCGAAACCATACCACACAGAATCATTGCTTTAATGCGTTCCATAGGTGGACCAAGACGCTTCTAAACAGCCTATAACACTAATACAGGCGTTCGCGTGCGTGTGCTACACTGTTTCACAACAGAACTTCTGACCTGTCACAAGGAAGCCAAGTATAACTCACCTGCCGGGTAATAATTACCAATTATGGTTTAAAACGCACCGTGTAGTGTTACCCTATGGGAGGAATTTTGAATTTGACCGTGTGTTACCTAATAGACAGAGGGAGTCGAACACGAATTTGTGAATGGTGGTAGTTGGTAGATAACAAAAAGACTAAAATTTTGTAAGAAATAACAGTAACAGAATTCTTGTAAATGTAGCAAAATACGGTCCCCAGCCTAATTAGGCATAATAATGTGAAAACATTATCCTCAATAAATTTGTCTTTATTCTTGGAAAAGGAGACTTTCATAAATACTACCTATGTAAAGTGCAATGAACACCTATTACAGCTAGCAGTTTTTATCAACACCATAGTTAAGCAATCGCAGAAATGAAAGAAAGACTCTATCCCTGTTAACTATAATCATTACCTCAAATTTTAACTAACTCAGCACAAAAAAAAAAATTCCCAAAGACAACAAAAACTAAGTAGCACCTGACAAGAGTTCAGGTTTAACTAACACACATATACATATCACAAATGCATTAAGCTAACACCATACATATCCTTTATATATAGACTCCTTTCTATAAATACTTCAGATTTCTTTAGCTAGAGAAACTCTATCCAGTTTGGCGTTTTCCTGATAGGAAAGATTGAAATGCGGGGGGAGGGGGGGGAGGGAGGGCACAAACTGACCCTTCTTTTATGAGCAGACTGTACATACTTCTCAGCTTTTCAGAAACTATTTTCATTATAATAACAGCTGAATTACTTCCCCACTTAAGATCATTAAAACAATTTACACTGGCAATATTTTCCATAAATTTCAGAAATGACTTCAAGATAAAGTCAAACTGCAGTTAGCATCAAAACCCAGTGCTTTATAACACCACTTGTGAAGCAAGTGGTTTTAAACTGACCTGAATTTTGTTCATCAATACTGTAAGTTTGGCACATTCCAACTGTAGCTAGTCATAGCAAATCAATACTTTTTATCAGTTATAAGATGTGTCCTAGTTACCATTTGTGAAAAAAATAGTTTTCACAGACAAACATTATGCTACTGAACATTAAAGCAATGACTCTTGTAAAGTACAAGCAAACCAAAGTAAATTGGAACCTCTTATAAATTTGACATCAAGTGCCCCTCTTTGTCTATGCAACAATTAATTTAATTAGCAACATATTAGTACTTTATCATTGAATTTTAGGCACATGTAAATAAATCTGCCAATACCCAGTTCTTTATGCAGAGGACACACAGACTTTATCAAGTTAAGGATAGGATCCTACTTGGTTATACGCACTGGACAGACTTAAAGTTTAAACACAACTTTTGCAATATTTGAATTATTATTGCAAATCAATTCACACAAACACTCTGGTTCATACTGTTGTACAGTTCTGACCTCTTGAATCTGATGAAGTGGTGGCGCAATAGTGGTGGCGAGCACATGGCGGCTACCTGGTATCTCCTTTGGCAGTAATATGCTCTATTTAGTTCTTGGCAACGTGAATATTATTTTTAGAGGCATTTGCAATGCGAGAGCACCATTTTACAGGCACTATCACACCCGAGGCCATTCCATTTCAAATTGATTACTGGATGCCTCACTTGGCACCTGCGCTGTTCACTGTACGACTGCTGGTTACTGACTGCCTATTGTGCTCTCTCGCTTCACGCTCAGCCTGACCGCCACTTCCACATTTTCTTTGCGCGCCAAACCACTTTCGTAGCGGAGGGGAATCACTATGTCTTTTACTCGTATATTATACGATTCAAAATCCCTAAGAATGAAGCAGTTTTTACATTACAGTTTCTCATACATAAAGAAACATCTTTAATAAAGTTTCATTATTTAGACACACAGTTATAATTCCACAAAACATATTTGGCTAAACTCCATTTCCTTACAGTAATGCAAAGATATTAAGCAGAAAAGAGTAAACACTTTATACTTCACATAACAAACTACTCACTATCGATTACGGTATTACAAGCATATCATGAAGTTTCGGTTCATTAGTGTGTGTACATACTGTGTTATATACACCATTGTAAAACACTTGGCGGAGGGTACTTCTGGAATAACGATTTGCTCAAATGCCTCTGTGCGTTCTGTAATTACGCTAGTCTCATCTTTACGTGAGCGATACGTAGGAGGCTGTATTAGGTTTGTAGATCCCTCGTGTAATTCCGGTTCTTGAAACATTGTACGCAGGCTTACTTGATATAGTATGCGGCTATCTTCAACCGTCTGTCATTTAAGTTATTTCTGTATTACTCTCCGCGAATGAAAGAAAACTGTGACCATTCATGCTGCCACGTTCAGTAAGTATCTCCTGCCAGTCCTATCTGGTGTCACTCGAGCAATCCTGAATCCTGCATCTAACGACAAATTTCTTTCGATACCACATGTGGTCGTACTTTAGTTAGTAAACGTTGTTATGACATCGATTCAAAGGATTTTGGGAAGCCTTCGACCTGACTGACTTGATCCATAGCGTGCAGGAGGTAATGTGAGAAAAACGTGAGTTGTGTTCTATGTAGCTGAGGTTTTCTTAATCTGTGCTGATTGGGAGTAGGAGGACGAAGAGGAGGAGGTCATTCTGTTAAATCTGAGCCCACAATATATTCAGAGGTACTACAGTTGGATATCAGTGACACTGGACGGTAGTTTTGTGAGTTGATCCTCCTACCTTTCTTGCAGACGCTTGTGTATATTCTTCCACCTTACGGGCGAGGTTTTTTATTCGAGGGATCTACAATACATTATAATCAAAATATCCACGGGTGTACTGCCGGTCTACAGTGTCCAACGGGCACAATATTTCGGCGATCATACATGTCGCCGTCATCAGGTGAACGTGCTGGCACGGAGATCCGTACGCTACGGCTGCTCAGAGGGAATTGGGTTCGGTCGCGGGGGCGGCCGATTTAAATACCCTCCGCCCGCAGCGCGCTCCCTCCGCTGTCCGCGCCCCGCGCCACGATCGCGCGGTGGAACAGATTGCGACGGCATCTGAGAGGACGTCGGTGTGATGGGTCTGTCCGCCGTGGTCGTCACAACTATACGTTTGCTCGATTTACTCTTGATTAACCCAATCGCTGGTTCGCAAGCCTTGCTAAGATTATAGCCACAGTCACGGTTTATGAGGTCGTCATTGGTGCGAATTTCGATGGCCTCTCTAACAACGCCGTCCCAGTATCTCGACGTCTGTACCATAATCCTCGTGCGTTCATACTCCATAGCGTGATTTTCAAACAAACAATGTTCAGCGACCGCCGGATACATCAGGAAGGCCGGCGTGTACTAGATTCCGTATCAATGTGGCAAGTCGTATATTGGTCAGACGATGCGTACCGTCGAGGATCGATGCCGTGAACACCAGAGGCACACTCGACTGATGTATCCGAGAAAGTCGGCGGTCGCTGAACATTGTTTGTCGGAAAATCACGCTATGGAGTATAAACGCACGAGGATTCTGGTACAGACGTCGCACCAATGACGACCTCATAAACCGTGACTGTGGCTATAATCTTAGCAAGGCTTGGGAACTAGCGATTGGGTTAATCAAGGGTAAATCGAGCAAACGTATAGTTGTGACGACCACGGCGGACAGACCCATCACACCGACGTCCTCTCAGATGCCGCCGCAATCTGTTCCACCGCGCGATCGTGGCGCGGGGCGCGGACAGCGGAGGGAGCGCGCTGCGGGCGGAGGGTATTTAAATCGGTCGCCCCCGCGACCGAACCCAGTTCCCTCTGAGCAGCCGTAGCGTACGGATCTCCGTACCGGCACGTTCACAGGAGCTCAGTCCGTCAGTTCACCTGATGACGGCGACATGTATGATCGCCGAAATATTGTGCCCGTTGGACAATGTAGACCGGCAGTACACCCGTGGATATTTTGATTATCATATACGCCGGGAGAAACTCAAGAATTACAATACATTATGTTCAAATTTTGCACAAAAACTGACTCTAACATCTGCATCACACATTTCTGCAGTGGTGAGAGAATTAAACAGGATCAGTACTCTTGGATAAGAATTAAACTTATTGAGGACAGTTAGTCTGGATACGGGCAAGAGCACTTTAAGTTCGGATTAACAACCTGGAGAAGCTAATGCGACATGTCTGCCGATGTTAAGTCAAATATACTTTTATTGACGTATCAGATACAAAGAGAAATTTCACTCATTATCAGGGTAAAACTCACAGACACTTATTTGTTCAGAGAAATATGAAACGAATAGGGAGACGGAGAGAGTGCATCTTTAGCGTCCTTTAAGGTTCAACTCTGATAATAAGGCTAAGTTTATACGGCTTCCGTTCATGACGAGTGGAGGTGACGCAGCTCGACCGACCGAGCCGCCATTCGACCCAAGCCCCCACACTGCCTCTGAGGAACGAGTTATCTCCCTCCTCTAACGTTCAGATCCTCGCTGAAGCTGGAATTTCCGAGCAAAGTTGAATGCTTATCCGCTCGTTAATTGCGCGGCGAGTTCCGCTGTTCGTTTGTGGGTCTGCCGTAACTGCCGTTATTTGAAGTCTGCCTGATGCACTGCCATCAGTAGCAAGATAAACAAGACGTCTGGAACTACCCTTCAGAGATGAAACTTTATTGTGTACTGATAAATTAAATTTTTGAGAGGATAAGGTTTGGAAAGTGACAAGGATATCGAATCCCTGTTGCTGTTGTAGCCCTTTTGGATATTAGGGGTGGTAGTTACAAAATCTCGTAACGTCCTACTGAAGAGATGTTTATAAAGTCCGAGTTTTGTAAGTTATTATAGTGTTTGACATTCTGCGTGCTGTGGAGTCTGTATACAGTAAAATTAACAGCAAAAACTGACATGGGCGAAACTGTACGACAGCAGAAGCAAAACAGTTACAGTACACACGTATCCCAGAAAAGAACTCTTAGTAGGATAGTTGAGAATGTGTGGTTATGAACCACGACTGAGTTCAGAATGAGAAGATAGGCCGTACCACTTACGGCGCAACAAAGGGTGCTGCCAACCCTCTCCCCCTCCTCTAATGTTGAACAAAGAAAGGCTGTTGTCCTCTAATCCCGTATTGTTCTCTAAGTAACCTATTGTTCTGGAACAAAGAACTATTGTTCTCTGCCTATTGTTCAGTAAACCGGTCTTTCATGTCGCCCCTATGTTGTTCTGGCACAATAATATTAGCTCCCAAGGTCACTCCGACCTACTGGGATTCACGGTTGATACAAAGAGTGTTGTCATCCCCTCCACAACTCCTCTGACATAGGCCAATTGTCCTTTGTATCAAATGACTGGAAATTCAAGAACTGGCAGGAAATACAAAATTTGGTCGGAAATTAAAAAATAACCCAACTTTGCAACAGCGTTTCCCCCCCTCTCCTATGATGTCAGTGTCGTAGTAGAGCTGTTGTCCTAAGTATAAATTGGAGGGGGCGGGGCTGCGGGAATTCAAGATCGTGCATGTCCTGCTGGAGCTCACCTTGTTTCAACTGGGATACTGGTACAGTCTAAATTGTAGCTAGATTTTCTGCGCTTTACCCTGAAATCACTCACCTGAGACAGAGGATGCCTGTTCACCCTTTATGTCCAAGCCTGTCCTGGAAGACAAAATATGTTTTTCTGTTGTCGGTCTGAGCATTTAGTTCTGGGAAAAGGGCACTGTTTCCCAACGACACTACCTCAGCCCCCCACCCCCCCACCCCTGCAACAATTCTAGGACAAGGAGCGTCATCTCACCCGAGGCAAAGAATGTTTTCCCATAGGCAAGTCCAGGCCTGCCTGATAAAAGACGCTAGTCTGAGCCTGTTGGCTAGATACAAATGTGTTTCACCCAACAGGATGCAACCATTCTTACCTTGCCTGCTGAACTATTTTCAGCTCAGTTCAAAATCAATTTCTATTCAAATCCAATTCAGTTTTAATTAAATTCGATTCCAATTCAGTTCTAATTCCATTTAATTCACTTTGATTCAGTTCAGTTTCAATTTGAATTGAATTCAGTTTCAAATACAATTGAATTCAGTTTCAGTTTGCATTCAAATTCAGTTACATTCAAATTCAGTTATTTTAAATTCAATTTAAATTCAATTTCTGAGGGATTTGTTAGCTGACAAAACTAGCGTGAAGACCCTGTACACACGCAAGTGGTGCAAGTAGTAACAGATTCACAGATGATGTGTCTTTCAAATCTCTCTAAGTCCAGAGAATGATACTTCTTCATCTCGACTACGTATCTTAGAATAAAAACCGCTTCAGTTGTCAGTACTGGCAAACGAAGCAGTTTTTACTCTATAAATCCGTTCCACAATTACGGATGTTTACCTGATCAAATATTTTGTTGATTACGTAGGTTTTACAAATACGCTTTTGCTTTTAACAGTTTTTTTCACAGTTCGCTACTGGTTATACTTAAAAAAACTAAAACACTGTTACCAACACGCACCTCAATAGCCAATATGATGAAAGCCAGCTCCTTGGTGCAAACTGACTATTGCGAGGCATTGTTTGATGACCGATCTTAAACAGTGACCTGCAGTCACACTGTAAGCAGGAAAGGAACAGAGCAATAGATCTCCACAAAGTCTGTCTCACTCATAAAGGTCAAACAAACGGCTAGAGAAACGTATGCATAGAGCTGATAGAACCTCACCACTTCCTGTCTCGTACATAGAATTTCTACGGCTATGAAATTAAACGACTTGATAAATATTAATGATGTGATGGAGGAAATGGTGTGCTCCACATCATCCTACATGCATCTTCATTCAATGGACTCTAACGTCTAGATGGGGTGCAATTTGATTTTTCCGTTTTGCGTCAGAAGGAAGGAATTTTTACTTTCAAATTGTTTTTCTAGCGGATCGTATCCAACCTAAAGTAATCGCGGTCCAGTTTGTAGTTTACCAGAATTAGTGTGAAACTCTTGTACTTAAAAATGTTGCAAATAGTTCTAGACATGACAGAGTAGGTCTTCTGATTTGGACAGCGAATGTCCTATATCTCAGTACGCATAAACAAATGACATCTACATCGAACGTTTCCAAAAGATTTCTATATCATTATTGAAGAACTGCAAAGGTGCTCGTAGAGGAAAATGTGCTATAATCGTTTATACGGATGTGTGATCGATGTACCTCAGTTGGTAGAGTACTAGCGGACGTAGTGGTAGTAGCTTGAATAGATTCAAACAGTAGGTCCCACGGCGAATTCAGTAAAGTGCTAGCAGCAGATTCATATTACAGATTACTATAGGTTCCCAACTAGCTATAATAGTGGATTCATAAACAAGGAATCTCTGCTCACTACACCACAGCGTCCACACACTCTTTTGATAGTGGCAGTATTATTTTTTAACTAACACTGATTTTCGCTGCAAGTACATCCTGTTGCGACGGAAACTTGACATCGATGTAGACAAAATGTTAAAACTCCTATCATCCTTCTTATAGACACAACGAAATCAAATTTCCAGCCTAGCACTGCGTTTGTAAGTGATTTATTACTAAAACCACACTAAAGAGCCAAAGAAACTGGTACACCTTTCTGATGTCGTGTACGGCCCCCGCGAGCAGACAGAAGAGCCGCAACACGATGTGGCATGGACTCAACTAATGTCTGAAGTAGTGCTGGAGGGAACGGACACCATGAATCGTGCAGGGCTGTCTATAAATCCGTAAGAGCACGAGGAGATGGAGATCTCTTCTGAACAAAACGTTGCAAGGCATCCCAAACATGCTCAATAATGTTCATGTCTGGAGAGTTTGGGGCCATCTGAAGTGTTTAAACTCAGAAGAGTGTTCCTGGAGCCACTCTGTAGCAATTCTGGACGTGTGAGATGTCGCATTGTCCTGCTGGAATTGCCCAAGTTCCTCGGAATGCATAATGGACATGAATGGATTCAGGTGATAGAGAGGATGCTTACGTACGTGCCGCCTGTCAGAGTCGTATCTAGACGTATCAGGGGTCCCATATCACTCCAACTGCACACGCCCCACACCATTACAGAGCCTCCACCAGCTTGAACAGTGCCCTGCTGACATTCATAGTCCACGGATTCAAGAGGTTGTCTCCATACTAGTACACGTCCATCCGCTCGAAACAATTTGAAACGTGTCTCGTCCGACTAGGCAACGTGTTTCCAATCATCAACAGTCCAACGTCGATGTGATGGGTCCAGGCGAGGCTCAAATGTTCAAAATGTTCAAATGTGTGTGAATACCTAAGGGACCAAACTGCTTTAGGTCATCGGTCCCTAGACTTACACACTACTTAAACTAACTTATGCTAAGAACAGCACACACACCCACGCTCGGGGGAAGGTAGGATGGGCCACGTAGTCCGTGACATGACGCCTCAAACCACGCGGCCACTCCGCGCGGCCCAGGCGAGGCCTAAAGCTTTGTGTCGTGCAGTCATCTAGGGTACATGAGAGGGCCTTCGGCTCCTTAACCACAAATCGATGATGTTTGTTGAATGGTTCACACGCTGACACTTGTTGACGGCTCACACTGAAATCTGCAGCAGTTTGCGACATGGTTGCACTTCTGTCACGTTGAAAGATTCTCTTCAGTCGTCGTTGGTCCCGTTCCTGCAGGATCTCTTTTAGGCTGCAGCGATGTCGGAGATTTGATGTTTTGCCGAATTCCTGATATTCACGGTACGCTCGTGAAATGGTCGTGCAGGAAAATCACCACTTCATCGTTACCTCGGAGATGAAGTGTCCCATCGCTTGTGCGCTGACTATAACACCACGTTCAAACTCACGTAAAACTTCATAACCTGCCATTGTAGCAGCAGTAACCGATCTAACAATTGCACCAGACTCTTGTTGTCTTATACAGGCGTTGGCGACTGCAGCGCCGTGTTCTGCATGTTTACATATCTCTGTATTTGAACACGCATGCCTATACCAGTTTCTTTGGCACTTCAATGTATAAGTGTTACACATTGTACGTTGGACATCTAACATTTCTTGCATATTTTTAACCACCAATCACCCCAAAAGTCCAGGCTTACTAGCTATCAAGAATATATTGGAGCAGGATGTAGAACTGTTTCCAGACAAGTTCTACATCTACATCTACATCTACATACATACTCCGCAATCCACCATACGGTGCGTGGTGGAGGGTAACTCGTACCACAACTAGCATCTTCCCCCCCCCCCCCCCCCCCCCCTGTTCCACTCCCAAACAGAACGAGGGAAAAATGACTGCCTATATGCGGCTGTACGAGCCCTAATCTCTCTTATCTTATCTTTGTGGTCTTTCCGCGAAAAGTAAGTTGGTGGCAGTAAAACTGTATTGCAGTCAGCCTCAAAGGCTGGTTCTCTAAATTTACTCAGTAGTGATTCACGAAAAGAACGCCTCCTTTCCTCTAGAGACTCCCACCAGAGTTCCTGAAGCATTTCCGTAAAACTCGCGTGATGATCAAACCTACCAGTGTCAAATCTAGCAGCCCGCCTCTGAATTGCATCTATGTCCTGCCTCAACCCGACCTGATAGGGATCCCAAACGCTCGAGCAGTACTCAAGAATAGGTCGTATTAGTGTTTTATAAGCGGTCTCCTTTACAGATGAACCACATCTTCCCAAAATTCTACCAATGAACCGAAGACGACTATCCGCCTTCCCCACAACTGCCATTACATGCTTGTCCCACTTCATATCGCTCTGCAATGTTACGCCTAAATATTTAATCGGCGTGACCGTGTCAAGCGCTACACTACTAATGTAGTATTCAAACATTACGGGATTCTTTTTCCTATTCATCTGCATTAATCTACATTTATCTATATTTAGCGTTAGCTGCCATTCTTTACACCAATCACAAATCCTGTCCAAGTCATCTTGTATCCTCCTACAGTCACTCAACGACGACACCTTCCCGTACACCACAGCATCATCAGCAAACAGCCGCACATTGCTATCCACCCTATCCAAAAGTTCATTTATGTAGACAGAAAACAACAGCGGACCTACCACACTTCCCTGGGGCACTCCAGATAATACCCTCGCCTCCAATGAACACTCACCATCGAGGACAACGTACTGGGTTCTGTTACTTAAGAAGTCTTCAAGCCACTCACATATTTGGGAACCAATCCCATATGCTCGTACCTTAGGAGTCTGCAGTGGGGCACCGAGTCAAACGCTTTCCGTCTGATACCCTTCATCAATGGTTCGCAAGATATCATGTGAAACAAGGGCGAGTTGCGTTTCGCAGGAGCGATGATTTCTTAAGTCGTGCAGGTGCATGGACAGCAACTTCTCTGTCTCAAGGAAATTGATTATATTCGAACTGAGAATATATTCGAGAATCCTGCAACAAACCGATGTTAAGGATATTGGTCTGTAATTTTGAGGATCCGTCCTTCTACCCTTCTTATATAGGGCGTCACCTGCGCTTTTTTCCAGTCGCTCGGGACTTTACGTTTGGCAAGAGATTCGCGATAAATGCAAGCTAAGTAAGGAGCCAATGCAGTAGAGTACTCTCTGTAAAACCGAATTGGAATCCAATCCGGACCTGGCGATTTATTTATTTTCAAACCATTTAGCTGCTTCACAACCCCAGGGATGTCTATCGCTGGGGTTGTGAAGCAGAAGCAGAAGTTCCATTATACAACGGAGCAAGACACACATAAATGGTCCCAGATTTCCAATTTACTTATCTCCAATTTCCATGGTGCTGCTGTCGTTCGTCCCTACCACTTATTCCCGCTGTTCAAGCTTACAAGCCATCAAGCGGACCCTCCACTTGAGCTCTGTACATCATAGTGAAAGACTGATCATCATCATGAAGCATCATTAGAGATCTACTACCTTCAGATACAAAAAAACTGGCTCACACACTCGATTGTAAGTATTAAACATGTCTCTCTGGTCACTGTTTATTATTATTATTCGTTATGTGTTTACGTGTATGTACGTTTTTTTATAGTTTTCTTTTATTAAGCCTTCAGCGCAACAGTCCCCTAACATAGGCGACGCAATGCGTGATACATCTGAGCAGCAGGAGAAATGAATCCAGCACACGGACAAATTCCGTCTTACAGGTCCTGACACATTAGAGTGGAAATCAAGTCACCATGTAAAACTGTTTCCAAATTTCGAGTTTCCAATATATCCGTGACGCATACCACTAAGTCAGCACACAGACAAGCTCTCTGATGCATTGCCCATTACATCTGAGCAGGACATTGAATTGTTTCCAGACATTGAATTCCCACTATACCCAGTGCCTACACCACTCATCGCGCAGCAGATAAATCATTTTAGAATGTTACCGTTCAACGCTACTTACCTCTTGACGATCAATGGATCGAAAGCTGTTAATGTTGGTTTAGCAACCTGGATTGGCTTCGAAGTTACAGTAGAAACAGCAGATGTCCAGCACAGTACAAAGGTGGAGTTCACCGATATGGAATGGGGACAACTGTGCAGGAAGCTGAAGTACATTGTTGATGGTGTACGGTAACCAACCACAAATTTGTTTTAGGTTACTTTATTCACAAGCTTTCTTATCGGTTTCCATTTATACAATTCATCATCAGATGGCTTTCACGATTTCGTCAAAACGTATGATATACTGGTTTACTGGTGAGTCGCCATGGAATAAAAATAATTCACAGTTATAAACGCGAAGAAAGATTGTTATGCTGCACATTTGTGCACAACTATTTCTCTTACATGTTTGTAACTGTGAATTACTGTTTATGCATCACAACAATGCGTATCTACAACAACAACTGTACTGGCCACGGAAGCAATTGAATCTCTATTACTACGACCACTAGTACGCTACCAACTCTATAAACTACTGTAGCACTTTTTTTTGCACAAGCACCCTTGGAGTGCATCGGAAATTATTTAGAAATCCTTTGGAAACGTTTGATGTATGTGTCAGTTGTTAAAGTGTGTTGAAATGTAGGACATTCACTGTCCATATCAAAAGGGCTACTCTTCCATGTCTATAACTATTTGTAACACTTGTTAGAAAAAGACTTACACACTACTTCTGCTAAGATACAAACTAGAACCTTAGAAAAGCAGTTATATAGACGTCAATTGGTAAAAGTTAGATACAAATCGCTGGAAAACCAGTTAAAAAGTAAACGTCCTCCTCGCTGCCCCAAAATTGCTGCAGACGTTAGAGACCATCAAACGAAGACGCGTGTCGGATGATATGGAGACACGATTTCCTGTCACATCTTGGATATATATCGATTTTGTGCACAGGCAATAAGTGGTGCTCTATGCATACGTTTCACTAGCTATCTGTTTGATATTTATTGTGAGACTATGGGGATATAGTGTTCTGTTCTTGTTCACCATTTTAGTGCAGCATACCGTTTAAGCTCGGACGTCAGACAGTGCCATACATTAAACAAGCCAAGGAGCTCACTTTCATCGTGCTAGCGAGTGAGATATGTATTGACAACAGTAGTTTTTTAATGTAAGTATAACTATCAACGAACTGTCAAAAGTCGGTAGTTTACGGTAGGCAATGGTTAAAACCAAAAGTATGTTTGAAAAGAGTATGTAGTTGAGATGAGGTACAATCATCGAGACTTACAGAGATTTGAAAAATTCACCATCAATGAATCTAGTGCTATTTGCAGCGCCTGTGCGTGTGTACAAGACCTTCGTACCACTTTTGTCATGCTACAAAACTGTGATATTGACGGTGTTCATCATAAATCGTTTAGAAATCTCTTAGAAACGTTTGATGTCTATACACACGGAGATTATAATTAAAGTCAAACTTTCAAAACGCTGTAGAAATAACACTACTGGTCTGAATGATGTCAAATTGCAACGGAATATTGTCGGAGATAGGGGAAAATGTACGGCAGAAGAAAAAAAATAGTGTGAAAACTGATCAGGGGATGTCGCTGTATGTGTCAGAATACGTAAATGTGCACGATCGATTGAAGTTAGCATAAACACGCCGGGTACACTGCTTTTCCTCCTTCCGCGTCTGCGACGTTCGCCGTGACTGTTTCTGCTTGTAAAGCTGTATTACAAGAATGATGACTGTGCACACGTCGCTCTGCAGAAGTTCCGGACACGGAAGCGTTTGAAAAATTGGTCCTATGACTGCCGTGGGTCTGGAGAAAACGATTCGGAAATTCGAAAAACGTTTTTTTTTTGTGTGCAATCTGGTAGAGGGGGGAAACGAATTGATTAAACGTCAGTGGAAGCAGTGGCCACAGCAATGCAGGAGGAGACGAGTGGTGGAGTGCAAACGTGTAGTGCACTGAGAACTGCCCGAACATTGGACATACCCGTGAGCACGTGCGTAAAATTCTACGAAACATCCTTCTTTGCTATCCATTGAAAATTACCCCTGTTGTCCTCCAGCAAGAGAGATCTTTGTTTTAGAATTTATTGCTCGCTTGGAAGTGGACAATGATTGGCCTTGGAAGATTCTGTGGATAGACGGAGCCCACTTCCATCTGACAGAATATGTCAATCCACAGAATTGTCGGGTATGCGCAACGGAAAATCCACACGAAAATCAACCAGTACCACTTCATCCTGAAAAGGTCACCATGCGAAGCGGGTTTACGGCATCATTTGTCATAGGACCATATTTTTTCGAAGAGACAGGTGCTTCTGGTCCTGTTACCTGTAGCGTCACTGGTAAGCGCTATGAGTGTCTTTTGCGCAACCACGTCATTCCAGCTCTGCAACAGCGTGGATGTGTGGATTGGACCATTTTTACGCAAGATGGCGCACCTCTGCACGTTGCAGATTCAGTTAAGCCTCTGCTGAAACACCATTTCGGAAATGCTGGAATTATCAGCCGCCGTTTCCCTACATCCTGGCAGTCCCGATCACCTTATCTTAATCTGTGTGACTTCTGGCTGTGGGGATATCTCAAGATGTGTTCAGTGTTCCGATTTCAAGCTTAGCTGTATTGAAGGCACGCACTGTGCAACAAATTCTGAACGTGACCCCGGAAACCAATCGATCTGTTGTGGAACTTGCTTTTTCTCGATTTCAACTTGTTGTAGAAAACGGTGGACAGCGTATTGACCATGTTTAGCGCCAGTCACACGGAAATTAACACTGTGCCGTCCACACGTCTGGTACAAATTTATTCGCTTGGCGCCGGCAGCGCTAATTTGGATTACTTGGCTTGTCGCCGGCCGCTTGTCACCGTTGATGACAAGCTTCAAACACATTGACTTTTGCGCGCTTTAATTTTACGGAAATCCTCTATTTTTCCGTATCGTTGTACAAACTCGAATTTTCTTTTCAAATAACTTCTCTGCAAGTTCTACACTGTTATAATAATTATCCATGGAGATGTGATACCACTTTCCATCAGAAGGTGTTAGTAGTTTCATCATTGTTTTTGCTAAAGTCTGTCCAGCATCGGAATATATCTTGAACGAGGAAATGTATCCCGTAATTCAATCACACAGCATCCGAATAAGTACGACATATTTCGTAATTTTCGACGGATTGTAAACTTTAAAATTTAATCGTCCACGCCACAGTATCATTCCTTCATAAGTTGAGATGTTTTGATTTAGATTAAACGTTTCTTTAAACTTTTTGGAAAAATAATCAATTTCGAATTGCGCTTTGACAAGCCAGTCGGCGTTATCCGGTTTATCGTTGCTGTCGGAAAAATGTAAAAATGATAATATTTGTCTGAATCGGTTGCGGGACATCGTTTTGCGAAATATCGGTGTGTCTTATCAGCAGAATTGTTGACCAATAATCATCGATTCTTGCTTTTCTTACAATTCTCATAAGGATAGCAAGCCCAAAATATTTTCTAAAATGGTTCAAATGGCTCTGAGCACTATGGGACTTAACATCTGAGGTCATCAGTCTCCTAGAACTTAGAACCACTTAAACCTAACTAACCTAAGGACATCATACACATCCATGCCCGAGGCAGGATTTGAACCTGCGACCGTAGCGGTCGCGCGGTTCCAGACTGAAGCGCCTAGAACCGCTCGGCCACTCCGGCCGGCCCATTTTCTTAGTTCGGTTCCCGTAACGTCGACAAATTTGGCATTTTTAAAATCCAGTTTCCTTCCAATGCAATTTTGGATGTAGTACTTGTTGGTTTCGTTGCTAATATATTCAAATAGATCGTTACCAATATATAATTCTACGATATCCTCGACGCTCTGTGTATCTTTGGGAAATATGTTTGGACCCGGGGATCCTTCAAATTTATTATTGGTCCTCGGTAAACCAAAGTCTGACCACTGAGCACTGCCTTTTTCGTCTGATTCAGCCAAATCAGTTGGCAACCGTAGCGTTCGCCGAACTCTTCTTGGATGTGTTTCACTACCTTCCTACGATTTTGCTTCATTTTCATTTTTTTGATATCTAATGTCTTCTTCTCAATCGGCCAAGTCGTCCGGAACGTCAGACAAGACGTCCACGCATTCATCGTAAATAATCCTATTGTCTCTTTCGTCCGCCATGGGCACAAGTACTTATAAAAACAAAAAAACTTGTTGACGTGTGTAACTTATTGTTACCTAAACAAAACAACAACAGAATTCAAAAGATAGGCTGTAGCCTGCCACTGTGTAATACTACGCTCACGACACCACTGTGGTGTCGCCGGCCACTGAGCGATACTATGCAGACGACACCGCTTTGGTGTCGCCGGACGGCATAGGGTTAATAATCCGATTTTATTTTGACTGGTGCCTTTTATGCGGTTTTTGGCCTCAGGACAATTAAAAACCGATTTTTCCCATTCTATGTAATATGACTTTGCTGTAGTGGATGGACTTACGTAACTAACAGGATCACACCTGTACACTCACACATACTGAATAGTACAGTTTGTTTAACGTCAAACGAACAAATTAAGCATTGTTGTATGATTCATTTGTCACTTGTAGTCGACTACTATTAAATTATGATGAATACAGCGCCATCTATTGCTACATTTTGTAACTATTTTTCTTCTGCCATACGTTTGCCCCCCTGCTCATATAATATGCCGTTGCAATCTTATTTCTTTCTGAGCAGTGGTGTTATTTCTAGAGCGGTTTGAAAGTTTAACTTTAATTATCGCTTATGTACATTGAATTGAATTTGGGAAATTCGTGGTCCTGTGTAATGAGCTGCGTTCTGTGAATTACGGAGAACGCCATACTGTGAAAAGCTACTTAAAACCTTAAAGAATCTTCTCCGTTACATCTAATAAATCATTTGGTTTCATAGTTGTAGTGAATCTGAGTCAGTGAGAGGAACTGCTGGATTCTGTCAGGACTATGCATTCATTTCCATAGTCATCATTAGCGGAATTGAAGTGCGACATTGTCGCATCATCATGTCGGAGCAGGGAAAAGACATTAGGTAGGATCTTGTGTTCTCGCTAAACAGTCTTGAAGAACCAACGCAGTATTCCATGTAAAAGTTACGGCAATGCGTTATTAAGCAGAGAAAAGTGCCTGGTGCACACTGTCTTGTGTGTGTCTTCACCACATCTATGTAGTACTATTTGTCTAATTTTGCTTTAAAAGTTGTATCTCAGGACTGTAGAATTATGTTAAATCGGCGTCAAAATACACTGACGGAAAAAAATCACAACATCAAAAAATAATTGATGTAGAGTAATGAAATTTTGGGAATACATTTGTCCACATAAAATATTTAAGTGATCAACATTGCAACCGCAGGTTAATGTAAGCGTGAGATAAGCCATTGCAGCTGTGGAACGCTGGTATGTTAATAACCGGTGTAACCGCCAGAATGTTGAATGCAAGTATGCAAACGCGGATGCATTGTTTTGTATAGGTGCTGGATGTCAGTTTGTCGAGGGAGTTCCATGCCCATTGCACTTGGTCGGCCAATACAGGGACGGTTAAAGCTGTTTACGGTGATATAACAGGTCAAGACAACATGTGGATACTTTGTAGAGCATGTTGGGTTACAACAGCGGTACATGGGCTAGCGTTCTCTCTCCCGACCATAACCCCATGTGTAGGTCCATCGTGTCTGGCTCACAGACAGGTTGGTTCCATGCCCTCTACTGTTCTCCTCCTAACCAACACACGCCCATCACTGGCACCGAGGTAGATCCAGATTTCATCTGAAAACACAACAGACCTCCGCCCTGATCTCCAATGAGCTCTCGCTTGACACCACTGAAGTCACAAATGGCGGTGGTTTGGGATCAGTGGAATGCACGCTGCATGGCGTTTGGATCGGAGCTGTCCTTGAAGTAACCGATTTAAAAAATGGTTCAAATGGCTCTGAGCACTATGGGACTCAACTGCTGAGGTCATTAGTCCCCTAGAACTTAGAACTAGTTAAACCTAACTAACCTAAGGACATCACAAACATCCATGCCCGAGGCAGGATTCGAACCTGCGACCGTAGCGGTCTTGCGGTTCAAGACTGCAGCGCCTTTAATAACCGATTTATAACAGTTTGTTGTGTGACTGTGGTGCCGACTGTAGCTCAAATTGCTGCTGCAGAAGCAGTACGATGCACAGGAGCCATACGCTGGACACAGTCGCCTTTCCATTTGGTAGTGCCGCCTGGCCGTCTTGAGTCTGACCTTTCTGCGACCGTACATACTCGTGACCAGCGCTGCCAGTGATCACGTACAGTGGCTACATTCCTGCTAAGTTTTCCTGCAGTATCACAGAAGTAACTACAGCTTCTCGCAGCCCTATTACACGAACTTGTTCAAATTCATTGAGGTTTGTATAATATCCCACGAACGTTTTAGAGTGTATTCAAAGCAAACATGATTTGCATCCTCCTAGTGGGGCTACTGTCCGCCCCCGGTAGCTGAGTGCTCAGCGCGACAGAATGTCAATCCTAAGGGTCGGGATTCGATTCCCGGCTGGGTCGGAGATTTTCTCCGCTCAGGGACTGGGTGTTGTGCTGTGCTAATCATCATCATTTCATCCCCATTGATGCGCAAGTCGCCAAAGGCGTTATATCGAAAGAATTGCACCCGGCGAACGGTCTACCCGACGGGAGTCCCTAGTCACGCGACATTTATTTTAGTGGGGCTACTAGCACCACTTTAATGCGTCTGGCACGAATTTGAATAGACATCATCTTTCAGATGTAGAAACAGGTCTAAAAGCTTTCGTTTATGTCGTTCGACTACTTCTTGATATTGCAATATTTTTTTCGATCTGTAAGAAGTCTGTACATTTTTGGCTTAATGTTTAACGTAAAGAACTTCTCGTAAACTGAATAAAGGGTGTGTTGATACTGTCTCGTATGCCCCAAAACGACAGAGAAAGAAATCATGACGGTACTGCTCTGAGTGAATGTGGGAAGAGACACGAGCGCGGTGAATGAAATACAGTCGCAGCGGTAGGCAGAGGAGGTATAGCACACAGTCTAGTATGATAGCTTACAGTTCTTAAGCGCAAAATAATGTGGTTGGCTGTGGTAGGAGTACACTACCTGTAGAGTACACTACGTCAGGAACAACTGTCCACATTCTTAACTGATGATGTGACACAGAGCAGTGGAGACCCACAGGTAGCAGCATCCTGTCTGCAGTGGTGTACTGAGTGAGCTTTGCGGCGGTCAGGGGCTTACGTCTGTTGGCAGTTTGTGGCAGCTGTGGAGAGCAACACAGTGTGGCGCGGTCTTGCTCTGTGCGGATGAGGCAGCTGGCAGAGCGGTGTTTTGGGGACTCTGCACCAGTGGTGTTGGACTTACCCCGACACACAGGGACCATGAGAGTCCTGCCCAGGGGTACGCTTCCCACAGCATGGTATCTGTGAAAACAAAGATGCAAGTGCATCCCTTTCCTAGTTTGTCCTGTCGCATTACGACTTAGAATAAGTCAGATCCAAACTTTTGAGTGACAATTGTTTGGACTGTGACGTTATAGGGGCATGGGGGTTGAGGGGAATTGTTTAACCTTTAACATCAGAGGGGAAATTGTTTTAATTTTTGATATCCAGGCTACCAATCTTATTAACTTTTGATGGGCTCCAATTTTGAATTGACTCCAATAGGAATCGAATTGAATTAGAATTGAAGTGAAATTGAATTGAATTTAACTGAATCTGAATAGACTATTAATTAAACTGAAACTGAATTTCATTTCAACTGAATTAAGTTTGAATCGAACTCAACTGAAAATAGGTTGGCAGGCAAGTTAAGACCTGTTGGGTCAAAATGTGTTTATATAGGGAACAAGCTCAGACTGGCATTCTTTGTCTAAAAGACAGGCTACAGGCTTGAACCTGCATGGGGGAAACATTCTTTGCCTCAGGTGTGACGAAGCCCTTCGTCCCAGAAATGGTATGCAGGTTGGGCATGAGAGCGAGCTTGGGAGACAATGTCCATGGTTCCAGAACCACACGTTCAGGCTGGCAAGAGGAAAGCTCCTTTTGTCTTACAAGCAGATTTGGGTCTGTGGGGTGAACAAACAGCCTCTATCTCAGGTACATGGTGTCAGGGGAAAAGCCAGGAAATCTGCCACCAATGCCAGTATCTCAGGTCAGCCATCTTGTTTTCTTGCAAGACAATACACTACCTTATATCCCACCCTCCCCAATTTATACTTAGGAGAACAGCTGCAGCATGCTCTGCAACGTGCTCACAAGCTGGCCTGAAGGTTGTTAAGGAGTTTTTGTGACAGCGTGTTCCATTCCTTCACCCGCGCAATTAACAACTGCTGGATGGTCGCTGATGCTGCTATACGTACCCCCAACGAGTCTCACAAGTACTTGGTGGCATTTAAGCCGGCCGTTGTGACCGAGCGGTTCTAGGCGCTTCAGTCCGGAACCGCGCGACTGCTAAGGTCGCAGGCTCGCATCCTGCCTCAAGCATGGATGTGTGTGATGTCCTTAGGTTAGTGAGGTTTAAGTAGTTCTAAGTCTGATGACTTCAGATGTTAAGTCCCACAGTGCTTAGAGCTAATACGCGCTCGAGTTTTTCTCATTCTTCTCTTGGCGTAATACATATTTCAATCTTCAGACAGTGCATCGTTAAAACATCGATTGTAATTTGTATGCCGCAGCTGGGCTATGCAAAATAAGTTTGTTGTAGCAACTATATTTCGCGAGTTACGTGTTTCACGAAGTGTAGTAGCTAAACAGAATTGTTATTTTGCGCAGCAAACTGCAGTCGGTGTTTTAACGGTGTACTAACTCAAGATTGAAATATGTGTTACGCCAACTTAAGATGGGTGAAAAACCGTAAAGGATAATGATAGAAATAAAATTGCATAAAAAGTGGCTGTTTGTTGTGTGTCTTAAAATAATATAATCCCCAATCACATAGCTTAACAGCCAATAAAATGGAAAAATTATTGTGACCTGATAATGACCTGGGATTTAGCTGGAATTGGTAATGATACTACTCCTGTGACCTGAGGCTGTAATAAATAAAAACGTTTTACAAGACGATCTCTGTGAATGCCTTACTATACCCTTTTTTGTGCTTGTTTATGACAGATACGTCCGAGGGATTAATAGATATTTTACGCGGTAGTTTTATTAGTAGAGGTCACAGTAAAAATGTAATGAGCATTTCGTTTCAGCTTTGTTGTTTATTTCTGATCTTGTGACAGCAGGGCGCACGCCTGGTTTTCGCTGGAACAGAGCCACAATGAAGTACGTCTGAAACCTGTTGGATGCCGCTAGCGTAAAGGCAACTGTGGCGTGCTGCCATCTCGTGACAACGACCGGAACTACAGCTGCCGTCACACCCCTGCCTGGCGGACAGGCGAGGTGTCGACATCTGTCAAGCCCTTTAAAGGGGGAGGCGAACTACAGGGAGACGAACTGGCAGAGCGCGCGTTGCGCTGTGCGGTCGGGTCATATTTCTTTTTTAGTCCAGTCAACGAAGGAAAATTTGATGAAAAATCGTGCAGTTGCAAATTTTTGTAGAGTGGTAAGGATGGGAGGGGCGGCGTCATAAACAACATAATCAAAATCCTGCCCTGTGAGGCGTGAGCGTTGGGGTGGGGTTCTCTTGATTAACTCGAAAACCACGGATTCTAACGAAAATATTTCCCAGAACAAAATTAAACTACATAAAGTTTACCACCAAACGTTCCTATTCATTTTTTCCCTGGGTTTAATAGTTTCTGCGTTATTATAAATTGTATAATAACGGTATAAAATTAGTTTATTATTAAATGATGTAGGTTAAGGTTAAATATTAAATTGTATGCCACGTCAAATTGCAGTAGAGCTGTATTAAAGGATAAATTGTGCTCTGGGGGTGTACCAGGCTGGATGGGGGTCGAGGCTAAGAGCGTAAGGAAAGGTAGTCAGCCAGATTGTGGTCGTGCACTTCTCTCCTTCTTAGGTCTGCAAACTGAAAAACGAACAGGTGAGTCCCCACTCAATGTAGCCTATTACATCAAAAGAAGCAATTAGAGAGTGTGTTATACCGATCTTCCACAGCGCAAATTATGCATCACCGGCGACGCAGTCCCTTAACACTACACGGAATGCAGATATGAGCTGTTAACCACAAGAAAGGCTTGCAGACAGAATCTACATTAATCTATGTACATTATTGTACACTCATAGAGAGGAAATTAATTCTCATTCATCCAGTGGAGCAGTTGTAGCGTTATTTCGGGAAGGACTACAACCCTCAACACGACCACTGCTCGCTTTTCGGTTTACAGACACACAATACCCCCAAAGAGCTTCATTGAGCTCGTTTTTATACAGTGGAGTTATTTTCAGTTTATTAATAGGTAATCATTTCCAGTTATTAAGAGAACTTTTGTGAACAATAAGTTCCTTTAAACAATGGTTGTGAAGTATTTAATTTGTATACATAGTTGACAGGGTATTCTAAAGTCATGTAAATGTGTTATAGTAACTTGGTGGCGAATTAATGAATGACCGGAAAGTTACTGCTCTTTTCTCGCCAATAACTGTGTTACTGATTGATTGAATAAATCTCTTCTATGCTGGAATTGCTGGCACACTCCGTGCAGCCACTTACCACACATCCACAGCGTATCTTGCAAGCTGGCTGTCACTGTGTGTCATGGAACGGGACTCATCATGTTCAAGCCTAGAACAGTAATCTGCTGTAATGCATTGCTTGGCTGACGTTGAAATATCTGAAGTTTCATAACACATAGGACTTAGGTGATCAATTTCCGATGTAGCGGGAGACAATTTGAACTTTTACCCTCTTCAGATGTTGGCAGAGCTGGGGCTGGGGTGATGGATTTGATACCCCTCGTACTGTGGATAGTATTCCAGCCAGTGGTAGCTGATACCATGAAATCCACTTTGTCGAATACGTATTGTCAGTACTAAGCACCTGCGACAGGCTCTTCAGCTTGGTAGACGATTGACAGCTGCGGTTATTGAGTGTCTTCACACAATAGCTCCCTGCAAATAAGTTCTCACTGGTTGTTGTTGTGGTCTTCAGTCCAGAGACTGGTTTGATGCAGCTCTCCATGCTACTCTATCCTGTGCGAGCTTCTTCATCTCCCAGTACCTACTGCAACCTACATCCTTCTGAATCTGCTTAGTGTATTCATCTCTTGGTCTCCCTCTACGATTTTTACCCTCCACGCTGCCCTCCGATGCTAAATTTGTGATCCCTTGATGCCTCAAAACATGTCCTATCAACCGATCCCTTCTTCTAGTCAAGTTGTGCCACAAACTTCTCTTCTCCCCAATCCTATTCAATACCTCCTCATTAGTTACGTGATCTACCCACCTTATCTTCAGCAGTCTTCTGTAGCACCACATTTCGAAAGCTTCTATTTTCTTCTTGTCCAAACTGGTTATCGTCCATGTTTCACTTCCATACATGGCTACACTCCATACAAATACTTTCAGAAACGACTTCCTGACACTTAAATCTATACTCGATGTTAACAAATTTCTCTTCTTGAGAAACGCTTTCCTTGCCATTGCCAGTCTACATTTTATATCCTCTCTACTTCGACCATCATCAGTTATTTTACTCCCTAAATAGCAAAACTCCTTTACTACTTTAAGTGTCTCATTTCCTAATCTAATTCCCTCAGCATCACCCGACTTAATTTGACTACATTCCATTACCCTCGTTGTGCTTTTGTTGATGTTCATCTTATATCCTCCTTTCAAGACACTGTCCATTCCGTTCAACTGCTCTTCCAGGTCTCTGTCTCTGACAGAATTACAATGTCATCGGCGAACCTCAAAGTTTTATTTCTTCTTCATGGATTTTAATTCCTACTCTGAATTTTTCTTTTGTTTCCTTTACTGCTTGCTCAATATACAGATTGAATAACATCGGGGATAGGTTACAACCCTGTCTCACTCCCTTCCCAACCACTGCTTCCCTTTCATTCCCCTCGACTCTTATAACTGCCATCTGGTTTCTGTACAAATTGTAAATAGCCTTTCGCTCCCTGTATTTTACCCCTGCCACCTTCCGAATTTGAAATAGAATATTCCAGCCAACATTGTCAAAAGCTTTCTCTAAGTCTACAAATGCTAGAAACGTAGGTTTGCCTTTCCTTATTAATCTTTCTTCTAAGATAAGTCGTAAGGTCAGTATTGCCTCTCGTGTTCCAACATATCTACGGAATCCAAACTGATCTTCCCCGAGGTCGGCTTCTACCAGTTTTTCCATTCGTCTGTAAGGAATTCGTGTTAGTATTTTGCAGCCGTGGCTTATTAAACTGATAGTTCGGTAATTTTCACATCTGTCAATACCTGCTTTCTTTGGGATTGGAATTATTATATTCTTCTTGAAGTCTGAGGGTATTTCGCCTGTCTCATACAGCTTGCTGACCAGGTGGTAGAGTTTTGTCACGGCTGGCTCTCCCAAGGCTATATGTAGTTGTCTGCTCCCGGGGCCTTTTTTCGACTTAGGTCTTTCAGTGCTCTGTCAAACTCTTCACGCAGTATCATATCTCCTATTTCATCTTCATCTACATTCTCTTCCATTTCCGTAATATTGTCCTCAAGAACATCACCCTTGTATAGACCCTCTATATACACCTTCCACCTTTGTGCTTTCCCTTATTTGCTTAGTACTGGGTTTCCATCTGAGCTCTTGATATTCATGCAAGTGGTTCTCTTTTCTCCAAAAGTCTCTTTAATTTTCCTGTTGGCAGTATCTGTCTTACCCCTAGTAATAAACTGAAAATAAGTCCATTCTCTAAAAACTGTCTTAGTGAAGTTACTCACATGAGAGTAACTGAGAGGAAATGTTGGAGAGGTATAATCTGTCTGTAAACCAAACAGAGAGCGGCACTCTTGGTGCGGGTGGTTTGCCTTTCACGGAAGAATGCTAATGTTGCTGTACAGGATGACTAAAAATCAGTCTCCTCTTTAGCAGTGTACAACAGTGTGCAGAGATTCACACAGATTCTTTCGACATACCTTTGTTTTGTAAGTATGATTAGTAACTCATACGTCATTCCATATGGTGTTAACACACTTTGTGAAAAATAAACACCACCTAGGCGTGTCAACGCATTGTGTCGCCAGTGATTTATAAGGCGCACTACGGAGGGGCCGTATAACATTGTAAAACATTCTGTAGTTGCTTCCTGTGACGTAGTGGGGTAGATGGAGTGGGGCATCAGTGACCGCCCTTCAGATCTGTGACCTATGATAGAGAGAATAGTATGACCATAATCTGGCAACATACTTTCCGTCCTGCTTCTACCGTACACCCTGTTGCACCCTGCGGCGCCGTCAGCTTTTAATACCATTCTACTGCACTTAGATGTGGCACACGTCTCACGTTGTTCTTAAAACACTTCATTTAATAATAAATATTAACTTATACCATTAAGGCGCACTTTTTAAAAATCTGCGATATTACTACCCCCTGCAACGTTGCAACTATTAGTCTTTTTTCTTAGTCATCCCAGTCTTCTTAGTGGTATGATGCGATGCGATTCGCCTGGAATTGCTCACCTGTGCCAACATCTCAGAGGAGCACTTACAACCTACGCCCTTCATTATTTGCTGAAAATGTTCCAATCTCTGTCTTCCTCTAATGGTTTTACCCTCTACAGTTCCCTCTAGTACCATGGAAGTTATTACCAAGTGTCATCCAGTCCTTTCTTCTTGTCAGTGTTTTTCGTGTCTTGCTTTCCTCTCCGACTCTGCGCGGAACCTCGTCGTTCCTTAGCTTATCTTAGCTTATCTGTCCACCTAATTTTCAACATTCGCCTATAGTATCACATCTCAAATACTTTCTTTTCTTTCGATACGGTTTTCCCACAGTCCATGTTTCACTGTCATTCAACGATGGGCTCCAAACGAACATTCTCAGAAATTTCTTCCTCAAATTAAGGCCTGTGTTTGATATTAGTAGATTTCTCTTATCCAGGAATGGCCTTTTTGCCAGTGCTAGTCTGCTTTTGCTGTCCTACGTGCTCTGTCCGTCAAGCGTTATTTTGCTGCCTAGGTAGTAGAACCCTCAACTTCATCTACTTCGTGAGCCGCGCGGGATTAGCCGAGCGGTCTAGGGCGCTGCAGTCCTGGACTGTGCGGCTGGTCCCGACGGAGGTTCGAGTCCTCCCTCGGGCATGGGTGTGTGTGTTTGTCTTTAGGATAATTTAGATTAAGTAGTGTGTAGGCTTAGGGACTGATGACCTCAGCAGTTAAGTCCCATAGGCTTTCACACACATTTGAACATTTTTTTCTACTTCGTGAACACCAGCACTGTTGTTAAATCTCTCGCTGTTCTCATTTCTGCTAGTTCTTGTTACTTTCATCTCTCTTCCATTAACGTTCAAGCCATATTCTGTAGTCATTATATTGTTGACGTAAAGTTTAAATGGCAGCTTGCAGAGTGAGACACGCCCACTTGTTGCTGTGTGACTACTCGTCTTTGAATTCATAAGCTCGGTAAGCCAAAGTATATTTCTTTTCTATACTGTAGACAATGCAAAACAACAAAACTTTAAACTCGATTTCCCGTAGCTTTTGCTTTTTCTAGCCTAAGTACTTCTCTCTGAAACTATTTAGCCCAGAGAAATGAAATTCTAACAGTATTTGTCTAAATACATGTGGTTTCTTTCTCTGTGTATTTGTACTCGAGCTTGGAAAACGATTACTCCGAAAGCTAACAAGTTTTCTTTCTTTTGCGTGTACCTGTCGACGACTTAAAGTCTCCAAGGTGTGAGTTTTGAAATGATAGTAGGACTTTATGGACACCCTGTACAACACGAATGATATATTTTGCGGATGTCACTTAACAATGGGCATTGTTCCGTAATTAGTAAATTAGTTACAGGTGTATGCACCAAAGTCGTAGTAGCTTAATACCCAGCCTACGCTTAGCGGTCTCAGGAGAGTGGAACATATTACGTTTTGTTAGATATTGGTTTCTGTAGGAAGGGAAAAGTGCGTTTCTGGGCACTTGCTTTCATTCAAAGGAATACACACTCACTCTCTGCTACAAGCTCCAGAAATGTCCAGTGAGAATATGTAGGTGAATATATAATTAATTTGGAAGTTACCAGATGCATACTAACCGTAATGCCGCCCATACCGTCGCAGTTAAGTAAAATAATTCGTTTCAAACAACTCGCCATATAACTGTCACTGACAAAATACATTAAATATTTTGATCTAATATCTTCTCAGAGCCAGTACTTCGTATCACGTTACAGAAAGAAAGAAAGAAAGAAACATACTACTTCCATATGAAACAACTCTAATGAACCTAAAACTGTTCAAAAATTAGCTTATCGTACACCGACCGAAAAAAGTAGCAACAAAATAATTACAGAAGGGTAATGAAATTTCGGAAATACATTTGTCTAAATAACCTATTTAAATGATTAACATTGCAAGATCACAGTTAATGGATACGTGAAAAAAGTCATTGCAAATGTGAAATGCTGCTACATTAATAACCGGTGCAACTGCCAAGTCATTGAATGCAAGCATGCAAACGTGCTTGCGTTGTGCTGTGGAGGTTCCAGATGTCACTTTGTAGGAGGTAGTACTTGGTCAGTCAATAGTTTTGTGTCGTCTCGCTGTCACTGTACCATGGGAAGCAAGGAGAGGATGTTGTTGGCAGGCGGTATCCTCTTTCTATAATACAAACTGCATGCATGTACTAACTGCGTTCTTTATTCATAAGAGTAAGAAAGCTACTTAGCTTAAGCTAGTTTTTGTGGTACAAGCTCTTCTGTAAGAGTCCACGTTAGTCTCGCTGCTCCTGAAGTACAAAGTACTGCTACGTACACTACTCTAATCGTTAGGTACTGACTGAGTTAGAGGCCGAGCTAACTGCGACTCCCACTGGGCTGCGACTGATGACTCGACTCGACTCACCGGATGGCAGACAGGTACTGGACTCTCTGGTCCGCGGTGGCGATCTACATACTGGTGGGCCGAGAGGGCGATGGTGGAGCGTTATTTGCGAGGCTGTCGTTGGCCTCTCTCCCGACAAGCTCGCTTGCTCCGGTGCTTACTATCGATCTTCTCGCAACCTCTTTGCCACCTGGTGTGGTGGCGTCAGCTTATGCCAGCACAAATACGTTTTATGCTGTTCGTGGATGACACTAGAGTTGTCATCCAATGATGTCCCATTATGTTTTCGATATGAGACAGATCTAGTAATTGAGCAGGCAAAAGAAACATGTCGACACTCTGTAGAGCATGTTGTATTGTAACAGCGGTATGTGGACGAGAGTTATCCCCCTGCAATGTTGTTTATGAATGGCAGCACAATGGGTCGAATCACCAGACTGACGTCCAAATTTGCAGAGAAGGTGCATCAGGTAACAACGAGAGTGCTCCTACGAAATCTCACCCCAGACCATAACTGCAGGTGTAGGTCCAGTGTAACTAGCAAGCAGATATGTCAGTTGTGGGCCCTCAACTGACCTCCATCTAACCAAAACACGGACATCACTGGCACCAAGGCAGAACCAGCTTACCTCAGAAAACACAACAGACCTCCACCCTCCAATGGGCTCTCGGTTGACACCGCTGTCCTTGAATTAACCGGTTTGTAACAGTTCGTTGTGTCACTGTGATGCCAGATGCTGCTCATATTGCTGTTGCAAGTGCAGCACGATGCACCAGAGCCACACACCGAACACGATCGTCTTCCCACAGGGTAGTTCCATGTGGCCTTCTGATCTCCCTGCGACCGTACATTCTCGTGACCACAGCTGCCAGAAATCATGTACAGTGACTACATTCCTTCTAAGTCTTCCTGCAGTATCACGGAAGGAGCGCCCAGCTTCTCGTAGCCCTATTACATGACCTCGTTCAAAATCAGGGAGGTGTTCATAATGACTTCTTTGTCGGCTTAAAGGCATTCTTGACTAATATCAGCTCACCAACTCCAATCTCAAATGTAACTAAGCTCACGATCATTACAGAGTGTATTTAATACAAACCTGATTTGCATCCTCATAGTAACCTCCTCTTCCTCTCAATAGTTTCTGCTATGTTTCATTTCTGCGATTTTTCTAATTTCTTCATTTCCAGAGGCTATTGCACTTCGACTCTGACCTTTTTCTCTCTTCCTTAATTCCCCAAAATTCAGACGGGTATATGCATATGCTTTATGAAATTCTTTGAATATAATCATTTAGTTTCGCTTGTTTTCTCACTACTCCAAAGGATGGACTTTAACATACCCCATTGTGCAGTCTTATTTTTAGTATCTTCTACACACCTCCAATTTGTCAGTGTAGCTAGTGGAAGGTAGCCTATATTGAACCGGGTCCAAATTTGTCACACTGCTATAAAATTCGTACCTCTTTTACTGTCCAACATTTAGTGAGGTCACCATGAAGTACGTGTTTCCTGGAGCCATATTGTCAGCATTGAGTTCATGTGTCAAAGCTCAGTTCGCCTGAAAACAACATTGAATTTTTTTTTGTTTCCATCTAACTTTTTGCATACGTGGCGATGGGAATTACTGATATAAGTGGCAAGATAGTGTACTATTTATGGGTAAATATACATGAAACAACCTTATTTTTCAGATAATTATGAGTCTGTATTCATCATGATTCGTTTGTGGGGAACTCACTAAGAGAAAATGATAACGGTGCCTATAGTGAACATCTGTAAGTTTTAGATATTGTATCGTGACAATTGGAGAAACTTGCTCGTATAGTGAGCCCTACAAAATGTGTTTAGTATTGTTAGTGCAACATAATATTTATAAACTGAGTGGCGAATGTCGTTCTTTATCCAATGTTATTAATTAAATCATTATTTTGTACTACAGTATAGCAACAGAAGGCGTTATAGAAAGTGAAACACAGATGAAATATATTTAACTGTAATATATTTAAATGGGAATCGTGGATTAAATGAACGCGCACACATATAAAAATTGCCTATGCCAGCTATTAAGAGGCGTACTAAAAATAAAAACAAAATGCAAAGGCTAGAATACAAAAATTTTTAGACTCACTAAAGTATTTTCCAGCGAAGTTGCAAACCTACTGGAAGAGCATACTCTTACATTTGAATACATGACGTTCGGCTTGGGAATGTCGGACGTTAAGAAAACTTGCATTCGAATGAGACGGATTATCCCATAATTGCAGTGCAGAAGAATCCATGGCAGGAAATAATTGGGCTGTACTTGACCGTCTACGAAATCTACTAGGAAGACACCACAGAAACTTATTCGTAACACAGAGGCATTGAACTGCGAGTTGTGATCGAATGGAAAAAACGATCAGATGTGTGACACGCAAAATGTGGATTCATGAAAAATGTACAGGCGTGGGGAAAGGAGTGAAAAAGTTATTTGTAATGCTTAAAAATAGTGACGCAAGAACTAAAATACTGAATATTTCCTTAAACTTAGACTAGTACATATCGTTAAGCTCAGAGATATAATTTATAGGTCAGGTACGATTTACGCACCCAGTAGTACAAATAAATACGAAATGAGATTCTTAATTTTACCATTTGTAGATGTTTGGAGAATAAGGGTAGTATCTTTTTTCTCAGAATTTCCATGCTTTGAATCAGTTACCATGAAGAACACCCTACGGTTAAGGATGACATTGTCTAAATAATTATGTAACTTGCAAAATCTCAATGGTGCAATTTAGGCAACTCTCCCCTACACAAGGATAGTTAAGAGAACAAATTTTAATATTAAATTTTTCAGCATCTAATTCGTGCTGGTCGTCGCTGCACACTATCGTATAAACAATTTTCTTTTAAATACCACTTGTAATATCATTCAAAAAGCTTCCTCAACATGTTACGTAATTATCACCATTTCATCGAGGATAGTTAACTTCTCCGTATCTTCTTTCAGATAAATTTTAATGAGCAGAGAAACCAATAGACAACGCTGTTGAAACGAATTGTTACTTTGGAATTCCTCTGATAGCACATTACTGAGCTGGTGCACGCACAGTATACGGCTTTAATTGCATTAACGAAGTGCATTAAGACACAAATATTCCTCATGGTCAGCTACAACTTATTTAATGTTAGTGTGTCAGTTTAGAAACACCCATTGTAAAATGCGGCCCACATCTCATTAGCGAGTTAACAGGTAAAAGCATCTCGGAGCTGCAATGGAACGCTGAAGCCACCTATGTCGTTATATCGCCTTGGGAAACCGTAAACTACTTCAGAGGAAGTCACAAAGTTGACTGAAAGCTGGAGAGCAAAGAGTTTCGTCTATTGTCATTCCAGAAAACTCCATCCCTCGTGTGTAAATGCTTTTGTCGCGTCAATGGTAAAGTTTAAGTTTCAAACAAAATTTTTGCCTTTGGCTTCGGGTAATGGTGTGACGAGGGATGTTATTAAATATAATAGCATTTTCGTAAGGCTGACAAGACTGTAGGACAAAAATACATCTAACAACTGTAGCCTTCCTATGTGCGTCGACATCACAGTGTTGCTTCAAATACCGCCAAAGTATAGTTCCCCCTACTACCAGGTTATCCACCTAAATGCACACAAGTGAATGAAACATCTCAAGTGAAGTGTAGATAAAGAAAGCTAATTCCATGCATATTTTCTATGTGTTTTCTTTGCCAACAATATGTATCCTGATGAGGCGGGAGAGGCGTTTGAAAACTAAATCGGGGAAGCAGAGTAGATTGGAGAAACTTTCTTCACTATCGGGTAAAACATGAGAAAGGCATTAAACAATAAAAGAAAGTATATGAAGATAGTAACTGTTCTCGAAAGAACAGATATCATTGATGACCGTGCAGCTTCTCTAGAATAAATGATGATTAATTGAAACCTTCAGCTGCCGAGAAGTGTTGTTGATATACCTCGATGGGAACAGCTGAAAATGTGTGCCCCGATCGGGACTCGAACCCGGGATCTCCTGCTTACATGGCAGACGCTCATTTTGTTCGGTATAGTTAGTTGCGTTTGGTCTGAGCGGACGTCACAAGACATCTATTTAAGTTGATCGTTGATTCCTTTACTCAGTTTTTTATTACAGAGGGCAAGCAGCCCTCTGACCGAACACGTTGAGCTACCGTGCCGGCTATATATAGTTAAAGGCTACCTGGCCATTGACCTTCGTCTGTGCGTATGCGCACAGGTTGCCCGAACTCTTACGGGAATCGTCACCTTAGTGTGCGCTAGTAACGAGTGGATGGGCAAATATCTATTAGGTACATTACGTATGTAGATAGTGGACAGTTGGGAATGTGGGCCTCACGGGAAGCGTGCAGGGGATAAGTCCCTGCAGTCGCGCTATTCATCTGTGTCCTCGGTGGCTTAGATGGATAGAGCGCCTCCCATGTAAGCAGGAGACCCCGGGTTCGAGTATCAGTTGGGGCACACATTTTCAGCTGTCCCCATCGAAGTATATCAACAACACCTGTCGGCAGCTGAGGGTTTCAGTTAATTATCATTTAATAAAAGAATGATTTTAAATACACTCATGTTCAGAAAAAAAAAACAGAACACCTTGATTGAGTAGAGGTCGGACGTTCATATTCACAGGACATGTATATTAGCATGTTCTGCCGAAATGCTTAGCATTTCAGTCACCTCGGTTCAGCATGTTGCCTACTAGGCACAAGGTCAGTCATGGGATCTGATATCTCGTTCCATACGTGATGGCATCGACGCGTATAAGGCGCGAATGGCATCCTGTTATATAGCCATCCATGCTGCATTCACCTGGTTCCAAAATTCTTCTGTGGTGGTTAGCATTGGGCTGCTACTGTCGTTTCACCGTTTCTCACACATTTTCGACTGGCGACAAGTCTGGTGATCTGGCAGGTCAGGGCAAAAGGCTGACATCCTGTGACACCAAAAAGGCATAGGTTCATTCAACAACTTGTGGTGGTGCATTGTCTTCCTGAAAAATGGCGTCTGGGATGTTGTGCAGAAAGGGTATACCTGCGAGTCGCAGGATGTCATTCAAGTAAGTCACACTGATCACAGTGCCTTGGACACGTACCAACTGTGATTTGTGGTTGTATCCACTAGCACCCCACACCATAAGGCCTTGAGTTGGCGCTGTATATCTGGTGCGAATGCAGTCTCTGTGATGCCGCTCCTCCTGTCTGCGGCGAACCAAAATTTTTAAACAAACAGAACCTTTATTCGTCCGAAAACAATATCTGATGCTATTCCTGACCCCAGTGACGTCGTTCCATACACCATTACCGTCAAACATGTTTCTCACATTCACCAAACATTGGCGGAGAAGTGGACGATGCGCACGTAACCCGTGTCGTAATAAAAGGCGACGGACTGTCTCCTCTGATAGTGTACGATGTTTTCCACTGTTACACTGTTGTGACAGAGCCGAGGAGGACGCAAATTTGTCCTGCAATGCCATTTCGGATGAGGTGTCGATCATCTCGGGGTGTGGACCGGGTGGTGCTACCTCGTTGTGTTCTGCGGCCTTCCACGAATCATTCTGCACACGCCCGTTGCACTGCCGAAACACTTCGTCCCAGACGTTTTTTTGGATGGATACATCACATTCTCTCATGCCAATAATGCGCCCTCATTTAAACTCACTGATTTGACGGTATAGTTCGCGCATACGTCTGCGACGCATCGTGCACGTCTGCTCAAGTCAGTCAAGTTAAGTGTCAGGAAGTCGTTTCTGAAAGTATTTGTATGTAGCATAGCCATGTATGGAAGTGAAACATGGACGATAACTAGTTGGGACAATAAGAGAATAGAAGCTTTCGAAATGTGGTGCTACAGAAGAATGTTGAAGATTAGATGGGTAGATCACATAACTAATGAGGATGTATTAAATAAAATTTGGGAGAAGAGGAGTTTGTGGCACAACTTGACAAGAAGGGACCGGTTGGTAGGACACGTTCTGAGGCATCAAGGGATCACCAATTTAGTATTGGAGGGCAGCATGGAGAGTAGAAATGATAGAGGGAGACCAAGAGATGAATACACTAAGCAGATTCAGAAGGATGTAGGTTGCAGTAAGTACTGGGAGATGAAGAAGCTTGCACAGGATAGAGTAGCATGGAGAGCTGCATCAAACCAGTCTCAGGACTCAAGACAACAACAACAACAACAACTCTAGGGGACTGATGACCTCAGATGTTAAGTCACATAGTGCTCAGAGCCATTTGAACCATTTTTTTCTCCACTGCCGCGACCAGCTGTGCTAGTGTTTTCGGTTGAGGATCCATGGCGCGTACGGCCCGATCTAGGTGGCTGTACAGGTTCTCGTTTGGGTTTAAATTCGGAGAACTGGTAATCAGGGGAGTACGATAAATTCACCCTGGTGCTCTTCGAGTCACGCACGTACACTTCGAGCTGCGTCACATGTTGCATTGTCCTGTTGCCACTTGCCATCGTTGCGAAGAGAGACAAACTGCGTATAGTGGCGGATATGATACTCCAGGATAGGTCAACAATTGTGTTGATGCATTGTGCGTTCCAGAATGACGCTATCTCCCAGAGAATGCCACGAAGGCGTTTGCCGGAACATAACTCTCACTCCTCCGGCCTGGATCCTTCCGACGATTGTTGCAGTGTGTTTGCTTTCAGTTTGATAGAATATAAAACATGAATCATCTGAAAAGGCCACCTGTCACCACTCAGTGGACGTCCAGTTGCGATATTGTCGTGCAAATTCCAGCCATCGTCGCCGACGAGCAACAGTCAGCATGGGTGTGGGAACCAGGCACCTGCTGTGGAGGCACACACGCAGCACCCGTTCGCTGAACAGTCGTTGAAGAGACAGTGTTGGTAGTCCGTTGGTTCAACTGGGGCTCAGCTGCCCGTCTATTTGCCCGTAAACACCTCCGCGGCCGTCGTTCAGCCCTATCACCACTGTTATCTTGCCACCGATTATCGCCGTGCGCGATACACTTTAACCACGGCGGTAAGCGTATAGTTTACAAACTTAGTCGTTTCTGAAATGCTTCCACTCTTGCCCCGAAATCCAATGATCATGCCCTTTTAGACGTCAGATAAATCGCTGTTTCCACAGTACGATAACGGCTACGCTGTTGTCCGCGTCCGCCCACCAAGTGTTATATACCCTCCACTGCTAGTGCTGCCACCTACCGTCTGAGAATTGTTATTGCACTTGACGTCGAACGTAGGTTGTGGCCACATTAATGTGCATATCTATATTACGCAAATGTCTATAAAGTGAATGACAAAATGACATTTTCTGTACTAGACATGTTATCTATTTCCACTCCATTCACACACGAAACGAAACTGTTCATACGACAGGGACTCAAAGCCAACGAAAACTCCTCTCGTAAGGGCGGAGCTGCAGTAGTGACATGATCTGCCACTAGACGAGTCTACACACACACACATCGTTTTGATTCAGTTGAATAGCCGTGATGGCTACGGAAGCTCAAGTAAATTAGAGTGCTTCTTTTTCTAAACACTGTTTGAAGCGGTCACCGAATTAGCAGTTACTGTCATGGGAAAATAACGTGCTGACATCAGGCTCTGTTTCCTGTTAAGTAAATGAGCAGTGTAAACCGTCGCTCTACTTCGGTAAATCCACTCTGTCCAATGGATCTGACACCGAGGATGGAAATTAACCTTAAAGGGAAGCGTTGTTAGGACCAGAGAGAAGTGAAACTACAATCTTTGGCGTCCCTACACTGCAAAATGTGAGAAAACTTTTGAAAAAAAGAAACAGTTCTTTCGAGTACAGCGCTGGGGCAAGTGTAATACCGGAGTTGGAACTTAAATAGTGGCAACTGTTTATTCACAACCAATACAAAAAAGTTACATGTTTGCACATGTTACTGTCCTTCAAAGTATCCACCAGCGTTGTGTAGAACCCGTTGCCAAATATGTTCAAATGTGTGTGAAATCTTATGGGACTTAACTGCCAAGGTCATCAGTCCCTAAGCCTACACACTGCTTAACCTAAATTATCCTAAGGACAAACACACACACCCATGCCCGAGGGACGACTCGAACCTCCGCCGGGACCAGCCGCACAGTCCATGACTGCAGCGCCTCTAGACCGCTCGGCTGATCCCGCGCGGCACCCGTTGCCAGCTATGTGGAAGGCGTAGTATACCGTTAGCAGAGCCTGTTCTGTTAATGGTGCGAATGGAGCGGTCTACTGCGTGTCGAATCTCTGGAACAGTTCTGAAGCGAATGCCACGCAGTGGTTCCTTTATCTTCGGAATCAAATCAAAGTTACTAGTATTTAAGTCCGCGGAGTATGGTGGATGGTACAGTACTTCCCAGTCGTCGCCGCTTCTTTCGCAAAGCTGGTTGCAGGTGACTTAAGTCCTTGTGACTTTGATTTGGTTGCTTAAATATCTTCATTATTTTTTATTTCGTTAAATATGAAATTTGATTGAGAAGCAGCACGTATGTACGATGGCAATACATAAACTCAACTGTACTGCCAACTTACACAAGGGGCTTCAGTTTAGCGTACGCCGCTGTTCAGGATGCTCTGTAGAAAAGTGTACAAATGTCACAGAGGGGACTGAAGTTGGTGTACTGTAACATAGAGACCCGTTGCGTTTGAATAAAACCAGCGAATACCGTTGGGTTGGGTTGGGTTGTTTGGGAAGGAGACCAGACAGCGAGGTCATCGGTCTCATCGGATTAGGGAAGGACTGGGAAGGAAGTCGGTCGTGCCCTTTCAAAGGAACCATCCCGGCATTTGCCTGGAGCGATTTAGGGAAATCACGGAAAACCTAAATCAGGATGGCCGGACGCAGGATTGAACCGTCGTCCTCCCGAATGCGAGTCCAGTGTTTAACCACTACGCCACCTCGCTCGGTGCGAATACCGTTGATGACGTTATCTTTACCACGTATATGATCAATTTATGATTTAAACCCACCGTCATTAAATCTGCATTTCACTTCCCTGAGGCGACGCTTGCTGGCCGACTGTGAGGAATCACCGACAGTACGTACCACGCCAGTCGTCAGGCCACGAATTCGATCTTAATCTGAGAAGACGAATGCTGTGTACTCCATTCGTGTTCTGAGGTGAATTGGTGCAGCATTCATCTAAACTGACGTGAGAAATGGCATGCAATCTATAATAAGGCATGCTCAGTTACCAGACGAATGGTTGTTATTTTATACGTAACAAACTTTTTCGTGGCTGGCTCCATAGACACCCGCAGGGGTGGGATGCTGTGGGGTGGGTGGGTAGCAGCGGGAGAGTTAACTTGGCCCCTTCTGGAACCTTGGTTGTTTATACATTACCGAATTCTCTCGAATTTCTAGGAATCATTGTCTATGCCTACACTAAACTTCAGATGTAACATTGCCCAGCATGTAGAGAAATATTGCAGCTCTAGCAGTCATTACGGTTACAGCGCGGAAGCGCTGTAACAAATATGCCTGGAAAGGCCGTGCACAGTATCGCAGTTTGGGAGGTACTGGTACTCGATTCCTGTTTTAGCTAGGAACGTGGCGTAAAAAGCTTTTGGTTTAGCCTGGACCAACGGCCATTTGTATGGCCATTTGAACATCTGTCTTAATGTAGCTATGTTTTTTTGTGAAAATCGATTAATCCTTTTGTAAGAGATTTTAAATGGGCAGAAATTAATGCGCTGCTAATGGCATGTGCACCGTTCGGATTTTACGTGCAAAAACAACCAGTCTTAAATAAATGCGGACTAGTGCGAGACTGATGGTTCAAATTTGTTCAGCTGGTGCATCGGACCTAGGTTTATGATATGTTTTAACTGTTTCAAAACTCTTGCTTTGTTTGGATTTTACCTGCAAAAGAATACGTTTTTCTGGGAGGATTTGAAGCGCGCTACGTTCTATAGTTGAAACTTGTACGAATCGGTTGAAACATCGCGTTTAATGCAGATAAATGGATAAAGTGAAAACGAAAGTTTTTATCGAGTAGTCTTTATCCGTTGTCGAGGAACGAAAAGAATTAGGTTTTTGGCTTATCTGGCAGCTTCAAAGATATTTAAATCAAAACGTCTTCACGTATTCGAGCTCTTTTCCGAGTTAACCTTACTTCTCCAGCGCAGTGAGCTTTCTTAGATGCACGCAGTGTTACATGTATGGCGAGAGGTGTAAGAACTTTACTTTTTACTTTTTCGTGTCCGGAAACTACAATTTGTTTGCCCAGTATTGGGCAATGTCCAATGCTTCTTCTTTAGCCAGCCATAGATCGTCGAGGGTGCATCTGCGGGGGCAGGCAGGCCATTGTAGAAGATATTCCATGTCCTGTCGAGTGCCGCAGTCGCATTTGTCGTCATTTTCGTCCAACAAACCGCATTTGATGAGATTAGATTTCACAGGAGCCACCCCAGTTCTGATGCGGTTAAGCATTCTCCAGGTTTTCCAATCACCAGAAACGCCGCTTGGTGGGTCCTCTCGTAGTGGATAGTAGATGGGGGGCTCATCTAAGGCGTAACTTAGGAAACGGCGTCTGGATTTGAGTCTGCTGGGGCCACACTCTAGGCCAAATATTGAGTGACGCGCATCAAATGTTTGTTTTAGCTTCTCTGTATGTTCATGGGCTTTCCTACGTGAGTCAGGGTTTGTGAAACCTGCGGCCCTGTAAAGATTTTCTATGGGGGTAGGTTTCATGCAGCCTGTCACTATCCTGCATGTTTCATTCAAGCTAATATCTACCTTTTTTGCGAGGGCAGATCTGCACCATACCGGGCAGGCATATTCGGCAGTTGAGAAGCACAAAGCTTGGGCTGAAGTTCTGACCACGGTAGGTTTGGCACCCCATTTGCTGTTGGACAGCTTTCTTATTAGGGAATTTCGTGCTTCTACTTTTTTGCGTGTTTTTTCGCAATCATATTTGTATGTCAATGTTCTGTCCAACACGACGCCAAGGTAGGTGGGAGTATCTGTGTGTTCTAGTAATGTCCCATCCCAGGTAACATTGAGTCTGTACTTTGCCCGCCTCGAGTTCAGATGGAATGCACTCACTTGAGGTTTGGAGGGGTTGGGTTTTAGAGAATTCTTTTTGTAGTTGGTTGACATTATAGAAAGGGCGGTTTCTAGTTTCTCCTCGATGGCTTCAAACCTGTTGCCTTGAACTGTTATTGCCAGGTCGTCTGCATATACAAAAGTTTTGGTTTTGTCTGGAGTTGGTTGGTCATTTCTATATATATGTTGAATAGGATTGGCGCCAACACGCTCCCTTGGGCGAGCCCATTTTTCTGATTCCGCCATCGACTCTTTTTCCCCTCAAGCATTACGAAGAACTGTCTATTTTGGAGCAGGGATTCGATTATATTGACTAGGTGGTAGTCTTTCAGGGTCTTGTAGATTTTATGCAGTAGTGTCCGGTGATGTACTGTATCATAGGCGGAACTTAGGTCGACTAGTGCCAGCCCAGTGATTAGTTTATTCTCAAACCCATCCTCGATATGTTCCGTCAATGCTAGAATTTCACTGGTACAGGACTTTCCAGGTCTAAAACTTGCTTGGTGTGGAATTAGCTTCGAGTCAACGATCTTCTCTATTCTGTTGAGGATCAATCTTTCATAGAGCTTAAACAGATGGCAGAGAAGCTCTTCGGAGACTCTGGGTCCTTCCCAGGTTTAAGGAGAGCCACCACTTTTGACTTCCTCCACAGTTTCGGTATTTGAAAGGTTTCACGGCACACGTTAAAAAGTCCAAGTATCCAGTCCCTGGCGCCAAGGCTGAAGTTTTTAATCTGTTCCAGGCAAATATCATCAAACCCAGCGGCTTTCCCATTCTTCATGGTATTTATGCCATTGTTCAACTCTCTCATGCTAAATGGTTTCTGGAAGTTGGTGTTTTCCGTTGGCAGTAGGCGTGTGATTTTAGTTTTCTGACGTTTGGAGTTGAACTTGCCGTTTAGAAGGAGTTGGTTGGCCACCTGGTTTGGAGTTACGTTGGCCGGGGCCTTGCTTAGCCTTGGGTCACCATCCAGTTTCTTAATCAGGTTCCAGGCTATTTTGCTACTGTGGAACATATCCATTCTTTCTAGGGTTGCTATCCACTTCTTCTCGCGTGCCTCGCTGAGGGCTGACATTAAAGCTGTGCCACAGGTGATGGTTTCGTCGCTGAATGGGTCTTCCACGAACAATAGTTGATACTTCTCCAGGATGTCCTTTGAGGCATTTGAGAGCCCTGGGATATAGTGTTGTCTGCAACCCCTAGGAATATATTGTCTAGATACCTTTCGCAAAGTCTCAACAAAGGTAAGGCAATTATTTGGTGTTGGGGTCAGACTGGCTAATTCCTCATCCAGCGCTTGGAAATATTCTGACCACCTAGCCTTTTTAAAGTTGAATCTCTTACGGAAAGGTATTTTGGTTGTTTTGATTGTTGAGTAGACTTGGATTCCAATAGGTCGATGTTGTGTCTTTGGGATTGCATCATATACTCTTTTGCAGCAGGTGTCGTAGATGTTCCAGCTGACGAAGCAAATATCGGGATTGTAACCTCGCTTCCAAATTTTGCTGTTGAAGGAGCAGGGGAGCTTGGGGTCGTGGAGAAGTGAGAGGTTATTTGCCTCAGCCCATTGTTCTAACAGCTGACCATTGGCGTCTGTCTCGTCGTAGCCCCAGGTGGTGCTGTGGCTGTTAAAGTCGCCCACAACGAATTGTGTCCTTTGGTTGTTGAAGCTTTCTGGCGTTGAAGTGTGTAAGTTCTGGCCGGGGGGTTTATATACGGAGCATATTGTAGATGATACACTCTCTATCGCTAACACTTCAATGTTGTTGGTGGCTGTCTTACTCGTGGAAGAGAGCAGCATCTCGGGTCTGGTAAACATTGCGCTCCCATACCTTCTGTGAAGTGCTTCTACTGCCAAGCGCATTCCTTTGATGTTGGGTCTGTTTGCTGTTTCATCTCTATGCGTTTCCTGCAGGCACAGTACGTCCCACTTTTCTGATCGGCATAGTTGCGATATTACATCCTCCTTATTCTTGGTGATTCCCTCGACGTTCAGGCTGACGATCGTCAAGGTTGGCCCTGAAGAGGACGTGTTTTTGTTTTTGGCTTTTGATTGCATTGGTTTCCGGTGGTGGAAGGTTTGGCCGTTGTCCCATTGGGCAACGTTTCCGGGGAGCGCCGGCATTTTACTTTCTTCTATGTAGCATGTAAGTAAAATGCACACGTGGAGGCACCTTCCTTGCTGCCCGGCTATAAGAACAAATAGACACAAATGTATGTGCTTCTAGAGAGTCGAATGTGTCTACAACAAGAAGTAGGGTGAACGAGGTTGCATAAATAATGGGAAGAATGCCAGAATGGGGATGCATGCATCGTAGAGTTTCCAAAAATGGTTCAAATGGCTCTGAGCACTATGGGACTTAACTTCTGAGGTCATCAGTCCCCTAGAACTTAGAACTACTTAAACCTAACTAACCTAAGGATATGACACACATCCATGTCCGAGACAGGATTCGAACCTGCGACCGTAGCAGCAGCGCGGTTCCGGACTGAAGCGCCTAGAACCGCTCGGCCACTCCGGCCGGCCCCATTTTAGTTATGGCTGAAAGATCTCTGGCCGGCCTAGAGTTTCCAGAATGGGTATGCATGCATCCTAGAGTTTAATGACATTTTGTGTCACGTTGCACGACATGGCAAATACCATGTTGGATGAAGTGATGGCAAGTGTCTTGTTATCCGACATGAGATCATGTATCATGTTACTTTACACGACAGAATGCATTACACTACATGACAAGGGTACTACTACTACTACTACTAAGTAAAAAAGCGCGAATATGTCAAGAGGTAGTCGTTTAAATGTCTTTGATGCTGCCAAATAAGTCGAAAAACTAGTACCTTTTTTTACGTACCAAACTGTGCCAAGAACATGTTCCCACTAGAAAAGATTGCAAAAAATTTCGAGCTTGGCAAAATGTCCCTCCAGGACTGGGACGTTCTCGAAGTTTCTGGATGAAACATAGCCCCACATACAATCATAGAGTTACAAATTCTGCGGTCCATTTGGCAGGCTGCATAATAATGTTGACAAACTGGAGAAGCGAAGGTTATTCTGGTGCAGTCGTAGTCTCGCAACAGCTGATTCTCCGGGCCAAGTTGAGGATGTACAACGAAAAACCAGTCCAAAGTTGCAAATTTCACTTCTTTTATTCACTTGATGACTGTTTTCGGGACGGGACCCATTTTCAAATCATCGTAACACAGTCAAAAATGGTATTTCCGAAAATGTAAAAACGATGTCCAAAATATTCAAACGAACAGATACAGCCGATGCATACAGATAACTGTAATTGTTCGTTAACACATTTTTGATATGGTTTCTACTTTTTGGGAAAACCATTTATCACTGTGTTTTACGATGAATTGAAAACTGGTCCCGGCCAGAAACTAGTCATCGAGTGAAGAAGAAACTTAAATTTGCCACTTTGGATTGGTTTTTCGTTGTACTGATTAACAGCAGTTGCTGACCTACAGCTATTCCAGCATGCTGGAAGTTCGTTAAGTTCAGGATGGCTTTGGGTGGTTCTCCACCTTCGTCTAGTTATATATTGGCCCTGCGTCGATATCTTACGCCACGTTTCGTTGCCCTTCATGGAGAATGATTCTGGGCTTACCTTTCAGCAAGATAATGCCCGACCGCACACGGCTTGTCTTTGTGGTTGTCAAACCCTGCCTTGGCCAACAAGGTCGCCGCATATCTCTGCAGTTTAGAGCACTAATGTACTGGGACCTCCAATCAGTTCGAGGTTTTGACGATCTAACGTGCCACAGTGTACTTTGCTGAGAGGGAGACCTGGAACTTTATTAGACCCTTGCTTTTAACATGAGTAATAATTAGGGGAAAAATACTCCTCAATTAAATGATCAATAATAAAATATTAAAAACTGCATTTCAAATACAGATGATTGGCTGTCATTTATGTGTAGTACGGGAAGCAATCAGCCACTCTGAAACGTGATAAAAGCGTCAGATAAGCGTCTGCACACACACACACACACACACACACATACATACAAACACACACACACAACGTACAATGACTAAGTCTTTTACAAAATTAATTTGATAATCATGAGATAAAATATTTCTTGATTAAAAGTGAACTGCAGCGCTACAGGATTCTCATCCCATGTGCACCCTTAAAAGCTGAATATTGCCGTCAGGGGAAAAAGACACAGTAATGATGAATTAATGGTCGCCTTCATACAAAGCCAACACCTTCGGCTACATAGTGACTGTTTTTGCTATGTGACAATTTCGTTTTACCAAAGGTAATTTCTGATATATGCAGAAAAGCGAAAAAATACGATGTAATTACTTAAAGCACATAATCTTATGTCGAGTAGAAGAAGATGACTAACCGGAAGTTTTTGATTTTTTCTTGCACCCACTATTATTTCCAAACACAAGATAATTATTATGCTGTGGCGAGTTGTTGAAAACATATGTGTCAATCTATTTGATTCATTTCTAAGCAAAGTTCAGTTATTTTAGAGATGGCCTTTAGTCGTGCTATTAAAGTTACATTGAGTACTGCATTTTGTGAAAAGAGAAATTAGGGTGCGACGAACAATAATACTTCTGAGACGCTATTGTATGCTGAAAATGTTACCCCTGGGGTCCGTACTGGAATGACGAGACATGGGGGAAGAAGCAGTTTCTTCAATTTTAAATCATCTACAATTGCAATCACTAGTAGCTGAATTACGGTGCCATGTGAGATACGTATAACTCTCATCGTCGGACGGGAACCCATAACTATGCACTTACCACCTACTCGTTGCAGAGGTCACCGTTATTGAGCCCAGCACACTCTGAGAGATCGAAGAGATTTCTATACGCCACAAACATTATAGTTACTACCATGAAATTCATATGCGACTTTTTTTTGAGTCATCAGTCTCCCGACTGGTTTCATGCGGCCCACCACGAATTCCTCTCCTGTACCAACAACCTCTTCATCTCAGAGTGGCATTTTCAACCGACGTCCTCAGTTATTTTCTGGATATATTACAATCTCTATCTTCCTCTACAGTTTTTGCCCTCTACAGCTCCCTATAGTATCATTGAAGTCATTACCTGATGTCTTAACAGGTGTCCTACCATCCTGTCCCTTTTCCTTCTCAGTGTTTTCCATATATTCCTTTCCCCTCTGATTCTGCGCAGAACCTCCATATTCTTTACCATATAAGTCAACCTAATTTTCAACATTCGCCTGTAGCTCTACATCTCAGATGCTTCGATCATCTTCTGTTCCGCTTTCCCACAGTCCATTTTTCACGGCCGTACAATGCAGCGCTCCAACGCACATTCTCATATATTTCTTCCTCAAATTAAGTAGACTTTTCTTGGCCAGGAATGCCCTTCTTTCCAGTGCTAGTCTGCTTTTGATGTCCTCCCTGCTCCGTCCGTCACTGGTTGTGTTGTTGCCTAGCTAGTAGAATTACTTAGCCTCGTCTACTTCATGACCATCAATCCTGACGTTAAGTTCCTCGCTGTTCTCATTTCTGCTCCTTCTCAATACGTTCATCTTTCTTTGGTTTACTCTCAATACATCTTCTGTTCTCATTAGACTGTTCATTTCATTCAGCAGATCGTGTTATTCTTCTTCACTTTCACTCTGGATAGGAATGTCATTAGTGTATCTATCATTGATATCATTTCACCTTAATTCCACTTCTGAAACTTTTATTTCCATCATTGCTTACCCGATGTACATACTGAACTGGAGAGGTGAAAGACTACATCCCTATCTTACACGCTGTTTAATCCGAGCGCTTTGTTTTTGGTGGTGCACTCTTATTTTTCCCTCTTGGCTCTTTGTATATTAAACGTCTCCCTATAGCTTACACCTATTTTTTTTCAGAATTTCGAACATCTTGCACCATTTTACATTGTCGAACGCTATTTCCAGGTCGACAACACCTATGAAACGTGTCTCGATTTTTCTTTAGTCATGCTTCCATTATCCGTAGCGTCAGAACTGCCTCTCTGGTGCGTTTACCTTACTTAAAGCCAAACTGACCGTCGTCTAACATATCCTCAATTTCCTTTTCCATTCTTCTGTATGTTATTCTTGTCAGCAAAATAGATGCACGAGCTGTTAAGCTGATTCTGCGATAATTATCGCACTTGTCAGCTCGTGCAGCGTTCGGAACTGTGTGGATGATATTTTTCCGAAATTCAGACGGTATCTTTCCAGGCTCCTACATTCGACACACTAGCGTGAACAGTCGTTCTGTTGCCACTTTCCCCAATGATTTTAGAAATTCCGATGGATTGTTATCTACTCGTCTCCCTTATTTAATCTTAAGTCCTCCAAAGGTCTCTTGAATTCTGATTATAGTACTGGATCCCCTATCTCTTCTAAACCTACTCCTGCTTCTTCTTCTATCACATCAGACGAATCTTCCCCCTCATAGGTCTTCAATGTGCTCTTTCCACCTATCCGCTCTCTCCTCTGCAATTAACAGTGGAATTCCCGTTGCATCCTTAATGTTACTACACTTGCTTTTAATTTCACCGAAGGATGTTTTGACTTATGTCGAGTCCTTCCAACTATCATTTCTTATTCGATTTTTTTAAATTTTTCATGCAGCCATTTCGTCTTAATTTCCCTGCACTTCCTAAATAGGAAGTGCATTCCTCAGTGACTTGTATTTTTGTATTCCTGTATTTCCCTTAACATTTTTGTACTTCCTTCTCTCATCGACCAGCTGAAGTATTTCTTCTGTTACCCATGATTTATTCGCTGCTACCTTCTTTGTACCTATCCTTTCCTTCCCAACTTCTGTGATTTCCCTTTTTAGCGATGTACATTTCTCTTCAACTCTAATGCCTACTGAGATATTCCTTATTGCTGTATCTACAGCCTTAGAGAACTTCAATCGTATCTCGTCATTCCTTAATACTCCAGTATCCCACTCCTTTGCGTATTGATTCTTTCTGACTGATCTCTTAAACTGCAGCCTACGTTTCATCACTACTAAATTGTGGTCTAAGTCTATTTCTGTTCCTGGGTAATAGGCCTTACAGTCCAGTATCTGATTTCGGAATCTCTGTGTGACGATGATGTGATCTAAATGAAATCTTCCCTTATCTCCCGGTCTTTTCCAAGTATACCTCTTCTACTTGTGATTCTTGAACCGAGTATTCCCTAACTGATCCTTATTGCAGAACTCAAATAGTCCTTCGCTTGTCTCGTTTGCGCTACCAAGCCCGTATTCTCCCGTAAACCTTTCTTCTACTTTCTCCCCTACAACCATACTCCAGTCCTCCTTGGCAATCAGATTTTCATCTCTCTTTGCGCACTGAATTACCCGTTCAGTATCCTCGTAAACTTTCTTTATCTCTTCATCTATAGCTTGCGACGTTGGCATGTATACCTGAACTATTGTTGTCGATGTTGGTTTGCTGTCGATTCCGATAAGAACAACCCTATTACTGAACTGTTCACAGTAACACACTGTCTGACCTACTTTACTACTCATAACGAATCCTCCTCCCGCTATACCATTTTTTGCTGTTGTTGATATTACCCTACACTCATCTGGCCATAAACCCTTGTCTTCTTTACATTTCATTTCACTGACCCCTACTATACCTAGATCGTGCCTTTACATTTCTCTTTCCAGATTTTCCAGGTCCTCTACCACGTTAAAGCTTTTGATATTCCACGCCCCGACTCGTAGAACGTTATTCTTTCGTTGTTTGTTCAATTTTTTCTCATGGTCAGCTCCACTTTGACAGTCCCCTTCCGGAGATCCGAACGGGAGACTATTTCGGAATCTTTTGCCAATGGAAAAATCATCATGACACATTTTCAACTACAGGCCACGAGTCCTGTGAATACATGCTATGTATCTATAATCTAGTGTTTTTCCATTGCCTTCTGCATCCTCACGCCTTTGATCATTGCTGACTCTACCGCCTTTAGGGACAGTTTCTCACTCCAAGGAAATGAGAATGACCTGACGTATGCCACTACAGAAACCAAAAGGACTGTAGTAGAGTCTCGTTTTCACGAGCGGTTGAGATCTGGAGGGTTTGTGAGAAAACGCCAAGAAAAGCGCGGGGTATGAGGGGTGAGGTGTGGGGATAAGGCGGCTGAATGTTACTGTTATGGCTGCAGGGCGCGTGTTTGGAGCGAAAAATGGACCTCCATACGCTTTTATGTCGGACTTCTAAAGTCTCCGACCCCTGCTGGATGTCTCAAGTGTTTGGCTCCTTATGTGGCAGGGGAGTCGTTAGCATCACAGACGAACAGATGAAGACAGTATGAAGTCATCTGTCTTCTGTATTGACATGCGTTGTAAGATTAAAGTATGATGATTTTCAGCTGGTGGTAGAAAGAAGAAATGGAAATTACTATATAATACTGGGAAGGTATTGAGATATTTCACATTATTAAGTAACCACACTGGCGGAATTTGGAACTGCTACACCATGATGAAACTCTGTCGAGATGTTCATCATATAACTGGGAATTTAGGTTACATCCCAGTCGGAACTGAAGTCCAACATCATCAGTATGAGGTGTGACATTCACAGGCATGAACACACATGTATTCGATGCTAAGTGGAAGCAAACAGCTCTATGGGTGCGAATCAGGGAACTGGACAGGTCAGTTGAGGTTTAGTACATTCCTCAAGCCCTTTGTGGTGAAAACTGCTGTGTGTAATCTTGCATTATCCTGCTGGAATGTGCCACGTACCGAAGTATAGAATGGACATAAATAAAACTGACAAATGCAGGGGCGGATTCCTGACTGAAAATGGACCGCAGGTCCCACGAACTTGTGTCCGGAAATGGACGGTGTGTGTGCAACGACAACAAATTGTCCCGGAATGTAGTACACAGCTGCATCGCGCCCCCGAGAGTGGTCTCAATGGGATTTCTGGTGATAGGGGTAGTTGTGGTTGTCATGCAGGATACACATAATGGTACTTTGGCTTACACCATGTTGGCGGGCCACTTTCGTGGTATTTGTACTTATGTACATCTCAATATCTTGTAGAACCTGGTCCTTCAAATCTGGTGTACGCACAGTCCGCCGCCCCCTGCATATTCGTGTCTGAAAGGACCCATGATCTCACAAACGTCCAGAAAGTGCGTTAAACGTTGTTTGATGTTGCTGATGTCCGTTTCCATTTGCTTGGCCGCACACAAACACCATCTCGGCTTGTTCGCAACATGAATACCGGACCATTCTGCTGCTTGCAGTACGCTGCGTGAGTCACACAGCCCGTAACGCACAAGGAACACACGTCAAGTGACCAGAGGGCCTTCATTCGTCAGCGCCATTACCATGGCAACGAAGCATTTCTTGACGCGCGTCCATACGACATTTTTCCTCCATTTTCAGTCAGGAATCATCCGTCCCTGTAGGTTTTCACTCTGTAGAATGAGATTGTTAAAATGGAAACTGCAAAAAACATGAGTACTAAATATGTAAGCTTTTGGTCAGAAGGCTTTCTTCTAAAATAGACAAAACACACACACACACACACACACACACACACACACACACACACACACACACACACGCAAAACAACGAAAGTATAGTCGTCAGATCTAAAACACAGTAGAAAGAAGAAATGGTTCAAATGGCTCTGAGCACTATGGGACTTAACTACTGAGGTCATCAGTCCCCTAGAACTTAGAACTACTTAAACCTAACTAACCTAGGGACATCACACACATCCATGACCGAGGCAGGATTTGAACCTGCCATCGTAGCGGTCGCGCGGTTCCATACTGTAGCGCCTAGAACCGCTCGGCCACTCCGGCCGGCAGAAAGAAGATAACCAGTGGAAATAATTAACAGGCGATAGTTCATTACACCTACAGATGGCTGGTCGCTGGAATAAATGGGATGAGCCAACCACTCTGCAACACGCTAAAACCTCCAGCCAAAAAGCTTGTGCCAGAGTCCAGACACGTCACACAATTTTAAAAGCTTCACCAAACTCGTCTCGCCATCAGTTAAAATAGTTGCTTCTGTCCGCTTATCGCAAAATAAAATGCACTCATTTAATATTATATGCATTCATTTGCACTCCACATGCAGATCACTTGGGGTTCTTTCGTTGGAGTGAAAGCGAAGCGTTAAGGGACAGTGCCCATTCCGGAGGCGTGGCAACGTCACTTCATCCTGCGGCAGCTGCCGACATGAGGAACGCCATGGTTAGTAGTTGGATAGATGGCTTCACCAACCACGGCTTATTGTCCGTCACTGCCAGCCACTCTCCTCCCAAAATTGCATGAATCTGCGACTCAACAGCGAAACGACAGCCTGCAGGGAAATGGCACACTGTATAATGTTATGTTCCCTGCAGGCTTCCGTGTTGGCTTTGTCTACCCGTTCATTTCACCGAACTCCCATGTGCGCTGGTACCCAGCCAAATGAAACCGCTTTCTCCGCCACTGTAGGTAGTACAGTTGGTCACTAGCTGGAGCTGTGCAGGTACATGCGTTGCAACATCAGTCTCCTTTGCCTTTGTGTCAGACCTCGCACGCAATATTTTGTGGTGGGCATAAAACACTTCATAGCTACTAGGTCAGTGCTGTAGCCTGTGGTTAATGAAACACAGTTGCTTGGTAAGAGATTCAGCACACGGCCATGACGTGGCTCCTCTGCAAGGGTTGACGATTGCATTTTATGTTATTTATTATTTTTATTTATTGATCTGTTTATCCTGGAAAGACAGGGGGCATACACCCGCCCTTGCACACAGCTAGATATTGTTAGTATTTTAAATTTCATTATTTAAGACACACTCGTTATAAGATGTTTTGCATCCAGTATGTAATCCAAGACTTTGATATAGTTGTGATACAGTGGACACAATAATCGCCAGACAAAACAAAAGCACAACTTAAAAAGTGTCTAACTTTCTTTTTTCTTTTTTTGTGTTTACGAGGCGTTTCGGAGGTTTTTTTCCATCATCTGGTGGTAGTTCGGGCGTTTAGGTCAAGCGCATTGATAATGGGACAGGAACTGTGTGAAACTACCTAGAATATTGTAAGTATTTTATATTTATACCAGTTAAAGATCACAATATTTTATTCCAGGTAATTAATTTCGGTCTATGATTATCTTCAAGACCTCAGTACGTACAAATTTCTTTGACATCGAGCCAACATACGTAAATATGGTACAGTCTGAAAGTAATACACAAAAAACCTTCGTCGTTTCATGATAAAATGTAACACAACACACATTTACATAATATGTTGGCTCGATGTGATTGAAAATTTTTTTGCACTCATGTTTTGAGCATGGCCATTATAGACTGAAACAAACAGAAATGAATTAGCTGGTATAAAATATTGTGTCCATAACTGGAATAAATACAAAACCTTAAAACATTCTAGATACTTCTACACAGATGACTTCCAACGGGTAGCGCATCGGCGCTGAACCTCCGAACTGCTATTTGAGGGTGGAGCAAAGCTTTCGAAACACATCGAAAATTAAAAAAAAAGGCTTCAAATTTAGTGACTGGTTAAGCCGTGTTTTATTTACATTTGAAACAGACAATTACGGTAACGGACTACCAAAAATGTTCAATAAAGTAATGCACCACATATTCGTCCTGAAAGCAAGCTGATTTTATTCAGGGTTCCAATACATCATATTATTCCTCACTGTTTTGTCTACAAACCCTGTTTCTCAACATAATCTCCGTTCAATGCGATGATCTTACTTCACCTTACTGGGAGTGCCTGTATACCCGCAACGTATCACTCGACTGGTCGGCGTCGGAGGCAACGCCTTGCTGCACCAGTAACCTCCCCGTCATCCACCTACTGCTTCAAAAATGGTTCAAATGGCTCTGAGCACTATGGGACTTAACTGCTAAGGTCATCAGTCCCCTAGAACTTAGAACTACTTAAACCTAACTAACCTAAGGACAACACACACATCCATGCCCGAGGCAGCATTCGAACCTGCGACCGTAGTGGTCGCGCGGTTCCAGACTGTAGCGACTAGAACCGCTCGGCCACCCCGGCCGGCCCTACTGCTTCATGCGGGAGTGTATCCCTCACTGGGCCAAACACGTGGACGTCGGAAGATGCGAGATCCGGGCTGTAGAACAGTCCAATAAAGTTTTGTGAGCAGCTCTCGGGTGCGCAGACTTGTGTGGGGCGTTGCTTTGTCACGGAGAAGAAGTTCGTTTACATTTTTGTGATGAACACGCTGAAGTCGTTGCTTCAGTTTCCTGAAGGTAGTACACTTCAGAACTGCTCGTTGCTCCATGAGGAAGGTCGTCAAACGCAATAATCGCTACAGACTTCCAGAAGAACGTCGCCATGACTTTACGTGTATGGGTGCGTCTTTGAACTTTTTCGTCGGAGGAGAGGTGGATTTGCGCCACACCGTGGATTGCTGTTGTGTCTCCTGTTCGAAGTGATGAACCCATATTTCGTTGCCTGTAACATTGTTCCACAAAAAAGTGTCACCATCAGCACAGATGGTCTTCGTTGCCCTTTATTGCCTTCCGTTAGGTGGCGAGGAACCCAGCTGGCAGACACGTTCGAGTACCCCGAATGGTGGACCAGGGTGTCAGCGCTACCAAAAGAGACGTCCAGATCGATTGTGACCCGTCGATCACCTCGAATGAGAGTGTCCGCATTGCAGGAGTCACAGCTGTGTGCGGCCGATCGGCAAGCGGAAGATCGGATAGGTTTGCGCGGCCTTGTTGCGATGATGACAGTTACAGCTTGGCACGCACTACCATTGCAGACGGTACTTTGAGGCCATGAAGAACAACAAAACGGGGCGTAGAATGTCGTCGACGTACCTCTGTGCTGTAAGGGCGCCGCGGATGACAACCGAAGGGGTCCTGCTATGAAAAGAAATCGCACCCCAGATCATCACTTGTGGTTGTCAGGCTCTTAGAACCAATCATCAAGATTTTTCTGTACCTCCGACTTACGTGTTCCTTGTCTTAGAACTCTTAGTGCACAAGGAAAAGTTATGACAGTAGTAACACGAGGGAGTGCTGAAAAGTAATGTATTCGAATTTTGTTTTCTGTCCTCAACATCGATTGAGGTATTACTAGTCATATAAATTACTCGGTCGACTTTCCCGCTTCACTGACGCAAGTTGCAGCCCTCTGCCGCTGGAGTCTCCGAACCACAGCAAGTAACGTGACGGTCTGTAACGTAACAACGTCGGTACGTGAGAGACCTTCAGGAAACTAAGAGCTCGAATTCGAAGAGTTCGTCCACACACGGAGCACCCTCACCTTCAGCGTGACAACGCCAGACCATACGCGGCCGCTATGAAAACTGTTAACAATCAGATGCCTTGGGCTCACTGTCATCGATCATCCTCCATACAGTTCCGACTTGCCCCCAACCGATTTCTATCTATTTGCAAAACTTCAAGAAAACCTTTGAGGATTTCACTTTGATAGTGATGAAGCAGTGCAAGAAGAGATGAGGTTGTGGCTGTCAACAAACTCAAGCATTCTATAGTAGGGGTATCAACAACTGGTCCCTCGTTGGGAGGAATGTGTTCGTCGCCTGTGTGACTGCGTTGAGAAATCAATATGCAGACATAAACAATAAATAAGTAGAATGTTAATAAAGTTTATTTAATTTAAAAAGGTTTTATGAGTTTTCACAAATAGAATTTGGTGGCTTTACTTTTCAGCACACTCGTAATATAATAATAATAATAATAATAGTCAGAATGTTAGAAATAGGGGAAGACGAGGAACGACGTTACATACACTCCTGGAAATGGAAAAAAGAACACATTGACACCGGTGTGTCAGACCCACCATACTTGCTCCGGACACTGCGAGAGGGCTGTACAAGCAATGATCACACGCACGGCACAGCGGACACACCAGGAACCGCGGTGTTGGCCGTAGAATGGCGCTAGCTGCGCAGCATTTGTGCACCGCCGCCGTCAGTGTCAGCCAGTTTGCCGTGGCATACGGAGCTCCATCGCAGTCTTTAACACTGGTAGCATGCCGCGACAGCGTGGACGTGAACCGTATGTGCAGTTGACGGACTTTGAGCGAGGGCGTATAGTGGGCATGCGGGAGGCCGGGTGGACGTACCGCCGAATTGCTCAACACGTGGGGCGTGAGGTCTCCACAGTACATCGATGTTGTCGCCAGTGGTCGGCGGAAGGTGCACGTGCCCGTCGACCTGGGACCGGAACGCAGCGACGCACGGATGCACACCAAGACCGTAGGATCCTACGCAGTGCCGTAGGGGACCGCACCGCCACTTCCCAGCAAATTAGGGACACTGTTGCTCCTGGGGTATCGGCGAGGACCATTCGCAACCGTCTCCATGAAGCTGGGCTACGGTCCCGCACACCGTTAGGCCGTCTTCCGCTCACGCCCCAACATCGTGCAGCCCGCCTCCAGTGGTGTCGCGACAGGCGTGAATGGAGGGACGAATGGAGACGTGTCGTCTTCAGCGATGAGAGTCGCTTCTGCCTTGGTGCCAATGATGGTCGTATGCGTGTTTGGCGCCGTGCAGGTGAGCGCCACAATCAGGACTGCATACGACCGAGGCACACAGGGCCAACACCCGGCATCATGGTGTGGGGAGCGATCTCCTACACTGGCCGTACACCACTGGTGATCGTCGAGGGGACACTGAATAGTGCACGGTACATCCAAACCGTCATCGAACCCATCGTTCTACCATTCCTAGACCGGCAAGGGAACTTGCTGTTCCAACAGGACAATGCACGTCCGCATGTATCCCGTGCCACCCAACGTGCTCTAGAAGGTGTAAGTCAACTACCCTGGCCAGCAAGATCTCCGGATCTGTCCCCCATTGAGCATGTTTGGGACTGGATGAAGCGTCGTCTCACGCGGTCTGCACGTCCAGCACGAACGCTGGTCCAACTGAGGCGCCAGGTGGAAATGGCATGGCAAGCCGTTCCACAGGACTACATCCAGCATCTCTACGATCGTCTCCATGGGAGAATAGCAGCCTGCATTGCTGCGAAATGTGGATATACACTGTACTAGTGCCGACATTGTGCATGCTCTGTTGCCTGTGTCTATGTGCCTGTGGTTCTGTCAGTGTGATCATGTGATGTATCTGACCCCAGGAATGTGTCAATAAAGTTTCCCCTTCCTGGGACAATGAATTCACGGTGTTCTTATTTCAATTTCCAGGAGTGTATTTTGGAAATTTTGCAAAAACAGACATAATGTCTGATAGGATAGCCACAATCAGTGATTTTACAATGTTGCTTATAATCCGTATTGGTTGCAAAATTTTATGTGACGCAGCATGTGAAAGTTGCTGTATTTTGACGGGTTACTCCTGTAACCGAAATATCAGATCTGAAGATGGTTCTAGATGAACCGAAACAGGTCATATGAATAAACATTTTGCAGTGAAGACGGATTGTACATAACACATTTTGGAAAAGATTTTTTTAGAAATGTCATTCGATAGCAAACGTGAGGTGGCGGGCCACAAGCAGTACTTCTCGCAGTGAACTTCAGAGCATTCAGGATGTCGAATGGTGCCGAGAGCGTCCACACCTTTCGCGGGATCACTGTAGAGACGACTAAGTGCAGTGGCAGCAGAGGAGCCGACGTAGCTTTCAGAGGGGTAGTCTGTTTCCAGGGTTTGGCCAATATAACTGACGCTCTGTTACTTCAATGGATGACGCTTGTGGACCTGGAAATCCTCAGTTCGTTCCTCAAGACACTCTCTCTATTGTCTCCAAGTTCGTCAGTATTGTTTCGAGATTTTCCTCACGAATCATAGTTTTAATTATCACTTGGGAAAACATCAAGCTGAGGATATGAAACCTAATGATGATATGTTAGTTTCCTTCAACATATTTACCCTCCAATACCACACGTTTTTTCCATCAGATACTTTGGTAGTACAAGACTGCATTTTGGTCATTCTGGAAATGCCTGTCACACACGTACGTTTTCTTAAAAAGAAAACCACTCTGATGATGGTTGAGTCTGCGCCTTTTTCAGGGGTGGTGAAACCACATTTTTTCCATTCAATAAAATTTTTCTGTGTTTGTGACCGCATTGTCAATATATGTCGTTTAAAACTACCGACGTTTCGGTCCCTTTTGCGAGCCGCCTTCCTCAGGGTGTTTCTATTTACTGCTGAATGAGGAAACGTCCCTCCCCTTCGTCCTAAACAGCCTATCAGAATTAGATAACAGCCATGTCTGTAGTTCTACAACAAAGTTTTCTCATTCAGCAGAAAAAAACAAAAAAACGAAAAACATCCTGAAGAACGTCGCTGCAACAGGGACCGAAACGTCTGTAGTTTTATGTGTATTAAAAATGCGGTTACAAACCCAGAAAAAATTTATTGAATGTGACAATGGTCGCGGAAGCCTACGTTTATACACATTTTTCCAGTTTGGTCTTTGATATGTCGCTCGGGGTCATAGTCATATACCCAGCTCTCATTCGTGACGATTAGGCGCCTATAGGTGCCTGGCACACCTGCAACATATCTGCTGTTTCCACGGTTCGGCGGGGTTCTGGAATCTGTGTGAGCAGTCACGGAATCCAGTGGGCACCGACCGTTCGTCAGGTTCAACATATCGTCAAAGACGTTGAATACTGATCTAAGCCTAATTCTCATTATTTCGATTATGAGACGACAAGATGCCAGTTTTTGATAACTTCTCTTGCGGTTTCCCATTCTTTACTCACACACACACACACACACACACACACACACACACACACACACACACACACACACACAGAGAGAGAGAGAGAGAGAGAGAGAGAGAGAGAGAGAGCCTGTTCGTTCTTCGTCATTCAGATTTGTTTGACTACATTGGAAGCGTCAAAAAATACAAATGTCACTGAGTCCGCAGCTGCAGCCGCAGTCGCAAATGTCGTGATTCCTGCACAGGGAAAGAGAAATATTTTATTTTCATTTTAGCCCGTCAAGACATGGACATTGTAATGTGAAGATACAGACACTTTATAAGCATTGACATTGTAGGAAGCCTGCTAACGGTTTACCGAATCCTTATAATTTCAGATTGTAGCTGTAGGTTGTGCTTGCTTGAAGTTTCAGTGTTAGTCCTCTGCTCCCTAGAATCGGTTAGCGCCTGCAGGAAGGCAACCCAGTGAGAAGATTTGCAAAGCGGACAGGTGTCGCTCCTTTCCGGACAGTTCGTGTCAACGAAATGCACGCTCGTACTGACGTTTGCCGCGTCACAGACCCTGCCCACATTAAGTACTTGTTTTTATTGTTTCATTTTGGCTTTGGGCAGCAAAGGCCATACAGCCAACAGTAACTGTAATTTGCATTAGAACCATAAAAAGAGTTCGAAGTGCGAACTTAAGTTCTTAATGTAAAATAGCAGCACTAAAGGAAGAACAGCAGGTAGTCAGCAGTTGTTAATACACTGTCCGGTTAATATTATTGAAATTTTCACGATAGAACAATGACAAGAGTATGCAGTACAAAGATAAGCTGGCTGTACAAATTAAGAAACAAAATTGCGACCCAGAGTTCAAACCCAGAGCCGAGCGGTTCTAGGCGCTTCAGTCTGGAGCCGTGTGACCGCTACGGTCGCAGGTTCAAATCCTGCCTCGGGCATGGATGTGTGTGATGTCCTTAGGTTAGTTAGGTTTAAGTAGTTCTAAGTTCTAGGGGACTGAGGCCCACAGATGTTAAGTCCCATAGTGCTCAGCGCCATTTGAACCATTTTTTTTTTCAAACCCAGCCGGTTCCAGAGGAGAGGGCATCCACAGCCTCTTATAACTGAAAGCTGTCCGACGGCGTCGTTTAGGAAGATAAGTTATTAATGCAGAGTGAAAACAGGAACAGACATTCCAGTTTTCGAATTACGTTGGTTTCATGGGAGGACAAGAGCCATACAACTTACAGGTCAAAAATGGATGCCGACGTCTTTTAAACAGTTCAAAAGCAAATAATATCTGTATACATGGGATCGGTGGGGTGAAACAGCTACACTCGTAATGAGGGGGTAGCCCCTCTCAACCAATTTGTTGTACAAGACTATCTCTGCGGCCGAGTACTTCGTACACACCAATACGACGTGCTCAGATCCTACACCTCCGCTGTGTCCTGTCCACAGTGTCCAGAATCAGTGGTTTTCAACCGCTGTAGGTGGACGGGATAACACCCGTGTCCCAGTCTTATACGGATGAGAGAGGTCGCTTGACATCTACTAAGCTCCGCCGAGGTGAACCATGGCCGAGAAGAGACGTTCGGCTCCGTGGCCTACATGTGACCGCACTTCTAGCGCTGGGATACGTGCCATTTGCAAATCCAGTCGAGATAAGCAGTTTTATTGACCGTCGAGCTGGAATTCATACAAGGGATTGATGTTGGGCGGGACTATCCTTCCATAAGGCTCCTCTTAGCGAGGTGGTCAACAGGTAGATTGTAGAGATTGTCTTGATGCCATTTTATCCAAATGAAGCGGACGTCAACGTCGAGTATTCGCCCGTCTCATTATCGCCTCCAAGACATCCAAGACATTTCTGTCAGTCTCTTTATCAAACACGGGATGCTGTAGTTTTTGCAACATTGAGCACTTATAATGTGAGTTAAAAACTTGGATAAATGCTCTGTGCACTTGTTTTCTGTATGTCTTGTAGTTTTTGTGCAGTCATCTTCTGAAACCCCAGGGGAACTTAAGAATAAGCCTGTCTGTCCCATCCTCCCTCGCGTTGGAAAATGAAACCGCGGGATTTTATTCCACACTGCTACTTCCAACTACAACATTAATTAAAATAACTTTATATCAATGTCTTCCCCCCCCCATGAACCATGGACCTTGCCGTTGGTGGGGAGGCTTGCGTGCCTCAGCGATACAGATAGCCGTTCCGTAGGTGCAACCACAACGGAGGGGTATCTGTTGAGAGGCCAGACAAACGTGTGGTTCCTGAAAAGGGGCAGCAGCCTTTTCAGTAGTTGCAAGGGCAACAGTCTGGATGATTGACTGATCTGGCCTTGTAACAATAACCAAAACGGCCTTGCTGTGCTGGTACTGCCAACGGCTGAAAGCAAGGGGAAACTACAGCCGTAATTTTTCCCGAGGGCATGCAGCTTTACTGTATGATTACATGATGATGGCGTCCTCTTGGGTAAAATATTCCGGAGGTAAAATAGTCCCCCATTCGGATCTCCGGGCGGGGACTACTCAAGAGGATGTCGTTATCAGGAGAAAGAAAACTGGCGTTCTACGGATCGGAGCGTGGAATGTCAGATCCCTTAATCGGGCAGGTAGGTTAGAAAATTTAAAAAGGGAAATGGATAGGTTGAAGTTAGATATAGTGGGAATTAGTGAAGTTCGGTGGCAGGAGGAACAAGACTTCTGGTCAGGTGACTACAGGGTTATAAACACAAAATCAAATAGGGGTAATGCAGGAGTAGGTTTAATAATGAATAGGAAAATAGGAATGCGGGTAAGCTACTACAAACAGCATAGTGAACGCATTATTGTGGCCAAGATAGATACGAAGCCCACGCCTACTACAGTACTACAAGTTTATATGCCAACTAGCTCTGCAGATGACGAAGAAATTGAAGAAATGTATGATGAAATAAAAGAAATGATTCAGATTGTGAAGGGAGACGAAAATTTAATAGTCATGGGTGACTGGAATTCGAGTGTAGGAAAAGGGAGAGACGGAAACATAGTAGGTGAATATGGATTGGGGGACAGAAATGAAAGAGGAAGCCGCCTGGTCGAATTTTGCACAGAGCACAACATAATCATAACTAACACTTGGTTTAAGAATCATGAAAGAAGGTTGTATACATGGAAGAACCCTGGAGATACTAAAAGGTATCAGATAGATTATATAATGGTAAGACAGAGATTTAGGAACCAGGTTTTAAATTGTAAGACATTTCCAGGGGCAGATGTGGACTCTGACCACAATCTATTGGTTATGACCTGTAGATTAAAACTGAAGAAACTGCAAAAAGGTGGGAATTTAAGGAGATGGGACCTGGATAAACTAAAAGAACCAGAGGTTGTACAGAGATTCAGGGAGAGCATAAGGGAGCAATTGACAGGAATGGGGGAAATAGATACAGTAGAAGAAGAATGGGTAGCTTTGAGGGATGAGGTAGTGAAGGCAGCAGAGGATCAAGTAGGTAAAAAGACGAGGGCTTGTAGAAATCCTTGGGTAACAGAAGAAATATTGAATTTAATTGATGAAAGGAGAAAATATAAAAATGCAGTAAGTGAAACAGGCGAAAAGGAATACAAACGTCTCAAAAATGAGATCGACAGGAAGTGCAAAATGGCTAAGCAGGGATGGCTAGAGGACAAATGTAAGGATGTAGAGGCCTATCTCACTAGGGGTAAGATAGATACCGCCTACAGGAAAATTAAAGAGACCTTTGGAGATAAGAGAACCACTTGTATGAATATCAAGAGCTCAGATGGAAACCCAGTTCTAAGCAAAGAAGGGAAAGCAGAAAGGTGGAAGGAGTATATAGAGGGTCTATACAAGGGCGATGTACTTGAGGACAATATTATGGAAATGGAAGAGGATGTAGATGAAGATGAAATGGGAGATATGATACTGCGTGAAGAGTTTGACAGAGCACTGAAAGACCTGAGTCGAAACAAGGTCCCCGGAGTAGACAATATTCCATTGGAACTACTGACGGCCGTGGGAGAGCCAGTGCTGACAAAACTCTACCATCTGGTGAGCAAGATGTATGAAAGAGGCGAAATACCCTCAGACTTCAAGAAGAATATAATAATTCCAATCCCAAAGAAAGCAGGTGTTGACAGATGTGAAAATTACCGAACTATCAGCTTAATAAGTCACAGCTGCAAAATACTAACACGAATTCTTTACAGACGAATGGAAAAACTAGTAGAAGCCAACCTCGGGGAAGATCAGTTTGGATTCCGTAGAAACACTGGAACACGTGAGGCAATACTGACCTTACGACTTATCTTAGAAGAAAGATTAAGGAAAGGCAAACCTACGTTTCTAGCATTTGTGGACTTAGAGAAAGCTTTTGACAATGTTGACTGGAATACTCTCTTTCAAATTCTAAAGGTGGCAGGGGTAAAATACAAGGAGCGAAAGGCTATTTACAATTTGTACAGAAACCAGATGGCAGTTATAAGAGTCGAGGGACATGAAAGGGAAGCAGTGGTTGGGAAGGGAGTAAGACAGGGTTTTAGCCTCTCCCCGATGTTGTTCAATCTGTATATTGAGCAAGCAGTAAAGGAAACAAAAGAAGAATTCGGAGTAGGTATTAAAATTCATGGAGAAGAAATAAAAACTTTGAGGTTCGCCGATGACATTGTAATTCTGTCAGAGACAGCAAAGGACTTGGAAGAGCAGTTGAATGGAATGGACAGTGTCTTGAAAGGAGGATATAAGATGAACATCAACAAAAGCAAAACAAGGATAATGGAATGTAGTCTAATTAAGTCGGGTGATGCTGAGGGAATTAGATTAGGAAGTGAGGCACTTAAAGTAGTAAAGGAGTTTTGCTATTTGGGGAGCAAAATAACTGATGATGGTCGAAGTAGAGAGGATATAAAATGTAGGCTGGCAATGGCAAGGAAAGCGTTTCTGAAGAAGAGAAATTTGTTAACATCCAGTATTGATTTAAGTGTCAGGAAGTCATTTCTGAAAGTATTCGTATGGAGTGTAGCCATGTATGGAAGTGAAACATGGACGATAAATAGTTTGGACAAGAAGAGAATAGAAGCTTTCGAAATGTGGTGCTACAGAAGAATGCTGAAGATTAGATGGGTAGATCACACAACTAATGAGGAAGTATGGAATAGGATTGGGGAGAAGAGAAGTTTGTGGCACAACCTGACCAGAAGAAGGGATCGGTTGGTAGGACATGTTCTGAGGCATCAAGGGATCACCAATTTAGTATTGGAGGGCAGCGTGGAGGGTAAAAATCGTAGGGGGAGACCAAGAGATGAATACACTAAGCAGATTCAGAAGGATGTAGGTTGCAGTAGGCACTGGGAGATGAAAAAGCTTGCACAGGATAGAGTAGCATGGAGAGCTGCATCAAACCAGTCTCAGGACTGAAGACCACAACAACAACAACATCAATGTCTTGCACTATGAATGAATTTCTCGTGAAGATGTTAAGTACTCTTTGTCACCAAAGTTTTACATTTTACGAAGGACTGTATTTTCAGTTTGATAATGATAATTATTTCCACATTAACTGCGTCTGTCTTTTCGATCTATTTATGTGATAACACTGCTCTGTATGGACATCCAGCATCCAGAAATGCTTCATTTCCATATAGGAGAACATTGTCTACTTCTATTTATAATAACATTAGTCATAAGAACCACACAGAAGCAGAATGTACCAACACTACATGAAATGGTTTCTTACGTGATGTGTTCAAAATACTCTCTTTGTTACTGCACAATAACTTGCGCATTAAGTCGTAATTCTTAGGTTCGCCAACAGTGTTTGTTTAACCAATTGAACGAAGAGAATGCTGACATGTCACTCCGTTCATTGCTAGCGTTGACATGCAACTAACTTCATTGTTCTACTACATGGTCCAGTCACATTAAACTGTGCCGGATGGCGGGTGTAATGGTACTTGAATTACGTAACCATTACGGCACCTCACCTGAACCTCTCGATACCAGTAATATTCTATTGTGTTTCTGTTAACTACTTAACATATTTCTGAGACAACATTCAGATTTGATTTCATTTGTGATACATCGATATGTTTATATTGCAATGATATTATTCTTATGTGTATTCTTTCTTTTGTTACTATGATCTTTGACGTACTTGTAACTCTGATTTTTGGGCGCGTAAGCGATTATTAGTTAGTTGTTAACTTGTTAGAGAGTCGGAAGTTGAGAAAGTCAAGTGTTGGACGTCATATTGGAAAGACGCATAACGGAGTCCACTTATAAAATGTGAACTTTAACAGTGACTGTGAGAGAGATGTTTTCAACTACGTTTTGTATTGTGAAGTGATGTTTGTGTGTCACGTGATATTGCAATAAAAGCAATCAAAAGGAAGTGTAACTTAAATTCGGAATGCTGATTTTTTTTTTTTACATCACTATTGTGCCAACTTTGAAAGGTGTAATCATCAAGAATGGTTTGTGAAGCGCATCAACAAAACTTTTGAATATAGCACGATAAAACCTAGGCCTCTTTGCATCCGGGCTTGGAATCATAACCACCTAGATTTTCAACGATTGAGCCATGATTTCACGACGAGACCAGCGTGGGAAACACAAAAAGATGAGTGCCTAGTTTTTTGATTATTACATGAAATGACTTTAATAACTGTGCTCTAATGACACCTACCACATAATACGACTGTTGTTGCCCGAAAATGCAGTATTTAGCAGCGTGAGCAACACCACAATCGTTATTAAAATTTTGACCTTTGTTGTGGTAGGGTTGTTAGACGGGGGAGGGGGGGGGGGCGCATAACAGCCGTGCGGCCTCTGTTGTAAGACGAAAATGGAGCGATTTATCCTACGTCGAGAAGGGGATGATCCTTGCCTTTCGAGCCAAGGCTGGAAGCATTTCCGAAACAGGTAAGTTCGTAAACTCTTCGGGTGCCGCTGTTGTTAAAGTCCGCTTTGCATGGCAAAATGGCGCTATCCGAAACCGGCACCGAAGCAACGGTGGTGCACCAGGGGGCATAGATGACAGGGATGAACGACGGCTATGGAAATGTGTACGGGCGAATAGACGTGAAATTGTTTAGCAACTGAACGCCCAGATGAACCTAAGGCTACTAACAGTGTCTCCACAACGACAGTCCAGCAAGCATTTCTATCTATGGGTCTCCATAGCAGGTGCCCGGTTCATGCACTCATGCTGACTGTAATTAATCGGCGACGAAGGCTGAAATTTGCACGCCATTACCACAACTGGACGTTCACTGAGTGGGGACATGTGGCGTTTTCCGATGAATCACGTTTTATGCTCCATCGGACAGATACGAGTTGGTGTGTAAGGCGTGAAACGTCTGAAAGGAAACATCCTGCAACCAGGGTGGAGCGTTATCGTATGGCAAACGTTTTAGCGGTATTCTATGGGTGAAATGCGTAACGGATTAACACAAGTACGCACCTATCCTTGGGAGCCATGTCCACCTCCAAATCCAATTTCTTTGTCCTCGTCAAGATGACATCTACCAGGAGGACGATGTAACGTGTCACACTGTTTGACGTAGCTCGTAGCGTGGTTCGAAGAGCACCAGCATGAGTTTACCGTACTCCCCTGGGGTCACCTGGATCGAGCTGTTCGCGCTGTACGGGTTAGCAAATGGTAATAGCCATAGCGCTCAACATTTGTATGGGGAGATATTCCAGAACGACGCAGCCCCGACAGGAGGACGTCTGGAGCAGTTGATCGTCGCCGTAGAGATCATGGGACGTGACTGGGTGCGGTCAGGTAGGAAGAGAACACCTCAACTGGAGGAGGAACTTCTTGTCCTGGTAACGACAACCCTAATGTCAGTGTAAGACATTTAGCTGCAACAAGTAATTCTGTCTGGACAAATGTCTGAGAATGCTACATGAGAACCTGCTGTATCCCTACCATGTACAGCATAGGCATGCACTGTCAGCAGGTGAGTTCCCTGCACGGATACAAAATTCGTCGACTGCGGCCCGTTTGTGTCTGGCTACTGGCAACATTCGCATCCAAGCAACAGAGTTTCTGCGAATGTTCTTTCAAAGATAAAGCAAGTTTCACTTTATTGCAAATGTGTTCATGAATGAGGCTTAGTTTCAAAGCAGATGATTAATGTGTTAAATAATTGTAGAAAATGAACTCTAACATTGAAAAAAAAAAGAAAGTTTCCGGACCCACGTCCTTCTAACATATTTTCTTCCTCCATGTGTCAGAAATATTTCCTGAAATTTTGGCCATAGCTTTTCGTTACACTGCGTATTACGTTTTACAAAGATCAGATGTCACTCCACACCTTCTACCCTCCACGTTTACGGCAATGAGCAGTTTTCCAGTATTACATGGCCCACGTCACGGTTCCTAACACAAGCAGATCAGAATTAGGGCTGCATATTTTTCACTGTATAAAGCTAAAGCAGAGAGAGAAAGATGTGGAGTGAATGGCTGATGGTGGGGGTGGGTGTGGGTGGGAACTTTGTCCTCGTTGACACAAATTAAACTACCTGGATGGCGTGACAGACTGTGCCCGCGCGCTCCGCTAAACGCGCGCCTGCAGGCCACCAGCTTAACACGGCTGGCGCAGTCGCAGGGGAAATCAACGGCCGGCAGGAGGAGCGCCCGTATTTCTGCTCCCCCCCCTCCCCCCCCCCTCCCCCCGCGCTGCCACTGCCGCTGCTGCGATAATGCCCAATTTATTTCTTCATTCCGTACTCTGCCACTGCTAGCCACCAGTTGAGAGATCCCAGGCTCTTCTCCACAAGCACGTAACACAGCGATTCGGTATCTAGGACAACAGCCTTGATATCGCAACATGTGGCGTGACACAGTTGTAGGACACTGGAGTCGCAGTCGGGAGAACAGCTGTTCAGATCTTCGTTCAGCTACGCTGATTTTGTTTCCCGTGATTTCCCCAAATCGCTTTATACAAACGCAAAGTAGGTTCCTCTGAAGCGGCACAGTCCATTTCCTTTATTAGTCGGAGCTTGAGCTCTGTATCCAGTGACCTCATTGTTGACAGCTCTTTACACTCTAAACATTCTTTCCTTTTCCTACCTGTCCCTTCAAATAAGTGTGACTTAGGATATTACCATAGCTTTGAAACAATCGTGTCGACTTATTTCCTACTGAACATTAGGAATCCATGTGTAGGGGTTCGCCAGATGTAAACCCCTAGGAGGGTTCGTGACGGTCGAGCGGAGAGGTGGTGCTGGGCGCCTGGGCCGTCCCAAAGGCCTCAGTAAACACCATTGAATTAACATTACTGCTGAGAGCCTTACAGTGATTGTCTCCTACTTAGCGCAGCCTGGTAGCAAGCATGCAATGTACACGTCAAAGAAGTGGGCTTAGCAGCGCATCAGAGCCCGTTGTGGAATTTATGGTTGTAGCCCCTGGTGTTGACCACCGTCAGTTGCTCGCCCTCGTGCAGGGCAGAGCAGTGGCCGGCGGGCCCCGCAACCTAGCGTGAGTGCGGACGTCCGCCGAAGCGTCAGCGTTCTCGTTGAGCGTAGTTACGCTTAGGCTCGTCCCTTGAAATCTGCGTACCCATGGTGACAGGCGGGACTTCCAGCTACGACAAGGAGGACAGCTCAAGGGGCAGTCCCAGGGTGCGAGCGGTAAGGCGGTATATGCACTGCGAAAGAGTGGCCACACCAGGCACCCTGCTCCCAACTCAAACAACTTGCAGTGGGACAATTTACTTTTTCATCCACGGTATAACTCCTCAGCCCTCATCTTTAGTCACTCATCACTGTGACTGGTGGGAATGGCAGCTTGCAGAGCTGAATTTCCCCCATCGCAGTCGGACGGCTCTGTTCTTCTAGAAGTAGACTTCAAATTGGCAGCAGTTGGCTACATTACGTCAACAGGTCATCCAGCAACTAATGGAACTGCCCTTCAGTCGCCATCAATGATGCAGACTGACTGAACAGGCTCTGACACTGAGTGGAGGGAAGGGGAGATTTATATAGTGGTCGATAACGTGGTTCCACTGCACTGGTGGTAAGTAGGCTGTTTAGGTTTTTATGTTGGTACCGCCACGTGGCGCTCTGTATGAAAATCACTGACTGTGCTGTGTGCACTCTGTGGCTGGTTGGCATTGTTGTAATATTCGCAATTGTAGTGTTGGGCAGTTGGATGTGAACAGCGCGCAGCGTTGTGCAGTTGGAGGTGAGCCGCCAGCAGTGATGGACGTGGAGAGAGAGATGCCAGAGTTTTGAGAGGTTAAGCGGACGATCTAAACGTGTGTCAGCCAGAGAAAGGAAATTTGTAAAGATGGAGGTCATCATGATGACTTTTGAACATTATTAAGGTAAACACGGTACATTGTTTGTTTTCTATCAAAATCTTTCATTTGCTAACTATGCCTATCAGTAGTTAGTGCCTTCAGTAGTTAGAATCTTTTATTTAGCTGGCAGTACTGGCGCTCGCTGTATTGCAGTAGTTCGAGTAACGAAGATTTTTGTGAGGTTAGTGATTCATGAAAGGTATAGGTTATTGTTAGTCAGGGCCATTCTTTTGTAGGGATTATTGAAAGTCAGATTGCGTTGCGCTAAAAAAATATTGCGTGTCAGTTTAGTGATGATCAGAATAAGTAAAGAGAGAAATGTCTGAGTACGTTCAGTTTTGCTCGGCTATTTTAAAAACAAATAACGTAAGAGGTTTACTAGCACAGTCATTTACAATTTTTCCTTGGGGACGTTTCAAGGTAATCGAGTGTGATCCTGTTTTCCGAGACTGTCAGCCTTCTCTGCAGTACATTAGCTTCAGAACTTCAGACCGTTCTTTTATGCGAGGTTTGCCGTCTGAAAGGCGTTTTTGCATAGACTTTAGACGTAGTTATTCCCTGCTACTCCGTTAACGAAATGTCGTTACGCCACCTCTGTACTGATATGGTGCTGAATAGGTGTTCCTGACTCTCTCTCTCGCATAGTCTGTTCAATGTACTCCTTGCTCCTTTGTATTCCGGCGTCCTCGACTGTTTATATTCGTCACGCAATCATTGCATGCTGAGCAGGCGAGTTACGCCAGCTGTCAGCTCGAAAACTTTTTTCTTCACTCTAATATTATTCTGCTTTGCTCTTTGAAAATAGATACTAATTTCATTAGTGGATGAGAGTCATAACTACTTATGTGCATGAACAATCTATCTTACTTGTCACATACCTGATGTAAATCAACTCAATTAGTCAATAACAATTTATGCAACAGAATGTCTGCCTTCACCTATCCCACTGAGAGAAGACATTTACCTATCTATGTGTGGAATCTACACAGGTCAGTCTGTTACAAAAAGTCGAGCATGTGATTATAGGGTTTTTGACTATTACAGCTATAAACGAAAGGGGTAAGCAAAGGAAAGTGAGATAATCAAATAATTCTAGTAAACTTATGTCAGAAAAACAATAGTTTCCCTTATATGACGTATGCGCAAGTGCAGTCATGGTAATGGAACAAAACTGTTAAAGTCTAACGCTACGTTTCTTGCGAAAAGCCGCAAGTGGGGTGCAAATTGCGAAGTAACCGCCCCGGTTTGATTTTTATCATCATTTCGGGTACCTAAGTTGTTGTTCTGACAAGTTTATAGGTGGTGGTGTATTACGGCCTCCCAGGCCTCTTGATTTGAGCCCTTTGGATTCTATTGTGTGTGGGGATTCAAGAGCTTTTGCGTATTCCAGCCCTGCTTATAGTGTCAGTGAATTCTGGGAACGCATTGTGAATGGTTGTCAAAGCATTCGAAACAGGCTTTGGAGATTTGTATGTGTAAGGTATCGATGAGGAGTCGTGCTGAAGCCTGCCTTCAAGTGAACGATGGCTATGTGGAAGGCTTCTTATAACGTGTTTGTCCTCAAGTGCATATCTGCAGTTTGAATCGTCGGGGTTTCTGTTATAAGGTGTTCGAGTAGTCAGTCGTAATATGTGTCTTGGAGAAATCATTTGTGTCGTGATCTACGCTTACTAGGATTATTTGCTTGTTCCATTATCCTTTACGCCCCCTTTTCGTTTGTGCCTATAACAGTCAAACACCCTGTATATTTAGCGGAAAACAGCATCTACATCTACATCTACATGGATACTCTGCAAATCACATTTAAGTGCCTGGTAGAGGGCTCATCGAACCACCTTCACAATTCTCTATTATTCCAATCTGGTATAGCGCGCGGAAAGAGCGAACACCTATATCTTTCCGTATGAGCTCTGATTTCCCTTATTTTATCGTGGTGATCGTTCCACCCTATGTAGGCCGATGTCAACAAAATATTTTCGCATTCGGAGGGGAAAGCTGGTGGTTGGAATTTCGTAAGAAGATTCCGTCGCAACAAAAATCGCCTTTCTTTTAATGATTTCCAGCCCAAATCCTGTATCATTTCTGTGACACTCTCTCCCATATTTCGCTATAATATAAAACGCGCTGCCTGTCTTTGAACTTTTTCGTACTCCGTCAGTCCTATCTGGTAAGGATCCCACACCGCGCAGCAGTATTCTAAAAGAGGACGGACAAACGTAGTTTAGCCGGTCTCCTTAGTAGGTCTGTTGCATTTTCTAAGTGTCCTGCCAATAAAACGCAGTCTTTGGTTAGCCTTCCCCACAACATGCATGGTTTTCAATTACAACTAAGCACATACATGGCCATAATGCGTGACATCGTGTTACCGAAGGTGAAAGTCTCACGAACTCTTACATTACTTATGAATACAAAAATACGCTATAAACACATTCCGAAAGAGTGTACGGGAAGCAAAAACGTCCATGTAGGCCAAAACACGCGTCAAATTAGCGATTGGCCGTTACGCACGTCAAGACTGGCGAAAACCAACTAATCGAAATTCCGTGACAAAACGCTCAGAATGTGCTTTTAATTTTGGTTGATAACGCAGGTAATAGGAATGATCACAGGCCTCGAGAAACAAGACTAACAATGATTACGGCTTCGATACCCACAGCTTATAGCGTAGCCCGTCAGGAGTAGGACCTTTGCTTCATAGTCGTCACGCGTCTCCTCACACTTGCGTGGCCTGACAACTCGAAGTATACGTCGCATTACCTGACCAACTTAACAAAAGACGCACATGTGTGCCCAAAGAGTCTGCTGCTTCAGCAATATCGATGCTCTCTTGGTGCCTTTGCTTCATAAAATATTTAGTCTGTCGAAGGCTGACGTAGCGCTAGAAATGTGATGAATGTTTTTTGCTTTACGTACAGGCAACACGGCCGATTTTTATTATCACTACAACAGTATGATAAGAAATTCCCTGATTATTAGGACTGAATTATTATCTTGAGATCCATCCAAAACGTTTTAGAAACTTGTTACGATCTACGCCAACAAATACTTTTCGTCCGTCCGATTAACCGGAAAATTCACCGTGGCAGCCCCTTCATTGCCGATCGGGTTACGCGGACGAGCTGTCCATCGTACAATAATAGATGCTGGTAGCACCAGTAATTGCCATCTTAAATGAGCTCAGTGGTCGTTTTGCAGCGCTTTAGATGGTGGAGATTTGGTACCAGGTGGTCATGTGATCCTCCACCGTTGACATAAGTTATGATAACAAAGTGATGTGGGTGTGACTCTTGGTTCTATGGACTCAGCGCAATAGGATTCGGCGGTATGGATACGTGACAGAATGATTTTGTGGTAAGTTCCTATGGGACCAAACTGATGAGGTCATCGGTCCCTAGGCTACTTAATCTAACTTAAACTAACTTATGCTAAGGATAACATACACACCCATTCCGGAGGGAGGACTCGAACCTCCGACGGGGGCGAGCCGCACCAACAGTGGCAAGGCGCCTCACACCACGCGACTACCCTGCGCGGCTGACAGAAGGACAGGAAGGAGCTGTCGTGTTGGGACTGCCATGACAAGACCGCGAAAGACTTGCCCAATTAATTGGTGTGTAAATTGGAGATTGCCCAACTTGTCTTCCAATAAGGTGTACCACTCGCATGCAACTAAAATTACGTAAGAGCAGTGGTCATCAAACGATCCTATCCAACTGGATCCAGAGGCGAGTGCCACGCCTTGCCAGTTACAATTGGTTTAAAACGACAGAAGCTGCTGCCGTAGTGAACACAGGTTCATATTAACCGAGCGAACATTGCGAAGGTAACAGCATGCAATGGACTTATGTAGTCGGGTCCCTCACAAGGCGGCAATGCTCACGGAGCCACGTGGCCCCTAGCAGGACATTGTACAGTAGGTGAGGAGCATATAGTGTGGTCCATTGAGCCGTGGTTTTGCCTGTTCCCATGAACCGCTGGCTACGAAGACAATATTCTGGCACAAACAACGAAGGGCAGACCTGCGGAAAGCACAGACAGCTGCTTTCTGTGACGAGGGTACTGGAAAGTTTGTACAACGCCACGACACGTGTCTAAGTCGGAGCGGTGACTATTTATAAAAGTAGCTGGAAGGTGTAGCGAACTATAGCGAAAAATTTTTTTGATTTTGCTGTGGTTTTCGTTTCGCGACCGATCGGACCTTACTTTTCGAACAGTCCTCGTATTTTAACTCGTCGCCGATGATTCCGCATAAAGTCCGGGTGTAATTACCATCAATAGTTCTTTCCCTTTCCTTCCTTTGAGTAGCCTCGACGGACGAGGAATCTACCACCTTTAGTGATGTTGACCAATTACATTAGCCCTTCTGCAGAAATCTCAGAGTAGCGAACATGGAGGGCATGGCCGACCACTGCGGACAGGGGGCGCAGGATGGGGATGTGGGGCGGCCAGGGGGCGTTCCGAGGTAGTCCGTGCATTGCAGTAAACACTATGTCTGGATGGGGCAGTGGTTAACGCAACTGCCTAGTAAGCATGATATCCGGGGTTCGAATCCCGGCCCTGCACACAATTTCACTCGTCGCCGCAGATTTCACATTAAGTTCCAAAGCAGCTGACGTCAATAGTTCCTTACTTTTCTCTCCCTCCACCTTTAATTTACTCACCTGTGAATGACCGAATAGCTGGCCGTTGTGGCCGAGTGGTTCTAGGCTTTTCAGTCAGAAACCGCGCTGCTGCTACGTTCCCAGGTTCGAATCCTGCCTCGGGCATGGATGTGTGTGATGTCCTTGGGTTAGTTAGGTTTAAGTAATTCTAAGTTATAGGGGACTGATGACCTCAGCAGTTAAGTCCGATAGTGCTCAGAGCCATTTGACCCAATGATCGAATGGGTGATCTGAAAGCTACTTTAGCCGGCCGGAGTGGCCGAGCGGTTCTAGGCGCTACAGGCTGGAACCGCGCGACCGTTACGGTCGCAGGTTGGAATCCTGCCTCGGGCATGGATATGTGTGTTGTTCTTAGGTTAGTTAGGTTTAAGTAGTTCTAAGTTCTAGGGGACTGATGACCTCAGCAGCTAAGTCCCATAGTGCTCAGAGCCATTTGAACCATTTTGAAAGCTACTTTAAGTCTGGAAGTAAAAGGATGCCAACTTATTTTATTAAAAATTAGGGAGAAACTAGTCTTTAGAACGAGTCTAACAGCAATACTGATACCTAAGCTCGTGGAGTTAAATTTTCACTTATCGATCATCACTGCAAGTTTATAAAATTGTCGCCATGCAACTTAAATGACCTTTCGAAGTCGCACACTAGCGAGGTCGCATATAAACGTACTCCGAGGCACTTCTAGTCACTAAGCCATATTTACGTGAAAATACTATCTGTTCACGGTATACAAATATTGCACCCCCAAAAACTAGCCCAAGACTGGGTCATAAATGTTTCCAGAGGCTGAACAACTATTCAATTTAATTTACACAATACAAAGTACCCACTCGCATTACGTACGTGGTATCAGCGTGAAATTTATTTCCAGCCTGCCTGAGGAGCTAAAGTAAGTATTTCGCACCTGCCTGCACAGGGCACATTTCTGATTGGTCAGTTTAGTGGATCAATGATTGAAAACATTATATAAAATGTTAATAAAAATGAGAGCTTGATTTTGGAGTTACTGAAATCATGGATAGTCTGTTATGGATACTGTGAGATAAAATGTGGGCTGCCATGGGGAGTCAATGTCCCACCATGACTTGGAGGCACTCATTCAGGTTAACGTGAGGGTGAATCTAGTTTCTTTATTTCAAATTATCTGCGTTCAAGCACTGCCCTCTCTTCTTAAATCTAAAGTTTCATTACGAGTGTGCCATGGTCCCTCCCACCTTACAAGATGACAACAGCTGCGTCCATAGGGCTTCACGTATGTGTTCCTGGATCGACGAAAACTCAGGAAACACATTACACGTCGACTGGTCTGCTACATCACCCAGTTTAATCCTGGAGGAAATGCCTGGGACTACTTGAAACAGGTGCGAAACCTAGCAATCAGCATCCCCATAATTTGTAGCTCTACGTGTTCTAATCATCACTGAGTGGCCTCAACTAGATACGGCATACTCGAAGAAACTCTTAGCCAAAGAATTAACAGTTCTATAGGCGTCGTTACGGGGGGGGGGGGGGGGGGGGTGTTGATTGTGGAATGTGCTTAGATTGACTAACATGATTTAAACATAAGAACAGATTTTACATGAATCAGCTAGTGATGGGATTAGCATCAGTATCGACATACACCAGTATCAATTACACTGCACAGTGCTACTAACACAGCAGCAAAAGTGATCTTAAAAGAAAATTTTAAGCTGGAGGATAAGGTACAAGGTGTATTTGTCGAAATGCACTGCGATATCATCAAATAGTGGATAATACAACATTTTCTGCCCTTCCAATTCTGAGGAAAAGAACGTAATATTGCTGGCTAACGGCGTAAAGCTGGATGAAACCTGTGTAAATAATAATCGGAAGACAGAAAAAGTGCTGTGGCTTGAAAATGGCAGAAAATAGCGGAAAGTTCTGTTTTGTAAGCATCTACATCGCTGCGAATGGGCTCTCCCTCGGCAAGTGAGACCTGAAATAAACTTAAACTACCACACGATAAAGGCAAATGGGCTGCGGTACTGTGCGTAGCAAATAAGGTACGCACCTAAGACTGGAAGAGACACACTACTCAAATGTTACTGCCGCTCTCTATGCAAATTTTACGCAATACGATTCTCTTTCTACTGTTATCTCGGTCCAAAGAATTTTGTATCTTCAGTAAATACGTGCTCCGTCGGAATCACTCTACTCTTAGTGAAAATTGCAAGAGGGCGAAGGAAGAGTCATTTCAGTATTTATTCTAGTCGCAATATAAAATATCGTCAGATTCCATAATAACTTAACTTTATACACTCCTGGAAATTGAAATAAGAACACCGTGAATTCATTGTCCCAGGAAGGGGAAACTTTATTGACACATTCCTGGGGTCGGATACATCACATGATCACACTGACAGAACCACAGGCACATAGACACAGGCAACAGAGCATGCACAATGTCGGCACTAGTACAGTGTATATCAACCTTTCGCAGCAATGCAGGCTGCTATTCTCCCATGGAGACGATCGTAGAGATGCTGGATGTAGTCCTGTGGAACGGCTTGCCATGCCATTTCCACCTGGCGCCTCAGTTGGACCAGCGTTCGTGCTGGACGTGCAGACCGCATGAGACGACGCTTCATCCAGTCCCAAACATGCTCAATGGGGGACAGATCGGGAGATCTTGCTGGCCAGGGTAGTTGACTTACACCTTCTAGAGCACGTTGGGTGGCACGGGATACATGCGGACGTGCATTGTCCTATTGGAACAGCAAGTTCCCTTGCCGGTCTAGGAATGGTAGAACGATGGGTTCGATGACGGTTTGGATGTACCGTGCACTATTCAGTGTCCCCTCGACGATCACCAGTGGTGTACGGCCAGTGTAGGAGATCGCTCCCCACACCATGATGCCGGGTGTTGGCCCTGTGTGCCTCGGTCGTATGCAGTCCTGATTGTGGTGCTCACCTGCACGGCGCCAAACACGCATACGACCATCATTGGCACCAAGGCAGAAGCGACTCTCATCGCTGAAGACGACACGTCTCCATTCGTCCCTCCATTCACGCCTGTCGCGACACCACTGGAGGCGGGCAGCACGATGTTGGGACGTGAGCGGAAGACGGCCTAACGGTGAGCGGGACCGTAGCCCAGCTTCATGGAGACGGTTGCGAATGGTCCTCGCCGATACCCCAGGAGCAACAGTGTCCCTAATTTGCTGCGAAGTGGCGGTGCGGTCCCCTACGGCACTGTGTAGGATCCTCCGGTCTTGGCGTGCATCCGTGCGTCGCTGCGGTCCGGTCCCAGGTCGACGGGCACGTGCACCTTCCGCCGACCACTGGCGACAACATCGATGTACTGTGGAGACCTCACGCCCCACGTGTTGAGCAATTCGGCGGCACGTCCACCCGGCCTCCCGCATGCCCACTATACGCCCTCGCTCAAAGTCCGTCAACTGCACATACGGTTCACGTCCACGCTGTCGCGGCATGCTACCAGTGTTAAAGACTGCGATGGAGCTCCGTATGCCACGGCAAACTGGCTGACACTGACGGCGGCGGTGCACAAATGCTGCGCAGCTAGCGCCATTCGACGGCCAACACCGCGGTTCCTGGTGTGTCCGCTGTGCCGTGCGTGTGATCATTGCTTGTACAGCCCTCTCGCAGTGTCCGGAGCAAGTATGGTGGGTCTGACACACCGGTGTCAATGTGTTCTTTTTTCCATTTCCAGGAGTGTAGATACATGGTGTTTCCAGAGACACGTCTTGTCTGCTGAAATTAAAACGCGAGGCACAGCTTACGTTTGCTATGGAAATTTACGTGTTTCATTGTAGTGTCAAATTATCTGCTTGGGCCATCCAGTTACACACTGAGGTGACAGAAGTCATGGCATATCTCCTAATATCGTGTCGCACCTCCTTTTGTCGTGCAGCAACTCGACGTGGCACGGACTCAACAACTCGCTGGAAGCTCCCTGCAGAGGTATTGAACCATACTGATTCTATAGCCGTCCACAACTGCGAATGTGTTGCCGGCATAGGATTTAGCGCACGAAGCGACCTCTCGATTCTGTCCCATAAATGTTCGATGGGATTCACGTCGACCGATCGGGGTGGCCAAAGCATTCGCTCGAAATGTCCAGAACGTTATTCAAATCAGACGTGATCGACTGTGGCCCAGTGACATTGCGCATCATTGTATGAGAACATGAAGTCCATGAACGGTTGCAAATGGTCTCCAGCAGTCGAACGCAGCCATACCCAGTCAATGATTGGTTCAATTGGATCAGAGGACCCAGTCCATTCCATACATTCAAAGCCCACACCATTATGGACCAGCACCAGCTTGCACAGTGCGTTTTTGACAACTTGGATCCATGGCTTCGCGGGGTCTATATCACACTGAACCCAACCACCAGTTTTTACCAACTGAAGTCGGAACTCATCCGACCAGGCCATAGTTTTCCAATCGCCAAGGGTCCACCGGATATGGTCACGAGCCCAGGAGAGGCGGTGCAAGTGATGTCGTGCTTTTAGCTAAGGCACTCGCATTGGTCGTCTGCTACCATAGCCCATTAACACCAAATTCCACCGCACTGTCCTAACGGATACATTCGTCGTACGTCCCACTTTGATTTTTGCGGTTGTTTCACGCAGTGTTGCTTCTTTAACGCCGTTGCTCTCGCTCATTAAGTGAAGGCCATCGATCAGTGCGCTGTCCGTGGTTGACACTGTGGATATGGGAAGACTGAATTCCCTGACTATTTCCGAAAAGGAAAGTCCCATGCATCTAGCTCCAACTACCATTCAGCGTTCAAAGACTGTCAATTTCATTCTTGCGGTGATAATCACGTTGGAAACCTTCCCACATGAATCACGTGGGTGCAAATAATATCTCCGCCAATAGGTTGCCTTTTCATACTTTGAGTAAGCGATATTGCCGCCATCTGTATATGTGCCAATCGCTATGCCATGACTTGTCACATCGGTGTAGGTTTTGCACTCCTCCAAAAATTGCTTAAGGCAAAACCAGAATACTTAACTTGGAAACACATGGCTTATTTCCTCCCGCATTCATCCGCAATCCGATTTCGTGCCTCACCTCTAGTAACCTCGTCTTTGATGGCCCACTAAATCCCAGTCTTCCTTCCTGATCACCAACAAAGGTTCTCCATTTGGATGGGCGTTGTTAGTAACTGGTTGTTGAGATCCTAAGATCTTTCAAAGCGAATTGCTGAGCAGAATATACGCATATCTTGAGTACCATATTATCCAGTTACTTGAAAGACATACCAATAACATTCCACATTTCTGTCAGCAGTTCTATTACTTCGTGTGTCATGGTTCTGTTGAAAATTTAATGTAGTCTAGGAGCAGCTCACTGCACTGAAACCCATGCACGAGATGGGTAGTGATGATCATTTTCTTTGCCCCCATGCTTGACTCATTTAAACTCTATACTATTCGTACATATTGCCGATTTTGTTGATAAACTCGTCGCATGATCGTTAGAGCAAGCTGCGAAACAGGACGTGAAACACAAAGCATCCTTGATCGCATGTAGCGTCCAATGCGAATTTGAGAGGGAGTTCATATACAAGCAGATATATCACTCAGAACATTTCTTGTCATATATCGCCAGAGTGCAAAACTTAAGCAGTACTGGAGACACCTGAGTGCTATAATGCTTCGCTGTCATTCATTCGTAACTACAGGAGCACTTAAGTTACAAATGCAACTGAATCTTTTCCAAAAGCCAGACAGGTACGGTTTAACAGAAGCACTTGCTTTGCTCGGAGCAAGTTACCCCATTTCATGTCCGACGGACAGCAACAAGAATGCTGCCATGTCACAAACGCCTGCGGCCACTTGACAAACGTGTAGGCATTCGTATTAAAAACAAGAGCGTTTGTTCTTGGGTCGCTGCTTTCTTGACAACCTACAAACCTGCTTGGCACCCAGCAGTAAGTTATAGGAAATGCCACAACAAGTGATGAGAAACGTCACAACAAGGAGCATCTGAGACTGGTGCTAGAGTTCCAAAGTTACTCGTCAGCCGCAGAAAGATCGGAAATTTTTGAACAATCCAGGAAAACTGGGAGATATCGTTATGTAGTGTCGATTGTTCGTTGGGTGAGATTGCAAATTGGGTACGTCATTGACAAAGTCAATAAAACAGAAAATTCAGCGAATGAGGGCAGAGTGAAGGCTACTAAGAAAACTTCGAAGAAGGAGGAGCAGCAGAAGTTTTTAAGTCAGTGTACAGCAGTCGGTCAGTGATCGAGGGATCGGTCAGCGATCACTGAGAGAGGAACCAGACGGGAAGAGAGGCAATAAGTTTTCGCTCTGAAGAAATGCCAACCTATTGTTGACTCAATGTCTTCAGTCTGAGTCAGATCCCAACATTAATTCTGATGTTCTCTCATCACGTTGTGACATACTCATTTCCGTTCCACGTTGGACTACCTTTCGCAGTCCGAAGCTCAAATAATTAAGTATCCAACTGTACTTTCCTGTCTCACCTGAGTTTCCAAATATTACGATGACAGTTCCTCTGCGAGATAATCACCACAGATAAAACGAACTGAATGGGAGCACAACACCACCATCTCGACCGCCGGGACGGTGCTTTACCCGAAGGGATTAAATCAGCCATTGTGGATGAAGGTATCAGTTGAGAACCGCAGAACACGGAAAATGAAACTTGCCGGCTATCAGCTTGCAGTCACACATACGACAAGGGGTGACTGCCGCTCATACTTTCATGTAAAACTGACTCTGTCGAGTGGGGAGACGAAATAGTTCATTCCCTCCACCTTGCCCAATTACTGAGCGGCGTCTGCGTCCGGTCAAATCAGCCCTGATTTTATATTTGCATTGTTGATCCAATAAATATTTCCATATAATTACCCTTCAGTCAGTTTGTTTTCACTGCAACCTAATGTACGTATACTCTAAGGCAAAAGAACCCGCTGCATCACGAAGGAATTTCCCGAATGGGACAAAAATCTGTAAATTTGATGTACACGTACAGACAAACAAATTATTACAATGTCAGAAAAAAATTGATGACTTATTCAACAGCAAGAGCTTCACAAATTGAGCAAGTCAATAACGCGTTAGTCCACCTCTGGCGCTTATGGAAGCAGTTATTCAACTTTACATTGGTTGATCGAGTTATAGGACGTCCTCCTAAGAGATGTAGTTCGATATTCTGTCCTATCCGCGCGATATATCTTCAAAACTCGTAGCTGGTTGGAGGGTCCTGGTGATTATGTTCCAAACGTTCTCAATCGGGAAGAGATCCGGGGACCTCGCTGGCAAGCACGAAGACTTTTTACAGCAGGACCGCTTTGGTTGTCATCCGCATCACCGTTATAGCTCAACGGTACTTCGACGATATTCTATGCCCCGTTTTGTTGCCCTTCATGGCAAGCCGTCTTGGGCTTACGTTTCAGCAAGATGATGTCCGCCCGCACACGGTGAGAATTTCTACTGCTTATCTTCGTGCTTACCAAACCCTACTTCGGCCAGCGAGATCGCAAGAACTCTACCCAATTAACTTTTGGAGCATTATTGTCAGGGCTCTCCAACTAGCTCGGGATTTTGATGAGCTAATGTGCCAGTTGGGGAGAATTTCACTCGATATTCCTCAGGAGAACATCCAGGAACTCAACCAATCAATGCTAAGCCGAATAATTGCTTGTGTAAGGGCTAGAGGTGCCCTGCGTGAGGCTTAGCAATTCAGTTACAGCATTAATTTGTTTTACTACAGTGCACATGGATAGTTCTATAGTTACAAATTTCCAGACACATGTTGAAGTAGTCATTCTCTGTTTTGGGAAACTCAATTCTATTCTGTTGAATTTCAGCGAGCTGATAGGAGCCCAAAGCAGTTCACAATTCACAAGTCGCTATGTTTGGAGTTGGGTTTCAGTTTTAGAATTGAAGCCAAGAGAAACTTCCCGAAAATCTAACCTTCATCATTACCGGGTAATTGTAGTTAATTGTACTCGTAATTTGGTTTTGGGCATGATTATCTTTACGGTGTTACCACATGCCTGCGGATTTCTAGCAAAGGCCGTTTACTATTGCAGATAGACAAACACTGCCTGGGCTACATGTGTTTGGTTTTCATATTCTGTTGTGCAAAATTTCATACATTTCTGCTTAACACTTTAGAAATAACGACACTGATTTAAATTTATTTTCATAACAAATTGTTTCCTAAAAAATTCTTATTAACTTTTTCTCTGGAAACGGAGAAGCTACTAAATGTCCAGGTCTACAACATAGAAGAATTATATAGAAATTAACTCCGCCTTCGGAAGCCTACGAAATTATATCAAAATACTAAATACATCTATGGAAAACTGCATATGATTCCACAAGTCAACAAATAGTTTCTTTGTTGTATCAAGATCAATAGCGTTAACCTATATTTTTAACACATGTGCACCATAACACACATTTCACGTTGGAAAACTCTGTTGCGTTCGTATTTCACTGATGTGTCACAATCTTTCGTTGAAGTTTCTAGACAAGTCTGTTCCCCGTGCTTTTTTTTTTATCACGTTTTTCATCGAGAATTCAGTCTGGATACCTTAACGTACACAAAGTCTTGATTCTCTTGAAAAATATTCATATGGGCATCTTACCAAACACTGCACTATTCAATTTTTTGATTTTCGGATTACTTATAATAACTTCACTTATGTCTTGACCATACTTTTATATTTCAACAGTCTTACGCGTTTCGACTTGTACTTGTCTCGTGATCGAGTATGTTGACGTGATACAATGTATCTAATGATTTTATGTGACTCACATACAGCTCAACGGTACTTAGACGATATCCTATGTCCCGTTTTGTTGCTCTTCACGGCATGAAAATGACTGAAAGTCGAAACACGTAAAGTTGTTGAATAATAAAAGTGTGGTCAAGACACAAATAAATTTATTAAAAGTGCGTCCTAATGGCCGCGTCTTCTCACAGCATTTTCATTCAAATTGCAGATGATTTTCGGAATACTTACGTCGTTCAATCATATGGCTCAACAAGCAGTTGTAGATACTCGATGCTCTTATGTTGTTTCGCGAATATTTGGAGAATCACATTCAACAAACAGTCGTACGACTGTACCGTTAAAACACGAAGTTTCACGACGTAATTGTGGTTTATTCGGTTTGTTGCGCAAGTGACCTCTTTTTCTATGGAAATCTCTTCACAACTGTGAAAAAGCCCATAATATACAGTAATTCTAATGCGAAAAGATCAGATTTGTCGTTGGTGCCTGTATCCGAATGCCAAGATTCTGTGATGAGGATGATCTCGCTGCGTATAGTGCTTAGCACAGCGTCGATGTGCCACTTCCACAACGTTTACTGAAGCCACGCAAGAGGAACAGATCGGATCAGTTTCTCATTAGTAAACCTGTTCATGCTGCTGTGTCTTACTCTTAGCGTACAGCTAACACTACCAGAAAAATAAACCCGAGACCGACCATATCAGTAGTAAATGCAGGACTGAGTGTGATGAGTGAACTAGGCGTTACCGTCGTCAACAGCAGGTAAAAATGGTGAAGGGAACAAGCTTGTTTCCAAACATGACACCCAGCGCACTCCGTCGACATTTGCATCGTTGTGCAGATATTATTGTGTGCGTGTGTGTGTGCGCGTGTGTATGTGTGTGTACACTATCTGACAAAAAATATTCAGTCAGTATCACTGGGATGGGTTTTCGGTAAATCTGTTGCCATATACAACTTCTCTTGTCACCCAATACAACTCTAAATGGCATCTTTCAGATCTACGAAAAACTGTATACACGATATCACACTCAGAGCTCCTGACGAAGAAAAAGAAATTAACTTTATCTAAGGAATTGCACATAGGAATCGCTAAAACCCAAGTATAACTGATAACAAACTGCCTATTTGCTTCTGTGTCGGGTTCTTCGGCCGACGTTCGTCTGATGATTTTACTGACGTTTCGCCAGCACGAGTGGCTGACATTGTCAAAGCTTCACACCCTATTGCCGGTGGTGAACTGGAGCCGAGCTCGCGGGCGCAGACTGTATGTACCTGGCGCACCAACGTCCGAGGGCTTCTCCGCGGTCATTTCCGGTGCGGTTCTCCTCTTGCTGCCCGTATTGTAGCGGACCGTCGCAGGTATAAAAGAGGAGAACCGCACCGGAAATGACAGCGGAGAAGCCCTCGGACGTTGGTGCGCCAGGTACATATAGTCTGCGGCAGCGAGCTCGGCTCTACATAAACGATCTCCCAACCACACACAACACAATGATGGCAATCTACGCGGATGACACAGCCATCCTTGCGCAAGATTGGAAACCATCAAACATTGCGTCACGCCTACAGACTGCACTCAGAGTGGCCGAGCCTTGGTTGGAGAAATGGCGTGTTAGAGTAAACGTCGACAAGTGCGAAGCCGTTTTGTTCACTAGAAGACCGAAGCAACTGCGCAAACACCGCTACTGCAGACCAATAACTCTACATGCACGCCCAATACGTTTCCGTGAGAAAGTCACATACCTCGGTGTCTGGCTGGACCGGAAATTACTCTGGGGGGACCACATACAACACATGACCAACCGAACTAGCGCGAGGCTCAAACAGCTCTATCCTATGCTCAACAGGCGTAGCACACTGAACAGAAGGGTGTCGAGGTCCATGTACATGACACTTATCCGACCCCTGATGACGTACGCAGCTCCTGTCTGGGGATACGCTGCGCCTACACGCCTGCGCCGTCTGCAGCTCATACAAAACAAAGTACTCAAAATCATAAGCAATGCTCCACGATACACACGCATCGCGGACCTTCACCGGGAATACCGACTTGAGACTCTCACGGAGGTAATCCACAAACTCACCACAAGACTATACAGAAACTCCAGACATTCGCAGAACCCGTTTATTCTGAATCTGGGGAACTACGACCACAACCATAGATGGAAACATAAAAGACCAAAAGACATACTTGTAAGGACATAACATCTATGGCCAAGCATACGCAAACATAACGGCACAGGCGAGCCCCTGTTAATCAGACCCATTACTGGATATCCAGCTGGAGTACACTGCCGAATAACTGGCACCACACAGGGAAGCCGTACCGTACACTGCATGCAAACAAGCTCCACACATCCCCCACACAGTGAGATGATTTATGGCCGATCTCCCACTACTGTATAACGATCTTGATTGTTCCAGGAATGCAGCAGCAGCAACAACTGGGACACATCGCCATCGCTTGTCATGGTAATGATGCATGATACCTATACTAAAAAATCCAACCTTGCATGAACTATCGCAGCTAGTAAGCCACTACTGCTCTTACTACCCATCCCACTGTCGCAGAGGTTTTTTTCCCACGGCACGAGCCATGGCACTTTTTTTCCTCTGCTCTTCAAATCGCTACCCTCACTCGCGTTTCGTCCACTATCTATCACCTGATGGACCGTGTTAATGCGTAGCCTTACCCAGACGCACGGACAACATCACAGCCCAGCATCCTGTGATCCACATACTAGACAACTAACATGTTTACGGAGGTGACAGTAGAACTTTTAGTTTGGTCACCACGTTGGTGCGGGCGTGGAGGGGCCCCATCTCTTTTTTTTTAGCTCGGCTCCAGTTCACCGCCGGCAATAGGGGGTGAAGCTTTGACAAAGCCAGCTACTCGTACTGGCGAAACGTCAGTAAAATCATCAGACGAACGTCGGCCGAAGAACCCGATACAGAATCAAATAGGCAGTTTGTCAACAAGTGGCCACGAAAGCCTTAACAGTTTTGTATAACTGATAAACTTCACAACAAAATCAAAAAGAAACAGGCTCAACACCTCCTAGATCAGATTCACAAGAACAAATACTCACATTTCCACGCAATCTCTTTATAGGAGAAATTTAATGCCAAATTGCTAACCTTTTCCGTAACAGTGTTACTCAACTATCCTTCGGCACTAACAATAAGCTACGAATGCACATCATTCACTACAGGAAGACAAATATCCAGTGTCACAGCAAATCAGATTATTACAAAATTTCATGCGACAACTGCCCACATGTTCTGGGCCTGGCAAACAAGTCAGTTCTACATAACTTTAATGAAATTTTCAAAAACTAAAACTGTAACTCTACGCCCTCTCACAACTACAGAATTAAAATTGCAATGACTGCAACCTTATGTAATTTGCAGGAATCATTCTGTATAAGTGTCAGTGTGGTTCAATAAAAGTGTGGTTCGATAATAATGTAACAGTTTCATTTTCATCATCTGATATCTGTTACCTTTCTCTGTGTGTAACATCTCTGTACTTCTTAGATTTAAGCTCATTGACCATAAACTCTATTTTCATAACACGTTGGACGTTGTGAGTGCGTGTGCTTCTGAAGTTACTAACATCTACTGTATCAAAGGCATAATATAGAAGATATCTTCTGGTAAACCTTCCGGGATGTAAGGTCGTGGTCCATGAAACTCTTCAGCTCCTAACGTTTCGTCCAGAGCTGCGCTGGACGTCTTCAGAGGGGTGTTTCTCCTCTGGTGAGTCTTGCCGACTGACGGGTCGGACGTCTGAGAGCGACTTATGTATCGTAGAAAGTGGGCGTGACCAGAGTTACACGTGATATGCAGAGATAACCTTTGTCAGAGATAAAACTTAACTATCGATCGTAATCTCGTCACGGATAAAACTGTCTAGCAATTCTGTAGTGCTACTGTCCAAATATCACTAAGTTTCATGGTCTCTTCTTTCCGATTAAAATTATCCCTATGTTTATATATTTCAATTGCTTCTCTACAAAGCCGTGGGTAATAGTTCGTCGTCGTAGATAAAATTTTTGTTTCGGAAAACTTCACTTGATGATTTCCTGGCTGAAAAGCGTGTTCTGCTACAGCCGATTTATCTGTTTTTCCTAATCGGCAAAGACTTCTGCGTTCTTTTAACCGTGTATTTACGCTTCTTTTTGTTGCTCCAACATAAACTTTACCACATGTACACGGGATTTTATATACGCCACTGGCTGATAGAGGAGCGCGTTTATCTTTTACAGTCCGAAGAACATGACAAATTTTCTTCGTTGGTCTAAAAACAGGTTAAAAGAACACAGAAGTCTTTGCCGATTAGGAAAAACAGATAAATCGGCTGTAGCAGAACACGCTTTTCAGCCAGGAAATCATCAAGTGAAGTTTTCCGAAACAAAAATTTTATCTACGACGACGAACTATTACCAACGGCTTTGTAGAGAAGCAATTGAAATATATAAACATAGGGATAATTTTAATCGGAAAGAAGAGACCATGAAACTTAGTGATATTTGGACAGTAGCACTACAGAATTGCTAGACAGTTTTATCCGTGACGAGATTACGATCGATAGTTAAGTTTTATCTCTGACAAAGGTTATCTCTGCATATCACGTGTAACTCTGGTCACGCCCACTTTCTACGATACATAAGTCGCTCTCAGACGTCCGACCCGTCAGTCGGCAAGACTCACCGGAGGAGAAACACCCCTCTGAAGATGTCCAGCGCAGCTCTGGACGAAACGTTAGGAGCTGAAGAGTTTCATGGACCACGACCTTACATCCCGGAAGGTTTACCAGAAGATATGTCATCCGGTCGTGAAAGCCTTCATACTATGATAATATAGAAGAGCCAATAATTACCAAGGCGAATAATATACAGTTAAAGTGTAAAAAAGTCAAGAGATTTTTGTATAAAATATGATAAATGTAATGTGAAAGCGCCATGTTTACTCTTGCAATATGTGCTGTAATATTTTACAACACGTTGGCCCCCTTAGCTGAGTGGCACAAAGCGATAAACAGGACAATAGTGACCAACTCCAATCTTTACTCCATTCAGTTAAAACTGTCAGCCGCACGTGCAAACTGTAATGCGGAGGACACAATCGAACATCGTTCTGAGTGTCCGAAATTTGTCGAGATATGCCCACACAGTAAGGGAAAGGATTCGACTGATCAGTATAAGGTCTCTAACGCCATGATACCGAATGGAAACCGTTTCCCAAAGCAATGCGACACGTAACAACGTGGATCAGGCACACATAATTCATATAATTTTTGGACTTAAATAAACGTACAGCTTACAATACTTGGCATACTCATGGGATGAATAAGAGAAGGCAACTCGTCGTCCTAAATACAAGCTTAAATACCCGAATTTTCTGAAGATTCCAATATGTAAAGCTTATGATAGTAATTTGACATGAAACCTTACGGAAGAAAAAGAAAAGCATAAAAAAAGAGAAATGCAGTGTGAACTTCACAAAAGTGTCATCTAAGAAATAATTCAATGGGCAATTTCTTGCAGATTTCCATACAAAAGACTCAAATATGAAAGTATTGTAATGTACATAATTATTTGTCAAATGAGTTTGTTTTCTGTTATTATGTGAGACTGTTAAATGCAAAATAAATATCCTAAAAAAATAGAAAAAGTGACCAGCGCGTCTGACTGCCATGCAGCGGGCGCGAATTCGATTCCCAGCCTGGTCGGGGATTTTGTCCGCTCGAGGCTTGGATGTTGTGTTGTCCTCATCATCATTTCATCATCATCGACACGCATGTCACCCAGTGTGGCGTCAATTGGCAGGACTTGCAACTCAGCAGCCGAATTTCCCCAGGTAGGTACTCTGGGCCATCAATGCCAAACGATCATTTCATATCATTTCATTTCATTTCCAGCTGTGTCAGCAGTGGTTACTTAGTCATCATCACATTATTTGTTTTTTACCTCAACAGTAATCTCCAACACAGAGCATGGAAGTATGTAACTAAAAGTAGGACACCTAAAGTCGGGCACAAGCCAGAAACCGGAAATGAATTAAATAAAATCATCTACTATTGTGACTGATATTGGTTAATTTGCACTCTATAAAGGTGCATTCACGGAGTTCAGCTGCACCCATTCTGGATAAAATTCAGCGTTTCTAAGAGTTCTGCCCATAAAACGGAGACATCACCATAATAATTTCTATGCAATGGTTCGAATTTGAGTAGTTCGTAATTGTAATTCCTGATATATGGTTCAATCTACAACTTTTAAATTTGTGTTATTTATCGTGTAACTGAAATTTCACGGATCTTTTTTAATAGGGGAGAGTATTGTACGTAGAGGATAGCGTACCTAGGAATACACGATGTTCCCTGGGCGGCGTTTTAATCTAGTAAGCGATTTTAAAATCACATGAAGGTATGCACCCTAGAAACCGACATAAGCAGTTTCCGGCATTTAATACTGTTTTTGTTGTTTTAAGGCTTAAGGTTGTGTTTTGTGCGACATTTGTAACTGTTACGAGTTCTACATATTTAAATGCTGTACAATACATTAAAGCGATATGGAGGATTCTGTTAATTTTTAGTTACAGAATTTTGTGCTCATTAAAATTCCACATATTTACCAAACTACACTCCTGGAAATGGAAAAAAGAACACATTGACACTGGTGTGTCAGACCCACCATACTTGCTCCGGACACTGCGAGAGGACTGTACAAGCAATGATCACACGCACGGCACAGCGGACACACCAGGAACCGCGGTGTTGGCCGTCGAATGGCGCTAGCTGCGCAGCATTTGTGCACCGCCGCCGTCAGTGTCAGCCAGTTTGCCGTGGCATACGGAGCTCCATCGCAGTCTTTAACACTGGTAGCATGCCGCGACAGCGTGGACGTGAACCGTATGTGCAGTTGACGGACTTTGAGCGAGGGCGTATAGTGGGCATGCGGGAGGCCGGGTGGACGTGCCGCCGAATTGCTCAACACGTGGGGCGTGAGGTCTCCACAGTACATCGATGTTGTCGCCAGTGGTCGGCGGAAGGTGCACGTGCCCGTCGACCTGGGACCGGACCGCAGCGACGCACGGATGCACGCCAAGACCGTAGGATCCTACGCAGTGCCGTAGGGGACCGCACCGCCACTTCCCAGCAAATTAGGGACACTGTTGCTCCTGGGGTATCGGCGAGGACCATTCGCAACCGTCTCCATGAAGCTGGGCTACGGTCCCGCACACCGTTAGGCCGTCTTCCGCTCACGCCCCAACATCGTGCAGCCCGCCTCCAGTGGTGTCGCGACAGGCGTGAATGGAGGGACGAATGGAGACGTGTCGTCTTCAGCGATGAGAGTCGCTTCTGCCTTGGTGCCAATGATGGTCGTATGCGTGTTTGGCGCCGTGCAGGTGAGCGCCACAATCAGGACTGCATACGACCGAGGCACACAGGGCCAACACCCGGCATCATGGTGTGGGGAGCGATCTCCTACACTGGCCGTACACCACTGGTGATCGTCGAGGGAACACTGAATAGTGCACGGTACATCCAAACCGTCATCGAACCCATCGTTCTACCATTCCTAGACCGGCAAGGGAACTTGCTGTTCCAATAGGACAATGCACGTCCGCATGTATCCCGTGCCACCCAACGTGCTCTAGAAGGTGTAAGTCAACTACCCTGGCCAGCAAGATCTCCGGATCTGTTCCCCATTGAGCATGTTTGGGACTGGATGAAGCGTCGTCTCACGCGGTCTGCACGTCCAGCACGAACGCTGGTCCAACTGAGGCGCCAGGTGGAAATGGCATGGCAAGCCGTTCCACAGGACTACATCCAGCATCTCTACGATCGTCTCCATGGGAGAATAGCAGCCTGCATTGCTGCGAAAGGTGGATATACACTGTACTAGTGCCGACATTGTGCATGCTCTGTTGCCTGTGTCTATGTGCCTGTGGTTCTGTCAGTGTGATCATGTGATGTATCTGACCCCAGGAATGTGTCAATAAAGTTTCCCCTTCCTGGGACAATGAATTCACGGTGTTCTTATTTCAATTTCCAGGAGTGTAGTTACGTAACGTGTGGAGGGCTCATCCATACTTGTCCGTCGTGCACCATCTTGCTCCTTGAATCGGAAGGTCTTCTACACGGAAAATGTGATATTTGCTAGTGAACTGAGTTCATTTAGATGTCTTAAACATTTTAGCTGACGTAGGTGTATGATTTTAAGAAGTTATTTTGTGTGACGAGAACATTTTGCTTGTAAATCTGTTTTCCATTAGCACTACATGTGAGTATAGCCATCTCATAGATTTGTTCAGTATAATAAACATCTTTTCTTGGTCTTTCCTCTATATTAATGGTTTTTTAATCTTTTATAGATAATTGTTTTTGGGTTTTTTGATGAAGACACCCATAGTCGGTGTCGAAACCACGTCAAGTTAAATCTTGTTGCAATCGGTTGGCTGTGTTGCACAAATAAAATATCTCGAAAACGGAAAACTGTGTTATTTTTCAAGAGCTACTATTTGAAAATGTTTTTAACTCTGATTTTTGAAAATATTTCTTTTTAATTTGATTTCACTGACTCATTATTGGTGTGTAGCAGTGCAATAAGGTAACATATAGACTATTAAATACAGCACTGACAAAATTTTCTCCATTGCAGCACTTTTAAATTGTTGTTGTGTTGTTGTGGTCTTCAGTCCTGAGACTGGTTTGATGCAGCTCTCCATGCTAATCTATCCTGTGCAAGCTTTTTCATCTCCCAGTACCTACTGCAACCTACATCCTTCTGAATCTGCTTAGTGTATTCATCTCTTGGTCTCCCTCTACGATTTGTACCCTCCACGCTGCCCTCCAATACTAAATTTGTGATCCCTTGATGCCTCAGAACATGTCCTACCAACCGATCCCTCCTTCTGGTCAAGCTGTGCCACAAACTCCTCTTCTCCCCAATCCTATTCAATACCTTTTTATTAGTTATGTGATCTACCCATCTAATCTTCAGCATTCTTCTGTAGCACCACATTTCGAAAGCTTCTATTCTCTTCGTGTCCAAACTATTTATCGTCCATGTTTCACTTCCATACATGGCTACACTCCATACAAATACTTTCAGAAATGACTTCCTGACACTTAAATCTATACTCGATGTTAACAAATTTCTCTTCTTCAGAAACGCTTTCCTTGCCATTGCCAGTCTACATTTTATATCCTCTCTACTTCGACCATCATCAGTTATTTTGCTACCCAAATAGCAAAACTCCTTTACTACTTTAAGTGTCTCATTTCCTAATCTAATTCCCTCAGAATCACCCGACTTAATTCGACTACATTCCATTATCCTCGTTTTGCTTTTGTTGATGTTCATCTTATATCCTCCTTTCAAGACGCTATCCATTCCATTCAACTGCTCTTCCAAGTCCTTTGCTGTCTCTGACAGAATTACAATGTCATCGGCGAGCCTCAAAGTTTTTATTTCTTCTCCATGGATTTTAATACCTACTCCGAATTTTTCTTTCGTTTCCTTTACTGCTTGCTCAATATACAGATTGAACAACATCGGGGAGAGGCTACAACCCTGTCTTACTCCCTTCCCAACCACTGCTTCCCTTTCATGTCCCTCGACTCTTATAACTGCCATCTGGTTTCTGTACAAATTGTAAATATCCTTTCGCTCCCTGTATTTTACCCCTGCCACCTTTAGAATTTGAAAGAGAGTATTCCAGTCAGCATTGTCAAAAGCTTTCTCTAAGTCTACAAATGCTAGAAACGTAGGTTTGGCTTTCCTTAATCTTTCTTCTAAGATAAGTCGTAGGGGCAGTATTGCCTCACGTGTTCCAGTATTTCTACACAATCCAAACTGATCTTCCCCGAGGTCGGTTTCTACTAGTTTTTCCATTCGTCTGCAAAGAATTCGCGTTAGTATTTTGCAGCTGTGACTTATTTTGTCAGGACTGGCTCTCCCAAGCCCGTCAGTAGTTCCAATGGAATTTTGTCTACTCCGGGGGCCTTGTTTCGACTCAGGTCTTTCAGTGCTCTGTCAAACTCTTCACGCAGTATCGTATCTCCCATTTCATCTTCATCTACATCCTCTTCCATTTCCATAATATTGTCCTCAAGTACATCGCCCTTGTCTAGACCCTCTATATACTCCTTCCACCTTTCTGCTTTCCCTTCTTTGCTTAGAACTGGGTTTCCATCTGAGCTCTTGATGTTCATACAAGTGGTTCTCTTATCTCCAAAGGTCTCTTTAATTTTCTTGTAGGCAGTATCTATCCTACCCCTAGTGAGATAAGCCTCTACATCCTTACATTTGTCCTCTAGCCATCCCTGTTTAGCCACTTTGCACTTCCTGTCGATCTTATTTTTGAGACGTTTGTATTCCTTTTTGCCTGCTTCATTTACTGCATTTTTATATTTTCTCCTTTCATCAATTAAATTCATTATTTCTTCTGTTACCCAAGGATTTCTACAAGCCCTCGTCTTTTTACCTACTTGATCCTCTGCTGCCTTCACTACTTCATCCCTCAGAGCTACCCATTGTTCTTCTACTGTATTTCTTTCCCCCATTCCTGTCAATTGTTCCCTTATGCTCTCCCTGAAACTCTGTACAACCTCTGGTTCTTTCAGTTTATCCATGTCCCATCTCCTTAAATTCCCACCTTTTTGCAGTTCCTTCAATTTTAATCTACAGTTCATAACCAATAGATTGTGGTCAGAGTCTACATCTGCCCCTGGAAATGTCCTACAATTTAAAACCTGGTTCCTAAATCTCTGTCTTACCACTATATAATCTATGTGATACCTTTTAGTATCTCCAGGGTTCTTCCATGTATACAACACTTTTAAATTGTAATGGAATATTTGTTCCTACGTAAACGAACAGGTTGAACGTTGTAACAGTTCACACATTTGGGAAAACCTTATTTTGCCGGAGTTTTGAAAGAGACTGCAGCTCACATAAAGTTAATGCCATAATTTCAAAATGAAATAAAAAAGTATGATGATTGGGACAAAAGTGATTGCAACTTCTTTTATTCCTTGCAGATACCTATCTGGTTGGAAAATGAGATATATACAGATGAAAGGACGAAGTGGGAATTACATGTCTGGACATGGAACAATACGCGGACATAATGTCTCACGTGTTTATTAACGGTATTTTAGAGGACAATATTGGTTTCATGGTCCAAAATTATTACAGCCCCGCACACATGCAGCTGACATGTCGAAACTGATTCTAAAGAGCCTCAAAGCAGTCGCCTGCAACGTTCGCCACACGCTGCCGACGACGAGGGCAGCGCTGAACACCACCTGCGTCACCATTTCCCGCACCACGTCATCTGGGTTCGCAAAGCATTGGCGATGTCCTCTCGTGCCGCAAACCACCTTCGAAGTAGTGGTTCTTCCACCTATCGTATGAGACGTCCTCAAAGGCCGAAAGATCAGGAGAGTACTGCGGCTGCTCCAGTTCTTCCCATTCTGTCATCGGCGCAGTTGCCGCCGCACACAGCCTGCTTTACGTGGCTTTGCGTTGTCGTGCAGTATGGTTACATGGTCCTCAAGATCCGGGCGTTTCTCCCGAACGACACGTACCTGCTGCACTAGGAAGTTCCTGCAGTACTCTGCGCTAACTGTTCCACCATGTGGGTCAGCCGGAGTGGCCGAGCGGTTCTAGGCGCTACAGTCTGGAGCCGAGCGACCGCTACGGTCGCAGGTTCGAATCCTGCCTCGGGCATGGATGTGTGTGATGTCCTTAGGTTAGTTAGGTTTAATTAGTTCTAAGTTCTAGGCGACTGATGACCGCAGAAGTTAAGTCGCATAGTGCTCAGAGCCATTTGAACCATTTTGAACCACCATGTGGATTTAAGTGGCGCACAACGACGCCTCTGCCGCCATACGCGACGATCGCCCGCTAATGCAAAAAGTGTAGAATGGAAGTGCCAAACTTCGTTGTCCTCATCATGAGATCATGATCAGAAGGAAATGTGAGCACCTGTAAAAACCTTGAATAACTACCTTTTGAAGCACGGACGTGAACGATGAGTGTCAGTGAGTTTTTGGAGGGTAGCGACAGGGACGTGATGCCACGCCGACTCCAGTGGAGTGGAAAGCTGTGCTACATTTCTCGGTTGAACAGCCCAGTCGAGGTGGTTCCACGAATTCTCAATTGGGTTTTAATCTGGTGAATTTGGTGGTCCTGGTGTCCTTCGAGCCACGAACGTACACTGCGAACTGTTTGACAAACTGCATTGTCCTTCTGGTAGATGCTACCGTGCCGAGGAAAAACAAACTACGTGCTGGGGTGGACATGGTCCATAAGGATAAATGCATACTTGTGTTGATCCATTGTGCATTCCAGAATATCGAGATCTCCCAGGAAACGCCACGAAACGTTCCCTTGACCATAACGCTCCCTCCTCCGGCATGGACTCTTATGACGATTGTTGCAGGGCCATAAACGTCTGTCCGACGGAGGGTAAAATGTAGTTCATCTGAAAAGTCCAGTGGTCTCCATTCAGTGGCGCGCAAATTCCAGCTTTCGTTGCCAATGAACAGCAGTCAGCATGGGTGCATGAACCAGGCCCCTATTGCCTTCGCTGAACTGTTAGTAGCCCTTTGGTTCTTCTGGGCGGTCAGTTGCTCAACAGTTGCACGTCTATTCGCCCATGCCCAACTTCGCAGCCGTCGCTCACCCCTGTAATCTGTGACCCATGGTGCACAACAGTTCCCTCTGAGTCAGTTTTGGATAGCGCCATTTTACTATGACGATGTACTCTAACCACTGTCGCGTGTAAACAATTTACAAAATTATCCATTTCGGAAATGCTACCACCCTTCGCCCGACAGCCAATGATCATGCCCTTTCGGACGTCCGATAAATCGCCCCGTTTCCGCATTACGACGACGACTGCAATGTTTTCTGCGTCCCCCGACGCTCTTTATATACCCTCCACTGCTAGTGCTGCCATCTGCCGTCTGTGAGTGATTATTGTACGCTGACGTCAAACATAGGCAGTGGTCGCATTAATGTGAGTGGATCGTGCATAAATAAATAGCAGATGAGATTGACAGACATGCAAGACGGAATGGGAGGAGTGGCTAGAGAAGAAATGCAAAAGACGCATGGTTGTGAGAGATATATATATAGCTTATAGGAAAATTATAGCAATCCTTAAGACAAGCAAAGTGGCAGTATGGACATCAAGAGGTCTAAAGGCAAGCTAGTACTACACAGAGGAGAGAAACCTGAATGGTGAAGGATGCATGTGAGGGCATTAAAAGGAAAGAAGATTGATGATAATGTTACGGAAAGAAGAGAAAGTAGATGGAAATTAGATAGGTGATGAAATATGGCGAGAAACCTTTGACAGAAAGCATCGAAACAAGACACCTTGAATAAACGAATTCCCACGGGATTATAAAGAACCTCAGGTGAACCAACCACGGAAAAACTGTTCCACGTAGTGCACAGAATATGAAGGGCTTATTTCAGTAGTGGTACAAGTCTACTTTTGTTCATTCTGAGATACAGAGTCCTAAAGTTAAATAATCGCTGAAAAGTCTGCGGTTGAGATACCAGAAATATTCAAGCATATGGCTTCTTGCTAGAAATGAACCTTTCTTTCTGTTTGTTTGGGCCATTAATGTCAGAAGCATTAGAGACAGAAAAGTGGAGATAATGGAGTTGTACAACTATTGAAATAAGCCCTTCATACATGAGATAGGTGAAATATTCGCACACTTGAAGGAAAATGTAATAAACCCAATACCAAAGAAGACAAGTGCTGACAGGTGTGAATATTATCAAACCATTACATTGATTAGCCATGGTTACGCATTACAAATACGAATTATTATGAGAGAATGGCATGACTGGTTTAGGCCGACATGGGGGAAGAATAGCTTGGGTTTCGGAGAAATTCAGGAGCACATGAGGCAATGCTGAGACTAAGACTTAACTCATTGTGAAAAGTGGCAAACCTGCGTTTTCGGATTCAGGTAAAACTTTTGTCAGTGTCCTCTGGAACGCTCTCTTTGAAACTGTGAATTCAAGAGGGATAAAATGCAGGAAGGCGAAGATGACCTACATCTTATAATGAAACCAGATTGCAGTTATAAGAGCCGAAGAACATGAAAGGAAGGCGGCAGTTGATAAGGAAATTAGACGAAGTTATAGCCTGTCCTCCATGTTATTCAATACGTACATCGAGAAAAGAAAAGTATCATAAAAGGAGTTCGCTGAGACGAAATACAAAAATTGACATTCACCGACGATTCTGTAATTCTGTCATACACAGCAAATGACTTTGAAGATCATTTGACCTGAATGGATTAAAAGGTAAATATCGATAAAATTAAATCGACGGTACTGAAGTTTAGTCAAATTAGTCCGGTGTTTCTTTCCGTTGTTGTCCATAGACTTTCTTCTTCATAACGAGAAGTATTACTTCGAGAGAATTAAATGAACGTGTATGTGGAGTCAGTTAAACATATATCATGAAGGGTGTTCGATCTGTTAAATACTACAAGTAAAAATTACGATTCACCGGAGACAAACGTTAGTGCTGGAAGTGTATAGTTAATTCCGTGTCGTGTTTAACCTTAAAAACACGCAAATTATAAAAGTTATTAAGAACGGAACTCTACTGAGAGAATTCGTAATTTACATCGATATCAAACCGAATATCGTTACCTGTTCGGAACCCAACTGGTGCGACCTTCAGCCTGCTATAATTTTCTCATCTAGCTCAGTTCGCGTGTTAGTAATTATTTTCTCGAACCTTTGAAAATGGTGCAATACGTAACGGTACTACATTGTGATGAGGCTTTTTCTTCAGTCACCAGTTTACTCTGCGTTTCACATTGTCGATTCAGTTAAACAGAAATGCGTTTCAACAGGAACGTTTTCGAAATTTCAGGGCTTGATCTGCGTTCTTGCAAAAAGAAATGTTGTTAAAACGAGTTTAAACAATTGTACAGAAAATGGTAAAAGAGGCAATACAGAATGTGAACACCTTTCATGTATTTTATGACCTGCCGTTATCATGTGCCCTGCTTTAACTCAATATTAATAAATCTACAATCTGTGGATTTTTACCATAAATGTTAGTGCACTCAGAGCAGAGAAATACAAATAGGAAAGAACGTGTGTATGTTTTTGGGTGACATGGACGTTGACGCCATTAGAGGCTGAGCCTTAGTTCTGATTGGAAGACAATGGGGTTGCAGATCGACCTGTAAGTTCTCCCTTTGCTTCCGCTAATGCTTATTGTTGTACATTTCGGCCAGTCGGCGCGGCAATTTGGAAACAGAAAGTTTTCCGACAAATCGCGTAATAAATTCCGCCGTAAAGCGGCGGTGCGATTAAGATATGGAACAAAAGTTACTAAAATATGACACCGGACGGGCTCTACGAATCAGAGAGCACGTACATTCCGTGTCCCTATGTGAAACTCGCGAACGTACACTTCTTTCAGAGGCACGCGCGGCATTCATTTTTTTTGTGGCGGCGTTCGTAGCGACAAACAATTCGCTGTAGAAACGGCTTACGAAGTCACCGCCACACTTTTAATAGCGGGCCGACCGGTCCACTGGAACAGTGAACAGAAAGGTGAAAAACCCAAACACTCTGATTAAATAAAAGTCGGTACTTATCTTTATTAACGAAGATACCGAAACACAGTAGTGAACTCCATGTCTACAGAAATCTGTCTAGTTCGAGTCGGAGCGACTTGGTCAGCGTCGGCTGACGACAAACAACAACTCTGCTGCGATGAACACACAACTGACTAGCAAGTACCCAATTCGGTCTTCAAATGGCTCTGAGCACTATGGGACTCAACTGCTGAGGTCATTAGTCCCCTAGAACTTAGAACTAGTTAAACCTAACTTACCTAAGGACATCACAAGCATCCATGCCCGAGGCAGGATTCGAACCTGCGCCCGTAGCGGTCTTGCGGTTCCAGACTGCAGCGCCTTTAACCGCACGGCCACTTCGGCCGGCCCCAATTCGGTGGCGAGTATACAACTGAGCGGCGAATACAGAACTGTCCTAGCACTCGCGACTCCAGCGCTTAAGAAGCCAGAAGCCAGCGGTGGCGCGCGCAGACTTGCGGAGATTTCCTGTCTCGCTGGCGCTGCTTATGCGGATGGCGTCCGGACTTTGATGCTGCCAACCTTTTGGCAGCGGGCTCGGGTGGCATTACTGGCTAGGATATAACACTCCTCCCCCCCCAAATTGCCGCACCGTCGTTGAGTAATGACGTGGCGAGCGTCGACGGCGGGGGAGGGGTCTGGCCGCAGGCGTAGCAGAAGAGACCGGGGCGGAGACTGGTGTCGGTGGCAGTGCCCGGTCCGCACCCCAGCATTGGCTGCGCGGGGCCTCGGGAAACACCGACTGAAAACCGAGGTCAGGGTGCACGCCTGTGACCACGGGCGCAGCTTCTGGTACTGGACGCGACGGGGCGTCGGGACCCACGAAGAGAGGCAGCGTCTCCTGACGCTGCGTCGACGGCTGCTGAGTGGGCGCCGGACAAGGCGCTGCGGTGTCAGACTCCTTGGGGGTGCCCAAAGAAAGCGGCTGCAGGACAGGCTGCACAGCCACCGCTTGGGAAGGCGGCCCGGCTGAGGGGTCGACGTCCATCAGCTCCGAAGGCGGTGGCGACTGAAGAGGGACCGCAGGCGCCGGAGCGACCACCTGGGGCGCTCCCGGATGAAGCTGCGCGGGAGGCATCAACGGGACGGACTGTCGGCGTGGTAGCGGCGACGGCTGCTGCTGCTGCCCTGGGGGCGGCAGCGAAGTCGGAAGGCGCGGCTGGAACCCGCCGCGGACCAAATCTGTGGACAAAGAACGAGCGGCAGAATCCGGGCGGCCAGCGCAGCGCAACTGGTTCTGATGCCTCCTGTGCACCCCAGTAGCACCTTGAACAGTATAAAAACCGCGACCCTGGACACTTATCACGGTACCACGTTCCCAACGACGGCGACCGTGATAAACTCTGAAAAAAAAACGGCGTCGTTGCGCTGAAAACGCGTGCGATGCTCAGAAGCGGCGGGTCGATCCGGGGGGTGCAACAACCGTAGTAGAGTGCGATGACGACGGCCGTGGAGAAGCTCCGCAGGCGAAGGGCCGTCGCGTGGCGTGGTCCGGTACGACGACAGGAACGTGATGAGGGCCTGCTGACGAGAGTGCGTAGCACGAAGGCGGTCCATATGATCCTTGAATGTGCGTACAAAACGTTCCGCTGCACCATTCGATTGAGGGTGGAACGGCGGAGTAAGAACATGGCGAATGCCATTGGCAGAACAAAAACTTTCAAATTCAGCAGAGGTAAATTGTGGACCATTGTCAGACACTAAAACTTCTGGAAGACCATCAATACAAAAAATTGAAGTCAACGCCTGTATAGTTTGTGCAGACGTTGTAGACTGCATGGGCACAACAAACGGAAAATTACTAAATGCATCTATCACGATGAGCCAACGAGAATGCCAATATGGACCAGCGAAATCAATATGTACTCGCTGCCAGGGACCGGCAGGGCGTGCCCACTCAAAATAGCGTTGAGGCGGAGCAGCTTGGTGTTCGGCACACGTCGAACAATCTGTAGACATCTGCGTAATCTGCTTATCAATGCCGATCCATGTACAATGACGGCGGGCAAGCTGCTTGGTGCGGACCACTCCCCAATGACCTTGATGGAACAAGTCGAGGACCTTGGATTGGAGCACTTGGGGAACCACTACACGAAGCTGGTCATTCTCGGTGCGTAACAGCAAAACTCCGTGCGAAACAGACAACAGATGACGTTGCGGATAATAGCGACGAACCACAGGATCCGATATGTCCTTTGCCTTGGACGGCCAACCACGTTGAACAAAACGTGGTAGTAAACTCAGATGAGGATCCGTAGCTGTCTCACGTGCCACCCGACGATAATCAATCGGAAAATCCCGGAGGGATTGATGCTCATCGGCGTCAATCTGATGGCAAGAGTCGTCAGAGGAATCGAAGACATCATCCGCAGCAATCGGCAATCTAGAAAGCGCGTCAGCGTTTGCATGCTGAGCTGTAGGGCGATACAGTATCTCATACTGGTATTGTGATAACAAAAGAGCCCAACGTTGTAGTCTCTGAGCTGTCCGCTGAGGAACTGGTTTAGACGGATGAAACAGTGACGTCAGGGGCTTGTGATCTGTTACTAAATAGAATGGTCTACCATAGAGGTAGTGATGGAATTTTGTGACACAGAACACAATAGCCAACGCTTCCTTGTCCAATTGGCTATAATTACACTGAGCTTTGTTTAGCAATTTAGATGCGAACGCAATAGGACGTTCGGTGTTACCGACTCGGTGAGACAACACAGCACCGAGGCCGAAAGAAGAGGCATCACAAGCTAACACCAGAGGCTTGTTAGGGTCGTAATGGACCAGACAACGATCATTCAATAAAGCCTCTTTAAGCTGCTGAAAGGCTGATTGGCAATCAGCTGACCACACAAACGGAACATTCTTACGGCGGAGACGATGCAACGGTGCAGCAATCTGTGATGCATTAGGTATAAACCTAATATAATATGTCAATGTGCCAAGAACTGCTTGCAATTCATGCAGATTGCGAGGGGCGGGCAAATCACGAATAGCTGCTAAATGTGACTGGGAGGGATGAATGCCTTGAGCATTAATAACATGTCCCAGATACTCCATCTCCGTAAGGAAAAATGAACATTTATCGATGTTGCAACGTAGGCCTGCCTGAGACAACACTTTAAACAAACACTCCAAATTACGGAAATGTTCAGCAGGCGTCCGACCGGACACAACAATATCGTCTAAATAGTTGCAACACGATGGCACATTAGCCAGAAGTTGTGACAAAAAACGCTGAAAAACGGCTGGAGCTGACGCACAACCAAAAGGCAAACGCAGAAAACGGAACAACCCCAACGACGTGTTTATGACAAAATACTGTTGTGATTGCTCGTCGAGGGGCAATTGCAAATATGCTTCACGGAGATCAATTTTGGAAAAGAAACGAGCTTCCCCTAACTTATCCACCAGCTCGTCCGGTCTAGGCAAAGGAAAAGAATCAATGACAGTCTGAGGATTAACTGTCGACTTAAAATCAGCACACAAACGTAACTTGCCAGACGGTTTCTTTATAATAACTAAGGGAGAAGCCCACTGGCTCGCTGAAACGGGTTGAATAACACCGTTGTTTTGCCAACGACGAAGTTAATCTTCTACAGGTGCCCGGAGGGCGTGAGGCACTGGACAAGCACGACAAAATCGAGGCTGAGCATTATCTTTTAACGTAATATGAGCGGCAAAGTTCGCAGCACAACCTAGTTCGTCTTTAAATATGTCACTGTATTGGTTACACAAATCGGTTATGCTGTCTTGAGGAACAACAACAGAATTAATTTGCAACACATTGTCTTGGATAGACAGGCCAAACAAGTCAAAACAGTCTAATCCGAAAATGTTTACACTGTCTGTAGCGCGGAGCACTGTGAATGAAACTTTTTGTATTGCCACGGAATGTGGCTGGCACGCTACATACACCTAACACAGGAATTTGTTCTCCACTCTAAGTAGCCAAAGAATGTTTTGCAGCTGAAAGTTTAGGGCGGCCGATAGCCGCATACGTAGCACTATTTATGAGAGTCACAGACGCACCAGTGTCTAATTGAAAATTGAAGGCCTTATCCTGGATGCGTAGCTTCACAAATAGTTTATTACACTGTCTCTGGATCGGTGCAGTGGAGGCGGAAGACACAAAATCAGCGCGTTTAGCGCGTGTAACAACAACTCCCGCTTCACTTGCAGTCTGTACATGACTTTTTACAGCGTTTGAATTACGCTTGGGTCGCATAGCAGAGGGCTGGGTGGGTGGCTTATTGCGAACAAGTTTATTACCCACACGAACCGTGGAAGAGTCTTTAAACGCGACCTTCTGGGCGGGCTGGCTTTGAAGAACATGAATATCCATGGGCTGGGCAGCACTAGAATTGTTCTTGCGTTTACGCAAACAAACAGTCTGGATGTGTCCTTTCCTTTGACAAAAGTGACAAACCGCGTTTCTTAACGGGCAACGTTCACGAGGATGAGCAAGAACACACTTAGGGCAAGACTTAACTCTATCATTTTGCACACGCGGCTGACGAATGTGTTTAACATGACGCGGCCGGCTAGTGTTTACAGTCTGACTCTGCCGGTGGGGCCGCGGGCGTGACATAACTTGCTTAGCACAGGCAATTTGAGAAATACATGGCTGATCTAACTCACACTCAGCATAGTCAAAAGTATCTTGGGCTTCAATGATGTTCATCACAGTCTCTAATGACGGGTCAGGCAACTTTAAGATAGCAGCACGAATACGAGAATCTGCAATGTTTTGAGTAATAGCGTTTCGTAACATGACATCACTGTAGGAAGCTCCACACACACAATTAAATCGGCACTGACGGGTGAGGCCCCGTAAATCTGTTAACCACTGTTTATTAGATTGATGTGGCAGTTTCTTTAATCTGAAGAACTTGAATCTGGCTGCTGCCACATGAACTCGCGACTCGAAATACTCAGCAAGCTTGTTAACAACAACGTCATAGTCTAAAGCTTCTGGCTTGGATTCCGGGAACAACTTACAAAGTAGTCGATAGACTTCCACGCCTGCAGTGGAAATTAAATAAAGCTGCCGCTCAGTACCTGTGATTTTGTAGACTGTCATGTGCGCCTGCAACTGCGCGAAATATTCTCGCCATTCTTCTCTTGATGCATCAAAAGCACGGAAAGGTGGTGCTGCCTGTGCTTGTTCCTTTTGTGTTGGAGGATTAGCCGCTTGTTTGACGATTGCTTCCACCAGACTTTGTATTTGCTGACTCTGTAACAAGATCAACTGTTGTAATTCGGCAGACATAGTGAACACAAATTAAACCAGCCCCCACAATTTTATCGCTATAATTAGTATAACCAGAAACAAGTTGAACCAGCCCTGCACACGAGTTCGGAAGTCCTCGTCACCAGTTTTGTGGCGGCGTTCGTAGCGACAAACAATTCGCTGTAGAAACGGCTTACGAAGTCACCGCCACACTTTTAATAGCGGGCCGACTGGTCCGCTGGAACAGTGAACAGAAAGGTGAAAAACCCAAACACTCTGATTAAATAAAAGTCGGTACTTATCTTTATTAACGAAGATACCGAAACACAGTAGTGAACTCCATGTCTACAGAAATCTGTCTAGTTCGAGTCGGAGCGGCTTGGTCAGCGTCGGCTGACGACAAACAACAACTCTGCTGCGATGAACACACAACTGACTAGCAAGTACCCAATTCGGTGGCGAGTATACAACTGAGCGGCGAATACAGAACTGTCCTAGCGCTCGCGACTCCAGCGCTTAAGAAGCCAGAAGCCAGCGGTGGCGCGCGCAGACTTGCGGAGATTTCCTGTCTCGCTGGCGCTGCTTATGCGGATGGCGTCCGGACTTTGATGCTGCCAACCTTTTGGCAGCGGGCTCGGGTGGCATTACTGGCTAGGATATAACAATTTTATCTTTAAAGAAATAGACTGGATCGGACTTCGTGAGAGGAAAATAGCTACAGGTTCCTTGTCACGGCCTACCACGACCTAAGAACAAAATTAAATATGGTGGCCACAAAAGGGAGTAGATGAGTGCATTTACGTACCTCAGTTATTGTGCAGCGTCGTATCGAAGATCTGGGCCCAATATTATATGAGATTTTGAAAAGAAAATTTCCAAGAAATAACTTCACGGGACTCCAAGGTTGTTGATTCGTTGGACCGTCAATGGAAAACAGTGTCGATACGTTTTTATGTGGTAATTATTCAGCATTTTGCACACAACACATTCTCTACTTCTTTACAATTCGACTCACAGGTAACAAAAGACGGCTCTTCGTCGAGAAAGAAACTGAAGGCGAAGCGGCTCTTTGTTTTTTCGCGTTATCCCTTCCTACAGCTTACATAAATCTTTGACAATAAATCTGTTTGAAAATTATTATAATATTTACAGAAAAGAGAAAAGACAATAAATAAAAAATGAGTATTTAAATAGTTCTTCTTCAGGCCGTGGTCGTTCTTATAAGTACGTCCCGAACGTCGCGTTAAGTGATATGAGACAAGACAACAAATGTGCAGAAACGTAAAAGAAATTCCGCAAAAATTAATTCATTGTCGCTAAAAATATTTTCTCATTACTGCAAAACATGAATTTTCACTGTCGCTAAATTGAATTCCTAATTGCATACTACGTAAGTCTTGCAACTCTGCGTTTAGTTGCTAAAAGCATTCGGCAGCGAAGATCGCATAAATATTTCTTTATTTTAAACAACAGGTTTTGACAGACTTTGCTTTCGTCTTCATGTCTTGATAAATCTTTTGTTATGAAACGTCTCCATTTTACGTTGGACCTCATGCCAAATTGTCATGTGTATAAAAATCAACATATTATAAAAGGTTAGTCAAAACTAAAATATTTAAAATTATAAAGTACCTAGTGCAAATCGCCATGTCCATATGTATATCGCTCACAGATGTTTCTACGTCACTAAAGCACTGTACACACTAGCACTTAACAAAAGATTTTTTTACGACCTGAAGATGAGAGCGAAGTCTGTCGAAATGGGTTGTTTTCAATGAAGAAATATTTATGCGATCTTGGCTGTTGAATGCTTTCAGCAAGTAAAACAGATCGCTCTTTCGGTCTTCTCAAAATGAGAAAATTCGATCCAGGTTTACTTTACCCCACCTTGCATATAACTATTGCTGCGTGTGTTGACTCTATGGCCACAGCCGAAAGTTATTGTAGATGTGGCTACACAAGGTAGAACGCTGTATGCTGTGTTCGGTGATGCGTTGGGTATCTCCGTGTACATAGTCAGGAGTTAATGCAATAGTCGCTACTGGGAATTAAGTCTTGACAGTGATATCGAAGTGCGTCTATGTGCGTCTATGTTTCTCTTGTCACTTTAAGCTTTAAAGAATGGACCTCATAAAAACTTTGAAATCTTGAAATGGATTGTATCATTAAGGAAAATTTTTAAATACAGAAAGCAGCGTAAAATGAGGACCGGTGGCGTTTCGTGGAGTGTACGGAGGAGAATTGTGTCGGAACTTTGCAGAATGTTGCGTAAATGAGTGAAATAGTGTATTCAGGAGACGCGTCGCATCATAAAAATAAAAGCAGTAGGGTTATTGAATCATATGTTATGCAGAATAAGTACAAAAGAAAGGAGTGTGAAAAATTGATGTCACAACCAGTAAAGTAATTTTCGTTTATCGTCCCCAGAGACCGAAGGAAACAGAAGCCCATTCGCAAAGGAGGCATCAGAGATGTCAAACAGTTTAGATATTTTATCAAATCGAGATGAAAGATTCTGCCTCATAGGCCTACATACTTTTCACTTGTGGACAAAAAGCTACCAATTCTGTGTAGTAATTAGCGTATTTTGTTATCTGATGGGACATTTTACGTTTCACCATAACATTTGCCGTCCGGGGTGGCCGAGCTGTTCTAGGTGCTACAGTCTGGAACCGCGCGACCGATACGGTCGCAGGTTAGAATCCTGCCTCGGGCATGGATGTGTGTGATGTCCTAAGGTTAGTTAGGTTTAAGTAGTTCTAAGTTCTAGGGGACTGATGATCTCAGAAGTTAAGTCCCATAGTGCTCAGAGCCATTTGAACCATAACATTTCCATGAGGTTTACATGTTTCGTATGACCACACAAGCTACCTTGAAGTAGGTCCAAGTTGCTATTTGTTTAATGTTATCAAAAAGCTGTATCAGCATACGAATGCAAGTGGAACGGTATTCGTAGTCTGTGCATTAAAAATTTTAACCCTGAAAGATTCAGTATGTTATCCATCTTCAGCAACTGTAGTTGTACATATCGAAATAATCAAAATGGCTCTGAGCACTATGGGACTTAACATCTGAGGTCATCAGTCCCCTAGAACTTAGAACTACTTAAACCTAACTAACCTAAGGACATGACACACATCCATTCCCGAGGCAGGATTCGAATCTGCGACCGTATCGGTTGCGCGGTTCCAGACTGAAGCGCCTTTAACCGCGTGGCCACACTGGCCGGCTCGAAATAATCAGTAAGCAGCTGCAATAAATGGAATTTTATTTCTTAACCGGTTTCCGGAACTTAGTGCTGTTCTTAGAAGATTGTAACTATAGCATTATTTGAATCCATCTTATTTTTGACACTCACAAATAATGCGACACTTCTAACCTTCTGAAAAAGTGTAGTTAGTGCCTGAAACCGGTTAAGAAATTAAATTTCTTTTATTGCAACTAGTTGCTGATTATTTCGATCTGCCTGAAACATAAATTTTAGGTTTTGAAGTTGCAGTTCAGTGCCGAGCCAGAAAGTGTTTCTTATTGTTTACATTAAAGTCTGCAGTTTTCACTTAGTTCAGGCATGGTATCGAAAGATAATCGAATTTTGACTTCGTTACAAGTATATCAACCCTCAATCAAAAGTCAGAAAGTTTCTGAAATATATATTTGGTTTAAGATTTATACCTCCAAGCATAGTTGGGGATGCGTTCGTAGAGTTGCATCTAATATTGCTCCCAATCAAATTAAGTTAATTTTTCAGGCTGCCTGCTTGAAAACTATGTAAATGAAGATTCTACATTTACCACTACTTTGCAGGTCGGTATACCTACAGATGAAATCAGAACAACAAACGAGTCGTTTGATCGATATTTTAAACAACAATTTTACAAAACCCACGGGTTTACGGAGGTTTTAAAGCGGGTTCTGGTTTACTTGCGAAGAATTTGACCCCAACTCTTCCCGACTGTTAACCAATGATCTTTCTCGATCGCTGGCAATGAATAACAATGAATCTCAAATCATTTGGGAATCGCTTTACATTTAACAATAGAAAGTTGCATCCACTTGTATAAGCTGCAAGTTAAGCTCTTCGAGGAGCTTGTGGAAAATGTTTATTAAACGTATACATCAGACTAACTTTCTTTTCCACTGCTTTTGTTTTCTCAGCTGCAGAGCACTGTTCACCAATGTAACTTGAAAAGTTTGATTTTGAGCACATTGTTATGCAGTTAAATACAGCTGAGAGGACAACTAGTTGAACCATTCAATTATTTCCTGTGAGCTGCCTTCTGGTGCTACCAACATTATTTGTTGACCAAATATATGCAGCAGATCTCTGCTTATGGAAGAATTCGGAAAAAATTACTACCAGGGTGCGATTTGTGCTTTTACCAGTGGGGGGGATGTCTTAGGGGGTTAGTAGAACTATATATGTTACTAGCTTGGGCCGTGGCGTTACGCATGGTTAAACAGCTATTTATAAATAGATGTTAATGCCGAAACTCACTATTCACGCGTATGCACTATCAGAAAAGCCATCCCTTGTTATATCTTTAAAAAGTGCATTACAGGTAAAGGTTATTTATAAAATCATCTACATACAGGTATACGTGGGGAATTCAAAAAGTAGAGGCACATTTGTGAAAAGCTGTACTTACTCTGATGACAGAAAACTGAAACATATTAATAGTAAGACTTATTAAAAACTTTCAGTGTTCGGCTCCACAAATTTAAATTATATGTAAAGTTTTAGTCCAGTGCGTGGGAAATAAACATCCCAGGTTGGGATACATAAACTAAAACCAGAGGAGGGGATGGTCTGATGCAGAGGGGGGGAAATCCCCCCCATCCCCCCCCCCCCCCTGAAAATCGCACACTGATTACTACGGACGAACATATCTCAATTTGCGCAGGCAGACTTTCACACCCTAGCACCGAATGGCTTATGTCGATATCAGCATATGATTTTATTTATGTTTATTGAGCCTGGAGAGTTTATGGCAATAAGGTCCGCTTTTACACGGAATCAGACATTCTTAATACATTTTGCATTGCATTTATTAAAATACGTATATTATAAGAGGTTTTATAACTGCCCTGCTAACCAACACTTCGAAACGGTAATGACAAATGTAAGACCTTTTACAAGAAAGAAAAAGTTTATATTTGTGAAATACAGAATAATAATGAAAAATTAGAAACAGGTAGGTTCAAACTGTGGGTTATAGTGGCAAGACAAAATGGGTAGGAGAAAGGGGAATCCGACCGTTATAGGATGGGATAGAAAGTGATGACTCGCCGAGAAGGCAAAAGACCAGCGAAACTACGAGAAAATGTGAGTTTGCATCACTGAGTAGGGAAAAATAGCGACGCTGAAAAACGAAATTGCTTGTGATTTATCTTAAGTGGAACGTTGTGTGCAGAGTGCAGGCTAGCTTGCCCAAAAGGCAGACAGCAACAAAGCAGAGAGATTAATAGAATAAAAAATTCGCTACAGTTGCCAGTAATTCGTTACTGCACGACCGGTTTCAAAGCCTAAAGCCTCGTCTTCAGGTGCCACTAAATAAGTATGGAGACATAAATGTCTGGCAGTCGGGCTAGTCAGTCATGAGGGCTCACACCCACGTCAAATAAACGTATCTGAGCGTAGGACCAACTTAATTTCGTGTCGCACTGTGTAGGCGGGCGATTCACAGGAATTATGTACTTCAGTTTTGCTACAACATGAACTACTTCTAACAACAAGAAAGACGCTACCGCGAACTGCATTTAGCGTATCCTTTCTGAACACTGGTAGGTCTTTCCCAAAAATTTCCGCTGACTTCAACCAAATTTTCGTGCCTATAATGATTTGAGCATCAGTGCTTTCTATTACTGCTTGGAACTCTGGACTTTCCCAATACAGCTACAACAATTTACAACTCTTATACCTGTAGTTCCTACAGCTACGTTATTTCTGTGCTCGACCTCTAATAATAACGCCCTTACGCTGCATAACTGACTGGCGACCGAGCGCACCACAGATTACATGAAAAACAGACTCAAAGATCTTATCCACTACTTGTGCAACGCGGTCATGCATCTTTGTCCCAGTACAGCAGAGGCGAAATATTTACAGTCGCAGAAAACCTGAGTTCTAACAGATATATGGTCTTGCCATTAGCTTCATTTTGTAGTACTTTCAATTTTTTTCTATCCTGTAAATAACGTGTTTAGTTCCTTGCATATGCTGTGCAGTAACTGAGTCTGAAAGCATTTATGTGTTCCTGGAAATTTATGCCTGATTGTTACAAATTTTTTAATAGGTTACCACGTTTTGTTCAAAATATGGTTCAAATGGCTCTGAGCACTATGGGACGTAACTTCTGGGGTCATCAGTCCCCTAGAACTTAGAACTACTTAACTTAACTAACCTAAGGACATCACACACATCCATGCCAGAGGCAGGATTCGAACCTGCGACCGTAGCGGTCGCGCGGTTCCAGACTGTAGCGCCTAGAACAGCTTTTTTTTGTTTTTTTTTTTTAATATTACATTTATCAGATAGAATCTTATGGTTTTAACCAATCGATAAGGAAATTTCTATAAAAACTTTCTATTTCCAGATTTCTAATATAAGCCAATAATGCACCTTTAATGTTTTGTGTTTTGACACCATTAGACACACAATCTCAATGTCACATAAGTTCTGTACATTAGCTTATAAATTTCAAAAACTACTCTCTGAAGTAGAAAAAGCACACATCATAAATATACTGTAAAATCGTAAATAATATCCTTAAGGTAACTGCAATACATCACTGTCAACCAAGTCTTCTTTTTTATATTAACCAATGCCCATTCTTTCATTCTTTCAAATACAATTTTTAACATAATACCGAACTTTTTATTGTGATTCGAATACCTTCTAATTTTGTGGAATTCACACAGCATGTGTACCTTGAACTCTATGATGCTATCGGATCCTAATTTGTTAAGGACGTAATTAACAACATTTCCCAGCAACCAGGGATATCGGCTGAACGGGACGGGATTCCTTGTCAAAAGCAAATACCAGAATATTCTTCCTGAGGTTCGTAGCCATGGTTAATCCAGCGAAGCAATTTCGGTTAAACAACCGAAATTCCAATTAGCAGCAGCAGCACCAGAAAGAGCGATCAGATCACAAGGAATATAACGAACACAGAGATTAACAGACAGACAGCACTCGGCGAAGCACAAGTACAGCGATGTAAACACGGAAGTGCAGCACAACAGTTAACAGCGGCCACTCGCTAGCGCGGCTGAAACGGAACTGATCGGCCACTCTGGCCGGCCGACGTTTTGTGATATGGGGCTTAAGTACGGGATGCTGGCAAATATTTTCTCTTCTTTCTTAGTATGTCAATTTGCTGTCTTAATATTGTGTATTTCTGTGTCCAAGTTATCTAGTGTTTTGATTGTGCAGCCATTGTTCATGACAATACTTCTTACTGTGTTCAATTCTGTCCAAAGGCGTGTGCTCTGTGTACCATAGACCTAATGCAGCATGTTTGTGTGCAGCGGATGGGATGATGAGCTGTCAAATTTTATGTATGTGTATGCGTGTTTTCTGCGTATGCTGAATTTATGTTTTTCTTGGGGGTTTGTGCTTCCAAGAGCCAGTAAATTAATGCTTTTCTTGCCCTCATCTCTACTCTGAATTTTATGTTTTTGGTGGAAAGAATTGAATAAAACACAAAAAAATTGTGACTGAAGGTATTTTTATTCAAGCGTTCTGTGTACTGAATACGATCACGTCCACAGCTGCAGAATATGGATAAAAATAATTTAGGTTCTGAATCCAGCCCTACAGTGCGAAACGAACATTGACAGCCAACAAAGAGAAGTTTAGAGACACATGCAGTACAGTGCTTCCTGAGTGAACACACACCCACACACCCACACACACACACACACACACACACACACACACACACGCATACACGTACATTGATGGGTAAACGTACAACTGATATCCGTTCTCGAGGCTAGAGCTGGACCAGCGACCACTCGCAATCCTTCCACTGTACGAGGACACTAGAAAGATGGGTCGACGCACTCGTTTCCCATTTATTCGAGGACCACACTGTCCGTTTTACAATCTGTGTAATGAGATGGAAGACTGGCGAGTTCATTCGAGCGTCAAATGTGTGGAAGTTAGGTAACGGCCGACACAACTATGGGGAGAGGGGGACGGGGGTTGGCTCTAGTTTACGCAAGAGTAGATGCCCAACGGCAGGCTTACGGTTAAACGAGCGGTGGACACTGGATGCAGCTGAAGTGTGATGGAGGGGTGAACGCTGGTGGGATGTCGAGTAGCTGCGGACAAGGGCGGCGCAACCCACTGCGCTGCCTTATTTGACACAAAGCCGCCAACATTTGCGTGCGGCTCTCTGTAAACCGATGACCCACTCACAAGCGCCTCGCTGCTCATTTAGCATTCGGAGTGCCACGTTGTGGTGTCTGACAGGGTAAAAGTACACCGAAAGGGGCACAGATTTAGCTCATCTTTTGCAGGACTGTAGTGCGTACTTATATGTACTAAGGGCTGCTCTACTACAGCGCGCACAAAATAGTCCGTACCCAAACCGTCGGCGCAGTAGTGGTGGAGGCCCCGTTGCGAACGACTACCCTGCGCCAGTGCAGTTCGACAGCTGAAGTCTTCGCACAAATACATACCTCGCATCACATGCGAGCCACAGCTAACGCGTCTGTAAACCATCATATCTTGCTGGTACTACCTCTAGTTTCACAAATATAGTTACTCAGAGCCTGCGTCTTGTCATGTATCTCTATAAAAAAGAATGGACGGAATGAAATACTTGTGCTTAACTCTTCCAAAAGCTAGTTGTTCGGAAGTGGATTACACCACAGCGACCACAACAGGAGTATAATAAAAAATAAAATTATTAGATTCAAGGTTCAGTATTCTGAAGCATTATACTGGACTAAAAAGGCTCTGTTACCCGCTGGAATAATTTTTTCCTTTGTAGGCAGATGCAGAGTTGGGGAGCAGAAAGGCTTGCTGTAGACGGACCATGATAATATGCTGTATAATGTAACAGAATAATGTACATTACACGAAGAAAAACAGTAATCGGACTTCGTGATAAGAAATTTAGATTACAAGGCTCGACTTATGAAAAATGCAAATGGGGATGCAATCGCGTGCAGATGGCAGTTAATCGACACGTCACCAAACCAGTCGCTTTCCAAAGTTATTAAAAACTGAAATATGAAGAGGGTTTGTATATCATTAGAAAAGGACAGTGGTCCATTTTGAAATAAATAAAAATGCAGCTCAGGTTAATTACTCCTATAATTAATGACAATATTACAGAGAAGAAGAAACTGACGTGCTTACATTCTGCAAGATGTGAGAGAAGGAAGTCACAAGAGGGAGGTATACTCCTTACTTTGTTTTAAAACAGACGATAATCCAAAATCAGTCACTCAGACTTTCAGTACAACAATGTGCGTTACGTAGAACCCCATAATAATCATATCGCTGACCTTCCTATATGCATTAATTTATTACAATGCTCTCTTGATTGACTAAGACAAAGCCTACAACAGAGTTTGGAGGAGCCTTTCAATTACCATACTCAAAGGATTCTCTTGAATCGTTATTGGTACATAGGGATAAACACGTAGTTATATTCTCTCAGATGTGAAATTACTTTACCAACAGGTATTTGGGATGTTTTGCGAGTAATGATACACAATTACAGTAATAAGCTGGACAAAAGTGGTAAGTGGCCCAAGCGATAACCATATAAGATGAAATCGCAAAATTTGGGGTCTAATTTTGCTTATAAATAAATACAATTTACTTTAAAATGGTAGCAAAGACTAAAGAAAACAAAGCAATTTAGAAGTAAAATGCTTACTAAAATGTTCAACAATACAGGAAATTATATTACAGTACAGTATTATGCGTTGCATGAATGTATCTGAAGTTATTATGACGTAGAAGGCTTCATAAAATCTAGAAATGTTATCTGACGGGTCAAATATTGTTTTCTTCTCATGCAAACTTCCCTCCTAGCACGCTAATAAATGTTTTATTGGCTCTGAGCACTATGGGACTCAACTGCTGAGGTCATTAGTCCCCTAGAACTTAGAACTAGTTAAACCTAACTAACCTAAGGACATCACACACATCCATGCCCGAGGCAGGATTCGAACCTGCGACCGTAGCGGTCTTGCGGTTCCAGACTGCAGCGCCAGAACCGCGCGGCCACTTCGGCCGGCAATGTTTTATTCCCTGTTTTGTAACAGAAATGTGATTTCGTTGCAGTCTATGTTTTGCAAAATTCTTAGCCCTTTCTCAATTGAACTGATGCCTTCTGTCAAGTTTGCAACCATCATTTGATATTCTGGTTGACTTGGGTCTAAATAATCAGGCTATTCCACGTTTTTCTCTTGCACACGTATCTCCATAAGCTCATCAATTGTCAGCTTCTAACTGTGTGAGTCCAACAATTCTTGAATATCATCACCACCCATCTCTGAATTTAATTGTCTGGATAGATCGACCACTTTTTTAAGCATTTAGCAATTTGATCAGGATCTAGTGCTGATTCTACCTGGGTTACAGACGCCATTTAAAGCTTTTTATGCAATTTAATTAACAGAGAGCTCGTTGTTTTGTCTCATAGTGTCACGTACACGCGCAAACGGTCGTCTCGTGTAGTAAAATTTAAATGTTTTAGTGACTCCCTGGTCCATCGCCTGAAGCAAACTCGTTATATTCGGTGGCAAAAATACAACTTTCTTACGTGGGTACAAATTAATTAGAGTAACACTAGCATGACCTGATGGATTGTCGATTAATAGCATCACTTAAATGGGATTTGTTTTAACTGAGAACAACGTTGGACTTCAGGTATGAAGTAATGACAAAACCAGTCATCGAAAAGGGAAGCTGTCACCTAAACTTAAGCATTCGACTTCAGAACCACTGGCAAACCATCTGTTTAAAGCTCTTGGATTTTCTGAGCGACAGACTAAGAGAGGTTTAAAGTTTCAGTCACCAGCTGCATACGGAGCGCTGTCAGTCGATCTTTCGCGGCCTTAAAATCTGGATAGGTATTCTCTTCACGCGCGACAAAAGTTCTTCTAGACATCATGTTCCAGAACAGATCAGTTTCATCGACGCTGTATGTGGTTTGGTTGGTATAGCCACCTTCTTCTAAGATTGGCTTGGGTTTCTCTGTACAGAGCGACCCAGTCTCTTAGTCAGCCATTGCTGCCTTTCCACTTGCTGAGATGCTATGCCAATTACAATGACTTTTCAACTGGCTAAACCAATCGATACTATTACAACTCTCAAAATTAAGGTTAGCTTGAGAGCACACAGTGTTTTGATCAACAGGACAATTTTTGACTAGTACTTGATTATCACACCGTAATTTTAACATTATTTCCATCTCAACGATAATACCATAACGTTTACGAATGACATCTGAATTCAAAGATGGAGCATTTTTCACACGTTCGAGAATATTTTCTACCCTTTGTAATTGTCCTGAGCGTTGATTCCTGTAGATCAAACTTCTTACAAGGGAACCTCCCATCGCACCCCCCTCAGATTTAGTTATAAGTTGGCGCAGTGGATAGGCCTAGAAAACCTGAACACAGATCAAAGATCAGTCGAGAAAACAGGAAGAAGTTGAGTGGAACTAGGAAAAAAATAAGCAAAATATACAAACTGAGTAGTCCATGCGCACGATATGCAACATCAAGGATAATGTGAGCTCAGAAGCGCTGTGGTCCCGTGGTTAGCGTGAACATCTGCGGAACGAGAGGACCTTGCTTCAAGTCTTTCCTCAAGTGAAAAGTTTAATTTTTTATTTTCAAACAATTATTGTCTGTCCGTCCGTCCGTCCGATGCGAGGTAACTGCGCCGTAGTATGGGGACGCTACACCTAAACAAACATCGAAACACACGACGTCAGTCGACTAGAGCGCACGGAAGAGAGAGTATTCCTGCTAACGAGGCTTCCTGGCTGGCAGTTGACTGTTCGCTACTTTGGACGAGAGTGCATTAAATACGTGAGATGTATTCCGTGGGCAATATGAATCCAGCAAATATACCTCGCGACTTCAATAACAAGTTCAATGAATATTTTCCGAACTGTAAGGAATCGGAAAGTTCCTTAAGGGATCGAACGATTGTCGAACATTTGTATGATTATTTCCTACATTTGTTGGTAAACAGTAAGTGTGGTGATGACGATACCTTGCTGATTGCTGCAGGGCTGTATGTACCAGATGATGAGATTGTTGACGATCCGTACGAAGAACACGAAGAGGAAATCCTGCGACTTCAATCTGATGGTATTTCTTTGGGTTACATGAAGGAAATGCTCCAATACAGGTTACTGTCCAAACCAATTAAAAGACGCAAAAATAGGCTCTGAGCACTATGGGACTTAACAGCTGTGGTCATCAGTCCCCTAGAACTTAGAACTACTTAAACCTAACTAACCTAAGGACATCACACACATCCATGCCCGAGGCAGGATTCGAACCTGCGACCGTAGCAGTCGCACGGTTCCGGACTGCGCGCCTAGAACCGCGAGACCACCGTGGCCGGCAGACGCAAATATAGATTATGGAGTGAAGTAACAAATAAATTTAAGAAATTTAAAGGGATGGAGGAAAAAAAGCACAATTAAATATTGCAAAGAAGTCGTGGAACGAGGTGGAACCCGAAGACAGAAGTTCAGTGAACTAGAAAACCATGTATACCGACAATTTATTAAAGCCAGAAATGAATTAAGTGCAGTGCATGATACAGACCTACAGATTTGGGGATTGCATTACGCTAAACAAATCGGCCTGGACTTCAAGGCTTCATCTCATTGGCTGGTCACGTTCAAAAGAAAATACAAAATTACGAGCAGGAAGATTACGAAATATGTAAGCAAGAACTACGCGAATAAACTGAAAGAAATTTTACAGTGTTCCAAGACGTTTGTTACAGAAAATAACGTCAGATTCCAACAGTATGAAGACGCATATATTATCAACACAGATCAGTCCGGTTTTAACTATGAAATGAAATCGACCCGCACGTTATCGTTAGTTGGAGAAGGCGACACGGAATGTACTGTAGACCAGCTGCATGCCACTTCACATAGTTATACCATACAGTATGCTCGGAACAAAGCAGGATTTCTTTTACCTACATTTTATTTATGTTTGCAGGAAAAAAATGGTGTATTTGGACAGCAAGTTTAGCAACAGGTGAATAGGGTACTTGCGCAAACGCCGAATGTCATTGTGAATTGCAGTGCGTCAGGAAAAATGGAGAAAAGACTAGTGAAAGACTTTAATGAACGTGCGATTGCTCCTTACTCGGACAAAGATTTTGCCTTACTCCTTGACAGCTATACAGGACAGAAGGATCAGGCATTGTACAATTTTAGTGTGGGAGTAGACGTGATTACTATTTCTCCAGGTTGTACACCTCCTGTGCAACCGTAAGATGTGTTTGGTTTTCGGCAAGTGAAATTCTTTGTGAAAAGATTCTATGATTTTGCGAAGCTGCACAGGTACACAGAGCAGTATTGTTTACGTGATCGTGTGTGAATTATCAAAGTTCAGGCACTCACACGTAATCAACTTCGCTCTCCAAAATTCCAGGACATGTTCAGATTTGCTTGGACATATGCAGGATTTGACGGTCTATACAAGGAAAAATTTGAAAACGTTAAAAACATATGTTTTGACAGAGCACAGGGAAAACTGTGCGACTGTGAAACTGTTGCATTCATTTGTTGCAGTTAATGTGACAAACTCTTATGTTTTCATCACTTCTTTGGGAGTGATTATCACATCCACAAGAAAACCTAAATCGAGCAAGGTAGTAGAATCTTTTTACCCATTCGCCAAGTGTACAAGTTAGGTGGGTCGACAACATATTCCTGTCATGTGACGCACATGCCGTCACCAGTGTCGTATAGAATATATCAGACGTGTTTTCCTGTGGAAGAATCGGTTGACCTATGACCTTGCGATCAAATGTTTTCGGTTCCCACTGGAGAGGCACGTCCTTTCGTTTACTAGTCGCACGGTTTTGCGTTGCGGTCGCAAAACACAGACACTAAACTTATTACAGTGAACAGAGACGTCAATGAACGAACGGACAGATCATAACTTTGCGAAAATAAAGAAAGTAACCTTTTCATTCGAGGGAAGACTTGAACCAAGTTTTTCAGTGTCCTCTGTCAAACCTATCTCATAAGGTTCCCATACGATAACCCTAATGTCAGCGTCAGAGAAGTTGCTGCTGTACAAGGTAACGTTGACCACGTCACTGTATGGAGAGTGCCACGGGAGAACCAGTTGTTTCCGTACCATGTACAGCGTGTGTAGGCACCCTCAGCAGCTGATTGGCCTTCACGGGTACACTTCTGCGAATGGTTCATCCAACAATGTGTCAATCCTCATTTCAGTGCAAATGTTCTCTTTGCGGATGATGCTTCATTCCAACGTGATGAAATTGTAAATTTTCACAATCAACATGTGTGGGCTGACGAGAATCCGCACGCAATTGTGCAATCACGTCATCAACACAGATTTTCTGTGAACGTTTGGGCAGGCATTGTTGGTGATGTCTTGATTGGGCCCCATGTTCTCCCACCTACGCTCAATTGAGCACGTTATCATGATTTCATACGGGATACTCTACCTGTGCTGCTAGAGCATGTGCCTTTACAAGTACGACACAACATATGGTTCATGCACGATGGAGCTCCTGCACATTCCAGTCGAAGTGTTCGTACGCTTCTCAACAACAGATTCGGTGACCGATGGATTGGTAGAGGAGTACCAATTCCATGGCCTCCACACTCTCCTGACCTCAACCCTCTTGACTTTCATTTATGGGGGCATTTGAAAGCTCTTGTCTACGCAATCCCGGTACCAAATGTAGAGACTCTTCGTGCTCGTATTGTGGACTGTTGTGATACAATACGCCATTCTCCAGGATGCATCAGCGCATCAGGGATTTCATGCGACGGAGGGTGGATGCATGTATCTTCGCTGACGGAGGACATTTTGAACATTTCCTGTAACAAAGTGTTTGAAGTCACGCTGGTACGTTCTGTTGCTGTGTGTTTCCATTCCATGATTAATGTGATTTGAAGAGAAGTAATAAAATGAGCTCTAACATGGAAAGTAAGCGTTTCCGGACACATGTCCACGTAACATATTTTCTTTCTTTGTGTGTGAGGAATGTTTCCTGAAAGTTTGGCCGTACCTTTTTGTAACACCCTGTATGTGGTGTGAACTCAAGAACATCCTGCAGAAGCCTGTTTAGGGAACTACGGATACTAACTACTGCTTCACAAAATTATTCCTTAATGAAATTTGTCATTAAAAATATATCACTTTTTCAAACCAACAGCTCAATTCATGGAATCAATACTAGAAATAAGAATAATCTTCATAAGGATTTAAAGCATTTACTCTTGTACAAAAAGCTGTGCATTATTCAGGAACACACATTTTCAATAACTTGCCAGGAGCCATAAAAAGCTTAACAACCAATGAAATTCAGTTTAAAAGAAGCCAAATAATTTATTGGTGGCCAACTTCTCAGTTTCTCAATAGAACCAACGACGATCATTCCACTTGGGACCCGTGGAAGGTACATTAGCTTATTTGTTTCCGTTGTAAATATTTGTCATGTATTATTGTTTTTCTGACATGTTCTACATTCTGGAGGACTTACTCACTATGGATTAATTGGAATGAAAATAAATCTAATCTAATCTAATCTAATCAAGTACGATATCCAAAAGGCCCGGGAAAATTTGAACTTAGATTCGTCGGAAACGCTGCAGCGGTGCGTCATACTCTAGCTGTACTTACTACATCGAGGAGAGTACTGCAGTCATGTGAAAGATGAGTGAAACCGGTCACCTGTTAGGTGTATGCTTTTCTTCTGAGCCGCACTTCTTCCTCTTAAGCTGACTGCATGTAAGGTATTAGCATTCAAACTACTGTTCAGAGTCATTTTCATCCTCGCCAATATTTCATGTATACAACGAGACAGTACGAGATACAGATGATTAGATGTACGAGAGGGCGGTCAGTACATAATGCAACATATTTTTGTCTGAAAGCAGATTGAATTTATTCAGGTTTACAGTGCATCATATTATTACCTACTCTTTAGGCTACAAAACTCTATTTTTCAACATAATCTCCGTTCTATGCGATGGCCTTGCGCCACTCTACGGGAGGATCCTTATGCCCGCATGGTACCACTCTACTGGTCGACATCGGAGCCAACGTCTTGCTGTGTGAATAACCCCCCCCCCCCCCCCCCATCATCCAAGTACAGCTTCTCACGGAGTGCATCTCTCAATATGCCAAAATGATTCAAACCGGAAGACGCGAGACCTGTGCTGTAGAGTGAATGAGGAAGAACATTCAAACGTTTTGAGAGAGCCTCTCTGGCGCGCGGACTAGTGTGAGGTCTTGCGTTGTCATGGAGAAGGAGAAGTTCGTTTCCATTTTTGTTTCGACGAACACACTGTAGTCATTTCTTCTATTTCCTGAGGGTAGTACAATACACTTCGAAGTTGATCGTTCCACCACGTGGGAGGATAAGAAACAGAATAACTGCTTCAGGGTCCCAGAACATGACTTTACCGTCTGAGGGTTCGGCTTTGAACTTTTTTCTTCGGAGGAGGTGTGTCGCCACTACACAGATTGCCATTTTGTTCCGTTTCGAAGTGATGAACCCATGTTCCATCGTCTGTGTAGATGTACGACAAAAAACTGTCACGATCAGCCTCGTAACGCGCAAGCATTCCGCGCAAATAGTCCTTTGGTAATCTTTCTGGTCTTCTCTTAGGCGAGGAACCTAGCGGGCACACACCTTTGAGTACCGTAACTGGTGGACGAGTGCGTCAGCACTCCCAACAGAGACGTCGAGCGAGGTGCCTCCATGTGACCCATTGATCACTTCGAATTAGTGTCCGCACGTTCCAGCATTGCAGGAGTCACAGCTGTTACGACCTACTGGCAGGCGAGATATGTGACAGCTTCATGCGATCTTGCTGGGGTGATGACATACGCCACGCCCAACGACTCATTGTGCTTTTGTTCACTGCCAGGTCTCCGTAGACAAACGTCTATCAATATCTGCCATGCTCTGGTTCTCCGCTAATAGAAACTCGATGACAGTACCCCGCTTGGAAAGCTCGTCCGTTAGAGACGTCATTTTAAAGACTACTTAAAGCATCGCCACATATAGCAACTTCGTGAAGCTAAAGGGTCCGACGTTTTTAAGCCGAAACTGTCTGAGCAAAAAACATTGTTGCATTACTTATTGAACGCCTCTCGTAGTCTACTTCCAATCACTGCAGATTATAATGGCAACCTCCTCAATACAAACACGTATATTCCTGTGGTGTAGGGGTAGCATCTTTGAGAAGTAATCAAAACTTCCTTGGTCCAGGGTTCACACTCCACCACCACTTAAATTTAGAATAAAAATAATCAACTGTGGAGAGCCGAAGACTTCAGGTATAAGAGGTCACCATCATTCAGCGAACTGCCTTGTCAAAGTGGGCAGAAGAGCGGATAGAGGTTCTGGGCACTCTCTTGCTCTTGGGGTTGGAAACTGTCCCTAAAGGCCGAAAATCAGCAATTATCTGTGACATGAGGATGCAGAAGGTAATGGAAACCACTTCATTAAAGAAACATAATGTGTATCCACAGGACATGCGGCCTGTAACTGAAAAGGATCATGACGACCTCTCCGTCGGCAACAGATTTCCCCAATCGGATCTCCTGGAGGGGACTGCCAAGAGCGATGTGACCATAAGAAAAAGATTGAATAAACAACGAAAGGATAAAGTTGTACGAATCGGGCGTGGAATGTCAGAAGATTGAAAGTGGTAGGGAAATCTGAAAAAGGAAATAGTAAGACTCAATTTAGATATAGTGGGGGTCAGTGAAGTGAAATGGAAAGAAGGCAAGAACTTCTGGTCAGATGAGTGTAGGGTAGTATCAACAGCAGGAGAAAATTGTATAACTGAAGTAGAATTAGTTATGAGTGGGAAGGTACGACAGAGAGTGTGTTACCGTGAACAGTTCAGTGATACGATTGTTCTCATCAGAATCGACAGCAGACCAACACCGACAACAATAGTTCAGGTATACATGCCGACGTCACAAGCAAAGGACGAAGAGATTGAGAAAGTATATGAGGATATTGATGGGGTAATTCAGTACGTCAAGGGACTAGAAAATGTAATAGCCATGGTGGACTGGAAAGCGGTTGTAGTGGAGGAAGTAGAGGAAATGGTATGGGAGAATATGGGCTTGGTAGTAGAAACTAGAGAAGAGAAAGACTAGTTGAGTTCTGCAATAAGTATTAGTTAGTAATAGGGAACACTCTGTTCAAGTATCACAAGAGGAAGGGGTATACTTGGAAACGGGCGGAGGAGACGAGAAGATTTCAGTTAGATTATATCATGCTCAGGCACAGATTCCGAAATCAGATATTGGGTTGTAAGACCTTCCCAGAAGCGGATATAGATTCAGATCACAATTTAGTAGTGATGAAGAGCAGGCTGAAGCGTAAGAGACTAGTCAGGAAGAATCAGTGTGGAAAAAAAGTGGGTTACAGAAGTACTTCGGAATGAAGAGGCACGCTTGAAGTTCTCTGAGGCTGTAGACACTGCGACAATGAGTAACTCAGTGGGCAGTACTATTGAAAAGGAATGGTCATCTCTAAAGACGGCAGTCACTGAAGCCACAAAGAAAACCGTAGGTACAAGGAAGGCAAGTGCGAAGAAACCATGGATAACAAATGAAATACTTTAGATGATCGACAAAGGAAGGAAGTACAAACATGTTCAAGGAAATTCAGGAATAGTGAAATAAAAGTCAGTTAGGAACGAAATAAATAGGAAGTCCAGGGAAGCTAAGACGAAATGGCTGCATGAAAAATGCGAAGAAGTCGAAAAAGAAATGATTGCCGGAGGGACTGACTGTGTATATAGAAATATCAAAACAACCTTCGGTGAAATTAAAAGCGAGGGCGGTAGCATTAAGCGGTCAGCAAGAATTCCACTGTTTCATGCAGAGCAGAGTTCATCCAGAATTTCAGTGTTACATGCAGAGGAGAGAGCGGATAGATGGAAAGAGTACATTGAATGCCCCTATGAGGGGGAAGACTTGTCTCACGACGTGATTGAAGAAGAAACTGCAGTCGATATACTATATAGAAGAGACAGGAGATCCAGTATTAGAATTTAAAAGAGCTTTGGAAGACTTAAGATCAAATAAGGCACAAGGGATAGATAATGTTCCCTTGAAATTTCTAAAATAATTAGGGGAATCGACAACAAAACGACTATTCAAATTGGTATGTAGAATGTATGAGACTGGCGATATATCATTAGACTTTCGATAAAGCATCATACACGCAATTGCAAAGATTGGAAGAGCCGACAAGTGCGAGAATTACCGAACAATCAGCTAAACAGTTCTTGCATCCAACTTGCTGACAAGAATAACATATAGAAGAATGGAAAAGAAAGTTGTGGATGTATTATATGACGATCAGTTTGGCTTTAGGAGAGGTAAAGACACCAGAGAGGCAATTCTGATGTTGTGGTTGGTAACGAAAGCAAGACCAAAGAAAAATCAAGAAACTTTCATAGGATTTGCCGACTTGGAGGAAGCGTTCGACAGCGTACAATGGTGTAAGATGTTCGAAATTCTGAGACAAATAGCAGTAAGCTATAGGGAAAGGCAGATAATACTCAATATGTACAAGAACCACGAGGGAGCAATAAGTCAACAAGACTAGGAAAGAAGTGCTCGATTAAAAAGGGTGTAAGACAGGGATGTAGTCTTTCAGCCCGACTGTTCAGTCTATATATCAAAGAAGCAACGAGGAAAAAATAGAAAGGTTGAAAAGTGTAATTAAAATTCGGTGTGAAAAGATATTAATGATAGGATTGGCTGATGACTTTTCTGTCCTCACTGAAAGTGAAGAAGAATTGCATTATGTGTTGTATGAAATTAACAGTCTAATGAGTGTAGAGTATGTATTGAGAGTAAATCGAAGAAAGGCGAAAGTGAGAAATAGCAGAAATGAGAACAGTGAGGAACTTAACATTACCGCTGGTGATCATAAAGTAGACGAAGTTACGGAATTCTGCTATCTTGGCAGTAGAATACCGCGTGAGAAAGAAATTTCTGTGAATGTACGTTTGGAGCACAGCATTGCATGGTAGTGAGAAAACCAGAAGAGAAGAGAATCGAATTCTTTGAGATGAGTTCCTATAGAAGAATTTTGAAAATTAGATGGAGGGATAAGGTGTGGAATGAGGAGGTTTTCCGCAAAATCGGTGAGGAAAGGAACATAAGCAAATCAATGAGCAGAAGAAGGGACAGAACGATAGGACATCCGTTAATGCATCAGGGAACAACATCCATGGTAGCAGAGAGAGATTTTGAGGGTGAAAACTATAGAAGAAGACAGAGATTTAAATACATCCAGCAAATAATCCAGGACATAGGATGCAATTGCTACTGTGAGATGAAAACGTTGGCACAGGAGAGAAATTTGCGGCGAGGCGCATCAAAACACTCAGAAGACTGATGATTTGCTCCAATTGCAGTCGAGAAAGTCATCGACCTACTTCGTTGCATATACTAGCAGATACATAGACGTGGTCCACGCTTCTTGATTTTCGTGAGAGACGTTATCAGCGTACTCGACGCCGCCTTAAATCGCAACTCGTTGGACCACACTACGCGCCTCCAGTTAGTTAGTGTGCTGAATACGTACGTGTTCTTTGAGTCATTAAAGACGTGCATCTTTATGTGTCGCTGTGTGAAATGGCAGCCCTCTCCAAATGTCCACAGTATGCAGTTCCCTTCACAGCGTTCGGCCATAAACTGCTTAAGATGCCACGGGGATGGCGGTTGCCGAATATGTTACTCCGCAACATTCCCATAAGTCATCTGAACAAAGTTCACGTATTTTGTTAGTAGAGAAAGGACTGAAGCTGTTCGAGTTTCTGTATGTACTACAGATATGTTGGTCAGTACTCCAGCGACAGCATCGTCTTTTGCTATGGTAACCAAGAATGCAGAAAAAAATCGGATGTGACGTCTTCGACAAGACAGGCCAGAATTTACCTGCAGTAATATAGAAGAAAACGCGTCATCTCTTTTATTTCTTGCTTTGGAAGAACGGTTGAAGTTTAGATATTCTTCTCAATAACACACCACGCTGTCCAGTTACATTTATGTTCTTTAAAAGAAACTTTGAAGTTTAGACATTCTTCTCAGTAACACAGTACACTGTCGAACCACAGTAATGTGACCACCTTTTGAAGCGCAGATGTGCAGGAAGAGAATCAGAGAGGCTCTGGAAGGTGCCAACTGGGATGCGGAACCATGCTGACTCAGCTGTAGTGGCCAGTTGCCTAGTTTTGTCGGTTGATGATCCATGGCGCGAATAGCTCTATCGAGGTTGTTCCACAGATGCTCTATTACGTTTCAATCCGTGGAGTCTGGTGGCCAGAAGAGTACGGTAAACTCATCCTGGTGCTCTTCGAACAGCGCTATGTACACCGTGGGCTGTGTGACACGTCGCATTGTCCTGCTGGTAGATGGCATCGTGCCGACGAAAAACAAACTGCATGTATGTGTGGACATAATCCTCAAGGATATATGCATACCTGTGTTGATCCATTGTGCCTCCCAGAATGACGAGATGCCCAGGGAAGCCACGAAAATATTCCCCAGACCGTAACGCTTCCTCCTCCAGCCTGGACCACCCTGGCGACTGTTGCAGGGTGTTTAAACGTGATTCGTCAGAAAAGGCCACCTGTCGACACTCCGTGGTCAGTGGACGTCCAGTTGCTGTAGTGGTGTGCAAATTCCAGCCTTCGTTGCCGATGAACGCCTGTCAGCAGGGATGTATGCGCCATATCCCTACTGCAGAGGCCCATACGCGGCAACGTTCGCTAAATGATTGTAGAGCAGACACATGGTTCGTCTGGGCGGCCAGTCGCTTAACAGCTCAACTTCTGTTCGCCCGTACACGTCTCCGCAGTCATCCTTCACACCTATCGCCTATGGCCCGTGGTGCACCATAGTTGCCTCTGCGCCGACTTTGGATAGCACCATTTTTCCATGTATGTTATACTTTAACCACAGTGGCAGGCAGGTGAACGGTTTGCAAACTCTTTCAGAAAAACTTCCACCCTTTGTCCGAGAGCTTATGATCATGTCCTTTTCGTTGTCAAATAAATCGCTCCGTTTGTGCATTACGACAACGACTACACTCTTACCGCGTCCCCCACCCCGATTTGTTTTATATAACATCCACTACTAGTGCTGCCACTTGCCGAGTGGTTGTTGTACGTTAACGTGGAAAAAACGCCAACGGTCACATTAATGTGACTGGACCGTTCAGAACCACAAAAATTGTTCTTGCCTCGGAATTTCCGCACTCGTATAAGATAATAAAAACAAGAATGTCTCCACTACTTGCCCGAACGTGTTGACAAGCCACGTGCTCCGCATTGTGAGATCTGCGACGCACAAGTATCATCTGCCCACGCACAGCGACGCGTAGCAGCATGTAGCACGTCTCCTCAGTCCAGATCTTTCTCCACGACTGTAATGTCCACTGGCGGTATCCCTGCGGCCACCCTAATTCCAGTTCATTGTGACGTGCAGTTAGCAGATAAATGTACATGCCTATGTTCCCCATAGCAAGGAAATGAGGAAATGATTCTCGTTCGTATGGCTGCTACATAGTCCACGCATCATATGAACGGTATTTTTATCGAAATGTTTTTGAATTAGCCTGTTTCTAGGACATGTATGTATGATAAGTTTGAACATTAATGAATACATTATTTGGGAGTCTTACTCATGGAACTGCTTTCCTTTTTTTCTTTTTTTACAAGTTATTAGTTTTAAATAAAAATTCATCTGTGGAATATAAGGAGTTGCCCGGAAGAACTGATTTTAGGTTAGGTTTAAAAATTCTTTGTTAGCTGCCAGACATTTTTTGTTATTGAGCAAATGTCAAAAAGAATTGTTGGTGCTTACTGAACGTCTTCCTGAAACACTGATAACGTCAATAATGCAAAATACACGTCGTTTTTTTCTTTTGGTGGCGTTGTTATAGGCAAATCTATTCTTCTCAAATTGTGATGGATTATTTATTACAAATTTCATTAGCGAACATATACAGGGTGATTCACGAAGATATGCAAATATTTTAATATTTTGTTAAACAATAAAACTAAAGAGAAAAGTTCATACAAACATACGTCTGCAAATATTTAGTTACGGCATTTCCGCTAGTAAAATGTTTTGCCTGAAATTTAGCGAGTTTGCTAATATGAAGCCATTGCAAAAAGGTACGCGGTTAAAGTAAAGCACGATTTCCATTTATTTTGTTGTTATTCGTCTCGTGAATCTAATAAAACATGTCCCAGACTTGTATCTGCAGTAGTTTCCCAGAACATTCCAGAGAAGCAAAGATTATTACACAACTAAATTTCTTTACTTTAAATTTATTATGTAGAACCGTTTACGTCATTGCTGGCAACCATTAGTGAGTTGTTGCAGCCGTTTCCTAACCTTGAAACGAGTTAGTTTTCTGTATTGTTCAGTGAAAGAACATAATAACAACAGTGTATTTAAGTGAAACCACATAGTCGCTGTTGTAGTTTGTATATTATTTATGAAATAGGGATGCATTTCAAATTTACGACAGCAGATTATGCCGATATGGTGTTTATTTATGGCAAATGCGATGGTAATGCTACGGCTGCAGTTAACGAATATCGCTTACCTTATCCAACTCGGAGTATTCCGAAAGCACGAACCATTACTGGAGTATTTCGAACGTTACGGAAGACAGGTTCTCTACCTAGCGTTCATAATCAGTACGAGCGCTCGCCCGGCTACAAGTACACGACGTACCTCTCAACAATTGGGCACTTCGCAATCTTAGGTACGGCATACACTGAAGTACAATAATCTGTATCATTACCATAAACAAAAAGTGCATCATTTACATCCGGGCTTGGAGTTGTGCAACTGGTTATACACTAATCGGCAATTACACAAATGCATTTTAATAATTAATGAGGCACAGTTTACTCGAGATGATATAAAAAATGTACATAAAGAGCACGTATGGTCTGAAGCAAACCCACATGCAACAATGCAACGCAATTTCCAGCAGTGATTTAGCATAAAGGTTAATTCGTTTGTTTCCAAGGGTAGCAGTTATATGAGGAGCGAAAGTAGCTCAACTTATTTCTTTGAGCCATTCAGTAACATTCATCTTCTATTTCAAGCTTTCATCAACATATACACCCCAAAGATTAGGTGCATTTTACCCTGTTTACTACCTCCAGTTCATATAATACAACAATTGTTGGTGTGCCTCTGTTCCATGTACAGAACTGAAAATAGTATGTTTTCTGAAAATTAAGGGGGAGCCAATTTTCCGACAATCATTTAATAATTGTCTGAATAACAAGATGTTCTTTAGCTACCTTCTCCCTAATATGATTAAGTATAGCGTTACCATCTTCTCCAAGAAGTACCAATCTGCTTCATAAATGTTAAGTAGGAGGTAATTCACATACATAAGGAGTACGAGTGGGCCCAAAGTTGTACCCTTTGTGATTTCTCTCGAGTCACAAAGTTTTTTTCTCTTTCCTACCGTGTTTGAATTATTCAGCCCAACGTTTCTCATTCTGCTTGATCACTTCCTGCTGTTGCTCAGCATTGACTTGCAGAGTTATTGCCTGCATGGGGTCTGTCTATGCGCAGTTACAAGCTGCAATAGTCGATAATCGATGTTGCTGCCAAAGCAGCTCACTCTAGCGACGGTGCTTTTCCGCTGATCGAGATATTCGATCGCGACCTTGCAGGAGCTTGCGTCGGGGACACACTCTCTTGTTCTGATTTACCTTCGCCGTCACGCCCTTTATCTTCATTTTTGCTCTATCGTCATTTTTTGCGGCACGTGCAGTGTTTGACGAGGTTTCTACATCTACATACGCATCTCCATGATTGCTGTGTTTCCATGATTGCTATTTCATCATTCCTATTCAAATTATTCATAGCTGTAATCGTTAAATATTTAGTTGAATTTACAGAGTTTAGATTTGTGAGTTTTATTCTGCAACCGAAATTTAGTGGATTCCTCCTAGTATTCATGTGAATGACGTCACACTTTTCTTTATTTAGTGTCAAATGTCACTTTTTTCACCATAAAAATATCGTGTCTAAAACGGTTTTCAGTTTGTTTTGATCATCTGATGACTTGATAAGACGGTTAATGACAGCATCATCTACAAACAATCTAAGAGGGTTGCTAAGATTTTCTCCTAAATAGTTCATAATCAGGAGCAGCAGAAGGCCTGTAACACTTCCTTGCAGAACGCCACATATTACTTTTGATTTATTCGGTGACTTTCCGTTAATTACTACGAACGGTGACCCGGCTGTCAGGAAATCGCGAACCCAGTCGCACGATTGAGACAACTGCACGTAACCAGCAGAGCCATCCAGTTTGCCATGGCGACATCAGCGCACTTTCTCCACTGTAGCATTCACTACACAATTCAGTCTTCGAAGAGAACACGCGCCGACTTTCGCTCCGACTGTTGAAAGCAGTGTAGGAAAAAGCTCTATTGAATCTTATTTCTCTTGGCTTATAAATGCTTGGGAACTTATAATAGGTATAAAGGTGTATTGAGGACTAGGAGAGGAGATATGAAGGAGGGGGGGGGGGGGGGAGGGTAAGAGGAAATGTTGCTCTGAAGATCTGAACATGGAGAAGCAAAGTGCAAAAAGAGCAGACTTATTGAGTTGGGATGCAGGAGTTACAGATTGACAGAATACAGTGCAACGTGTCAAACATTCTCACATACTATGTTCCTAGACCCCCCCCCCCCCCCCAACATGAACCATGGACCTTGCCGCTGTTGGGGAGGCTTGCGTCCCTCAGCGACACAGGTAACTGTACCGTAGGTGCAACCACAACGGACGGGTATCTGTTGAGAGGCCAGACAAACGTGTGGTTCCTGAAGAGGGGCAGCAGCCTTTTCAGTAGTTGCAGGGGCAACAGTCTGGATGATTCATTGATCTGGCCTTGTAACAATAACCAAAACGGCCTAGCTGTGCTGGTACTGCGAACGGCTGAAAGCAAGGGGAAACTACAGCCGTAATTTTTCCCGAGGGTATGCAGCTTTACTGTATGGTTAAATGATGATGGCGTCCTCTTGGGTAAAATATTGCGGAGGTAAAATAGTCCCCCATTCGGTTCTCCGGGCGGGGACTACTCAAGAGGACGTTGTTATCAGGAGAAAGAAAACTGGCGTTCTACGGATCGGAGCGTGGAATGTCAGATCCCTTAATCGAGCAGGTAGGTTAGAAAATTTAAAAAGGGAAATGGATGGGTTAAAGTTAGATATAGTGGGAATTAGTGAAGTTCGGTGGCAGGAGGAACAAGACTTTTGGTCAGGTGAATACAGGGTTATAAATACAAAATCAAATAGGGGTGATGCAGGAGTAGGTTTAATAATGAATAAAAAAATAGGAGTGCGGGTAAGCTACTACAAACAGCATAGTGAACGCATTATTGTGGCCACGATAGACACGAAGCCCACGCCTACTACAGTAGTACAAGTTTATATACCAACTAGCTCTGCAGATGATGAAGAAATTGATGAAATGTATGATGAGATAAAAGAAATTATTCAGATAGTGAAGGAAGACGAAAATTTAATAGTCATGGGTGACTGGAATTCGAGTGTAGGAAAAGGGAGAGAAGGAAACATAGTAGGTGAATATGGATTGGGCGTAAGAAATGAAAGAGGAAGCCGTCTGTTAGAATTTTGCACAGAGCATAACTTAATCATAGCTAACACTTGGTTCAAGAAACATAAAAGAAGGTTGTATACATGTAAGAATCCTGGAGATACTAAAAGGTATCAGATAGATTATATAATGGTAAGACAGAGATTTAGGAACCAGGTTTTAAATTGTAAGACATTTCCTGGGGCAGATGTGGACTCTGACCACAATCTATTGGTTATGAACTGTAGATTAAAATTGAAGAAACTGCAAAAAGGTGGGAATTTAAGGAGATGGGACCTGGATAAACTGACTAAACCAGAGGTTGTACAGAGTTTCAGTGAGAGCATAAGGGAACAATTGACAGCAGTGGGGGAAAGAAGTACAGTAGAAGAAGAATGGGTAGCTCTCAGGGATGAAGTAGTGAAGGCAGCAGAGGATCAAGTAGGTAAAAAGACGAGGGCTAGTAGAAATCCTTGGGTAACAGAAGAAATATTGAATTTAATTGATGAAAGGAGGAAACATAAAAATGCAGTAAATGAAGCAGGCAAAAAGGAATACAAACGTCTCAAAAATGAGATCGACAGGAAGTGCAAAATGGGTAAGCAAGGATGGCTAGAGGACAAATGTAAGGATGTAGAGGCTTATCTAACTAGGGGTAAGACAGATACTGCCTACAGGAAAATTACAGAGACCTTTGGAGAAAAGAGAATCACTTGTATGAATATCAAGAGCTCAGATGGAACCCAGTCCTAACCAAAGAAGAAAAAGTAGAAAGGTGGAAGGAGTATATAGAGGATCTATACAAGGGCGATGTACTTGAGGACAATATTATAGAAATGGAAGAGAATGTAGATGAAGATGAAATGGGAGATACGATATTGCGTGAAGAGTTTGACAGAGCACTGAAAGACCTGAGCCGAAACAAGGCCCCGGGAGTAGACAACATTCCATTAGAACTACTGACGGGCTTGGGAGAGCCAGTCCTGACAAACTCTACCATCTGGTGAGCAAGATGTATGAGACAGGCGAAGTACCCTCAGACTTCAAGAAGAATATAATAATTCCAATCCCAAAGAAAGCAGGTGTTGACAGATGTGAAAATTACCAAACTATCAGTTTAATAAGTCACAGCTGCAAAATACTAACGCGAATTCTTTACAGACGAATGGATAAACTGGTAGAAGCAGACCTCGGGGAAGATCAGTTTGGATTCTGTAGAAATACTGGAACTCGTGAGGCAATACTGACCTTACGACTATCTTAGAAGAAAGATTAAGGAAAGGCAAACCTACGTTTCCAGCATTTGTAGACTTAGAGAAAGCTTTTGACAATGTTGACTGGAATACTCTCTTTCAAATTCTAAAGGTGGCAGGGGTAAAATACAGGGAGCGAAAGGCTATCTACAATTTGTACAGAAACCAGATGGCAGTTATAAGAGTCGAGGGGCATGAAAGGGAAGCAGTGGTTGGGAAAGGAGTGAGACAGGGTTGTAGCCTCTCCCCAATCTTATTCAATCTGTATATTGAGGAAGCAGTAAAGAAAACAAAAGAAAAATTCGGAGTAGGTATTAAAATCCATGGAGAAGAAATAAAAACTTTGAGGTTCGCCGATGACATTGTAATTCTGTCAGAGACAGCAAAGGACTTGGAAGAGCAGTTGAACGGAATGGACAGTGTCTTGAAAGGAGGATATAAGATGAACATCAACAAAAGCAAAACGGGGATAATGGAATGTAGTCGAATTAAACCAGGTGATGCTGAGGGAATTAGGTAAGGAAATGAGACACTTAAAGTGGTAAAGGAGTTTTGCTATTTGGGGAGCAAAATAACTGATGATGGTCGAAGTAGAGAAGATATAAAATGTAGACTGGCAATGGCAAGGAAAGCGTTTCTGAAGAAGAGAAGTTTGTTAACATCGAGTATAGATTTAAGTGTCAGGAAGTCTTTTCTGAAAGTATTTGTATGGAGTGTAGCCATGTATGGAAGTGAAACATGGACAATAAATAGTTTGGACAGGAAGAGAATAGAAGCTTTCGAAATGTGGTGCTACAGAAGAATGCTGAAGATTAGATGGGTAGATCACATAACTAATGAGGAGGTACTGAATAGAATTGGGGAGAAGAGGAGTTTGTGGTACAACTTGACGAGAAAAAGGGACCGGTTGATAGGACATGTTCTGAGGCATCAATGGATCACAAATTTAGCATTGGAGGGCAGCATGGAGGTGTACAAATCATAGAGGGAGACCAAGAGATGAATACACTAAGTAGATTCAGAAGGATGTAGGTTGCACTAGGTACTGGGGGATGAAGAAACTTGCACAGGATAGGGTAGCATGGAGAGCTGCATCAAACCAGTCTCAGGACTGAAGACCACAACACCAACAACATGTTCCTAGAGAGCTGAGTGACTTTTAGCGAGTTTGTATTATTATTAATCTATGCCTTTAACGTATTATGTTGAAAGTAGTAAATTAAACTATACAATTGAATTTATTTTATCTGTTTCATGTCACCGGTTGAGAGCAGAGAAGAGCAGAGTCGCATGCTTTCTTTGTAACAGGACTGATCAGCGCTGGTCATGGAAGACTAACGAGCCGACGGGCAGCTTACAGGAGAAGATGCTGCAGGACTTACCTGAGGCGCTGATATTTAATTACTGTACATTGTTAAGGAAAAGATATGTGTTATTTTAAAACCTTTAAAGTCGTGAAATTTAAATGAGTTCAGTCGATGTCCGTTAGCCGAATTTTAAACTCTTTTCTGGAAGGTATCCATAACTCTGGAAGTAATACACTACTGGCCACTAAAATTGCTACACCAAGAAGAAATGCAGTTGATAAACGGGTATTCATTGGACAAATATATTATACTAGAACTGACATGTGATAACATTTTCACCCAGTTTGGGTGCATAGATCCTGAGAAATCAGTTCCCAGAACAACCAGCTCTGGCCGTAATAACTGCCTTGAGACGCCTGTGTATTGAGTCAATTAGAGCTTGGATGGCGTGTAAAAGGTACAGCTGGCTATGCAGCTTCAACACGATACCACGGTTCATCAAGAGTAGTGACTGGCGTATTGTCACGAGCCAGTTGCTCGGCCACCATTGACCAGATGTTTTCAATTGGTGAGAGATCTGGAGAATGTGCTGGCCCGGGCAACAGTGGAACATTTTCTGTATCCAGAAAGGCCTGCAACATGCGGTCGTGCATTATGCTGCTGAAATGTAGGGTTTCGCAGGGATCGAATGAAGGGTAGAGCCACGGGTCGTAACACATCTGAAATGTAACGGCCACTGTTCAAAGTGCCGTCAATGCGAACAAGAGGTGACCGAGACGTGTAACCAATGGCACTCCATACCATCACACCCGGTGATGCGCCAGTATGGCGACGACGAATACACGCTTGCAACGTGCGTTCGCCGTGATGTCGCCAAACACGGATGCGACCATCATGATGTTGTAAACAGGACCTGGATTCATCCGAAAAAATGACGCAGGCGCTCCTGTCTGTGATGCAGCGTCAAGGGTAACCGCAGTCATGGTCTCCGAGCTGATAGTCCATGGAAACGTCGTCGATCTGTTCGTGCAGGTGGCTGTTGTCATGCAAACATCCCCATCTCTCGATTCAGGGATCGAGACGTGGCTGCACGATCCGTTACAGCCATGCGGATAAAATGCCTGTCATCTCGACTGCTAGTGATACGAGGCCGTTGGGATCCAGCACGGCGTTTTGTAATACCTTCCTGCACCCACCAATTCCATATTCTGCTAACAGTCATTGGATCTCGACCAACGCGAGCAGCAATGTCGCGATATGATAAATCACAATCGCGATAGGCTACAATCCGACCTTTATCAAAGTCGGAAACGTGATGGTACGCATTTCTCCTCCTTACACGAGGCATCACAACAACGTTTCACCAGGAAACGCCGGTCAACTGCTGTTTGTGTATGAGAAATCGGTTGGAAACGTTCCTCATATCAGCACGTTGTAGGTGTCGCCACCGGCGCCAACCTTGTGCGAATGCTCTGAAAAGCTAATCATTTGCATATCACAGCATCTTTTTCCTGTCGGTTAAATTTCGCGTCTGTAGCACGTCATCTTCGTGGTGTAGCAGTTTTAATGGCCAGTAGTGTACTTTTTATTATAGCAGACCGTTTTGTTCTAAATTGTTTGTAAATGCTGAGGCCCACACTGAAGTTGATTTTTAAGTTTTTTTTTGTTTTTTGTTGTGTAAAAGCAGAAATATGTGGGAAACTGCAAAAATTTATGAAAGAAGGTCATAAAAGTATTAATATCTCTGAAGAAACTGACATAAGGAGTTAATTAATTTTGTAACGATGAATGGGTAATGAACACTGCAAAACATAAATTGATAGTTCCTGTTTTTCACGAAAATTAAAGTTTACAATCAATAAAAAAATTTGTATAAACCAAAATTCGTTAGTAAAAACCCATTGTGGCAGGATCTGATAGCAAAACTGAAAGCCTAACGCTATAGGGGTGGAGGACCATGAGGAAGGGGGGGGGGGGGGCAATGAACAAGTTAGGAGAAATAAGTGGGAAATGAATGAGGGCAGGATGAGAATTATAGTTTGGTGTAAATAACGTAATTTAGTAGACAGTGAAATGCAAGTGGTTCAAGAAAAGAAATGAGAAAGATTAGGGGAAAAGGAAGTATGGAGGAAGCTGAGGGACGAGATCTAGGAAGATGAGGAATGAGGTGTGAAAGATGAGAAATGAGAGACCAATATGAAGAGCAAAATGGAAATAGTTGTGCGAAGAAACAGAATAAAGGTGAAGGAGTATGGAAATGAAGGAGGAGAAGAAAAAAGTGGAAGAGAAGAAGGATGAAGTGAAAGTGAGAGAGAATGAGCAGAACGCGAAGGCCGAGTTGGGCGACGAAAAAGATGGAGGACGAAGAGGTTTAGGAGAAGCAGGGAGGGGTGAAGTGAACATGGGTAAGAGGGGTGGTGAATATAGGTAGAGCAGAAGGGGAATACGAGTGGAGGAGAAGGTGGAAAGAGAGAGACTGAGGAGGATAAGCTGCAAGGTAGTGGTGATATTGAAGGGACAGAAGAGGAGAAGGAGAAATGTATAGGAGTTTGAAAAGAGAGGTGAGGTTGTGAATAGTGGATAGCCTGCCTGTGACACCTGACGAGCTAGGCTATGGTACCGAATGCGCACAGCGATTCGTCTATACCGGAAGCGATGGCACCACCTCCAGTCAGCGAAGCATCCGGCGACGCAACAGCCTCCGCGGTGGAGCCGTGCGCGTGCGGTGAATATTGCATGCGGCGCATGATGCCGCGAGGCGCCGTATCTCTGGGGACAGACCGGCAGCGTCTGTGCCTGTGCCCGCGCTGTGCCACGGTGCCACTGCGATCGATAGCGTCGTTGGTGGGTGGCGCGCTAACGCGCTCGCCTTCGCCGCTTCCTGCGCCTGCCGGCCGCTCCAGGTCAGGCCGGGTCAAGGTGCGGCCCGCCGGCCAGCGGGCGCCGGTCGCTCTCCGATGAGCCCGCTACTAGTATACACACTAGCCGGGGCAGTACCAGCACTGTGCGTAACGCAGCCAAACTAGCCGGGCTCGCCACGTGTCGAGAAGTGTACATGTGCGTTCGCTTGAGGGTTCTGGGAAAGACATCCCAAATAATTGATATTCCATACGTATCACTGCAGATTCCGGGCTCATTCTCAGGAACTAACCCCCTGGTGAACTTCTTATCACGTTTTCAAATTTTTAGAGACCTACTATTTTTAAATCATATGTATTAAAAAGTGATTAAGTCGATGACTAGATGACACGTACATGTACTAGACAGAGTCACCGACTCTCAAATCTTACGCCTCTTGGTAAGAATGTCTCCCACGAGTAATGAGTGTCTTGGGTTAAAAATGGTTCAAATGGCTCTGAGCACTATGGGAATTAACTTCTGAGGTCATCAGGCCCCTAGAACTTAGAACTACTTAAACCTAACTAACCTAAGGACATCACACACATCCATGCCCGAGGCAGGATCCGAACCTGCGACCGCAGCGGTCGCGCAGTTCCTGACTGTAGCGCCTAGAACCGCTCAGCCACTACGGCCAGCGAGTGTCTTGGGGTGAGACACTATGAAGGTTGTGTGTGGACATACAAGGTGAGAATGTGGGTCTCGTGGGAGGCATGCGCGAGATACTCCCTCCAGTTGCGCTGTTCTCTGTGCACTCGGTGGCTCAGATGGATAGAGCGTCTGCCATGAAAGCAAAAGATCCCGGGTTCGAGTCCCGGTCGGCGCTCACATTTTCACCTGTCCCCGTTGATATTTATCAACGTCTGTTAGCAGCTGAAGGTATTGATATAATTTTAATTTACTCTCAGAATGGTTCAAATGGCTCTGAACACTATCGGACTTAACATCTGAGGTCATCAGTCCCCTAGAACTTAGAACTACTTAAACCTAACTAACCTAAGGACATTACACACATCCATGCCCGAGGCAGAATTCGAGCCTGCAACCGTAGCGGTCGCGGTGTTCCAGACTTGTGGTGTGCGTACTGTAAGACCTTCACTACACACACCATCAGATTATTTGACTTGTCGCTCTAACGAAGTAGGCGAGTGTCAGCAATATGTCTCGTGGTCTTATCGTGGCCTGTTTATCTTCTGCCGTTATGTCAGACGATAGAAATACCACTTGCACACTTAGAGTAGCAGATTGACGGTGCTAACTTTAAACAGAACTTGATTAATTTTCACACACATTTATTAAAATAATAACAAGCATAAAAATTACTTAACTTGGTTCTGGATGCTATTTACAATTGACAATCTGAAGTTCCTTTGGTATTGGTACGTTAATCTTATTCTCACATGTATCTCTGATACTTGACAAAAGTGTCTATACATTTATCTTCATGGCTATGTACAGGAATATGGTAATCTTATTGGGCGCAGACTGAAACTTGACTGTAGACTGAAGCAGACAAATGCAGACTGACTAATCGGAGGTCTGTACACTCCTTATAATACCTCGCGCGTTCATGTATCACTGCGCGATTGTGATCCGCGAGGAGAAAAGGTTCTACGTTAGCAGCGATCTCATTGGCTGCGGTACATATTAATATGCAGATCGACGGAAGCAGAATTTGGTCCGTCTTTATGGCAGCGCCATCTCGTAGTGCGGAGACGGACCAGCGCTGCGCCTGCGCTGTTGTGCTTAGCGGGGCGCGCTCTAGTGGGAAAGTTGTGTACGCGCTGACGACGCGGAACTATGTACACAAGACTAAAGCGACTAGAACCGCCTGGGCACTATGGCCGGCACCGAAAGGCCAAAGAAACTCATACACTTGTGTAATATCATGTAGGGCCTCCGCGAGCACGCAGAAATGCCGCAACACGATGTGGTATGAACTCGACAAATGTCTGAAGTAGTGCTGGAGAGAAACGACATCATTAATCTTGCAGGGCTCTCCATAAATCCGTGAGAGTACGTTGGTGTGGAGATCTCTCCTGAACAGTACGTTGCAAGGCGTCTCAGATACATTCAATAATGTTTATGCCTGGGGAGTCTGATAGCCAGCGGAAGTGTTTAAACTCGGAAGAGTGTTCCTGGAGCTACACTGTAGTAATTCTGAACGTGTGGTTGTCGCAGTGTCCTGCTGGAATTGCCCAAGTCCTTCGGAATGCTCAATGGACAGAGGTGATCAGACAGGATGCTTCCGTATCACCTGTCATCTAGACGTATCAGGGGCCCCATGTCACTCCAACTGCACGCACTTCACACCATTACAGAGCTTCCACCAGATCGAACAGGCCCCTGCTGACATGGAGGGTCCATGGATTCATACCCGCTCGATACAATTTGAAACGAGACTCTTCCGACCAGGCAACATGTTTCCAATCATCAACAGTCCATTGTCGGTGTTGACGGACCCAGGCGAGGCGTAAAGCCTTGTGTCGTGCGGTCATAAGGGTACACGAGTGGACCTTCGGCTCCGAAAGGCCATGTCGATGATGTTTCGCTGAATGGTTCGTACGCTGACACTTGTTGATGGCCCAGCATCGAAGTCTGCTGCAATCTGCGGGTGAGTTTCACTATTGTCACGTTGAACGATTCTCTTCAGTTGGTCTCGTTCTTGTAGCGATGTCGGACATTCGATATTTTACCGGATTCCTGATATTCACGGTACACTCGTGAAATGGTCGTACGAGAAAATCCCCACTTCACCGCTACCTCTGAGACGCTGTGTCTCATTGCTTGTGCACCGACTATAACTCCACGCTCAAGCTCACTTAAATCTTGATAACCTGCCATTGTAGCAGCAGTAACCTATCTAACAATTGCGGCAGACACTTGTTGTCTTACATAGGCGTTTCCGACTGCAGCTCCGTAATCTGCCTGTTTACCATATCTCTGTATTTGAATACGCATGCCTATACCAGTTTCTTTGGGGCTTCAATGTAGATAATATGTGATTCTACGCACAATACCTGCCGGCCGGAGTGACCTGCGGTTCTAGTCGCTACAGTTTGGAAGCGCGAGACCACTACGGTCGCAGGTTCGACTCCTGCCTCGGGCATGGATGTGTGTGTTGTCCTTAGGTCAGTTAGGTTTAAGTAGTTCTAAGTTCTAGGGGACTGATGACCTCAGTAGTTGAGTCCCATAGTGCTCAGAGCTATTTGAACCATTTTTACGTACAATACCTTCTACAGAAGACAGTTTTAAAACTGTCTAAAACGTGGTCAGGGTTTAACAAAACTGAATTTTGCAACTGGTTGGCAGTTATTTCCAATCCATTCAACGTCTTGCATGCACAATTGCTGAAGCGCAGCTAGTTCAAAATCTTGTTAATAAACAAGATAGAGGAGATCGAAAGGGTTGCAGTCCGTTTCATCAAGGGATCGTTTAATCGCCGCAAAATTGTTACGTAGATGCACAACAAAGTACAGTGGCAGACGTTGCAAGAGATGCGCTATGTATCACGGAGAAAGTTACTGTAGAAATTCCGAGAGAGTAATTTCCGGGATGAGTCGAGTCTTATATTACGACAACCCACAAACGTCTCGTGAAATGGCCCCAAACAGAAAAACCAAGAATTTAAGAGTTCATACTGAGGTTCAGCGACAATCATTCACCCCATGCCCCATTCGCGATGGAACAAGAAAGGGGGAGAAAAGGCCACTTATATGACGTAAGGCGGCTTTCGGAGGATAGATGTAAATGAAAAGGCCTCCATGAATAGCGAGTGATCGAAGGACAATGAAACTTGAAGAAAACATTTGTAAGGACATGCAGAAGATAAATAACGAATAAACTATTGAAAGAAACGTTTTTTAATTTACACGTAAGAGGATTCAGATCTATCCAAATGTGTGGAAAAAGACAGTGCTCTGAAGTCCGTCCCTATTAAAAGCCAAGGAACTATTGCCAACAATTTTAACATCACCAAAGCATGGTAAATTCTCTGAGAAGTGTTCTCACCATTTTGTCCTATGACTTGACCTGTATCACAGAAAAACTGATTTCACTTTATACCGGAGAATATGGACCAGTCTCAACAGAATAAGAACAACTTCGGCAGATGTGTGGACTCATTTTATAGACGGGGTAAGGCAGATTCATAAGAATGTCAATGTAGTTCCAATAGACAAACTATCTACCACATTACAGCAGATTGCCCTTTATGGGTCACTGATTCGGTTTTCTCCAAATGTGTTTCATAGGTGTTATGGTATGGGAGGCATAATGTTGCATGGGCGTACTGACCTCCAAATCTTCGGACACGGTACACTGGACAGTCGACTTTATTGTGACATTGCACTCCTTCCCCATGTCCATAATTTCAAGGGTCCGCTCTTCCCTGATGTATTTTTATCAATGACAATGCGCAAGAGAATCGAACAGTGTAGCAAGAGGAGCTTTTGAAATGAGAAGATATTCAGCGAAGGAAATGACCTGTCCGTTTCCTCGACTTAAATTCCCACCAACGACCATCTAACACGCTGCTCGAGGAATGGAAAGTTCTACCATAAGAACTCCTTATCAACCTTGTTGCTAGCATAGAAGCACATTGCAGAGCGTGCACTGCCGTCCTTGGCGTCACACGCCATACTAAAAACTATGTCCCATCTTTTGTAATGTCCAGGATACCATCACTTCAGTGTAAATGTTGTCTCTGAATAAAAATATCATTTCTGTTCGTTTCATTGAGTATTCATTTTAGTTACCTTCTGTACGGTACTGCGGTATACTATACTGGAGCAGTTCTTTCTACACTCCTGGAAATGGAAAAAAGAACACATTGACACCGGTGTGTCAGACCCACCATACTTGCTCCGGACACTGCGAGAGGGCTGTACAAGCAATGATCACACGCACGGCACAGCGGACACACCAGGAACCGCGGTGTTGGCCGTCGAATGGCGCTAGCTGCGCAGCATTTGTGCACCGCCGCCGTCAGTGTCAGCCAGTTTGCCGTGGCATACGGAGCTCCATCGCAGTCTTTAACACTGGTAGCATGCCGCGACAGCGTGGACGTGAACCGTATGTGCGGTTGACGGAGGCGCATAGTGGGCTTGCGGGAGGCCGGGTGGACGTACCGCCGAATTGCTCAACACGTGGGGCGTGAGGTCTCCACAGTACATCGATGTTGTCGCCAGTGGTCGGCGGAAGGTGCACGAGCCCGTCGACCTGGGACCGGACCGCAGCGACGCACGGATGCACGCCAAGACCGTAGGATCCTACGCAGTGCCGTAGGGGACCGCACCGCCACTTCCCAGCAAATTAGGGACACTGTTGCTCCTGGGATATCGGCGAGGACCATTCGCAACCGTCTCCATGAAGCTGGGCTACGGTCCCGCACACCGTTAGGCCGTCTTCCGCTCACGCCCCAACATCGTGCAGCCCGCCTCCAGTGGTGTTGCGACAGGCGTGAATGGAGGGACGAATGGAGACGTGTCGTCTTCAGCGATGAGAGTCGCTTCTGCCTTGGTGCCAATGATGGTCGTATGCGTGTTTGGCGCCGTGCAGGTGAGCGCCACAATCGGGACTGCATACGACCGAGGCACACAGGGCCAACACCCGGCATCATGGTGTGGGGAGCGATCTCCTACACTGGCCGTACACCACTGGTGATCGTCGAGGGGACACTGAATAGTGCACGGTACATCCAAACCGTCATCGAACCCATCGTTCTACCATTCCTAGACCGGCAAGGGAACTTGCTGTTCCAACAGGACAATGCACGTCCGCATGTATCCCGTGCCACCCAACGTGCTCTAGAAGGTGTAAGTCAACTACCCTGGCCAGCAAGCTCTCCGCATGTGTCCCCCATTGAGCATGTTTGGGACTGGATGAAGCGTCGTCTCACGCGGTCTGCACGTCCAGCACGAACGCTGGTCCAACTGAGGCGCCAGGTGGAAATGGCATGGCAAGCCGTTCCACAGGACTACATCCAGCATCTCTACGATCGTCTCCATGGGAGAATAGCAGCCTGCATTGCTGCGAAAGATGGATTTACACTGTACTAGTGCCGACATTGTGCATGCTCTGTTGCCTGTGTCTATGTGCCTGTGGTTCTGTCAGTGTGATCATGTGATGTATCTGACCCCAGGAATGTGTCAATAAAGTTTCCCCTTCCTGGGACAATGAATTCACGGTGTTCTTATTTCAATTTCCAGGAGTGTATTTATGGTCCAAGTTTCATCGAATTATGTTACTTGGCAGTGGCACATTAAACGTGAGGTAACACACACGTCAAGGCAAAAGTGGCTGGCCGGTGCTGTCTCTGAAAGCTGTCAGCCGGCTAGTAGAGTTCACGGATGAGGGGCTCTGTGTGCATCCACAAGTGTCAGCCTCTGCCCGTTGTTGAACTTCTAGCTGCATCTGCTGACTTGTTTGATGCACATTACAACTGCTTACCCAGATTTTTGGTGTGGATCTATGCGGGTCAATACAGTAAAAAGATTATTCTCATCAGAACCGACAAAAAAAAAAACAAAAAAAAAACACTAATGGTTCAGGTATATCTGCCAATGTCACATTCTGATAAAGAGAGGGTGAAAGTATATGGCAAAATATTTATGAAAGGAGGATGGAAATTTAGTAATCGTGAGTGATTGGAATACTGTAGTACGCGATGTAATAGAAGGCAGAATTGTAGAAAAATACGAACTTGGCAATGGGAGTGACAAAATAAAAAACACAAATTCAGTTGTTCTATAAGTTTGTTATTAATTATGAATATACTATTCGAAAATTGCAAGAGGGGGAGGTATATTTGGAAAGTAGTAGAGTCGTAAGAAGATTCTAGCTGGATTACACCATTTAGAGACCTTTTGCAAATCTGATATTGGATTGTAAGGTGTACCTGGGAGCAGATATAGAGTCATATCACAATTTAGTAATGATGAAGAATAGACTGAAGTTTACGAGAATTGTCCAGAACTATTGGTGGTGAAGGAAGTAGGGTACTTGGAAGAATGATGTGTGTTTGAAGTTCTCTGAAGCATTAAATACTGAGGTAATGAATACTGCAATAGGCAGGTCAGTTGAAGAGGAAGGGATTTATCTGAAAAGGATAATCACAGAAGTTGGACAGACAAATGTAAGTATGCACAAGGTAACTGTAAAGAAACATTGTGTTACAGAGGAAATACTGAAATTGATATGTAAAGTAAGTAAATACAAAAATAAACAGTAAGAGATGGGAATACATGAAACTTCCTGGTAGATTGAAACTGTGTGCCGGACCGAGACTCGAACTCGGGACATTTGCCTTTCGTGGGCAAGTGCTCTACCAACTGAGCTACCCAAGCACGACTCACGCCCCGTCCTTACAGCTTTACTTCTGCCAGTACCTCGTCTCCTACCTTCCAAACTTTGCAGAAGCTCTCCTGCGAACCTTGCAGAACTAGCACTCCTGAAAGAAAGGATTTGCGGAGACATGGCTTAACCACAGCCTGGGGGATGTTTCCAGAATGAGATTTTCACTCTGCTAGCTCAGTTGGTAGAGTACTTGCCCGCGAAAGGCAAAGGTCCCGAGTTCGAGTCTCGGTCCGGCACACAGTTTTAATCTGCCAGGAAGTTTCAAATCAGTGCACACTCCGCTGCAGAGTGAAAATCTCATTATGGGAATACAACATTATAAGTCACTTAAGTGTAAAATAAATAGGAAACCAGAGAATCCAAAGTGAAATGACTGCAGAAAAAATGCGAAGAAATCAAAAATGAAATAGTCATTGGTAGGACTATTCAGCATATAAAAAAGTCAAAGCAACCTTTGGTGAAAACAAAACCAAAGGAACAAACATTAAGAGTCTAAAAGTAATTCCACTGTTAAACTCAGAGGATTGAGCTGATAGGTGGAAAGTGTACATTAAGGCATCTATGTGGGGTACGATTTATCTGATGGCACGATAGAAGAGGAGTTAGAAGACATTGGTTATCCAATGAAGATTAAGAGTTAAACAAAGTATTGGGAGACGTGCAATCAATGACCGGGGAGGGCGTGGGGGTCAGGGTGGTTGGGAGGGATGGGGGAGCACTGTAAATCTGAAAGACCACAAAATTGTATAGAAGTCAATTAAGTATTGTAGGAAAACTAGAAAAGGACAGAATCGAAGTGTTAGAGAGTTAAGCTTTCACAGCAGTGTATTTTAAAATATTATATTCGTGTGTTGTGTGCTTTGAATGTTTGTTCAGAATGGTTCAAATGGCTCTGAGCACTATGGGACTTAACTGCTGAGGTCATCAGTCCCCTAGAACTTAGAACTACTTAAATATAACTAACCTAAGGACATCACACACATCCATGCCCGAGGCAGGATTCGAACCTGCGACCATAGCGGTCGCGCGGTTCCAGACTGTAGCGCCTAGAACCGCTCGGCCACTCCGGCCGGCCTTGAATGTTCGTGTGTCATTCAAAAAGTAGAGAACATTTGGACACTTAAATGAAATATTTATTTCCCTTGGTTCATAAAACTTTATTATTTTTGTACTAGCTAGGTTCTAGATTGTTAGCCCATTTTATAGCACACAACTTTCTGAACGACTGGGAATGCAGAAATACACACATGTCAAATTCTTAATCTATGTTTCTCGATTTGAACTATAAAAGATATGTCTGTTGACAATTTTGACAGTGTCAGGTTTGTATCGCATAGCCTGATGACATTCATCAGGATAACATTTACTCTACAACTAAACATATGTGCACAGGAATGGTTATCTGTGAGATTAATAGGGTTTCATTCAAATGTAGAAGTTACAACATTATCTAAAAAGGGGATAAATAACTGAACTGGGACTGCTCGTTCAGTAGTAAAAGTACGGAAACATATGGCGATTTTTTTAAAAATTTCTGATACTTCTTAGTCAACTTTTCTCCCTTTTCCTCTATGTGGAGCATTTTTACATCTATTGCATGTAAGTGGTTCTCGTCTAAGCAACGTTCAGCAGTGGATGAATCTGTCCTCTTTAACATCCAACTTCTATGGCATTCCCTGAACCTAGAGCAGATCAGCCGCCTATTTTGTTCTATACAACAGGAGTGACACTTTTGGTATATGATCTCATAAACTCCACTTATCATAGTGGAATGCTGTTTATCCTCTGAATTATATAAACACCCACCGGCCGTCTCTGAAGCATAGAGAAACGTAGAGAAATCATTTGCCTTTAAGATGTTACTTAATCTGTTAGAAGTTTCACCTATAAGAAGCAAACTGCGTCATTTCGTTCTCGTTCTTTCTACACCGCCACTTAAAGGTCTCCAGTTCACTCAAGATTTATTGATGCAACAGTGTGTATGGAGTACAAGAAATGATACATTTACGGATCAATAGCACGGCAGTCTGAGGTACCAGGTATCGATCCTTGCGGAAATATCCACACCAGTACGTGGTGTAGCCGTTACGATTGACAATGCAGATGCTGACTCTGGCATCCAGTCGATCGTACAGATGGCGGATACTGTCCTGGGAGAGCCGGCCGGGGCGGCCGAGCGGTTCTAGGCGCTACAGTCTGGAACCGCGCGGCCGCTACGGTCGCAGGTTTGACTACCTCCTCGGGCATGGATGTGTGTGATGTCCTTAGGTTAGTTAGGTTTAAGTACTTCTAAGTTCTAGGGGATTGATGACGTCAGAAGTTAAGTCCCATAGTGCTCAGAGCCATTTGTCCTGGGAGAAGTTACGCCACGCCTGCTCGGTCTGTTAAAGTAGCTCCGTAGGAGTTGTTGGTGTACGAGTCTCCCGAATTATATCTCGTCCCACCATTGCCAGCACGTACTCGACTGGACAAAGTCCGGAGATCGTGCTGGCCAGGAGAGTTGCTGCATGTCTTGCAGAGCACGTTGAGTTTCACAAACATAGTGTGGACGAGCTCTATCATGTTCGAACAACACATCAGCTTCCTGTTGCAAAACGAAAGAAAAACCGGGCATAATGGCGGTTTCACATGCTGAGCGCTGGTTAGCGTCCCTTCCAGAAACACGAAAGGTGAAGGAGATTTGTAGCTTCTCGCATGCCGGACCATAATGCGTGGGATGGACGAATGCATTCTACGAGACAGCGCTCACCAAGTCTACACCGTACACGTAAACGACCATCTACATCTACATCCACATGGATACTCTGCAAATCACATTTAAGTGCCTGGCAGGGGGTTCATCGAACCACCTTCACAATTCTCTATTATTCCAATCTCGTATAGCGCGCGGAAAGAATGAACACCTATATCTTTCCGTACGAGATCTGATTTCCCTTATTTTATCGTGGTGATCGTTCCTCCCTATGTAGGTCGGTGTCAACAAAATATTTTCGCATTCGGAGGAGAAAGTTGGTGATTGGAATTTCGTGAGAAGATTCCGTCGCAACAAAAAACGCCTTTCTTTTAACGATTTCCAGTCCAAATCCTGTATCATTTCTGTGACACTCTCTCCCATACTTCGCGATAATAAAATACGTGCTGCCTCTCTTTGAACTTTTTCGACGTACTCTGTCAGTCCTATCTGGTAAGGATCCCACACCGCAGTGTAGTAGTATTTTAAAAGAGGACGGACAAGCGCAGTGTAGGCAGTCGCCTTAGTAGGTCTGTCACATTTTCTAAGTGTCCTGCCAGTAAAACGCAGCCTTTGGTTAGCCTTCCCCACAACATTTTCTATGTGTTCTTTCCAATTTAAGTTCTTCGTAATTGTAATACCTAGGTATTTAGTTGTATTTACGGCTTTTAGATGAGACTGATTTATCGTGTAACCGAAGTTTGGCGCATTCCTTTTAGCATTCATGTGGATGACCTGACACTTTTCGTTATTCAGGGTCAACTGCCGCTTTTCGCACCATTCAGATATTTTTTCCAAATCGTTTTGGAGTTTTTTTTAATCTTCTGATGACTTTAGTAGCCGATAAACGACAGCGTCATCTGCGAACACCCGAAGACGGCTGCTCAGATTGTGTCCCGAATCGTTTATATAGATAAGGAACAACAAAGGGCCTACAACACTACCTTGGGGAATGCCAGAAATCACTTCGGTTTTACTCGATGACTTTCCGTCAATTACTACGAACTGTGACCTCTCTGACAGGAAATCACAAATCCAGTCACATAACTGAGACGACATTCCATAAGCGCGCAATTTCACTACGAGCCGCTTGTGTGGTACAGTGTCAAAGGCCTTCCGGAAATCCAGAAATGCGGAATCGATCTGAAATCCCTTGTCAATAGCACTCAACACTTCATGTGAATAAAGAGCTAGTTGTGTTTCACAGGAACGATGTTTTCTAAACCCTTGTTGACTGTGTGTAAATAGCCAGTTTTCTTCGAGGTAATTCATAATGTTCGTACACAATATATCTTCTAAAATCCTGCTACGTATCTTCTGCGTGCAAGTAGAATCTGTTTTCATCGCTGAATACGATGGTGCGCCTTTCCATTTTCCAAGTGATCGTCTGATGGCACTAGGCGAGCAGTGCACGTCGATGCTGTGCAATGAGCGGAAGACGGGTTGGAGATGGGCGTTCTCGTTGCGTTGTCCCACAGCTGTGACTCGATTCGCAACAGTTCGTGTTGACACGTCACGGCTCACAAGCCCTCTTATCCGGTCTGAGGTAGCTGTACGATCTGCCACTGCTGCACTTACAGTACAACGATCCTGGGAGGCATCCACGGGTGCGAGAATGCTTACTTGACTAATTACACCAGCATCGTTGCACAACTGACGCAGCACATCCAACTTGTATGCCAGTTCCCCGAAAAGACCACCCCGCCACTCAGAAGGAGAAAATGTGACCCCTTTCCAATTATCTCATTTGGCTTTGGGAAGCACGAGTGCATCTCCGTGGCATGGTTGCCTGCTTGTTTCACATTTTTGCACCACGCTGAGCCTTCTGGCTGGGAGCATTGCCTACTAAAGGATAGACGCATAGATGCAGATGGCACTCTGGCAGCGATGCAACTACAGTATCTGTTGTCGGACGATACTGAAACCACTATCAGTACATCTACTATCTCCCAGGCGGCACACGCCGTCATCAGATCAAAATCAACGCCATATTTCCAGATGTACTAATTTTTTACCTGGCTGTGTATGCTTTTCTCTGAGTACAGTGAGGATCTGGCTAGGTTCTTCAGGTATTTTTAGTGAGGATGTTACCAATAATGTTGGATTTAAATTCATCAATTGTGGCTATTGTTTTATTGTTACTGGTCATAGTCACCTTGGTACATACTAATAGGAAGGAGACGATATGTCATGTGGTGTAACGCTGGAGATTCGCAAGCTGTCGGATGTATAGAGGAAGCTGTGATGAAAGTATGAGTAAGGGAGTATTTCCGGTCAGATCGCAAGACCTTGTGGCAATGTTCTGGTTTGTATTCCAGGACTCAGCAAATGGCATTCATCAGGATAACATTTACTCTAACTATATCATGCAATGGGATAGGGCTATCAGTACAGGAATGGTTATCTGAAAGATTAACAAGGTTCCACTCTAATGTAAGGGAGCCTGTGACATTGTTGTTAGTTATCATTTCCTCAAAATCACGACAATACAAACACAATTCTTTCCGATAAAGAACTTATCCCAATTATCCAAACGATACACCTACACATCCAAAATATCAGCCACAATATGAGGAAAACAATGTACAAACGCCTCTACTGAATAAAAAGCAACAGTAATGGTCGCTATGTCACACACTGACAGCAATTCCATAATATATGAGTATACAAGGATCTAAAAACACTGCACAGTATGCTAAAATAGTAAACCGATCGGAAAGAATACTAACATCTACTCTCTTGTATGAATATAAAACACAACCAGTAAAATTTGACCATTTTTGCCCTTGCGCTGAAGACCTCATTTTTTCATTTGTAAAATGAGCAATTATTGTCAAATATTTTACATTGATCAGCATACGGCACAGAGTTGAGATATCACTGTATTGAAGCATTCTAGCCGGCCGGTGTGGCCGAGAGGTTCTAGGCGCTCAGTCTGGAACCGCGCGACCGCTACGGTCGCAGGTTCGAATCCTGCCTCGGGCATGGGTGTGTGTGATGTCCTTAGGTTAGTTAGGTTTAAGTAGTTCTAAGTTCTCGGGGACTGATGACCGCAGATGTTAAGTCCCATAGTGCTCAGAACTATTTGACCCATTTGATTTTGAAGCATTCCATGTTGTTTATTTACAATTCGTCTAAATCAGTAGTCGTCAAACTTTTTTGCTCAAGGGCCATAACTAACAACATGATGTGGTACCTAGGACCGCAGATTTTCAGTGCATTTTATTAACTGGTAAACCACGTAAATGGTGTGTTATGAACCTCCAATACACTAACTATAGTAAAGAATCGGGAGGTTTACCACTGACTTTCTAGTCGATACCATTCGGACCACTACGTGTAGAATGTTCTCTGTTTCAGGTTGTTGCCACCCTCAAAGACCCGTAAATTGTGAACCTGTAATTGCCCGACGAAATGTTGCTGCGTTGTCTTAGTGAACAGATGGTTAATAAAAGCAAATGGACTTTCCCCTCACTCACCATCTCTTCACCCCTCTATCTGTCCATTTCGCACTCTCCCTGTATGTGTCCATGTCCTCCTCCCACTTCTCCCTCCAAATTATCATCCCCCGCCCCAATAAGACGTCCCCTTTGCTTATCCCATAATATTTCTTTACAGACTGAAAATAATTTGTGTAGCAGTGTGGTTGAAATCGATCCGAGGGTGTAGGAGGGGAAGTGGAAGACACACACATACGCACACTCAGACACAAACACACACACACATTTTAAAGACCTAATGACTAACTATTTCTTTTAACAAATATGTACCACATGTGAAGGGCTTATTTCAATAGTGGCACAAGTCCATTTTTGTTCATTCTGAAATACAGAGTCCTAAAGTTAAATGAGCGCTGAAAAATCTGCAGTTGAGATACCAGAAATATTCAAGTATATATAGGTAAGACTGACGGAGGACATCGAAAATGTTCAAATAAGGGCAGCTCGTTTTGTATTATCGTGAAATAGGGGAGACAGTGCCACGAATTAGATATTTGATTTGGTGTGGCAACCATTAAAACAAAGGGGTTTTTCGTTGCGGTATGATCTTCTCTTGAAATTTCAAGCGCCTGGAAAAAAAATGGTTAGCTTCCACCTACTTAGGGAGAAATGGTCATCACAATAAAATAAGAGAAATCAGAGTTTACACGGAAAGATTTAACTGTTCGTTTTTCCCTAGGCTGTTCGAGAGTCGAACGGTGGAGAAATGTCTTGAAGGTGGTTCGATGAACCCTGTGCCATGCACTTAACCCTTTCGGTATCAGCGGAACATCTGTGTCCAACACACAAGCTTATTTCCCTGAATTCACAAGGATATAAAAGTCCACATGGGTGTGGTGCTCCGATCTAGCGTGGAATGTGTCAACTGTTTGAAGCCAACAGGCTCATTGTTTGGCACCTAATGCGCGAGATGTCGTTTAACTGTTTCCTTTGTGCATTGTGTGTCTTGTGTTTTGGCGGTTTTATGTAGATTTTTCCTATCTCTTATAGATAAATTCAGTAAAGTTATTTATTGTCTTCTTTAGTTGTTTGCTAGAAATCTACAAATGTGTGCGCGTATTTATTGTTAAAGCACTTTTAAATAGGTTTAATGGTTTTGCGTTGTGGCCATTGTGTGTAGAGAATTTATATTTGTACCTTTTGTTCATATTTGTGTCTAAATTTTTACCTTTATGTAATTTATTTGGTTCTGTTAGGTTATTTTATTTCCTTGATTTGATATGAAATGGAAAATACTACAAGCTACAGGAGATGTTTTTTGGGATGAATGCTTGCCTTCCCCTTGTCTTTATGTTTCTCCCAGTTGAAAGCGTCTTACAAGAGCAAGGTAAAAAGAATGTTTGCCACATTTTTCTCCTCTATTGTCATAGTTCCACATGATGAAACCATATATACTACTGCAACGTCTCCACTGGTCAAACACGTCTACATCTCTCATTACAGCTGTGTATTCTGCTGTGACAGCAGGGCAGGATATAGCTGAGGTTGCACCATCTCTATTTTTTTTCTTCTTTCAGATGGTGAGCAACTGGCAAAACTATGAGTGGCTTTTTGTCTTGCCATTTTACTGCAGATACACAGGCGATGATGTGGGTTATGTGGAGTTCTAAAAAGTTTTTCAACAAGGAGCACATGGAGATGATGGAAACATTGCAGCACACGTATACAATATATGTCTAATTTCATATGAAGCTACTGAAAAGTTCCACAATTTATTCATCCATGTTCTGAAAAATTTTAGAAACATTTTATGCTCTGAATAAATAATATAGTTTGATATAATAGTGGTACTCACTTTCTTCTTTTTACAGATCCTAATCCCCAGAAGAAAGCTATTTTAAGTTGGACTCATTACCCTACTGGACTCGAGGAGGAATAAATGTGGAGAACCATTTATCCCTCCTGAGTCCAGCAGGGCGTGTACGTCCCACTCAGTTATAAAACTATAAGCAACAATCGAAATTTAGAAACATGGATTGATTCATTATCCATTCAAAGGGCAGGAAACCAGTTTTCAGAGTAACATGCGAAATTTTAATTAATTCGGTCACAAAAGAGTTGATTGTGAACTGCAGGGTACCCATATAAATGGGTTGGACAGCTAGGGAATGAAACACATTGTTTCTGAAGGCCGTCGTAACCGCAGGCAGTGCGCTCCAGTTGGTCCTCACATTTGAGTAGTTAGTGGTGGGTCTTATGACAACAGGGTTCGTGTGCAGAATCGTAAGAGGGCGACAGAACTTAAGTAACTTTATTTTTGCAGGTTATTGGCAAGTTGTTTTAACTCGAAGGGGCTAAAGTAAAAAGGAAAGATAAAATATGCTGCTGGCTGTATGTAATTACTTAATTAGCCGCCTCAGCTTCTATTGGAAGCTGCTCTTCCGCGCGCCGGTTTCCTCCTGAGAGAATTGGGCACGTGACTGGAGTGCGAAACGGAAGCGCCGTAATAGCGACGTGTGCCCGGCGCCGCTGGTATTCCAGTTATGAAAGCCATTTCGGCCGCTGCTCGGCGCGCTCCGGGCGGCCGCATCTGCCAGACGCAGGGGCCGCACACTTGCAGCAAACCGCGCTGCTCGCCTCACGGCTATATTTGTTCCCATATTCCACCAACCGCTCCGCCGCGCGCAGCTGCTTTGTCGGATATTGGTCTCATCGTTTCTTCCACCAGAGCAACTAAAGGAATTATTTTATGCTCGCGTCTGTGTGTCTTCAGGTTCGTACCGAGCGAGGGTGTACAGAGGCTACAAAACTGGACTAGCATTAGGGAAGACGACTGTTCAAATCTGCACCTGGTCGTCCAGATTTAGTTATAACGTAGTACTGTGTTGAAGCTGAATATATCACTTTAAAAATCGCTGAAAAATGATTTTATTACTCAAATCGCTTACTCGACACGTTTCGGGTTTATTTCCACCATCAGATGTTTCAGAGCACTGAATGTTACAAGATACAAGCGTTACCACACGTAATCTGTCATTTTATGTTACATAGACGGATGTAGAGTAGTCTGTCAGCTTACGTTAAACATACAGCTGGTAACGCTCCTATCCTGTGACCCTCTGTGCGCTTGGATATCTGATAAAAGAGTAATTTGAGTTATAGTCATTTTTCACCAGCTGTGTGACTTTCTTAAAGCGACCTATTCAACTCCACCCAGAACTGCTTTACACTATAACCATGGTCACCTGCCTCCTATGAGATTTCATGTCTCAACTATACCCAGATTTAGGTTCCCCGTGACTGCTTGAAACCGCTCCAGGCAAATGCCGGGGTGGTTCCATCCCCATCCTCGAAGTGTTCCGAGCTTGTGGTCCGTCTCTAATGACTTCGATGTCGATGCAACATTGAACACTAATCTTCCATCTTTCTATAGGTTCGATGCTCCATAGCATGGGTCATGCTTTCGTGGACTAAGACCCGTTTGATCGAAGCATCATAGTAAATGTTAAGACGTCACAGGCAACCGTAAGCGCTCACGACTCATACCACACCTGCTCGACTTTCGGTCGTGAGTTTGCCTCCGAAAAGTCAACTGCGCATCGAGATTGTAGACTTTGTTTTCGAATCGCGTGCGAAAGGCAGACCGTAAATGTACAAAACAGTTAAGTTATTTCCCAATTGGGGGAATGAATGGGCAGTGCAGAAAGAATCTGGTCATGTCAAACCCATCCACAGTATAAAAATAGACATACGTATATATGTATGTGTATATGTATGCATGTATGTAGGTTCACATCCCCTCCTAAACCACTGGACCAAACGTGGTACACATATCACTTACTGTAGGGAAATCATCGTTCCGATGGCAAGAACCACTTTCCTTTCAAAGGGGTGGCGTAGGTGTGGAAAAGAATTGTGGCCCACGACGCGCCAATAGATATATTTTAGTGTCCAGTATTTGAGAACGAGAACACTTAGTGATTTGGAACAAGTTTTACATATAATTTCAAAGGAAACAGTGTGCAACAGGTTCATCCGCCAAATGACTTAGTTCCGTTGCTCCATATTCCAGGTTCTATGGCTTCGGCACCATGTTTTCCTGTTATAGGCATGTGCATCATTGATGTGTGGTATTGGAATTCCAGCTCGCCTTGGAGTTCCCTGATTATGGAACTCCTTTCACATTGTTTTGATGCTGACAGGGTCCGTGAGTGCGACATTCGGTTCTACAGTGGCCTTTACGGCTGACGTCCCCTATTTTTCGTTACAATCTTCTTCAATGTCCGTTTGGCACCATCATTCAGCTTTCCCCATATACGGTGTAAATCTTAGATACTGTGCATTATGAGACACCAAATATTTCTGCTACCACCCACCGTACGAGCACCAAAAATTTGCCCACGTCCGAGTTCACTTGGCTCCGCTGTAATGCACTCACAACAACACTGAGCACTGTTATCACTACGACTGATACTTCAAAGCTATAGAGGACATTTCACAGGTGCCGTTCATGGTCAAATACAACAGCAGAACCTGCAGTCTAGGTCAGCGTCTGCATTTATGTTTAAGCACGCGTTTCTTGCGGAGTTTCCATATCTTTTTCCAATCCCTGTATATTCAACACTATAATGATTGTATGAACAGACATCACATGCCTCGAATGAAATTTCCACTCTGTAGCGGAGTGTGCACTGATATGAAACTTCCTGGCAGATTAAAACTGTATGCCGGACCGAGACTCGAACTCGGGACCTTTGCCTTTCGCGGGCAAGTGCTCTACCAACTGAGCTACCCAAGCACGACTCACGACCCGTCCTCACACCTTTAATTCCGCCAGTACATATACAGGTGGTCCATTGATAGTGACCAGGCCAAATATCTCACGAAATAAGCATCAAACGAAAAAACTACATAAACGAAACTAGTCTAGCTTGAAGGGAGCAACCAGATGACGCTATGGGTGACCCGCTAGATGGCGCTGCCATTGGTCAAACGGATATCAACTGCGTTTTTTAAAACAGGAAACCCCATTTTTATTACATATTCGTGTAGTACGTAAAGAAATATAAATGTTTTAGTTGGACCACTTTTTTGGCTTTGTGATAGATGGCGCTGTAATAGTCACAAACGTATGAGTACGTGGTATCACGTAACATTCCGCCAGTGCGGACGGTATTTGCTTCATGATACATCACCCATGTTAAAATGATCCGTTTACCAATTGCGGAAAAGGTCGATATCGTGATTATGTATGGCAATTGTGATCAAAATGCCCGACGGGCTGTGCTATGTATGCTGATAGGTATCCTGGACGCCATCATCCAAGTGTCCGGACCGTTCGCCGGATAGTTACGTTATTTAAGGAAACAGGAAGTGTTCAGCCACATGTGAAACGTCAACCATGACATGCAACAAATGATGATGCCCAAGTAGGTGTTTTAGCTGCTGTTGTGGCTAATCCTCACATCAGTAGCAGACAAATTGCGCGAGAATCGGGAATCTCAAAAACGTCGGTGTTGAAAATGCTACATCAACATCGATTGCACCCGTACCATATTTCTATGCACCAGGAATTGCGTGGCGACGACTTTGAACGTCGTGTACAGTTCTACCACTGGGCACAAGAGAAACTACGGGACGATGACAGATTTTTTGCACGCGTTCTATTTACAAATTAAGCGTCATTCACCAACAGCGGTAACGTAAACCAGCATAATATGCACTATTGGGCAGCGGAAAATCCACGATGGCTGCGACAAGTGGAACATCAGCGACCTTGGCGAGTTAATGTATGGTGCGGCATTATGGGAGGAAGGATGATTGGCCCCCATTTTATCGATGGCATTCTAAATGGTGCAATGTATGCTGATTTCCTACGTAAAGTTCTACCGATGTTACTACAAGATGTTTCACTGCATGAAAGAATGGCGATGTACTTCCAACACGATGGATGTCCGGCACATAGCTCGCGTGCGGTTGAAGCGGTATTGAGTAGCATATTTCATGACAGGTGGATTGGTCGTCGAAGCACCATACCATGGCCCGCACGTTCACCGGATCTGACGTCCCCGGATTTCTTTCTGTGGGGAAAATTGAAGGATATTTGCTATCGTGATCCACCGACAACGCCTGACAACATGCGTCAGTGCATTGTCAATGCACGTGCGAACGTTACGGAAGGCGAACTACTCGTTGTTGAGAAGAATGTCGTTACACGTATTGCCAAATGCATTGACGTTGACGGACATCATTTTGAGCATTTATTGCATTAATGTGGTATTTACAATTAATCACGCTGTAGCAGCATACGTTCTCAGAAATGATATGTTCACAAAGGTACATGTATCACATTGGAACAACCGAAATAAAATGTTCAAACGTACCTACGTTCTGTATTTTAATTTAAAAAACCTACCTGTTACCAACTGTCCGTCTAAAATTGTGAGCCATATGTTTGTGACTATTACAGCGCCATCTATCACAAAGCGAAAAAAGTGGTCCAACTAAAACATTAATATTTCTTTACGTAGTACACGAATATATAATAAAAAATGACCTATGGCAGAGCCATTTAGCGGGCCAACCATAGTGCCATCTGGTTTCCCCTTCAAGCTAGACAAGTTTCTTTCTTTGTACTTTTTTCGTTTGACGTTTATTTCGTGAGATATGTGGCCTGGTCACGATCAATGGACCACCCTGTGTATCACACCACATATACATAATACCGGTGATATCTTCAGTGTGGATGCACACCAGGCTCAAACTTTCATGGGAATCGGCGAGATGTCGTGAGTAATGAGGATAATGGGCAAGATGCACTACAATAGCAGTGCGTGGATAAGTTGAGAAATTGGATGTGACAGGAGGCATACTAGGGTATTCTGTACAGCACGGTAGCTCAGCGCGTTCTGTCAGAGGGCCAATTGTCCTCTGTAAAGAAAAAAAAAAACTTAGTAAAGGAATCAACGATAACTTGAACGGGTGTCATGTGATGTCCGCCCAGGCAAAACGAAACGAACAATGACGAACAAATATAAAGAAAAGCATGCTCGGTCAGAGGGTTATCTGCCCACTGTAATAAAAAAGTCTGAGTGAACGGATTAACGGTGAACTTGTACAGGTGTCATTGCATGTCCGCCCCAAACAAATGCAACGAACAATAACGAACAAAACCAGATAAAAAAAGATTGCTTGGTGGTCAGAGCATCTGTCTAATAACCAGGAGACTCATGTTCGAATCCCGGTCCACCACAAATTTTCAACTTCCTCGATTAATTTAAATCAAAGCCCACTTGCAGCGAAGGTCTGTCATTCCTTTGTCTCCTAATTATGATTGGCCTGTTTTAATATTCTTATTATGTAAATTGTATTAGACACTAAGACTGCAGGTTAATTTGCACCAGCAATAAACAAATAATTGACGCAGTGCTCCTCGAACAACCCAGCACCTGCACATCGTTGGAGATAGGGTGTCCCACACGTCGGGTATTTTTACACTATCAAATTCGCTGACATGCGGACGCTGTTCATCTTCTGTTCGAATGTCACGCCGACGGTCATTGCGAGCTGTGACCGAGTCACACTGAGACTTGATGCGCTGCATCGAGAGTTACAGAGTGGTAGGGTGCAGACTTATGCAGGCTATCATTGGTTTGGCAACAGAACTGTCACTATACTGGAGTGCAGGCAAGAAGGCGGGTGAATGACGCGTCGTGAGGGGAGAGGCATGGAGAATACTTAGCGGCGTTGCCTGTGTTCCATATCTTTGACCCTTGTCACATGCTCCAGTCGTTGCATACCCTGCTTACTGGCAACACTGGGATAAGCGCCACATCACGTTATTATTTCTTCTTCAGAAGCTCACAAGAAAAATTCATAATGTTTGATAACCTACTGCTGTCACTCGTCAATGTAATACTTGGCGTTTTTGCTTTATGCCAAGTATGATGGACTGTACAGCGGCAAAAAGAGTCTACATACTTAAACTAACATGTAAAATCAAAACTATATCTAGAACTACATCTACGTCACTAGTCTGCAATTTACACTTAAGTGCCTGCCAGAGAGTTCTTCGAACCACCTTGAGGTTTCTTCTTTACTGTTGCACTGTGTAACTGTGAGTGGAAGAAATGAACATTTAAATATTTCTGTGACGAGTTCTTATTAAACAAATAAATAATGTATAGCCTTGACACAGTGCTACTCTAAGAGCCCAGTACTTGCATGTCGCTGGAGTTGGAGTGTCCCATGCGTCGGGTTTTTTCCTGCACTTAAAGCCGCTGATACCTTGACACTGTTCATTTTCTGGTTGGTGACAGTAAATTTTTTATCACATTCAGAGAAGAAAGTTGGTGATTGAAATTTTGGGAGAGATCTCGCCGCAACGAGAAATGCGTTTAATTTGATGATTGGAGCCCCAGCTTCCTTATCATATCCTGGCATTCTCTTCCCTATTTCGCGATAATACAGAATGAGCTGCCCTTCTTTGGACTTTTTCGATGGCCCCCGTCAGCGCCGTCTTTGAAGGATCCCATACCGCACAGCAGTGCTCTAGAGGAGGATGAACATGTGTAACGTACACAGTGTTTTCAGTAGACCTGTTGCATCTTCCAAGAGTTCTGCCAATAAAATGCAGTCTTTGATTTGATTGTCTATGTACAGTTCCAATTAAAGTTGTCCATAACTGTAATTGCGAGGTATTTAGTTGAATTGCCAGCCTTTAAATATGGGTGATTTATCGTGTAACCGGTATCTAACGGATTCTTTCTGGTACTCAAGTTGGTGACCTCATACTTTTCCTTATTCGGACACAATTGCCATACGGAACACATCTTATATGCGCACCCAAAAGCACACTCTATAAACAGACGCGAAAGAATGTCGTTATTGGGTGGTGTGTTCATGGTGCTTTGCCACGTGATATTCTGCACGGACCTATCGCCTGCCTTCTTAAGTGTAGACAAATCCAGGGCAAGGCAGACAGAAGCCAGTAACCAGAACACCATCTAGTCCATACAGTTAAGGAGGTATCCATGTGCTACGCCAACGATTTCCCAAGCACAAGGAAGCCACTAGCGAAATAACAACGTCCTATGTTCGACTCTGAAAATCGGCAATATCCATAATTTGTATGCGCCTTCATTGCTATTGCCTTCCAAGCTATGATGAAGTGAAATACACCAATGGAGAGGCAGTTTCAAGCGAGTAGGGTTAATTGATCAAATGAAAACTATAGGAACTGTTTTTTCTTGTACATAATTCGGTGCTTTACTAACAAATCACCAGGTAACAAAACTTGATGCAGTGACTAACTAGGTTTTAATGGATGGCGTGTTTAAAGAGCTACTGATAATATTTGAGGCACACGATCTTAATTAGCCATCATAATTGGTACACTACCAAACAGTTTTCGATATTAATTCACAATTAATTAAAGGTAGATAAAAGAACATACGTAACAGTCACTTGTAACATTAATTACAATAAATCATGTTTCCATTTACAGATTTGTGTATTTGATGTAATTACTGCCTGTACACATTCTGAAGCTAATTATCTTAATTACAGGTAAACAACCGAGCGATGTTGTGCAGTGACTAACACACTGGCCTCCCATAGGAAAGGGGGGCGGTTCAGACCTCCGTTCGGCCATTCCTATTTAGATATTTCAAATAAGGCAACTGCTTCGACTGTACTATGAGGAAGGTAACGAAAATCATTCAGAATATCATATTTCTTGCTTGGTAGGGACTTGATATAAACATTTTTCTCCTTTTATTATTTTGTTTTAGATGTATGTTTATGTACCTTTGCTGTAAGAGAGCCTGTTATAACTATCGAAAATGAACGATCGATGGATAAGGGAGTTGACGGCGGAGGAGACGATTGTTGACGTAACGGCAGGACTGCTGGCTTGGCTTTCGTGTGTAATGACACTGATGAAACAGTTAAGTCAATAGCACCGTACCAGTGCGAACTCCAGAAAGCCTCTGATTACTACTGAGTTAACTGTGACCTGCGCGTCTTCCTTTCATTCCTAGATGGACTAAGAGGGTTTTGGCGTGTGCAAGGAATGATAGTGAAACAATGAGTGTGCACGGTATCAGATTTGAGTATTACGAGGATTGATTTTATGTGAACAAAAATTTATAATGAGCCTTAAGAGCTAATGTTTCACGGTAGCTCATAGCTCAGAAGGGATGCATCATAGAGCCCACGTTCATTGGACACTTTTTTTTGGTCCATAATACCTCCTCCCAAAATATGCGGAGCAAAGAGCTTGCAGTAGAAGAGATTTCTTTCACAGTATCCTACATGAAGAATTGGGTTCAAATGGCTCTGAGCACTATGCGACTTAACCTCTGAGGTCGTCAGTCGCCTAGAACTTAGAACTAATTAAACCTAACCAACCTAAGGACATCACACACATCCATGCCCGAAGCAGGATTCGAACCTGCGACCGCATGAAGAACTGCTCATAGCTCTGAAGATATACGTTTTAGAGCCCACGTTTACTGCACTTTCTTTTGCTTCGAATGCTTGTTCCTGTCATATCCGTGGATACTGACCATTCCCCCTGAGACACCCTGTATAAACGCAGTGTGTACATCCCTCACCTTAATTTTTCTGTTAGTTGCTGAAATAGTAGTGACACATACTCCCACTCATTCGATACACCTGCCATGTTCCGCAGAGTCTGATTTCTTACATAATACATAATTTGTGTTTGGGGCTTGTTCTTTTACAATATGCGTCAGAATATTTCGAGTGAGTGGGAGCATTTCTGTGGACGTGTATGGTTATTATTCAAAAAGATTGGTGCTATACTTGTACACTTGCGGAAACTATATATAACTACAGGAAAGGATGATCTTTTAATGTTTATAGTCTTGCTTTTTGCATGATACAATAAAAGCACAAGGAGAGTAAACTGCTATAGCTTAATGATTTTGTATTGGACAGTAAATTTCGTTTCATTCTTTTTTATCTCAGAACCCCACGTTTTAGTTCATTCAGTACAGCATAATGAGATTAGGTCACCACTTCATTACAAGCCCATTTACACTATTTAAGTCGACCATACCGCTGAGTCATAGTCTGGTATGAGAATTGTGTAGTTCATACTGTTTTGTCCAGCACGTTCACTTTGGAGTATTTGGGTATGATGTAGCACATATGGCTTAAATTTTATGAACACTTTGATCCCTGGTTCTCTCTCTGTATTTTTTTTTCTTACCATTCGAATCCCACACAGAATATTTTCATTCTACCCTTATGGAGCTTTCTGCGTAGAATTATAGATTTTATTCCGAAAAAAGCACTATGCATACTCGGAAACGACGATGTGCAGCTACTATGAGAAATTTAAATTTTGCGTCCGCCTCTGTAGCGGTATCGGTGTGCAGTATAGAGAGCAGCAGCCGCGGGCGCGAAATGCCAGTCGCGAGATGTGCGCCGGCGGAACTGACATTTCGCACTGCAAGCCCGACGCCCTTTGACCTAAAACAACATCGGCGTTGACGTTACCGTTCCGCGACACAGGGCTCTTTTCGTTTCATCCCAGACGTGAGAAGGCGTCGGATATCAAAAGAAGTCTGTAGGACAGGAGTTCATGAGCCCTGCTTATCGTATAGAGGAGAACGAGGGAGAACTGCGCTTTAGTTAGACAACAAAGCGCACTGCTTCATTTAGAGAAGGATCCCGCAGTAGGAACTGTGCCTCCACGTTTCTTTCTCGTTCCCTGTCCCCTTTCGCCGTAACGCAGCACGGTGCTTCTGTATCAAGCTTAATGTCCCATTTGACAACGGCGCAGTAAAGGGGAAGAAGTTATAATGGTACCAGGACTATCCTCTATCACACACCGTCTGATAACCGACGGAGGGGAGGCCATGGTAAGACACTGGCGCTGACGGTAGATGACAACCTTCATTTACTGACCAAATACTGACGGTGATAATTTTTCCACCATCAGGATTGGAACTGGCTACCTCCGAATCCTGCGTCACTGCACAGGCGTGCGTTAGCGACCTCAGATATGGAGGCAGGTTATGACATCACAAAGGAAAAAAAATTACGTTGCTTCGGTGACAAGGTAATTAGTGCGCGACCTAAGCTAGGAATGGCCGGAAGGGGAGATTTGAGCTTATTTTCCCAGCTAATCGAATCCAATGGCTTAAGTACTCTCCGCCTCACAAGTTTTTTTTTTTTAACATCAAACTAAGATTTGGTCTCATGCTAGCATCCGTTATAACTTCATTTGTACAGTATTGCCGGAAGCATGTAGGCTGATCTGCTGTAAAGATTATTGTCTGTGAATAAGATGAAACTGTTGCTCAATCCGTCTCATATAGTGTGTGACCAAATCGCTAAGCTATGTACCCTAGAGCAGTGGTTCTCACCCTGCGGGTAGTTACCCTCTGATAAATAAAATTAAATTTTCTGGAGGGGGGGGGGGGGGTAAAAGCAAAAGGGTTCGACTGAGTTACGGTCATTGAAGTCAGTTATTTTTAAAAGATCATTACTAGTATCTTTTGCCAGCAAAATTCTTCTAAATGTCATCCATGACTGCCTGAAACCTAAACGCATAAAAAAAATTACCAGAGGAAGCTTGGACTATAGCAAGGCTTTCGACGGTGTTTGCTGGAAAGAACTGTGAACGTACTAGCGGAAATGGGCGTTCCTGATCACCTTATGACCCTTATCAGAAATATCTACTCTGATAGTAGGGCAATAATCAGACTAGGTAAAATTATTTCAAGTAATTTTCAGCAGTGTAAAGGAGTTACATAGGGTGCCATCCTACCACCGGTTCTATTTAATATCAGTGGAGCATATGTCATGAGAAGTAGTCTTCACGGCTGGACTGCTTGGACCCGAACTGGAGGACTAAGAAGAATCACTAGTGGAAACGAAGGAACTACTGGATAGAGTTAAGAGAGAGAACGAGAAACTTGGATTGTCAATCAATAAGAACAAGACCAAGATCATGATAACTGACACAAGTTATTCACTGCCAGCTACTGATGTACCACCGGAATGTGGTGAAGTTGATCATTTTTTCCACGTGGGCTCAGGGGCTTAGAAAGACGGTGGCTCTAACACGAAATACGACATAGAATTGTTCGGGGTAGGGATGCTGCATCGACGCTGACAGGGATTCGGAGAAACCGAGAGCTAACCAAATATACTAAACCGAGTGCTGAAATCTCTGGTGTTTCCAGTTTTCCTTTATGGCGTTGAAACATGGACAATAACAGAAAGGGACCACAAAAGAGTTGATGCTTTTGAGATTTTGACATATAGGAAGTTGCTGAGAATATCATGTTGGACAAACGGACTAACAAATCAATCCTTCAAGAACTCTGGGTGCTGCTGCTACGGCCGCAGGTTCGAATCCTGCCTCGGGATGTCCTGGATGTGTGTGATGTCCTTAGGTTAGTTAGGTTTAAGTAGTTCTAAGTCTAGACCTCAGATGTTAATCCCATAGTGCTTACAGCCATTTGAACCATTTCAACTCCGGTTGGAGAAGAGGTTGTCTACTATCTGTTTCTAGAGAATGCTGCAGTTGTTTGCTCATATAATTCGACGACAGGAGGATGACTTGAAAAGATGATCATGCAAGGTAGAGGCGAAGGGAAAAGATTGCAGGAAAGACAACCGAGTCGATGAAGAGATCAGATAAAGGAGAAGACACGGCAAATATGGACCAGCTACTCCGAGACGCACAAGACTGAGAAAAATGGAAAAAGACTGTTAAGTGGATTGTATGATGGGTGGAATTAAAATACAAGGTGAAAAGATATTAATGATACGATTCGCCGATACCATTGCTATCCTGAGTGAAAGAGAAGAAGAATTACATGATCTGCTGAACGGAATGAACAATCTAATGCGTATAGAATATGGACTGAGAGTAAGTCGAAGAAAGACGAAAGTAATTAGGTACAGAGAAATGAGAACAGCGAGAAACTTAACATTAGGATTGATGGTCACGAAGTAGATGAAGTGAAGGAATTCTGCTACCTAGGCAGTAAAGTAACCAATGACGGACGGAGCAAGGAAGACATCAAAAGCAGACTAGCAATGGCAAAAGGGCATTCCTGGCTAAGAGAAGCCTACTAGTATCAAACATAGGCCTTAATTTGAGGAAGAAATTTCTAAGAACGTACGTCTGGAGTACAGCATTGTACGGTAGTGAAACACAGACTGTGGGAAAACCGGAACAGAAGAGAATCGAAGCATTTGAGATGTGGTGCTACAGATGAATGTTGAAAATTAGGTGGACTGGTAAGGTAAGGAATGAGGAGGATCTGCGCAGAATCGGAGAGGAAAGGAATATGTGGAAAACACTGATAAGGAGAAGGGACAGGATGATAGGATATCAGTTAAAACATGAGGGAATGACTTCCATGGTACAGGAGGCAACCATAGAGGGCAAAAAGTGTAGAGGAAGACAGAGATTCGAATACATCCAACAAATAATTGAGGACGTGGGTTGCAAGTGCTACTCTGAGATGAAGAGGGCCGGCCGCGGTGGTCTAGCGGTTCTAGGCGCTCAATCAGGAACCGCGCGACTGCTACGGTCTCAGGTTCGAATCCTGCCTCGGGCATGGATGTGTGTGATGTCCTTAGGTTAGTTAGGTTTAAGTAGTTCTAAGTTCTAGGGGACTTATGACCACAGATGTTGAGTCCCATAGTGCTCAGAGCCATTTGAACCATTTTTAGATGAAGAGGTTGGCACAGGAGAGGAATTCGTGGCGGGCCGCATCAAACCAATTTTAAGGCTGATCACCTAAAAAAAAACGATGATGGGTCATCAACTTACAACTATGAATGAAAGTGCGTTGACGATGATAATGACTACTGTCTCTGTTGCGTAAAAATGTATGACTGATGACATACGTTACCAATAATGAACTCTTTCGCTACTAGCATTATTAAGAGTTCGATAATATCCGAAAGAACAGATACCATCTTCATATAGTTAAGGCTAACCGGCCATTGACTTTCCTCTGTGCAGATGCACACGCATTGCCCGAACTATTACGGGACTCGATCAGATTGTCTGCCGCGAGTAATGAGTGTAATGGGCAGGGGCACAACGAATGTAATGCGTGGACATTAAGTTGGGAATGTGGGTCTCACAGGGAGCGTGCAAGAAATAAATCTCTGCAGTCCCACTATCCTCTGTGCCCTCGTTGGCTCAGACGGATAGAGAGTCTGCAATGTAAGCAGGAGATCCCGAATTCGGGTCTCAATCGGGAAACACATTTTCGACTGTCCCTGTTGTATATCAACGCCCGTCGGCAGCTTAGGGTCTTGATTTAATCATCATTTCATTCTAGAAAGCTGCCCGGTCACCGATGGTATCTGTTCTTTCGGACATGTCCGAAAGAACAGATACCATCTTCATATAATCACCTTTCTTGTTACACCATGTCTATGATGGTGTCTGGATACGCTGCTACCCAGGTGAACGAAAGCTTGAAAGCCGGCCGAAGTGGCCGTGCGGTTAAAGGCGCTGCAGTCTGAAACCGCAAGACCGCTACGGTCGCAGGTTCGAATCCTGCCTCGGGCATGGATGTTTGTGATGTCCTTAGGTTAGTTAGGTTTAACTAGTTCTATGTTCTAGGGGACTAATGACCTCAGCAGTTGAGTCCCATAGTGCTCAGAGCCATTTTTGAAAGCTTGAAACATGCCCTGCAACATAGACGGAAGCTGGTGCTGTGGGGCACATTCACTAGGGAATTCTTGGGGCCCGTGGTAATACTCGAAGGCATTATAACACTTGTGGTTTACGAGAATATTATTGCGAAGTAGTGCATCCGTTCATAGCGATGGCATCCTTCAGCGGAATAACTATTCGTGACGAAAGGCCAGATTAGTGCTACAGTGGTTTGAGGAGCATGATAGTGAACTCTTATTTCCGGCTGCTGTGGCCGAGCGGTTCTAGGCGCTTCAGGAACAGTGCTGCTGCTACGGCCGCAGGTTCGAATCCTGCCTCAGGCGTGGATTTGTGTGATGTCCTTAGGTTAGTGAGGTTTAAGTAATTCTAAGTCTAGTGGACTGATGACCTCAGATGTTAAGTTCCATAGTGCTTAGAGCCATTTGAACTCGTATTGACGGCTTGGCCACCAAATTCGGCTCACTGTACTTGATGTGGGGCGTCTGGGACGGTTTAGAGAGTGCTCCACGCTGAAAAACCACCGATACGTAATTTATTGGACTCGCGTAGTCATCACGGTGCCACCTACCTTCACAAAGCCACCAAGGACTTGTCAAAGCCACCAAGGACTTGCCATACTGTCCCGCTGTTGTACTGCGTTCCAAATGTGCAGGTGATCGTAATGTTTTGGCTCAGTCAGTGTATTCCCAGTGTACCGATTGTAGGCACATTCGAATTGAAATGAAGATCAATGGCTCGCGGTGGTGGCGCCACCGAGAAGCAGTGTCCAGGAGCGCGAGCAGAAGGCAGTCCTGGTTAGCCGAGGCGGCTACAGGAAGTGCTTCGTGGTTGTGCTCGGCCCTGCATTCGATAGTGTGAATTGGTAATTGAACGGCATGGGTATCAGAGTCAGCATTACCGGCGTTATTGGCTAAAGTTGTTTTTTCCAACGCCATTTCAGCCTGAATGTTTAAACCGCTCAAAACAACTGCTTTCTGAAGTAACCGATTATTCGTTTTTTATTCCTGTTGTTTTGTGTAATAAAGGTAGAAATCCAACAAGATACATGGAATCAAAATATTAAATTAAACAGACAAATAAAAGAAAGCTTAGTCCACCCGCAGTTCGCTACTTTTCTCGAAACGTGATAAATGTTTGAATACTATTAAAAATCGCCTGTATTCTCCTAGTGATTCTTATTTTTTGAAGCTCTACTACAAAATCTTGTTGTAAACGAGGAACATACCACTATTTGGTCATTACAAATAGTCAGTGCTGAGAGGTGGGAACTGAGGTTGAAGAAATCTGTTTTTCGTTTTAATTTGTCCATTTTCTGGGGCTAAAAGCAGATAAAGGTATATTATGTAGCCACAGGCAGCAATGAGATACTTTCTACTTTTATTATAAACCACGAATGAATTGTTAAGTTTCCACTTTTCTTCTTATATGATGTCGCCAAGTTTGTTGTCGCTTCTCCCATTGTTCATATTTTAAAGCAAATGGAGCCTTGTACTTTACTGATATCGCACTGCGTATAATACTTCTATCCTAAGGATGGTGCCTTTCTGTAACGACACCGAGAAACTACCATACAGGCCAGGTGACAAGCCCTGCACAGTGCATCCAACAGGCCGCGCCACTGGTAACAGGTACATTATTTTCTCAGCAGTGCTGTGCCAGTTCTTACGCCGTTTGTGTTTGTGTTGCTCGTTTCTGTCGGCATTGTTATTGTAATAGCGCTAATCACTTTTCCCTTTTCTATAATAACGCAATATTTCAAAGCTATAATACCCTTCTTCAGACAGCCATCAAATTTGGTATCGCACCACTCTGGACCTGTGCTTAATGTTCCATATGCCATCAGACTGCTCCACGACCCAAGTTATAATAAACCAGTGGTACTCAAAATTACTCTCCAAATTACAACGAGAAATTTTAAATAAATTCTTCGGTACTATTACTATGTACCGTAAAGTGTGTAGCAACTAACACTAGGCAAATTAAATTTTTAATAAATCGGATAACAAACAGCTTAAAAGTATACCACATGAAGCTACTGCCGAAATGAATTGCGTATGTCTTCTAAAAGACCTTGTCATCTGATGAAGAAAATCATAATATGCGAACAGCAACAATTACAAATGCGAAACTTCCTGGCAGATGTTTTAATCTGCCAGGAAGTTTCATATCGGCGCACACTCCGCTGCAGAGTGAAAATCTCATTCTGAATTACAAATGCCTTTTCAAATACAGGCCTCCCTGGGTGCACTCAACTTCAAAGTAAGGCTTTAGTAGGTTAATGACTTATTAGGCTTGACGTCCGGTACATTACTGCCAGCTGTACATAGTGACAAAACGTTCATAAACACAAGCTCCAACGTCTGACTGATTCCATAAATAAACACTAATGTCAAACGAAGGCGCTACCTGTAAGCACTGTATCAGTAATTGTTTAACCAAACTGTAGAATTAGTGGAGAGTCAAGTGCAGTTACTGAAATCGCGAAATAGGGAAGCCAGCACTCAAGCTCGATTTAGTTAAGCCAAGTATTTTAAGTTTCAGAGGAAAGTTAATGGTATATTTATTGTTTCTTGTCCTGCCATGGCTCAAAAAGGGAACAACTCCCCTCCTGGCAGTTTAGTTGTTCCGATGTAGCCCACCACAGCAGGAAAAGACCGACCGGTTAAAACCCATACTCGCCTATGATGTCCCATACCGGTAATTTAGTTTACGGTTCTGCGTAAAGTATGGCTTAATATACTGTACCGAAATTCGTGAATCCGTATAACACAGGATGAAAAAGAATGCATCTATACATCTTCCTGTGTTTAACAACAATTATTTTAATTGATATGACCGATCTGTCATCAATTCCGTCGTCGGCAGCTCACGGTCTACTGGCTAGCATTGCTACCTCAGAATCACGGGGTCTCGGGTTCGAGTCCCGACTAGGTTGAGGATTTTATCTGCCAAGGGACTGGGTGTTTGTGTTGTCATCATCGTCCTCATCATTCGTCACATGGCTAGACTGGACTGTGAAAAAAAAGGGACTGTGTACAGGCTGGGACTTTGTACGGGCGCTGATGACAGAGCAGTTGAGCGTCCCACAAATCAAGCATCATCATTATCAACTGTGTCGTCCACGAACGATTTTAGAGGGCTACCGATTTTTTGCACCAGATCATTTATATGCTTAAATAATGTAGCAATGACTTATCCCAACTCAAGAAGAGTGCTGTGTTCTGTCTGGTGTGAAGACTTCGGTCCGAACACATGCCTGGTCTGATAGTGGGTCTTAAATACCATATTCAACTTGTGTCGACAGTTTGGAATAGTAACTTTCCTGTGTCTACAAATCAACGAGAGTTAGATGATGATTCTTAGAAAGTCAGGTGCATTTGCTAACTGGCCTGCACAAAATCCCATCGTGAAATCCGACGAACATCTTTGAACTGAGGCAGAATTTAGGTTGGCAGCACATAAAATCCGAAACAACTCCTCACTATATTACAGGAAGATAGGTAACAAATTCTGAATTTAGTGGCTCAGTGATAGGATTTCCCCAAAGTTTAAAAGCCGTAAAAACGAAACAACATTAGAGTTTAAGGTCACTGGGGGAAGATCGGACTGGATCTTGATGGAGTAATGGAAAGGAGAAAGACTGGTGTTTGAGCGCAGCAGATGTTGAGGTTATAAGAGACGGAGCGCAAATTATGGTAAAAGATGAAACGGAAGAGAAATCAGCAATGTAACTTTCATATCGGAAATTTCATTAAGTAGTTTAGGGAAAGCACAGGAAATCTTAGCCAGGATGGTCGAATTTTAAATCTATTGTTCCCGTATACGAGTCCAGGCCCTTAACAATTGCTCCGTCCCGATACGTATGTAACTGCTAATGTAACGAAAGGTGTCCTACACGAAATTACTTGTATGAGCGACGAGATTGAGAGCGTACGGGAACGAGTGTCCAATGACTTTTTTGTCCACCTCATGTTCTTACTGCCTTCACTCTCATCGATATTTATTAAGAGAATTCAGTATGGAACACAGTTTATCTGACAGTGTAATACGGCAGCTTAGCTGGAACACGGCTGTGACGCAGAGAGCATGTTTCGCAATCGTCTCGTTACGAACGATGCCCCCCTCTTCGTCCCCTCTCGCTGCTGCAGTCAAAATGAGGCTCCTTTTCACAGCATTTGCAGCATTCATGACCAAGGCAATCTTGTTACCCTTCATTATGAAGCATACCGCCATTCTGTAATTTCCTGCCGCTTCATGAAAGCTTTTGTGCTGAAAACGAGCCACCCGCTCACAAAAGGCATTATTGTAGTGAATTAGGCTGTATATTAAGTAGTCGTTAGTTTTTTACAATACTACTCTTAATAAATCAAACTATATAAGCAAAATATTCTCCTTCCTTTCAGTTCTTGTTATGAAAATTGAACTCCCAGATTAGAGCCAGAGGACCACACGATGTCTACTGGCAGCCGTGTCATCTTCTCCCATATGACGTCATTCGGATGCGATACGGACAGCCCTCTATGATGGCTGAAGTCTTTCCAGATGTTGGGGCTACTGCTCCTGACTCAAATACATCGTCGATTGGCATCACGAGGTTTAACGCATTCCGTTTCTGTCCTACAAGCAACGAAAAAGCTCTTGCGGTACCCGGAATTGAACCCGAGTCCATTACATGGCAGTGTTTTTCGTTGACCTCTCAGCTACGGAGATGGATCTACAACAGTATTCAAAGCAGCTCAACGTTAGCTGAAAACATTAACCAGTTAATATAATTGCGATTCACTTTAGATGCGAAGGTTTTTACCTGCACGAAGCGAAAACCAACGAGACGATGTCATTTTAGGCTTCCGGAAGGCCCGGTTCATAAAAACATCCATATGGAATTTCAGGTGAAGAATGTGTTTAGACCGATGTCTTCACATCAAACAGAACCCAATGCGTCGTTTTCAATGGGAAGACTTCTTAAAAGCAAAAGTAGCGTCTGGTGCACAGTTGGAAAGTTAAACGTGTACAGCATGCATCACAAGTAATAACGCACGCTGACAAAGGTGGAAATGTACGATCATAAAAGCAAAAACTTTCCAATCCTAGTTAATTCAAAAGTAAACTTTTCGTTTAAGCTACCAACTAATTTTTATAGTAGGTTTACTGGATTAAAAAGTTAGCTAGCTAGTTAGTTAGCTGGTTGTTCATTCATTCATAGATTTACAAAATGATTTCAGGCCTTTTATCGTAATAGAAAAAAGAAAGTAATTTTTTAAAAATTAAGAATCCACAAATACTATAATGGCAACGGCCTTGCCGCAGTGGCTACACCGGTTCCCGTGAGATAACCGAAGTTAAGCGCTGTCTGGTGTGGTCGGCACTTGGCTGGGTGACCATCCAGGCCGCCATGTGCTGTTGTCATTTTTGGGGGTGCACTCAGCCTCGTGATGCCAATTGTGGAGCTACTCGGCCGAACAGTAGCGGCTTCGGTCAAGAATACCAACATAACGACCGGGAGAGCGGTGTGCTGATCCCACACCCATCCTTTCCGCACCCTCCACTGAGGATGACGCTGTGGTCGAATGGTCCCGGTAGGCCACTCGTGGCCAGACGACGCAGTATGAATACCATAATCTGTTTTAATATACGACTAGTTTAATATGTTGTTAATTTGATACGTTGTGTACAGTGTTTTTATTCATATTTGGTTGCTATCACGATCATTGGATAACGATTGAATTCACGATATCCAATGATTTATGGTTCTATACAAGTTCGTTAGTTTGGATAGATGCGTATGGGGCCTGAAGATGGCGTCATGAAATGCGCCGAAACGAAACTAGTAGTCTTCACAATAAATCAAAATAATATCTTGAAGTACACGGATGTTGGTGAATTTTATTGACATTGACATTAACCCGCCGATATCCCCTGGCCATGATGGACCAACAGAGATTGTTTCGACACATGTCATCTTCCGTGGGTCTCGATTTACAAAGGCGTGCTGAAAAGTAACATCTCCGAATTTTTATGTCAAACGTCTTAAAGTTTTTCAAATAGAACAAGCGTTATTAACATTTTACATCCTTATTCTTCATGTCTACATATATACAGTCCCCTGCCGCTAGAGGGCTCCGAACTATAGCATGTAATATGGTGGTACGTATCGTAACTATGTACGTACATGAAAGATAGTCTGCTGTAATCGAGTTTCGAATTCTAAGAGTTCGTCACACATGGAGCACCCATTCCTCCAGCATGACAATTCTAAACCACCCACTATCGCTGCGACATCTGCAACAACCCGACACCTTGGGTTCACTGTCATCGATCATCCTTCAGACAGTCCCGAGTTGGCCCATCCGATTTTCATCTGAGAGAGGTAGAAAAAGGGAGGTGAATGTTTTTGGGTATTCGAGAATGTATGGATGCATGTATGATTCATTAAGTTTTGTGAAAGTTTTTAAAAGTGCTGAGGAAGATAGAAAGAGGCAGCTGATATCCCACTTTTCAGCCAGTCTTCCAAGCAGTAGCATATTCACCTTTTTTGTGTTCCGATGGAGTATTTTCCCGCTAGTAGTCAATCAGAATCAGTTGATGCTCTAGAAAATATGTGCTCTAGTAAAGAGCTCTAGTCCCCACAAGTATTTTATAGAAATGTTCAATAGTATATATTGTGAGACACCATGCGACTGATTCTATTCTTCGTCTGGAAGGTATAGTCATTACTTCCTGTATCGTAGCTAATGCCTGTTTGAGTACGTGGAAAAGGACAGAGCTGCTGTTCTCCGGGATTTACAGAGAAATTTTGACAAAGTCCTCTTGGGATGTCATTTCTATGGGAAAATAGGACGTTCTGGAGTTGATGTGTAAGATAAAGTCGACACAAACCATCAGCGTTCCTAAGGCAGTCTGAAGAAATAGCTGGAAACAAGCCAAGGACTGTAGTTACACAGATCAAGAGTTTCTAAGGTCATTTGCAGGCGATTACAGTGTCTCCTGTACAACTAGCAACTCATACCGAAAATGGTACATGTTTTGTGACGATTAGATGGATATTACCGAGTAAGAAGCGGTTGGCTGATACGAGTTGTCACGAGAGAAGTGACATTTCATTTATCAAGGAAAATCACTAGACACGACATCCACATTTGACTGTTGTATTACTGTACTCCAAAACTGTCATTGGATGGAACGTTACAGTCGAAAATTAAACGTATTTTGCTCCCGAAAACATTTTTTCCCTTATGTAAATAATTAATCTTGTTCGTTACGTATTCACACTGAGAACTACTACAGGGCAGTTTCTACCACTACAAATTAGCGAGATTGACAAATTAACAAATAAAAGATGATGATGAAATGTTTTAATTATGACTGTTAAGGTAAAATACATCAATTCATCAATATGGATGTAGAGAACCGTGCTAAGGAAACGGTTAATTTGACAGTTACAAGTGATTATAAGAAAATTTCAAATTTGCTGACGATAAAAATGCAAGTACACGGATTTTTGTAGTAATTTGATTAACCTACGCAACTTGTAAAAATTTCTACACTAATAACAACTGTTCGCAGTGGAGCCCCCAGCTTCAAGTGGGCAGTATATCAATGCACTAAGATCTTTTGCACCCATTCGAGCAATCCTGGTTAACGCTGGTATGTGAGCAATCCAGACTTAATAATAATTCTAGCTAGGATATGATCTTCGAAAATCGTTTTATATTCGTGAAAAGTGCCAGGCGTTCCCTGAAAGATGTACAGAAACAAGAGGTCATATTTCGTGACCAGCTCGACCATTTGATCTGTTTCACGCGATTCCCTCTTGTGGGTCATGTGAAGAGTCTTGCCTGTGAGACATATGAAATATGCCTCGAGAATGAAAAGGATCTGCTAGTAAGAATTCTTGTCGCTTCGAACAACTGTCGTTAAAGCAGCTCCTTGTGCAAGTGTGGCGGCTTGTAGGAACAAGCTCACCACGACAAGTTTGTGTGGGCGCAATCCTGCAGAACCACCATGCTCTTTCTTCGAGGTCGGATGTGCCATGTGAAACGTCTCCTTAGAAACATTTATACGTGACTGGGCTTAAACTGACACACAATATTTTTTAGCGCAACGCAATCTGACTTTCAATAATCCCTACAAAAGAATGGCCCTGACTAACATTAACCTATACCTTTCACAAATCACTTACCTCACAAAAATCTTCGTTACGCGAACTACTGCAATACAGCGCGCGGCCACTACTGCTAGCTAAATAAAAGATTCACACTACTGAAGGCACTAACTACTGATAGGCACAGTTAGCAAAAGAAAGATTTTGATAGAGAACAAACAATGTATTTACCTTAATAGTGTTCAAAAGTCATAATATATATAGCAGTTCATGACATCCATTCTTACAAATCTGTCCAGATCATCCGCTCTCAAAAATCTGCCATCTCACTTCCCCACCACATCCACCACTGCTGGCGGCTCACCTCCAATTGCGCAACGCTACGCGCTGTTCACATCCAGATGCCCAACACTACAATGGCAGACAACAATGCAAACTAGCCACAGACTGCACACAGCACAGCCAGTGATTTTCATACGGAGCGCTACGTAACGTTGCCAATAAGAAAACATAAACAGCCTACTTACACATGTTTCGTGTCGACAGTGGGCTTAAAAAGTTGAACTGCTTACCTGTAAATAAAAGAAACACGTGTTATTTTTAAATCTTTGTTATACACGTAACAATTATTTTTCTTCTGAGATTTCACTATTTAAATTGTGCGGAGGATGGCAAGCTTTGGCGTTATTGGAATTGTGTAAGAGTCGATTTTTCTGAGCAGCTACAGAAATCAGTATGTTTCTTCTATATAAAGCGAACCGCCTTTTTCCGTGCTGTGATACAATAAATACTTACTTAGTGCAAGCGTTTCCTCTGTTATATAAAATACGTCTCTAGTTAGAGTACTGAAATGGTAGGATTATTTAATCTTACAAAAACTGACTAGTGATTAAAAACAGTTGCTCTTTTAGAAACTTCGTGGCAGATTAAAACACTGTGCTGAGTCAAGACTCTAAAACTGTTAGTAAAACAAGAATTGCAGTAGACAGTAATATAACCGAGCATATCGAATAAGTTCGCAGATGTGTGAGTCACTCGAATCTTCTTAAGTAATAGAACCCAGGACGTTGTACTCGACAGCGAACGCTCCTCAGAGACAAGGATATCAGCAGGAGTGCCCTAGTGAAATGTGATAGGACCGCTGTTATTCTGTATATACATAGACGATTTGGCGGACAGGGCGGGCAGCAATCTGCCGTTGTTCACTGACGATTTTGTGGTGTCGAAGTTGAGTGACAGTACGAAGATACAAGACAACTTAGACAAAATTCCCAGTTGGTGTGATGAATGACAGCTAGCTCTAAATGTGGAAAAATGTAAGTTAATGCGAATGAGTAGGAAGATCAAACCTGTAATGTTCGGATACAGTTTACTAGTGTGCTGATTGACACAGCCAAGTCGTTTAAATATCCGGGCGTAACGTTTGCAAAGCGATATGAAATGAAACGAGCGCGTGAGAACTGTGGTAGCAAAGCCAAATGGTCGACTTCGGTTTATTGGAGGTATTTTAGGACATAATGGTTCACCTGTAAGGGAGACCGCATATAGGTCGCTGGTGTGACCTGTTCTTGAGTACTACTCGAGTGTTTTTGATCCGCACCAGGTCGAACTGAAGGGAGACATCGAGGCAATTCAGAAGCGGCTGCTAGTTTTGTTGGCGGTAGAATTTAACAACACGTACGTGTTACGGAGATGCTTCGGGAACTCAGATGGGAATCCTTGGAGGGAAGGCGACTTTCTTTTCGAGAAACACTATTGGGAAAATTTAGAGGACCGGAATTTGAAGCTGAGTGCCCAACGATTCTGCTGCCGCCAACACGCACTGCGCGTAAGGACCACGAAGATAAGAGAAATTAGGGCTCATTTGGAGGCATACAGACAGTCGATTTCTCTCGCTCTGTTTGCGAGTGGAACAGGAAAGCAAATGACAAATAGTTCAAAATGGTTCAAATGGCTCTGAGCACTATGGGACTGAACTTCTGAGGTCATCAGTCCTCTTAGAACTACTTAAACCTAACTAACCTAAGGACATCACACACATCCATGCCCGAGGCAGGATTCGAACCTGCGACCGTAGCAGTCGCGCGGTTCCAGACTGTAGCGCCTAGAACGGCTCGGCCACTCCGGCCGGTGACAAGTAGTGGTACAGGGTAGTATCCGCTAGGGCCTGTACGGCGTCTAGATGTAGATATCGGTACTGCACGGGGTTACGCTCTTTGACTGTTAGCAAGTAACGGCTTCCCGCATAGCGCCACAGGGGGGCATACGCGGCGAGAAGCAAGCTTTTTACACGTATACGGGGGTTGCGTGGTGGACCTCGGTCTAGCGGTCAAGAAGGAAGTTCCGGTTAGTTCCGGTGGGTGTCGCTGAAACAACTGGTTTTCCGTTATACCGGTTTTCTTTGTCTCCAGTTTAACCTGGCAGATAAAATGGCTCAAAATAACTGGTCTTTGAAATAACAGATTTTCAGTTTTTTATTGCTGTTATGCCCAGTAACAAAGTTAGTCTTCGACACTGAAAAACTCTATTGAATATGAAGATCTCGATCGATATGGGGTTGAGACTGTGGCAGAAATCGGTCTCATTGTCTCCTGCAAAGACGGCGAAGGTGAAGGAGACGGGCGTGGTGACGGCGGGAGCGGCAGGTCGCTAGTTCATGATTTCGCTGCATCGTCTCTTTTGGTTGGTATCAATTTTTCACCACGAAGGAACCACAGTGTTAAGGATTCAGTTATTGTCCTAAGTTTATTGTACGTGAATAAATTTATACGTATATTAAAGAAATTTACCTTCTCTTCTGAAGAATATTGTGGACGTTTTCCTCCATATATGATATCGCAAGGTTGTTGTCCCGCCTCCCATTTTTAATCTGCTAAAGCAAATGGCTTATTGTACCTTATGGGTACCACCCTTTATGGAATACTTTCAAACGGGCAGTAATACCCCTCTGCAATACAACGGATGTCCGAGGACGACAGAGAGAAACTGCTGTATAGACCAAGTGTGTGCACGTTTTGGACATTGCATGCACATGCGTGCTGTCTAAAAAGCCACGCCACACAGCAACATGCACCTATCAGGGGTCCTGTACCGATTCTTATGTCCTTGTGTCGTTGATCGCTTCAAAGTGACGGCATTGTTGTTGGAATAGCACTGATTGCTTTTTTCCATTTATTTTAAGAACCCAATATTTCTGTCAATGGGAACGTTACGAATAAACATTGCCCTTTTTGTTTTTTTTAAGTTGTATTTAAAAAACAGAAATTGTAGCACTGCTGCTGTGACATATTGAAGTTCCGTTTTTTTTACCTGTTTCCCTGTTACAACTGAGACCAAACAAATACCGGAAAACCGGTTATTAGGAACTAAATCGCCGGAATCGGTTTTAACAGGCAGGTTTTCCCCATCCTAATTCCGGCTGGCAACAAGAGAGTGCCGTCTCGATTCCCGGCGCACCATCTGGGAGGGCGCCTTCAGAGCAGTGCGTGGCGAGGTGCAGGACGTTGGCACTGTGCGAGCATGACGCGAAGTGGGCAGCTGTGCAGCGGATCACGGAATCGTCGGGCTGCCAGGCGTGGTCAGGGAAAGATTGTCCGAAAGAACTAGACACTAAGCATTCATATGACTGATACGTCTCGATGGTCAACGGACCCACCTTCTTCAGGGCGGGTGCACAATTACGACTGACCTCCTACGTGAAAGTCAGGAGTAGCGAGAATGGAGAACATGGATAGGTGGCGCTCGGAGGGAACGTCGAAAGGCCGGCAGACCTACCGAGACAGTCCGCACACTTGCGATGAACACTGTGTCCAGGTGACGCACAGGTTAACGCAATTACCTGCTAAGCAGGAGATCCCGGATTCGATTCCCAGTCGGGCACACATTTTCGTTCGTAGCAGCTGATTCCGCATCAAGTCTGGATGCGGGTTACATCAATAATCCCTTCCCTTTCCTTTCCCTTTCTGTCCCCTCCTCCTTCAATTTACATGCAAAGGAAGCTTGGTGTACCAGCTTCCACATGGGACACCTCTGTTCAGCCCAAAACAACTGCACTTCTTGAGCACGTTTCAGAAAACTGCCTGCTACTGTACACTTGCGCTGTGAAGCTGACTTTTGCATACAGTTTAGTCTGTTTAGTGCTATTTAGCGGGACATTACTCCTCACTGAGTTGCAGTCGGTTTTGTACGTGTTTCTTGTGGGTTCCGACAGGACTTGAAGAGAGTGGATTATTCAGTGTGTCTTATCAAATGGCTTCCGCTCATCAATTTCTTCTTGCTATTGCGGGTCGGAACACAGTGTTTTTCTCTTAACATTTAAATTGCTCATGTCTTGTTCTGAGCGCAGAAGTGGATGACGAGATTAAATCTGAGTTGTAAGCTCGTCTGATCTTGCTCAATGAGTCCTTCTGGTTCTAAGATTTTTATTATGTGATTTTATTTTGTAACTCGTCTTAGTTGATGCTGTGCTTTTGCTTGGTTCTATTTAATTAGACTTCCGTTATCAGCACTGTTTAATGCAAGCTATATCACCCTTGTACTAGGTTTACCCGGAATTCTTATTGGTACTTTATTATTGCAAGGTTAATAGTTACTTCATTAATGGTGACAGTGTCTGTGTTCCTGCAGTAACTGCATTTATTACAAGACAATGACGTCCAGACATACATGCATATAATAAATGCGGTTATTGCATGAATATAGACGCTGTCGCCATTTTAATGATGTGGCTCTGAGCACTATGGGACTTAACTGTTGTGGTCATCAGTCCCCTAGAACTTAGAACTACTTAAACCTAAGTAACCTAAGGACATCACACACATCCATGTCCGAGGCAGGATTCGAACCTGCGACCGTAGCGGTCACGCGGTTCCTGACTGTAGCGCCTAGAACCGCACGGCCACTCCGGCCGGCTTTAATGATGTAATCACGCCTGGCGGGGCTAAAATAACAATGGTCTTCCTGTGCTAAGTTTCACGAATGTGTGTGCATTTCGATTGTGATGCGTGAGGTCTGGACCGACACGGGGAGGCACGCTCGGGTATACAAAGTTGTTAAGGCGACCGCTCATGTGAATCCATTTAATTAATGGTTTTCGTCGTCAGATACCAGTACTACTGTTTTATTTGTTCTTATTCTTATCTGTGGGATTTGTATTGTTTATTAGTATCACGAAAAGTTATTTTAAACAAACAGGGTGTCTCAAAAGATACGGTACATTAATGTTTTGCAGCATTCAAATCAATTAAAATATTCACAACATGTTTGGCTTATGTGACACACTACCTCACGAGTGTTTATGCCATTCAGTCAATTTCAACTTGTGTGCCTTCGGTAGCACGCACAACATCCAGTCTCTATTCAAACTGTGTCCACGATCGGTGCAACATATGCACATCAGCGGTGGCAATGGCAGCAACGATTTCGTTCTCAAACCGCTGATGTGGCTGACAAGCGTTTGGTAGACTCTGTCCTTGATACATCCCCATAGAAAGAACTTAGATCCTCCTCTAACAAGCATTTGGTAGACTCTGTCCTTGATACATCCCCATAGAAACAACTTATATCCTCCTCTAACAAGCATTTGGTAGACTCTGTCCTTGATACATCCCCATAGAAAGAACTTAGATCCTCCTCTAACAAGCGTTTGGTAGACTCTGTCCTTGATACATCCCCATAGAAAGAACTTAGATCCTCCTCTAACAAGCATTTGGTAGACTCTGTCCTTGATACATCCCCATAGAAACAACTTATATCCTCCTCTAAACGGCAAAGAACATACGCAGCGAATTGCATACGTTATAGATTTCGTCTGATTTCAATGCGTGCAACAATTGCAGCCAGTATAGAAAAGTTTCCGAGAGAACGGCTGCACGGCCGGCCTAGGGATTTGCAACCCCTGCGACGCCCTTCGAACAGACTCCTGCCGTGAACGTCGAAAAGCCGGGTATTCGTTCTGTGCCAGCTTCACTTTTCCCGGTTCGTCCAGTATGATACTTCACATCAAAGCTTTCAGTCTGCGTAAAATTCCAATATCAACGGTGTATCCGCTGTATGCGCCATACTGTTTTTGGAAGTTTCTTTGGTGAACCTGCGTATCGTGTTTGGTCTGAATAAACTATTCGACATACTGAGCCTTTTCTTGAACCGCTGTTACTAAGCTTCACTCACGACAATCTGGAATACACAGCCTCTGCGAGTTTGTCATATAAGCTAATTATGGTGTGAATATCTTGATTAGTTTGCGTGTTACAGCGAACTGAAGTTGTAGCGTACGTTTTCAGACACCCTATATTTCTGGGGCAGGCCATGCAGTATCTAATTTGGGGAACTTGGAAGAGCTGCCCGCTTTGTAAATTGGTTGTTGTGCGTTTGTTAAGTGTATTTTATTTATACTTTTTTAGGAGTACCAGCGACTGCGCGGTTTGGCCAGATCCCGTAGAGGAGGGCGTTCAGTACTGTCAGCTGGTGCTGGGTTTGAGTGCAGCCCACATGTTGATGATTTTAAGAGGAAGCTATTTGGGCATCTGATGGTATTTAAAATTGTATTGTGATCCTTTGGCCAATTTTGTATTTTGTTGTTCTCGAGCGCAGTGCCGGTTTATTTCAACAAAATTGTTGTTTTGCGAATGATGCTAATTTGACGCCCTTGTCCTACCACGCCACAAGCACCTTGTTCATCTGCCATTTCAGTAACTGAATGCTGCAGAAAGCGTGGTATATTCATGTACTCAGTAAAACAAAATACTGTTCGAAATGCTGCCTTGTCCGTTAACTTAAATATCAATTAACTCTGCGTAACGTGAGAAAGTCATGTAATATAGTAGTAAGCTGTTGTTGCCAAGAGAGAGAAGACCTAACACTAAAAATGCAGAGTTCAAGGAATTTATGTAGCTGACTCTTAGAAAAGTGTGGAGAAGCTGACGACAACTGGGTTGCCATATTGTTCCTTTGTTAAGTTTACAGCAATGAAAAATGCATACGTGCGTCTGTTGTAGATGATTGAAGTGAGCATCGGCGGTGTATTATTAGTACACAAAGCCACAAAATTCAATTATTTCCAGTCCAACTGGCATCAGAGTCGCACAGGAATTAAAATCCAGCGGAAACTGCCAACATTCATTGGATGGTAACCAATGTGAGGCAAAACTCGGAATCACATTATTTTTTGCGAGCCGATTATGCAGAGTATAGGCAAATGTGCAACTGTTCAAACGCTGATTATGGGCAGTTGTTCATGCTCTCTTCCCCTTCCCCATCATTTCATTCTTTCGCCCTCCCCCCTCCCCCGCTCCTCTCTCTGGCTTACACACACACAATACATATTAAATAAGGTCTGTTCAAAAAACTCCGGAATATTCGTAATTTCGCGCCAATAGTGTGTTGCAGCGAATGCGGTTGGCATCCTTCCACAAGCCAGTGTTTAATATGTAACTGCCGGAAGATTCATTGTTGTATATTTGTTAGTTATTGTTCAGTGCTGAATTGAGTAGAACGTTGTGTCGCACAGTTTGCGAATATCGTGATGGCAGAGAATTTTGCGAGAGACTCAACAAAACCTTCACAGAGGCACACCAAATGATGCAGGTAGCCAGCAGTGATGAGTGATTAAGCCGTACTGGCTGTTACGAATTGCTCACACAGTTTAAAAATGGCCAGACGAAAGTTAAAGTAGACCTTCATTCAGGGTGCGCTCGACGTCTACGGACGACGCTCATGTCGGGAAGGTTAACGAAATTGTGCGTGCCCATCGAAGACTGACTGTCCGAGAGATTGCAGAAGAATGTAACTTTTCAGTTGGATCATGTCATGAAATCCTGACACAGCGTGGTGCAATGCATCTCGTTGCCGCTGAGTTCGTCCCACGGCCGATGAGGCAATACCAGAAAGATCTTCGCCGTCCAAACTGTGAATAGCTTTCGGACCACGCAAATGAGAACGAGATGTTGCTTAAAAGAATTATAACTGGTAATGAGATCAAAATTCAATCTTCACAGTGGGTGAAAAAAAAAAGATATCATTCTGCTGCCTCATCCTTCGTATTCTTCAGACTTGACCCCTGCGGACTTTTTTTTGTTTCCTAAGTTTTAATCCCGTTGAAACGACGAAGATCTGAAACGACAGACGAGATAAGAGAAAAATCGCAATCGGTGTTTCGCTTCTTCCGGAACTGGAAACGGCGTTAGGAGCGGTGTATCAATAATGTAGGAGAGTATTTCGAAGGAGAACATGCGCAATAAATAAAAGGTAAGCGTAGAAAAATTTTGTGGACAAAGTTCCCGAATTTTCTGAACATACTTCGTTAATGGAGTCAGCAGCGAGAAAAAGGCGAATGACTTAAAATTGCTAGAAACATTTTGACACGATGTCGTGCGTTCGTATTCTGTCAACATAACTACATACACCACTTCAATGCTAACTATGCAGCACTCGGCACTACAATCAAGAATATGTTCATATAGCAGACATGTAAGTACTACAGTAATGTCCGGGGAACTTGAAAAGAAGTTGTCTAACGAAGAATCTCGGGGAGCTCAGATGGTACTTGTCACTCTGGCTATAGCCTGTTTGAAAATCTTAGCGATCGGTTTTCGAGACAGACGTCGCAAACTTTCATTGTTTCCATCGTGTACGTATGTTGCGTAGGTGCAGTAAAACAAGATAAGAAAGACTGGGATGCCTACGGAAGCTTACAGTGTGTCGTTTTTCCTCATTCCTTTCGTCACGATATTGTCACACTGAATGACTAGTATTGTAGGCCACACATTGTACTCTGACTTACAGCATACAGACAAACATGTGGATGTTTTCGCCCATTTCTTCTGTCAGCAAAAGAAATTTCTGAAATCGTTACTAAGCTGTCTGATAGATAGGTTAACACTCTGGTCTAGGAAAAGCTACAAGGGGCGATCAAAAAGTTTCCATATGAGGGCGTTACTGCAGCAAGAATGCAACGTAGCACGACTCAGGTGTGGATATATAACCACTGATACGTAGGCAAGGCGTTAGTATGGCATGTCCAAACAGGACCAACGTGCTGTTAGTCTTTTCTTGACTACCGAAGGACCGGCAGGCATCGATCGGAGAATGCAGAATGTGTAATGGCCAGCGCGTCCGTCAAAAACCACAGTTGTGGAATGGTGCGACTATGGGTGCTGCTGCTTCATGATAACGCACGTCCCAATACCGCAAATTTTCTTAATTCAGAAGTTAACCAACTCAAATGGGAGACACTCGAGCACTCGCCCCGTAGTCCTGATCTCTCTCCAAGCGATCATCACGACTTCCGTCCTTTAAAAAAAGATCTGAAGGGTCGACGATGCTTGTCAGACGAAGTGCTGCAGGCAGTTACGGATTTTTTCACGCGGCAGGACAAAGTGTTTTACCAAATGCGTATCTTTGACCCGGTACGTCAGTGGGATTTTTGGCTCAATGATCACTGCGATTTTACCTCATTGGAATACCGATTCTGGACTGTACGGCATTCCAACGGAAACTTTTTGATCGCCCCTTATAGTAGAAACTATAATCCATCTGTTGTTGTTGTTGTTGTGGTGGTGGTGGTGTTCAGTCCAGAGACTGGTTTGATGCAACTCTCCATGCTACTCTATCCTGTGCAAGCTTCTTCATCTGCCAGTACCTACTGCAACCTACATCCTTCTGAATCTGCTTAGTGTATTCATCTCTTGGTCTTTCTCTACGATTTTTACCCTCCACGCTGTCCTCCAATACTAAATTAGTGGTCCCTTGATGCCTCAGAACATGTCCTACCAACCGGTCCCTTCTTCTAGTCAAGTTGTGCCACAAACTCCTCTTCTCCCCAATTCTATTCCATACCTCCTCATTTGTTTTGTGCTCTACCCATCCAATCTTCAGCATTCTTCTGTAGCACCACATTTCGAAAGTTTCTATTCTCTTCTTGTCCAAACTATTTATCGTCCACGTTTCACTTCCATACATGGCCACACTCCATACATATACTTCCAGAAACGACTTCCTGACACTTAAATCTATACTCGATGTTAACTAATTTCTCTTCTTCAGAAACGCTTTCCTTGCAATTGCCAGTCTACATTTTATATCGTCTCTACTTCGACCATCATCAGTTATTTTGTTCCCCAAATATCAAAACTTCTTTACCACTTTAAGTGTCTCATTTCCTATTCTAATTCCCTCAACATCACCCGACTTAATTCGACTACATTCCATTATCCTCGTTTTGATTTTGTTGATGTTCATCTTATATCGTCCTTTCAAGACAATGTCCATTCCGTTCAGCTGCTCTTCCAAGTCCTTTGCTGTCTCTGACAGAATTACAATGACATCGGCGAACCTCAAAGTTTTTATTTCTTCTCCATGGACTTCATACCTACTCCGAATTTTTCTTTTGTTTCCTTTACTGCTTGCTCAATATACAGATTGAATAACATTAGGGAGAGGCTACAGCCCCGTCTCACTCCCTTCCCAACCACTGCTTCCCTTTCATGTCCCTCGACTCTTGTAACTGCCATCTGGTTTCTGTACAAATTGTAAATAGCCTTTCGCTCCCTGTATTTTACCGCTGCCACCTTCAGAATTTGAAAGAGAGTATTCCAGTCAACATTGTCAAAAGCTTTCTCTAAGTCTACAAATGCTAGAAATGTAGGTTTGCCTTTCCTTAATATATCTTCTAAGATAAGTCGTAGGGTCAGTATTGCCTCACGAGCTCCAGTATTTCTACGGATTCCTAACTAATCTTCCCCGAGGTCGGCTTCTACCAGTTTTTCCATTCGTCTGTAAACAATTCGTGTTAGTATTTTGCAGCCGTGACTTATTAAACTGTTAGTTTGGTCTGAGGGTATTTCGCCTGTCTCATACACCTTGCTCACCAGATGGTAGAGTTTTGTCAGGACTGGCTCTCCCAAAGCTGTCAGTAGTTCTAATGGAATGTTGTCTACTCCCGGCACCTTGTTTCGACGTAGGTCTTTCAGTGCTCTGTCAAGCTCTTCAAGCAGTATCATATCGCCCATTTCATCTTCATTTACATCTTCTTCCATTTCCGTAATATTGTCCTCAAGTACATCGCCCTTGTCTAGACCCTCTATATACTCCTTCCACCTTTCTGCTTTCCCTTATCTAGAGATTATCAAAACAGTTCCTATGGTACGTCTGAATGGCGTTATAGATAAGAACCCGTCAAATTCTTACTGTTGCACTTATAAATGGACTAGTGCTATGTTCCTAATTACCGGAGTATACATGCAGACAGAACTCTAATTCTTCTTCCTCGATTTGCAATTTCTAGTTCAATCAGGATCTTTAAGATGCAGCTCTTGCCTACTTGTGTTTTGTTAATCAGAAACCTCTTTTCCAACACGCTTTTCTTAACAGGCACACGCTACGTACAGCAACTTGTTTAATGAAGACAGAACTAAACCTGCATTCTAAATGTAGTTCAGTAATCCACTGTGTCTGCAAAGACAAACAGGATGACATTTCTTCTAAACACTTTTTATTCCATCAACATGCCTTGAAGAATCATTTCAAGCTTACAAGAGAACCGCGTTTACTCTACGTCACCCATTTCGTCCAGATCAAATGGTAAACGGAAGGCTTGGCCAGAAATGAAAGCGAGGCGTGAGCCACTTCCTAGCGTCGTTTTCAAGCACGGATTGGCGCAGCGGAAAGAGTATACAACGGTAATCCGAGTGTAGTGCGCTGGATCCCTACGCGGAAACTTCTTTAATTTTCGGTTTTTACGTTACGTACGCTGTAAATAATTTGGAACAGTACCGCATCCAAATACATTCTGTCGTACATCACCAGTTACCTCGGTACTATTTGGCGAAATGACGCATTATGCGTGGTTTGCTGACAAACTCAGAGAGAACCTTTTACGAATATAAACAAAGTATGTTCCTCTATAGAAACTTCAAAACAACCATGTAAAAATGCGGCGTTTAGAAAATGTACAGGATGCCGGAAAAAGTACTACTTGCCCTATATTTCCAATGAATATCGCACCAGGACGTGTAAATCATTTACTGTAAAATAATGAAAGTATCTAATTTAATATACGAAGTTCTCGTGTACACCTTGTTAATAACAAGGGTTCTTTCGAAGTTTATTTTCAGTCCAAATTTTCCTTTCGCATTCCTTTTCAAGCCTTTTATGAAAACTTTAAGAATTACGATAACATAAAACGCTCGTTCCTCCCAAGATCCGCTCCAAAAGTGATTTTTTTTAACGTTTGGCCTTATAGAGCTCCCATTTATATCACTTTCATTCCCGGCAAAGCCCTGCATATACCACAACATATACCACAAATTTGGGTTGCCTTGTTAGACTGTGAGCGAATTGCCACTTCACAGCAAGAAGGATGGTCAGGGAAAGTTGCCCACCTAAATGCTTTATACCGTACCGGCGACGTTTGAGCATTCAGCCACTACCGCGATACACAAAACATTGAGGATCTTTGTCGCAGTGACCGCCAGCGTTCAACAACACTGGCTGATAATCGCTTCCTACAGTTATTATGGTTCGTAGTTCAGATATACATGCCGTCGACACAAGCAGAAGACGAAGAGGCAAAGTATAGAAGGACATTGAATGGGTACTTCAGCATAGAAAATGAGAACATAATCTAATAATCATGGGTAAGTGGAACAGGATAGTAAGGTAAGAAAGAGTAGAAAGAATCATGGGGGATGTGGGCTCCATAATAGGAATGAGAAAGACAGATTCAGTTCTACAGTTAATAGTGGTTACCAGAGGAGGAGGTATACTTAGAAAAGACATGGAGACACTGGAAGATCCACTTGGATCATGGTCAGGCAGAAATTGCGAAATCAAATATTGGATCGTAAGGCGTACCCGGGAGCAGATGCAGAATCAGATCACAAATTAGTAGTGATAAAGAGCAGGCTGAAGTTTAAAATAATCATCCGGAAGAATCGATGCGGAAAGTAATGGGATACTACTGTACTCAGGAAAGATAAGACGCTTCTGAAGTCATCTGAGGTCTCTACAAGGAGGGGGACTCATCTGATGCCGTTCGATTCCCGGCGGGGTCAGGGATTTTCTCTGCCTCGTGATGGCTGGGTGTTGTGTGCTGTCCTTAGGTTAGTTAGGTTTAAGTAGTTCTAAGTTCTAGGGGACTGATGACCATAGATGTTAAGTCCCATAGTGCTCAGAGCCATTTGAGCCATTTCATCTGATGCCGTGATTGAGGAAGGGTGGGAGTCGATATGGTAGAGTCAGGCGATCCAGTATTAGAGTTTTGCAAGACTTGCGATCAAACAAGGCACGAGGAATATCTGAAATCATTGGGAGAAGTCGCACCAGAGGCATTGTTCAAGTTGATGCGTAGAACCGATGAATCAGGAGGTATACCATCGGACTTTAGGAAAAATATCTTCCACACAATCTCGATGATAGCTATGACAGGTAAGTCCATGAACTATCACAGGATCAGCTAATTTTCGGATAAAATTTATACACAAGAGAATGGGAAAGAAAATTGAGGATCTGTTGAATGACGATCAGCTTGCCTTTCTAAAAGGTAAAGACACTAGAGGTGCAATTCTGACGCTACGCTTGATAGTAGAAACAAGAATTAAAAACACATTCACAGCATTTGTCTGCCTTGGTGCTATGGAAGGCTGTCTAAAATTAGGTGGACTGAGAAGATAAGGAATGAGGAGGTGCTCCGAGGAATTTGCAAAGAAAGGAATGCATGGAAAGATTTGACGAGAAGAAGGGCCGGAATGAAAGGACATGTAAAGACATTTGGGAACAACTTCCATGGTACTATAAATAGCTGCTGAGAGTAAAAACTATAGAGAAAGACAGAGGTTGGAATGCATCCAACAAATAATTGAAAATGAAGGGTATAAGTACTAAGTTAATCCAGGTAGAAGACAGAAAAACACTGCCCCTCCCACCCAAAAAGAATACTCCGAGGAGTATGCATCACAGCAGATTACTTCCTGTTTAGAGGTGAATGGAAGGGCCGTGTCAACCCAGACACTAAGCTAACATCACAACACGATCAGTTTCAGTAGGAACGTCAGTACAAATCCCCCAGCATCAAAGTGTGCCAAGAAGGTGAGCCAGTGGACACCTGGATTGGAACCTGGATCAATAGCATCAGATTATCTTCACCAATGGGTGTGTCATATGATGATTGTCAAAGAAGTGTGTGGAGGTGAGCTGGTGCTTGTCTAAGACATGCTAGCCTACAGGTTCAGCAGGAAGGCGGGTGAGTCAAGTTTTGAAGTAATATGACGTACGGATGTCGGACGACTCTCATCGCTATAAAGGGTAATTGGAGCCCTGTACATTACTGAGACAGAATCCTCCAAGCTATTGTCCTCCCATAAACTCGACATTTAGGCAATGGGTTCATGTTTCGAGATGGTAAGGAATCGGTACACCATGCTCACCTTGTGAACAGCTTCCTCAAGGAGACAGGAATCAATCAAATGGAATGGACCATTATATCTGCTGCCATGAACGCGATAGGCCGTTTCGCCTCGAGTGCCCACCTACAAGCAGCCGGTGGCACCCAGGCACGTCTGGGGAGGGGTGAGCACACGGCTCAGGAGCTGGTAGGCAGGTGGGTTGTGGCATAGGCGACCATACTGTCCTGGCCAAGTAGTATGCGCATGCACAGAACCAATGCTTCCTCAAATTATGACCTACGTTTGGCGCCAGTAGACTTCTCTTGGCCAGAAAATCCCTCTTTGCCTGTGCTAGTCTCCTTTTTATCTTCCTTGCTTCGTCTGTCACGGATCATTTTTCATCCAAGGTAGCAGAATTCCGCTCGTCGCCTACTTCGTGATTACCAGTTTTGATACTAAGTTTCCCGCTATTCACATTTTTGTTACATCTCACTACTCTTTCTTTTTCCGGTTCACTCTCAATCCATATTCTGTATTCATTAGACTGTTCATTCAATTCAACAGATCTTCTTCGCTTTCATTGTGAATAGCACTGTAATCAGCTCACCTTCATCATTGATATCCTTTACCACTCTTCAACCTTTCTTTTATTTCTTTTGTTGCTTGTCCCTGTATAGATTGACCATTAGGAGTGATAGACTACATCACTGGCTTACACCTTTTTAATCCGTGCACTTGGTTCTTCGTCTTCGAGTCATATTGTTCCCTCTCGATTCTTGTCCGAATTGTATATTACCCTCTTTCCCTACAGTTTGCTCCTATTTTCATCAGAATTTCGAAAATCTTGCCTCATTTTATATTGTCCAATGCTTTTTCTAGGTCGACAGTCCTAAGATAGTGTGCAGATTTTACTTCAGCCTTTCTTCCATTATCAAGCGCAACGTTAGGATTGCCTTTACCTGTCCTAAAGCCTAACCAGCAGGTTGGATGCATGAGCTGTTAAGCTGATTTATGCACTTATCTGCGCTTGCTATTTTCGGTATTTGGCGCAATATTTTTCCAAAAGTCTGATGATACGTCGCTACTCTCGTACATTCAACACTCCAGGAAGAACAGACGCTTTCTTGTCACTTTCCCAAACTACATTCAAATAAGAATAGTCGTTTTCTTGCAACTTCCAACCAGTGATTTTAGAAATTCCGATGGAACGTTATCCATCCCTTCCGCCTTGTTTGATTTCGAGTGTTCCAAATCTCTTTTAAAATCTGATTCTGATACTGATTCCGTGTCATCCATATAGATTTCAACTGATTTTTCTACCACGTCATCAGAGAAGTCGTCCTCCTCATGGAAGCATTCAATGTACTCTTTCCAACCATCCGCTGTCTCTTCCGCGTTTAACAGTGGAATTCTCATTCCTCTTTTAATGTTACCGCCCTTGCTTTAATTCCATGTAGTTGTTTTGACTTTTTTATATGCTGAGCTAGTCCTCCTGACAGTTGTTTCTTTCTCTCATTCTTCACATCTTTTCTACAGCCATTTCGCCGTCGCCGTTCTGAGCTTCCTATTTATTTCATTCGTCAAGGATTAATACTGTTGTGTTCTTGCCTTCCCCTGAACATTTTTGTACATTCTTCTATCGCCGGTCAACGGAAGTATTTCATCTGTTACCCAAGATATCTCCACAATTACCCTTCTCGTACCTATGCCTATCCAGCATCAACGCTTGCCCTTTCTATGCACTCCTCGTCAACCGAACTGCCTACTCTTGTGTTCCTTATTGCAGTATCTACATCCTTATCGAACTTCAACGCATCTCGTCACTCATCAGTACTTCAGTAACCCCCTAGCTCACCACTGATTCTTTCGGATGATTCTCTAAAACTTCAATCTATTCTTAATCAGCACTAAATTGGGATATGAGTCTATGTATCTGGGTACGCCTTACAATCCAATGTCTGATTTAGGAATCTCGGTCTGACCACGATGTAATAAAGCTTGAATCTTCCGGTGTCTCTGTATCTTTTCCAAGTATATCTACTCCTCTTGTGATTCTTGAAGAGTTGGATAGGAGAGGGCAAACAGTTAGCGTCCGGACAGCCAGGCAGCTGGGCTGTGGCATACGCAATTGCGTTACACCTGCCGTGAGCCCGAGGGCAGGGGTGGCTAATTGGCTAGCGTGTGTGCAGAATGCATGCAGTAGAGAATAGACCATCTGGCGGATAGTCTACCAGCCTGCACCTGCCTGTAACCGAGCTGATGGGCTTCCGGCAGCGTTGGAACATTCTATTAAAGCACTGCTTATGATCAGCTGAAACCTTTGCACCACTGATGACCCCAGGAAGGATACTGTTAGAACATGGGAAACTGTTGAGTGGCAACGCACCTGACACCTTCCGGGCATTACCCTGGAGACGATCCAAGTATACTACATGGCGTGGAACAATGCGGTATTGAATGCTACCCAGCAATGCACACTTTCGAAAAGATTTCCCTCATTTTTGTGATTGCTCACTTTCTATTTCACTGTAAATTTAATTTTTTAAGATCATATATGTTTGCAGGTATACAGATGATAAAAACTTTTTTGGACGGTTTATGTGCGAAAGCAAACTCCAGAAACTCTGCTGATTTGCTGATTGAACTCTGTGTCATGTCTGACTGTGCTTGTCACTGCATCCACATCGAGCGAATATTACACATATTTCTTTATTTAGTGATTAGTGGTGGACAGTAAAGAAGGCGGATGCATAGTATCGATTGGGTTGGGTTGTTTGGGGGTAGAGACCAAACAGCGAGGTCATCGGTCTCATCGGATTAGGGAAGGATGGGGAAGGAAGTCGTCCGTGCCCTTTCAAAGGGACCATGCCGGCATTTGTCTGGAGCGATTTAGGGAAATCACGGAAAACCTAAATCAGGATGGCCGGACGCGGGATTGAACCGTCGTCCTCCCGAATGCGAGTCCAGTGTGATGCATGGTATGTTTGATGCATTCTGCGCACAGTGGGATGGAGCGTACTAGCCTGGTAACTCGCAACACTGCAGTAGGCGCAATATAAGTTTATGAATGCTTTTGAATGTCTATAGATAATTCTACATGGTCGCGAATTTACCATGTCGTTTATTAACGCACTGCTTGGCGTATTTGCGTTTTTCCACTCTTAATAAACGCGGAATACGCGTTTACGGTAGATTGTGAAATCAACACGAAGGAGCCTGTTGGCCACAGAGTTCTCTTGTGGACCCGCTGCCTGTGTGCATCGGCTGCCAACATCGTCTTCGCCGTGTCTGCCACCTCCTGCATCACCTCAGGCCACAGAGAATTGAGTTATGTAACTCTGTTACGGACCTCTACCGCAATAATTATATTTTGTTTTATTCTCCTTTTCTTAAAAGAAATTTCATCCTATCTCGTGTTTCAGTTAATATGAGTGTAAGAGTTTCATTCCGTTGGGTTAATGTATTGCAGGGCCGTGAACGGCCGTTGGCCAGGTTGTTCAACTTCAAATTTTAACGTCTGGCGCCGGCCAGATATAGATTTTTGAAGAGCCGTTATTGGCCGTTACTAAATTTGTTAAATTCTTTCTTAACGTTTTATTATCTGGCACTGGCTAAGCTTTTAATTTAAAGGGGTTTTATATTTATAGGCGGTATGTTAATGGAGATGCATTTGTAATAATGGTTGGTTTGGGAAGTAAAGGGACTAAAACTGCTTGGTTATCAATCTGCATATATAAGAAATTGTCCATGTTACCCATCATGTTCTTAGTTTCATATTGGTCCCGTTTGTAGATGTGAGTTGTGGTATAAGATTGTAGAACACCTGCTGGCCGTCTTTATAAGAATAATTACACCGAATGTTGGCATTGATAGCTTTTTTCTGTTCGTAAATAACAAATTCAAAACTAGACTAAATTCTGTTATTTCCTGTTCCAGATTTATTTAAGCGCTCTGTGGGCTTGTTTTTAAATTGTTAAAGAAATTTTTGGGTTTATTAAGCGACAAAAGCAGGGGGTATATGCTGAAAGTTTACATAATGTGAAATTGGAAATTTGCATTTTATAATAAATTTTTTACAAATGGTAAATGATGTTTACCCGTAAGCTGGTCCAGTCCTTCCACTTAATTTACTCTAAGCCATGGCGCCATTTGACTATCGTGGGCTTACATTTCAGCAAGATAATGCCCACCTGCACACGGCGAGTGTTTCTACTGCTTGTCTCCGTGCTTCTCAAACAATACTGTGGCCACTAAGGTACAGATCTCTCCTGTCCCCAATTGAGAGCTTTTGGAGCATTACGGGTAGAGTCCTGCAACCATCTCGGGATTTTGACGCTCTGCCTCGCCAGTTGGACAGAATTTGGCACGATATGCCTCAGGAGTACATCCAGCAGCTCTATCAATCAATTCCAAACCGAATAACTACTAGCATAAGGGCCAGAGGTGGACAAACGCGTTGCTGACTCACCCGGTTTGTAAAGCATTTTCTGTTGACTAAATAATACAACTTTTCTGAAACTGTAATCATTTGTTTCTCTATACATGTACATGATGTCTATCGACTTCCATCCCATTCGGGTATTCCTTCGTGGTGCGTCGTTTTTTAAATAAATAAATGGTCGTATCTTTTTACTACGTTAACTTACACCGTTAAATCTTTTACACCGCCACAGACATTAGTACGTCACATAAATATGAACGTGATAAATCTACCCGTTGGCGAGTAAGCGGGCTCTTAACATTCGAACAGACAGACAGATAGACAACAAAGCGAGTTTACACTGAAACGCCAAAGAAGCTGTTATAGGCATGCATATTCAAGTACAAAGTTATGTAAACAGGCAGAATACGACGCTGCGGTCGGCGACGCTTATATAAGACAACAAGTGTCTGGCGCAATTGTTAGATTGGTTACTGCTGCTACTATGGCAGATTTAACTGAGTTTACACGTGGTGTTATAGTCGGCGCACGAGCAAGGGGGCAAAGAATCTCCGAGGTACCGATGAAGTGGGAATTTTCCCGTACGATCATTTCAAGAGTGTACCGTGAATGTCAGGAATCCGGAAAAACATCAAATATCCGACATCGCCGCGGCCTGAAGAAGATCTTGCGAGAATGAGAGCAACGACGACTGAAAAGAATCGTTCAACGTGACAAAGGGCAACGCTTCCGCAAACTGCTGCAGATTTCAGTGCTGGGCAATCAACAAGTGTCAGCGTGCGAACCACTCAACGAAACGTCATCGACATAGACTTCGGAGCCGAAGGCCCACTTCTGTACCCTTGATGACTGCACGACACCTCGCTTGCGCCCGTCAACACCAACATTTGACTGTTGATGATTGGAAATTTTTGCGTTGTCGGATGTTGTGTCGGTAGCTGGACCGACACCGTGAAGTGGATTGCTGAAAAGGAATGCTAGACTAACGCTGTGGCCGATAGTGCACGCACGGCATAAAGCAGACGGGCGTGAAGTCTGGAACATGAGAACTTATAAATGAATAAGAAGAAAAGTATGTAGATGCTTATTACTTATCTTTTTAATAGTCCTTGGAATACATCTCTCTTGAATACTCGTAAGCTATAGGCAGTGATACAAATGGCGCCTTGCTAGTTAGTAGCCATTAACTTAGCTGATGGCTATTCTGTCTCTCGGTTAATGAGAGAGAAAGGCTTCGTACAACTGGTCGATAGCTAGGTTCGCGTACAACTGGGCGGTAGCTTGGTTCTCGTACAACTGGGGGCCGAGTCCTCTCTCGTATCACGAGACCTGCCTTGGTGGTGGCGCTAGGTCTGCGATCACAGTGGCGACACGCGGGTCCGACATGTACTAAATGGACCGCGGCCGATTTAAGCTACCACCTAGCAAGTGTGGTGTCTGGCGGTGACACCACATCGGACGTGTCTCGTTTCAAATTGTGTCGAGTGGATGTGTACGGGTATCGGGACAACCTATGAATCTATGGACCCTGCATGTCACCAGGGGAGTGTTCATGCTGGTGAAGGCTCTGTAATGGTGTGGGGCGTGTGCAGTTGTATTGATGTGGGACCCCTGATACGTCTAGATACGACTCTGACAGGTGCCACGTACGTAAGAATCCATTATGTCCGCTGTGCATTCCGACGGACTTGGGCAATTCCAGGAGGACAATGCAACACCCCACACGTCCGGAATTGCTACAGGGTGGCTCCAGGAACGCTCTTCTGAGTTTAAACACTTCTGCTGGCTACCGAACTCCCCAGACATGCACATTACTGAACAAACATGGGATGCCTTGCAAAGTGCTGTTCAGAAGAGATCTCCATCCCGTGGTACTCTTTCGGATTTATTGACAGCCCTGCAGGATTCATGGTGTCAATTCCATCCAACACTACTTCAGACAGTCGAGTCCATGCCAGATCGTGTTGCGGCACTTTTGCGTGGTCGCGGGGGCGCTACACGACATTAGGCAAGTGTACCAGTTTCTTTGGCTCTTTAGTGTATAAGGGTTCAGACATCACACAGGATACTGAAATTCTATGCTAGTAATCAGTGTAAAAAGTTTAGACACTAAGCCTAACGTAAACTTGTGTATTAATTCCAGCCCATCTACATCCTGACATTCCCTCTCGAACTGCTTGACACATCGACGCCTACTTTCGCAACTTATCTCGGCTGAAATGAATTGCGTGCTCTCTATTAGGATGCCACCAAGGTTTCGTATGACATGAAAGTGTGAGTCCAAACATGAGCTTTCCTCTCTGGTGCATCCAGTCCCGATAGAACCCGTCACGAGCAGGGCTGCCAATTTCGAGCACGTTCCGCTCGCAGCAATTACCGGCCAGAGTGCTGCCCCTGGACGTCGGCGGGGCGCCGGCTACGGGCACTTGCTGCGCAGCCTGCCTCTAACGGCCAGCGTGCCTCTCACCCCATGTGCGCCACTTCCCTGAGTTGCTGCCTCATCCTGAGCGGCGCTTCGTCAACTGTGCTGCTGAATACAAAAGAGGTTTCTGTTAACCTGTTGTGCAGTAAATTCGTCTCCGCATAGTGAAATCTGACCGTCTTATCTTGTACAACTATCGTGTCTTGTTTATTCTTTGCTGCGCCTCTAGTTCTTTTGCCATAATACGTCCGAGTCAAAATTAACCTGCATGGATGTATTCAAATTATTATTATTGTTGTTGTTATTGTTGTTGCTGCTCTCACTGCTTGTTCAGTCTGAAGTAGGTTTGATACCACTCATAGTCGAACAGAGGCACACTGACCGCTTACGGCCCGAATCAGGTACTCGTTTGGCCGGCGCTCCTCGCCGTATTTTATAACACTAACAGCTCAACCCAAAAATGTCAGCTAACGTTAAGGGATTCTTAAGAGTGTAGTTTTCCTGCTCACGATCAATAAGAAATAATAATACAAGAGACAGTAATACAATAAAACCACTGGTTAATGTAAACGCGAGATAAAACATTGCAAGTTTGAAACGCTGGAACATTAATAACCGGAGTAACCGCCAGAATGTTGAATGCAAGCAAGCAAACTTGCATGCACTGTGTTATGCAAGTGGCGGATATCAGTTCCTGTTGCGCTTAGGCGGTCAATACAAGGACGGTTAATGTTGGTTGTGGATGACGCTGGAGTTGTCGTCCGATGATGTCCCATATGTGGTCTACGAAGACAGATATGGTGATCGAGCTGCCCAAGGCAGTACGTCGCGACACTATAGAGCACGTTGGTTACTACAGCGGTATATGAACGAGCGTTATCGTATTGGAAAACACCCCCTGGAATGCTGTTCACGAATGGCACCACAATGTGCCAAGGCAGCAGATTGACGTAACAAGTTTGCAGCCAGCCTGCATGGGATGGTTAAGAGAACGCTCCTGCTGTCATACGAAATCGCACCCCAGATCATGATTCCAGGTGTAATTCCAGTGTGTTCAGCACGCACCGACACAGCGCCGTCAGTAGCGCTGAGGCAAAACCAGCTTTCGTCAGAAAACACAACAGACCTCCATCCTTGCCTCCAACGAGCTCTCGCATGGCACCACTGAAGTCGCAAATGGCGATGGTGGAATGTACGTTACGGGGCGTCGGCTCGGAGCTGTCCTTGAAATAACCGATTTGTAACAGTTCGTTGTGTCACTGTGGTGCCAGCTGCTGCTAAATTGCTACAGCAGACACAGCAGCGATGCGCCTGAGCCCACGCCAAACACGATAGTCTTTCCACTCTGTAGTGTCACGTGGCCATGCAGAGCCCGGTCTTCTTGTGACCGTACATTCTCGTGACCACCGCTGCGAGTAATCATGTACAATGGCTACATTCCTGACAAGTGTTTCTACAGTATCACAGAAGGGATCCAGTTTCTCGTAGCCCTATTACACAACCTCGTTCAAACTCACTTGTCAGTGAGGTGCTGATAATGGTGCCTTTATCGCCTTAAGACCATTCTTGACTAACATCAACTCACCACGTTCAGTCTCAAATGTAACTAACTCTCACAATTGTTATCATGTATTTGAAGTAAGCCTGATTTGCATCCTCACAATGGTGCTGCTAGCGCCACTCCCATGCGCCCGAAATTTGAATAGACGTCATCTTTCAGGTGTAGAAACATGCCTACCAATTTTCGTTTAACTCGTATATCTCCTTCCTGCTGTAGCGTCTTTCCTACCGTCGGTGTATTTGAAGGTGTGCTTAATTTTAATGACGATGGTGAATTCGACCGCGAGCTAAGTAAAATTGGCCACTCAGGGGCAGAAGAGTAAGTAGGAGGTTGCAAGTTGTTATTGTTTATCTTCCAGTGCTAACAAGTTATGGCCGTATGTGCTTCGTAACGATCAGCTAGTATGGCATAAATTTCAAATGGCAGTAATGTGGAATCGTGAATGCAAATTATAGATACGGTCATCTTCAAACGCAGTACTTATTTGTAGCAAGGAATGTGAAATTAAATTAACGTTGTTGTAATACGCCGGTCGGGGTGGCCGAGCGGTTCTTGGCGCTATAGTCTGGAACCGCGCGACCGCTACGGTCGCAGGTTCGAATCCTGCCTGGGGCAAGGATGTGTGTGATGTCCTTAGGTTGGTTAGGTTTAACTAGTTCTAAGATCTATGGGACTGATGACCCCAGAAGTTAAGTTCGATAGTGCTCAGAGACATTTGAACCATTTTTTTGTTGTAATACGATGCAGTGAGTAGAAGAAAAACGACATTCAAAGCATTTAGTACATATATGTCATGATATTGGATAATGCATTTAAATTTAAGTACAATTACTGTTATTAGTCAGTTAATCGTCTGCTCACACAACACAACACTTCGCCAGGGAGGCACACTGTCGAAACTTTGGTGTCTCTGAGGGTGGCAGCATTCTCAAACAGAGAACAGTCGAAACGAAGTGTTCCGAACAGTTCTGACTTCGAGCGATGAGTATTTGGGGGTCGGCAGCAAACTTATCGTGTCCTTACTGTAATTGTATTTGTTATGCAACCGTGGTCTAGCGGTAGTGTCTTCAGTCACGAAATCGGAACCTGCCAAGTTTAAATTTTGATTATTAGTCAGCATTGGCGACCAAAGACTTCCGCTATAAGAAGTCACCCTCATTCTGCCAACCGCCGTGTCATAGAGGGCGGAGGAGCGGACGGAGATTCAAAGCATTCTCTTGTCCTTTGGGTAAGAAATTGCCCGTGAAGGGGGAAGAATCAGCGATGATCAACAGCGTGAGGATGTAGAAGGCTATGGAAATCACTGCATTAAAGAAAATAACGCGTATCCACAGGACATGAGGACTGTAACTGAAAAAGCGTCATGATGATCTTTCCATTGGCAAAAGATTGCGGAATAGTTCCACATTCCGATCTCCGGGAGGGCACTGCCAAGGGGGAGGTGCCCAAGAGAAGAAAATTGAATAAACAACGAGAGTATAACATTCTACGAGCTGGGGCGTGGAATATCGTAAGTTTGAACGTGGTAGGGAAGATATAAAATCCGAAAAGGAAAATGCTAAGGCTCGTCTAAATATATCAGGAACGAGAGAAATGAAATGGAAATAAAACAATAATTTCTGGTCAGTCAAGTATGGAATAATATCAACAGCAGCAGAAGATGGTATAACCGGACTAGGGTTCATTATGAATAGAAAGGTAGGAGAGAGTTACTGTGAACAGCTCAGAGATAGGGTTTTCTTGGCAGACTCGGCAGCAAACCAACGTCGACGGAGATAGTTCAGGTATACATGCTGACGTTGCTAGCAGAGGACGAAGAGATAGAAAAAAGTATTTAACAATATTGAAAGGGTAATTCAGTACCTAAAGGAAGATGAAAATATAATAGTCATAAGGGATTGGAATGCAGTTGTAGGGGAGGGAGTAGAAAAAAGCGTTATGTGTGAAGATGGACTTGGTAGTTGAAACAAGAGGGGAGAAAGATCAGTTGAGTTCTGCAACAAATATTAGTTAGTAACAGCGAATACTCTGTCAAAGAATCACAAGAGGAGGAGGTATATTTCAGAACAGCCGGGGGATAGGGAAAGATTTCAGTTAGATTACATCATGGTCAGACAGAGGTTCCGAAATCAAATACTGAATTGTAAGACGTACCAAGGAGCAGATATAGACTCAGCTCACAATGCAGTGGTGACGAAGAGTAGGGTGAAGATTAAGAGATTAGTCAGGAAGAATCAATACACAAAGAAGTTGGACACGGAAATACTAAGGAATGACGAGATACGCTTGAAGTTCTCTTAGGCTATAGATACATCAATAGCTGGGTAGGCAGTATAGTTGAAGAGAAATGGACATCTCTAAAACGGCAGTCACAGAAGTTGGAAAGAAAAACATCGGTACAAAGAAGTTAGCGGCGAGGAAACAATGGATAACAGAAGAAATACTTCAGTTGATCGATGAAAGAAGGAAGTGCAAAAACATTCAGAGAAATTCAGGTATATAGAAATGCAAGTCACCGACGAATGAAATAAATGGGAAGAGGAGAGAAGCTAAGACGAAATGGCTGGATGAAAAATATGGAGATATCGAAAAAGAAATGGCTGTTGGAAGGACTGGCTCGGCGTATAGGAAATTCGAAATGCTGTTCGGTGAAATTGAAAGCAAGGGTTGTAACATTAAGAGTATAACAGGAATTCCCCTGTTAAATACAGAGGAGAGAGCGGATAGGTGGAAACAGTACATTGAAGACCTCTATCAGGGGGAAGATTTGTCTGATGTGATAGAAGAAGAAACGGTTTAGAAGAGATAGGGGATCCAGTAATAGAATCAGAATTTAAAAGAGCTTCGGAGGAATTTCTAAAATCATTGTGGGAAGTGGCAAGAAACGACTATTCGCGTTGGTGTGTAACATGTATGAGTCTGGCGACATACTATCTGACTTTTGGAACGATATCATCGACAAATTCCGAAGAGTGCAAGAACTGACAAGTACGAGAATTATCGGACGTTCAGCTTAACAGCTCATGCATTCAAGTTTCTGACAAGAATAATATACGAAGCATGGAAAAGAAAATTGAGGATGTGTTAGATGACGATGAGTTTGGCTTTAGAAAATGTAAAGGCACGAGAAAGGCAATTCTCACGTTGCGGCTGATAACAGAAGCAAGATTAAAGAAAGTCAAGACACGTTCATAGGATTTATCGACCTGGAAAAAGCGTTCGACAATGTAAAATGCTGCAAGATATTCGGAATTCTGAGAAAAATATGGCTAAGCTATAGGGAGAGACGGGTAATATACAATATGTACAAGAATCAAGAGGGAATAATGAGAGTGGACACCAAGAACGAACTACTCGGATTAAAAAGGGTATAAGATAGGGGTGTAATCTTTCGCCCCTAGTGTTGAATTTGTACATCGAAGGGACAATGATGGAAATAAAAGAAAGTTTCAGGAGTGGAATTAAATTCAAAGGTGAAAGGATATCAATGATACGATCCGCTGATGACATTTCTGTCCTGAGTGAAAGTGAAGAAGAATTACATTATCTGTAGTAAGGAATGAACAGTCTAATGAGTACAGAATAGGTATTGAGAGTAAATCGAAGAAAGACAAAAGTAATGAGACGGAGCAGGAACGAGAAAAGCGCGAAACTTAACATCAGGATTGACGGTGCGAAGTAGATGAAGTTAAGGAATTCTGCTACTTAGGCAGCAAAATAACCTATGACGGACGGAGTAAGGGCGACATAAAAGCAGACTAGCACCTGGCAAAAACGTCATTCCTGACCAAAGGAAATCTACTAGTATTAAACATAGACCTTGATTCGACGAAGAAATTTCTGAGAATGTACGTTCGGAGCACAGCTTTGTATGGTAGTAAAACTTGGATTTGGGAAACCGGAAGGAGTAGGTGGAAAACACTGACATGGAGAAGTTGCAGCATGTTAGCATATCTGTTAAGACATCAGAAAATGTCTTCCATGATACTAGAGGGAGCTGTAGAGGGACAGAAAATGTAGAGGAAGACAGAGACTGGAATACATACAGCAAATAACTTAGGACGTAGATTGCAGTTGCTGCTCTGAGAAGAAGAGGTTGGCACAGGAGAGAAATTCGCGGCGGGCGGCATCAGACCATCAGAAGACTAATGACTCAAAAAACAAAACAAGAAGAAACTATAGTTAGTCTGTTGGAGGTTCATAACATAGTAATTTATGTAGGTTACCGATCAATAATAAGACCTCTCCTACATATGAGGTCTGGTATGTCGCCCCACAAGTTCAGTTTTGGCTCCTGAATAAAAAAGTTTTACGACCATTGGTCTGTACTGTGCAATCTTCTTCATGGCTACATAAATATTGTAACCTACATCACGTCTCACGGTGTCTCCTACCAGCTGTTCCCTTTGTTAAACAAGTTGTGCTATAAATTTATCTCTCACCACCACGATTGAGTACCTCCTTATTTGTTATTTGACCTAAAAATCCACTCCTTGGCAATTTTCTATACCACCACATTTCAAAAGCTCCTGTCTCCCTCTTGTGTGAATTGTCTTTCGTCCAATTACTTTTCTGTACAACGCTATAGAAAAGACTTCCTAACACTTAAATTCATATTAAATGTTAATAAATTCTTCTTTTTCAGAAATTATTTTCTTTCTATGGGTAGTCTACATTTTGTATCTTACAAAATTCGGCGAGTTTCAATTATATTGCCACCCAAATAAGAAAGCTCATATACTGCTTTCAGTGTCTCATTTCCTAATCTAAATACCTCGGCTTTGCTGATTTAATTTTACTACATTCGTTCACACTTGTTTTACTTTTATTGATGTCCTTTCTTTACAACTCTTTTTGTTCCGTTCCACTGCTCCTGCAAATCCTTAACTATGACAGAATTACAATACAATCGGTAAACTGCAAAGTATTTGTTTCTTCTCCTTTAACGTTAATCAGACTACACTTATGGATTGAAGAGATATTCCGCCTTATGCAAGACACTGCGCATGGGGGCTTAATTAAATACAATGCACATAATTTTAATTTTTAGTAGCTGTTGTCCGATTACGAAGTCTCGTAACCGGTTGGCCCTGACTGGTATTAGTACGCAATCTGACTGCATAGAATAACAACAAAGAATGAAAGAAAACTTCCATTAACACAATTAATTAATTAAGTCCCCAGCAACTATAAAAGCTACGAAACAAAAACTACGAACAACAAAGCACAAGTGTAACTGTTCTGTGTGTTGAAGTGTGATTCAACATACACATCTGGCACGGTTCTTCCTCAATACGACAAGATGCTTTAAACGCCATCTACAATGAAGTAATTAAAAAAGCCAAAAATACTATAATTGCACATAAAAACCAGAATTACACTCTAATTCAGGGTTATTACAAATGATTGAAGCGATTTCACAGCTCTACAATAACTTTATTATTTGAGATATTTTCACAATGCTTAGCACACACATACAAAAACTCAAAAATTTTTTTAGGCATTCACAAATGTTCTATATGTGCCCCTTTAGTGATTCGGCAGACATCAAGCCGATAATCAAGTTCCCCCCACACTCAGCACAGCATGTCCCCATCAATGAGTTCGAAAGCATTGTTGATGCGAGCTCGCAGTTCTGGCACGTTTCTTGGTAGAGGAGGTTTAAACACTGAATCTGTCACATCATTATGCGTGAAACTTGCCCGCACGCATTCAACCGTTTCTTCGCTCACTGCAGGCCGACCCGTTGATTTCCCCTTACAGAGGCATCCAGAAACTTTAAACTGCGCATACCATCGCCGAATGGAGTTAGCAGTTGGTGGATCTTTGTTGAACTTCGTCCCGAAGTGTCGTTGCACTGTTATGGCTGACTGATGTGAGTGCATTTCAAGCACAACATACGCTTTCTCGGCTCCTGTCGCCATTTTGTCTCACTCCGCTCTCAAGCGCTCTGGCGGCAGAAACCTGAAGTGCGGCTTCAGCCGAACAAAACTTTATGAGTTTTTCTACGTATCTATAGTGTGTCGTGACCATATGTCAATGAATGGAGCTGCAGTGAATTTATGAAATCGCTTCAATCATTTGTAATAGCCCTGTACATGAACACAAGCCAGATGCTTTGTTGACTGAACCTGTGACCAAGAGACATTGTTAGTTAGGACATTTGAAATAAAAAAATTTTCTTTACCTTCATATATATTGATGAAACATACATTCTGATCATTACAATATCCGCAATCGAACAGCATCAGCTGTCTAGCCCATCAGAACAACTGCATACAACATGCTCACAACTAGTCACGGCTACATCAGAACTCCTACTGCCCACTTCTCAATAAGCACTCTCTACAACGACTTCTCGACAAGCACTGTCAGTGGAGGCGGCTGAATAATACTCTTTGGCGCAATCTCTGCCACTGTGACTCAGTGTAGCCACCTTTCATATGCCCCTCCTCCACGGGCTAGAATTTGATGGTATTTTTGCCAGCATTGGTGGTGAAAATACCACCAAATTCGTCCAAAAAATACAGACAAAAATTAAAAAGTAATATTAATAAGTAAATATCACATAACTAAATAAATTTTGGCTTTGCACTGACCCTTCAATAACCTAATATATAAAATACAGTAAGGAATACAAATGCTTTCATACATGTGATTTTACATAATAGTTTACACAAGTATCATTCAATCAATGGCACCAGCAATGACGAATAGGTGTGGGTAAGAGTCTCATAACATTTCATAAACAGTAAATACACAAAAAATCAGTTTATACAAATATTCACATAAAATCCTTTCAATAGTTCAATAGGACTCCTCAGAGTAGTTGACAGTTCAACAGTAGCACCCAGCAATGATCAACAGGTGCAAATGGCAGTCTCATAACATTTCATCAGCAGTATTTAAACAGCTCCAACAGTGGCACCCAGGAATGTTGAACAGATGTAGACACCAACAAGTGACATCATTTCATTAGAAGCAGTTCCATCAGTGGCACCAGCAATGTTGAGCAGGTGCAGACACCAACAAGTGACATCATTTCAGTAGAAGCAGTTCCATCAGTGGCACCTAGCAATGATGAACAGGTGCAGACACCAACAAGTGACATCATTTCAGTAGAAGCAGTCCATCATTGGCACCCAGTAATGTTGAACAGGTGCAAACACCAACAAGTTGCATCATTTCAGTAGAAGCAGTCCATCAGTGTCACCCAGCAATGTTGAACAGGTGCAGACACCAACAAGTGACATCATTTCAGTAGAAGCAGTTTCATCAGTGGCACCCAGTAATGTTGAGCAGGTGCAGACACCAACAAGTGACATCATTTCAGTAGAAGCAGTTCCACCAGTGGCACCCAGCAATGTTGAGCAGGTGCAGACATCAACAAGTGACATTTCAGTAGAAGCAGTTCCATCAGTGGCACCCAGCAATGTTGAACAGGTGCAGACACCAACAAGTGACATTATTTCAGTAGAAGCAGTCCATCAGTGGCACCTAGCAATGTTGAACAGGTGCAGACACCAACAAGTGACATTGTCTCAGTAGAAGCAGTTCCACCAGTGGCACCCAGTAATGTTGAGCAGGTGCAGACACCAACAAGTGACATCATTTCAGTAGAAGCAGTTCCACCAGTGGCACCCAGCAATGTTGAGCAGGTGCAGACACCAACAAGTGACATTTCAGTAGAAGCAGTTCCATCAGTGGCAATGTTGAACAGGTGCAGGTAACAGTCCATAATATTCACTATCACTAATTAGACAGTTCATCAGAGATCATCAGCAGAAATTAAACATCTCCTAGTGGCACCCATCATGTTGAACAAGTGCAGGCAACAATCCATAATATTCACTATCACTAATTAGACAGTTCATCAGAGTTTATCAGCTGAAATTAAACATTTCCAAGTGGCACCCAGCAATGTTGAATAGGTGCAAGCACGAACAACAGTTTGAAGGCACACACAATTGCTTTTACAAAATTATTATCAATGCTCTTATACTAAACATACAAATTATAATAAACACACAAATGATATCAGATAATTGTCATATTAAATATTAAAAATACACAAATATCAGTAAACCTATAATATTTATGGGTGTCAGTGCAAGCCACAACAAACAAGTAAAATAATATTTAGGAGATAGGTTGGTACCAATTATTTGAGATTAGGAAAGGAAAACACACAAAACACACTCACTCATCTTTCATCCACATTAAATACTAGTGTGTAATTGAATAGTGTTAACTATGTAAATGCAAGTCTGTCAAAATTTGATGTTCGACATGTGTATCAAGTAGTAGTGGCGCAGTGTATAACAGTCAATAATAGTTAGTCAACGTCATAGTCATCATGTCAAGACCAATGTTTGCCAAGCCAAATCAAATGTACGGTTGCTGAACAACTGTCAGTGAGCCAAGATATGTAAATGCTTCCTCTTCTCAAAAAAAAGTATATACTGCTTATTGATTTAACAAAGTGTGTGTGTAGACAATTTTCCTTCTACCTGAGTGTTCTAGTCCGCTATCTTCATCCTCCTTGTTCCATATAAACCAACAAAAAAAAAAAAAAAATGCTCCTCACTAACTTTACCTCTTATCCACCACAACTCCAATAATCATCAGCATAACATAATCTCAATACTTCAATAATACCTCTTATGTCGATACATGTAAACCTTATCATCAATATCATTTACCTTACCTCTTGTCCACTAAAACTCCAATAATCATCAACTTCACACAATCTCAATACCTCAATAATACCTCTTCAATACGTCGATACATATAAACCTTATTACCAATATCATTTCACTTCCATAACAACTCTTTCCTCTAGTCAGTCTCCTCGAACAAGTACAGACAAAATCCTAGTGAAAACTTCAATTTATCATCCCATGCAATCCGAAGGCACAATATCCACACACAACCTCTGTGTAGTCCTCCTGAGCCAAATCTTCTACGCATTATGAATTATAAAATACATTTTGGGTACCTTGTCCATCATAAAATAAAAGAAATGCATACATGACCTCTAACAGCCTTCAGTTTGAATAACTTTCAGTAAGTAGGTGCGAGTACGTAGTATGAAAGATCACATAAGACTTTGAATGAATAAATCGTAATATTTCACAGTGTGTACACCACTTTCAAGAATCATGGCAAAACAGAAGCAAACATGTGGAGTATTTCTTGTGTCAAGTGTCACTTACTATTTCAATTGTTCACGAAGAATGCAGTGTAATGACTGTCAATGGTCTAAACCTAGTGTTGGTATGTCATGTCGTTAGCTTCCTTCCTATTAGCATAAATTTATACAGCTTCCATAAAACATCCAGCTCATGTGACTTCAATGAAGTTTCTTGTACCAATGTCGTTCGTAGCATTATAGTAGTTCATTTTCTTATCTTAAAATATAAGGCACTGAGCGTAAGCAAAACATGCAATAGCGAGTAAATATACCAGTACAGAACAGTGTCAACAAGTGGATGCAGCACAATCCCTACAACGAGGCTCTGCCAAGCGAACAATCTATAATTAATACCATAGTGTGACCTAAACTCCATGTTCGTACATCGCATATCAGCATTTCTATATACCAAATTAAAGAGTAGTTATGACAACAAACATAAATGTGTAAATATGCAACCCATACGCAAAGCAGCAAATATGTATCTTACATAATAAACAGGTCATTAGCATCATTTCAGCATAAGCAAATAAATGTTCATATGTAATCTTAATAAGTAAACATGAACGCGCAAGCAGATAAATCACAAAGTATAACTTACATACATAACCACAGTCAGCACAATTAATCAGGTGACAATTATAATTTAAATAAATAAGCACAGCAGACACATAATAAAAAAAAATGTGACATCAGTGAAAAAAGCAGTGCAGCCAAGCGATGCATAATATACATAATTAACAACCCTGTTCATTAATTAATCATTGTCAAAATCAGTTAACACAAAGTATAAATCACGTAATCGCGAGCAGCAAATTACGTCTAAAGTACGTACCAAAGTGGAAATATGTTACCTGAAAAATAAACTCAATTAATAGTTACCTTTTTAGTTTATTAGTTTCTTCAACGAAATTACATTCTTCCTGAAAATTTCTCGATAGCAAGTCCTCTTAACGTCGGACACACACAGAATTTACCTGAAGTTCTTAAATATTTTATACAACCGTATCCTGAAAAATACTGAACGTTAATAACATAATTTATCAAGTCACTATAGCTTTATACTGAATTTAATCACCGAGCGAGGTGGCGCAGTGGTTAGACACTGGACTCGCATTCGGGAGGACGACGGTTCGATCCCGCGTCCGGCCATCCTGATTTAGGTTTTCCGTGATTTCCCTAAATCGCTCCAGGCAAATACCGGGATGGTTCCTTTCAAAGGGCACGGCCGACTTCCTTCCCCGTCCTTCCCTAATCCGATGAGACCGATGACCTCGTTGTCTGGTCTCCTTCCCCGAAACAACCAACCAACCTGAATTTAATCGGAGAAATTAGACTGTGTATTTGTTTACAGCTGTAGGTACTCGTGACGTAGGAAGTAATTGTTTGCGGTCAACGACTGCCTTGTGCGGCGCGCAGACTTCACTGTTGCTTTGAGTTTGTGCCGCCGCCAGAACAAGGCGCGGTATCCTTGTACTCTCTGTGTGTTTACGTATAACTGTTGGTTTCTCGAAAGTATGTCATTCCACAAAAATTTTAACGTTGGATATATGATGTAATCCCTTAGAGCGCCGAGATTTAAGAGTTTCTACTTCGACAGTGTTATCATGAATAATTTTGCGAACCCTATATGGACCGTTATAAAGCAGAAAAAATTTGCGACACAAGCCTTTTCCTTTGTGAGACAAACGGTGAGACTTAATTAACACTTTTTGACCAACTGACAAGGTTTTTAAACGACCAGGACGCTTAGCTTATTTCTCTCTTCTAGCAGCTGCAGACGCAATATTTTGCAGAGCCAGGTTCACAACTTCAGAATGCCGCAGTTTCCGTGTAGGTGGAAAAGGAACGATTTGAGAAATGTGATTTTTCGGTACTTTATTTTTTAATATCAGTACAGGCGGTAAAGAAGTTGAATCATTAGGGAGTTCATTCAGAATGTTTTGAAAAATATGAAGATACTGATCCCATGTTCTGTGATTCTGATGACAATAAAGTCGACACAGCTTATTGATTTCCTTCATCCATCTCTCTGAAGCGTTAGATTGAGGGCGAAAAAGTGAAATGAAAATTGGTTTACTCTTACGACGCCGTAGAGTATGAAGCCAAATTTTTGAGAAACTGTGATCCATTATCTGATATAACCTTATCAACATGACCCACATCTTTAAGAAAATGTTTGATGAAAGCATTAGATACTGAACGAGCTGTTGCTTTGCGTAAGGGTGTAAAACACACATATTTTGGTGTCAATTCCACTGCTACCAAAATATACGCAAAACCATTAGTAGAACGAACCACTGGACGGAACAAATCGACTGCAGCCATGTCCTTTAATTTCGCTGGAATGATAGGAAACAACGGTGTTCTGTGAGAAATAGTTGGCGGCTTAGCATTTTGACATAATTTGCATAAACGAGGTGTGGCCAAATTGTCCAATCTAACAAAGCGTCTAAGAAAATTACAGACACCAAGGAAACTACGAACATCACGTTTTGTAGTAGGAACAGCATAATTACGAATATCATCTAGTTTCTCTGGATCAGGAAGAATACCTTCTGTAGAGATAATATGACCAAGAAATTTCACCTGAGAACGACCAAATTCAAATTTTTCCAAGTTCATTGTAATGCCAACTCTTGCAAAAATACGTAATAATGAATCCAAAATTTTGTTGTGCTCACTCCAAGAACGTTTAGCAATAAGAATATCGTCAAAGTATGAAGTAATATTGTCACGAAGATAAACAGGTAAAATTTCGTTTAAACTACGAATGAATGCTACTGAAGATACAGTAAGTCCAAACGGTAATTTCCGAAATCACTTTTGGGTAAAATAGTCATATCCGGTTATTCTTTACCGACTCTCTAGATAGATTGATGGTTGAAGAGTTGTTTTGATAGATACAAAGAATAGTAAAAGAGTAGGCAGCAGTGCAGAAAACTAAAAGGGAAATAGCACCACTACAGCTCGGGGCCCTGTGCACGCTACGGCACATATTCACTTAGTGTAGCGAATCCCCTGAGGACTTTTACATCTTCCAGCTAAAGCAATTTGTCTTATGAATTGTGGCAGCTTAGTTAAACAAAGCGAATTAATTCAGTCGGGCTATAAGGGTTGGAAAGGAACCGATTCTTTCGAATCATGTCTTCAAAGTATTATGCTGGCGTGCGGAACTCAGACTGTTTAAAATTACGCTGCATAATAAGACTGTGTTTGACTCTGTCTTGCGTGTTTTCGGACCAATATGCCGATAGAAATGCATGATAAAAATCATTTAGATTATTACAATCTCTAATAAGTGCGCGCATGCGCGTCGCCAGTTCGTTTTCTAAATATCCACACATAAATTCCAGTTTGTGACTTAGTGGCCAATTTGGTGGAAGTGCGTACATAAATTTATCTAACCATGAACATGGATGTATGTCGTTCTTAGAATTGCGAAAGATCTTAAATTTCCGAACAGTTAAGAAGTGTTTACAGTCAAAGTTTTCGCCTCGTGGCGACAAAGACCTAGCGCGTGTGTCCCAGTCCCAATGTCGATTATTGTCAAGTTCGCGTGCCTGGCGCTCTCTTCTTGCATCTCGTAAATGAAATAAATTATTTTCTTCAAAGCCTTCTGCTATCTGTGAATCTAAATTTCTTCTGCTGTCTCTTTCTACGATTTCGCTTTCAGTTTGTTTGACTTGCTTTCGTAACGCCTCAAATTCCCTTTTAACGTGTTCATTAAATTTTCCCTGATTTTCAACATGTTTATTTATGTTCTGGTACTCTTCGGTTTCTACAAATTGCAATGGAGCTGTATCATCTGAATCTCTGTCCCCATTTAAACTAAGACTTGTCAATTTATCTGAAATCTCCTCAACTCTTTCCGATAAGTCACCTATTTGTTCTTTCTGTTTATTTACGTCTTCCGTAAGTGTCGCGACTCGGGTTTCAGTGTTGACACACTTAGTAATTAACTGTTCATACTGTTGTGTTAGATTATTTATTCTGTCATTTGGTATGGATTCCTCGATTCTTTCAAATATTTCTTCGTTATTGTGTGCACGTTGTAAATTTAACTCTGAAAATTTTTGTACTATCACGCAATCTCTTTCTTCTTGTTCTCTATCCTGTTCTTTTTGTCTTATTTCTGTTGCAATTAATCTGTTATTGTGAGCAATCAAAATTGGTTGTACTTCTTCTCTAAATTCTTTCTTTAATTCATCTTTCACTTTTTTAAAACATGTTCCTATTCGTGAGTCTAACCGTGTTTCCATTGTTCCCATATCAGTTTCTAACCGTGTTGCCACTGTTTTTAATTCAGATCCTAACCGTTTTTCCATTGTTCCCATGTCAGTTTCTAACCGTGTTGCCACTGTTTTTAATTCAGATCCTAACTGTGATCCCAGTGAGTCTAACCGTGTTTCCATTGTTGCCATGTCAGTTTCTAACCGTGTTGCCAAAGTTTCCATCTCTGTTTTTAATTCAGATCCTAAATTTAATATTGCACTCATCAACTGCTCCACCTTGACTGGTTCGAAATTCTTTTCGCCCCTAACATTTCCCGCAAAACCAACTTCTTTCGTCATAGCTGTAAAGCTATCTGTGTTCGATACTATTCCAGAATCTTCTGTCGTTAATCTCGAATTCTGGAAATTTTTTGATTGTGAAAAATTTTGAACTGGTTCCGGACTATTTTCCCGACTTACTAAATTCTTTTCTACATCATTATTCATCATACTGTTCTCCTGTGTTGGCGAGTTCGCCATGTTAACATTTTCGTCATTCTCCCTATCCATCATTTTTGCATTTTTCATCGATCACGTAATCATTTACAAAACATACAAAACTCGTCACTATATGAAAATTACATACAATATAACACTTTATCACCAACAATACCATTCACACGAAATGCTTCCCGACAACACACCTAATGAACAATTAAAACCTTCACAATTGCAGAAAATTGTCAGACCCGTATACAAGACATCAAAAATTAAATTCTGCAAAAATACCATTAGAAGAATGACAATTACCAAATCTACACATGCAATATGGACTACAATTACTAAACTACAAATTCCTACAACAATACTACCGTCTGCTATTTTTACTACCAAAAGAATTCCAAGAGACGATCCTGGCAGGGTCGCCACGTGCATGGGGGCTTAATTAAATACAATGCAAATAATTTTAATTTTTAGTAGCTGTTGTCCGATTACGAAGTCTCGTAACAGGTTGGCCCTGACTGGTATTAGTACGCAATCTGACTGCATAGAATAACAACAAAGAATGAATGAAAACTTCTGTTAACACAATTAATTAATTAAGTCCCCAGCAACTATAAAAGCTACGAAACAAAAACTACGAACAACAAAGCACAAGTGTAACTGTTCTGTGTGTGGAAGTGTGATTCAATGTACACATCTAGCACGGTTCTTCCTCAATACGACAAGATGCTTTAAACGCCATCTACAATGAAGTAATTAAAAAAACCAAAAATACTATAATTGCACATAAAAACCAGAATTACACTCTAATACATGAACACAAGCCAGATGCTTTGTTGACTGAACCTGTGACCAAGAGACATCGTTAGTTAGGACATTTGAAATAAAAAAAATTTCTTTACCTTCATATATATTGACGAAACATACACTCTGATCATTACAACATCCGCAATCGAACAGCATCGGCTGTCTAGCCCATCAGAACAACTGCATACAACATGCTCACAACTAGTCACGGCTACGTCAGAACTCCTACTGCCCACTTCTCAATAAGCACTCTCCACAACGACTTCTCGACAAGCACTGCCAGTGGAGGCGGCTGAATAATACTCTTTGGCGCAATCTCTGGCGCTGTGACTCAGTGTAGCCACCTTTCAACCGTTTTGCAGTTTTGTTTTCAGCCAGACATGTTTCAGCGTTTCTTGTGCTGTATTCAGTGGGTTGATTTGTTTATTACCTTTATGCAAAATTGTTGTTACATGTTAACCTCTTGTTTTGTCTGCATGAATTACTGGCACAAAGTATTTGCATTTATAAAATGAGCCTTTATTGTCAAGTCTTTTACATTAGTTTGTATACAGTACAGAGTTGAAAGATATTATCACTGAACTGAGGCTTCTTATGTTGTTCATTTACGGTATATCTAAAGGTTTAAGTTTTATAGCGAATTTGGAAATAAACTGGATGTATACATCTGTTTGCATACCTCGCATGAAGCTATTGGTAGTTTATACTGGTGGCCTTAAATCTGCACCATAATCTACAGCTTGTCATCCGCAAACAACGAAACGTTTTTTTCTTCTTCTTTTTATTGTTCATTTCCGTCTGAGAATCACTATAGATCGATTTATTTAGTGTTTTACTAAGTTACTGACGTGACCGTGAAGTGGAAACGTAAAGGGGCAACCACAGCTAACCAAGACCGGGGAGATCTCATGTACTAACGGAGAGGGACCGTCGAGCACTGCGGGGAGAGGTTATAGAAAGTCGAATGAGATCAACTGAAGAATTCACTCGGAACTCCAAAGTGCTGCCAGCAGTCGGCTAGCACAATGACTGTGCGCAGGAAGTTAGAAAGAAGCGGGCGCAGTGGTCGAACAGCCCGTCATCATCCACAATTCTCTGGAATAAAGCTAAGGGATGTTAGAGGTGGTGTAAAGAGCGATGCCACTGCACAGTGGATGACTGTGCAGTCCCCTGTCTCCTGTGACAATCCGATGGAAGGTCTGGGTTTAGCGAATGCGTGGAGAACATTAGCCGCCATCGTGTGTCGTGCCAACAATGATGTAGGAAGGAGGTTGTGTGAAGGTTGGGAGGTGTTTTTAGTAGTCTAGAGTGTGAGCCCCTTACTGTCCTTAAGAACAAGTTAAATGTGGAAGGATATGAATATATGTTACAGGATTGTGTACTGCCTACAGTAGAGGATCAATTCTTTTTCTAATTTTTACTTTTTGTCTTTTTTTTAGAAAAAATATTTTCATTCCCTTTCCGTTGTGCTCTGTTCAACCATTTGGGTTATACATTTCTTTATTCATTTTTCACACTATAATAGTTTCATCTATTACTATTTCTAAAATATACTTTTTATTCTGTTTTTGCTTACTATTTGGAACATGTTTTATTCTTTTTTTGCTTACTATTTGGAATACATAGGTTATTGCTGCTTTTTCGCAGTTTTGCATGACATATATAACTGGAATGTACACAACTTCCTTTGTTTTGTGCAGATGCTGGTTGCTACAATTTTTATAAACAGTCTAATTATTTATCCGATGGGTTTGCTTTTTCTATTTTGTTTTTGTGGATCTTATATTACTTACTACTACATTTTCCTTTGGGGTGCGGAGGCTGGTTACTACAGTTTGTATGCTTATATTTTACTTACATCTGTTCTATCCAAGGATTCCAAAACTGTGCGGGTTATGTAATTTTAAATTTAGTTTTCTATTGTCTTTCAGCCAATAGCTGAGTCTTCCTCGTGTTCTGAGTATGAGGTATTGATGGCGCGTGGTTTGGGTATACTTTAGTAGTATTTTCAGCCATGGTTCGGTTAGAGCGTATGCTTTGTTTGGAATTTCTGTTGAAATGTGTCGTGGTGATTAGGGTGTCTTCCATGTCCAGTCTTGTTTGCACGATATGTCTTCTGTACCTCCCTCTCAGTTTCACTAATCGAGTTTGCAGGGGGCTATTTTGGAGGCGCTTAGTGTCCTGTTGTGAAGTCTCCTGAAACTTCTACGTAAACTAGTTTTCTCCTGTGGTTTTTGTCATACCTCCGAGGGGCTACGGCTCCATATTCTGTTATTGACCTTACACACTGAAGCGCCAAAGGAACTGGTATAGGCAAGCGTCTTGAAATCCAGAAATATTTAAACAGCCAGAATTCGGCGCAATTGTTAGACAGGTTACTGATGCTACAATTGTAGGTTATCAAGATCTAAGCGAGTTTGAACGTGGTGTTATAGTCGGCAGACGAGCGATGAGGCACAGCATCACCGAGGTGACGATGAAGTGGGAATTTTCCCGTACGTCCATTTCACGAGTGTACCGTGAATATCACGAATCCGGTAAAAAATCACATTTCCGACATCGCTGCGGCCGGAAAAAGATCCTGCAAGAACGGGCCCAACGATGATTGAAGACAATCGTTCAACATGACATAAATGCAACCCTTCCGCAAACTGCTGCAGATTTTAATGCTGGGCCGTCATCAAGTGTGAGCGTGCGAACCATTCAATGAAACATCATCGATATTGGTTTCGGAGCCGAAGGTCTACTCGTGCACCCTCGATGACTGCACGACACAAGGCTTTACGCCTCGCATGGGCCCTCATCACCGACATTGGACTTTCGATGACTGGGAATGAATATGTTGCCTGCTCGGGCGAGTCTCGTTTCAAATTGTATCGAGCGTATGGACGTGTACATGTATGAGAAAACCTGATGAAACCATGGATTCTGCATGTCAGCAGGGGACTGTTCAAGCTCGTGGAGGTTCAGCGATAGTGTGGGGCGTGTGTAGTTAAGTGATATGGGACCCCTGATACGTCTAGATACTACTCTGACCGGTGACACGTACGTAAGCATCCTGTCTTATCACCTGCATCCATTCATGCCCATCGTGCATACCAACGGAATTGGGAAATTCCAACAGGACAATGCGGCACCCTACATGTCCAGAATTGCTACAGAGTGTCTCCAGGAACAGTCTTCTGAGTTTAAACACTTCCGCTGGCCACCAAATTCCCCAGACATGCACATTGTTGAACATACATGGGATGACTTGCAACGTGCTGTTCAGAAGAGATCTCCATCCCCTGGTACTCTTACGGATTTATTGAGAGCCCTGCAGGATTCATGGTGTCAATTCCCTCCAGCAATACGTCAGACATTTTCGAGTCCATGACACATTGTGTTGAAGCACTTCTGCGTGCTCGCGGGGACCTACACGATATTAGGCAGGTGTACCAGTTTCTTTGGCTCTTCAGTGTATACGTCTTACTGGTGTGCAATGCCGTTCTGACGCTGCATCTATGATACCTGCCTTGCACTTGTTTGACACCTGATCTTATTTAATATGTACTGCTTGCGGATTTTCGAGTTGCTTGACATAACGGAAACCTAGATGTCTTTCGTTGTCGATGAATTGCAGTGTAAGAGGAACAGTTCGGAGACGATGATTACTTGTATCAGTATGACAATGCAGTAAGTAATAAAGCAGCAGGTGTGAGGCAACTTTTTGTGGGCAATAACATTCCTGAAATGGACCGGCCTGCCCAGAGTGCCGACCTGAAACCAATGGAACACATTTGGGATGTATATATGACTATTTTGACTCACGGGGAGCGTGCAAGGGATAAGTCCCTGCAGACGCACTATCCTCTGTGCCCGCGGTGGCTCAGATGGATAGAGCGTCTGCCATGTAAGCAGGAGATCCCGGGTTCGAGTACCGGTCGGGGCACACATTTTCAACATGTCCCCAGTGAAGTACATCAACGCCTGTTTGCAGCTAGCGTGTCCATTTAATTATCATTTCACATTTGGGATGGGTTAGAACATAGACTTCGCTCCAGACTCCAGATTCCAAAATCACTATCTTCTCTGGCTTCGGCTCTTGAGGAAGAATGGGCTGCCATTCCTCCACCAAAATTCAGACATTTGGCTGAAAGTGTCTCCAAGAGGGTTCAAATCACCATAAAAGGGAGGAGTAGACACATCCGTGAAAAATGTCCACTAATAAGCGTCTGGATACATTTGATCGGGTGGTGTACGAGAGCGTGTATACATTCGAATGACAAATGGAGTTCCCCTTCCTCCTTCGGCAACCTTGGCGGTGCCACGGTCACATGTAGGTGGGACGTGTGATGGGAGGCTCATTCTGGGTACGGAGTGTGGCGCTGTTTCAGAGGCGTGAGGCAGGGAGGGCACCCTGGTGCACAAGTTGGGCGCCACGAGGGACGTCGCTTTGTCCGCCCCGCTGAGCTGGAGAGGTCGTCAGCCCGCGCCGCGGGACTCGTTAGCGAACTCCGGCACCGAGCACGAGGGGAAGCCGTCTGCAGCGAGCTACGCGGGAGTCAGGTGGGACTGCAACACGCCGGCCGTCCCGTTACTGTGCTGCGGCCGGGGAGGTACTAATGGCTGCCGTGAGAGGTCTCGACTGAAGCAGAAATCTGTTGCTGTATTGTCTGTACAAGGTCAATCATTCCGGATGAATAATTAAAATATGTAAAACAAGTTCTTCGCTGAAAATGGCACTTCACTACGTAATACGGGAGACACTTTACGCTTATTATCTACTAAAAACAATGTCAAAGTAACTTAGCGAGAGCATGGTTAATATGCTAACAGAAATGGAAAGCAAGCCTTTACCGAACACTATTAAACTGATACTCCAGTATTTCCACGTCTGTGGCCCATTTTTACGAAAGTTTCATGTTTATATGGACTTATTTCCAGTGGGGGAGAGTGTTGTAAGTAAAGCGTAGTGTGCCTAGGAATCCATGACGTCTTTTGGCTGTCACTTCAGTCTAAGGACTGATTATAGAATCACGTGAAGTAAAGCTTACTGGAGACCACCGTTAGCAGTTTCCGCCATTTTCTACAGTTATCGTTGTTAGCCATGAGTTTCTGCTTTGTGCAGGTTTTGTAAATAATTACCGTCTTACACATTTAAGTAGTACACAATACAAAACAATCACAGTACCGAAAAACAGCTAATGAAGACTAATGAAATTTACGGAATACTTTTGTTTAAGTAATATATTTAAGTGATCACCATTCCGAAAACACAGGTTAATGTAAGTGCGAGGTAAGCCATTGCAAACGTGAAATATTACTACATTAATAACCGGTGTAGCGACCAGAATGTTGAATACAAGCAAGCGTGCACTGTGTTGTACAGGTGCTGGACGTCAGTTTGTGAGATGGAATTCCATGCCTATTGCACTTGGAGGCTCAGCACAGGGACCGGTAATGCTGTTCGTGGATGACGCTGGAGTTCGATGTTGTCGCATATGTGATCGACTGGAGACAGATATGGTAATCGATCAGTACAAGGTAACATGTTGACACTCTGTAAAGCATGCTGGGTTACAACAGCGGTATATGGGCGAGCATTATAGTGTTGGAAAACACCCACTGGAATGCTGGTCACGAATGGCAGCAGAAGAGGTCAAATCACCAGACTAACATACAAATCTGCAGTCAGGGAGTGTGGAATAACGACGAGAGATCTCCTGCCTTCATACGAAATCACACACTTCAGGCGTTCGTCCAATGTGTCTAGCATGTAGACAGGTTGGTTGCGGGTCCTAAACTGACGCCCTAATAAACAATACACAGCCATCACTGGCGCCGAGGAGAACCAGCTTTCATCAGAAAGCACAACATACCTCCACCCTGCCCTCTAATGAGCACACGCTTGATACGGGTCGGAACTGTCCTTGAACTAACCGATTTGCAACAATTCGTTGTGTCACTGTGGTGCCAACTGTGCTCAATTGCTGCTGCAGATGCAGTGCGATACGCCAGGGCCACACACGAAACTCGATGGTTCTCCCTCTCGGTAGTATCACGTGGTCGTCTCGAGCCCGGCCTTCTTGCTACTGTACAGTTCTGTGACCTTCGCTGCCAGCACTCATGTACAGTGGCTACTTTCCTGCCGAGTATTTCTTCAGTATTACAGAAGGAACATCCAGCTTCTCGTAACCCGACAGTTCATTTATGTACAAACATCAAAAAAAGTTTTGCATCACCTCGGCTCCGTGAGTTCCGGAACCTGTACAGAAAATTGGAATAGAGATCAACATCATTTCCACCCTTTTCATTGCACACGAAAACCACACATTGCATGCTGTACCACCATACAGCGAGACCTTCAGAGGTGGTGGTCCAGATTGCAGTACACATCGGCACGTCTGATACCCAGTTGGACGTCCTCTTGCATTGATGCATGCCTTTATTCGTCGTGGTATACTATCCACAAGTTTATCAAGGCACTATCCAGTGGTCCAGATTGTCCCAATCCTCAACGGCGATTCGGCTTAGATCCCTCAGAGTGGTTGGTGGGTCGAGTCGTCCATAAGCAGACCTTTCAATTTATCCCAGGCGTGTTCGATAGGGTTCATGTCTGGAGAACATGCTGGCCACTCTAGTCGAACGATGTCGTTATCCTGAAGGAAGTCATTCACAAGATGTGCACGATGTGCGCGCAAATTGTATCCCATGAAGACGAATGCCTCACAAATATGCTGCCGTTTTGGTTGCACTATCGGTCGGAGGATGGCATTCACGTATCGTACAGCCGTTACGGCGCCTTCCTTGACCACCAGCGGCGTACGTCGGCCCTACATAATGCCACCTCAAAACAGCAGGAAACCTCCACCTTGTTGCACTCGCTGGACAGCCCGACCGGGTTGCCTCCAAAAACGTCTCCGACGATTGTCTGTCTGAAGGCATATGCGACACTCGTCGGTGAAAATAACGTGATGCCAGTCTTCAGCGGTCCATTCGGAATGTTGCTGGACCCATCTGCGCCGCGCTGCACGGTGTCGTGGTTGCAAAGATAGACCTCTTCATGGACGTCGGGAGTGAAGTTGCGCAGCATGCATCCTACTGCGCACAGTTTGAGTGGTAACACGACGTCCTGTGGCTGCATTATTGAACATGGTGGTGTTGCTGTCAGGGTTCCTCCGAGCCATAACTCAGAGTTAGCGGTCATTCACTGCAGTAGTAGCCCTTGGGCGAGACCCCTAAGCGAAGCATGTCATTGACAGTTCCTGTCTCTCTGTATCTCCTCCATGTCTGAACAACATCACTTTGGTTCACACCGAGACATCATGCATCCTACTGTGCACATTTTGAATGGTAACACGACTTCCTGTGGCTGCATGTAGAGCATTATTCAACATGGTGGCGTTGCTGTCAGGTTTCCTCCGAGCCATAATCCAGAGATAGCGGTCATTCACTGCAGTAGTAGCCCTTGGGCGAGACCCCTGAGCGAAGCATGTCATTGACAGTTCCTGTCTCTCTGTATCTCCTCCATGTCTGAACAACATCGCTTTGGTTCACTCCAAGACACCTGGACACTTCCCTTGTTGACTGTCTAGATGTGGTCGAACTACAGACAACATGAGCTGTGTACCTCCTACCTGGTTGATTGACTGGAACTGATCGATTGTTGGGCCCCCTAATGGGCGCTGCTCGTGCATGCTTGTTTACATATTTGACCAGGTTTATAGAGATCTCTGAACAATCACAGGGACTGTGTCTGTGATACAATACCCACAGTCAACGTCTAACTTCAAGAGTTCTGTCGACTGGACTCATGCAGAACTTATTTTGATGTTTTTATATAGAGAATAAGAGCCGTGCTGTTAAAATTCGCTTGGTACTCCAGACGATACCCTTGCTTTTGAAGATGACTTGTAACTGGTGTTTGATAATACTTCTGCTTACTTTGATTTCACTTACTGATTACTCGTGTGTACTTGAGTAATAATGTACCTGGTAGACTATTAAATACAATACTGTCATGATTTTCTCGACTGCAACGCTGTTATATTTTAATCATATATTTGTTCCTATGGAAATGACTATGTATCTTGGAACATGTTTTCACATATGGTGTAAGATGGCAAGAACTATGCCCCTTACATGAAGTTATTAAAGATCGCCTAACTCACGTTGGGCGAACAGTAGGGCTGAACAAAAATGACTGACAAGGCACAATGCATCTTGTAGAGGGTTTAGCATGGACGTATTGGAATAATTAATGTCGGGTGATGGTTTTAAAGTAATTCACATGACATGAAAACTTTGTGGAAACGAGTCGATTTACTGGAGGCTAGTTTATCCCAGGGAAGTATACAGAGTTGACTGTGGCCAGCTGGGGAATGGCGAAGAGAAGCGACAATAGGCAGCTTAGGGCGGCTCAAGCTCTGAGAAAGTGGTAATGGGGCACGGCCTCCAGCTGCCTTAAAGTGAATGACAGTGAGTGGGTGGTTGACCTAATGCTGGTGTACAGGGAAGCAGACGGAGAACTTGTACACCTGCTGATAAAAGTCCGTCATCCTGTTTTCAGTTAAATATGTGAGTAAGCCACACAAAGCTACAGTGGTGCAGTCAACAGAGGCCAAAATATGCGTGTTTGTGACTATAGCAACTTCACGCTGAATTCACGGTCTGCAGAGTGTGAAGTAAATCAGGTGAAGAGCGACAGAATGAAATACGCGAGCCTCTGATGGGAATATAGGACCAAGGAATTTGAAGTACTCTCCTGGGAGTCAGAATTCCAGAAAAATTGGTGTTTTGTGCAGACGGTAACTTTGATGGGTGGCCTGGGAGGAGCTAAATAGCAGAAGTTGAGAGGAAGGGAAATTTTGTGGGAATTTGTTCACTTCCCAGAGCAGGCATTGGTCGGCACTGGGAGTGACACATAATTAACATGACTTGCGCTGCAATTGGCATAAGTGATTTTGCTGGAGGGGAAACCGAGGTGAAGAGCGGACTGGGAGAAGTCCCCATAGAGGCCTTCCATTCCAGCTTGCCTAGAGTGCTGACGTGGCGTTCTTTACTCAGCTTGCCTGAGAGAGAGTGAGCATCTCTGCAGTTTAGGACTTAGCAAATGGAACGATTTTGATTGGAGATAGAAAGTTTTCATTCAGCTATGTACTGAGCAAGATAGCTAGAAGTGAATAGACTAGCGCAGCCACAAGGTCAGCCGACGTCCGCATAACGACGACGCCCTGCCACGCTGAATTCGGTGATATTGCGCCCGCTCTGACCACTGATTAATTTTGATTAATTTGTTGGATCACGTCAGCAAAGTTTCCACGAGGGTTTCATGGGCCGTGTATTGTAGAATGCTTCTCACACTTCGCATTATGCCTGGGTCAGTCGATAGAAATTACTTTTGATTTATCGTGCTTTACTCCACACAAACGCAATTTATTACCACTGCCTGTTAGGAGAGTCATGTAATGTGTGCTAATCGACTGCATCTGTTTTCAATCAAGTAGTTGAAATCCCAAGTCACTTTCTTAATTAATTTTGTGTTCAACATTTGCATCTGGTGTTCAATAGCTGAATATAACATCCATGTGCACCCCTTTTTAATTAAAAGGGATCAATTCTGAATCAATGAATGTCAACACTGCCACCTCAGTTCAATCAGGAGTCACAGGGACTTATTACTTTCTTTGTGTTATCTGACATACTTCGGGATTTGCTAGGAAGTAGTCTCGAAAAAGGAAATTTTTCCACGTGATCCATTGCTTAGCCATTTTTAATTGAAAAACCCGGTAGCTTAGTTACAATAAGTTACATTGTCTTCTTCATGTGCTGTCCTTTCAAATTGACATTTATAGGTGCCTGTGCATTGTATTTGTGATTTGTTGGAGTACTTATGATGCGCAGTGCCGTAATCAGCCGATACTGAGCACACAGAACACAATCATTGGTTCTAGCCCTTTTGGGGGAATTCTTCATGAACTGTTTGTCGGGTCACTGCTCACACCCAGTGTATCAATTTGTCTTGATATATGTTTTGCGTTACCTAATTATTGAGTGTAAGGGGTAGCTGGGTTTTGAGTTTTCGTGTAACGTAAAAGTGCAAATGATAACGAGGGGGAAAGCCAAGACAACGGCAGAATATAATCAGACTGTTACTCAGGAGAACATGGTTGATAGTAGGGAAAGCTCTATCGATGAGCGTGACGCATGCGAGTTGCAACTTCCTGAATCTGCGTCTCACGACTGGTTTAGTCCGCTGAATAGCAAGGACGTTGATTCAGGCAGTGATACTGACGGCTCGGGGGACGCAGGGTGTACAGGATTAATCCATAAGTATGGAAGATCCAGCCTAAGAAGCCAGAGTGCGTTGGAACAAAACGGTGTCCGACCATTATCAAACGATTCATTCACAAGTGATCTGACGGGGGCGCGGAGACGGTACTTGTCTAGATATCGAAGGGTTCCTCAGAACAGAGGAGATGAGTCACATTTTCAACCACAAAAGAACGAGGATCAAAATGCGGCTACTCTCAAAAACATTACGGACCTGTTGCAACAGATGCAAACGGTGAACTTAGAGCAGAGCGCCAACCTTAATGCCGAAATTAAAAAGGCGAATGCGGAGCTGAACTATAGGCTCACAGAAGTTCATAGTGAAGTAAAAGAGGAGGTAAAGAATCTCGGCGTCAAAATAGAGAAAGAGATTGCCATCATCAAAGGAACGGCAATTGAAACCAAATTAATTGCACAAGGTGCAAGGAAAATAGCGAGAGAAACTCGGGACTCCACGCAAAGCACGACAAAAGTAGGAAAGGTCATGTTATCAAGGCTACAAAGCCGGATAAAACGTGTCGAAGAAAAGCGACAAGAGCAACCGGACATAGGGCCTAACGAGATGTTGAAAGAGGAGGTGGCGATATTAAAAAGAAATTTAGAGGACGAGGTAAAACGTCTCATTACAGAGACATCAGGAAAGGAGAAGGGTGTAATTACTGCGTCGACTGAACCGTCACTTGCCGGAACACAGATAACCGCTTCACGGTGTGACAAAGTTGACTCTATAAGCAACGGGAGCCACGCCTTGATTTACAGCTCTGAGGCAACGACCGAGGTAAACACGGACAGCGCGCAGCAGTCCAGTGAGCACAATTACTGATTAGATGTACCGAACAACTGTCGAACATACAGAGGGGGATAGATGACGATAGCGTGTCGGAACGAAGTAGTCCACGTCCCGAAGTTCATACGAATCGTAAGAACGGGTGAAATGATAACTGGAATGATGATCGGTTTGACTACAAGCATTTTGTATCAGTCCGAAAGTTCCATCACTACAAGGCTTACATCCAAAAACTTTTATGGGACAATTCGAGTTATCTTTGCCTCCACACTGGCCGTTGATGTACCAGCTGGATTTTGTGTGCTCCCATATGGAGGGCGCGACCGCTTAGTACACGAGAAATGTAGCGAAGACGAGCGTCTCGTTCGAAGAATTCAAAAATGTCTTCTTGGGCAAGTATTGGTCTAAAGAAACCCAAGAAAGGATCAAACAAGAAATTATGATGTCCAGAGATATGGAAGGGGCAGGGTACCGGAGTCCGGTCAATTTTTTTGAAAATATGACAAAAAGGAACCAGTACGTAGACAACCCATGTAGCGGTGCGGAAATCATCAGATTATGCTACATGAAACTTCCTATCTCGTATCAACAATCATTTGCCGGTCGTTGTGGTAGCGATACTGAGGTATTTAAGGGCATTTTGCGCGAACTGGAATTCGCATTTCAAGAGGAACAGGCGCGGGAGAAACGCCGACAGCGTGAACAAAATAACAACCGTCGCAATAATGGACCCCAGTGGGATAGTAGGCCAGCACCGAACTACAACGGCCACAATCAAAATAAGAGTAATAGCAACTCGAAAAGAAGGTACACGGAAGAAGAGCGACACTCTCCGGAGCAGCATAGTAAATCACAAAGGACTTGGGGCCGTAATCAGCAATCGGGAAGGAACAGGAATTTTGGTTACCGAAAAAACAACCAGGAAGAGGTCGAATTCCGCCCTCCGAAGCCTGGTCCATTCCACCTTAACGGGCAGGATTACGAATGACTAGACCAGAGCGCGGACAGGAGTTGCAAAACGCCCGTAACCTCGGAACTAGTCAGTAACATAAACATTATCGAATACGAGGATGTCACCGAGTTACTCCTCGAAGAAAAGAAAGGGCAACAAAATAAAGAAATGTACCCAGTAGTCAAAATCAAAATAGGTGACTTAACGGTGGCCGCTATAATTGATAGTGGAAGCCAGCTTTCAGCTATCTCAGAAGAGGTATTAAAGACATGTAAGAATGTGCTGAACCCACCGACTCTTGCCACACAAAAGACGAAGGTCAGGGGTGCATTACTTGGAAAGAGTATAGAAATATCTCAACAGACACGTTTAGAATTCGAATGTCAGGGACATCAGTTGACTGCTAATCTTTTTGTCATTCCTAAACTATCCACCGCTATTATCATTGGTATGGATTTCCTATCAACGAACAAAGCCATAATCGATTTGGGTCGAGGAGAAGTCACATTAGACAAAATCACAAAGTCACAAAGTCACATTAGACAAAATCCATCTTTGTTTCGATGAACAGGCAATCCCAGGGCAGGTACAAAAGAGCTGTCTCAGACTACAGTTTCCAAACCAGGAGGGGTCAACAGATGAAGCCGACTGCGGACAGGACAATCGAGATAGTACTTCGAAAGAAGCACAGTTAGTAGAAATACATAAGGAAATAAGCGAGAAATTGGAGGGCGTAAAGGTCATAAGAGACTCAGACAAAGAAGGGTTAGACAATGTGCTATGAAGGAATATTGAAGTTTTTCTCCCCAAGACGGGCTCCATAAAGGGCTATCAATATAAATTTGACGTAAAGAGGCAGAAACCGTTTCGAGTACCGCCGCACCCGATTCCGTGGTCGTACCGAACTCCAGCGGATGCAGAGGGAGGATGTGATAGAGCCAGCAAAGTCACAATATAACAGCCCCCTCAGGATCGTAGACAAAAGGAACGGGGAAATTCGACTTGTGTTAGATTCCCGGCAGATCAATACGATCATAGTTCCGGAAACCGACAGACCCGAGAGGCTCGATGAGTTGCTGCAGAAATTCCATGGAGTTTCGGTGTTTTCCTCTCTGGATTTGAAATCCAGCTTCTGGCAAATCGAGTTGATCCAGAATGTAGAAAATACACGGCGTTTATTGCATTTAGTAGATGCTATCAGTTTAAGAGACTCCCCTTTGGCCTGAAGATTTCGTCTGCAGCATTTATAAGAGGATTAGGAACAATTTTGGATGAGGGGTTAAGGGAGAGAATAACATGTTACGTTGATGATATCCTCATTGCGGAAAAGACATGGGAATCTCACAACAACCTTCTAGGAGAAGAGATCTCCAAATTAAGGAAACATGAGGTGACGGTAAATATAAAAAAGTCCTGTTTTGGAGGAAGACAAGTACATTTTTTGAGTCATGTCATCTCAGGGGAAGGAATTATGCTAGACCCAGAGCAGATGAGGGCAATCGCAGAATTTGCAACGCCTACAACAAGGAAACAGCTGAGAGGCTTTCTCGGTGTCGTGAATTTTTACAAAAAATTCATAATTATATAAAGCATTGGCGACACCACGACTGTGTCAATGAACTGGAAAGCGCGAAAACCGGACTAGGCGTAATGGTCTTCCAAGAATATGAAGAAGATGGAATAAAGATACACTAACGATCGCGTTTGGGTGTCGGGTGCTGAGTAAAAGCGAAAGGAACTACTCAGTAACCGAACTGGAGGCCCTCGTGATAGTGTGGGGGTTCCAGAAGTTCAAGTACTTTTTCTTCGGACGTAAGACACATGTCTATACCGAACGTAGAGCTCTGGAGTTCTCACTTACGGCCACATTAACGCATGGCAGGCTTGCGAGATGGGTTGCTGTCCTCCTGGAATTCAATTTCAGAATAGTCTACGTACCGGGACCCACAAATGTAATAACGGATGCACTATCCCGTTCCCCTCTGGGGATAAGCGATTATCAGGCTGAAGAACTAGAACAAGAACATTTCTCCTTGTTCTATCTACGAAAAGTGGCGTTTGAAAATTATATCACAGTGACAATGCGTGATATTGGGCGAGAACAAGACAAAGATCCTGTGCTGAGAGGAATAAAAGAAAAGTGGAAAGATAGAACGCAAGCCAGGATTAGGCAGCATTATCTGTTAAGAAAGGGGGCCCTGTTTTACAGAAGAAATCCGGGTGAGACGTTGTGGGTCGTGTGTGTGCCCGAGGAAGTAATAAACAAGCTCATCTGGTATACACATCTCAGTTATGCTCAATTCCGGACCCAGGAAGTGCTTCTTGAAACTAATAAGCGTCTGTCATTTCAAAAACATGGAGAGACGAATACGCAAGGTTCTCGCGGTATGTAAGAAGTGTCAGAAGGCGAAAACCAGTACTGTAGCCATGCAGCCGCTTCTGTATCCCATTATTTCGGAGAAATTAAGACAAACAGCGGCGACGGAATTGATGGGTCAGTTACCAACCACACAAAGGGGTTATAGATACATCATGGTGGTCTTAGAATTAACGTCTAAGTACGTCACTCTGACATCATTGAAAAGAGCAACCAGGAGAACGGTGAGCAGGGCGCTACGTAGAGATTTCCTGGCACAGGTAGGCAAGTAGAGTATATTTTCTCAGACAATGGGCCACAGTACAGGTCGGAGGTATGGAAGAGAGCACTTGAATGTCATGGAATTAAACCAGTTTTCATATCCCACTTCCACCCCAGTTCTAATCCCTCTGAATGAACAATGAAGGATTTACGAAACCTTTGCAGATTGTACTGCAGTAAGAAGCACGCCACATAGGACATCTTCATCAAAGATTTCCAGAAAGTAATTAAATGAGATACCCCACAGCACCACCCTGTTAGCTCCAATCACGGTACTAAAGAAGCGGGACCCGCCGGACAGGCTCCGTCAGTTAGTGGAGTTTCCTCCAAGAACACGTCAGCGACATGGGACCGTCGTGGAGGAAGCCCTACAAAATAACCGACGTGCAGGCGAGAAGCGCAAAGCACGAGCGGATAAAGGGGCTCGAGTACGACAATTTGTAGTTGGGGAAAAGGTACTCATTAAGACACACCGACTGTCAAACAAGCAAAGGAAGTTGTGCCACAAATTCTTCGCCGCGTATAGTGGGCCTGTGCGCGTGCGGACAATAGCGCATGCCAACGCATTGGAAGTAGAATCCATAAAAACAGGAAAATCGCTGGGAGTGCATCCGATAGCACATGTAAACGCATTTGTGGAATGATGAACTGCAGACTTTGTACATGGAATTGTAGTAAATATAGGCTTAGAGTAAGGATTTTTTTAAAGCGTCTTGTTTGTTTGTGTATATACTGATCTTACTGGTAGAATGTCTCGTTTATATGTGCCTTTATTTTGTGTTTTATTATTAATAATGATATCTCGCCTCTCGATGTTGTGAAAGTGAAGCACTAGATTATTTTGTGAAAACACATGATTAAAGAATGGAATACAAGTATTTCTGGGCGTACCCCTAGAAAAAGATAGATTAAGAACTCTGTAAATTACAGAAAAGTTCCCCGTAATTGTATCTCCGTCATTGGAGAACATATGTGGCCACTACCGTAGGTCGTTACGAGGACGCACCGACGATCTCGTATGCCCCCGAATACGTAAGAGGTGGACAGCTACGCGCAGTTGCGTGAATTAGCGCACCCAGTGAATATTAAAATGAACCGTATCATCTACAGAGCGAGCAGCAGCATTAATAGCCGGCCGTTGTGCCCGAGCGGTTCTAGGCGCTTCAGTCTGGAACTGCGCAACCGCTACGGTCGTAGGTTCGAATCATGCCTCGGGCATGGATGTGTGTGATGTCCTTAGGTTAGTTAGGTTTAAGTAGTTCTAAGTTCTAGGGGACTGATGACCTCAGATGTTACGTTCCATAATGCTTAGAGCCATTTGAACCATATTTGAACCAGCAGCATTAATACGCCAGAAATACTTGTTGATACCAAGATAGTGTAACAACTGCGAGTGTGAGCAGTGAGCTATATTTGTGTTGTGCCATTGTGACATTGCTAATCCGAAATATGTTCACAGGCCTTATAAAACCATTCGTGACAAAAGGAAAAAAAACGGGAAGAAAATAGAGGAGAGAAGAAGTGTCGCAGTAGAACACGATAAAGGACGCTATCCAAACTTCCAACAAAAATCTTGGTAAGACTGACACTTGTCTAAGTTTGTTGTGTTTTATACATGTTCGCAGGCACAATAAGAGGGACGTCTGCCACATAGGGAATTCAGAAGAAAAAACAAGATTAGAGATAAAAAGTAGGAAATAGTAGATATGTAGTCGAGTTGGCCAACACCGTGTTAGCCGTAGGAATTGGTAGTTAGAAATGGTGATGTGACCCTGTCCAGATAATCTTGATTCCCTATCTCTTGACTGTGTGTGTGTGTGTGAACGACTATGAAGCAAGTTGTCTTGTACATTTTTATGTTTATGTATAAAAAAATTCTGTTACATTTCTATTTTAATTGATCCTGAAGTTGATATACAAACAAGTAAAATTATTCCTTTTGTAATGAAACAACTTCATTATCTTAAATCAAATGTAAAAAAAAAGTGTGGTACTGATGGTTAAACATGAGCACTTTCCATGTACTAAAATTAGTTGTCTTAGTGTGTTAAGGTGGCGTAACTGAGCAAGAGGGAGGTGAAGCTACGACACCTGGCATACCACACGCGAGCTGACAAGGAACGAGGACGACAGCAATGAGGGGAGCACACAGCTGACGATGGTGGTGGCATGTAGACCACTCCCTGAATCGACGGGGACGGTGGTCAGCTCAGCAGCCAAGGAGAGGTGACATCCAGCACCTCTGTGTCCGACAAAGAGGTCGGTCCTGGTCTCCGTACACGGTGAAGATCGGGGGCAGCAATGAAGATGTCCAAGAAGGTTTCTATATTTGTTGCTCGCCACGTCAGGTGGAGCGACAGCCCAGCTGACCTTTTGTGCCTAATGACACCGACTTTGAGGGCCTGGGCTAAAAATAGGCTCTTGTCTGATCACGGTCCCTCCCTTGCCCTAAAACGTCTATAGAAGGAGCAATGACCTGTGGCTGAGCCGCGAGAGGTCACCGGTCATAGATGCACCGATGGGGTCTTGTGCCAGTCGGACAAGATGTCAACAACGAGCTCTTAGGTGAGAGCCATCCTGCCTCAAGAAGATTCGAGTGCCTGTGGCGCCCTCTCCGTAATCGACGTTGCTCTCTTCTCAGCCGTTAGCCACCCCTCAACTTGCTAGTCAGAACTAATGTCACTTCCGTTCCAGCAGGAAACTTGTGCCCTGTGTGTGAGTGTGTCAGTGTGGATTCAAATGAATAACATGCGCCTCAACGAACGTAAACTACTCATTTGTTCTGTTTATGAATTATGTTATAAGAAGGTTATGATTTTATAAATGTGCCATTTGCTAAAACGTCATATATTTGTCATGCCACGTCTCTTTGTGTTAGAATAAGATTTCATACTTATACCTTGTTACAATTACACAACAGTGGTTGCTCAATACGCAATGATTCTTGTCATTTTGGTTATATATATAAAAGGTACACTCGGCAGCAAAAAAAGTGAGCCACCCCTGAATTCCAACGTGTAGGCTGCACCTGAATGTATGCAACCAACATAGCAAATCTGTGTTGCATATAGTCGCAACCCTCCACAGTACAGTCGTTGTAAGATACACAATGGGTACCGCTAGAGACTACTAGTGAAAACCAGTCTTTATGACAGTCCGTCCAGATGTAAAGTAACACCATGATAGTACAGAAGAGATCAGACAGTCCTTAACGTTTGTAAACTAAACTTAATTACAATAAGTGACATTTCAAATGTTATGGGACAACTAGTTTTGTCACATAAATCGTTCAGTAATCCTTATGCACAATTAAATATTTGAGACAGTATATGGATTTATAAAGTTGTATGGCAATTGGAAACAAGTTCTTTGCTGTCCAAAAGGTTTACCCAACAGATGCTGAACGTCGTTCAACGTTCACTGGGGAATGGTTTCGCATCAACTTTATGTAATACTAAGCAGTTAAAAGAAAACGTGATTAACGGCGGCAACCACTCTACGGAAATTCCAATATTAACAGCGAATCACAAGTAATATCATTGTTCACATTACTCATCAACAGTTACATGTACTCAAAGCTGTACTTTAAATGACATGACCAACGTCGTCGTTCTGGATCCGGAAGCAAACCCAGAACGTAAAGCCATTGTTAACCAATCAAAGCTTTGTGCCTTATCGAGACTCGATCACTAGGCAGAAAGAGACGTCAAATATTGACGTTTGCACCAGTATCAGTTATCAATTCTCAACTTGAACGTAAATGACGATAATGTTTGTACGAAAGCAGGAACCCTAACATGACAATTACCTTCTTGGTAATTAACCTCGAAAGACGTTGTATAGTGTTGAATTGTCAAGGAATAAAGGATGCACATGTTTAAAATTGAAATGCCATCATGTAATGCTGGGGACAAGGATGCGAACCCAGCACCTAATCGAATTGTTGAGTAAGTACTTAAAATCAGAATGTAGATATCACAGTTTGTCACCAGTAGTGGGGTTGGAATCTTAAATGACGACTGAAGTTGTATTGCCTGACCGGGATTCGAACCCGGCGCCTACCGCCGTCGTTGTCTAACCAGGAACAGACGAGAAATGCCCAATGTTGGTCCACATCAGCGAGATGCGCACACGTTTAACTAGAAATAAGGTGACGAAAACGTCTATGCTGACTGAGAGTCGAACGCCGCACACATGGTTATGAAGACACGTTAATAATCAACTTCATATTCAGTAGTAGCTAGGAGTAGAATGTTTAGGCCTTACTCGTTCCTAATAACGTGTTGCCTAATATCTGCGATATCATGATGTTAATTTACAAGTGGACTGACTGCCGTAAAGAGCAATCTTCTCTAGTAGTCGTGTATCATTGAGATGTAAATGAAGTGCCTCAGCAGAAAGTAATTTCCGTCGTGCAGCACGTATTGTTTCAGAGACACTGAGTACATGTTATAAGTGCACAAAACGTGTATTATATACTAAGTATATACTATTATTTGGAGAAGCTGCCGCCAAACCTGTTTACTTTTACATTCCGCTTAGTTGTCGTGGTTGAATACAGGTTTTCTTAAGGCTACGTCTAATGCACAGCGTTTACAAGAAAGTATAGTTTCATGCGTCATACTATTGCTAGCTAGGTGAAATATTTTGTGGTAGCTATGTTTAAAATGAATATATTTTTGAAAGTATTGTTCGTCAAATATTTGAATAAATCGTCAACTGTAGGTGTGCCTGCACATGTTATAGCATAATAGCTGTAGCTGCGTTAGTTTGTACTACAGACTTGGGTAGGTTAGGTGTAACTTTTGATCCTTCAAGGGGTGATCGTGGCCTTGCGGCCCGGGTCTGTACTAGCCGCGGCTCGCGAGCTACGGGCCAGCCAGGTTGGCCGAGGCGAGACGCAAGTGAGCGAGCTGGCGGTGGCGTTGGTGGGCCAACAGCCCGGGACGAGCCAGCACGGCTGCGCCGTATGCCTCTGCCTCTGCCGCTCCGTTTGACGTAAATATGTTTACCTCCTCTCCTGGAATCAGTATAAGAGCGGCAAGCAGAAATACACATCAGACTGTCTGCCGTAATGGCTCAATTGGAGAGGTCTATTCGAGGTAGAGTAAAAAACGGTTCAAATGGCTCTGAGCGCTATGGGACTTAACATCTGAGGTCATCAGTCCCCTAGAACTTGGAACTACTTAAATCCAACTAACCTAAGGACATCACACACATCCATGCCCGAGGCAGGATTCGAACCTGCGACCGTAGCGGTCGCGCGGTTCCAGACTGAAGCGCCTAGAACCGCTCGGCCACTCCGGCCGGCCGAGGTAGAGTCGTCGCTCTCATTGAGGAAGGAGGATGTTCCATCAGAGAATCTGGCAGACGACATGGCGCACCACATACCAGTGGAGGATCTGCCTTGAAAGAGGCACCACCAACAGGGCTCCTGGCTCAGGCAGGAACAGAGTGATCTCACAGCAGGAAGACATGGACCTATTGCCTAGGAGCAGAGAAAATCCCTTTCTGAACGCGAAGCAGTTGCGACGGGAGACCAACTTCCCCGGTTCCAGTGACACGATTCGCCGAAGGCTGAGGGACGCTGGACTGCATGCACGACGATCCGCCGTGAAACAAGAGCTCAGTGAAGACAATGTTTTATACCGGCTAGCATTTGCGGAGCTCCATCTGAGGGCGTCGTGGGACAACGTCATTTTCACTGATGAGAAGGTGTTTTCCGTCAATAACGACGGTCCACGAATCGTTTACAAGCCGCAAGGGACTCGCCATCGACGCGAATATGTAACCACGACGAGAAGTGGCCGGCTATCTGTTACCTGCTGGGGTTGGAATTCTGCGAGGGGGCCGGAATTCTTCACAGGATAGAAGGAACTCTGGACAGCGCGCAGTATGCCCACATATTGGAAAATGTGATGCTACCGTCAGTGCGAATGCTGTACGCAGAAGGGGACGTCATATTGGAAGACGACCATTCTCCCATTCACAAGTCTGCATTTGTTCAGCAGCGGCTCTCCACGATGGGCGTCAACGTCATGGACTGGCCGTCACGGGCGGCTGATATGAACGCCATGGAAAACATGTGGGCTGGGGTCGCCAGAACATTAACAGTGAACTGGCCACGAAACCAACCAACTACTGCGGACGCTCTTTGGGACTGCGTCCTGGAAGCCTGGGAGGAAGTTGCTTCTTCAGGCTGTTACATCCGACGGCTTATACATTCTATGCCAAGACGCGTGTTAGAAGTACAAAATAATGAAGGATTCTGGATTAAATATTAGAGTTCTTAAAATGTTTTGTTATGTCTTCTTTTTCGTGATTTTTCCTCATTGGGAGCTAGTGGAAGATCGCGTGGCAACAGAAAAGATACAATAAGGGTTAGCTTTCCTTTTAGTTGCCCTTTTAATCCAAGTGGGTTTCTTTTGAATATACAGTTTTTTAAGTATTCTATTTTGATTTCACTTATACCCTGTCTACATACTTACAAACTAATCAGCGTAGATGGACTCTGTCACAGTAGTTTTTGTTATTTCAAATACATCTCTCTCTTCCCCTCCATCCATGAATACACCCTCCGTCCTCCACACAATACGCCAACGATTTCATATTATGTTTACTCGCCGCGCGGGATTAGCCGAGCGGCCTGAGGGGCGCTGCAGTCATGGACTGTGAGGCTGGTCCCGGTGGAGGTTCGAGACCTCCCTCGGGCATGGGTGTGTATGTTTGTCCTTAGGATAATTTAGGTTATGTAGTGTGTAAGATTAGGGACTGATGACCTTAACAGTTAAGTCCCATACGATTTCACACACATTTGAACATTTATGTTTACTCGTTGTTAATATCTCTTCTATTCTCTCTCACACTCTCTCTGACACTATCGCCGCAAGTGCCCTTCTATTCCACTCCCCGAAAACTTTGTAAACAAATCTAGCGGATTCCAATGACGCTACATTTTCTCTTTTAATTTCTGCTGTCTTTACTCTCTATCATTCCTCTCACCACTTATGAAACCGTATTCTTTGATCTCCCCTTCCCTATAATCCATTCTTAGTTCTGAGAACAGTCCTTCCTTATCTCTCGCTCCTAAGATAAAGCGAACTGTGGCACACATCTAAGTAAGCAATACTTTGCAAGCATTTCACGCTTATATTTTGCACTTCTGCACTTCTATCCATTCCCAGATACCGCCCTCCTTCCTGTTACACGTCCCTTGACATCTGCATCTACATCTAAATGAATACTCTGCAATTCATAATTATGTGCTTGGCAGGGGGTTCTGTGGTCTGGTGGATTAATCTTGTATTGTGTGTAGGTTCACATCTCACGTCAGGCGTAGATTTTTAACACACACAAGTAGCTCTCCTTCACCCCTAGCAACGCCAAGTGCAGAACGCCAGTAAGCTCCGTAGTTCAATATCCGCAGTAAAGATAACATCTCTTCGCTGCCGACTGGGCATTCGTTTAAGCTGTGACAGATGGAGAAACCCCGTAAGGCAGAGACTCTGTCACCAGCAAGCCGTCGTAAACTAGAAAACGTATTCCATTTAATGAACCACTGGCCATGTAAGTTCACAACGCTCTTACTTTATTTGAAACGGAGACGTTGAAAATTGTGGTGCTGGACTGGGATTAGAATTCGATTTCACTGTGTTCTCGAAGATTGCAGACTCTTCTAGGCGTCCTCGAAAGGCACCTATGTGGTTTCGAATCCTGATCATCACAAAATATTCATTATTTCATTTCAAGCCCTAGCATGAGCACTCCGAACTACTGGTGAAAAATAGTTGCATTTTCAACGTCTCTTCGTGCGTTGTCAGCTGTAACGTGTTCGTTTCAACTCACAGCCACATGATGAGCTTTTTATCACAACATTACAAGATCAAACGTTTCCTTACATCTTTTCAAGTTCAAACATTCCTCTCCATCCTACTGGTGAAAACGGATTTGGGTTTGACGTTGTGTTCGCAGTGATCACCAACGACGATATGTTGTGGATTCTACTTCTAGCCAGCAGAGTATTTTCCATCACATCATCGAAAGTACAAACATGCCATTCCTAGCTATTATTGGAAAAGAATTTGGTAGTTAAAGTTTCTCCATGACCACGAGTGCAGGGTTTGAATTCCATTCAGCACAGAACTTTTCGTCGCCTGATGTCTAGCTAAACATGCGCCCATCTCGCTACTGGTGAACCAACAATAGCTATTTATCGTCTGTTCCTGGCTAGAAAACGACGGTGCTAGATGCTGGGTTCGAATCCCAGTCAGGCAAAAACAATTCTATCGTCAATTAAAGTTCAGGCATTTCGTTATTGGTGAAAACACTTGATATTTAACTTCTATTTTATGTACAGTCGTGCTCAAAAGTATCCGAACGACCTGAATTGCATTTCACCTGATGCCCATGCGACCTACATAACGCAGCTGTCTAGCAGGTCCTCTAATCGCTCTTTGGTACAGTCGTATGACTATTGAAAATGGTTCCAACAAATCACCACTAGAAAACACTGCTCTGTACCGCAATAACTCAAGATGTAAAGTAATACCACGATGCTACAAATATCAGGGAACACCTCATCACAGATAAGACTGTCCTTAAGGCTTGTAAGCTCACATTTATTGCAGTAAATGACATACCTGAAATGTTAGCACTCTCATTATTACGTCAGATAGGTAATGCACGTAGTAAGTTCGTCGTATTCATGATTTCCTCTTCAAAGTAACATACCATACTTGTGATTTAACACAAAATGTCATTACAAATTTACGTTATTCACGAGCAGCTAGTTGAGAATATGTATGAACTTCAAATGACACGTCGAAACGCCTCGTTCTGCATATGGATTCAAAGCCAGGTCATGCAGGCTAGGCCGCGGTGCCCATGAGGTTCTAGGTACTCCAGTCCGAAACCGCGTGACTGCTACGGTCGCAGGTTCGAATCCTGCCTCGGGCATGGATGTGTGTGATGTACTTAGATTAGTTAGGTTTAAGTAGTTCTAGGTTCCAGGGGACTGATGACCTCAGATGTTGAGTCCCACAATGCTCAGAGCCATTTGAATCAATCATGCAGGCTAAGATTTCGTGGCTGACGGAAATTAGCAGTCATTCCTGACTATGCATTAAGAGAGTGATATACCTCGATTTTAGACAGTATCAGTTAACAAATATCAACTTTAAATTACGTAACGTAACATTTCTAACTGTCGCGAATTCCTACCCAGTATCTATTGTCCCTGTTAACGAACTACGAGAGATGTTAAATATTGCTACTTCACAAGTAACTTACTTCAAATACAGTGAGGTAAAGCTTTGTGTTGGATAGGGATTTGAACCCAGAACCTAATCGGATTGTTATCGAAGCACAATCAACTTTGACATATCGGATTTTCTCGGCAGTAACTAGAAGTATTAAATGAAATGACGAGACGAAACATTAATTTTTCTTTCCCAGGACTCCAACCCGGCGCGTATCGCTGTTATATTCTAGAGAAAAGGAACGTTAAGTATGGGTTTGTTACACCAGCAGCGACATGTGAGCATGTTTGAACTAGAAATAATATGACGCAGTGTTCAGTGCTGACTGAGAATCGAGCCCCAAACATATCGTTGTTGACTACACACAAAGAGACGACACTTACCGAATTTTTCTCCACCAGCAGCTCGGAATAACATCCTTGAACTTACAGTAATCACGCAAATAGTTCTGTGTCTCACTGGGAGTCAAAAACGTCAGATATCGTTAGTGTTGACAACGAATGAAAATGCATTAAAAATAAAAATTATTATCCACCAGCAGATAGGTGTTCTCATGCTACAGCTTGATAATACATAGTGAAAAGTTTAGTGCTGGGCCAGGATTCCAACCCATTCATGTGGAGATGCTGAGGAATCTGCAGTTTTGAACAAACAACAAGTTGTAGTCGAGCTGTATTGTCCCGAAGCGATCAAATTCCGCGTTAAGGGAGGTCTGAGTTGCATTCCCAGTTCAGAACCAATTTTATCGACATACAGAAGCTCAAATAAAAGATGGAATAAGTGTCCTGTGACCATACACAGGGTTTGTTTCGTCACTAGAAATAAATAACTAGTGTAAGAAAGGTTACTGGTGATAGAGTTTCTACATGGCGCCACTCCTTACTTTATTGTGGTTCCACCTAACGTCTACTTGGTAGAGAAGGAATATCATGTTTAATGTGATTTTCAGACCACAATGCCATTATACCTTCTTCACTAGGCATAGCCAGAAGAGAATAGAATCTGCCTCTCCCTATCAAAATGGCTCAAATGGCTCTGAGCACTATGGGACTTAACATCGATGGTCATCAGTCCCCTAGAACTTAGAACTACTTAAACCTAACTAACCTAAGGACAGCACACAACACCCAGTCATCACGAGGCAGAGAAAATCCCTGACCCCGCCGGGAATCGAACCCGGGAACCCGGGCCCCTATCAAAAAACATTGGCAGAAGTTGGAATCGAACCGAGACCAACATCAGATGAAACTATCATCAGTCCAACACACCAACAAACCCTCTTCTCTACGACTCATTTCTCTATCATAACACCGTTCCGGCACACAAGATGAGAATTCTGACACACAGGCTCCCTGTACTGGTTTGCAGGATGTTCAGTACATTCATTTACTTGGTTGACCGAATCGCCATAAACTAGCTGCCTTGGCTACCCAGTGCATACATTCGACTCTCTTTTGTAATCACCGAAATAAAATAACGTAACTGCCACCTACACAGAACTGCCGCAGAAATTTAAATAGGAAGTGTTCCTTTCCATTTGAGCTACTCTATTGCGCTATCTGTTTGTTGAAACCATCGTGCAGTGCAAAAGAAATGCTGTAACTGTCTGTCTCTCAGAAGTATATATCCGGCCATACGCATTATCTCACAGCACTGTGGAATGCCGAAGTTCTGGAGGAACTGTTGTTCACTTCCAGAGGTGCTGTAGTTGCGTCACAGCTAGTAGCGTAACGGTAAGCGTCGCGTGTTCTATTACATTCCCTACTACATTTTTTTAAAACGCAATTCTGCTGTCTGCTGAAGTTATCAATTTAATGGAACTTTGAACAAAATTCTCTTCACATCTCAACCCAAAACAGTCGCATGTGGAAAAAAGGCTAACTTCTGCGTCATTTTGTTCTTTTCATGTTTAATAGACGGCCAGGCAGCAGATGCGTCTCGACGCTTTTGTATTATGTATCGGGAGAGCGCATCGTGCCAAAATAGTCAGAAAAGTATTTTCTACATTAGCTGTCGTCTGGTAGTGGCATTTTATTCTTCTTAAAACCTTGTTTGACAGCTTTAACTCAGAACATGTTTTTTGCATGCATGTAATCAATAAATGCATGTGCATTGTCAGACTGTTATAGATAACATCGGAGAATTCGCATATATCGTTGGTGATTAATTTCTCTCTCATGTTTAGTATTGTTTTAACAACACTAAAAGAAACCTTACGAAAACTGTACACTGTATTGTAAGAAATTAAATAAAACTACCCACGATAACCTTACGACGAACGTCTGTTTTACCAAAACTGAGTATCTGTACACAAGTGTGCCTCTATCTGCACGAATTAGTAAAACACTATTCACTTAGATTTCGATTGGGTCTGTGTTTAAATGGTATGCTGTGTCATACTCAACAGGTATGCAAACGTGGCATTTCATAAATAAAGTTACGTATTCATAGAAACCCAAAATTTGCTTGTCAGCAGCGGAAAGAGGCGTTACCTGTTGTGCAGCATTGTAAATTTTTCACCATTGCACTATGAGCTGAAAGTATTTTCTTACGATTTGCTAATCAATTTATTTCCTTCATACTTATCACCCTGGCATGGGAGTCGTAAGTGAAGAACATTATTGAATTTCGTATCGTTGACTGTCGATTCGAATTTCTTCAGAGACGCTTGTATTGTATAGCAGATTGGCGGTCAGCAAGCCGAGATCTACGACCATGAACACAACTTACTGAGTCGAGCTGCCAAGAGGATTTGATGTGTAAAGGTTTTCTTCTGATTTTGTTACAGAATTTTTTCTGGGAATTCGCAGCCCCATGAAATAATACACAAAAAAAACTCGCACTCGGTGCCCCTACCACAGTTAGAACTGACGATTTTCTTAACCGTTGGAACACGGGATACGGGTGGTAACACGGGGCTACGGACACACTGCTGCCAGCATGCCACTCTCGTCATGTTATTGGTCGCTCAGCCTCATAACGCATCGTGAAAGATATTAAAAGTTGTCACATGTGAAGAATAGCATTTCTTTAGCCAAAAAATTGAAATTTCTGTCTCAGTGTCTTAGTTTACGTAGGATTATATACCACGAGTCATTCAAATGGAAAGGGAATATCAAGTGAATTTAGCGAGTCAGTTCAGTACCATACGCGGAAGTGATTGCACTGTTACAGTGTTGCCAAATGTTTGTGACGATGTTGCCAATTCTCAGCTGTGCTAGGTAAAGCTATGTATCGTTATAGGAGGAGAATCCTGTGCTCGTGTCATAGGAGGATACGGAGAGGAGTCGCGGGGTTTGGTTAATATGCAGCGTTTTCTCCTACCAGCTGTGTCAAACATTCAGGTGTGTAATCTTCCATCACGAATACAATTTCCCACAAAATATATACGAATAAAACACTTACGTTGTTACTTTGTTACAAAAGATTATTTCAGTACAACAAAAAGTCTTTGGAAATCAACTTTGCAACCTGTCACGAAAAATAAGATAACAAACACTTTGCAACTCGAAATCGATTGCATCTATGTGCAGTCTTGTGATCATACAAGTAGAATTTCATGAATTGCACGAGAATATAGAAAAATGCGAGTGGAAGCTGTAAGAAACACAGTTACCTAATTATTCTGTACCATGTAATAATCAATTCATTTGATAATTTAGGAGAGAAAAAATTAAAAATTATGCCCATTAAGACAAATACTAAAGTGCAGATGCGGGCACTGTGCTGATCTGCGCTTTTTCATCTTCAGATCTATACAAATTATGTATACTAACCAGGGTATTCATTGCTTTCGTAATGTTTCCCTCTGGTTTTGTCTTCTTATGATGAACTGGATCCACACCCATGAGTCTGATTTTTTCTTTGTATCCTTCCATCTACTATCTTTGTGTGTTATTGTTCGGTGTTCAAAAAGCAAAATATTATGCCTGCTCCCACGAGGTATTAAAATGAGGTCGCAAAAAGGCTAACGAATTATAATCAAAATATAGTGAGACCCCAATTTGTCTGTCGTCATGGTGTTAAGTGGACAGAAATAGTTGGGCGTTATGGTCGTCTTTTCTTATTGAGATTTTCATGTTACCCTGACACAAGACGCCGAGATAAATGTGTATATTCTCCGTGGCGAAACATCCCACATTCCATTCATCCTGATCCATTCGTTACGTGCATCGGCGGCAATGAGAGATAGGAAAGCTGTTGTGGGGTGACGAATAACAATAACAATGGTAGTAATTACAAATCAATAATCAAGGATGTTTACTGCATTACAGACGATTAACAAAACAACCAAGAATGGCTAAGTGTTTAATTGGCGCACTGAGTAGGTGTTCTTACCACTTTGTTACTGAATTCTGTTCTAGTTGTTTGCAGAGAGAAAACAAAGAACCCTGTAGCCATACATATCGCTAGTACAACGAGATATTACCTATCAACTATCCTTGCTTGACATCACGAGACGAACATGGCGTCACTGAGCTGATATTTGAAATACATTTCTGTTTTCTCTCTCTGTCTCTCTCTCTCAAATATTTCTTGCACCATGCGCAACACATAAACGAAATCTCGCTGCACTGACGTGTTGTCCGATATATGGCACGGAAAACATATCTGATTCATGTTGCTAAATACAGCTCTATCAGATATCAATTTGGAAGCATACCAAGTGTATAAAAGTATATCTTGAAGTACGCAGAAAGGCCCATAGAGGTATTCGACTGAAACATAGCCATGACCAAAATTGTAACTGGGGTCGACAGCATCGTCGTCTACCACCTTGACAACTCGAACGGTGACAGTGATCGGCCGGTTACTTACGTTTACTGGTATCAAAGCTATAGCATGAAAACACAAAAATGTTAATAACCCGAAGATCATTAGTTTTGGAACCCATAGAAAGTAAAGCAGTCATCAGTCGCAAGAGTGGTTTGAACACCACAGTGCTTTAATAGGCACTGACTTGTTGGAGGTGGTATGCTGTTGCTTTCATCCGACCTTTGAGTTGATTTACCTAGCCAGTTAATAGGGGAACCTACAGTTTTGCGTGGCTTTCAGACCACAGTGCAACTCGGCATTTTTTACATCAACAAACACTGTCCCAGGGGAAATATGTGTAAAACGGCACATAAAAATCGTGGGACTGGTGAGGGATCGAACCTGAGACCTTCGTATCCAGTCTTGCTGTTTATCACCTTGCCACCATGCAGCCAACACTGTGGTTTCTGCTTGCCATTAAAATTAAGGATCTCTCGTTTGTGCCTGCGTTGGCGCTTGCGTGTCCCTTAGGAGACCTTACCTTTGGGACTACCCTCGTATACGTGTGTGTAAACGCCTTCCAATGCCCACTCAAGGATGACAAGGATACCTAGTCTAGCTTCAATATTACGAATACGCCTCTGTTTGTGGATTAACACAGACTTAGGTTGATAATCATTTTGAATATTTATCAGCACTGTACCCATTGGTGTGAAACTCGTTTTCAAGCAATGATTCCCACAGCTACAGGAACACTGCTTTAATACCTCTTACACAAAATACTTACGCAGTGCTATCAGACGAAAAGATCAACCTGACACAAACTGTGGGAAGTTTGTTTTACAACTTTCGTGCCTGGATAAAGAGCTTTTCCTATTTGAGAAATCTGTGAACGTTGCTGCACAAGACGATTTAAGAAGAAACTAAATCCCTTCAGCTACGGCAATGTTTAAAGAAATCGTGTAAACGGTACTAAATCATGGTTTCTAAATCATTTACCAGCCGTACTCTGCCGCATTTCGCTGGTTCGAAGGCAAAAAGCTTACTGACAAATTTCACAGAAGGAGAAGGGGGACGAAAAGTCTCCCACTCGAAGGTCATGTTGTTTTACTTAAATGATTACAAAATGGGGTAAAACGGACAATGAGGTTGTCAGTATAACCACATTACTGTTGTCAATATGATGTTGCACCGCCCAGGGCCTGTAATGATAAAGGGCCCGTTTAGGTCAGGCATATTATACACAGAAGTGGAAGAGAGAGCACCACTAAATTCTACAATCCGTATGCATTGCATACACACAGAAATTACTGTTACAGTGTACTTATGGAGCCCAATGAGTGAATTGCATATGTTCCGGTGAGAAAGAGCACTGGCAAACAGTCTTCGCTACATTAGGTTACTTAAACTGGCGTCACTTTGAGCTAGAATTTATGGCCAGCGACTAAGTGTAAGGACAGTGAGTCGGATGCGGGTTTTGCAACTGTGAAAAACTTTCCTTACATTATGGAAGCGAATATTAAATTTGAACTAATTTTGCGAAAATTTTGGACTTGGATTGCTGAGAATGAAAATCTTTCTATTTATTGCAAAGGAAAACAATTGATTTTCTAAAACACTCTGTGTCATACACAACTTGAAACCGGTCACGTCGACCAAATCATATGGAAGAACCGACAGCGACGTATATTGGAAGGCAGTAAGATCCCTTGGCTTTTGGTTTGGCAGTATTCGACAGCTTTTTCTAGGCGCAAGTAAATGAAGAAAGGCAGCGCGTTTTCGTTATCAAGTAACGTCTTCATCAATTACTTTAGTTCTAATGTGATCTACGAGTAATTGCTTATGTTTGATATTAACATGAAAAGGATTCCGTAGACAGGAAAAGAACTTGTTCTTGGGCAACTACTTCTATAATGACCAAAAGGACTTAATGATCTTCAAGCACATGTGTTCCAGCAGCGGTATGAAGAAAATGGTCGTAATAATGACGGTGATAATCGAATTATCCGGTAACTTCACACTTCACAGTGCATTTTCTGTAACTAAGAATTTTCCTGAATTAGTGAAAATTTCAAAATGGCTTCAAATCGAGGGTATGACGTCTAGAAGAGTCTTTACATCCTGCTGACATGAGAATAGCATAATCTCCACGTCAGAAGCTTGTTTCTACTTAACCATTTAATAGACTCGCGTTTTTTCCACCGTGACTAGTTTAGTAAGCTAAGCACATCATCCATTACAGCACATTCCTGGGGCTGGGAAATGTGGCCACAATGGTCTGGTGGAACGAACTATCACAAGTGCAATGCGTGGGTTCAGGAATTTACTTTTAAGAGGCACAAACAGATTTACTTTACCTCTGGTAACCTCAAGAGAAAGCAGTTATAATCCAGAATCCGCATTAAACATCACATTCCTTCATTCCAAACAGGGCAGAGCCGATTTACGTTGGAAAATTACATAGGTGGAGGTCAGGAAAAACAGAAATACTGTCACCAGTAAACTTGCTTACATTAGAAAATTTTATTTTATTTGATGAACTGATAGCCGTCTAAAGGAACGGGGTTCTTATTTTACTTGTACTTGATTGAACTAGAGACGTTGGAAAATTTGGTGTTGGACTGTGATTCGAATTAGTATCTCCTCTTTCGACGCTCTGAATCTCTCGGAACAGTATAGTTCAATCATTTAATTCCTTTTCCGAATACTGCAGTCTTCTCTAGGTCTCCTCCAAAGGTAAATGTGTGGGTCCGAATCCTGATCCAGTACAAAAATATTCATAATTTCATTTCAAGCCCTATCACGTGCACACCGGCCTGCTAGTGAAAATGAACGTGCATTTTTAATGTCTGTTCATGTTGCCAACAATTTCTGGGCAAACACGCACACATCTTACTGTTGGTGAGTAAGCAATTGATACTTAAACAATATTCGTGGACAATAAAGAAGAACGATAGGAGTGCGGTTCGATTGTCGCTCAGGCACAAAAATTTGTGTCCTTATTTTAGATTAAACACCTAGCAGCTGGCAAGAAAAACCGATATGTAACATTTGATTTTACTTAGTTAACAATCCGATTACGTTTTGTGTTCGTATCTCCGTTGCAGAACTTCACATCATTCGCTTCATCTTTAAATTCATACACACTTCGTTACTTCTGAATTGAGGTACATCAGACATCTTTCATGGTTAGTTAACAGGGATGAAAGGAGTCCAGGTTTATCACAAAAACTGTCGTCTTTTATTTTCAAGTTTAGATTTGGTTACCGATATAGGCGAAAATTTCGGTACTTCATGACTCTTCATGGATAGTCAGCAATATTATATGATTAGATTAGATTAGATTAATACTTGTTCCATAGATCATGAATACGACATTTCGTAATGATGTGGAACGAGTCATTTTAATGAAAGATTTCTTTACATACCAGTATTCAATTTCTTTGCAACAACTTTTTCGCTCTCTCTCTCTCTCTCTCTCTCTCTCTCTCACTCACACATACACACACACACACACACACACACACACATTCTACACATTCTCTTTTTATTTTTATTTGTTTGTTGTGCTCGTCTATCGGCGAGGCACGAAAACGTCCGTGAATGAGTTTCTTAGTTTTGAGTACAGTTACGATATAAATGTAAAAACAACTGAGAGAGTTACTGATTTATGATGCTTAGTAGCAGTCAGTTCTGAGTATTATTAGCAACTAAGCTCAAGTCCCTAAACCTAGTTACAGAAATGCGAATCAGACGCATTACGTATTCCAGGCCGTAGCAGCCGCGTCTTTGAGGCGCCAGCTATGGTCACTTCCCAGCCCGCTGTAGGATCACATCGGTTCGTCTTCTTCCTGCTGGTAATGTAACTGAGATTTGGCAACAACGCAAGGTATGTTTGGCAATTCTGTGATCGACGAGCTACTTCCTGGTGAGCACGGAATTAAGCCTCAAAGTTCACTTGATTTCTCGTGTCATTTCCATTGAATAACCTAAGTTGTTATCTCTTGAGATGTAACAGAAGATTGTAAATTTACGATTTTCAGCCCAGCAAAGTCATTGAACGTGGCAATCGCAACTAATCTCGTCCTGTAAATAGCGGTTTACGAGTTCTAGCCACTATTGGCCTCGTAAGAGGAAGGCGCAAACCATATCTATCCGCTAGCTCTGTGTTGACGTGCTAACCTGTGGAAAAGCGACTGTTATGGTTCGCGGATCCAGCCTCGCTAAATGTAACGTTCTTATCCTTTCTGTGTAAGAGCTGCAAGCAGTCAGATCAAACATCGATAAGCAAATCGTAAGAAAATACTTTCAGCTCATAGTGCCATGGTGAAAAACTTACAATGCTGCACAACAGGTAACGCCTCTTTCCGCTGCTGACAAGCAAATTTTGGGTTTCTATGAATACGTAACTTTATTTATGAAATGCCACGTTTGCATACCTGTTGAGTATGACACAGCATACCATTTAAACACAGACCCAATCGAAATCTAAGTGAATAGTGTTTTACTAATTCGTGCAGATAGAGGCACACTTGTGTACAGATACTCAGTTTTGGTAAAACAGACGTTCGTCGTAGGGTTATCGTGGGTAGTTTTATTTAATTTCTTACAATACAGTGTACAGTTTTCGTAAGGTTTCTTTTAGTGTTGTTAAAACAATACTAAACATGAGAGAGAAATTAATCACCAACGATACATGCGAATTCTCCGATGTTATCTATAACAGTCTGACAATGCACATGCATTTATTGATTACATGCATGCAAAAAACATGTTCTGAGTTAAAGCTGTCAAACAAGGTTTTTAGAAGAATAAAATGCCACTACCAGACGACAGCTAATGTAGAAAATACTTTTCTGACTATTTTGGCACGATGCGCTCTCCCGATACATAATACAAAAGCGTCGAGACGCATCTGCTGCCTGGCCGTCTATTAAACATGAAAAGAACAAAATGACGCAGAAGTTAGCCTTTTTTCCACATGCGACTGTTTTGGGTTGAGATGTGAAGAGAATTTTGTTCAAAGTTCCATTAAATTGATAACTTCAGCAGACAGCAGAATTGCGTTTTAAAAAAATGTAGTAGGGAATGTAATAGAACACGCGACGCTTACCGTTACGCTACTAGCTGTGACGCAGCTACAGCACCTCTGGAAGTGAACAACAGTTCCTCCAGAACTTCGGCATTCCACAGTGCTGTGTGATAATGCATATGGCCGGATATATACTTCTGAGAGACAGACAGTTACAGCATAGAGTAGAGTAGCTCAAATGGAAAGGAACACTTCCTATTTAAATTTCTGCGGCAGTTCTGTGTAGGTGGCAGTTACGTTATTTTATTTCGGTGATTACAAAAGAGAGTCGAATGTATGCACTGGGTAGCCAAGGCAGCTAGTTCATGGCGATTCGGTCAACCAAGTAAATGAATGTACTGAACATCCTGCAAACCAGTACAGGGAGCCTGTGTGTCAGACTTCTCATCTTGTGTGCCGGAACGGTGTTATGATAGAGAAATGAGTCGTAGAGAAGAGGGTTTGTTGGTGTGTTGGACTGATGATAGTTTCATCTGATGTTGGTCTCGGTTCGATTCCAACTTCTGCCAATGTTTTTTGATAGGGGCCCGGGTTCCCGGGTTCGATTCCCGGCGGGGTCAGGGATTTTCTCTGCCTCGTGATGACTGGGTGTTGTGTGCTGTCCTTAGGTTAGTTAGGTTTAAGTAGTTCTAAGTTCTAGGGGACTGATGACCATCGATGTTAAGTCCCATAGTGCTCAGAGCCATTTGAGCCATTTTGATAGGGAGAGGCAGATTCTATTCTCTTCTGGCTATGCCTAGTGAAGAAGGTATAATGGCATTGTGGTCTGAAAATCACATTAAACATGATATTCCTTCTCTACCAAGTAGACGTTAGGTGGAACCACAATAAAGTAAGGAGTGGCGCCATGTAGAAACTCTATCACCAGTAACCTTTCTTACACTAGTTATTTATTTCTAGTGACGAAACAAACCCTGTGTATGGTCACAGGACACTTATTCCATCTTTTATTTGAGCTTCTGTATGTCGATAAAATTGGTTCTGAACTGGGAATGCAACTCAGACCTCCCTTAACGCGGAATTTGATCGCTTCGGGACAATACAGCTCGACTACAACTTGTTGTTTGTTCAAAACTGCAGATTCCTCAGCATCTCCACATGAATGGGTTGGAAATCTGGCCCAGCACTAAACTTTTCACTATGTATTATCAAGCTGTAGCATGAGAACACCTATCTGCTGGTGGATAATAATTTTTATTTTTAATGCATTTTCATTCGTTGTCAACACTAACGATATCTGACGTTTTTGACTCCCAGTGAGACACAGAACTATTTGCGTGATTACTGTAAGTTCAAGGATGTTATTCCGAGCTGCTGGTGGAGAAAAATTCGGTAAGTGTCGTCTCTTTGTGTGTAGTCAACAACGATATGTTTGGGGTTCGATTCTCAGTCAGCACTGAACACTGCGTCATATTATTTCTAGTTCAAACATGCTCACATGTCGCTGCTGGTGTAACAAACCCATACTTAACGTTCCTTTTCTCTAGAATATAACAGCGATATGTGACAGGTTGGGGTCCTGGGAAGGGTAAAATTAATGTTTCGTCTCGTCATTTCATTTAATACATGTAGCTACTGCCAAGAAAATCCTATGTGTCAAAGTTGATTGTGCTTCGATAACAATCCGATTAGGTTCTGGGTTCGAATCCCTGTCCAACACAAAGCTTTACCTCACTGCATTTCAAGTAAGTTACTTGTGAATAAGCAGTATTTAACATCTCTCGTAGTTCGTTAACAGGGACAATAGATACTGGGTTGGAATTCGCGACAGTTAAAAATGTTTATGTTATGTAATTTAAAGTTGATATTAGTTAACTGATACTGTCTAAAATCGAGGTATATCACTCTCTTTATGCCTGGTCAGGAATGACTGTTAATTTCCGTCAGTCACGAAATCTTAGTTTGCATTACCTGGGTTTGTATCCATATGCAGAACGAGTCGGTTCGTCATGTCATTCGAAGTTCATACAAATTCTCAACTATCTGCTCGTGAATAACGTAAATTTTTAATGACATTTTGTGTTAAATAACAAGTGTGGCATGTTACTTTGAAGAGGAAATCACGAATACGACGGACTTACTACGTGCACTACCTATCTGACGTAATAATGAGAGTGCTAACATTTCAGGTATGTCAGTTATTGCAATAAATAAGAGCTTACAAACCTTAAGGACAGTCTTATCTGTGATGAGGTGTTCCCTGATATTTTTAGTATCGTGGTATTACTTTACATCCTGAGTTATTGCGACAGAGAGCAGTGTTTTCTAGTGGTGACTTGTTGGAACCATTTTCAATAGTCAAACGACTGTATCAAGGAGTGATTAGAGGACCTGCTAGACAGCTGTGTTATGTGAGTTGCATGGGAATCAGGCGAAATGCAATCAAGGTCGTTCGGATACTTTTGAGCATGATTGTACTTCGTTAACAATCCGATTAGGTGCTGGGTTCGCATCCCTGTCACAAGCTTCATATGATGGCATTTCAATTTTAAACATGAGGATACCTTGTTCCTTGTGAATGACACCATATTAAACGTCGTTGGGGGTAGTTCCCAGCACGGTAACTGTTATGACAGGATTCCCAGTTCAGTACAAACATTTTCGTAATTTATTTTCAGGATCTGAATTGACAACTGATAATGGTGCAAACGTCTATACTTCACGTCTCTTTATGCCTAGTGATTCGGTCTCAATAAGGCACAAACAAAGCTTAGCTTAGTTAGCAATGGCTATAGGCGGTGGGTTTGAATCCAGGTCCAGAACGACGACGTTGGTCACGTCATTTGAAGTTCAAATTTGTGTACACGTAGCTGTTAATGTGTTACGAGAATAATGATATTACTGGTGATTCGCTGTTAATGTTGATATTTCCTTAGAGTGCTTGTTCTACAGTGATTATGCTAAAGAACTTGCCCCCTTTCTATCAGCAATTTATCGTAGATCGCTGGAAGAACGTAAAGTACCTAGCGACTGGAAGAAAGCGTAGGTCGTTCCCATTTTCAAGAAGGGTCATAAATCAGATGCGAATAATTATAGGCCTATTTCGCTTACGTCAATCTGTTGTAGAATAATGGAACATGTTTTGTGTTCTCGTATTATGACGTTCTTAGATAATACAAATCTCCTTCATCATAACCAACATGGATTCCGCAAACAGAGATCATGTGAAACTCAGCTCGCCCTATTTGCCCAAGAAATTCACAGTGCCGTAGACACTGGCGAGCAGATTGATGCCGTATTCCTGGACTTCAGGAAGGCATTTGATACGGTTCCGCACTTACGTTTAGTGAAAAAAATACGAGCTTGCGGAATATCGGACCAGGTTTGTGATTGGATTCAGGATTTCCTAGAAGAAAGAACACAACATGTCATTCTTAATGGTTCAAAATCTGCAGATGTAGAGGTAATTTCGGGAGTACCGCAGGGAAGCGTGATAGGACCTTTATTGTTTACAATATACATAAATGACTTAGTTGACAACATCGGTAGCTCCGTGAGGCTATTTGCGGATGACACGGTTGTCTACAAGAAAGTAGCAACATCAGAAGACTCGTACGTACTCCAGGAGGACCTGCAGAGGATTAATGCATGGTGCGACAGCTGGCAGCTTTCCCTAAACGTAGATAAATGTAATATAATGCGCATACATAGGGGCAGAAATCCATTCCAGTACGATTATGCCATAGGTGGTAAATCATTGGAAGCGGTAACGACCGTAAAATACTTAGGAGTTACTATCCGGAGCGATCTGAAGTGGAATGATCACATAAAACAAATAGTGGGAAAAGCAGGCGCCAGGTTGAGATTCATAGGAAGAATTCTGAGAAGATGTGACTCATCGACGAAAGAAGTAGCTTACAAAACGCTTGTTCGTTCGATTCTTGAGTATTGCTCATCAGTATGGGACCCTTACCAGGTTGGATTAATAGAAGAGATAGACATGATCCAGCGAAAAGCAGCGCGATTCGTCATGGGGACATTTAGTCAGCGCGAGAGCGTTACGGAGATGCTGAACAAGCTCCAGTGGCGGACACTTCAAGAAAGGCGTTACGCAATACGGAGAGGTTTATTATCGAAATTACGAGAGAGCACATTCCGGGAAGAGATGGGCAACATATTACTACCGCCCACATATATCTCGCGTAATGATCACAACGAAAAGATCCGAGAAATTAGAGCAAATACGGAGACTTACAAGCAGTCGTTCTTCCCACGCACAATTCGTGAATGGAACAGGGAAGGGGGGATCAGATAGTGGTACAATAAGTACCCTCCGCCACACACCGTAAGGTGGCTCGCAGAGTATAGATGTAGATGTAGATGTAGAATCGCGTTTTCTACTGGTTCGTCCAATACCCAGTTTCCAGAGCCACTCGCCGTTGAGCGACCTTCAGCACGTGGATGGAAAACCTTTTAGAGAACGAAAAACTTTTTTCCAATTGCTGTACAGCTTTGTAACTCCATATATTGTCTCAAGTATTTAATTTTGACTAAGGATTACTGTACGATATATGTAAAATAATCCGTTTTCTTAGAATTTTTGGAATGTCACTTCTTGTAATTAAGGTTAGTTTATGAGTGTTATGGGGTGTCTCATAGCTAAGGAGGTGTTTTCTAATATGTTTTGTATGACGATATTAGTTGACGCTTAGACTGACTGCCATAAAGACCTTTGGTCTCTTAGTAGCCTCTTGCGGTAACCATTGTGTGTAGTCAAATGACTGTACACCTCGGGGTTTTAGTGTTTAGAGGACCTGCAACACAGCTACTTTATGTTGGTTGTATGTGGCAGTGACCCAGTGCTGTCAAGTGTACATGTGTGTACACAATACAGACACTGGACTGGGCCAGACCTTGTTGAATTGTGTAAAGATGACACTTACACCATGCACAATATAAACGTCCAGAGACAGTGAGACACAAAAAAAACCTTTATTTATAAAATGTCAAATGGGCGTTCACATATAATTGAATGAGAGCAACCACTATCAACTTCACAAAATGTTACACGAATATTATTCATGTATGTTTTTAGTAATTTAAGTCGAGTAGGGATGGATAACTGAGAGTGAATGGACCTTAGGTTATAATTGTGGGTCTTGCCATTCAAACGACAAGCACAGCGGTGCTTAAACATGTGTATTTGCCCTTTGCGACGTGTGTCCTTGTAATATAATTATAGTTTTCTTTTGAGTACTCTGACCAATAATTGTCTGAGGAATCGGCAGAGATTAAAGTAAAATTAGACTAAATAATGACCACGTCTTTAACATTAAATCCAGTCATTGAAGGTAGGTACCCTAGGAATGAGTGGGAGTTTGCATCAGAGAGGAGAGAGTGGTAATCAATCCCCCTCTAACTAATCACGTGAATGGATTAAAATACCAGGTGGTAACACCATAGGAGTCATCATCTGTATTAAAAAATTGATTTCAAGAGAGGGGCTATATAAGATGGCAAGAACTATGCCTCTTACATGAAGTTATTAAAGATCACCTAACTCACGTTGAGCGAACAGTAGGGCTGAACAAAAATGACTGACAAGGCACAATGCGTCTTGTAGAGGGTGTAATATGGACGTATTGGAATAATTAATGTCGGGTGGTGGTTTTAAAGTAATTCACACGACATGAAAACTTTGTGGAAACGCGTCGATTTACTGGAGGCTAGTTTATCCCAGGGAAGTATACAGAGTTGACTGTGGCCGGCTGGGGAACGGCGAAGGGAAGCGACAATAGGCAGCTTAGGAGCTAAATAGCAGAAGTTGAGAGGAAGGGAAATTTTGTGGGAATTTGTTCACTTCCCAGAGCAGGCATTGGTCGGCGCTGGGAAGTGACGCTTAATTAACGCGACTTCCGCTGCAATTGGCGTAAGTGATTTTGCTGGAGGGGAAACCGAGGCGAAGAGCGGACTGGGAGAAGTCCCCGTAGAGGTCTTCCGTTCCCAGCTTGCCTAGAGTGCTGATGTGGCGTTCTTTACTCAGCTTGCCTGAGAGAGACTGAGCATCTCTGCAGTTTAGGACTTAGCAAACGGAATGATTGAGCTTGGAGATAGAAAGTTTTGGTTCAGCTATGTACTGAGCAAGATAGCTAGAAGTGAATAGACTAGCACAGCCTTGCAGCACCACGAGGTCGGCCGACGTCCGCATAACGACGACGCCCCATCACGCTGAATTTGGTGATATTGCGCCCACTCCGGCCACTGATTAATTTGTTGGATCACGTCGACAAAGTTTCCACGAGGGTTTCGTGGGCCATGTATTGTAGAATTCTTCTCGCACTTCGCATTACGCCTGGGTCAGTCGATAGGAATTACTTTTGATTTATCGCTCTTTACTCTACGCATCAAATACAGTGGAATGTCAGGTCTTAAATGGCTACACAGGATAATTGAAATGGCCTGGGAGTCGGGACAGGTTCCATCAGACTGGACAAAAGCAGTAATCACACCAATCTTTAAACATGGAAACAGAAAAGATTGTAACAACTACAGAGGTATCTCTTTAATCAGCGTTGTGGGTAAAATCTTCTCAGGTATTGTTGAAAGGAAAGTGCGAGTATTAGTTGAGGACCAATTGGATGAAAATCAGTGTGGGTTTAGGCCTCTTAGAGGCTGTCAGGACCAGATCTTTAGCTTACGGCAAATAATGGAGAAGTGTTATGAGTGGAACAGGGAATTATACCTATGCTTTATAGATCTAGAAAAGGCATATGACCGGGTTCCTAGGAGGAAGTTATTGTCTGTTCTACAAGATTGTGGAATAGGAGGCAAACTTTTGCAAGCAATTAAAGGTCTTTACATGGATAGTCGGGCAGCAGTTAGAGTTGACGGTAAATTGAGTTCATGGTTCAGAGTAGTTTCAGGGGTAAGACAAGGCTGCAACCTGTCTCCACTGTTGTTCATATTATTTATGGATCATATGCTGAAAACAATAGACTGGCTGGGTGAGATTAAGATATGTGAACACAAAATAAGCAGTCTTGCATATGCGGATGACTTAGTTGTGATGGCAGATTCGATTGAAAGTTTGCAAAGTAATATTTCAGAGCTAGATCAGAAATGTAAGGACTATGGTATGAAGATTAGCATCTCCAAAACGAAAGTAATGTCAGTGGGAAAGAGATATAAACGGATTGAGTGCCAAATAGGAGGAACAAAGTTAGAACAAGTGGACAGTTTCAAGTACTTAGGATGCATATTCTCACAGGATGGCATCATAGTGAAAGAACTGGAAGCGAGGTGTAGCAAAGCTAATGCAGTGAGCGCTCAGCTACGATCTACTCTCTTCTGCAAGAAGGAAGTCAGTACCAAGAGTAAGTTATCTGTGCACCGTTCAATCTTTCGACCAACTTTGTTGTATGGGAGCGAAAGCTGGGTGGATTCAGGTTACCTTATCAACAAGATTGAGGTTACGGATATGAAAGTAGCTAGGATGATTGCAGGTACTAGTAGATGGGAACAATGGCAGGAGGGTGTCCACAATGAGGAAATCAAAGAAAAACTGGGAATGAACTCTATAGATGTAGCAGTCAGGGCGAACAGGCTTAGATGGTGGGGTCATGTTACACGCATGGGAGAAGCAAGGTTACCCAAGAGACTCATGGATTCAGCAGTAGAGGGTAAGAGGAGTCGGGGCAGACCGAGGAGAAGGTACCTGGATTCGGTTAAGAATGATTTTGAAGTAATAGGTTTAACATCAGAAGAGGCACCAATGTTAGCACTGAATAGGGGATCATGGAGGAACTGTATAAGGGGGGCTATGCTCCAGACTGAACGCTGAAAGGCATAATCAGTCTTAAATGATGATGATGATGATGATGATGATGATACTCCACGCAAACACAATTTGTTACCACTGCCTGTTAGGAAAGTCATGTAATGTGATGATTGAAGGTCGTGAGTTAAAATAAATCTGTGCTAATCGACTGCATCTGTTTTCAATCAAGTAGTTGAAATCCTAAGTCACTTACTAATTAATTTTATGTTCAACATTTGCATCTGGTGTTCAATAGCTGAATATAACGTCAATGTGCACCCCTTTTTAATTAAAAGGGATCAATTCTGAATCAATCAATGTCAACACTGCCACCTCAGTTCAATCAGGAGTCACAGGGCCTTATTACTTTCTTTGTGTTATCCGACATTGCGGCAGTTTTGCACTCTCTGTTGATCTGTTAGTCAATTACCTGGGGTGAGCACACACCAAAACTAGATAAGTGACGGGTGGGGTGTTACAATGGAGAACGCTTAATTTACCAGAGTACCTTTTGCATTATCAGGAAAAAAACCGCAGCATATACAAAGTGAAGACGTCATTTAAAAAAGAAAAAAAGACAAAGTACTAAACTTCTATTACAGAGCTGACAAGATGCGAAAGTCTGAAAAGTGTGTCGCAGTACAACACCCTCTTCTGTAGGAGGAAACCGAATCCTACAAGCGAAGAAAGGTGTGAATACGCAACGGCTGTTGTGTTTGCCTAACCTCGCTGGAATTTTTTAGATGCACCTCGCAACACAGCAAGCCCAGAGGTCGTGCAAGTGCAGTGACCTGCGGATATTGACAGAGGGCTAATAATCGGCATAAGGCCAAGCGAGTATTTACTGACATGTCACACAGACAGTTTGCCGCAGCTCAATGGCTGCAGAACGCAAGTTGACAAGGTGGCCTCAGGATGACAGTGTGAGAGGAAGTGTGGGCAGAGGTCCTTGCGGAAGGACTACACTGGGAGGGGACCGTGGGATAGTTTGACTGCCTCTGAGGCGTTGATAGACGGCCTGAAATGTGAGGAGAGTACACAAGCAGGATGCCACTATTTTATGTTGACAATAGATTACGAGGACGTGGGTTGAGATCTCGAGCTGCCATGTGTCGTTTGTCGCTTACACGGTCCACAAACAACAGAACTGAGACATAAGGTTTAGTCAGAGGCAGCTGGGACACTGAGTGGCATTCATTGGTGTTGAGTGATGAGCCTTGTTCTGTTTATGGCGACCAGAACGACACCAACATGTCCGTAGACGACTACGAGAAAAATCACGGGAAGCAACGATTTTCAAGAGAATGCGGTCAAATGGTTCAAATGGCTCTAAGCACTTTAACATCTGAGGTCATCAGTCCCCTAGACTTAGAACTACTTAAACCTAACTAATCTAAGGACATCACGCACAACCATGCCCGAGGCAGGATTCGAACGTGCGATGGTAGCAGCAGCGCGGTTCCGTACTGAAGCGCCTAGAACCGCTCGGCCACAGCGGCCGGCGTGATTGCTCGCTCGTAGGTGACAAGAACGGCGAAGACCATCGTCATAGTCCTCCTGATCAGGGTACGAATAAATGGTATATTCGAGCAGGATATGTAGTCTCCACTTCTGTGCTATTAATTTTACTAATTGAAATTTTATGAAAAAATGATCCTCTTACGAAATTATATCTCTGTATTTGAAATCGCAACTCGTGACGACAAAGATATTACCTTTATTCCTGGGGTGCTAATCCATGTCCTGGCGCATGTTTTAAAATTCATTGTTTAGTTACCAGTCGACTGGATGCCGAGCCGAGGGGTCCAAATTGGCCCGCAACTGGTTTCCGTCCAGCCTTTGGAAAAAATTCTCGGTAGGGATCGAGGGACTGTAGAATTTAAGTTTTTGAGACATCAATTGCAAAACTTCTTAAGTAAAGAGACAATGTCCATAACGTGTAAATAAATGTATCACATCGGTACATTACCACATTAACATTAACGTTACGGGCGCTATAATTTTGACTTCTTGCACTAACAGCGCTGCTGTCGTTTCACGTGACGGGGCGGACCGCGAGCTTAAGTAAGCATGTGAATCAGGCACACGGCTCACCAAAGCTTGTCCACCCCACATCTAGTTAGAACGGTACGAATTCTAACTGCTTCTCCCGAAATTGCTATTTTATTACATCGATAAATACACTACTGCCCATTAAAATTGCTACACCAAGAAGAAATGCAGATGATAAACGGGTATTCATTGGACAGATATATTATACTAGAACTGACATGTGATTACATTTTCGCGCAAGTTGGGTCCATAGATCCTGAGAAATCAGTACCCAGAACAACCACCTCTGGCCGTAATAACGGCCTTGATACGCCTGGCCATTGAGTCGAACAGAGCTTGGATGGTGTGTACAGGTACAGCTGCCCATGCAGCTTCAACACGATACCACAGTTCATCAAGAGTAGTGACTGACGTATTGTGACGAGCCAGTTACTCGGCCACCATTGACCAGACGTTTTCAGTTGGTGAGAGATCTGGAGAATGTGCTGGCCAGGGCAGCAGTCGAACATTTTCTGTATCCAGAAAGGCCCGTACAGGACCAGCAACATGCGGTCGTGCATTATCCTGCTGAAATGTAGGGTTTCGCAGGGATCGAATGAAGGGTAGAGCCATAGGTCGTATCACATCTGAAATGTATCGTCCACTGTTCAAAGTGCCGTGAATGCGAACAAGAGGTGACCGAGACGTGTAACCAATGGCACCCCATACCATCACGCTGGGTGATACGCCAGTATGGCAATGACGAGTACACGCTTCCAATGTGCGTTCACCGCGATGTCGCCAAACACGGATGCGACCATCATGATGCTGTAAACAAAACCTGGATTCATCCGAAAAAATGACGTTTTGCCATTCGTGCACCCAGGTTCGTCGTTGAGTACACCATCGCAGGCGCTCCTGACTGTGATGCAGCGTCAAGGGTAACCGCAGCCATGGTCTCCGAGCTGAGAGTCCAAGCTGCTGCAAACGTCGTCGAACTGTTCGTGCAGATGGTTGTTGTCTTGCAAACGTCCCCATCTGTTGACTCAGGGATCGAGACGTGGCTGCACGATCCGTTACAGCCATGTAGATAAGAGGCCTGTCATCTCGACTGCTAGTGATACGAGGCCGTTGGGATCCACCGCGGCGTTCCGTATTACCCTCCTGAACCCACCGATTCCATGTTCTGCTAACAGTCATTGGAGCTCGACCAACGCGAGCAGCAATGTCGCGATACGATAAACCGCAATCGCGATAGGCTACAATCCGCCCTTCATCAATGTTGGAAACGTGATGGTACGCATTTCTCCTCCTTACATGAGGCATCACAACAACGTTTCACCAGGCAACGCCGGCACCTGCTGTTTGTGTATGAGAAGTCTGTTGGAAGCTTTACTCATGTCAGCACGTTGTAGGTGTCGCCACCGGCGCCAACCTTGTGTGAATGCTCTGAAAAGCTAATCATTTGCATATCACAGCATCGTCTTCCTGTCGGTTAAATTTCGCGCCTGTAGCACGCCATCTTCGTGGTGTAGCATTTTTAATGGCCAGTAGTGCATTAGATGCTTCAGTAGTAGATCTCCAAAACATATTTAAGCTGCAACATCAAGTTACGATAATAAAAAAAGGTAAAAGATCCTATGTGATTCACTTCATTGTTGATTTTATACCGTTCTGTGTTTTAGAATTGTGTTGTCTACGTATTAAGCGACCACTGCTGCTCCGAGAGAGGTACTGTTTGCTGTATCCAGTTGCTTATATGTTCATCCTCTCATGCAAGATATAGATAGCAGACTTGTTTGTGTAGTAATGATATGAAATCATAAGAGAAAATCAAATGCAACGTTCAAATGTTTACAAATTTATTATTGATCGCCTAGTTTCATTTAAATTACTAGCATACCTACTTTACTTAAGACATGACGGATAATGCTAGAGCCAACACTGCAGTCAGCAGACTTCTTGACTGGCCTGCCTGTTCCAGTGATTTGTCACCTATAATGCATATTCACGACGAGATAGGGAGAGGTATCCTTTCATACTTTCATGAATTGACACAACGTGTGTTTTAGGCGAGTCAATAAATTCCTCAAGGTGCCATTCTGAGGCTGTTTTCTTCCATTGTACTATTATTACAAGATCATATTTGCGCTCTTGCTGTGTGCACCTCATAGTGATGTTGATGACGGACATGAGTTGCGAATGGCATTAGAGTATAATCATTTCATATCCATTACGTGATAAATAACTCAACAAATTTTGATGAATGGCGGAGAGTGGCTTCATTGTGCAACAGTTGACGTTTTAATCAGAATACATTCCTGCAATCGTCTTTGGAAGCTACACGTCACTCCTTCCAAAACTACCTAGTCTGTTATCTCAACAGCTGGACGGCGGGATTGGGAGAAGAACCAGCTAAGGGATACTAGGAAAACGGGAAACTCTCCGTGCCGGCCGCTGTGTCCGAGCGGTTCTAGGCGCTTCAGTCGGGAACCGCGCTGCTGATACGGTCGCAGGTTCGAATCCTGCCTCGGGCATGGATGTGTGTGATTTTTTTAGGTTAGTTAAGTTTAAGTAGTTCTAAGTTCTAAGGGACTGATGACCTCAGGTTTTAAGTCCCATAGTGTTTAGGGCCATTTGAACCATTTGAAACTCTCCGTCCTTGGATAATTATGCTTAGTGGGTAGCTTATTCTGACAAATTGTAATGCCTGACGAAAACTAAATAAATAAATAAAAATAAATAAATAAAAATGAAATTAAATGTGGCACCCAACAGGGGAGACGGACATGGAATGAAACTTCAAGGGTAGAGACGGTATCTGATATTATTTAAGTGATCACGAAATCGAGTAAAATTTACAATGGACTTCAGGCTATGAACATAATTATCACTATGAAGTTGCACATCTTTTCGTCAGAATGTACGAGGGCGTGATGAAATGCAATTATTCCAAATCTTTTATACATAAACTCTAAGCTTTTTAAATAAAACGAACATTATTGGCAGTCTACATCTTTTTTCATTATGTCTACAGATTTACTCAGCGTAGTCACCCTTACGACGAACACACTTCTCACAATGAGAGGTCTGCAGAATGTTTGACTTTGTTGACGGAGCCACACTCTCACGTCTACTTGCCCAGCGTCATCACCATCAAAGTGAAGCTCTCGAAGGTGTCCTTTAAGTTTTGGAAACAGTTGAATGTCGGATGGGGCCAAGTTGTAACTGTATGGAGGATGATCGATGACGGTGAACTCAAGGCGTCCGATTGTTGCAGGTGTCGCAGCGCTTGTGTGCGGTCTGGCATTTTTGTGCTGCAGGGGACGGCATTACGTGTGTGTACGAAGTTTTCTACGGTTAGGAACTCCATTGCAGCACGCTGTTTCTCACGCACCGACACATTTACGTTACACACCACCATGTTACACTCTACCATACGGAGCCCTCTAGCGGAAGAGGGCTGCAAATATGTAGACATGAAGAATAACGTTGTAGAATGTTAATAACGTTTGTTTTATTTAAAAAGGTTTAAGAGTTTCTACAAGAAAAATTGGGTGGTATTATTTTTCAGCACGCCCTCCTAAACACTGATTCGACTGGTAAGGGTGTTGTAAACCATTGTATCCTCTCCTGAGAAAACTCTCCTCAGAATCTGTAAAGGGTAGTTAGTTACCCTACCAGACCTGTTTTTGAGTTACACTCTTATTTCATATTAGAACATGTTTTTTTAAGTGTTGGTGCTTGATGTTCTGCATATCGTGAGTGGCGTCGAGTTGACAGAACTGGACCCACAGATGTGCTATCAGGGACAGATCTGCGGATGTTGCTGGCCACAGAAGTTCCTCAACATCACTCAGACACTTCGTAGAGACATGTGGAATTGTGGACGACCGTTGTCCTGTTGAAAAATGTCACGACGATACTGTCACAAGAGAGGTGACAGGTGAGGACGCGGACGCAGCATCTCCGTGATGTAATGTTGTGCTGTAACAGTTCCCTCAGTCGCTACCAGTCACGACTTCAAGTCATTCCTGATGCCCTTCGCACCATCTCGAAACGAGTAGCACAGCTGTGTTTCTGCAAAGCGTTGGAACAATGGAACTTCTGTCCATGTTGCCGCCATGCTTTCCGGACCGCAGTCAATGTAGGTAGTGCAGTACCGCGATTCATGGCTGAATACAAGCGGTGCCACGCATCAGTAGTCTACCCTTTTTGGTGGTCATTACAACACTCCAAAAGCAGCCGTTTGTGTTGTGGTAGTAACGGCAGCCTACGCATGGGAAGATGATTCCCTAGTCCAGCTGAGGCTGTTCTCTGACCAAAGGAGTGAGATGGCACAGAATGTTGCAGACAGTCCATTACTTAGATCTGAAGGTGTGCAGTCGGGCTTGGTACACAGTACGGCGATCAATTCGTTTGGTAGTCGGACGTGGTCTGACAATATTCCTGCCCAAATCGGGCCACTTTCATATCTGAATGCTCCACAAATCTGGACACTACGCGATACGACCAACTGGCCAATTGGAGACCCGCAATAAGGGTTCTTGCGATCTCTGTCTCACAAGAGTACGTAACATCACAGTGATCAGGTCATCACTTAAAATCTGATGCTGATCATGTCCCTTAAACAGGTTATAACTAACTTCCCTTTACATACTTTTAGGACAGTTTCCTTACACCAAAACAAGAAAGAAATGTCGAGTAAACTTGAGCTCTAAAATGCATACTTTAACAGGTATGAGCACATGCTCATCTTCGCTACTGTGAAACACATCTCTTCGAGTGGACAAGTGCTCACAGCTCTTAACATATCGCATTTTACAGCCCACATTTACTGGACATTTCTTTACCTTCTCCCAAAATGTGGAAAGCAAAGAGAAGAGATGTGTTCCAGAGTACCATAGCTCTTAAGGTATGTATTTAAAGCGCACGTTTATTAGACATTTTTTCTTGTTTTGGTGTAAAGATCCTGTCCTCAAAGTCTCTAAAGGGAAGTCAGTTTCACCCTGCATACCCTACCAGTCCCGATGGGGAGAAATACTAACGCTATGGCTTTTTGCTTATAAGTTACGTCCTTATTTAGAATCTGAAACTTTTTTTTCACACTGTGGCTTACTTCCATAAATCCATAAAAGTATGGTACTTTTACAAATGGAATTCATGTTAAAGAATTGAATCAGTTCAGGGCATCGAGCTGTCCGAAAATTTTTTTAAGACTACATATGTTCATTATCGCTTGAAATATCAATTCATTTCTTTCTTTAATTACTACATAAGAGACTGGAGTTCTTTGAACCGTAGTGGGTACACAGTAAATATATTTCAGAACTGAAACACATCGTAGAAAAGAGGAATGTTAAGTCTCACACCATGATGCAGCTCCAACTGGGCCAGCCGCTGTGGCCGAGCGACTCTAGGCGCTTCAGTCCGGAACCGCGCTGCTGCTACGGTCGCACACGTTCGAATCCTGCCTCGGGAATGGATGTGTGTGATGCCCTTAGGTCCTTACGTTTAGGTAGTTCTAGGTCTAGGGGTTGATGACCTCAGATGTTAAGTTCCATAGTGCTTAGAGCCATCTGAAACATTTAGTTCCAACTGGACGACATGGCAGTGTGTCATACTACAGAATTGAAAACTCAGTCCTGTAGCTTTTTCAAATCAAATGGTTCCAAGCACTATGGGACTTAACATCTGAGGTCATCAGTCCTCTAGACTTAGAACTACTTAAACCTAACTAACCTAAGGACATCACACACATCCATGCCCGAGGCAGGATTCGAACCTGCGACCGTAGCAGCAGCGTGTCTCCGGACTGAAGCGCCTAGAACCGCTAGGCCACAACGGCCGGCTGTAGCTTTCTCATCTCGTACCTAGGACAGCAGACTAATCCGAAAATAAAGGTTTTGTCCAGTGAGAAACTTGAAGATTTATTCCTACAGCTTTCGTATATTGATGTATTCCTCAGAACTGCGGATTTTTCCACACATATTTGCACTGAACCATAGAGATAGAAGTTTCTATCACATACGTTATACACTATCAGGTCGAAAGTATCCAGGCACCACTAAATAACCCTGAACTACTACTACTACTACATCTACTACATCTATACTCCGCGAGCCACCTTACGGTGTGTGGCGGAGGGTACTTATTGTACCACTATCTGATCCCCCCTACCCTGTTCCATTCACGAATTGTGCGTGGGAAGAACGACTGCTTGTAAGTCTCCGTATTTGCTCTAATTTCTCGGATCTTTTCGTTGTGATCATTACGCGAGATATATGTGGGCGGTAGTAATATGTTGCCCATCTCTTCCCGGAATGTGCTCTCTCGTAATTTCGATAATAAACCTCTCCGTATTGCGTAACGCCTTTCTTGAAGTGTCCGCCACTGGAGCTTGTTCAGCATCTCCGTAACGCTCTCGCGCTGACTAAATGTCCCCATGACGAATCGCGCTGCTTTTCGCTGGATCATGTCTATCTCTTCTATTAATCCAACCTGGCAAGGGTCCCATACTGATGAGCAATACTCAAGAATCGGACGAACAAGCGTTTTGTAAGCTACTTCTTTCGTCGATGAGTCACATTTTCTTAGAATTCTTCCTATGAATCTCAACCTGGCGCCTGCTTTTCCCACTATTTGTTTTATGTGATCATTCCACTTCAGATCGCTCCGGATAGTAACTCTTAAGTATTTTACGGTCGTTACCGCTTCCAATGATTTACCACCTATGGCATAATCGTACTGGAATGGATTTCTGCTTCTATGTATGCGCATTATATTACATTTATCTACGTTTAGGGAAAGCTGCCAGCTGTCGCACCATGCATTAATCCTCTGCAGGTCTTCCTGGAGTACGTACGAGTCTTCTGATGTTGCTACTTTCTTGTAGACAACCGTGTCATCTGCAAATAGCCTCACGGAGCTACCGATGTTGTCAACTAAGTCATTTATGTATATTGTAAACAATGAAGGTCCTATCACGCTTCCTTGCGGTACTCCCGAAATTACCTCTACATCTGCAGATTTTGAACCGTTAAGAATGACATGTTGTGTTCTTTCTTCTAGGAAATCCTGAATCCAATCACAAACCTGGTCCGATATTCCGTAAGCTCGTATTTTTTTCACTAAACGTAAGTGCGGAACCGTATCAAATGCCTTCCTGAAGTCCAGGAATACGGCATCAATCTGCTCGCCAGTGTCTACGGCACTGTGAATATCTTGGGCAAATAGGGCGAGCTGAGTTTCACATGATCTCTGTTTGCGGAATCCATGTTGGTTATGATGAAGGAGATTTGTATTATCTAAGAACGTCATAATACGAGAACACAAAACATGTTCCATTATTCTACAACAGATTGACGTAAGCGAAATAGGCCTATAATTATTCGCATCTGATTTATGACCCTTCTTGAAAATGGGAACGACCTGCGCTTTCTTCCAGTCGCTAGGTACTTTACGTTCTTCCAGCGATCTACGATAAATTGCTGATAGAAAGGGGGCAAGTTCTTTAGCATAATCACTGTAGAATCTTAAGGGTATCTCGTCTGGTCCGGATGCTTTTCCGCTACTAAGTGATAGCAGTTGTTTTTCAATTCCGATATCGTTTATTTCAATATTTTCCATTTTGGCGTCCGTGCGACGGCTGAAGTCAGGGACCGTGTTACGATTTTCCACAGTGAAACAGTTTCGGAACACTGAATTCAGTATTTCTGCCTTTCTTCGGTCGTCCTCTGTTTCGGTGCCATCGTGGTCAACGAGTGACTGAATAGGGGATTTAGATCCGCTTACCGATTTTACATATGACCAAAACTTTTTAGGGTTCTTGTTTAGATTGTTTGCCAATGTTTTATGTTCGAATTCGTTGAATGCTTCTCTCATTGCTCTCTTTACGCTCTTTTTCGCTTCGTTCAGCTTTTCCTTATCAGCTATGATTCGACTACTCTTAAACCTATGATGAAGCTTTCTTTGTTTCCGTAGTACCTTTCGTACATGATTGTTATACCACGGTGGATCTTTCCCCTCGCTTTGGACCTTAGTCGGTACGAACTTATCTAAGGCGTACTGACCGCTAGATGTCACAAGAGGCGGACTAGACATTGTAAAATGAGGCGGGCAGTGTTGTGTTGTCTGTAGAGGTGCAGGAACAGCACAATGGATTCGTCAGCAGGGCTCAGTGACTTGGAAGGTGGACTGGTCACTGAATGTCACTTGCGTAACAGATTCATCAACCATTCTAAAGCTGCCCTACTGTTCGTCATCTGAATGTCAAGTGCGAACAAGAAGAAATCTCTACATCTAAACCAAGGCCAGCCAGACCTCATGTACTGACTACAGGATCCGTCGAGCGTTGCGGAGGGCGGCTGAAAAAAATTGCATGCAGTCAGCAGAAGGACTCACTCGTGAGTTTTAAAGTGCTGCCACCAGTCCAATTAGCACACTGATTGCTCGTAGGGAGTTAAGTAGAGTAGGGTACAGTGGTCGAGCAGCTCCTCATAAGCCACACATTTCTGTAGTCGATAATAATCGTTGGTTGAGGTGGTGTAAAGTGACGCCATTGGGCAGCGGATCACTGGAACCGTCCAAAGCTCCACGTGGCTGTTCGCACATGATGTGGTTGTCTAGAAGAAGGTAGCGCTGCCGGAAGACAGAAACGAATTCCGCAAAGAGCTGCAGAGGATCGATGAATGGTGCAGGGATTGCCAGATGACCCTGAAAGTCAAAGGAACGTGCTACGACGTGACAGAAGTCATTAGACAGCGATATGCACATTTTCAGATGATGGTAATATCGCGTACACAAGGTATAAAAGGGCAGTGCGTTGGTGGAGCTGTTATTTGTACTCAGATGTTTAATGTGGACAGGTTTCCGACCTGCTTATGGCAGCACGAGGGCATTTACAGACTTTGAACGTGGGATGGTACTTGGAACTAGACGCTTGGGACCTTCCGTTTCGGAAATTGTTCAAATGGTTCAAATGGCTCTGAGCACTTTGGGACTTAACATCTGAGGTCATCAGTCCCTTAGAATTTAAAACTGCTTAAACCTAACTAACCTAAGGACATCACATACATCCATGCCCGTGGTAGGATTCGAACCTCCGACCGTAGCGGTCGCGCGGTTCCAGACTGAAACGCCTAGAACCGCTCGGCCAGAAGGGCCGGTTCGGAAATTGTTTCGGGATTCGATATTCCGAAATCCACCGAAATCCACAGTGTGAAGAGCGTGCCGAGAATACCAAATTTCAGACATTACCTGTCCTACGGACAACGCAGTGGCCGGCGGCCTTCACTTAACTACTGAGAGCAGCGGCATTCCCGTAGAGTCGTCAGTGCCAACAGACAAGCAACACTGCGTGTAATAACCCCAGAAATTCTGTGTGGAACGTACTACGAACGTGGTCGTTAGGACAGTGCTGCGAAATTTGGTGTTAATAGGCTATGGCAGCAGACGACCGACGCGAGTGCCTTTGCTAACAACACGACGTCGCCTGCAGTGCCTCTCCTGATCTCGTGAACAAATCGCTTAAACCCTAATGACTGGAAAGCAATGGTTCGATGAATCCGGATTTCAGCTGGTAAGAGCTGATGGTAGGGTTCGAGTGTAGCGTAGGTCCCACGAAACCATGGATTCCAGCTGTGAACGTGGCACTGTGCAAGCTGGTGGTGAATCCATAATGGTGTAGGATATGTTTACATGGAATGCACTGGGTTTTCTGGTCCAACAGAACCTATCATTGACTGGAAACGATGCTTTTCGTTTACAGCCATTCATGTGCCTCATGTTCCCCAACAGCGATGGAATTTTTACGGATGGCAATGTGCCATGTCACTGGACCACAGTTGTTGGTGACTGATTTGAAGAACATTATGGACAATTCAAGTGAATGATTTGGCCATCCAATGATTGCTTGACATAAATCCCATCAAACATTTATGGCACACAATGTAGAGGTCAGTTCGTCCAAGAAATCATGCCCGACAACTTTTTCGCAATTATTTTCATGTTGCGTCCTTGTTGACATCCGATAAGACACATTTGTTTCCTTATCACATTTCTGAGCCGTGGCGGCTGGCACTAGGGTGTTCTACTTGCATGGCTGATATCGACATTCGGCTGTCTCGCTATCTCCGTCTGCTCCCCTGCGGGTTTTCCGGATGAAAGTGTGACGGATGAGTCTTCGGTCGGCATTCATCGAGCCAACTTGTGTTGAAAACAAGCCGGCGTCCCTAACTGTGGTGCGTGGACCTCGCCGTGCTCGCCGCCCCTGTCTTTTGGCGCGCGCTGGATGTACGGTGCCGATCACTGGGCGCCTTGACGTGCAAAACTGTGGTGGGTTCGTCGTCTCACGCTGAACAGCTTCCCAGCTCGTAATTTGCAAGCTCCAAGTTATTCTGCATTTAACTAAGAAGGTTGTCGAAGCTTGTTGTGGCCGGAGATGGTTCTGAACTTGGTTCCACAGTGGTTATTTTAAGGAGGCTGATGTTCCTCATTTCGTTTCTCATCATTTGCGGACTTTGTGTTTTAAGTGGTTTTCATGCAAGTTTTGAATTGTTTTAGGACATATTAAGATTAGATTAGATTAGATTAGATTTACTTTCATTCCAATTGATCCGTAGTGAGGAGGTCCTCCAGGATGTGGGACATGTCAGAAAAACAACAATACATGACAAATATTTACAACCAAAACAAATAAGCTAATGTATCATTCCACAGGTCTCAAGTGGAATGATCGTCATTTTTTAATGAACACTAAGAGTCATTTTACAAATACTAATGCACTGAATTTAAAATAAAAAAGTTTTTTATTTATTTATAATGTAATAAACATGTAAGCCAACTACTGTAATACTTATTTACAATGAACACATTACTGCATTGAAATGGTGCAGAAGTTAGATTATACTTACACACACACACACGCGCACACACACACACACACACACACACGCACACAGAGAGAGACACACAAATTTTCAATGAACACATTACTGCACTGAAATTGTGCAGAAGTTATGTTGTACTTATATACCGCTTGGAGACTGGTTTCCGTCGTGTACGCGCCCGGCAGCCATAGAGTTAATGGTTTGATCATTTGTCACGGCAGCATTTGGTATATTTATTCAATGTTGAAAGTGCCTTAAGGCAACTGCATGTGATCTCTAAGTTTCCTGCTAATTTCCTAGGAGACGGGTACGGTTAGAGTATTGCTCCAAAGGAATTTGGGGGCATGCTTATTATATATTGCAGTGTGGCTGTGATTTGACCTTGTTTTCATTGCAATCTATTTGTGCTGCAGGCCATTTGTTAAGTCTGCTCGTTTCCTGGTGTCGGTGCGGTTATGGATTCTTGTTATGACCCCATATTGTGAGGCTGGTTGGACTATATATAAATATATACCGCCTGCTTGTGAGTCTGTGCACAAGCCGTGGGGAGTGAACGCTCGTATTGCCTGCCGGCCGTAGGGTTATTGCTTCCAAATACTGCTGTACGCCTTAACGCTGTTCTCTAAAGTTAAGTGAGGAAGTGAGGCCACTTTGTTAATATTAGCGTTTCTGTAAGTTGTTTTACTCCTTATTACTAGTCATTGTTATTCAACACTTATGTTAATCATTGGTGTATCTTTAATGAATGTGCAACTTGTTATTTTTCCTGTGTGTCAGTTTTGCGACCTTCGTTGGCCCTCTTTGCGTTTTTAGTTTAAGCATGTTTCACTGTGGACCTTTATGTGGGCAGTTCAGTTTTATTAAGCTTTATGATCTTTGTTTTCTAAATGAAGTTGTGGTATTACGTGGCTATGTAACTTGGGGTTGGAAGTGTATAGTGTCACTAGCCTTTTGAGACATAGTTAAACAAGAACGATTGTTTATGATTGATTATTCACGGTACCTACTATCTATGTTTTTGGTTGCATATGCAAAATATGATTCTTACTCGTGCTAAGCAATTCAATTAAAGTGAAAATTTGTATCTTGCATCAATAACAGGGCAAATGTCCGACTTGAAGTTTATAATAAAGTCTGTTTTGTGTCAAATTAAAACTGTAAAACAATCACAAGCTTGCCCATCACTAGAGATCTCGGGCTTTCTATTTTCTTTAAATAACTGTGGTGAGATTATAATTTTGATTTTCTAAAGAACTGAACAGTACCACGGTTCAGTCTACAAGGACACAACATCAAAACGTTTTATACATGTCTCATATATTTTGTTTGAAACTATTGGGCACTGTTCGCACTGATATTCTCTTATTGTATGGCGAGATAGAGTAGTATGGAATACGTCTCTAGAAGTTGTGTCCAATTAATTTTGACAGTTGACGAAGTGGATTGGCCCTGGAAAAAATTTATTATATGCAGATGATCTGAATATGGCGATTTAATTTCTCTGAAATTAGTGTTTTTGTGCGATCTGGCCGAATAAACAACCTTGTGTAGTGGTATAAAGAAAAGAATTTGACAACTAAAGTAATAAGTCAGAGAAGATAATTAACAACCATTATTACTCCAGTAACACCAAAGTAACGTAACTAACGTGAAAATGCCAGATAGTGACAGAACCACCGATATCGCATGGATGTCAAAACCATCAGACAGGTTTAAAAATGTATAATAATCAAATATACTTAATAATTACCTATAAATTGTAAATAAAGCACCAAAATTATGTACCATTTATTTATAAATAGCCTGATGATGGCATTTAAGCCGAATTACGCCTACTATAAAAACATACCGCAATCAGAGTTAGCAGTGTACTTGGAATTATAATTATACAATGTCCTGGAAAGGGATAAGTTGGTGATGATGGCGTGGGGCGTGGCGACCTGTAGCAGAGTCGTGCGCACTGGGCAGAGGTAGCTCAGAGCGACCAACCAGGATTGCCATCCTAACGAACCGGAGGCGTGGGCAGTGACGTGTCACGGTTGCGGCAAATAAACGCGTAACGTCGTCAGTCACGCTTGTCGGCAAACCACGTCACGCGGGTGATTCACGAGGCGCCGGGCGCCGGGCGGCAGGCGTCGCGCGCCCGCGGGACCAGAAGCGCGCGATTACGCCGTCACCCGGTCGGCGCTGCCGATGGCAGACGGGCGATACGTTAACGAGGAGCTAGCAGCCACTAACAGGGGCGTCATTAGCGTAATGAAGCGGCGATGCCGCCTCGTCGCGTTACTTCGTCACCGCGCGCTCCCGTTCAGGCACTGACGGAGGACCGAAGATCCCACCAGACTCGTGATTCGAATTCTTAATTTTCTCGTTTAAATTTGCTGTTTTGTTGCCTTCTGAAGGTGTTGCACGGGCCTGGACAAAGAATAATGTTTTCCACTCTGGTGTAAACGCTGTGGCGCAGGAGCTCATTGGGGATGAAGTTTAACTTTGGGGGGGGGGGGGGGGGGGGGCGAAGCGTGGACTCTTTAACAACTGCATTTAATTGTTATTAACATTACGATCTACGAAATTGCCAGAATGATGGAAGAATAACACAAAAGAAAACAGAACTCACACTCAGCTTTGCAAATGACTTAACACCTAATACAGCAACAAGGACTTCATATATTATGCTATGAGACCAAGACGCTGATGTGTTCGATTACATCGATTATTACAATAAGCCTATTTCGCCGTGAGCGCCATCTCCAGGTTATCTGTGGGAAGTACATAGTTTGGCAAAATATTACCAACTTTGAAGTGAATTATTTAACGTATTATAGAATTATGATTTGCTACGTCTCTCTGGTGGTCTTGGTATCCATATGACATCGATGTCTCAGTTGCTGTCGCACTACTATATACGTTTGCTCCGTTGATGTTGGTGGAGCTATAGTAGGTCTTATACTTTTTCAGAGCAGTTATTTGTGAAGTTGTCGAATAGTGAAAGACTAATTCGTTACGACGTTACTTGACAGCTGTATTGACAGTTGAATCAGCTATGTTGTATGGTTACAGGCTGTTTGCTTCAACGGAATTCTCTAGGTCGTATCTTTGCTCTTACCAGCTGTATTATGGTTCGTGTTCATGTGGTTCTACGCTCATACGTAATTTAATCCTATGTTTTTTGGAACTGGTTGTGCCAGATACTGTTGTAAAGCGCGAGATGTATGGTAATTTCTCGATGTTGTTTTGCATTTAAACGTTTTCTTTCCAGCGGTTATTTTTAATTTAATGGTAACATGATCTCTGATATCTTTGTAAATTTTGTTTTTCTACTCATATCGTGTTCTTGAAGCGATTGAAACGCATTAACACACACAAAATTACCCTCATCAAATTCTAAATGAACAGATTGGTTATAAACACAAACGCCAATGTTGACTGTGTGTCAATAGACCGTTTTCTTCGAGGTAATTCATAATGTTCGAACAAAATATATGTTCCAAAATCCTGCTGCATATCGACGTTAACGATATGGCCCTTTAATTTAGTGAATTACTCCTACTACCTTTCTTGAATATTGGTGTGACCTATGCAACTTTCCAGTCTTTGGGTACGGATCTTTCGTCGAACGAACGGTTGTATATGATTGTTAAGTATGGAGGTAATGCATCAGCATACTCCGAAAGGAACCTAATTGGTATACAGTCTGGACCAGAAGACTTACTTTTATTAAGTTAATGCATCTGTCGGATGTATGGCTATAGAGGACCGACCTCTGTAGTTTGGTCATCTGTAATCGGCTGCAGTGCTGTTTTTTTTCCACATCATTGGATTTCGCAAAACAACAGGAGGTGTGGGGAAACAGAGAGAGATGCGAACTGTATCCCGCAGTCGAACGTTAAAGGCTATTCTGATATTACTCATAAAACTGAAAGTAAATGGATTGACCTGTTTTCGTGGAGACAACATTATTATCATCGTGACTGCAATTTTTTTGAGTAGATTCTCGTTTATAATAGGTGCATTGACGTTAAATACGACTGTTACAGTGAAATGTCTTTCCTCACAGAACGGCGTGCACCAGCGGAAGCAGTCGATTGTAGCAGGGACAGTGCGGTACAAACAACTCGCGGTCGGGATAGCTGTCATTTATCTCACTTTGTTCCGTGGTCTGCCAGCATCGCAGCCTATTGTGTCGGTATTGGTAGTGCTGACTAACCTCCTGGACCGCCTTGGCCTCCGGCTATGACTGGCCAAACCTACCTCCTGGGGTGGACTGCGTGGCTGCATGCAGAAGCCAGAAGAAGTGGTAGCAGCAGATGTTTGAAAAAGTATTCTGGAGAGTTCTCCGGAATTTCGTTGTTGTTCCATTAGGGGGGGGGGGAGGACGCAGCCATTCCTAGAGATATGATTAACGGATTGCAGGAAGCGTGTCCTGTTGTGACGTCTTTTGTCTATTTGTGACCGTTTTCCACAGGTCAGAGACAGTATATCACTGCCACCAGATGGATCTCTTTGAGGACCATCAGCAACGAGTTAGAACAGGCCCATATCCCTACCTACAGTGAGGAGAGGGTTGGTTCAAATGACTCTGAGCACTATGGGACTTAACTTCTGAGGTCATCAGTCTGAGGAGAGGGAGGGATGAAGGATTGGAGGTAAGACTGGCTCTAAGTTGATTAGTTCGTGACCGCACATCGGGGAGAACACACATGCAACTGCCGCCCCTCTTTCCTGGTGCACTCTTTTGGGGTCAGTTTTTGCAGTAGTTATGTTATTACGATGATTTTTACGAACCCCAGTACGTGTGTGGCGTTATGACCTGTCGCTTACGAGTGCTGATATTTTTCACGACAATTTCGATGTATAACTAGAACAGTGAAGCAATTTCTAACAGCTGTGGTGGCGTGCATTGGCCTTCCTGAATTTCTATCACCAATGCTGCAGCGTGATTGTCAAGCAAAGCAGTGGGAGGCGTCTGTAGCGAACTCTGACGTCAAACAGCGGTAGACAAAGTTCTCAGCTGTATGCTTACAGGTAATTTTAAACTCCTCTCTGTTCAGCACCAACCATTCGTCAGTTGAGCACAGTTCCCTCAAAAATAAACAGAACCTTCCACTCCAACCTTTTTGTCGCCAGCTTGTAGGTGAAGGGATCATTCTGTGTAGAGTATGAGTACGTCCGCCGGTAATTTCGAGTGGTATTGTGAATTTTTTTCCCAGCACGGTAACAGAAGTTGTATGACATCGTCATTTTTTGAGCTGTATTGTGAATTTATGTGCTCCTTGTGTAGTAATATGCATATAATTGTGTAATTAGGCCCAATATGTATGATTAATTACGTAATTAGGACCAATATTTACAGTAGTTTCCTGCACAAAATAAGTAAAGTACACTAACCTAAGCTTCCTCTCCTGCATCTGGACGGTTTCACTGGGTTGAGGGGTGCACTTGGGCTTTCCGGAAAGGGCACCGCCATTTTGAATTTCCCGCCGATTCAAGGTTAGGGGGAGGGGCGCCAGCAAAGCCTTGAGACAAAGAAATTCCCGCCATTTTTGAAATACCCCAATTTTTTTTAATTTTTCGCCAGAATTCGAAATTCCTGACTGTAGGGCACGTGGGTGAGGGGAAGGGGCAGAGGGGGTTAGGGGGAAGGGTAAGTGGAGGGGGGATCCAAGCGCCAGCTGGAAAAAAACCCATGACGTCATCCAGGGAGGGTTGGGCGTGGAGGGTAATTAATTGGTCAGTTTAATTAATTTATGTATCAATTTGATATCTAAATTGAGGTCAGAGCCCCATTACCCTATTACTCCCTGCCTCACGCCTTTTTTAATTTGAGCACTTCGCTCTTCCTCTTCCAGTCTGTTCCCTCCTGGTTCTTGTGCATATTGTATATCATCTATTTTTTCCCTGTAACTTGCACCATTTGACATTGTCAACACTTTTTCGAACTCCACAAGTCCTGTAAAAGCGTCCTGATTTTTCTCGAGTCACGCTTGCATTATCAATTGCAACATCAGAACTGCTTGTCTGGTGCCTTTGTCCTTCCTAAAGTTAAATTGATCGTCACCTAACACATCCTCAATTTTCTTTTCCATTGTTCTTCTTATCAGCAACTTGGATGCCTGAGCTGTTAAGACGATTATACGATACTTCTCGGATTTTCCAGCTCTTGTTGTCTTCGGAATTGTGTCGATGATGTTTTTTTTCGAAAGTCTGATGATATATTGCCTGTCTTATACATTCTACACACCAATGAGAATAGTGGTTTTGATGCCACATTCACCACTGATTTTACAAATTATGGTGGAATGTTATTTATCCCTTTTGCGTTTTTTGATCTTGAGTCAGCCAAAGCTCTTTTAAATTACTACTCTAATCATAGATCTCCTATCTTTCCTCTATCGACTCCTGTTTCTTCTCCTATCGGGTCATCAGAGGAGTCCTCACCCTCATACGGGCTTTCAATGCACTCTTTCCATCCATCCGTTCTCTCGTCCACATTTAACAAAGGAATTCCAGTTCACTCTTAAAGTTACAAACCTTGATTTCAGTTTCAGTGAAGGTTTTGACTTTTCTATATGCTGAATCAGTCCTTCCGACAGGCATTTAATTTTAATTTCTTCGCATTTTTCATGTAGCCATTCCGCCTTAGCTTCCCTACATTCCCTGTTTATACCATTCTCAAGTGACTTACATTTCCATATTTCTGGATTTCTGAGAAATCATTGAACTTCCTTCTTTCGTAGACCAACTGCACTATTTCTTCATTTATCCATGGTTTCCTGTACCTATGTTTTCCTTTCCAACTTCTGTGATTGCACTTTCTGGATATGTCCATTCCTCTTCAACTGAACTGTCTAATGCGATATTTATTATCTCAGAAGAGAACGTCAAGCGTTATCTCTTCAACCCTTAGTTCTTCCGTATCTCACTTTTTTTTTGGCATTGATTCTCCCTGACTAGTCTCTGAAATTTCAGCCTACTGTTCATCATTACTAGATGATCTGAGCCTGTATCTCCTCCTCTTGTGATTCTTGAACAGGGACGATTCTGTCACTGAGCTATTTACAGCAGCTCACTTTTTGCCGTATCATCCTATTCATAACGAATCTAACTAATGTTATATCATTTTCTGTGCTGTTGATAATATCCTATTACTCGTCTGACCAGAAATCCTTGTCTTCTTCATATTTCACTCCACTTTTTTTTGTCATCAGTCTTCTGACTGGTTCGATGCGGCCCGCCATGAATTCCTCTCCTGTTCCAACCTCTTCATATCAGAGTAGCACTTTTCAACATTCGTCTGTAGCACCACATCTCAATTCTTTCGATTCTCTAATGTTCCGGTTTTCCTACAGTCCATGTTTCACTATCATATAATGCCGTACTCCAGACGTACATTCTCAAAAATTTCTTCCTCAAACTAAAGCCAATATTTGATATTAGTAAACTTATCATTGGTTATTTTACTGTCTAGATAGCAGAACTTATCTACTTCATGACCATCAATCCTAGTGTTAAGTTTCTCGCTGTTCTCATTTCTACTACTTCTCATTACCTTCGCCTTTCTTCGATTTACTCTCAATCCATACATACTGTGTACTCATTAGACTGTACATTCCGTTCAGCAGATCGTGTAATTCTTCTTCACTTTCTCTCAGGATAGCAATGTCATCAGCGAATTGTATCATTGATATCCTTTCACCTTGAATTTTAATTCTACTCCTGAACTTTCTTTTATTTCCATCATTGCTTCCCCGATATATAGATTGAGCATTAGGGGTGAAAGGCTACATCCTTGTCTTACACCCTATTTAATACGAGCACTTCGTTCTTAGTCGTCCACTCTTATTATTCCCTCTTGGCTGTTGTACATATTGCATATGACCCGACTCCCTATAGCTTACCCCTTACTTTTTTCAGAATTTCGAACATCTTGCACCGTTTTACGTTGTCGAACGCTTTTTACAGGTCGACAAATCCTATGAACATGTCTTGATTTTTCTTTAGTCTTGCTTCCATTATTAACCGCAACGTCAGAATTGCCTCTCTCGAGGCTTTACTTTTCATAAAGCCAAACTGATCGTCATCTAGCGCATGCATCCTCAATTTTCTTTTCCATTCTTCTGTATATTATTCCTGTAAGCAACTTGTATGCATGATCTGTTAAGCTGATTGTGCGTTAATTCTCGCATTTGTCAGCTCTTGCCGTCTTCAGAATTGTGTGGATGATGCTTTTCGAAAGTCAGATGGTATGTCGCCAGACTCATACATTCTACACACCAACGTAAATAGTCATTTGTTACCACTTCCACCAACGATTTTAGAAATTCCGATGCAATATTGTCTATCCCTTCTGCCTATTTGATCTTAAGTCCTCCAATGTCTTTTAAATTCTGATTCTAATACCTGGTCCCCTACTTCTTCTAAATCGACTGCTGTTTCTATCACACAGACAAATCTTCTCCATCATAGAGGCTTTCGATGTATTCTTTCCACCTATCCACTCTCTCCTCTGCATTTAACAGTGGAATTTGCGTTGCACTCTTAATGTTACCACCCTCGCTTTTAATGTCACCAAAGATTTTTTGACTTTCCTGTATGCTGAGTCTGTCCTTCCGACAATCATTTCTTTTTCGATTTTTTTACATTTTCCCTGCAGCCATTTCGTCTTAGCTTCCCTGCACTTCTATTTATTTCATTCCTTAGCGACTTGTATTTCTCTATTTCTGAGTTTCCCGGAACAATTTTGTACTTCCTCCTTTCATCAATCAAGTGAAGTATTTCTTCTGTTACTCATGGTTTCTTCGCAGTTACCTTCTTTGTACCTATGTTTTCTTTCCCAACTTCTGTGATGGCCCTTTTTAGAGATGTCCATTCCTCTTCAACTGTTCTGCCTACTGAGGGATTTCTTATTGCTGTGTCTATAGCCTTAGAGAACTTCAAGCGTATCTCGCCATTTCTTAGTATTGCCGTACCCCACTGCGTATTGATTCTTCCTGGCTAATGTCTTAAACTCCAGCTTATTCTTCATCACTACTACATTGTGATGTGAGTCTATATCTGCTCCTGGGTACGCCTTTTTCTATCTCTTCATCTTTAGCTTGCGACGTCGGCATTTATACCTGAACTATCGTTGTCGGTGTTGGTTTGCTGTCGATTCTCAGTCTTACGACCCTGTCACTAAATTGTTTACAGAAACACAATCCAGTATCTGATTTCAGAATCTCTGTCTGACCATGATGTAATCTAACTGAAATCTTCCCGTAGCATCCGACCTTTTCCAAGTATATCTCCTCCTCTTGTGATTCTTGAACACAGTATTAGCTATTACTAGCTGAAACTTGTTACAGAACTCAATTAGTCTTTCTGCTCTCTCATTCCTCGTCCCAAGCACATATTCTCCCGTAAGCTTTTCTTCTACTGCTTCCCCTACAATTGCATTCCAGTCCCCCATGACTATTAGATTTTCATCCCCCTTTACATACTGTATTACCCTTTCAGTATCCTCATACACTTTTTCTATCTCCTCATCTTTAGCTTGCGACGTCGGCATGTATACCTGAACTATCGTTGTCGGTGTTGGTTTGCTGTCGATTCTCAGACTTACGACCCTGTCACTGAATTGTTTACAGAAACACACTGTCTGCCCTCCCTTCCTATTCATAACGAATCCTACTCGCCGGCCGGAGTGCCCGAGCAGTTCTAGGCGCTACAGTCTGGAACCGCGTGACCGCTACGGTCGCAGGTTCGAATCCTGCCTCGGGCATGGATGTGTGTGCTGTCCTTAGGTTAGTTAGGTTTAAGTAGTTCTAAGTTCTAGGGGACTGATGACCTAAGCAGTTAAGTCCCATAGTGCTCAGAGGCATTTGAACCATTTTTTGAATCCTACTCCTGTTACACTATTTTTTGCTGCTGTTGATATTACCCTATACTCGTCTGACCAGAAATGCTTGCCATCTTTCCACTTCATTTCTCTGACCCCTACTATATCTAGATTGAGCCTTTACATTTCCCTTTTCAGAGTTTCTAGCATCCCTGCTACGTTCAACCTTTTGACGGTCCACACCCCGATTCATAAAATGTTATTCTTCCGTTGTTTATTCAATCTCTTTGTCATGGTAACCTCCCCCTTGGTAGTCCCCTCCCGGAGATCCGAATGGGGGACTAATTCCGGAACCTTTTGCCAACGGAGAGATCATCATGACACTTCTTCAATTACAGGCCACATGTCCTGTGGATACACCTTATGTGTCTTTAATGTAGTTGTTTCCACTGCTTATGCATCCTCATGCCGTTGATCATTGCTGATTCTTCCTCCTTTAGGGGCATTTCCCATCCCTAGGACAAGAAAGTGCTCTGCATCGCTGTCCGCTTGCCGGCCGGTGTGGCCGAACGGTTATAGGCGCTTCAGTCTGGAACCGCGAGACCGCTACGGTCGCAGGTTCGAATCCTGCCTCGGGCATGGATGTGTGTGATGTCCTTAGGTTAGTTAGGTTTAAGTAGTTCTAAGTTCTGGGGGACTGATGACCTCAGATGTTAAGTCCCATAGTGCTCAGAGCCATTTGAACCATTTGAACCAGCTGTCCGCTTCTCCGCTCTCTTTGACAAGTCCGTTGGCAGATTGAAGGTGACTTCTTATGCCGGAAATCTACGGCCGCCAATGTTGATTTTTAATCAAAATTTAAGCAGCGGTGGAATTCGAACCCGGGACCGAAGGCGTTTTGATTATGAATCAAAGACACCGCAGCAGTCGCCGCGTTCTTCACCTGGTTCATGACAACAGGACGTGGACGCGTACCCCTCTGGTCGTTTTTCGGCGGACGTTTACTCCAGAACGCAGGCTGGACGGCGGGGTACGACCGGAAGCTTGATTTCCTCTGTAGCATCAGCTTCCGGCCCCGCGATACGCCCACTCTCCTACCTCCCCCGGCGTTTTCGCCCTCCCTGCACGATGACGGTCCGTCGTTTTTATTTTTTTTTGGGGGGGGGGGGAGGTAGGAGGAATGCTGTGGCGTCACGACAAGCGACGGCACGAAGAACGCAACCACAGAGAAGGCTGTGAGACGACGTTACCCAACAACGCGCTCACCAGGATGTCACCACGAGAGGAGCGGCCTCTACAAGGGGTGAATATAAGCACCACTCCTGCCAGCCTCGACCACACAGTACTAGACGGACATTAGTAGCATACTACTAGGCAGGCTAGAGCACAGGCCTAGATGAACAGTGATACTAACGATAGCAGTTATTTGTGATCCATATCCATTGCTTGTATGGGCACTGTCTACAGCAAAAGACATAGAATGTTTGCAAGTCGCCCATCGCTTGCAACACCGTTGTAAATTCAAAGTACTGTCGATCTTCTTATTTGCAATAAAAACTACTAATACGATTTGCTTGAATTGTTGTATAACATTCCGAGAATGGAGCATCCTTTAGCTACCCTGTACGACACGACTGGGCAGGACCCTGCATTATGTTTTTGATTTCACTCGGACATGTTTCAGAATTTTTTGTGCTCTCTTCAGTGGATTTATTTGTTTATTTACTTTCTATAAATTGTTGTTACAAGTTAACCTTTTCTCGGGGTTAACTGAACTGTTGACACAAGATATTTATGTTTGTAAAAGGAGCCATTATTGTCAAATATTTTACATTGGTTTACGTACAGAACAAAGTTGAAGACATATTACACTGAGTAGAGATACTCTGTGTTGTTCATTTACGACAGGCCTAAAATTTTTACTTTTATAGTAAATTTGTAAATAAAGTTGATGTATACAAATTTTTACACCTCACACGAAGCTATTGGTTGTTTATGCTGGTACCTTTAAATCTACTACGTAATACGCAGCTTGTCAACTGCAGATGAAATGGTTCAAGTGGCTCTGAGCACTATGGGGCTTAACTTCTGAGGTCATCAGTCCCCTAGAACTTAAAACTACTTAAACGTAACTAACCTAAGGACATCACACACATCCATGCCCGAGGCAGGACTCGAACCTGCGACCGTAGCGGTCGCGCGGTTCCAGACTGTAGCGCCTAGAACCGCTCGGCCATCCCAGCCGGCAACTGCAAATAACAAAACTTTTTTCTGTTTTTTGTTAATTTCCGGTTGAGAGTCGTTACCCAGCGCATTATTTAGCGACTTCCTAACACTTTTTTATACTGTAGTTTTTCTCCTTATTTCTTATATTGTTGTCGTTACATATGCTCCTTGTAAGATTTTTTTCGCCAAGCAGAGTTTCTGCCACCATTACGTGTTGTTATGGCTATCTGGTGTTCATTTGTTTCATGGCGTTTCACCAGCATAAACAGAAAATAGCTTCTGTGATGAATGAAAACAAATGTACACATACTCTTTATCTCAAAAGTTATTATAAAACAAAAACTTTCAAACATATCACATATGAATAATATAGAGTGTCTCAACTGGATAATACACTCCTGGAAATGGAAAAAAGAACACATTGACACCGGTGTGTCAGACCCACCATACTTGCTCCGGACACTGCGAGAGGGCTGTACAAGCAATGATCACACGCACGGCACAGCGGACACACCAGGAACCGCGGTGTTGGCCGTCGAATGGCACTAGCTGCGCAGCATTTGTGCACCGCCGCCGTCAGCGTCAGCCAGCTTGCCGTGGCATACGGAGCTCCATCGCAGTCTTTAACACTGGTAGCATGCCGCGACAGCGTGGACGTGAACCGTATGTGCAGTTGACGGACTTTGAGCGAGGGCGTATAGTGGGCATGCGGGAGGCCGGGTGGACGTACAGCCGAATTGCTCAACACGTGGGGCGTGAGGTCTCCACAGTACATCGATGTTGTCGCCAGTGGTCGGTGGAAGGTGCACGTGCCCGTCGACCTGGGACCGGACCGCAGAGACGCACGGATGCACGCCAAGACCGTAGGATCCTACGCAGTGCCGTAGGGGACCGCACCGCCACTTCCCAGCAAATTAGGGACACTGTTGCTCCTGGGGTATCGGCGAGGACCATTCGCAACCGTCTCCATGAAGCTGGGCTACGGTCCCGCACACCGTTAGGCCGTCTTCCGCTCACGCCCCAACATCGTGAAGCCCGCCTTCAGTGGTGTCGCGACAGGCGTGAATGGAGGGACGAATGGAGACGTGTCGTCTTCAGCGATGAGAGTCGCTTCTGCCTTGGTGCCAATGATGGTCGTATGCGTGTTTGGCGCCGTGCAGGTGAGCGCCACAATCAGGACTGCATACGACCGAGGCACACAGGGCCAACACCCGGCATCATGGTGTGGGGAGCGATCTCCTACACTGGCCGTACACCACTGGTGATCGTCGAGGGGACACTGAATAGTGCACGGTACATCCAAACCGTCATCGAACCCATCCTTCTACCATTCCTAGACCGGCAAGGGAACTTGCTGTTCCAACAGGACAATGCACGTCCGCATGTATCCCGTGCCACCCAACGTGCTCTAGAAGGTGTAAGTCAACTACCCTGGCCAGCAAGATCTCCGAATCTGTCCCCCATTGAGCATGTTTGGGACTGGATGAAGCGTCGTCTCACGCGGTCTGCACGTCCAGCACGAACGCTGGTCCAACTGAGGCGCCAGGTGGAAATGGCATGGCAAGCCGTTCCACAGGACTACATCCAGCATCGCTACGATCGTCTCCATGGGAGAATAGCAGCCTGCATTGCTGTGAAAGGTGGATATACACTGTACTAGTGCCGACATTGTGCATGCTCTGTTGCCTGTGTCTATGTGCCTGTGGTTCTGTCAGTGTGATCATGTGATGTATCTGACCCCAGGAATGTGTCAATAAAGTTTCCCCTTCCTGGGACAATGAATTCACTGTGTTCTTATTTCAATTTCCAGGAGTGTATATATCTCAACTCTATTCTGTATGCAAACTAATATAAAATATTTGACAATAATCGGTCCTTTTACAAGTATAAATATCTTGTGTTAGAAGTTTATATAACCCAGAGAAGAGTTTAATATGTAACAACAATTTTCCAGAAAAGAAATAAACAAATAAATCCACTGAAGACAGCACAAAAGTGGTGAAACATGTCTAGGTGAAAAAAACTACAAACCGGTGTATCGCATAAGGCGAAATTGCTTTCCAAGTTTTCTTAGCAAGCACGGAAATAAGACGAACTGCAACACTCACAAGATGATTAAGATAACATATTAGCTACTCGGTGGAAATGAATACAAGTGCGGAAGTATATGACAAAGGCCTTCCAGTCGTGCACACAAAGCTGGATATTACAGTGTGTGAGGTCTGCGTGACTGTAGTGCCAAATGGAGCTAGTCCCGCAGAACGACGCAGTTGAAGGAGCGAGAAAAGGCAGCGTGTATGTCAATCAGCGAGCAGTTACGGTGCACTATGGTAGTGTTCTTCGTTGCAACATTGTCGGGAGGCCACAGATGGATGGCCACGGTGAGTGGCCGCGCGGTTTAAGGCGCCATGTCACGGATTGCGCGGCCCCTCCCGCCGGAGGTTCGAGTCCTCCGTCGGGCATAGTGTGTGTGTTGTTTTTAGCATAAGTTATGTAGTGTGTAAGTCTAGGGACCGATGACCTCAGCAGTTTGGTCCCTTAGGAATTCACACACATTTGAACACATTTCCATGACGAGTGTGGCCCACGAGATTGGTATTGCTCAGGCATTGTTTCATCTGCATGGGGGGAGTTCCGAACCACAGGCACTTCTGCTTAGAATGTGGTCGACGACGGTGAACTGCATCAGCGGATGACCGCTACACAGTGCAACACGCGGGAAAGGACCTGTGTAGCGCACCTACCGCACTATCCCAGGCTGCCCATAGCACTATCGCGGCACCGGAAGCAGAAGTTGCAGTACGGTGCCACTGTATCATGGTGCCTTCTCCATCATCCGATGGCGGCGGCCCAACCAAGTCATGGCAGCCAGCGTTGTAGCGAGTAGTCGATGTATCAGCTGCCGGGATTTATCCCCGTTCTGCTCTCGTCTAGCATCATTCGCTGCTTTGATACTCCCTACATACTGTACTTGGTGAATGTGTGCTACTCTGCTGGTTGTTATAGGACTTTTCTCTGGTTTACCTCTTTGTTCTTGTGAGTTATGCGATTAATGAAACGACTTATTCTGTTTTCAATAAACAACTGTCTATGGTGCGTTGTATTCCTTTGAAATGTCCAATTTGAAAATTATAATTACTGTGCTGGAAAACCTCTGCGTTATTTGATTTTCAAACATTTGAGCAAAACTGAACGTACTCAGACATTTATCTCTTTACTTATTCTGATCATCACTAAACTGACACACAATATTTTTAGCCTAAAGTAATCTGACTTTCAATAATCCCCACAAAAGAATGGCCCTGACCAACAATAACCTATACCTTTCATGAGTGACTTACCTCACAAAAATCTTCGTTACTCGAACTACTGCAGTACAGCGAGCGCCAATACTGCCAGCTAAATAAAAGATTCTAACTACTGAAAGCACTAACTACTGATAGGCATAGTTAGGAAATGAAAGATTTTGCTAGAGAGAAAACAATGTATTTACCTTAATAGTGTTCAAAAGTCATCATATATGTATCTATCAATTCATGACATCCATCTTTACAAATTTCTTTTTTCTGGCGGACACACGTCCAGGTCGTCCGCTTATAGTGACCTCTCAAAACTCTGCCATCTCTCTCTCCACATCCACCATTGCTGGCGGCTCACCTCCAACTGCACAACGCTACGCGCTGTTCCCATCCAACTGCCCAACAATACACAAGCGAATATTCCAACAATGAGTCCAATCAGCCACAGACTGCACACAGCACAGTCAGCGATTTTAATACAGAGCGCTACGTGGAGTTACCAACGTAAAAACCTAAACAGCCTACTTACACCTTGTGTGAATCATTAGAGGACCCACGTCAAAGAGCAGGTGCAACAGCAACCACATTTAACAGGACTGCACGACACGCAGTCCCACTTTGCACAATGACACGGTGACTGTGTGGGGCTGATCTCTTTGTTCGACGACCATTACGTTGTGTTCCGTTGTGGTCCACACATCGGCGGCGCCGTTTGCGATAGTGTGAAGTGTATAGAGGCTGGGCGAAAGAGGAGGGAGCCACACACTCTTTGAAAGCAGATTCAGTGAGAGCCGTGGTTCTGGACGTACCCCAATGTGGCGCGCGGTAGGAAAACATAATGCAACGAGGAACATTGTCGAACATGGTGGCCCTGACGTTATGGTGTGGGGAGTCATAATGATGCATGGGCGTGCTGACCTCTAAATCCCTGAATACAGTGTACTCACGGGTGAACGTTATTGTGATACTGTACTCCTTGCTCATGTGCGTCTTTTCAGTGATGCATGCCGTGATTTTTATAGGTGATAATGCGCGACCGCATTGAATGGTGCAAGGGAAGGAGCAAAGGAACGAGAGGATATTCGGCGAATAGGCTGGCCTTCCAGTTGCCTCGAATTAAATCGCATCGAGCACACGTGGGATGCTTTGGAGGTATGTGTCACAGCACGTCCAGCGACCGTCCAGCTGTCGTTAACCGCTATGGCGGACGAATGGCACGCCCCACCACAGTAACTCCTTATTGACCTTGTGGCCAGCATGGGAGCACGCATTGCCTTCTGAGCTTATCCCACCGTTTATAATGCCCGGCAGACCACCATAATTAGCGATGACTTCAGTGTAATTATTATCTTTGAACAGAAGTTTCATTTCTGTTAGTCTCTTTGCGTTGCCTTCTGTATTATACTGTAGCAGTTCCTTCTAAGTGTCGTCCAAGTTTCATCGTGATATATTACTTGACGTGACGCACCATGCGAAATTCACTTTCGTCCTTAAGTTACGAACTCCAGTGTGCTTCAAAGTATTTCAGTGAAATTCTTCTGCCATCTGAAATAGACAGAAGATTTGACTCACACTAAAAGACAGCCCCGAGATTGAGCCTGAAAAATCTTCTGTGCAAACACTGGCCTTGGCAAATCACTACTAAAATCAGGTATAGTAAAAGAATGTTTGAACATTAAATGAATGTGACAATTTTTAACTGAACCTACCCTGGTTGTCCAGAACTGCAGCAAAGTACGTGGAGAGTGGAGGCTTCTCAAGAGATATGAAGCAAAGGGTACCTTCTATAGAGTCGTATACAGACTGTCACTAAACATCCCAATTTTTTAATACACGTTAACGGCGAAACACAGTGTATGCATTTTAACAGCGCACATCATGTAGTTCACTCTGGCAGATATGTACACTCTGTCACCTCTCGCAGTCGGCTGTATTATGTCTGGTCGTCTTGGATGGAGTCCATGTTGAGCAACTTGCGCGCTGCTATTCTTGACCACGGCCACTTCGCAATTATAAATACCTCTCCATCTCTGTCTGTCTGTCTCTCTCTCTCTCTCTCTCTTTCTCTCTCTGAAATCGCCACGCGTTCTACATATCTTAAGCAGTGGCAACAAAATGTGGACTCCATTTTGCCGCTAATTCCCCTATGGAACCAGGAGTACTTGATAATGCAACATCGTATTCGTAACGGACGAGGTTACTGTAGTAGCGCAGAGCTTCAAAACAGCTGGAAAATCTACATTTCTAGAATAAGATAGACAACGATAATGATTCGGTCACAAGATATAAGCGAGTAAGCCCGAAGCCTACGTGACGGATTGTCACGGCCCAAGTGCTAGAGGAACACATTTGCGGGTGCTATCGGCTTCCTGTGTGTTTTGCAGTATTAAGTTTCGGTGCAAAACTCCTAAACAGTCATATATTGTGCTTTTACGCAGATTACATAGCATCAATAGGGGAACTGACGTGGGGAATAAAAACTACAATTAAAATGTGACAATGAAGGACGCACAGCGTTCCACAGTTAAATATTTGTGATCTCTAATGCAGTATTTCCGATTTCGATATAAATGACCTTTATGATATATGTTTGTCCATGCACTAGTGTTATATACTAGTTCATCGAGAAAATGTCCATCAAAAAATCACATGATGATCACATATATTAAAACCGGTTACAAAGTAAGAAAAAATTTTTTTCGGCCAATGACTCTTTTAAATCCTACAAATTGCAAAAACTACAGTCTTCATTAATATTCTAGGAGACGACTTAATAATTACCTTAATTTTTCGAAACTTGAAACTTGATATTCTTGTTTTCCTTGCATTATGCATGGGGGCTTAATTATATAGAATGCAAATAATTTTAATTTTAGTAGCTGTCTGTCCGGTTACGCAGTCTCGTAACCGGTTGGCCCTGACTGGTATTAGTACGCAATCGGACTGCATAGAATAACAACAAAGAATGAAAGAAAATTTACGTTAAAACAATTAATTAACTAAGTCCCCAGCAACTATGAAAGCTATGAAACAACAAGGCACAAGTGTAGCTGTTCTGTGTGTGGAAGTGTGATTCAACGTACACATCTGGCACGGTTCTTCCTCAAAAAGACAAGATATTTTATATACCATTTACACTGAATTAATTAAATAAAACTGAAATATTATACTTGCACATAGAAACCAGAACTACACTCTAATACATGAACACAAGCCAGATGCTTTGTTGACTGAACCTGTGACCAAGAGGCATTATTGTTTAAGACATTTGAAATAAAAATAAAAAAAAAAAATTATTACCTTCATATATATTGACGAAACATACACTCTGATCATTACAACATCCGCAATCGAACAGCATCGGCTGTCTAGCCCATCAGAACAACTGCATACAACATGCTCACAACTAGTTACGGCTACATCGGAACTCCTACTGCCCACTTCTCAATAAGCACTCTCCACCACGACTTTTCGACAAGCACTCTCCACCACCACATCACAGCAAGCACTAATTACGGGAACTTCTGAACAAGCACTGCCAGTGGAGGCGGCTGAATGATACTCTTTGGCGCAATCTCTGGCGCTGTGACTCAGTGTAGCCACCTTTCATATGCCCCTCCTCGACGGGCTAGAATTTGATGGTATTTTTGCCAGCATTGGTGGTGAAAATACCACCAAATTCGTCCAAAGAAGAAAAAAAATTACAGACAAAAATAAAAGATAATATTAATAAGTAAATATCACATAACTAGATAAATTTTGGCTTTGCACAGACCCTTCAATAACCTAATACATAAAATACAGTAAGGAATACAAATGCTTGCATACATATGATTTTACATAATAGTTTACACAAGTATCATGTGGTTAAACAATTCAATCAATAGCGTCAGCAATGACGAATAGGTGCAGCTAAGAGTCTCATAACATCTCATAAACAGTAAACACACAAAAAAATCCGTTTATACAAATATTCACATAAAATCCTTTCAATAGTTCAATAAACAAGTAGGACTCCTCAGAGTAGTTGACAGTTCCAACAGTAGCACCCAGCAACGATCAACAGGTGCACATAGCAGTCTCATAACATATCATCAGCAGTATTTAAACAGCTTCAACAGTAACACCCAAAAATGGCGAGCAGGCGCAGACACCAACAAGTGACATTATCTCAGTAGAAGCAGTCCATTAGTGGCACCCAGTAATGTTGAAGAGGTGCAGACACCAACAAGTGACATCATTTCAGTAGAAGCAGTTCCATCAGTGGCACCCAGCATTGTTGAACAGGTGCAGACACCAACAAGTGACATCATTTCAGTAGAAGCAGTTCCACCATTGGCACCCAGTAATGTTGAGCAGGTGCAGACACCAGCAAGTGACATTTCAGTAGAAGCAGTTCCATCAGTGGCACCCAGCAATGTTGAGCAGGTGCAGACACCAACAAGTGACATCATTTCAGTAGAAGCAGTCCATCAGTGGCACCCAGTAATGTTGAACAGGTGCAGACACCAACAAGTGACATTATCTCTGTAGAAGCAGTTCCATCAGTGGCACCCAGTAATGTTGAGCAGGTGCAGACACTAACAAGTGACATTATCTCAGTAGAAGCAGTTCCAACAGTGGTACCCAGTAATGTTGAGCAGGTGCAGACACCAACAAGTGACATTATCTCAGTAGAAGCAGTTCCAACAATGGCACCCAGTAATGTTGAGCAGGTGCAGACACCAACAAGTGACATTTCAGTAGAAGCAATTCCATCAGTGGCACCCAGCAATGTTGAACAGGTGCAGGTAACAGTCCATAATATTCACTATCACTAATCAGACTGCTCATCAGAGTTCATTAGCACAAATTAAACATTTCCAAGCAGCACCCATCATGTTGAACAAGTGCACGTAAAAGTCCATAATATTCACTATCACTGATTAGGCAGTTCATTAGCATAAATTAAACATTTCTAAGTGGCACACATCAATGTTGAACAAGTGCAGGTATGAACAACAGTTTGAATGCACACACAATTGCTTTTACAAAATTATTATCAATGCTCTTACACTAGACCTACAAATAATAATAAACACACAAATGATATCAGATAATTGTCATATTAAATATTACAAATACACAAATATCAGTAAACCTATAATATTTATAGGTGTCAGTGCAGGCCACAACAAACAAGTAAAATAATATTTAGGAGGTAGATCGGTACCAATTATTTGGGATTAAGAAGGGGAAACACACAAAACACACTCACTCATCTTTCATCCACATTAAGTGCTACTGTGTAATTGAATAGTGTTAACTGTGTAGATGCAATTCTGTCAAAATTTGATGTTCACCATGTGTATCAAGTAGTAGTGGCAACAGTGTATAACAGTCAATAATAGTTAGTCAATGTCATAGTCATCATGTCAAGACCAATGTTTGCCACGCCAAATCAAAAGGTACGGTTGCTGAACAACTGTCAGTGTGCCAAGATATGCAAATGCTTCCTCTCTCAAAATATATATATATATATATATATATATATATATATATATATACTGCTTATTGATTTAACAAAGTGTGTGTGTAGAAAATCTTCTTTCCACTTGAGTGTTCTAGTCTGCTATCTTCATCCTCCTTGTTCCATATAAACCAACAAAAAAAATATGCTCCTCACTTACTTTACCCCTTATCCACCAAAACTCCAATAACCATCAGCATCACATAATCTCAATACTTCAATAATACCTCTTACGTTGATACATATAAACCTTATCATCAATACCATTTACCTTACCTCTTGTCCACCAAAACTCCAATAATCATCAACTTTACACAATCTCAATACTTCAATAATACCTCTTCAATACGTCGATACATATAAACCTTATTAATAATATCATTTCGCTTCCATAACAACTCTTTCCTCTAGTCAGTCTCCACGAACAAGTACAGATAAAATCCTAGTGCAAACCTCAATTCATCATCCCATACAATCCTAAGACATAATGTCCACACACAACCTCTGTGTAATCCATCTGACCCACATCTTCTACTCATTATGAATTATAAAATACATTTTGGTGACCTTGTCCATCATTAAATAAAAGACCTCTAACAGCCTTTAGTTCGAATAACTTTCAGTAAGTGAGTACGGAGTGTTAATGATCATAATATTTCACAGTGTGTACACCACTTCAAGAATCATGGCAAAACAGAAGCAAACATGTGGAGTATTTTCTTGTGTCAAGTGTCACTTGCTATTTCAATTGCTCACGAAGAATGCAGTGTAATAACTGTCAATGGTCTAAACCTAGTGTTGGTATGTCATGTCGTTAGCATCCTTCCTATTAGCATAAATTTATACAGCTTTCATAAAACCTCCAGCTCATGTGACTTCAATGAAGTTTCTTGTACTAATGTCGTTCGTCGAATTATCTTAAAAATATAAGGCACAGAGCGTAAGCAAAACATGCAATAGCGAGTAAATATACCAGTGGAGAACAGAATGTCAACAAGTGGATGCAGCACAATTCCTACAACGAGGCTCTGCCAAGCGAACAATCGATAATTAATACCATAGTGTGACCTAAACTCCATGTTTGTTCACCGCATATCAGCATTTCTATATACCAAATTAAAGAGTAGTTATGACAACAAACAGAAATGTATAAATATGCAATCCGTACGCAAAGCAGCAAATATATGTCTTACATAATAAACAGGTCATTAGCATCATATCAGCATAAGCAAATAAATGTTCATATATAATCTTAATAAGTAAACATGAAGGCGCAAGCAGATAAATCACAAAGTATAACTTACATACATAACCACAGTCAGCACAATTAATCAGGTGACAATTATAATTTAAATAAATAAGCACAGCAGGCACATAATAAAAAAATTGTGACATCAGTGAAAAAGCATAGCAGCCAAGCGATGCATAATATACACAAGTAACAACCCTGTTCATTAATCAATCATTGTCAAAATAAGATAACACAAAGTATAAATCACGTAATCGCGAGCAGCAATTCACGTCTAAAGTACGTACCAAAGTGGAAATATGTTACCTGAAAAATAAACTCAATTAATGGTTACCCTTTTAGTTTATTAGTTTCTTCTTCGAAATTACATTCTTCCTGAAAATTTCTCGATAGCAAGTCCTCTTAACGTCGGACACACACAGAATTTACCTGAAGTTCTTAAATATTTTATACAACCGTATCCTGAAAAATACTGAACGTTAATAACATAATTTATCAAGTTACTATAACTTTATACTGAATTTATTCGGAGAAATTACACTGTGTATTTGTTTACGGCTGTCAGTGCATTCGCACTGAGCGCTCGATCAGCTGTAGGTACGCGTGACGTAGGAAGTAATTGTTTGCGGTCAACGACTGCCTTGTGCGGCGCGCGGACTTGACTGTTGCTTTGAGTATGTGCCGCCGCCGGAACATGGCGCGGTATCCTTGTATTCTCTGCACGTTTACATGTAGCTGTTAGTTTCTCAAAAGTATGTCATTCCACAAAAATTTTAACGTTCGATATGTGATGTATTCCCTTAGAGCGCCGAGATTTAAGAGTTTCTACTTCGACAGTGTTATCATGAATGATTTTGCGAACCCTATATGGACCGTTATAAAGCAGAAAAAATTTGCGACACAAGCCTTTTCCTTTGTGAGACAAACGGTGAGACTTAATTAACTAACACCTTTTGACCAACTGACAAGGTTTTTAAACGACCAGGACGCTTAGCTGATTTCTCTCTTCTAGCAGCCGCAGATGCAATATTTTGTAGAGCCTGGTTGACAACTTCAGAATGCCGCAGTTTCCGTGAAGACGGAAAAGGAACGATTTCAGAAATGCGATTTGTCGGTGCTTTGTTTTTTAATATCAATATAGGCGGTAAAGAAGTTGAATCATTAGGGAGTTCATTCAGAATGTTTTGAAAAATATGAAGATACTGATCCCACGTTCTGTGATTCTGATGACAATAAAGTCGACACAATTTATTGATTTCCTTCATCCATCTCTCTGAAGCATTAGATTGAGGGTGAAAAAGTGAAATGAAAATTGGTTTAATCTTACGACACCGTAGAGTACGAAGCCAAATTTTAGAGCGAAACTGTGATCCATTATCTGATATAACCTTATCAACATGATCCACTTCTTTAAGAAAATGTTTGATGAAAGCATTAGATACTGAACGAGCTGTTGCTTTGAGTGAAGGTGTAAAACACACATATTTTGATGTCAATTCCACTGCTACTAAAATGTACGCAAAACCATTAGTAAAACGAACCACTGGACCGAACAAATCGACTGCAGCCATCTCCTTTAATTTCGCTGGAATGATAGGAAACAACGGTGCTCTGTGAGAAATAGTTGGCGGCTTAGCCTTTTGACATAATTTGCATTTGGCAAGAACAGATCGAATACGTTTTTTCATATTACTGAAGTAGCAATTTTCTCGTAATTTATGAAAGCATTTTCTGGGACCAAAGTGTTCATAACTGAAATGTGTGTACCAAATCAATTTATTAACCCACTCATCAGGAATTCAAACTAACCAAACAGAGTTGTCGACCGATTATCGTTTAAAAAGAATATCATTGCGAAGTAAATAATACTGTCTAATCGCTACGCTTTCCTTTCTCCTCCACTTCTCCTCAATGTCCTTCCATATTGGATCCTTATTTTGCTCCTTAGCGATGACCTGGAGCGAAGACGAAATAAAATTATCAAACGCAACACCTTCAATATACATCAAACAATAATTGTTTTCTTTGCAGTCCTCTTCAGCACTTTGTTTCAAACCTATAGGTGCACGTGATAAAGCATCAGCAATAATATTTGAAGAACCCTGTATGTAAACAATACTAAAATCAAATTCCTGTAGATACAGCGCCCATCGTGACAATCTTCCATGTGTTAATTTTGTTGACATAAGAAATTCCAGAGCTCGGTGATCGGTGTAAACCTTAGTATGTCTGCCATACAAAAATATGCGAAATTTTGTGAAAGCCCATACAACAGCCAAAGCTTCAAGTTCCGTAATCGAATAATTCTTTTCTGATTTGGAGAGAACACGACTTCAATGCAATAGTTTTCTGTACTACAACGCCGTCTTCTTCTATCTCTTGAAATAAGTGTGCACCTAGGCCTTTGTATGATGAGTCCGTAGCCAAACAAAAATCTTTAGATAAATCCGGATGTGAAAGAAGTGGAGCAGCAACTAAAGCATCACGAAGTTGTTCAAATTCTGGCTGAGCTTCCTCATCCCAACACCAATTAGAATTCTTTCCAGATAGTTCACATAAACGAGGTGTGGCCAAATTATCCAATCTAACAAAGCATCTAAGAAAATTACAGACACCAAGGAAACTACGAACATCACGTTTTGTGGTAGGAACAGCATAATTACGAATAGCGTCTAGTTTCTCTGGTCAGGAAGAATACCTTCTGTAGAAATAGTATGACCAAGTAATTTCACCTGAGAACGACCAAATTCAGATTTTTCCAAGTTCACTGTAATGCCAACTCTTGCAAAAATACGTAATAATTAATCCAAAATTTTGTTGTGCTCACTCCAAGAACGTTTAGCAATAAGAATATCGTCAACATATGAAGTAATATTGTCACGAAGATAAACAGGTAAAATTTCGTTTAAACTACGAATGAATGCTGCTGAAGATACAGTAAGCCCAAACGGTAATTTCCGAAATTGGTAACAGTTACCAAAGGCTAAAAAGGTAGTGCATTTTCCACAATCAAGGTGGAGTTCTATTTGCCAAAAACTTGTGCGCATATCAATCGTGGATAAAACTTTAATTCCATGGAAATGTTGAAGAAGTTCATCTAAATTTTGTGGACGGTCAGTTTCAGGAATGATGATATTATTTATCTGTCTGGAATCCAGAACCAAACGAATTGACCCATCCTTTTTAAGAACGACGTGTAATGGGCTGGTATAAGGACTGACTGCTGGCTCAATAATGCCTTGATCTAAAATGTATTGAAGTTCACTCTTAACCTTGTCTCTGTAAGCCAAAGGAATAGCGTACGTTTTCCCCCGAAATGGTGTGTGTTCTTTTACTTTAAATAAATATTGAAAGCCTTGTATAGTTCCTGTGTGTTGACTAAATACTGTAGCATGTGAAGTCAAAATTTGGTGCAGTTCTTCTCTTGCTACGTCATCCGGCACTTCAGCTTTCTTAACCTTTTCATTTATTAATTCTTCGCTATTAATTATATCAGCCATCGCGTCTCTGTATCTATTGTCATTGTCATGAATGAACACATTGTCGTCATAATGCTCAGCGAAAACATCAGAAGTAAGAAACCTTAAACATTTTGTGTCTGATTCAGATTTTGTTAAACACTCGAAAAATTTCAAACTTTTCGGCATTTCAGCAACAGTCAAATTCACACTTCCTTCTTTAAAGTTTAAAATTGCCTTATGTGCGTTAAGAAACTCCATACCTAATATAATTTGTGTGTTGAGTAATGAAACAATAATAAAATTAGCAAAAAATTCGTATCCTTGACAAATGAAATTTAGGTTGGTCTGCTGTTTGACTTCCACACTTTTTCCAGAAATAGCTCCTCGAATTGTAGTTTTAGAAACAGGTAACACAGGACAAGCAATAGTTCTTACACATATACGAAAAACTGATTCACTAATGACATTCAATGGGCTCCCAGAATCTAAAACTGCAGTGAACTTATTCTTACCCACACATACTTCAATAACAGGATGTAAAAATGCGTCTACATTATGTTCCTTTTGGTCTAGCAAAATGTCTCTCATGTCTTCCAGGCGTACGTAGTGTAAAGTCGTAGTGTCATTACTTTCTGAACCGTTTATATTGCTGCCAGAAGCCGAAGCTACAAGTCATTGTCGATTGTTTGCGTCACGTCTTTGATTATTCGCGTCGTTTCGCGGATCAATTTCTACGATTTGCACTTGTCTCTCTGAATTTCTGTCACGCGAAGGATACCAGTTACGTCCCTCCTGTCTGTTACATGTAAATTCTTGGTTGTGTCTGTTGTTAAAATTTCTGTTTTCCTGGCTATCTGCACGACTACTTCTTGTGCAATTTCGAATGTCACTTCTGAAATTATTGTTATATCTACTACCCTGGTTATTTCTGTAGTAAGAATTCCTATTATTGTATGAATAATTTCTGTCTTGATGATACCGATTACTGTTTCCGTATGATTGATCATTCCGGTAGGAATTTCCGTTATTATAACTGTCTGTGTAATTTCTGTTAGACCGTCTGTTATTGTCATAAGGCTGGTATCTATTGTCCTGTCTGTTACTTCTGTCATTTTCAAAATTACCACTATAACGTCCGTTCCGATCACTATCCCTTTTCTCTGAAAATCTATTGTAATTACTGTTTCTGAAAAAAATTACAAGAAGTCCCGTCGTCGTTGTCATACTCAAGTTCTTGTAGCAACGTCTTTAAAGTCTCAATGTCGTCTTTACATCTTCCGGCTAAAGCAATTTGTCTTATCGATTGTGGCAGCTTAGTTAAACAAATGCGAATTAATTCAGTCGGGCTATAAGGGTTGGAAAGGAACTGATTCTTTCGAATCATGTCTTCAAAGTATTCTGCTGGCGTGCGGAACTCAGACTGTTTAAAATTACGCTGCGTAATAAGACTATGTTTGACTCTGTCTTGTGTGTTTTCGGACCAATATGCCGATAGAAATGCATGATAAAAATCATTTAGATTATTACAATCTCTAATAAGTGCGCGCATGCGCGTCGCCGGTTCGTTTTCTAAATATCCACACATAAATTCCAGTTTGTGACTTAGTGGCCAATTTGGTGGAAGTGCGTACATAAATTGATCTAACCATGAACATGGATGTATGTCATTCTTAGAATTGCGAAAGATCTTAAATTTCCGAACAGTTAAGAAGTGTTTATAGTCAAAGTTTTCGCCTCGTGGCGACAAAGACCTACCGCGTCTGTCCCAGTCCCAATGTCGATTATTGTCAAGTTCGCGCGCCTGGCGCTCTCTTGTTGCTTCTCGCAAATGAAATAAATTACTTTCTTCAAACCCTTCTACTATCTGTGATTCTAAATTTCTTCTGCTGTCTTTTCCTACGATTTCGCTTTCAACATGTTTGACTTGCTTTTGTAATGCCTCAAATTCCCTTTTAACGCGATCTTTAAATTTTCCCTGATTTTTAACATGCTTATTTATGTTCTGGTACTCTTCGGTTTCTGCAAATGGTAACGGAGCTGTATCATCCGAATCTCTGTCCCCATTTAAACTAAGACTTGTCAATTTATCTGAAATCTCCTCAACTCTTTCCGATAAGTCACCTATTTGTTCTTTCTGTTTATTGACGTCTTCCGTAAGTGTCGCGACTAGGGTTTCAGTATTGACACATTTAGTAGTTAACTGTTCATACTGTTGTGTTAGGTTATTTATTCTGTCATTTGGTACGGATTCCTCGATTCTTTCAAATATTTCTTCCTTATCGTGTGCACGTTGTAAATTTAACTCTGAAAATTTTTGTACTATCGCGCGATCTCTTTCTTCCTGTTTTCTATCCTGTTCCCTTTGTCTGATTTCTATTGAAATTAATCTATTATTGTGAGCATTCAAAATCGGTTGTACTTCTTCTCCAATTTCTTTTTTTAATTCATCTTTCATGTTTTTGAAACATGTCCCTATCCATGAGTCTAACCGTGTTTCCATTGTTCCCAAATCAGTTTCTAACCGTGTTGCCAAAGTTCCCATCTCTGTTTTTAATTCAGATCCTAACTGCGATCCCAGTGAGTCTAACCGTGTTTCCATTGTTCCCATATCTGTTTTTAATTTCTGAGCGTAGCTGTGATCCCACTGTTTTTAATTCAGATCTTAACTGTGTTTCCATTGTTCCCATATCAGTTTTAATTGTTCCTATTTGTGAGTCTAACCGAGATCCCAAATATAATATTGCACTCATCAACTGCTCCATGTTAACTTGTTCGAAATTCTTTTCGCCCCTAACATTTCCCGTAAAACTAACTTCCTTCGACATAGCCGTAAAGCTATCTGTGTTCGATACTATTCCAGAATCTTCTGTCGTTAATCTCGAATTCTGAAAATTTTTTGATTGTGAAAAATTTTGAACTGATTCCGGACTATTTTCCCGATTTATTAAATTGTTTTCTACTTCATTATTCATCATACTGTTCTCCTGTGTTGGCGAGTTCGCCATGTTAACAATTTCGTCATTCTCACTATCCATCATTTTTGCCTTTTTCATCGATCGCGTAATCATTTACAAAACATACAAAACTCGTCACTATACGAAAATTACATACAATATAACACTTTACCACCAACAATACCATTCACACGAAGTGCTTCCCGACAAACACTCCTAACGAACAATTAAAACCTTCACAATTGCACAAATTGTCAAACCCGTATACGAGTCATCAAAAATTATATTCTGCAAAAATACCATTAGAAGAAAGACAAGACAACTACAAATGTTCATTACCAAATCTACACAAGCAATATAGACTACAATTACTAAACTACAAATAACTTCAACAATACTACTATCTGCTATTTTTACTATCAGAAGATTTCCAAGGGACGATCCGAAGCAGCGGTCGCCGCGTGCATGGGAGCTTAATTATATAGAATGCAAATAATTTTAATTTTAGTAGCTGTCTGTCCGGTTACGCAGTCTCGTAACCGGTTGGCCCTGACTGGTATTAGTACGCAATCGGACTGCATAGAATAACAACAAAGAATGAAAGAAAATTTACGTTAACACAATTAATTAACTAAGTCCCCAGCAACTATGAAAGCTATGAAACAACAAGGCACAAGTGTAGCTGTTCTGTGTGTGGAAGTGTGATTCAACGTACACATCTGGCACGGTTCTTCCTCAAAAAGACAAGATATTTTATATACCATTTACACTGAATTAATTAAATAAAACTGAAATATTATACTTGCACATAGAAACCAGAATTACACTCTAATACATGAACACAAGCCAGATGCTTTGTTGACTGAACCTGTGACCAAGAGGCATTATTGTTTAAGACATTTGAAATAAAAATAAAAAAAAAATTATTACCTTCATATATATTGACGAAACATACACTCTGATCATTACAACATCCGCAATCGAACAGCATCGGCTGTCTAGCCCATCAGAACAACTGCATACAACATGCTCACAACTAGTTACGGCTACATCGGAACTCCTACTGCCCACTTCTCAATAAGCACTCTCCACCACGACTTTTCGACAAGCACTCTCCACCACCACATCACAGCAAGCACTAACTACGGGAACTTCTGAACAAGCACTGCCAGTGGAGGCGGCTGAATGATACTCTTTGGCGCAATCTCTGGCGCTGTGACTCAGTGTAGCCACCTTTCAATTATCCCATATCTTCACGGGGTCGGTACGTTAATCTGGGTTTGGTTGCGTTAGTATTAGTCCATGTGAAAGTGAGAGAACGTTCTCCAAACATTTATGAATCGCGTAACTGAGGCCGGAGGGGTACTAGCCCAGTATTCACCTAGTCGGATGTGGAAGACTGCTTGAAAAACATATCCAGGGCCTCGTAGTTAAAAAGCCGGGCGGATACGATACCGGAGCGCCGTGGCACCTCAAATCCCAGTAGCGGCGTGCTACCGCGCTTGTCTATCCGAGCGGGTAAACCTTGGAACTTGCTCTAATGACAAACAATACCATAACGCACAGAAGGTACAATAATTCAGACAGGATTCGACGCTCAGATCTCTGAAAGGTTTTCAATGACAGAAAACAGAAGGGACGTCATCTGGAACAACAGCCAGCCGCGGTGGCCGAGCGGTTCTACGCGCTTCAGTCCGGAACCGCGTGACTGCTACGGTCGCAGGTTCGAATCCTGCCTCGGGCATGGATGTGTGTGATGTCCTTAGGTTAGTTAGGTTTAAGTAGTTCTAAGTTCTAGCGGACTGATGACCTCAGATATTAAGTGCCATAGTGCACATACCAGTTTGAACCATTTGAACTCGCAACAACAAATAACTATAGCCAGCCACATTTATTCTATTAAACTATACACTACAAGTTTCGGAGGATTATAACTACGTCACAAGAGGTTTTTTGTCACTTAATAGTGTATTATATATAAAACTATGGAGTGACCTGTGACACTTTCACTAGCCGCTGGCTCATTTTCCACTGTCATTTACATCCCACGCGCTTCTACACTGACGGAAAAAAGATACAACAACAAGAAAGAGTTCTTCGACATAAAAAAAAGAGTGGCGCAAGTAGCGCCACTGCCAGGGTGCAGATCAGGTCTGCTTTGAAATACACGCTGTAAGGGCAGTGAGAGTTACACTGCTAGCCATTACAATAGCTACACCACGAAGATGACGTGCTACAGACGCGAAATTTAACCGACAGGAAGAAGATGCTGTGATATATAAATGATTATCTTTTCAGAGCATTCACACAAGGTTGGCACCGGTGGCGACACCTACAACGTGCTGACAAGAGGTAAGTTTTCAACCGATTTCTCATACACAAACAGCAGTTGACCGGCGTTGCATGGTGAAACGTCGTTGTGATGAAGAAATGCGTACCGTCACGTTTCCGACTTTGATAAAGGTCGAATTGTAGCCTATCGCGCTTGGGGTTTATCGTATCGCGGCATTGCTGCTCGCGTTGGTCGAGCTCCAATGACTGTTAGCAGAGTATGGAATCTGTGGTTTCAGGAGGGTAATACGGAACGCCGTGCTGGATCCCAACGGCATCGTATCACTAGCAGCCGAGATGACAGGCATCTTATCCGCATGGCTATAACCGATCGCGCAGCCACGTCTCGATCCCTGAGTCAACAGATGGGGACGTTTGCAAGACAACAACCATCTCCATGAACAGTTCGATGACGTTTGCAGCAGCACGGACTATCAGCTAGGAGACCATGGCTGCGGTTACTCTTGACGCTGCATCACAGACAGGAGCGCCTGCGATGTTGTACTCAACGACGAACCTGGGTGCACGAATGGCAAAACATTTTTTCGGATAAGTCCAGGTTCTGTTTACAGCATCACGATGGTCGCATCCGTGTTTGGCAACATCGCGGTGAACGCACATTGGAAGCGTGTATTCGTCATCGCCATACTAGCGTATGACCTGGAGTGATGGTATGGGGTGCCATTGGTTACTCGTCTCGGTCACCTCTTGTTCGCATTGACGGCACTTTGAACAGTGGACGTTACATTTCAGATGTGTTACGACCCGCTGCTCTACCCTTCATTCGATCCCTGCGAAACCCTACATTTCAGCAGGATAATGCACGACCGCATGTTGCATGTTCTGTACGGGCATTTATTGATACAGAAAATGTTCGACTGCTGCCCTGGCCAGCACATTCTCCAGATCTCTCACCAACTGAAAACATCTGGTCAAGGGTGGCCGACAGCTGGCTCGTCACAATACGCCAATCACTACTCTTGGTGAACTGTGGTATGGTGTTGAAGCTGCATGGGCAGCTGTACGTGTACACGCCATCCAAGCTCTGTTTGACTCAATGCCCAGGCGTATCAAGGCCTTTATTACGGTCAGAGGTGGTTGTTCTGGGTACTGATTTCTCAGGATCTATGCACCCAAATTGCGTGAAAATGTAATCACATGTCAATTCTAGTATAATATATTTGTCCAATGAACGCCCGTTTATCATCTGCATTTCTTCTTGGTGTAGCAATTTTAGTGGCCAGTAGTGTAGTTATCTTTGAGGAAGGACGTGGTGAGTTGATGTTAGCTAAGAAAGCCTTTAAGGCGACAATGAGTGAGAACGAGATCGTGTAACAGGACTAAGAGAACCTGGATGTTCCTTCTGTGATATTACAGGATGATTAGGCAGTAATGTAGAGCCTGTATGTAATTGCTGGCAGCGATAGTCACAGGAGTGTACGCTCGCAAGACGGCTGAGCCCCATGAGGCCATGTCACCAAAGTGAAGACCGTCGTGTTCGGCGTATGGTTCTGACGTATCGTACTACATATGCAGTAGCAATGTGAGCAGCAGTTGCCACCACAGTGATACAGCGCGCTGTTACAAATCGGTTACTTCGAGGGCAGCTCCGTGTCAGATGCCCCGACCATAAACTAAATGCATTTGGACTTCAGTGACGTCAAGCGAGAGCTCACTGGAGCGCAGAGTGGAGGTCTGTTGTGTTTCCTGATGAAAGCTGGTTCTGTCTTGCGGTGATGGCTGCGTGTTGGTTAGAAAGAGGCCAGGTGAGGGCCTGAAACCAAGACATCTGCGTGTTAGACGCATTATACTTACATCAGGAGTAGTCGTTTGGGGTGCCGTTTCTTATGATAACAGGAGAAAAATCGCTGTTATCCCACGCACTTTGACTGCAAATTTGTACGTCATTCTGGTGGTTCGGCTTATTGTGCTGCTACTCATTAACAGAATTCCACCTGGTGTTTTCCAATCGATTAACCCTCGTCCACATATCATTGTTGTAACCCACCATGCTGTACAGAGAGTCGCCATGTTGCCTTGGCCTGTTCGATCACCAGATCTGTCTCCATCGAGCACATACGGGACATCATCGGACAACTCCAGCGTCATCCACAAACAGTATTAAACGTCCCTGTACTGACCGACCAAATGCAACAGGCATGTAACTGCATCCCACAAACTGACATCCGGTATCTTTAAAACACAGTGCTTGCGAGTTTGCATGCTTACATTCAACATTCTGGTGGTTACCCGGTTGTTAATGTACCAACATTTCACATCTCCAACGGCCTGTCCTCGCTTTTACTAACCTGTGATCTTGCAGTGATAATAACTTACATATGTTCCCGAAATTTCATTACTCTACGTTAATTATTCTGGTTGCCGTATCCTAGGTAAGATGAAATGACGCTGGGGTCTGTATCGTGCAAGTTCCAAAACGCGTCAGAGGCCGTCTCTGATAACAATGAGACCGAACGAGGTGCTGCAGTGGCTATGAGGCTGTAGAGTCCAATCCACGTCAGAATATCCTGATTTAACTATTTGGCAGCTTGGATTATGTTTCCTTGGTTATCAAGCCTAACTTTCGACAGCTGTCACCACCATCGTCATCAGAAACTAATACATCTGACAGCATAGATTTTCTTCTTTTTTTTTCATTTCATTCACAAAAGGGCTAGTAGCTGTTCTTCAGACGTACAGTTTGTTAAAATTCAACGAAATTAAAACAAATGATGAAATGTTATACCCAGAATGGGCAAGGAGACTTCCTTGTATTCACGAGACAACAGAGTCCAGTTCGATCCAAAGGTGGACCGAATTAACAGAAGGCTGGAAAGCAAGTTAACCTGTCCGGTAGAGCGCCAGCCCGCCGCGGGAAGCGATGACGTCAGCAAACGCGAGTGGGCGGCGCCATATTCGAAAATCGCACTCACGCCGACCCGCAATTGTCAATCGATTCCTTCTGTTTCTGTCCTCGTGCTCTGCTACGTGTGTATTCTTGTTCTCTATTGTAGTTAATGCGCCATAATACACTCCTGGAAATTGAAATAAGAACACCGTGAATTCATTGTCCCAGGAAGGGGAAACTTTATTGACACATTCCTGGGGTCAGATACATCACATGATCACACTGACAGAACCACAGGCACATAGACACAGGCAACAGAGCATGCACAATGTTGGCACTAGTACAGTGTATATCCACCTTTCGCAGCAATGCAGGCTGCTATTCTCCCATGGAGACGATCGTAGAGATGCTGGATGTAGTCCTGTGGAACGGCTTGCCATGCCATTTCCACCTGGCGCCTCAGTTGGACCAGCGTTCGTGCTGGACGTGCAGACCGCGTGAGACGACGCTTCATCCAGTCCCAAACATGCTCAATGGGGGACAGATCCGGAGATCTTGCTGGCCAGGGTAGTTGACTTACACCTTCTAGAGCACGTTGGGTGGCACGGGATACATGCGGACGTGCATTGTCCTGTTGGAACAGCAAGTTCCCTTGCCGGTCTAGGAATGATAGAATGATGGATTCGATGACGGTTTGGATGTACCGTGCACTATTCAGTGTCCCCTCGACGATCACCAGTGGTGTACGGACAGTGTAGGAGATCGCTCCCCACACCATGCTGCCGGGTGTTGGCCCTGTGTGCCTCGGTCGTATGCAGTCCTGATTGTGGCGCTCACCTGCACGGCGCCAAACACGCATACGACCATCATTGGCACCAAGGCAGAAGCGACTCTCATCGCTGAAGACGACACGTCTCCATTCGTCCCTCCATTCACGCCTGTCGCGACACCACTGGAGGCGGGCTGCACGATGTTGGTGCGTGAGCGGAAGACGGCCTAACGGTGTGCGGGACCGTAGCCCAGCTTCATGGAGACGGTTGCGAATGGTCCTCGCCGATACCCCAGGAGCAACAGTGTCCCTAATTTGCTGGCAAGTGGCGGTGCGGTCCCCTACGGCACTGCGTAGGATCATACGGTCTTGGCGTGCATCCGTGCGTCGCTGCGGTCCGGTCCCAGGTCGACGGGCACGTGCACCTTCCGCCGACCACTGGCGACAACATCGATGTACTGTGGAGACCTCACGCCCCACGTGTTGAGCAATTCGGCGGTACGTCCACCCGGCCTCCCGCATGCCCACTATACGCCCTCGCTCAAAGTCCGTCAACTGCACATACGGTTCACGTCCACGCTGTCGCGGCATGCTACCAGTGTTAAAGACTGCGATGGAGCTCCGTATGCCACGGCAAACTGGCTGACACTGAAGGCGGCGGTGCACAAATGCTGCGCAGCTAGCGCCATTCGACGGCCAACACCGCGGTTCCTGGTGTGTCCGCTGTGCCGTGCGTGTGATCATTGCTTGTACAGCCCTCTCGCAGTGTCCGGAGCAAGTATGGTGGGTCTGACACACCGGTGTCAATGTGTTCTTTTTTCCATTTCCAGGAGTGTATTTTATCTCTACCCGTGCCTTCATAGTAGAACCACAGTAAGTAATCGCCTAGGCGAAGATCCTCACCTCTTCAGACAGTATCCAGTGACAAAATTGCAGACAGGAAGTCTTTATCTAGCGGTTAGCACAATGGGCGCATTCGGGAGGACGACGGTTCAGATCCCCGCGTCCGACTATCCAGATTTACGATTTCCATGTGATCCCTGAATCTTTCAAATGGTTCAAATGGCTCTGAGCACGATGAGACTTAGCATCTGAGGTCATCAGTCCCCTAGACTTAGAACTACTTAAACCTAACTAAGCTAAGGACATCGCACACATCATGCCCGAGGCAGGATTCGAACCTGCGACCGTAGCAGCAGCGCTGTTCCGGACTGAAGCGCCTAGAACCGCTCGGCCACAACAGCCGGCTAAATCATTGCAGGCAATTGCTTGGATGGTTCCTCTGAAAGGACACGGCTGATTTCCTTCCCCTTCGTGAAACTTTTCGAGCTTTCCCTCGGATTCGATAACCTTGATGTCGACGGGACATTAAACTATAATCTTCCTTCCTTTTCGCAAACAGAATGCTATGGTCAGACAACGTTCTGCCATGGGAGGTTTGCTCAGTTCTCATTTACACAGCATACATTTCAGTCATTAAGTTCTGAGACTGACGCCTGGAAAGTAAGCGCCGAGAAGAACCCATAGTCTACCAAGATGTAGCATAACACGGCGTGCATCTGTTTTTACTAATTTTTTAAACTGGATTTTGGCATGAGGGCCGTACGACCATGGCGTACACTTAAACAGATCAACAGCCACATTCTTCTCCGAAACAGTCGCCGTTGGCGATTATGCACGACTGCCAACGTCTGTATAATTGCTGGAAGCGCCGGTGAAACATGTTGGCAGAAAGGTCTCGTACTGCTTCTCTTGTGACAGTCATGACCTCTTTGGCCGAATGAAATCTACGTCCGCCGGCCCGTGTGGCCGAGCGTTTCTAGGCGCTTTAGTCTGGAACCGCGCGACCGCTACGGTCGCAGGTTCGAATCCTGCCTCGGGCATGGATGTGTGTGATGTCCTTAGGTTAGTTAGATTTAATTAGTTCTAAGTTTTAGGGACTGATGACCTCAGGTGTTAAGTTCCATAGTACTCAGAGCCATTTCGAAATATACGTCAACATAGTAGTGCTTTCATGCAGTGAAAGAGATAAAAATCGCATGTTGCGTGATGAGGTGAGTACGGAGGATGTGGTAATACGGTGACCTGTTACTTTGCAAGTTCCTCTTGGACGAGAAGAGAGCGACATGTAGGGACGCTGTCGTGTGGCAACAACCAGTTCAAAATGGTTCAAATGGCTCTGAGCACTATGGGACTTAACATCTGTGGTCATCAGTCCCCTAGAACTCAGAACTACTTAAACCTAACTAACCTAAGGACACCACACACATCCATGCCCGAGGCAGGATTCGAACCTGCGACCGCAGCAGTTGCGTGGTTCCAGACTGAGCGACCGGAACCGCTAGACCACCGCGGCCGGCAACAACCAGTTCTTCACTTATAAAGGCTTGGGACGTTCACGACGAATTGAACCGAGTAAGCGGCCAAGGGTTTCCTTGTAGCGGTATCTGTTTACAGTTGCACCGTTATAATGAATTCCATATGAATAATTCCATTTGAATATAAAACAGTTCAAACACCATCTTGCCTTTTAACCTGTCTTGTTATGATTCTTCTGTCGTGGCAGTAGTGGCGTTTTCCCAAGTTTCGTCTCCAGTTACGACCAGGTAGAGGACGCTACTGACCAGGGCCCCAAAAAATCGTCATGCGATCATCACATTGGTCTTGCGTCACGATGTGTGCCACTTTATGCCGGGTATCATTCGACATATTCAGGTCATCAGTCCAAATTTTGTAGCACGTATCGTGGCTTACGCTCACTGCTGCGGTTAGATCGTTACGTTTGGGAGCAATTGGCAATAACCGACATTCCAACCTCGTCACTCTTGCGTTCATTTCGAATCGTTTGCGGGTGACCATACGCACGTCATTCTCTACACTGTCCTTTCCTATCAAAAATGTCAATGTCCATTAACACAACACTGCGACACTGCGTCACTGTAAATTTCTGCATCATTTAAACGTTTCTGTGGCGGTTCTGATTAATTTCTGGATGAACTTGATGTCTGTCCGTTGTTCCAACTTGCGATATACTCGAGTTACGACTCGCGCAATCAGATTGCCACTAGAACAACCGCAGTCCTGCTTACAGTGCATGCACTCACCTGTCTCTACTGGCATGAGAAACTAACTGACAAAAGTTAGGTGTCACCTTTGCGCTGTAGTCCGTCACCTTCACGTATCTCCCACAGTAATAGGCGTGGCGGTAAAAAGGGGGTCAGACAGAAGCGAAAATCAGAAACGTCTGGAGCAATTTCATTTAAATTTCGTACATACAATACTTGGAGCAATTTCAACCAAATTTGCCAAGTATACACTCATTTTATATTGTGGAATTTTCACTGCGACTTCTGACGTCTCGCATAAAAATACTGTGGAAATAAAATACTCCGACTACCCCTAGCGGTGCTTATCGGGATAAGAAGGGATGGTATGTAAAAAAATCCAAAAATGGAAATTAATTGTTGGTATTTTTTTGAAATACTTTCAATGTGTGAATCGCAATCCGTGTCTCATTTGTGTTGTTCAGTACGTCAATCAGGCGATGAGAATAAGCAGTGCAACGAGCTGATAATTATACCAGCGTGTTCGGGGCCAGAGAATACACCACTAGCTGAATACCACAGATATATTTAATATCCTCTCTGGAGTCGCACGGTATGAAACAACGGAGAAAGAGACACAGCGACATTCATTTTTCTCGAAAGGACTGTCCGATACTATTGTCAACATTTCTCCAACAAAACGAAAGTATACCGGTCAGATTCGAAGGGAAAAAGTTGCAACAATTGTGAATAAATGAAAAAGATACGATGTCTCTTTATATCTCGCGTTCTGTATGTCAAAGTGTATATTGTGGTAGCGGATATTGTAAGAGTGCAGAGTCAGTGGCAGAGCGCGCATTAATATCTCTGCTGCTGTTCCTTTGCTGTGCTTGTCTAAACGGAAGAGAAAAGATACTGTTCGCTTTTATGAAATTCTATGATATATTTTCACGCCGAAATCTCCTGTTTCCTATTGCGGACTGTGAAGATCCGTATACAGTGAAAGTGATGAGGTGTTTTCGAAATATTTTCTGTATATGTACTTCATACGAAACAAACATTTCATGATATTTTAAGTAACTGGTGTGGCTCTGTTTTATTTGCTAGCTGATGGTCGAATGAGAGTTATCTTCGACCTTGTTCTGACTGTTCTCAAATATAAAATGAAAAAATAAAGATACACGTATAGTTTTCGCTGATCATAAGCTGCACGTAAGTATCACGCATAGCACCGCACTCGATATTAAACTAGCCACCAGGTACAAAAGTTATGCTCTTCTGTTTCACTGTGACCGTTTAACAGATAATCAGAATTAGGATCACATAAAGTGTGTCACAATTTAAGTAATTTTTGTGGTAAATACAGTTGCCAGCGGTTTGTTATCAATAGCGTAGCAATACAGTAGTGGATTTCTTTTCCTATGTATGCGCAAAATGTAACATGTTGCGCACAAATAGGAAAAGAAATCCACTATTGTATAGGCACACCGTTGATGACAAACCACTGGAAGCAGTATCTGCTGTAAAATATGTAGGAGTAACTGTCCGGAGCGACATTCAGTGGAATAAACGTATGAAACATGTTGTTGTTGTTGTGGTCTTCAGTCCTGAGACTGGTTTGATGCAGCTCTCCATGCTACTCTATCCTGTGCAAGCTTTTTCATCTCCCAGTACCTACTGCAACCTACATCCTTCTGAATCTGCTTAGTGTATTCATCTCTTGGTCTCCCTCTACGATTTTTACCCTCCACGCTGCCCTCCAATACTAAATTGGTGACCCCTTGATGCCTCAGAACATGTCCTACCAACCGATCCCTTCTTCTGGTCAAGTTGTGCCACAAACTTCTCTTCTCCCCAATCCTATTCAATACTTCCTCATTAGTTATGTGATCTACCCATCTAATCTTCAGCATTCTTCTGTAGCACCACATTTCGAAAGCTTCTATTCTCTTCTTGTCCAAACTATTTATCGTCCATGTTTCACTTCCATACATGGCTACAGTCCATACGAATACTTTCAGAAATGACTTCCTGACACTTAAATCAATACTGGATGTTAACAAATTTCTCTTCTTCAGAAACGCTTTCCTTGCCATAGCCAGCTCACATTTTATATCCTCTCTACTTCGACCATCATCAGTTATTTTGCTCCCCAAATAGCAAAACTCCTTTACTACTTTAAGTGTCTCATTTCCTAATCTAATTCCCTCAGCATCACCCGACTTAATTAGACTACATTCCATTATCCTTGTTTTGCTTTTGTTGATGTTCATCTTATATCCTCCTTTCAAGACACTGTCCATTCCATTCAACTGCTCTTCCAAGTCCTTTGCTGTCTCTGACAGAATTACAATGTCATCGGCGAACCTCAAAGTTTTTATTTCTTCTCCATGAATTTTAATACCTACTCCTAACTTTTATTTTGTTTCCTTTACTGCTTGCTCAATATACAGATTGAACAACATCGGGGAGAGGCTACAACCCTGTCTTACTCCCTTCCCAACCACTGCTTCCCTTTCATGTCCCTCGACTCTTATAACTGCCATCTGGTTTCTGTACAAATTGTAAATAGCCTTTCGCTCCCTGTATTTTACCCCTGCCACCTTTAGAATTTGAAAGAGAGTATTCCAGTCAACATTGTCAAAAGCTTTCTCTAAGTCTACAAATGCTAGAAACGTAGGTTTGCCTTTCCTTAATCTTTCTTCTAAGATAAGTCGTAAGGTCAGTATTGCCTCACGTGTTCCAGTGTTTCTACGGAATCCAAACTGATCTTCCCCGAGGTTGGCTTCTACTAGTTTTTCCATTAGTCTGTAAAGAATTCGTGTTACTATTTTGCAGCTGTGACTTATTAAGCTGATAGTTCGGTAATTTTCACATCTGTCAACACCTGCTTTCTTTGGGATTGGAATTATTATATTCTTCTTGAAGTCTGAGGGTATTTCGCCTGTTTCATACATCTTGCACACCAGATGGTAGAGTTTTGTCAGGACTGGCTCTCCCACGGCCGTCAGTAGTTCCAATGGAATATTGTCTACTCCGGGGGCCTTGTTTCGACTTAGGTCTTTCAATGCTCTGTCAAACTCTTCACGCAGTATCATATCTCCCATTTCATCTTCATCTACATCCTCTTCCATTTCCATAATATTGTCCTCAAGTACATCGCCCTTGTATAGACCCTCTATATACTCCTTCCATCATGTAAGAATCAGATTCATAGGAAGAATCTTAAGGGAATGTAACTCATCCGCCGAGGAAGTGGCTTATAAGACGCTTGCTCGACACATTCTTGAGTATTGTTCATCTGTCTGGGATCCCTACCAGATAGAACTGATGGAAAAGGTAGAGAAGGTCCAACGAAGAGAGGAGTTGTGCATCACGGAGAGATTTTCTATTGCAACTTCAAGAGAGCACTTTCCGGGAAGAGTCGGACGACACATTACTTTCCCCTACAAACGTCTCGTATAATGACCATGAGGAGAAAGTTCGAGAAATTAGAGCCAGTACAGAGGCTTACCTTTCCACGCGCTATTCGTGAATGGAACAGGGTTGGAGAGCTCAGGTAGTGGTACAAAAAGTACCCTCCACAACACACCATTATGTGGCTTGCTGAGTATGATGTAGGTGTAGATGTAGAAGTAAGCAGCGCTTCACAGATTAGCAGCGACACCAAAAAAGTTAGAAAAGAGACAGTACTAAAACTTTATAATGTGCTGGCAGAACCAGTTCCAATGTATGGGTCAGACACTTGCACTCTAACCGCCAGTCAAAGGAGGAGGACAGAGGCAGCAGAGATGAGACTCCTAAGACCTCTAGCTTGATACAAACTCATAGAACGGATAAAAATAGTGAAATAAGAAATGAACTGGATGTCAAAATCATACTTCAGAAAATAGAGGACAAAAGAAAGAAATGGTATGAACACGTACAAAAGATGTCGGAAGAACGAATATCTAAATTCATATTCAAATATACGCCTCAAGGGAAAGGGGATATTAGGCGTCCTAAGAAGAGATGGGAACATCAGCTGCATTCAGCTTAAATTGGGAACAGACAAGGGCGCCTAAACCCAAAGTTGATATAACATGATGACCATGGAGTTAAGGCTACGCGAAAATGGTTCAAATGGGACTTAACATCTGAGGTCATCAGTCCCATAGACTTAGAACTACTGAAATCTAATTAACCTAAGGACATCACACACAACCATGCCCGAGGCAGGATTCGAATCTGCGACCGTAGCAGCAGTGCGGTTCCGGAATGAAGCGCCTAGAACCGCTCAACCACAGCGGTCGACAAAGCTACGCGAGAACGTGTCATTACAAGGCGGGGTGGCGAATGTGAAGGTGAACTTGAACGTCGCTTGAAAGAGAAGAGGGACGAATCTGCACATCACAGGCTGGTGTACGAAGCGAATACAGGGTGGTTGCAAACTGTCTGGAACAACAGACAGCTAAAAAGATACAGTTAGTATCAGTTGTTCTCATAGCGTAGATGATAGCGTACGAGACTGCCGTCCCAGTCCAATTTCTGTATCGCTCTCTTTTTCGGTTTTAGGAAACCAAGCGAAGAACACGTTTGGCGACTCCGTCACTGGCGGCCTGCTTGAATTTCCCGGCGCAAAGACCCGATTGGCTAACCTCAATGGTAATTGACTTGGGCAGGGCACAACGTATCAAATTTTTTTCCTTGACATTTATTTCTCAGCACAACCTACCCTGCAACAGACTTACAAGCTTTTCAGCACGTTTCTGACACCTTGCATATGTGTCATATGTGTATGCATGTGAGGCTATGGGCAAAAAGTGAGCTACACTACTGGCCATTAAAATTGCTACACCACGAAGATGACGTGCTACAGACGCGAAATTTAACCGACAGGAATAAGATGCTGTGATATGCAAATGATTAGCTTTCCAGACCATTCACACAAGGTTGGCGCCGGTGGCGACACCTACAACGTGCTGACATGAGGAAAGTTTCCAACCGATTTGTCATACACAAACAGCAATTGACCGGCGTTGCCTGGTGAAACGCTGTTGTGATGCCTCGTGTAAGGAGGAGATATGCGTACCATTACGGTTCCGACTTTGATAAAGGTCGTATTGTAGCCCATCGCGATTGCGGTTTATCGTATCGCGACATTGCTGCTCGCTTTGGTCGAGCTCCAATGACTGTTAGCAGAATGTGGAATCTGTGGTTTCAGGAGGGTAATACGGAACGCCGTGCTGATTCCCAACGGCCTCGTATCACTAGCAGTCGAGATGACAGGCATCTTATCCGTATGGCTATAACGGATCGTGCAGCCACGTCTCGATCCCTGAGTCAACAGATGGTAACGTTTGCAAGACAACAACCATCTACACGAACAGTTCGACGACGTTTGCAGCAGCATGGAATATCAGTTCGGAGACCATGGCTACGGTATACTTGACGCTGCATAACAGACAGGAGCGCCTGCGATGGTATACGCACCTGCGATGGTGTACTCAACGACGAACTTGCGTGCATGAATGGCAAAACGTCTTTTTTTTCGGATGAATCCAGGTTCTGTTTACAGCATCATGATGGTCGCATCCGTGTTTGGCAACATCGTGGTGAACTCACATTGGAAGCGTGTATTCGTCATCGCCATAATGGCGTATCACCCGACGTGATGTTATGGGGTGCCATTGGTTACACCTCTCGGTCACCTCTTGTTCGCATTGACGGCACTTTGAACAGTGGACGTTACATTTCAGATGTGTTACGACCCGTGGCTCTACCCTTCATTCGATCCCTGCGAAACCCTACATTTCAGCAGGATAATGCACGACCGCATGTTGCAGGTCCTGTACGGGCCTTTCTGGATACAGATAATGTTCGACTGCTGCCCTGGCCAGCACATTCTCCAGATCTCTCACCAACTGAAAACGTCTGGTCAATGGTGGCCGAGCAGCTGGCTCGTCACAATGCGCCAGTCGCTACTCTTGATGAACTGTGCTATCGTGTTGAAGCTGCATGGGTAGCTGTACCTGTACACGTCATCCAAGCTCTGTTTGACTCAATGCCCTGGCGTATCAAGGCCGTTATTACGGCCAGAGGTGTTGTTCTGGGTACTGATTTCTCAGGATCTATGCACCCAAATTGCGTGAAAATATAATCACATGTCAGTTCTAGTATACTATATTTTTCCAATGAATACCCGTTTATCATCTGCATTTCTTCTTGGTGTAGCAATTTTAATGCCAAGTAGTGTATTTTACATAGCACTTGGGTGTTATGTTACAGCGTAAAGTCAAGCGCCGGCAGTCGGAAGGATAGAGCACAGACTGCTGTGAGAAGATGTCAGATAATCGCTCGATGACCGACCTCTCTTCAGTACGACAACGCGACATCAGCGGCCTCTGCTTGAAGAGAACATAACTTCCGCGCCCGGCTGGTCGCGGCAGTCGAACAACAGCCTCAAGACTAGTGACGTGCATAGAAGTGCTAAGCTCATTACTTTGCTTTTATTAGTATTGTTATACTGAAGAAGCGTGTTATTTCGCATGTAATCCTTTGCTTGCGACACAGCTATGTAATTCTCAAAGTTTTGTCATTTACTTTCCGTAATAAAACTCATTAATATGATTTGATTGTCTAGCGATCCGAGAAAGCAAGTTTCTTAGATACCCACCTTTGACGATACGGCAAGACTTAACACATTCAGCTCTCGGAGACTGTGCAGATGCTACACTATGTAATCAAAAGTATCTGGACACCTGGCTGAAAATGACTTACAACTTTGTAGCGCCCTCCGTCGGTAATGCTGGAATTCAATATGGTGTTGGCCCACGCTTAGCCTTCATGACAGCTTCCACTCTCGCAGGCATACGTTCAGGGAGATGCTGGTAGGTTTCTTGGGGAATGGCAGCCCATTCTTCACGGAGTGCTGCACTGAGGAGAGGTATCGATGTCGGTCGCTGAGGCCTGGCACGAAGTGGGCGTTCCAAAACATCCCGGACGCGTTCTACAGGATTCAGATTAGGACTCTGTGAAGGCCAGTCCATTACAGGGATGTTGTTGTTGTGTAACCACTCCGCCACAGGTCGTGCATTATGAACAGGTGCTCGATCATGTTGAAAGTTGCAATCGCCATCCCCGATTTGCACTTCAACAGGGGGAAGCAAGACGGTGCTTAAAACATCAATGTGGGCCTGTGTTGTGATAGTGTCACGCAAAAAAACAAGAGGTGCAGGCCCCCTGCATGAAAAACACGACCACATCACAACATCACCGAATTTTACTGTTGGCACTGCACACGCTGGCAAATGACGTTCACCGGGCTTTCGCCATACCCACACTCTGCCCTCGGATCGCCACGTTCTGTGCCGTGATTCGTCACTCCGCACAACGTTTTTCCACTGTTCAATCTTCCAATGTTTACGCTCCTTACAGCAAGCGAGGCGTCGTTTGGCATCTACCGGCGTGATGTGTATCTTACGAGCAGCCTCTCGACCATGAAATCCAAGTTTTCTCACCTCCTGCCTAACTGTCATAGTACTTGCAGTGGAAACTGATGCAGTTTGGAATTCCTGTGTGACGGTCTGGATAGATATCTGCCTATCACACATTACGACCCTCTTCAACTGTCGGCGGTCTTTGTCAGTCAGCCGGCCGGGGTGGCCGAGCGGTTCTAGGCGCTACAATCTGGACCGGTACGGTCGCAGGTTCGAATCCTATCTCGGGCATGGATGTGTGTGATGTCCCTAGCTTAGTTAGGTTTAAGCAGTTCTAAGTTCTAGGGGACATGACCTCAGAAGTTAAGTCCCTTAGTGATCAGAGCCATTTGAACCATTTTCTGTCAGTCAACAGACGAAGTCGGCCTGTACGCATTTGTGCTGTACGTGTCCCTTCACGTTTACACTTCACTACATATCGGAAAGAGTGGAACAAAATGGTTCAAATGGCTCTGAGCACTATGGGACTTAACATCGAAGGTCATCAGTCCCTTAGCACTTAGACCTACTTAAACGTAACTAACCTAAGGACACCACACACATCCATGCCCGAGGCAGGATTCAAACCTGCGACCGTTACGGTCACATGGTTCCAGGCTGAAGCGCCTAGAACCGCTCGGCCACAGCGGACAACGAAACAGTGGACCTAGGTATGTTTAGGAGTGAGGAAGTTTCGCTTACAGTCGTGACTCCCAATCGTCTGACCACGTTCGAAGTCTGTGAGTCCCATTCTGATCTCTGACGATGTTTAATGACTACTGAGGTCGCCGATATGGAATACCTGGCAGTAGGTGGCAGCACAATGCAACTAATATGAGAACCGTATGGTTTTGGGGGTGTCTGGATACTTTTGATCACATAGTGTATGTCCTCCTTAAGCACTGCCAGATTCGCAATCTTACGCACATGGCATTCTAAAGTGCTTAAGCGAACGTGAGGGTGGTTCCTTTGAAGAAGACAGGTCCGATTCTTTGCCCATCCGGCACTTTAGCCGAGCCCGTGTTTCGCCACTGGACGCCGTAACCTGGCCTGGCTGGCCTGTGGTGTGAGAGCGAGAGTGGCCGCGTGTCGACGACAGTCTCCGCTGGCGGACCGCCAGCTGCAGTCGTCTCCGTGGAGACGCCGAGTGGCTGTCCGCTGCTCCAGCTCTGCCAGACGCCAAGGCGCCGCTGCAGCCCACGCGAGGACGGCTGTGCTCTACTGGGGACAGTCCACGTGCCGCGCCTATTTGCAGTTATAGACCAGACCTTGGCAACGGGTCTTCGTGTCACCAGCCGATGGGTGGATAGTATGTACCAGCCAAGGAGCAGCTGTGAGTTACAGATTATTCAAAGCTTGTGAACGGCCGTTCCTTCACTGTCGACTGCACATTGGCGCTTTTGCTTTTTGATGTATAATCATACCAGAGGAAAAATGCTCCTATTGGAGCAGAAAAAAAGCTAATACGCTCGTGTTTTAAAAGACTGATTGAAATGTGGGGCACTAGTTGCTTCATTCTACCTTACTTGTCAAATTCAAAGATCCTCTCAAAACTTTTGGCGTGCAAACATGTTCGCTCTTTTTTTAACATGTGATTCGCATCTCACTCCCGCAATCTCCTCTAACTGTAACTAGCTCACACCCACTAGTCCGTCACTGCAAGTCGCTCATACCCGTCCACCCCCATTTTCCCGTTCTCATTCACTCATTATCTCTGTGTGTCTAACTGCCACTGTCTCCTGTGTCGCATCCACAGTCTCCTTCGTTCTGCCACACAACTACTGTGTCCTCTCACTGCCGCTGAGTCCCTCTTGCTCTGTCGTACTGCTCCTTTCCACGGCTGCTGTCCCTTCTCACTGTCACTACCGCCCTCTCCCCAGTTTTCATTATCACATACTCACTCACATACTCACTCTCACTACCGCTCGCTCTCAACCACTTCCACTTTCTCCTTCTGTTTATTCCTGTGCCAATGTCTCCTTAACTCTTTTACTAGCACTATTCTGTCAATGTCAAATATGTTGCACTGTCACCGCATTCCTCTCTTTCTCTCCCACTGTCATTGTCTCCTTCGATCCTTTTACACCACAAACACTGTCTACTATTGTACAGTATTTACTAAATTTCCGTCTCTTCCCCACTGCCATTGTCTCGTTCTTTCAGCATAAAATACCGTGAATATGTTCGCACGCCAAAATTTCCAGGAAAAACTATTGTACAGTACTTACTAAATTTCCGTCTCTTCCCTACTGCCATTGTCTCCTTCCTTTCAGCATAAAACACCGTGAATATGTTCGCACGCCTATATTTTAATTTTCGGGGAAATTTTTAAAGTTGCTGAGGGAGGTACGATGAGGCAGCTGGAACCCCAGTTTTCAGTCGTTTTTCCGCTGGTTCCATTCTTTTTTCTGCCACAATGGGGCATGTAACTTATATGAGAAGAATTTTATGGGTTAATAAAATGTTGATAGTTTAACTGTGTGAAATTGAAATAACGCAAAACTATATAATTTTACATCTCACACCGGATTTTACCAGCAAAAAAGTTTTGCATATGCTTCAGTATTACAATACTGGGTTCCCACAACCTTTACGATGATAACGGTGGCACTTTACAACATATTTCTCCGTGCTACGTCACTTTGAAAATTACGTTTTCGCCTCACACCGGATGTTACGTGTTCATGTAGGGTAAATGTGAGCCGCTGTATCTCGGAAACGGATAAAGATGTCAAGAAATACGATAATCATCACTTCTGTCTCTTTGCTGTTCGTTCTGTTGCTGAAACAATTTCATATGAAGCTAGTTTAGCTTTGATTTTATTGTCTTTAATTATTTTAATTGGTAGTTTTAACATGTTTGATTTTACAAATTATCAGCTTTATTGCTGATTTATTATTATTTCTTTCCTCTTAGCTTTAGCTTGTTTTGCTTCTTGTTTAGCTGAGACTAATAGTTAAAAATAGTTCAGTTACAATTTGAATCACCATTTTTTGGAACACATCCTACGACGAGCTTAGAGACAGAAGTGATGACACTTTCTGCAGACCTGACCATCATTTTGCAGGACACTGCTCAAGAACGTACAGTGCAAGCTGTTACTGATTTGTTTGGCTGATGTGGCTGCTAAGTGCTATACCACCTACTGCACTCTCCTGACTTAAGCCCTCGTGAGTTCAACTCGGTTTCTAAACTAAAGGAAACACGTCACGGCATTCGCTTCAGAAGTGCTACAAATTCGTCGGGCAATACACTGCGCCGCTCTTACTGTCAACACAACTGGCACTGTTAAGAGTATCCTACGACTTCCACATCGCTGGCAACGGGTTATACACAATGTTGGTGACTACTTTGATGGTCAGTAAAACTTTGAGACACGCATCTATTTTGTACTAGCTGTAAATAAATAGTTGCCGCTATTAATATTCCAACCTTCGTATTTCAGGTTTTGTTCGAGAGCGGGGTTTTAGGAATATATAGTAAAAATTTCAGCCGTTAGCTCTGCGTAGCCGTCTTCGAATCCGTAGCTCGGTTTTCGTACCCGATAAACATTTTATCCGGGTTTCCTCAGGAACCATCCATGAACTAAATGGACCCTCCGCAAGCCCCTCAAGCCACACCGTATACCATATATAATGCAAAAGGAGCCAACGGCTCTGCTCCATTTCGCTAAGTTGGAGGAAGTGTGTAATATTCTAACATTGACTCCATACTTTAGAGTAGTTACAGTAAGACGATCCCTGTGGTGGATATACAAATGGTCCGTAACCCAACAGCTATCGAAAATACTCTACTCTACCTTTCTATGAGCAGTTGAACCCGAGGTAAGAGCCCCGGAAAAATTCCGTTATTATGCGAGGCGTTTTGGAACACAGTAAGTAGCGCATGCTGTCGGATGCGTACCGATGTACAGCACATTCGCATCTTTTATGTCGACATATTACTAAAGATTTCGTATGAAATATAAATCTTGGTTGTCGTGCCAAGTTACGAATAAGTCGCCTTATATGGACGGCCCTTTCATTGGTTTCTGGTTTTGCTGCTTACAGCCTTTTCTTTTTCTTCTTCCTCTGCACTTCAAGGCTTGGTCACTATGCCTACCGACTTCACATAATTAACGTTATCTTTTTTCAGTCGCCTGCACCTCTTCTTATTGAGTTACTGTACTAGTTTATTACTTACTTCATCCATCCGCCAGAGGTATTGTCTCCAATCTCCCCTCTATTCTTCAACCTTCTCGTTTAAATGATGCGTTACCAATAATTCTGCCCAGATGTCATTATTTTTAAGTTGTCCCTCCTTGAGCAACATTCGACAGTTCCTAAAAATCTCATTTCTACATCTTTCTCTCAGTCCCGGATCCGCTTCCATAAAGTAGAACAGGTATTGCCACTGTTTTGTATACGGTTCCAATTTTGTGGCTTTTCTAACGTTATTTTTTGAAATTTTGTCCTCCGTTGCAGATATATTTTAAAATTTGTCAGTTTTATTTTCTACGAGGGCATGCTATAAAGTATTGCCTCCGCATGTCCGAAGGAACATTACATCGTTCTTCTTAACAACGCATACACTGCAATCGCATATTTATCCGTCGCGACCAGGTAGAACTTTCAGTTAAAATGTCCTCCCTTGTACGGGAATTACATAACGTGTATTCCAATACAAGGTGTGGGCCAGGAACAATGTATATGGAAGTTTGGGCCTAATCGTGAGTCGTGCTCGGATAACCAAATCGGTTAAGACGACCACTCTGATGGTTGATTGCTGAGAGCTCAGGATGCCATGTTTTTATCTGTTTGTGTTGAAGGATGTGGCTGGGCTAGCGTGCGCGTTGGTATTGTAGACCGATTTTAACGCTCCCACAACCTTCTCTGCGACATTACTTACAGGTAAAAATACATCAGTTCCTGGTGCCGTTCTTCGTGTCCTTCGGTTCATTTTATGTATGTTATCGTCGATAAAAGACTCATGTATATGCCGAATCTGTGGTGATGATTGTGGCATTAGGTTTTCACACTAATTTATTTAGAATAAATTTTGAATCGTGAGTGATTCAAAAGATGTAACTAATAAGGCTTACGTTATTTCCAATGACGATAATGGTTAATTCCAGGTTGTTTCACTGTAAAAACTGTAGGGAAGGTGACTTCATGACGCTAATATTTCCGATGAATGAAGAAAGGCGGAAACACTGGGCAGTAAAGTTAATCCGGAAGAGGGTGATAGCAAAACCAGTTTGTGGAAACCTGAACATTATTCATTTGCATGTGAAGTATGTATTTTATATCGTGATACGCCATTACTAATGTCTAATCAACGCGCGCTGAGGCGACAACAGTTATGATTACCTCCAATACCGTGTGGGACCTTCGTTTTCCGGCGTAGGGCAGCAACTTGACTTCGCGTGTACTCAACAAGTCGTTGGAAGTCCCCTACAGAAATGCCGATCCATGCTGCCCCTATAGACGTCCCTAATTGCCAAAGTGTTGGCGGTGCACGATTTTACTTCTCGATTCATCCCATAAAGTCGATGGGATTCATGTCGGGGTGGCCAAACCATTGACTCGGGTAGTCGAGAATGTCCTTCAAACCAGTCAGAAACAACTGTGGTCCAGTGCATGGCGCACTGTCATCCATAAAATTTCCGTCATTGTTTGGGAACATGATATCCATGAATGGCTGTAAATGGCCTCCAAGTAGCCGAGCATAACCATTTCCAGTCAGTGATCGGTTCAGTTGGACCAGAGGACCCAGGCCTTTCCATTTAAGCACAGCCCACACCATTATGGAGCCACCAGCAGCTTGCAGAGTGTCTTGTTGACAACTTGGGTCCATGGCTTCGCGGAGTCTGCACCATACTTGAACCCTACCATGAGCTCTTACCAGCTGGAATCGGGACTCATCTGACCAGGCCACGGCATTTCAGGTTTCTACGGTCCATCCGACATGGTCACGAGCGCAGGAGAGGCGCTGTAGGCGATGTCGTACTTTTAGCAAAGACAATCGCGTTCATCATCTGCTGCTCTAAACCATTAACGCCAGATTTCTCCGCACTCTCCTAACATATATGTTCGTCGGGCGTCCCACATTGGTTTCTGCGGTTGTTTCATACAGTGTTGCTTGTCTGTTAGCACTGACAACTCTACGCAATCGCTGCTGCTCTCTAGCAATAGGCAATGCCTGAAATTTGGTATTCTCGGTAGACTCTTGACACTGTGGATCTCGGAATACTGAATTCCCGACTATTTGCGAAATGCTTCTAGCTCCAACTAGTATTCCGCGTTCAGAGTCACTTAATTTCGGTCGTGCTGCCAAAATCACCCCAGTACAAATGACAGCTACGCCAATTCATTGCCCTTTTATACCTTGCGTACGCGATACTATCGCCATCTGTAAATGGATATATCGCTATCCCATGACTTTTTTCACTTCAGTGTAGGCTCTGTATTCTCCACCGGGTAATATCAAAGCGTTTGTACAGTCAGTCAGTAGGTAGTCAGTGTTGATGCCTGATGACTAATAGTTGTTTAACGAAAGGCGTGTCTCGGGCAGTGGAGGCGGAGGAAGATGGGGTAGGAAAGGGGAGAGGCAGGACAGCTGGGGCCTCCATGTCAGCCACGTTGTGGCGCTCCAAAGCTGCCGCAGATAACATGCGCCGCCATTGGTGCCAACACTGGGGAACCACAGTCCGCCGGAACGGCTGTGGTGGACAACGGAAGATTGATAGCGCTAGTGTAGGCGTATGACAACGGTCGCGGCACTTTGCCTCTTCTAATGGAAAACATCTATGACATAAAGCCGACCAGAGCTGAAGAATTTATCCATTGCATTCTTAAAATAAAAATATGGCATTTCAGTCTTTGATCGCTATTTTTTATTTTCAATGACCGGTTTTGGGCTAGCTGCCCATCTTCAGATCATATATTGCAGTTACAGAGTAACTTACCAGTACAGAACAATCGGTTCGCTGTCATAACTAAAGAACCGATTGTTCTGTACTGACAAGTTACTCTGCAACTGCAACATATGATCTGAAGATGGGCAGCTAGCCCGAAACCGGTCATTGAAAATAAAAAATAGCGATCAAAGACTGAAATGCCAAATTTTTATTTAATGAACGATCGCGGAAATCTCATTAAGACAATCATGTCTAGTTTTGATAAACATTGCATTCTTTTCAGACAACTTGAGGGTTGATTTTTTTCTTCATACAATTACGATTTCATTTACGACTTTTTATCATTCGTTGGCAAGTTGTATCATCCTGGCGTTTTCGTGATAATTGGGGAAGACGCCAAAAAATTCCAGTTTGGACGGTACGGTATTGTTGTTGTGTCTCTCTTTAATATAACGATATATTGCCTGTCTTGTAATCTGTGTAATCTCATTTACTTGTTCTATGGCAACAATGAATACTTCACACGCTGTTTACGTTGTTAACATAAACCGTTTTTTATATATCGATACGACGGTATAAACAGCAAGTGGGAGTTAATTCATTACAATGTTATATACAAAATAAATAAAATACGCGTTTCTGGCGTGCTGACGCCGTAATCAAGATTTATACATAAAAAGAAAAGTTCTGGCAATGAAACTGTGACTTCGAAACGAATATTGCCACAGTAAGAATGCTACTGATAAAACGAAAGAAGAATTTTGTAATAAAATTTCTCGGAGTTTCTTATTTTGACACTCGTTCGATCATTTATTAGGCGAGTAAGTGTGAAACGAGTTTAGCACTTGTTATTTGTTGAGTTTATGTCAAATAAACAGAACCACAAAATTTTCAAGTCTCTAACTTCATAAACAGAGAATAATGTGCACTGCTCGGAGACAATACTCTGATAGCTGATATTTCGGTGAGTAACGTGTAAACCGGGCGGGATAGCGCAGTGGTTAGCACATTGGACTTGAATTCGGTTTGGTCCCATGGTCATTACCACGAATTTCCAAAATTTTGAATTCGGGAGGACGACGGTTTCAACCCGCGTCCGGGCATCATGATTTAGCTTTTCCGTGATTTCCCGGAACGGTTCCTTCGAAAGGATGCGTTCGCTTCTCCATTCTTCCGTAATCAGAACTTCTGTAATGAACTCAAAGAGGTCAAGCCAGGGAAAGCACCAGGACTCGACAGCATTAACCCAGAACTCCTGATACACTGCGGTAAATACACAAAACTCTGGCTGGCGAGATTCTTCACCGACATCATCCAAACCGGTAATGTGCCTAGTGACCTCAAAAGATCGAAAATAATAGCCATCTTAAAACCAGGGAAACCAACAAACTCACCGAAGAGCTACAGGCCCATAGCACTACTGTCAGTAATATATAAATTGTTAGAAAGGCTCATCTACAATAGAATCTGCCAGAAAATACTCAATGCTATACCAATCGAACAAGCAGGTTTCAGACCAAACCGCAGCTGTGTCGATCAAGTTCTCTCACTCACGACGTACATTGAAGCTGGGTTCCAAAGAAAGCTTAAAACCTCTGCAGCCTACGACACAGTCTGAAGAGAAGGCATGATTTATAAGTTCCTCCGCATAATCCCATGTAAACTAACAGCTCGCCTACTAAACAACATGCTGAATGACAGAACGATCCAAGTCACCATGGGTTCAGATATTAGTTCACCGAGGAAATTAAAAAATGGCCTACCTCAAGGATCGGTGCTTGCACCACTCCTCTTCAATCTCTACATTGCAGACATACCGGAAACAAGATCAAAGAAGTTTGGCTACGCCGATGACTGGGTCCTTGCAACGAGAAGTCAGTCATTTGAAGGGGCAGAGGAGACCCTAACAGCTGACTTGGAGAAGATGGGAGAATATTTCCGAAAATGGCACCTGCAACCTAACGCCAACAAAACAGAAGTATCATGTTTTCACCTAAACAATAAAGCGGCTAAGAGGGAGCTCAGAATAAAATTCGAGACCACATGGCTTACCCACAATAAAACCCCAAAGTACCTAGGTGTGACCCTTGATAGAACACTCTCTTTCAAAGGTCACCTAATGAAAACAGCAGAGAAACTAAAAACAAGGAATAACATTATACAGAAGCTCTGTGGAACGACATGGGGAGCGGCAGCTACTACGTTACGGACATCAGCCTTAAGTCTCGTCTTCTCAGCTGCCGAATATTGTGCGCCGGTATGGCTAAACAGCCCCTACACCCATAGAATCGATGCACAGCTCAATAACACAATGAGAATGATCGCTGGTGTAATAAAGACTACACCCGTGGAATGGCTCCCAGTACTAAGCCACATACCACCCCCTAACCTACGCCGCACAAACGCTCTTATAAGAGAGTACAAAAAGATAATGAGCAATCGGAATCTACCCATCCATGAGAATTTTGAAGATGCCACCCAAAGCCGCCTCCGCTCCAGAAGGTCACCCATCAGAACCGCAATAGCCACATCTGCAACAGAGGAAGAATTCAACATAACCAGCGCCTGGCACCAAGAATGGTCCTTAAAGAACATCAGCAAACTTCCATGTATCTCCCAGGAGCCTCCAGGTTTTGACTTATCACGCAAAACCTGGGCAACTTTAAACAGAATTAGAACTAAACATGGCAGATGCGCCTATTCCCTCTACCAGTGGGGCATGACAGAATCGCCGCTATGTCAATGTGGAGAAAATCAAACTATCCAGCACATAATAGAAGACTGCCCCAGGACAGCCTATGATGGGACTCCAGAAGATTTCCTGATGGCGACTCCAGAATCAATTGCATATATTAACTCATTAGATGTTTGTTTGTAATTACTTCCAAACTACTATAACTTTGTATAACTACTGTAACATGTGTATTATGTGTAATTTTGTATAATTTTGTATAATTCTGTATAACTATTGTAATAACTGTAAGAATATCTAATGCCAAATTATTACAATTTTGCATATTGATTGTAATAACAATTGTGTTTAAATGCCATACGCTAAATAAATAAATGTCGACGGGACGTTAAACACTAATCTCCTCCTCCTCTTCTTCCTCCTCCTCCTGCGGCTTGTAAGCCATCTCTTGACCATAATGTGTGCAATGCAGTATTGCACAGACTGGTTAAAACTTCATTGTTCGTACAAGTAATTCCAGTCTGAGTCACTCTAAAGGTAATGATGAACATTCGTTTACTTAATAAAAAGGTGGTTATGAAACCGCGTGGTTAACTGCAGTGCTTTCGAAACTAAATTCTACCTAACCGTAGCCATTTTTTGAAACGGGGAGTCTTTTTCTTCAGACAGTATGATGTTAATGAATATCACCTGGCAAGGTAGTGCTTGTTGCAATTACTAATACACACATCAAAAAAAGTTTTGCATCACCCCAGTTCCCAGAAATCTCGAAGATAGACGTTGACTGTGGATATCTTATCACAGACACAGTCCCTTTAACTGTTCAGAGATATCACTAAACCCGCCCAGAGATATAAACAACCATGCATGAGCAGCGCTTATTAGACGGAGGCGGACCGACAGCCGATCAGTACCAGTCATTCCCCCAGGGAGGACGTACACGGCTCGTGTTGTCGATAGTTCAGCCATATCTAGACAGCCAATACCGGGGTTCGATCAAATCCGCATTGTTACTTTGTGTCAGGAAGGGCTCTCAACAAAGGAAGTGTCCAGGCGTCTCGGAGTGAACCAAAGCAATTTTGTTCGGACATGGAGGAGACAGAGAGAGACAGGAACTGTCAATGACATGCCTCGCTCAGGCCGCCAAAGGGCTACTATTGCAGTGGATGACCGCTACCTGCGGATTATGGCAAGGAGGAACACTGACAGCGACTCCACCATTTTGAATAATGCTTTTCGTGCAGCCACAGGACGTAGTGTTACGACTCAAATTGTGCGCAATAGGCTGCATGATGAGCAGCTTCACTCCAGACGTCCATAGACGTCCACAACGTCCACGACACCATGCAGCGCGGTACAGATGGGCCCAACATCATGCCGAATGGACTGCTAAGGATTGGCATTACGTTCTCTTCACCGATGAGTGTCGCATATGCCTTCAACCAGACAATCGTCTTAGACGTGTTTGGAGGCAACCCGGTCAGACTGAACACACTCTCCAGCGAGTGCAGCAATGTGGAGGTTCCCTGCTGTTTTGAGGTGGCGTTATGTGGGGCCGACGTATGCCGCTGGTGGTCATGGAAGGCGCCGTAACGGCTGTACGATACGTGAATGCCATCCTCCGAACGATAATGCAACCATATGGGCAGTATATTGGCGAGGTATTCGTCTTCATGGACGACAATTCGCGCACCCATCGTGCACATCTTGTGAATGACTTCCTTCAGGATAACGATATCCCTCGACTAGAGGGGCCAGCATGTTCTCCAGACTTGAACCCTTTCGAACATGCCTAGGAGAGATTGAAAAGGGCTGTTTACGGACGAAATGACCCACCAACCACTCTGAGGGATCTACGTCGAATAACCGTTGAGCAGTGGGACAATCTGGAGCAACGGTGCCTTCATGGACTTGTGCATAATATGTCGCGACGAATACGGGCATGCGCCAACGCAAGAGGACGTGCTACTGGGTATTAGAGGTACCGCTGTGTACAGCAATCTGGACCACAACCTCTGAAGGTCTCGCTGTATGGCGGTACAACCCGCAACGTGTTGTTTTGATGAGCGATAAAAAGGGCGGAAATGATGTCTACGTTGATGTCTAATCCAATTTTCTGTACTGGTTCCAGAACTCTCGGAACCGAGGTGATGCAAAACTTTTTTTTGATGTGTGTATGCGCTGGTTTAACAAGAACTAGCATTATAAAATACGGGATTTCTTCAAGATAGGAATATTTAACGGATGCTGACAACCAAGTGATATTCCGTACTTACAGCGCATGCTCAAACATAGGTACGCTGGGAAGAAAAGTGACTAGTTTGCTGCCGCCTGCCATTACAAAATACATGTGAATTGGCCCAAAGTGCATGAACAACATCACTCCTCTATCTCGCAAATTGTCCACTTCAGGGCAGGTGTTTCAGTTGTGTTGTAGGCTACTTCACGATTCGTCACGGCAAGAACAGTGTCGTGTCAGCTTTTCTACGGGCAGGTGTGCATGGTTCGTTCAATAAGGGCGATACTTCCGAATTGTGGAACTTTTCACGTGAAAAAGTAAGTTGAATGTAATTTTTAATAACATTGATTATTACAATGTCAGTGTTTATACAGTGTCTGTATCTTACATTACAATGTCCTTCGGACACGCATTCTGTGTTTATACAGCATCTTCAGCCAGGCATGCTTGTCTGGAAGAACAGACACTGTTTCGACGAATACAGGTGATGTAAATATTACGAAATTTCGGACGTTGCAGCGTACCAGAAAAAAAAAACAATGGAAATTTCAGCTATACAGGAGGGGAGGGGAGGTTGTGACGTAAAGTTTCTGATCACCAGACTTTGCGCTAGTGTCCTGGATTAAGTTCCAAACCTCTTCTCAAGTGTCTCTGAAGTGAGGGCGCGAGACACTGTTGAAGGCGATCTATACGTCGGAACCGTTAAATTCGGCACCAGGTTTCGTTCTCTCCCTTCCTTTCATGCTTAACAACACAAACCCAGCACAACATTGTCCAGAACACTCAGCACAGTCATCCACGGGAGACGGACACTTCTGACACTTCATAACAGATAGTAGGAAGACAACGGCAAATCACCACCAATATAACCTTCCCATGAGCAGCGATGCTGGATTCTCGGGTCCCACTTCGCTCATTTTCTGTGGGACTTTGCACTGCATTAGTGTTACAAGACTCATGGCTGGTGAAACAACGTTAACAGGTGATACGTATACTTTTCAATTAATTCTAAAGCTTCTCTTTGCCTGCTGATATTTTATCTTACTACGTCAGTATCATTCATAGTATTTTAAGTAGCATGTAAAGGTTCGAAACAAATGCAGATACTTTAATCGTATCTTAAACGTTAGCATCAATTTGTGAACGTGACAAACTATTGATAGAGCGATATATCTTTTACCGTCATTGCAAATTTATTACAATGTTTGCGATTCTGTCGATGTTTGTTTTGCTTAGGTAATGTCAAACAGTTTTATTCACTGTGAGAGGGTCATGCGCATCAAAATGATTATTTCGGCTACACAGGCAAACTCGTAAAAAACAAAATAAATATACTTAGTTTACGGTTCCATAAACTGTAATTAACTGCTAAACCGCTGTTGGTGTGCATTTCAAACTAGCGGACAGAGTGGTCGCCAGTGCATGATAAAGCGGCTAGTTAAACGCTGAATGTCACGTCAGCTACATGCAGTTGCGCATCTGTTCAGCGCAATGTTCCGGAAAAGCTACGTCCTCAGGCGGAGCAGCTGTATTCTCACGAAGTTCGTGTATTGTACCCGTCGTTTGAAGCCTTTGTACTCCGCTATCACAAAAGCATGGCAATAAACATGGCGTAGGTAGTTTGCTCGTGGCGCCATCTTTTACCCAGACTTGCCACAACGTGGGCGAAGGGATACATTCTCAGCCAGCCAGTGACGGCCGCTGTTGCCGAGTGGATCTAGGCGCTTCAGTCCGGAACCACGCTACTGCTACGGTCTCAGGTTCGAATCCTGCCTCGGGCATGGATGTGAGTAATGCCCTTAGGTTAGTTAGGTTTAACTCTCTAACGGTAAGGTGAAGTTTCCTGACATAAACGGTAAGATGGGGTTGGATCAGACTCCACCCTCAAAATATCGATTTTTCGGGGTAAAATAAAAAATGAATAATGGGAAAAAGTTTTATTATCAATTAAACACACATAATATTTGTTATAACAACAAGTTTTTTTTATTTTTATAGTCAATAAGTAAGAATATAAAGTACTTTGGACAAAAAAAGGAACTTAATTACAACATGTCCTAATAAAGAGGATTTCGTATTTCATTTCTATTAAGGTGTTTACCTTAATAGAAATAATCTCTATAAAGTTATTGAAAACGTAGTAAAAATAAATAGATTCAGTCATCAACTAGGAACTTGAGTGCTTTAGAAATTCCAAAGGTAGGAACTAAATGAGAAACATCTCTTACTAATTGTAGAAAATAATTATAGTGTCAGCAGTTTCAAAATATAAAGTTCTCAATAATAAATGTCTCTGTACACATAATGTAATAGGAACAAATAATAAATGTATAATGTTATCCTGGAAACGATCACATACAGCCCTGAAAATACATATTTGGCACAATTTATCACATCTCAGTCTCTTTACAGCCAGGGCATATAATAACTTTATGCTCCCCACATATAGAATGATTACACTTACTACAAAAAGTGTTCCCCTTCCTATTTTTGATCTGTCACAAAAATCACATCTTCTTTTCATTAGTGGCTGTGCTTGAGTAGGCTTGTCTAATTCGATTGGTTCTTTTTGTAGAAGTTTCCCAATAGACGAACGGAGCTCACGGGGAAGATGTGTGTTATTCAACCTCTTTTCCATAAGAGGTTTTGTCAAAGAGAGCGCAAGATTTTTGAGAAATGATATTCTCGCGTCATTTGAAAAGCTGTCCATTTTGCTATTGCTTTTGTAAATGATAAAACTATTTATAGCAGCGATGTCTAAAATAGCATAAAAGTACCGCATGGGCCATCTTGTCGATTTTCTTTTTGTGGTCCTGCTGTGGCAAAGCATAGTTAATACATCGACCCCTCCTTTAGTTAGATTGTAGAACTCCACAATTTCAGGCTTATTTGATTTTTCATTTATCTCTCCAGAGAAGTGCATAGACGATATCAGTAAAACTTTTTTATTTTTCTTCGGGGTAAATGACACCAAAGTTTTGTCTCCTGATACGTAAATGTTGAAGAGCCTACTGGAGCGGAAAGTAGCATAGATGGTGGTATTTGCGGTTTGTTCCTCCTCAATGTACCTACAAATGTTTCTTTTGAGGGAGGTAGTCAGTCACCTCCATTGAGGAGAACCAATAGTCCGCTGTAATGTTCCTATTAGAACCCCTGATAGATTCCGTCAGGCGCAAAACATACTGGGCAGGTAAAGGCAAATCTGCAGGTCTCCTCTTTATTCTGTTGTCCTTGCCAGTGTATGGAATGCCACGCAAAAAATAGAATGTCCTTGCGTCGCATAGTGACATTATTTTCAATCCATATTCGTCGGGTTTCGATGGGATATGGACAGGCACCCCGAAAACTCAGTAGAGTCTCATCTACTATGACATATTCAGATGGACTATAATTTTTTTCACTGTTAGATTCAAGCACGTCCCACACCTCTCTGAAAGCCGCAAATTTGTCGTTGATTTTTCTGGCCTCTCTGGTGGCTTTATCATCGAAGCGGAGGTTTTCTAGAAGAAATGCAAACCTTTTCTTGCACATAGTGCAACGGAATACCGGAGGTCCATATGTTGCTGAGAACATCTCATCTACACTGAGCATAGAATTTTTTAGGACACCAATCATGAAGAGAAGGCCCATCAACCCTTTTATTTCAACGCTCTCTGTTGGTGAAAGAAACCACTGGACCGTATCGTACTTTTGCCTACATTTCTCGAGTTCAAGATTTGTGTACAAAACAATTTTTCTATAATTTTCGAATCTATAAATAATAAAAATATTTCCAATACACTAGTGACCCCCCTTGCTTCCCCACGTGGACGAGGGAGATGAGTAATAATATTTGACGCTGGTGTCCTAGAAAGTTTTGAATGGTTGAGTTTGTTGGTCCATATTATCTCTAAGTCTTTACCTAGCTCAAAATTTCTCTCATCATCTACATCTGACTGAGAATTATCAAACTCGACTGCTCCTGTCGCACAGTGAAATACATCATCCTCGTCATCAGTATTAGATAATACATCACCCTCGGTTTCTGAACAGTTTTCTGTATCGATATTGTCGCCATCCTCTGACTCAGCCTCCTGTCGGAGAAACTCGTTGTATATCTCCTGAGGAGTTCTAGGGAGTAGATGCGCCATTTTAGTAAGATACTAGAAGAGGGGTTGAATCCTCTCCACAAAAGAAACTAATAAGTGTGACGTAAACAGTAAGGTGGGGTCGGATCCAACCCGAGCGCGGGTAATGTAGGTTTCGGATAGTGAGGGTAGCTGCAGGTCACTCACCAGACTGACGTGGCCTCCTCGGCGTTCTCGGGACGACTGGCTGGTAGGGTAGCTGGAACCACAGCGCTCTCATAAAATGAGGGAGTGGGGAGTTATAAACAAAACAGACTCGCTGGGGTCGGATCCAACCCCAACCTTACCGTTAGAGGGTTAAGTAGTTCTAAGTCTAGGGGACTGATGTCCTCAGATGTTAAGTCCCATAATGCTCAGAGCCATTTGAATCATTTTCAGCCAGCCAGTGAAGGACTATATTTTTAGCTCAAAAAGGCATGTACATGTATTGTAATCCTTTTTTATGTCACTACACTTGGACCAACATGATTTTTTAAAAAATATTATCAGTAGATACCGTCTCTAACGTACTAATCTGGGAGATCTGAAACATGCCCCTCTATGACCACCACGGTCGCATCACTGGATTCAAGATTGTATCCAAGCATAAATTTCCTTGTATGTGGGCGTACAGGGGAAGTCACAGGAAAGTAAATCTGGAGAGTAGGGCGGATCTTACAAAATTCAAACGCCAAACTTGTCAGCTAAATCGTGAATCCTAACGTATTGCTCCCGGGTGAGGAGGCACAGTGATTAAGACAATGGACGCGTATTCGGGGCGAGGACGTTTGATTTCCTCAACAGCTTATACTAATTGTCCTCAGGTTCCGTTCACTCTCTGAAATGTGAGGCTTCTATTCCTATTTGCTTCATACCACTGGCAGGTAGTACTGATTGATAGGTCATAAACAAGGAAGTACTCGCACATCAAGTATCCGACACCAGTATCAAGCAGCTCACCAAATCTACTCCATACACGAGTACGTCCATCGCTGGGGTAAGGACACGATCTCCTTTCATCACTGAAGACAACATAGCGCTATTCCACTCTCCCGTCAACACTTTCACGACACCAGGGTAGCCATTCTTGACGCTGTTGTGGTTTATATACCTCTTCAAACATCTAGAATATGTTCCCCATTCCTGCATCTTCCATTAAATCGAATTCAGCACGCCAGTGTATTACTCACAGTTAGAAGACTGCACTGCTTTCGTCCCTCTCTGATACCAAATTCCTGCTTTCTTACATTTCCACACACTCTATGTCGCCTTCCACTGTAATTTCAACCACCTTCACCTGCAACACCAGGAAGTAATTCCGGCTATCTATCCGGCTTATCAGCTATAACATCCTACCGCTTCCGTTCCAAATTAAAGTTGTAGCCGCTATTCGCTGCGAACTTCAGTCCTATCTTTCTCTTACCTCGTTTATCTCGTCTCTTGATCTATATCTACATTTACTTGCATCGAAATGACAGCGGACTAGTCTGCAAACCACTCTCAAATTCATAGCAGTACGTACTTTCCTTTGTGTAACGCACAAGTGCGACCTGAATTGTAATGCCTTCGAACTTTTATGGGAAAACTTTTAAAGCTTTTTAAATAAAAGAAACGTTATTATCGGTCAACATCTTTATTCTTCATGTCTACATATATATTTTTTGACATACTCACCCTGCCAACTAACAAATTTCTCCCAACGAGAGACCAGTTCATCTATTGTGAAGCCGTCAAGGATTGTATCATGAAACACTACCGAGTATATTACGCCACGAGTTCTCAAATGTTAGAAATTGTTATCAGAACTTGTTTGAGGACTACACATCCCATTATCAAATGCTATAAAACAAGGGAATCAATCAATAAATCGCTATATTGCACGTACTGACAACCGTACACTACGCTTACAGACAACCATACAAAATTATTTATAGCTCCTGTAGTACAACATACCTTAAAGCTTCTGTGCCATTATGCACCGTATGAAGCAAAAACTCATAAGCAAACACGCTTTGTCAAACATGAACTTCTTAGAATATCTCATGTTGGTGCGTTAACTGTAAACTAAAGGCAGCCGCGTTCACTTACGAAAGAGAGTACTTTCTTGCAACGCATATGTCACATTCCCCAGCGTTGCTACTGTCTACCATAAATCTATGACATTATAAGTGCTAGTAAATCTAAAACCAATACTACGAAAATCAATACTACACCTACATTGCAACGTTTGCGTCCATATACAAAAACCATTTGTATAACATAAAACCTAACGCCGCTAATTCGAATGAGTTGGTGGCTGCATCCGAAGACGGGCGTCGCTGAAGTGGACCCAGAAATGCCCCTTGGACACTTCTGTCTTCTCACTTAACACGTAGACGTGTTCTTTTCTTTAAGCGAAAAAAAAATCTCCACTTTCTCTATATCTGATAATTAACGTCTTTTATCCTCAAAGTGCAATACGCCCACGCTCTCCGTGATGTTAATCGACAAACATAGGACTGACTCAGGGGAGGACTGGATGGGGGAAGCAGGAACATATGAAGTAAAGTGTGAAACTGTAGAACAAGAGGGAAGAAAATTTAGATTGAAGTTTAAAGAGCATAACAATGAACAGAATGGCTCATCGGCAGTGGCGAAGCACCTCAACAGAGAACAGCAGTCGTTGGGTAACATCATAGATATCATGAGGATACAGCACTTTGAGGATAAATTATGGCTTTTGTCGAATTTAGAGAAAGTAGAAATTTTCTGCGCTTTGAGATAGGAATGCGTTATCGTGTTAAATGACATGACACAAGTGTCCAATGGGCATTTCAGGTCACTCTTTAGCGACGTCGTCCTTGGGAATATGTATCTATTGACCGTTTTATACGGATGCAAACCTTGCAATACATATGTACACTGAAGCGAAAAAAAACCTGGTGTAGGCATGCTTTTTCAAATATAGATATATGCAAAGAGGCGAAATACGGCGCTGCGGTCGGCATAGCCTAAATAAGACAACAAGTATTGGCGCAGTTCTTAGATCGGTTGCTGCTGCTACAATGGCAGGTTATCAAGATTTACGTGAGTTTGAACTTGGTGTTACAGACGGCACATGAGCGATGGGGCACAGCACCTCTGAGGTAGCGATGAAGTGGGGATTTTCCCGTAAGACCATTTCACGAGTGTACCGTGAATATCAGGAATCCGGTAAAACATCAAATCTCCGACATCGCTGCGGCCGGAAAATGATCATACAAGAACGCGACCAACGACGACTGAAGAGAATCGTTCAAAGTAACAGAAGTGCAACCCTTCAGCAAATTACTGCAGCTTTCACTTCTGGGCCATGATTATGTTTCAACCTGCGAATCATTCAACGAAGCATCATCGATATGAGCTTTCGGTGCCGCAGGCCCACTCGTATACCATTGTTGACTGCACGGCACATTGCCCTACGTCTAGCGTGGGCCGTCAACACCGAAACTGGACTGTTGATGACTGGAAACATGTTGTCTGGTTGGACGAGCCTCGTTTCAAGTTGTATCGGGTATGGAGACAATCTCATGAATCCATGGAGTGTTCAAGCTGGTGGAGGCTCTGTAATGGTGTGGGGCGTGTGCAGTTGATACGTCTAGATACGACTCTGACAGGAGACACGTATGTAAGCATTGTGTCTGATTATCTGTGTCCATTCATGTCCATTGTGGATTCCAACGGACTTGGGCAATTTTAGCAGGACAATGCGACATCCCACATATCCAGAATTGCTACAGAGTGGCTCCAGGAACACTCTTCTGAGTTTAAACGCTTCCGATGGCCACCAAACTCCCCAGACATGACTATTATTGAGCATATCTGGGATGCCTTGCAACGTGCTGTTCAGAAGAGATCTCCACCCCTTCATACTCTTACGGGTTTATGGACAGCCCTGTAGGACTCATGGAGTCAGTTCCCTCCAGAAGTGCTAAAAACATTAGTCGAGCCCATGCCACGTGATGATGTGGCACTTCTCCGAGCTCATGGGGGTCCTACACAATATTAGGCAGGTGTACCAATATCTTTGGCTCTTCAGTGTATAATGCACCAAGTTATCAATTTAGACGTACGGAACCAGTGCACGGGAACAAATAAGTCGAAAGTTTTACGTGATAAGTAAGAAATTTCATACTTCTGGTAACAAAATACAAGGAACAATTTTACATATTTCTGCAAGTTGTGGAAAATTCTACTTTTATAACAGTTGTCCGAAATGGCGCCCCTCTTCGTCTAAGTGGGTAGGATTCCAGCGCAAATAGTTCTGTCGTACTCATTCAAACAATATTAATGTTATTCGAACCATGTCGAACGCAACAGGAAATGAATCGGTTATTTATGAAAGGGCTCTTGTCGCGAAATGTAAACCGTTGGTAAATTAAAAAAACTGTTTATTTTCCTAATATTACTAAATATGACAATTTTTTTACTCTAATTATTTTGATTCTACTAACCACTAATAATAACGATGATTAAAAACAGTTATGTCGTTTATGTTGTATGATAGTGCCTATCAAAGTTGTCTGACTAGAGTCATTTCATAAACAAAGGACTGACAGAAGCCCATTCATAGAGACAGAAGTAAAAAAAAAAAAATGCAATGATTGATTGAGACTTTATGAAGGCTGTTTATTCTACAATATACATTGTATACACAACTGAGATTGCCTATAACAGATACACGAGAATGGGTTTCTAATAAAGACAAATTAACATTAAAGTCTCATATCATTAAGTTTCACACTTCTTTTTCAATTATAGGCCACTGAATCATCTGGACATAAAAGAAACCGTGTTCCTCTGGGGCGAACTGAACAAGCTTATTTATATTGTCCATTTTCTTTTTAGGCGTAGGTACTCTTTCAGTGTATGATTTGTGTATGGGTAGAGAAATGCATGATTGTGTCGGGACAGCTAGTTTGAATGTGTTGTAAAGGATTCCACTAATAAAAGCTGATACTGTTACTTTCTCTTTACTGGACTGCTGGAACGAGAATTCATGGTAGTTACAAATAGTAAAATATTTTCTTTTTCCCTTATTTTCAGATTTGGTTTCTTGTAAAACAGTATATTTCTTATAGAACTGAGGCCACCATTTTTGAAAATCCAAAAATTTTCTGTTTTTATCAAATCAATACTAAACTTTCCCTGAACTGTACACGTTAATATCATTTCACATACTTCTTTTACTGTGTAATATCGGTCACATTTCCTTAATTTTCTTTTGACAAGGCCAAAGACTCTGTCACAGGGCAGGTAAGAGTGGTCTCTACACAATCTTTTTGAATCTTCCACTGTCTGTAGGACATTGTGTGATTTTTGTGTTGACCTGTACCGTTATCACTGTGCAGGTATATTATCATTGATATACTTCATTATAAAAGATCAAACTTCATTGGTGCCCTTTCGTGCAACCCCTTGGTAGTACAAGTGTCAGTACTGCTGTTGTGGATACAAAATGGATAAACTGACAGCTACCTAAGGTAACAGACATGGAACTTTGGCCAAAGTAATGTTTAGCGGTAGTCAAAATAACACAACATTATCATGTTCAGCACAGTTGTGTTTTGTTTCACGTAACGAAGTATAAAATGTTACCCAGCCTTTCGGGCACGAGTAACTGTGCAACATCTACTCGTTTTGCTGTATCATTAAGCTGAGGGCTTTTGATTCGCATATTAAGCATATGACACTCACAGCAAGTGTCGATCTGGGGCCTTCCAAACCGATAATTAAAATGTTCGTTAAATATCTTTTAATAAAAACAATATTTTACATCACGACCATGATATTTTTCTAAAAACATGTTGTACATTTTCTTTATGTTAAGCATTGCGTTCAAATATTGTATTTCTTCCGACGTGTAGTGACTATTTTCACGGGGAATGACTTAATGTGGTCTTTGATTTAGTCAGTATAATCTTGTGGAAAAGTCTTGCAGTTCTTCTGTTGCCCTCTCAAATCTCTAGACGACTCACCTTTTAAAATTAGCTCTTTCAGTCTTCTAACTTTTTTTATCCCCTATGGCATACAAACTCAAAAATGCTTTTTTGCAAACCTTAACTCGTTGTTCACCAGCCATAACATGAAACGTAAATGAGCTCACATGTTCAACAGAACGCGTAGGCTTAGTAAACTCTTCTTCTTTGTCATCTGTGGGTTAGGTTTCAACCTAGACCTTCTACTTTTCACTAGATGGGCTTCTATTAATGATTAATAAAATAAGTATTGTTCATCTTTGCTTGCAAAGCTTCCGCCTCTGCTAAGAATGTCAATTTGGTCCTCCTCAGAAAACTTGTTGAAACATTTCGTTGTGCACCTACAAAATGCAGAACAAGTTAATCCCATTTCTTTTAAAATCAGTTTAAAAATCTACGACTTGAAGATATAGGCTAGGTTAGGGCTCAAGTAGAACAACAAACCGCAATAAATTGAAGCATAACCTACAACACAAACCTACAGAACTGTCTAGATTTAAGGTATTTCAAAATAAATAAATCAACTTACAAGCTAGTTGTCCCTGTTTTTCGTGCTTGAGAAACATTGCTTTTGTAATTAATATACTCATCATTACCGATTCTTGCTTCTTTGTACGATTTACTTAGTAGTCCTCGATCTTGAAAACTCCTCTTTTACGTTTATTACCTTCTACGTCATCATTATCACTCTCTGACATATTTTAAGAGCACACTCTCAAATTAGTTTTAGATTAAAGATATGACATGAAACTAACCTACAACAATAAGAATCATAATGAAGAGAGAGGAATAGAAGTGCAAACCACACAGACTAGTAAACAGAAACAGCTGGTTACCAGACCATTGCTGCCAACGATGCTTTATTTAAGAAAGGCCTCTTGTCATTGACATGAGCCGTTTCATAACTAGACACAGATTTTCAATGGCTGTATCTTGAAAAGTATTGGTGCGAGAATAAACCTTTCTTATGTAAACGATGCGTGGATGTTGGCACAATCCATTTTCATGATAAACTCGTATTTGAAAAAAAAAGACATGAGCCCTATGATAAATAACCGATTCAAATGTTGGCAGGATACTATCTGCACTACCGACAAGAGCCAGACGTTCGCTGAAAGGTGACAGGAACATGGAATATTTCGTGGCCGGCTCGCTCACGTTATCCGTCCCCTCTTCTCGTGTGTCATGCGAAAAGTCTCGTGTGTGATACATACGAGACACTCATTGGGAGTGAAAATGGTCATCTGGCAAGAATTACTCTCGCCTCGAACAACGGTCGTTAAAGTAACACCTTGTGAAAGTAAGGGAACATACAGGAACGAGCTCACCGAGACCAGTTTCTGGAGTCACAGCTTCGCGAAATCACGATGTCCTTTCTTCAGGATCGCGTGCGCTCTGTTTCGTGTACGCCCGGCTGACGTACCAAGTTGAACTGCTTACCTGCAAGTAAAAGAAAAATATATTATTTGTAAATCTTTATTTTATGCATATCGTTAACTGTTTTACATCTACAATTACATCTACATCTATACTTCGCAAGCCCTTTTCCGTGTGTGGCGGAAAGTACTTTGTGTACCATTCTTATTTCCCTCCATTCCTGTTACAGTCGCGAATAGTTCGCCGGAAGAAATATTTCCCGTAAGCCTCCATGTGGGCTCGAATTTCTCTGATTTTATCTTCATGATCTATTCGTAAGATATAAGTGGGAGGAAGCAAAGAACGTACGCTCTCGGAACTTTGACAATAAATGTCACCCTGGTGCAGAATGCCTCTCTTGCAGCGTCTGCCATTGGAGCTTGCTTGTCATCTCTGTGATGCTTTCAGTCTTACTAAATGAACCTGTAACTAAACGTTTTGCTCTTCTTTCAATCTATGTTCCTTCAATCTTTCATCTATCAGTCCTATCTGGTATGGATTCAATATTGACGATCAATATTCAAGTATTGGTCGAGCGAATATTTCGTAAGATACTTTATTCGTTGACGGAAAGCATTTCCTGGGGATTCTTCCAATGAGTCTCAGTCTGCCTATCTCGCGATTCATTTTATGTGGTCACTCCGTTTCAGATTGCTCCGTAAGTATACTCTTAGATGTTTTATGGAAGTAACTGCTCCCCCCGATTGTTCCTCAATTGTGTAATCAAACAATAAAGGGCCTTTCCGTCTATATTTTTGCAATACATTACCTTTTTTTTTGTTAAGGGTCAGTTGGCACCTACTGCACCAGGCGCCGCTTCTCTGGAGGTCTTCCTCCATTTCGCTACAGTTTATATAGAACAGCATCGTCCGTGAAAAATCTCACGGAACTTCCGACATTATCTGGAATGTTTTGGAAATTTGTGGTAAGGTTTATGGGACCAAACTGCTGAGGTCATCGGTCCCTAAGCCTACACACTACTTTATCTAACTTAAACTAACTTACGCTACGAATAACACACACCCATGCGCGAGGGAAGACTCGATCCTCCAACAGGGGGAGCCACACAGCCCGTGACAAGGCGTCCAGACCGCGCCGCTACCCCACGCGTCCCCGACATTATCTATTAGGTCATTTATATCAATCGTAAAAATTAATGGTCGTATTTTACACCCTTGCAGCATGTACTAAATTACTTTTACGTCTGAAGATTTCTCTCCGTTCAGAATTACATGCTGTGCTCTGTTTGCTAGAGATTCTCCAGCCTAATCAAACTGTCCGATATTCCTTACTCTCGTATTTCGTTCATTACTCGGCAGTGTGGAACTGTATCAAATGCCTTCCTGAGGTCAAGGAACCATCTACTTGTACGCCTGTATCTATTGCTTTCTTGGTCTCTTGGGCGAGCAGAACGGACTCGGCTTCACAAGATCGTTGTTTTTGGAACCTATGTTCGTTCCTGCAGACGTCTTCCTACAACGTCGTTAGTCCTGGAGATAATACTCACCGTTCTACGCTCGGTCGGAAAGTTCTGGTCTATTTGTCACTAGCAGGCCAGAAACGTTATGTTCCCTAAATAACTGCTAAAGGTAATTTTATAATATGATTTTATTGATTGAATTGTGCGGATGTATCGCAAACTCTGGCGTTATTGCAAGTCAAAGGGGCTCTTTTTCTTTGCAGCCACAGAAATCATACATTGACGAGACACAACATTATGAGCACTGCCGACCGCGAGAATGAAGACAAGTGGCGTCGTTGCAGGCACGTGACGCGGTAAGGGATGGATTTATTTATGTACACGGAGCTGCGACGAATGGGGAATTGCCATATTAAATGTAGGCTGCATTTGAATTGATGCCGTGACCGGTAAGCATCGACTGATGATAAATGACGTCGCGATGAATCGCGTTTCTGCACTTACCCGGTTGACAATGCTTGGCGAGTATAGCTGCAGCCTAGGGAACTCATCTAACTTTTGGAGTGACGCGGAGGGAACACAGTTCGCCACGGATATCGTGCGTCCTCATGCGACATTCTTCAACATCTACATACATACTCCGCAAGCCATCGTATGGCGCGTGGCGGAGGCCATCTTGTAACACTACCAATCCTTTCCTCTCCCGCTCGCAGAGAGAGCAATGGAGAAACGACTATCCATACGCCTCAATATGAGTCCTAATTTCTCACATCTTATCTTCGAGGTCCTTACACAAAATGTATATTGGCGGCAGTAGGATCGTTCTGCAGTCAGCTTCAAATGCCGTTTCTCTGAATTTTGTCAGTAGCGTTCCTCGAAAAGAATGTCGCCTTCCATCAAGAGAGTCCCATTTGAGTTCCTGAAGCATCACCGTAACACTTGCATGTTGGTAGAACCTACCGATAACAAATCTAGCAGCTCGCCTCTGAATTGCTTCGATGTCTTCCTTTAATCCGACCTGGCAGGGATCCCAAACACTCGAGTACAACTCAACAGTAGGTCGCACTAGCCTCCTACGTGCGGTCTTTTTTGTAAACCCTTATCGTCAGTTTTGTACAGGCCTCGTCGCTACTGCAGTGGAGGCCCTGTTGCCAGTGTTGTTACGGTGCAGTACACCGCTAAGACAATTTCTCCCTGCCACTATTACATAGCTACGCTCCAGGGTCAGATAAAAGGGCAGGAGAACGAAGGTTCTACAACACCACGACAAAGTAGTGACAAAGTCACACAAATGAATTAAAAAGGTTTACTTCTCTTTGTGATTTTTTGAATAATGAAGTCTACAACACTGCATAACACAAAAAGGCCCCCAATGGTTAAGTGCAAATAATCGTATGTAAACTTTACAGTACGTAGCAAATGCAAATTACAACAACTGTCTGTTCACTTCTAAGAGTGCACTAAACGACGTTCCCTGTCTAAGCCCTCGACGATGACCTATAACCAAGTGGGCGAGAGCATCTCTTCTGTCTTCCGAGTAGGCTTCTGTCCGATGTCGTCCTTTCATTGGCGGATTGTACTCGGCCGGAAATTGGCCGAGGCGAAGTTGATATCTTCATCCTCAGCGCAGCCCGTGGCGCTGGTGGAACTCGCGAGAGTGGCGAGTCTCTATAGCACTGTGTAACACTTCCGTTTATCTTATCCCGACCTGATTTGATCGAATAGCAGCCCGATAATTATTATTAATGTGATCGTGTACCTAATGGGGCTGGCAATCTGAATTGACTGCTACGGAAGTTGTTACTTCCAGTTCGTCCTTCTCAATACTGTAATAATGAAATGTCTGGTAACAAGAAAAACACCAACACAGTTTCACTAATTACGAATCTATATTCGTCTCAAAAAACACAAAAAGGAGGAGATATCCACTGCCTTCGTCATACATATCTAATTACGGCTAATCTCAACACAGGCTTCTTCATTTTCCATTATCGTCACACGCTAATTCATCACTGTATCCAACACTGCAATCCAACACTGCAATCCAAGGAGATGCCGGCGCGGTAGACGCGAAACCAAAATATCGGCACTAGACCACTTCCGTGATTATACTTCTTCACTTTCCCGGTATTATTCTAGTACAAAGGGGTTAAACCACGGCGATGGCAACTCCCTTTGCCGTTAAAGCCGTGCATTACAACAACTGGCCTCCACACACCTCTACCCGCAACATGGCACTGGTTCAACTCCACACTCACTCTCGCAACACGACACTATCGATTGTTCGCCCTATCGACCTGTGCCGAGTGCAAATTTATAGTAAGGGCCTACGGACCCCTTACAACTGGCACCGGACCACATCTTTGCGCCTGAGGTGCTTTTGCCCTGACTGTGCCTTGTTCGGACGACACAATGGTCTCCTTTACGGGTGAACCACGCTTTCCTAAAATTCTCTCAATAAACCGAACTCGAACATTCGCCTTCCCTACTACAATCTTTACATGCTCTTTTGATTTCATATCGCTTTGCAACGTTACGCCCAGATATTTAAACGATGTGACTGTGTCAAGCAGCATACTGCTAATGCTGTATCCGAAATTTACGGGTTTGTTTTTCCTGATCATCCGCATCAGCTTACATTTTCTTCTTGCCAAATGCCATTCATCACAGCAACTAGAATTTTTGTCTAAGTCATCTCGTATCATCCTAAATCACTTATCTTCAACAACTTCATCAGCATCATCAGCAAACAACCACAGATTGCTGCTCAGCCTATTCCTCAGATCATTTATAAATAACAGCAATCCCATCATAGTTCCCTGACACTCCTGACGACAACCTTGTCTCTGGTGACCACTCTCCGTCGAGGACAACAAACTGGTTTCTATTACTTAAGAAGTCTTCGAGCCACTCACATATCTGGGAACATATTCCGTTATGTTCCTACCTCCGTTAACAGCCTGCAGTGGGGCACCGTGTCAAATGCTTTCCGGAAATCTAGGAATATTGAATCTGCCTGTTGTCCATCATTCATAGTTCGCAGTATATCATGTGAGAAAAGTTCAAGCTGAGTTTCATGCAAGCGATGCTTTCTAAAACCTTGCTGATTCGTGGACGTAAGCTTTGCGGTTTTAGAAAATTTATTATATTCTAACTCAGAACATGTTCTAGAATTCTGCAGCAAAATGATGTTACGGATGATGGTCTGTAATTTTACGGATCCATTCTGTTACCCTTCTTATATGCAGGAGACATCTGCGCTTTTTTCCACTCGCGTAGGACTTTGTACTGGGCGAGAGATTCGCGATAAATGCAAGTTAAGTAAGAGGCCAATGTCGTAAAGTACTCTTTGTAAAACCTAATTGAGATTCCATCCGCACGTGACGACTTACTTTTTTTCATATCTTTCAGCTGTTTCTCTTCACCAGGCATGCTTATTACTATGTCGTTCATACGGGACTCTGTGCGATGGTCAAACAATGGTACAGTTGTACGAGTCTCCTGCTTGATATTTTCTTAAATTCGATTGAAATGGTTGAAATGGCTCTAAGCACTATGGGACTTAACATCTGAGATCATCAGTCCCCTAGAACTTAGAACTACTTAAACCTAACCAACCTAAGGTCGTCACACACATCCATTCCCGAGGCAGGATTCGAACATGTGACTGTAGCGGTCGCGCGGTTCCCGACTGTAGCGCCTACAACCGCTCGGCCACATCGGCCGACGTCTTAAATTCGGAATATAAACCTTCGACTTTTGTTTTACTATCTTCAGCTACCACACCAGCGAAGTCGATGAATGACTGGATGGCTCCATAGACCCGCTTAGCGATTTTACATAGGACCATAATTTTCTCGGGTGCTCGGCTAGATCTTTTGCTAAGGTATGACGCTGGTAGTTGTTGTGTGCTTCAACGCGGAGATCTTTTCGGAGACGCACAGATCTCTACTGATCTTTGCCTTCATCTGCGCGTTCTCTTTTGAGCCGAGAGTGCAACAGCCTTTGTTTCCTCAGCGTTTTCGGAATTTCGTTGCAAAAGCGTGGGAGGTCTTTTCCGTCCTCAATCCATTCACTAGGCGCATGGTAGTCCAGAGAACGATTTACAACGTGTTGAAACTTTGCCTATAATACTTCTATGCCCATCACGCTGGGACTAAAGACTGCAACTCACTGCAGCGCGGAGTGGCCGTGCGTTCTGAGGCGCATTGTCACGGATTACGCGGCCTCTTCCGCTGGAGGTTCGAGTCCTCCCTCGGGCTTGGGTCTGTGCGTTGTTCTAAGCGTAAGTCAGTTTAAGCAGTGATGACCTCAGCAGTTTGGTCCCTTAGGAATTCACACACATTTAAACATTCTGAACATTTAAAGTTATTGTTTAAGTGAGATACTAACAACTGCCTGTCTGCTCTTTCTAGGAGAAACTCTGTCCTAGCCTTCTTGACTGATTATTAGCTTTCGTAACTATAGTCGCTACGACTACATCATTATCTCTAATACCCGTCTCTATACTGACGTCATAGATAAGGTCCGGCCTGTTTGTAGATACAAGACTACGAGATCTAAGATACTTCCACTGCGTGTGGGCGGCCGAACTAGCTGCTCAAGACAGTTTTCAAAAAACGTGTTCAAAAGTACCTCGCGCAACGGTCTGTGTGCACCCTCCCGCAGTCAATCCATAGACGATCCAATGTATACTCGGAAGGCTAAAGTCGCCTCCAAGTAATACTCCATGATCTGGCCATCTACGGGCTACCGACTGTAGGATATTTTTGAATGACTCTATAACTGTTACAGCTGAGTCAGGTGGCCGGTAAAAATGTGCAGGCGTCTTGTCACGGTCTGCGCGGCTCCCCCCCGTCGGAGGTTCGAGTCCTCCCTCGGGCATGGGTGTGTGTGTGTGTGTGTGTGTGTGTGTTGTCCTTAGCGTAAGTTAGTTTAAGTTAGATTAAGTAGTGCGTAAGCTTAGGGACCGATGACTTCAGCAGTTTGGTCCCTTAAGACCTTACCACAAATTTCCAAATTTTCCAAAAACGCCCAACAATCAATTTGGTTTCGCCTAGACCTGTCACACAAGACCAGGTAACTTCGCTGTCACACTCAATTTGAACGTCAATATTTTTTGTCACCTACAGTGAACACTCCCCATCCTACAGCGTTTAATGTGTCCTTCCAGTAAACATTCCATGAGTCGTTAAATGTATGAGAGCTTTCAACTTCAGGCCTTAGCCAGCAATCAGTTTCAAGAATAATTTGAGCATGAGAACTTTCCTGGAGAGCAGTAAATTCGGGAACGTTGTCACGAATACACTGATAAAATTTTTGAGTGTCTTTACTCTGAACACGCCGGCCGAAGTGGTCGTGCGGTTAAAGGCGCTGCAGTCTGGAACCGCAAGACCGCTACGGTCGCAGGTTCGAATCCTGCCTCGGGCATGGATGTTTGTGATGTCCTTAGTTAGGTTTAACTAGTTCTATGTTCTTGGGGACTAATGACCTCAGCAGTTGAGTCCCATAGTGCTTAGAGCCATTTACTCTGAACGCGGACCGATGTCCATAGCTGAGAATCGACTGGCGAGTGTTTACCGGAGTACCTCAAAGTACCGCAAAGCCAAAAAAAAAAGGAACAAGCACTCTGCTACCTTAGTAGTTGCTTCCTTTTTGCACCGGACACCTAATGTATCGAGCGGTTTTATCAGGGAGGGAGGAGGGAGGCACTTTCTCGTGGTGGCATTTGCAACAAGACATTGCTCGTTCGCATAAATATAGTGTCTCTGTGAACTTTCAGAATGACGATGAGGTACTCCCGTGGCTAACAAGGTCCCTAGAGGTGTTCCCGACAGGGCATTTGTAGACGTCAACTCAGACCCGATGCTAGTATCCATGATATCAAGTGTATGCATCCACAGCAGCGAAGGTGCAATGAAGTACTGACAGACACGCTCATACTGTCAAGTTCTTTGGAAATTTGACTTGTGAATACTGAAATAACATCACACACCCCCTCAGCACGTGAAGTTTCATGCCGTTTCCTCCTCCTCAACTGGCTGTTTCACTTTTCTTGTAAATCATTCTAGTCTACTTGCCAGCGGCGTTGCCACAGTGGTAACACCGGCTCCCGTCAGATCACCGAAGACAAGCGCTGTCGGGCTTGGCTAGCACTAAGATGGGTCGCCGTCCGGGACTACCGAGTGCTATTGGCAAGTGGGGTGCACTCAGCCCTTGTGAGGCAAACTGAGGAGCTACTTGATTGAGAAGTAGTGGCACCGGTCACAAAAACTGATAAAAACGCCCCTCCGCATCCGGTGACGCCTACAAGAGCAGGATGACACGGCGGCCGGTCGGTACCGTTCAGCCTTAAATGTCTTTCCGGACGGTGTTTGTTTTTTAAGTGTATAGTACTTTGAACATCGCAGAAATTAATCCAACTCTTCAAGAGTCTCTTGTCAGAGTTAAACATTTAGCCATAAAGTACGTCAATCTGTTACGTTCACCATGGACTGAGTTTTCTTTCGGTTGAAGAGCATATTGTAGCTATTTGCTAGCACGCGTTTCATTACATTAAATTTCCGACTCAATTGCTGTTCAGGCTTGACGGGAACTTGGGTACTACATTGCCATCACTGAAGCGTATCATGTGAGAAACAACTACCACATCAAGATACTCCTTTATTGCCCACATTGTCTCTTCAAAATACAAAAAATGGCTCTGAGCACTATGGGACTTAACTTCTGAGGTCACCAGTCCCCTAGAATTAGAACTACTTAAACCTAACTAAGGACATCACACACACCCATGCCCGGGGCAGGATTCAAAATACAAATTACTTATCAATAACGACATTAAGTTACTCTGTGTTGTGCCATTCAGATTGTGGCCTCTTATACGAACACTACGAAGTAGTTTATTAATATGTAGATGACATCGATTCTTCTTTGGAATGCACAATTCGAAAGTGGAATCCCGTTTCGATATGATTTACTTGTCAGTTAAGAATCTGATTCGCGGCCAAACAAGAATTTCAAAATAAAATGAAAAAAAGACATTTTACGGTTAGTGAGAAAAGTGGTAAATGCTTAATGGAAAAGCGCCATCTTCGGGAGTGCGGGCGGTTTACGACCTCAACGCCCTTTTTACCTTACGAGGTGATAAACTTCGGCAGCTCTCCTGCCCAGACGGCGGGAAGGCCGTGAAAAGGGGACAGAGAAATTTAATCTCGCTTCCCGGAAACAAGCTCGGAGAGTCTTATTTAATTTATTCTGGTTCCTGTAAAGAGAGAATGTAGCTAAACATCGAGGATAGTCTGCAGACAAGTAGACTCCTTCTTGCGCCAGTACAGCAAATTAGTTCTCGCTTTATACATTTCGTGACTTAATAAAAGTGTGACATAAAGTCAAGCAGGAGGCTAGCGACCATTCTACTAAATGTGCATAGTTCCCTAGTTAAGTTGGATAAGACGCAAAAAACGTCACAAGCAGGTGAAGGATGACTTTATTGATAAAAAAGTATGCATGACGCGTTTAGGAATTGTTTCCATACTCAGAATCCAAGTGCAAAGGTAGGACAAGGACAAGAGCGTTACCAATTGTGCATATAACATAAGATGACAGTTCAGAGGATGAAGATAATTCCGAAACACGTCATGCACACTTTTCGATCAATAAAGTCATTCTTCTACCTGCTGTATTATTTGTATGCTTCCTATACAGCTTAACTACAGACTTACGCATATCTCATGACTTACCAGTTTCTGGAACATTTGACCGACGTGTATGATTCTTGTATTTTGTTTCAGTCAGACTGAAGTCTCAAGATTCTCGTCTTTCTTCCTTCCGTTTTAAAGCCGTCAATCTATTGACTGGTATGATGAGATCGATATTTCCTTATCTTGTGCTTATTTTTTCATCTGTAAGTAACTATTACACCCAACAGCATCTACTTCCACAACTACATCTACATCGACATCTGTGCTCCGCAGGCCACCTTACGGTTTTTGGTGGAGGGTACCTCTGGTACCGTGGGAAGAAAGACTGTTGGTAAAGTTCGGTATGGCATCTAATTTCGTGAGACATATGTGGGAGGAAGTAATATGTTGCCCAAATCTTCTCAGAAAATGTTCTCTCGAAATACCGACATTAAACTTCTCCGTGAAGCACAGCGCCTTTCTTGTAGCATCTGCCAGTAATTTTTGAATTTTTACAAAAACTTAATTTTATTGGATTTCTGTTCGTGAACATGCAGCCATCCCAATAGAGAAAAGACTATACGACAGTGTGTCAGTAATTACGACACGAATTAAGGACAACACAACACCCAGGACAACATAAGACCCAGGCAGCGGGGGTTTGTTGAGCATGTCCGTAACTTCCTCACACTGAGAAAACGAACCTGCGACGAAAAACGATGCTTTTCGTTGGATCTTCTCTGTCTCTTCCATGACATGTTCTATACTGTGTTCTGCATATTTTAGTTTTGATTATCTTACTAATTTTGGCTTCTTCTTTTATTGCCAAGTGATATAAAAATATGCCTAAATACTACAGTATAAGTCCCATTAACTCTTCTTGTAAGTGTCTTCCGTAGACTTTGAAAGTTACCTGCCACGTTTACAACTTCAATTGTAAAATTATTTCGCGTGTTGTTAGTACACTGATTCACTGCAGAGACACATTCTGTACTAGCTATCCATTTCTACAGACTCAGCTGTCTTTGGCATATCTGCTAGGTCAGGCCTGAACAAACGGGGTGTGACGTCTCAACCAGTCTTAAAGAATTTTTCCCCATATCAAGAGAAAAAATTATTAAATGACAGCGTCTAGCACGCTTACGTGTAATAATATTTAATTTTATTCTGACAAGAATCTATGTAACGCAGCTATACGTAAAGATGAAAGCCGTCAGCAGAGACCTACCCAACCAAGAACTAGGTATAGTGAAACTTCCTGGCAGATTAAAACTGTGTGCCCGACCGAGACTCGAACTCGGGACCTTTGCCTTTCGCGGGCAAGTGCTCTACCAACCGAGCTACCGAAGCACGACCCACACGCGCTACTCACAGCTTTACTTCTGCCAGTACCTCGTCTCCTACCTTCCAAACTTTACAGAGGCTCTCCTGCGACCTTGCAGAACTAGCACTCCTGAAAGAAAGGATATTGCGGAGACATGGCTTAGCCACAGCCTGGGGGATGTTTCCAGAATGAGATTTTCACTCTGCAGCGGAGAGTAAAGTAAAGTTTGGAAGGTAGGAGACGAGGTACTGGCAGAAGTAAAGCTGTGAGTGCCGCGCGTGCGTCGTGCTTCGGTAGCTTAGTTGGTAGAGCACTTGCCCGCGAAAGGCAAAGGTCCCGAGTTCGAGTCTCGGTCGGGCACACAGTTTTAATCTGCCAGGAAGTTTCATATCAGCGCACACTCCGCTGCAGAGTGAAAATCTCATTCTGGAAACATCCCCCAGGGTGTGGCTAAGCCATGTCTCCGCGATATCCTTTCTTTCAGGAGTGCTAGTTCTGCAAGGTTCGCAGGAGAGCTTCTGTAAAGTTTGGAAGGTAGGAGACGAGGTACTGGCAGAAGTAAAGCTATGAGTACCGGGCGTGAGTCGTGCTTCGGTAGCTCAATTGGTAGAGCACTTGCCCGCGAAAGGCAAAGGTCCCGAGTTCGAGTCTCGGTCGGGCACACAGTTTTAATCTGCCAGGAAGTTTCACATCAGCGCACCCTCCGCTGTAGAGTGAAAATCTCATTCTGGAACTAGGTATAGTGTCTCTGTGGTTGTCAAAAGTGTTAAGGCACTGCTTAAAGACTTGTACTACTGTGAAAAGATTTCTTGCCTCTTTGTTTCTGGTCGCTCTTGCTCTTGCACTCATGCACTTTTGCTATCATACTCACTATTCGTCTCTTACTAACGCAATTGTCGCTGTTATCATTACAGACACGAGACTGAAGCTGTGCTGCATCAATTCATATAAACGTTGTAAAAGCTGGTTCACATTTAAAAAATTAAAAACATATAGACTACGTTATTCAATCACCGTTTCCGTGGAAAGTATAGTAAAAGAATACCAGTGAAAGAAAGAGAAATATTTAAATATGGAGACTTTTCGTTTGAATCGTGATCTTTTTATGCTGTAGTAAATGCTGACTTTCATGCAACCAGTTACAGTCCTGGACCATGTTCATGGTACTGCACAGAAACAAAACAAAAATTGCAGCAAAAAGAAGTGACCAATACGATCTGCAAGGTCAAAAATTGCAGTAACAAAGTTCATAAGAAGATACTTATGTCAAATATGGAATTATGAAAGGAGCATTACATATCACACATTTTTCGAAATCCAAGATACATAATTTAAGTCAAGCAGAACAATTCTGAACACAATAAGTGTGTGAAACGCAGACGCTAATCGTCACAAATGAATACGTAAACCCGGCTCTGGACAGTCAACAATAAAGTCATATTTGATCACAATATCATGGTCAAGTACCATGGAGTACGAAGTAAGCACAGACATGAAAGATACTCGAAGATATTACAAATTACAAGATCAAAATCTAAAACACATGTGCATAAAATACTACACAAAATAATACAACTATCTTATGTGAAAGATTACAGCAGGTCAGGTTTTTCAACTAGACACGTGTGTTTAAGAGTATTTTTGGCAATACAACTGATGATTAATGTCTTACAAACATAATGTAAATTCAAAGGGTACAGCTTGTATGCCAATTTATCCTCATATATGATGAAACTCTAAAACGTATGCTAGGTGAAGTGTTGTGTGAAGAAAATGAGCTATAAAAGTAACCATAATTGTTATAACCATATACAATATGTGGGACATTGTTGTAATTACACTGCTGGCCACCGTAAATGCAACACCCTGAAGGAAGCATCCGAATCAAGTGAAATTTACACCATGGGTTTGCAGCGATGAGATATGCAACTGATTAGAATTTCAGCGCAGACGCACATCACGCGCGCCTGTGGCGCCATCTCATAGCGCCATTTAAGGCTTGGCGATTTCGACGAGTGTACGTTCGGCACGTGTGTTTACCTTGTGGTTGTTTCACAAGACGATCAGTTATGCATCGTAGACAACAGCGAACATCGTTTGATCAAGTATCCGAGTTCGACAGAGGAAGGATAGTGGCTTACCGAGATTGTGGATTATCATACAGAGAAATCGCTAGTCGTGTTGGACGAAACCAACCAACTGTAATGCGGATATGTGACCGTTGGATGCAGGAGGGTACGACGGACCGACGTGGTCAATCGCATTCACCTCGGTGCACCACTGCACGTGCTGATAGGCAAATTGTGTGCGTGGCAGTGACCGATCGCTCAGTGACATCCCGAACCATAGCACAGCACATTGCGTCTGTAACGCATCATCCAGTGTCTGCGCGTACCATTCGACGCCGTTTACAGCAGAGTGGTCTGTCCGCAAGACGTCCATTGCTTCGTCTACCATTGACGCAGAACCACAGACGTCTCCGTCGCCAATGGTGTGATGACAGACGGATGTGGACGGCAGAATGGAATGATGTTGTCTTTACTGACGAGGCACGCTTCTGTCTGCAGCACCACGATGGTCGGATTCGAGTGTGGAGACACCGTGGAGAGAGGATGCTGGACAGCTGCATTATGCACCGCCACATTGGTCTTGCACCGGGTATTATGGTGTGGGGCGCTATTGGATATTACTCTCGCACGCCTCTAGTACACATTGCCGGTACTTTAAATAGCCGGCGCTACATATCCGAGGTGCTGGAGCCAGTTGTCCTTCCTTACCTTCAGGGCTCGGCCACAGCCATATTTCAACAGGATAATGCGCGACCACACGTGGCACGCATTGTCCAAAGGTTCTTCGTCAATAACCAGATTGAATTGCTTCCCTAGCCGGATCGCTCTCCGGATCTTTCGCCGATAGAAAACATGTGGTCCATGGTTGCTCAACGAGTGACCCAGATTACATCCCCAGCTGCCACACCAGATGATCTTTGGCAATGTGTGGAAGCTGCTTGGGCTGCTGTACCCCGGAACACATCCAACGTCTCTTTGACTCAATGCCGAGACGTGTGGCAGCGGTGATCTCCAACAATGGCGGCTACTCTGGCTACTGATTCTGGCAGGAACCACATGTCACAGACGTCTGTAAACGTAATCATTTGATACTTGGTCAACATGTTATCTACAAAATAAATTTTGTTGTGCTACCTTTTGTCTTTCTTGGTGTTGCATTTACGGTGGCCAGCAGTGTATTACAGATAATGTAATGCTCAATTTATCATCACATCGTATGGTAAGTTGAAAATAAAAGTTTTAATCATCTATAGGTAAAATAACTAGATGTGATTAAATAGCTGTTATCAGAAATCTATCTCAGAAGCAACAAAGCAATAAAGGTATAGTCTCATTTATATTAAAGATCTAGCCCTAAGTGTCATTGCACGACACAAGACAAGAAAATATAGGGATGGCAGAATGAAAATAACATTTAAATCTGGCACCCTAAATTTTCAAAATGACAACGAAGTTATTGAGGTAATTCTTATTTCATAAGTAACAGTATGTACATACACTATCCTTTCTTGGCCTACAATCATCCTTCCGAGTAATTAAATTTCCACCAAGACATATACAATAGAAGGTGTAGTACAAAGTAGTCTTAGTAGCCTCACATATGAATATACACAAAAATGTAGGGTGAAGTGAATAGTTTTCAAAATGATGGAGCACAGTATTTAGTCGTCCTTTCCTTTCAGGCTTTATTAAGCAAATCTAGATTTCGGCTTGTGCGCAGCCATTATCACTGCATTATTTCAGAGAATCAATGCATGTCCTAGTACGTGAGTCCCCTGTTGTTTGGGCTTCTGTCACAGTTCTTTCAAGACTACTGTTTAATGAAGGTAGGCTTTGTGGAGAACACCAGTAGTCAGGGGACCTATACTATGAAATAGTGCGTTGATAATGGCTAGGCACTAGCCGAAATCTAGATTTGCTTTAATAAAGCCTGAAAGGAAGGGACGACTAAATACTGTGCTCCATCATTTTGAAAATCATATCACAGTCGTCGAATGCATCCACATCCCTAATGGAAGGTACCTTAGTGAATAGCTTGTTATGAACGTTGTTTTAGTAACTTTTGACCTTGCAGGTCATATTGGTCACCGCATCTTACTGCATTTTTTATTTTGTTTTTGCACAGTACATGGTCCTGGACTAAAACCGGCCGGTAAATAAATTGCATTAAAGTCGGTGTTTGTGTAACGCATTTCCTACGCTATATGTGTGCTGACACCTGTCTAGATAATATGTTTAAATCTTTTTATGCACCATCTTTTGAATGGTTGCCATTTAATTGTTATACTCGTCAGAACTTGCAATTATATTTATTTTTCGAAGTTCGATAACCTTTCTGCGTAATTTTTTCTGAAGAGAAAACATTATTTCTGCTCGAAGTCAAATAAATAAAAAGCTTCTAAACGAATCATTCTCGAAGCAAACTGTAGACCATAGTTAACCCCAGAAATCCAGCCAAGAAAATGATAATAATGGTAATTTTTCTTGCATGTGAAACAAATTTTGATAAATAAAAAAAAAAGATAATTCCATCCTTTGCCCCCAGTTCTTCTTATAACATTGCCGCCAAAGAAAGAATTTTCAGTAAATAACTTACGTAACTTGAAGTTTGCCTCCTATTATATTTGATAATTAAACTCGTGTCTTACTTCAAATTAGAGACGGTAACGTTATAAGGGTCCCTGAGAGAGAGAGAGAGAGAGAGAGAGAGAAGAGGGAGAGAGAGAACACTAGTATCTTCTCAATTCCTGATCGACCAAACTGTGTGGGGTCACGGTGCACAACGTAGGTTCTCGTTCTGATTGTGAAGGTCTGTCCCGGCAGGGAGGTGCGCAGCTACCCGCGGCGCCAGAAGACAGAAGACGGGCGCCCCTCCGCGTCTGGCTGAGCTCGCCGGGTCTGCAGGAAGGGCGCGTTATTGGTGAAACACTAAGCCCCTCCAGACAGACAGCCGGAGAGAAACGGGCCGCCGTGTCGTCTTTGTGAACGCACGTGGGGCCACTGCACCAAGACTAATACTGCGCGGAAATCCACCGCCGTGCGCGCAGCTCGGAGCAGCCACGACGCGTTGTCACACATTTCGTTATCGTGCAGCTTGCTGCCTCCGACTCTGTTCGAATCTCATCCCCAAACGTTATTACACTAATGGCCATTAAAATTTCTACACCAAGAAGAAATGCAGATGATAGACTGGTATTCATTGGACAAATATATTATACTAGAACTGGTATGTGATTACATTTTCACGCAGTTTGGGTGCATAGATCTTGAGGAATCAGTACCCAGACCAACCACCTCTGACAGTAATAACGGCCTTGATACGCCTGGGCATTGAGTCAAACAGAGCTTGGATGGTGTGTACAGGTACAGCTGCCTATGCAGCTTCAACACGATACCACAGTTTATCAAGAGTAGTGACGAGCAAGTTGCTCGGTCACCATTGACCAGACGTTTTCAATTGGTGAGAGATCTGGAGAATGTGCTGGCCAGGGCAGCAGTCGAACATTTTCTGTATCCAGAAAGGCCTGTACAGGACCTGCAACATGAAGTCGTGCATTATCCTGCTGAAATGTAAGGTTTCGCAGGCATCGAATGAAGGGGAGAGTCACGGGTCGTAACACATCTGAAATGTAATGTCCACTGTTCAAAGTGCCGTCAATGCGAACAAGAGGTGACGAAGACGAGTAAACAGTGGCACCTCACACCATCACGCCGGGTGATACGCCTGTATGGCGATGACGAATACACGCTTCCAATGTGCGTTCACCGCGATGTCGCCAAACGCGGATGCGACCATCATGATGCTGTAAACGGAACCTGGATTCATCCGAAAAAATGACGTTTTGCCATTCGTGCACCCAGGTTCGTCGTTGAGTACACCATCGCAGGCGCTCGTGTCTGTGATGCAGCGTCAAGGATAACCGCAGCCATGGTCTCCGAGCTGATAGTCCATGATGCTGCTAACCTCGTCGAACTGTCGTGCAGATGGTTGTTGTCGTGCAAACGTCCCCATCTGTTGACTCAGGGATCGAGACGTGGCTGCAAGATCCGTTACAGCCATGCGGATAAGATGCCTGTCATCTCGACTGTTAGTGATACGAGGCCGTTGGGAACTAGCACGGCGTTCCGTATTACCCTCCTGAACCCACCGAGTCCATATTCTGCTAAGAGTCACTGGATCTCGACTAACGCGAGCAGCAATGTCGCGATACGATAAACCGCAATCGCGATAGGCTACAATCTGACCGTTATCAAAGTTGGAAACGTGATGGTACGCATTTCTCCTCCTTACACGAGGCATGACAACAACGTTTCACCAGGCAACGCCGGTCAACTGTTGTTTGTGTATGAGAAATCGGTTAGAAACTTACCTCATGTCAGCAGGTTGTAGGTGTCGCCACCGGCACCAACCTTGTGTGAATGCTCTGAAAAGCTAATCATTTGCATATCACAGCTTCTTCTTCCTGTCGGTTAAATTTTGCGCCTGTAGCACGTCATCTTCGTGGTGTAGCAATTTTAATGGCCAGTAGTGTAGCATGCAAATACGGTCCAAAAGCTACGTGTAATCAGGAAAAGAGAGTGTTGACCATAAGGTATATGTCGGAAGCATTACCGAAATCAAAGGAAAAAAAAGAAAAAGAAAAAAAAGAAATAAAAACCCGTGAAAATGTTTTATGAAATAACTTGTCTAAAACAAGTTAATAAAACAGTTTAGTAAAACATTTGACGCACGTTTGAATGCTGCTCGAAATCACGTACAGCAAATGAGATTGTACCGTCTATGCAGTCCACTAGACATGTATCCTCCAGTACTCTCTAAAATTAAAAGATTCTGAGTTAAGCGTTGAGTTTTCAGTCAGTACCACCTTTGCTGTAAATGAACCCAGACATCATGCAAAGGTGCATCAAATGTATCACCAAACTATTTTGTTTCTTACTTTCGGACAAATATCACGTCCTTGTGCAGACTGAAGCAACCAATGGGAATTTGTACCAAGGCCAGAATTCGAACATGGGTCGCCTGTTCACTAGGCAGATCCGCTAACCAATACGCCAATGCACTGGTACAACAACTTTGCACGACTGCACAGGCTACCGTAGCATGCCTGTCTCCTCGGTCCAAATTCCCATACACGCCTCAACCCGCTTGGTATTCCCACTAAACTCAAACAGTATTGCAGAGAGGGCAAACAAGTAAACTGAGGCGTAAATTGAAATTTGGATTGACGAGGGAGGCATGCTATGGTACTTGTGCGGCGGTGCAAAACGACTGTGCGAGAATGGTGAAGTGGTGAGTGCATCTGCCTACTGAAGAGGACACGCGGGTTCGAATCTCACCTGTGCTACAAATTTTCAGTCGTTGCTTCGGTCTACATACATACCATAGATGTTTAAGACTTGAAAAGGTCTGCGGAACCACATAGCTTCAGTTAATTTAGATAAATAAAAGACTTTGACCAACTTTTTTCCGAAGTATTTTTATCTCAATCCTTTTACTGACAATTAAACATCAAAGGCTTGATGAGATGAATTTATTGAAACTTCATGTACATACTTAGCAACCGCTGGTTGTGGATTCTTTCAATTTTCCCTCTTATCACCAATTATGAGTAAGATTTTATTAATTACCATGATTATTTTCAAGCTTTTATACCTCTTTTGGGAAACCTAGACCTCACAATGCACGATATGATACCTCACTTGTCCAGTTCCCACTGTTGGCAATGAAAACGTGGACAAAATCCATTGTCTAATTTCTAGGGAGTTTTGTTTTCGCTGTGCTCCAATGTTTGGCCAGAAATGAACCTTAATCATAAGACATCTGATATATTGCAGTTGCAAAATATGTAATTAGAAACTGCTGAAAGAATTTGTAATCAGTCTCGCATTCGCTCCGCTTAGACATTACACCAAAAGATAAACTTTTAATCACATGAAATTTGACGCACAGCAACTGCGAAATATATAATTAGAAATTCATAAAATAAGCTATTTATCTTTTTAATGCTGCTTGTTATCTGACGTACACATTTTAATTAGCTTACTTTTAGCCAGTTTCGACCCCTTCAGCATCTCGAAAAGTTACGTTAATGTTTACACCGCATTCATCGACCACACATCAGTGTAGAAAAAACACATATAATGGTGTTTATAGTAAGAATGCAGCACGATTAAAGTGCGACAGGTAATCATAAAGTTGTAATTAACACCTCGAAAAAATGAAGTTACATAATTAATCTTCTCGTTGTTTGGAGGTCCATGTTTGAAGTCCCCGCTTCAGAGACTGGGTCTAAAGCAGCCAGAAAAAAAATAAAAATAAACGAATAAACATGGCACGCCACCTGCACTTCATCTGTGGGCCATATCGTTTTGTTTTGCCTCCTCTAGCACCACGCTATGATAGTGTGAGGCAGATGTGAAGTTCTTTTTCGGGTTTCGCACCTCAGTCGGTAAAAACGGAACCATTATACTATCACTTTGTTGTCTGTCTGTCTATAAGGCCTATTGTCACTTGGCGGTGTAAAAGTTTCAAGGTTCTAAGCCAATGTAGTAACAACATATGGCTATTTATGTCACATAACTTGGTACTCGGGAACTCACTCATCAAAACCTATAGGGTATTTCCTGTTGTCCTATAATCATAAAATTTGGCAAGAAGTAAGTAAGGGAAAAAATCCTAAAACTGTTAAATTATAATTGTATCACATAGCAGACCGTAGATTGCATTTCTATTCAATTAATCAGCCAACTTTTCTCAAGTTGTAATCATTTGTTTGTCTGTACAAGTAAGTCACATCAACCAATTTCTGCCCCATTCAGATAATTCGTTCGTGGTATGTCTTTATTCTTGTCTTATAGTGTGTTTTCTTCTTTGTGTACATATATTAGCCGATATCAGCTGCTCACTTCTTTTGGTGTGTCTAGGCTAGTCTCAGTAGAGATTTAGCTACAGTCTTAGAATTCCCCGGACAGATGTATAGCCAGTATCAATAGCGATAACAAGCCAAAATCTTCAAGGTTCTCAATTCCTGGGATGAACTGTCTACGTGCATAATTAAGTTTGTACGAAAACCTCAGTGCGCAAGTCTTACTCACACTTGGTCAACATTTTATTAAATTTTTCTCTCGTTTTTAAAATCTCTCTTCTCTCTGGTCTGATGCAATCCGCCAGATTATCCTTTCTTGCTCCAATCTCTTCATGTCAGGTTAGCGAGCACCTACTCCAATGCTCTCTGTACATACCTGTCTCTGTCTTCCCCTATAATTTTTATTTTCTACGGCTCCATGTAGTACCTTCGATGTTATTCCTTGATACATCAACACACGTCTTAACGCTCTATCGCTTCTACTATTTAGTGTTTCCTCCTCATATGTCAACACTCCGCTTAGGGTCCAGCATCCTTCTGCATTACCAAATCTCAAGGCTTCGATCTTATTTTTTTCGATTTTCTCACAGTTCATGTTTCACTTATATAGAATTGTGTGCTCTGGACATACATTGTCGGAAATTTCTGTCTGTAGCTAAACTGAGACCAACAGACTTCCATTTGCTTGTTATCCTCTCTTTGCCCCTACTATCTATACATTCCTTGCTGCGTCCTACATGCGTGTTTCTTTCCAAAGTACAAAAATTCCTTCACTTCGTCCATTACATGGTCCCTAGTTTTGATGCTCAGTTTCGTGTTAATATCATTTCTGCTGTTTCTTAACTCCTTGACACTTTCATTTTTCATAACTTTGATGTTAAATTGACACCTATTCAAGTGACTTTGGGAAGGGAAAGGGGGGGGGCAGAAGTGGGGGGGGGGGGGGGCGGGGTGGAAACAAATGGATAGCATTTCTCGCCAAAAATTCATATACGGAGGTTGCCATGTAATAGGCGATATTATCACGGTGAAGCAACCAAAAGCATGCCGCGCCTCGTCGCACATAAACCATCCATTTCCTGAATTCTTCAAGAACTTCCAGATGAAAAGATTGAGTGACAGTTTGTTCTGAAGGCAATTATTCTTTAGGACGATATTCCATTAAAAAGAAGTGCATCAATGTGACTTTGTATTTCTTTATTCTAGCTTTGTGAGAGGAAGAGTTTTCAGCGTGTCATTTACGACGTCGAGACGATATTTGAAAATCTGTAATTCATCACTTGTGATAAAGGGAACAAAGAATTCTGGTCCCTTCGAAAACGGCCCATAAGATCAAGACGTACTTCTTTGCGCTTGTTGTTCTACTCAGTGGTGTCATTTACGACGTCGAGACAATATTTGAAAATCTGTAATTCATCACTTGTGATAAAGGGAACAAAGAATTCTGGTCCCTTCGAAAACGGCCCATAAGATCAAGACGTACTTCTTTGCGCTTGTTGTTCTGCTCAGTGGTGTCATTTACGACGTCGAGACAATATTTGAAAATCTGTAATTCATCACTTGTGATAAAGGGAACAAAGAATTCTGGTCCCTTCGAAAACGGCCCATAAGATCAAGACGTACTTCTTTGCGCTTGTTGTTCTGCTCAGTGGTGAGGTTCTTTGGGACCATTTCTGTGGACACACGTTGTCCGCCCCGATAGCTGAGTGGACAGTCTGCGTTCGGCAGGGCAGCAGTGCGCACCGCGCTCGGCCGTCCACGCCGCTGCGCGCGCGGAGTGTTTTGTTTACTTCCTCGTCACCGCGCTTCTCAGTCGAACAAGCTCTAATGGCCAACTCTTACAGGAAGAACACTCTTAAGTTCACCTTCTCAAAGGAATACGCACGACCCAAAGCACTGGCCGTCGAACGCTTCCTACGCGAAGACGTGAAGATCCCCCGTGACGAGCTCATCGGCATACACCTATCGATCATTACCAGCTTCGTTTATGTTAAGATGACTTCCGACGCTGCCTGCAACGATATTATTCAAAGGACGCGACATGGACTAAAATTTCGGCACTCCGACGGAAACGTCGGGCCTGTGGATGTCGACCATGCAGGACTTGGCCTTCGGTCGATCCGTGTATTCGAACTGCCTTTCGAGGTGAATGAAGATGAAGTCATCGCGGCGCTAAGCCCGTTCGGTAAAGTCCAGAGCCACGTAGCCGAGACATGGGCACAGTTTACGACGTATCCGGTGCTTAATGGTGTGAGACAAGTCCGAATCGATCTCAAACGGCACGTTCCATTGTACATTTCTATCGGCGGCTGCCGTGCGGTGGTCATTTACGACGGACAACCTCGAACATGTTCCGGTTGTGGCAAAGAAGGCCACGTCCGTAATGAATGCCTGCAACGCCGCATGACACAACTAAGGTCCGACGATACGAACACCGACAGAACCACGACCACCCTTCCAGTCACCTATGCGGCGACACTGCACGTCCAGCCCACACAAGACGCCGTTCATGAGCGTCTCTCTGGTCCGATACACCCGGAGGCGTCCCAGCACCTTGACACCGGCGATGCCGCCCATGCACATATCCAACAGCCGGACACACCCATGCTAGAAGATCACAAGGATACCAATGAGAGTGTTCTGGAGAATGACGACCGCATCATAGCACCCGCGGCTTTTGTACCGGAACGAGGTGAATCTCACCGAGCGAGGTGGCGCAGTGGTTAGCACACTGGACTCGCATTCGGGAGGACGACGGTTCAATCCCGTCTCCGGCCATCCTGATTTAGGTTTTCCGTGATTTCCCTAAATCGTTTCAGGCAAATGCCGGGATGGTTCCTTTGAAAGGGCACGGCCGATTTCCTTCCCAATCCTTCCCTAACCCGAGCTTGCGCTCCGTCTCTAATGACCTCGTTGTCGACGGGACGTTAAACACTAACCACCACCACCACGTGAATCTCTTCCTTCCTCAGACACCGAAACTCATTGCCGAAAGCAGAAGTCGCCCAAACGACGAAAAAAACGCCGCAAGACATCAGAATCGACCATTGAGCCCCCTCCGCAGGACGAAGAGATGGCACATCACTCTGACGGAGAACACGATAACACTTTCTCCTCTGCCACGGAGACGCGTCATCCACAAGACGGTGAACCGTCCAACAGAGATCGTGCGCAAGCCCCGCGCCCAGAAGCCATGGAACATAGCACGCCTGTTGTCACCGACGCAATTGAGCCGACTCGGCCAGCGCTGCCACCTCTCGCCGATGTCAAACCTGTCGGACATTTTTCATGGGCGGATGACACGGATTTCCCACCTCCATCTGATGCGGAAATGACATCTGTTCCTCCGTTAGACCGACACTAAAATGGGGGAAGTTTCAACGGCGACTCCTGCGACTTCTATGGACTTCCAGCATCCACCACAACAATCTTCACCAGCTACGAACCTATCGGCAGCACGGATCTCCCATCAGGCGTACCGAATAGCTACTATCAATACTAATAATATCGGCTCCCACGCTAAACTTCAACTGCTCCGTGACACGCTAAGAGCAGCGGACATCGACATCGCCCTGTTACAAGAACTGAGGGCAGCAACGTGGACTGGGTGTTATGGATATGAGACGTACGCCGCCCCTGCAGCTATGGAACACACAGGCGCAGCCATCCTCCTCCGCGAAGAGATTGCAGTTTCCGATGTCGCATACCTCCCAACAGCGCGAGGGGTGCCCATAACAGTTGAAGGACTCAAAATCATAAATCTCTACGCCCCATCGGGCACTGATAAACGGAGGGATCGCTCCCAGTTCTACGCAGAAGATATCACGCCTTTATTCCTCGGCCGATACGATCATCTCGTCGTAGGTGGAGATTTCAACTGTGTTCTCGAGCGCACAGACCAATACCCCCATTTCACCACATGTCCGGAACTTCGCTTCCTCGTCCGCCGCGTTCGTCTCCTCGACACTTGGCGATTGGTACACGGCGACCGCCCGGGGTATACACACATCACGAGCCACTCCGCCAGCCGACTTGATAGAATATACATCTCTAACGCTCTAAAATCAGTTCTCCTCGTCGCGGAACGTTGGCCGTCTGCCTTTTCGGATCATGACATCTACATCTGTACCATGAACCTACGTCGACAATCTATATGGCGCAGTGCAGGACCTTGGAAACTCAATGTCGCGCTACTGCGGGACCCTGAATGTCGACAACAGGTCACCGACACGTGGCACACCTGTGTTCAACGCATTATGCGTTACGAGACCACACTGCAGTGGTGGTTGCTGTGCGCCAAACCGGCCATCCGACGCACATTGACACACTATGGCAGAGCCAAAGCCAGGTGGAATCACCATACAACTGATTTCTACTATAGCGCTCTACGTGAACTCATGGATCAACCTCCATCTCCGGATCGTCTAAAAGAAGCTAAACGCATCAAGGCAAAGATTTTATCCTTGACCAGATGCCGTCTAGAGGGAGCTATTGTACGCGCACTATAGACTTTTCTATCAGGAAGAACCTTCTATGCATCATATTATTCAAAGTGTTCGTCGACGCCGACAGGCTTTAATGACAACTTTAGACTTACCTGATGGACGACGGCTGACTTCGCAAGCTACCATTGCGGATGCATTCACAACGCACTATAGACTTTTCTATCAGGAAGTACCTGCCGGTGCAGAGGCCATTGCTGAGGTTGCCCAGGAGACACTTGGTACTCTAAACGCAGCAGCTGCAACCCTCCTGACTTCTGAAGTGACCACCGACGACGTCCAAGGCGCTGTGGCCAAAGGGTCTCTGAATCGATCTCCCGGCCCGGATGGTTTACCTCTCGAATTTTACAGAACCTTCCAAGATTTGATGATGCCACGATGGAGGGACATGTACTGGGAACTTTTGTCCGGCGCGGCGAACCCGCCACCAATGTTCATGGAAGGCTTACTTGTACCAGTCCCGAAACCCGCAGGAGGAACACGACTCGACAGTTATCGGCCGATCACGTTACTCAATTCCGACTTCAAGATTTTCACACGCCTTCTAGCAGTGCGACTCAAACATGTCTTACGAGACATTGTTTCCCACGAACAAACATCTTTAGGTGGCGATCGTAATATACAGACAGCCCTCAGTGAATATCGAGATGTGATCGCTGTGGCAACACACTCGCGACTGCCAGGCGCTTTAATCTGCATCGACTTCAAACAAGCGTTTGACCGCGTCAATCATGCATTCCTCAACGCAGTGATGGACCGAATGGCAATTCCCCCGACGTTCACGCAAGTGATTATGCGGCTCCTTCGTGGAGCAACGTCCAGACTTCTCGTCAACGGCAGACTTACAGAACCTATACGGATTGAACGCTCAGTACGGCAGGATTGCCCTTTGTCGACTGTGCTTTATGCCATTGCGATGGAACCACTCATTTGCGGATTACGGCGACGTTTGACAGGTATTCCACTCCGGGATCATATGTTCCGCTGCCGAGCTTACGCGGACGACTTGGCCCTCGTCGTACGTTCAGCGGCCGACGTACAAGCTGCGATGCAGTGGATTACCCGTTACAGTGCAGGGGCCGGCAGCGCTATGAACGTGGCAAAATCATGCGCCATGAGGATCGGCCGCGGCCTTCCCACAGACAGCGTAGTCCCATTTCAACTGGTGGACACCCTTCGTTGTCTCGGGTTGGTGTACACGCGAGACATTCGCCGCACCTCGGCGATCAATTTTCGGGCGCTGCTGCAACGCATCCGGGCCAACATACAAAATCACATACTACGCCTGCTGAATATGTGCCAGAGAGTCACCTTCGTCAATACCCATCTGGCAGCCCGGATACCCCATATAGCGCAGATTCTGCCCATCACTGCGACAATGGCGGCCAGATTACAGGCGGCTTTCGGCTATTTCATTTGTTCTGGACACATCTTCAAAGTCCAGTATGAAGCTCTCACCTTACCGAAGCGGGATGGTGGCCTCGATCTGGTTAATGTGAGAGCCTGGACTACGGCACTTTACACCAATACTATGCTCCGGTTATGGAAAAGCCAAAATGCTAGTTTTACTGGAATGTTGACCACCGAGCTCGCACCTGTTTCGAGACGTCCACCGACGTCTTTGGCACACATCCCACCTCCGATGTCACATATCGGCCGTTTCTTTTTGGAGTACAGCTACATATGCACCGAGCTCCCCACGACCAGGAAGGCGACCACCCGCGACATCTACCGCCTTCTCCGAAAGTCTCCACCCCGCAACCCCGTCGAAACACGTCACCCCCAGGTTTCATGGCCTACAGTTTGGAAAAAGATCCACCAACCATATCACACCACTGACACCACCTCTATGTGGTACCTTCTCGTCAACGGCAAGTATACTACAAGACAGAAACTGCATCGCATCGCACTGGTGGACTCACCCCTGTGCCTCAAGTGCAATGTCGAAGATACAGATTTACATCGTTTTGAGTGTGGGCCAGCAGCAGCTGTGTGGACCCTAGTACATAAGATTGTGGCTTTCTACCTCCGACTACCACCACATCACGTTTCTCCTACCATGATGATATATCCCGACACGACCTACTTTCCATCGGCTAAGTGGCACGCCATCACATGGATCAGTGGCATGGCTGTCAACTACCTCTTCTGGGACGACATCGTCTATCCGGTGGACTTTTGGACACGCCTCCAAGTACATCACCACACCCTTCGCCGACATCGACACTATCGGGCCACTCTCGCGAACTATTTACAGAGTATTTTCACCAACCCGCCTCAAAGCTGGAATCTCAACGAACCGTGCCAGCTAAGACTGGACGATCCTACGTTCCCCTTCAATGGTCAATGATAGAATGCATTTTGTTCTGATGGCGCGCCAAAGCGGAGCATGGCGCGGAAAGTATTCCTATTTTATTTCACTTCTCTTTTCTCCTACTCTTCTAAGTTTTTTTTCTCCTTACACATGTTTATCCCTTTCCCACATAGCTCTCTATCTGCAGCCTCTTTGTTTTTCTTTCTCCTGTGCTTCCAAAAAAAAAAACAAAAAAAACAAAAAAAAGGTTGCTGCCGATGGTGAGACTGTATACTCATTTATGTTAACAAAAAATAAAAATAATAAAAATAAAAAAGAATAAAACAAGAAGGCCGTTGCAGAAATATAGCTACCTTTTATGTTTTCCGTTTTCAAAGGATATTGTGTTATTTTATGAAGAACGTCGTCTTTTATTTTCATACACAAGAGGTTTTTATTTTTTTTCTTATAAGCTGCAAAAAAAAAAAAAAAAGGCGCTGCAGTCTGGAACCGCAAGACCGCTACGGTCGTAAAAAAAAATAAAAAAGTTGGTAGAGCACTTGCCCGCGAAAGGCAAAGGTCCCGAAAAAAAAAAAAGTGGTCAGCGTGACGGATTGCCGTCCTACGGATCCGGGTTCGATTCCCGGCTATGCCGGAGATTTTCTCCGCTCAGGGACTGGGTGTTGTGTTGTCTTCATCATCATTTCATGCCAGTCAGCCTTCAGCGGCGCAGCGGTTCGGACGGTGTTTACTTCCCTGCCGCACGTCTGCGCGAGAGGTGTTTACGTTGCGTGTGTAGCGGTGTGTCGCGGTATACACAGAACGAATCATGGCCTTATCGTTCCGCAAATCGACACTGAAATTTAGTTTTGTTAAGAATCTGCTCGACCGAAGACTTACAAGATCGAACGTTATTTACGGGACGAAGTGAAAATCGAACCTGACGTTCTAGTTGGAATACACTTATCTATAGTCAGCAGCGTGGTCTATGTCAAGCTCATGAATGAAGCGGCATGTGACGAACTACTACTCCGACACCGACAAGGACTTCGTTTCTGTCATTCGGACGGGAATGTTGGAGCGGTAACAGTTGAACACGCCGGCATGGGACTCCGAACGATCCGCGTCTTTGAGCTTCCATTCGAAGTGCTTGCGGAACGGTCCTATCCCACGTGGTTGAAAAATGGGCGAGTTTCAAGACGTATCCTGTCCTCAATGGCGTCAGACAAATAGGGATCGAACTCCGAAAACACGTTCCGTCATACTGGTACATCGCTGGTTGTAGGGCGATTGTCATCTACGACGGACAACCAAGGACGTGCTCTGGGTGTGGGAAGGAGGGACACGTACGTTCTGAGTGTGCTCAACGAAGGTTTTTACAGCTGCCACGGGATGATCCACCCCTCACGCCGCATCCGACTGTGCTCCCCATGACTTATGTCGCTGCATTACGTGATGACGTGGGCCGCGAGACAGACGCGTACCAGAACACACAGAGAGCGGCAGATCGTGGCGAGCCACGGACGGACGACGTTGCGCTGGACCGCCTGCAGCAGTCACAGGACGCCCTCTCTTCGGTGCCGCTTGCGGCCCCTTCAGGTAAGGCACTTGCAGACGTCGATAATAAGACGGCGCACGATTCCGACGTCCCCCACGAACACCTGGAGACTATGCTGACCTCTGATTCCGAGGCCCGGCAACGTAAACAGCGATCACCAAAACGCCGGAAGAAGCGACGACTCACGGTGGAGAACGACCACTCTGATCTAGCAGACAATTCTGAGACGTTAACGGGTACAGAACAGACGACCATGGATACAGAAGAACTGCCTAGCGTGGGTGCAACGGTGCCCAGCGGGACGGCGACACGACCTACCGCTGACGATGCTCCAAACACAGCGAAGGAGTTCGAACGGCGGCAACAGGCTACTGAGGAGGCTACGGCGCCTGCACCGCACGACAACAATGGGGCACTAGGGGACTGGTCAGAAGACCCATCCCCGTGGGGAACAGATGATGCCGGAGGAACTGCTCCCAAGCACTCTCCAGGTGTAAGACCGGAAGATTGCACGGAATAACGGCAGACCATATGAGGGGACGGCGGGGGACGTTAGTACGACAGCAGCCTATGTACGGAAAAATTAGCGACTGTACAGTACCCTATCTACGTTGACAGCCATGCAACAAACTTATCTGATAGGGTCTGTTAACATCAATAGCATTGGGACGCCGGTAAAAATCAAGATGCTCAGTGACATGATAAAGGCTGCGGATTTAGACATAGCACTATTACAGGAAGTTCGGGTACTTCCCCCCTCGAACTTTTACGGCTACGACACTTACTGTGTGACGAGAGAGGCGTTGACACAGCTATACTATTAAAGGAAGGGATACGTGCAAACGAAGTAGAGTATTCGCCTTCTGCCCGTGGTACGGCCGTGACCATCGGTGAAATACGTTTGATCAACATATACGCACCGTCAGGCTCGGATAAGAGAAGGGACAGAGCGAATTTTTACGCCCATGAGGTTACACCGTTGTTCCAGGGACGATACTCGGCGGAGATTTTAATTGTGTGCTCGACAGAAAGGACCAACAACCTAACTATACTACTAGCCAAGAACTTAGGGAGCTGGTCAGCGGCATGGAATTAGTCGATACATGGGACCTGAAGTATCGCAACCAACCAGGATATACATTGTTTACTAGCCACTCCGCTAGCCGTTTGGATCGGATCTACGTTTCAAGGGCGTTAGCAATGTCGACAGTGGACGCAAAAATATGGCCGACAGCGTTTACAGACCACGAGGCATATATTTGTACGGTTAACCTTGATAGACAGCAGGTTTGGAGACGGAGGGGTAATTGGCAGATGAACGTCTCCCACCTGCCAACGCATGGTGGAGGACGTATGGCATGGCTGCCTCCGTCGATGAAATTGTTTCGGTTACGGAGGACGTTAATAGGTTATGAGAAGGAGATTTCTCAATGGCAGCGCACGACCACTGTTTTCCATTACGGCTCTCCGGGAACTGTTCGCTCAACCACCTACACCAGAACGCCAGACGGCCGTCCACCGAGTTAAGGCAAAGCTGGTACAACTTGCGACGCAGAGGATGGCGGGTACGATGATACGCGCAAGGTTGCAGGATTTCCTGTCCAACGAGGTTCCCTCGATGCATTATGTGATGAAGGAAAGACGAAGAAGACGCAGGAATTTAATACATGAGATCGATCTCGGCGATGGCCGTCGTTTTACAACACAAAGGGGCATAGCACAGTCGTTCACGGATCATTTTAGCAGATTCTATGCGAGCAACGGGGAGGGTCAGAGGGAGCTGGGGAACGTCCTGGAAGAGATCCCAGACGCGACGAGTGTGAACGGGGAAGCGGACGGGTTATCTGAAATTACGTGTGAAGAGCTGGAGGAAGCGATTACACGAGGTACCTGCAACAAGTCCCCAGGTCCAGAGGGTTTCCCGTTGGAATTTTACCGTGCCTTTGTGACCATTATGACACCGATGTGGCTGTGCATGTTTAATGAGCTTCTGCGGCAAGAAGTACCGGTTCACATTCAATTCACGAAATGGCTCATGATACCGATACCAAAGCCCCGTGGTGGCAAACGGCCATGTGATTATCGCCCCTTGACCCTCCTTAATAGTAAGTACAAGATCTTCATGCGCATCCTGGGCAGTCGTATCAAAAAGTCGCTGGAGAATCGAATACATGCCGATCAGACTTGTCTTGGCGGCATCAGTAATATCCACACAGCCTTGGGAGACTATCGTGACGTCGTCGCCCACGCGGCTGCAGGCCGCCTGCGGGGGCCGATGGTTGCAGTAGATTTCGATCACGCTTTTGATCGCGAGGATCATGTGTACCTCGCGGCGGTGACAAACAGGATGGGTGTCCCGCCATTATTGACCAATGCTGTGATGCGGCTGTTGCACGGCGCCAGATCAGCGATGGTGGTCAACGGAGGGAGAACTGAGTAGATCAGTCAGACAGGATTGCCCCTTGTCGATCCTCCTATACGCGATCGCCTTAGAACCGTGCCTCGCAGGCCTTCGCCATCGTCTTACCGGGATCTCCCTACGGCATTTACCATTCAAATGCAGAGCATACGCGATGACATTGTGTTCCTCGTACGGAATGAGAGGGAGACTCAAACAGCACTGGATTGGCTACAGACGTATGGGATGGCAGCTGGAAGTGTGGTCAACTACCGAAAATCACAATTCATGCATGTGGGGCGTGGACTAGAACCAGGAACGGAAGGACCCTTACCTGCGGTGCAAACCCTCCGCTCTTTGGGTATTACCTTTCATAAACAGACAGCGGGAACGGCTGCGGACAACTACCGAAGGCTGTTACTCAGAGTCCGCACGGCAGTACGACTAAACGCCCTACGGTCGATGGATATGCTGCAGCGAGTGTTACTCGTCAACCTTTATCTCGCGCCCATGATGTGCCACCTGACACACCTTCTCCCCTTGATGCGCACGATGGCTATGAGGATTCAGGCGGTGTTTTGGTACTACGTATGCCTGGGACAACTCTTTAAGGTACAGTACAACACGCTTACCCTTCCAGCGCGACAGGGAGGCGTTGGTTTAGTGAACGTGCACGAGAAGGCGCGTGCCATGTACATTAATACTATGCTCAAACGGTGGCGCAACAGAAATCACTCACTTACGGGGACGATCATCGAAGAACTAGTATCAACATCGCATCTTCCTCCAGTCAGTGTCAGCCATATATCTCCCCCGTTAACGTATGTGCGCACGTTCATCGTGGAACACAGCTACGTTCGAGAGCGTTTACCGACGACTCGACAGTCGACTTCGAAGGACCTGTACCATCTGTTTCTTCGACAGATCGCCCGGAATAGGTTGGAACGGAAACATCCAGCTGTTAATTGGCATGTGGTGTGGCGCACAGTCCACCACCCCCACCTACCTGCAACAGTCAGATCAACATGGTACATTGTCGTGAACCCAAAATACCCTACAAATGATAAAAAGTACGCAATACATTTGGGGGATTCGCCCTTGTGTCAGCAATGCGGCGTGCTGGATACGGACGACCATCGGCTGGTCTGCGGCGAGGCATTGGCTTTCTGGACTCTCGCAAGAAAGATAATAGCGTTCATGCGGCGCACTATCTATACAGCACTCTGTTCTGACATAGTATTTTTTCCAGAGGAAACGTATTTTCCGCGTCATAAGACGAACGCAGTGGCGTGGATCACAGGTATGACGGTCCACTACATCTATAGAGACACACGTACGAACGTGCTGAACGTCCTGGATTACTGGCAACACTTGCAAGATGGACACACAAAACTATTACGGCTACAAAAGTACAAGGATTGGTATGCCAATTTCCTAGTAACGGTTTTTGCGGACCCGCCATATACTTGGGGTGTGCCGGGTGCGCAAAGATGAGCGGCGGTGCTTTCGTTGTGAAACCGACCAAGTAAAGTGATCGACTAAGAACATTATGCGAGTATGTGACCTAGGATAAAGTAACGCTTGCACAGTTAGCAAATGGATGTACTTCAAATTTTGTTTTCATATCTACAAATATTTTTCTTTAGGGTGCCGGAGGTGGCCCCACTTTGATTTTGTTGTTATTTCATGCTGCATGTGTCAGGAGGTAGTATGTTTATTTGTGAATAATAAAGGTTTCTGTTTCTCCTAAAAAAAAAAAAAAGTGGTCAGCATGACGGATTGCCGTACTACGGGCCCGGGTTCGATTCCCGGCTATGCAGGAGACTTTCTCCGCTCAGGGACTGGGTGTTGTGTTGTCTTCATCATCATTTCATCCCCATCCGGCGCGCCGGTCGCCCAATGTGGCGTCGAATGTAGTAAGACCTGCACCAAGGCGGCCGGACTTGCCCCGCAAGGGGCCTTCCGGCCACTGGCGCCGAACGATCATTTCATTTCTTTGTGGACACACGTTGTACTTCCTATGACCTGCTGCCATATATAGACATTACTTAAAATTGTTACCAAAAGTCTCGCGAAGTTGTTGACAATTTACTTCAAATTTTTACACGATAGCCTAATAAGCATTCTGCCCTATATGGGCAATCTATTTTTAAAAAAGAACGTACAGTTTCTTTCTCTTTATATATAATTTCAAACAAAAATTGTATACGTAACAATGTGCTCTTTCGGTTTCTTCCTCGCAGTCGCTTTAAGCAAGAAGCAGGAAAGTTGCATTTATGGCTTACCGGCTTATCATTAGAATACTGCTATGCCGATATTTTTTAATCCTTCACATTCGCAGATTAAAACTGTGCGAAACAGAGTCATTTCAGCTGCTATCCTCACAGATCCAGCAGTTGGAGAAGTTTCTCTCGTACCCCGTAAACTAATTATCTCAGTCGATTTACTCACTCATTTTAAGTGACTTCATTTTACAATCAAGGTTTTGTTTGCAATAACAGTAAACAAGGGTCAAGGTCAGAGAGAAGGGGGGGAGGGGGGAGATGAGCTGGGCAATATGGGCAGAAAGAGGAGGAGGAAGGACGAGGGAAGAAGGAGATTGACAGAGAGAGGGAGGGGGGGAAATGGAGATAGAGAAGGAGGAGGAGCTGCGCAAGGGGGGGGGGGGGGGGCGTGGAGAAGGTGGTTAGGACATATATCCACTTCTAATTATTCCTGCCCTAGCTACGTCTTCTACAGCTAAAATAAAATCTTGCGCCATTGGAACACTTGTGTCCTGGATAAGAAATGTTCTCCGTAAGCCTTTGCTAATCTTCCGTAAGTCCCGGTAACAGTTTCGCCAACTTTTACACATAATTTGATGGCATAGTTTTGTAATTGTCAGTCCATGGTGGTAACTCATCTTCAGAACACCACTTCCGACATTCACAACTCACTTTCAGTAACTGCAGCGGGATGGGAGATATGGGGTGTGCGCAACACCGTTGTCCGTTAGTGCACAATGTTGCCAGTCCCATCGCATTTCTAACATAGTTCTGTGAACATAATCACTTGTACATCGTCACATAGTTAGTCTATCGCAGAAAGTTCATTTCAGCCATACGTATCTTCTTTGAGATCGATTTCATGACGCCGTGGACCTTGGATTATCACAAAAAATGAACGCGGGTCATGTTGATCTCGGAAGGCCTTGTTTTATAAATGTCACGCGCAGATTATTTGACCGTGAACTGGGATCACTTTTGACTATAAAACTTTCGCGGATTAAGTTCAATTGTAGTCGTCAGCTCACAAACTAGCAACACGTCAAGAGAACAGATTTCTTTTGTGCAAAGAACTAAATAATTAAGAAGTTGCTTTTGTAATAAAAAGTGATAAATAAATATATGAATATAGTACTCCTACACTGCTGAAGTTCGAAAAAATTCTTTCCATCTGTAAAGTTAGACTAACGCAATTATGGGCGACATAAGTAAGAATTGCTGTCCCGTTTCATAAGCACGTACCGACAGAATAAGACATGGAAATACGAATTAAAAAATGGTTCAAATAGCTCTAAGCACTAAGGGACTTAACATCTGAGGTCATCAGTCCCCCAGACTTAGAACTACTTAAACCTAACTAACCTAAGGACATCACACACAACCATGCCCGAGGCAGGATTCGAACCTGCGACCGTAGCAGCAGCGCGGCTCCGGACTGAAGCGCCTAGAACCGCTTGGTCACAGCGGCCGGCTATACGAATTACTTGCAGTGACTAGTAAGTAGCATTTCGACAGCCACTAATGACTGAAGATAAAAAATGATCACTGTGTTTGACTAGTAATAACTACAGACTTCGTATTCAATTCTATGCAAGCCGGTGTTCACAGTATAGCGGGAATTTAACTACCAAATGCCCAAATCGTATGTAAACTGCTATGATAGTTATGCGCGCGTTTGAGGAATCGGAAAAGCAAACTCATTTTCAATACAGATTTTATCTATCTAGATCGTGTGTTTATTAAATGAGGTGACCAGCTTTGCTTGTGCTAGCAATTATCTTCAGACCTATATACTGTTCACAAGAAGTTCTACTTCCTATAATATCTACAATACATATAAAGAGAAAATAACATAACAGAGAACATACCATCCTGTATCGTAATATTAGAGTGTAACACGGCACTTGGTGTAGAATCAAGTACTAAAAACTACTGTTCATTCTCTGATGCTGTTATTTAAGATAAAGAGAAACACTGATATTGTAAAGGACACCACTGTAGGCACAATTAGATGGTTAAATTTATCATATTAAAACAAAGTTAAACAAAATGCGCTATAAACGAATGTTGACAGATTAACTTAGGATAATAAGAGTTCAACAAATGAAAATAATAAATGTGGAGGAGAGAGAGGGAGAGTATATGAAAAAGCAATGATTTTAATGAGCAAACTACTAACTGATAACGGAAGGTGCACCTCAGTAAATTACGAAGTAATTTAACAAATTACTGCAAGGTACAAAAAAGGCAAAGTTGCACATCAGTAAATTACGAAATAACTCAACAAATAAAAAAAATGGTTCAAATGGCTCTGAGCACTATGGGACTTAACATCTATGGTCATCAGTCCCCTAGAACTTAGAACTACTTAAACCTAACTAACCTAAGGACAGCACACAACACTCAGTCATCACGAACAAATAAAATGCAGAATACAGAAGGACAGAGAGGGAAGGTTGCACCTCTGGTGAATTCATTTGAGACACTAAGGGTAGTTCCCTGGACGCGCTGTATGTTGTTGTTGCCCCCAGTTGCAGATGTACCATGGACGATTGCAAAAGCGCCCATACGAAAGCAGGCTCGCCGTCTTCCCGTCATCGCACGAGGCAGTAAGCGTCAGAATCAGTCTTGTTTCTACGTATCGTTTTATCACATTTTCTTCCAACACAAAACTTCAGTAATACACATCGTGTATTTAGGATTTACGATTAATAACTACGGCCGAAGCGAAATAATCTTATCGGTAGCTAGTTTTGCTGTGTTTAGCCTGTTTACTGCCAATTTAGATCAATCCCCAACTCGGTTCATTACAGCCCAGTTTAATGTTACACAACATAGCAAATTAGTGAACTGGGTTCTGTTTCTGTTGTGTACATAGTTCCGCGTAGTCAGCGCGTACGCAACTTTCCCATTAGAGCGCGGCCCTCTAAGCACAACAGCGCAGGCGCAGCGCTCGTCTGTCTCCGCACTACGAGATGGCGCTGTCCTAGAGACGGACCAAATTCTACTTCCGCCGATCCGCGTATTAATATGTAACGCAGCCAATGAGATTGCTGCTAACGTAGAGCCTTTTCTCCTCGCGGATCACACTTGCGCGGTGATACCTGAACGCACGAGGTATTATAACGAGTGTACAGACCTCCGATTAGTCAGTCTGCATTAGTCTGCATTAGTCTGTAGTCAAGTTTCAGTCTGCGCCTAATAAGATTATCATATTCCTGTACCTAGCCATGAAGATAAATGTATAGACACTTTGTCAAGTATCAGAGATATGTGAGAATAAGATTAACGTACCAAGACCAAAGGAACTTCAGATTGTCAATTGTAAACAGCATCCAGAATCAAGTTACGTAATGTCTATGATTTTTATTGCTTTAATAAATGTGTGTGAAAATTAATTAAGGTCTGTTTAAAGTTGGTCACCGTCAATCTGCTACCCTAAGCGTGCAAGTGGCATTTCTATCGTCTGACCTGACGGCAGAAGATAAACACGCCACGATAAGACCACGAGACATATTGCTGACACTCGCCTATTTCGTTAGAGCGACAAGTCAAATAATCTGATGGTGTGTGTACCGAAGGTCTTACAGTACGCACACCACAGTTTCCGAACGAGGTCAAAATTGATTTTCAGTCAGCGAGGTTTACGCAGTCAGCCCTGGTGTAATTCTCACAAACGCAAATGTATGATAGTGCGGTTTTAATTTGTCTCATCATGTGTAGGGAAGCAATAAGTTTTGGGCCAGGGAGAACTCAGTGTTGTTGCTGTGTACGCTCGAGCGTCGTCACAAGTACAGCAGGCTTGTGCCCGGGGGGCGCTTTCCGCCGCGGAATCCGATTAGCAGCGGGACGGTACACCGGTAGTGGCTGGGGGACGGGGGCGGGTAGCTGGCGTAAACTGCATTACGGAGCTCGCTGCGACGCATCAACAGCCAGCCCGGAACCAGAATGACATTAACGCTGCGACTCTCCTCCGGGAGCAATACGAGCGGCGTTTTAATACCCTGCTGCTGATGAGCAGGTGTTTTGTTCTGTAATAAGCACGGCTGTTGCGCGGTACAGAAAAGCTGTTTTATACAGGCACCAGGAGAACATAATGGCACATTAACTCACCGAGCTTTGGTCAATGAGTGTTATGTTGAAGCAAGTATCGTAAAGCACTCGTCGCTACATACGAAACGAGCAGTTAGCTGCACACATGTGCTGGAAAACAGACGATCGTCTGATCAGTCCTCACTGAGCGATTACCGTGCTTAACGTTAAAGAGGTGGAATTAACAGCTGCTCACATAGTATCGGCATATACTGCAATATAACTGCACAGGTCCGGAAAGAATCAATTTAAAGAGAGAGTTAACAGCAACGTATGAATTTTTTACCACATACGATCAGCGATGGAGCAAACGAACGTATTTAAGGTCAGATTCTTGTTAGCGTATGCCTAGTATTTTTTGATAGCATCCTCATCCATTTTCCATATGCTGTTTCCTAAAGCGAGTTTCTCTAACTTCTCTGAATGATGCCACGAAAAATAAAAAAATGCAGCTATCCAGTCATGATACTAAATGCACACCGTCCAGTCACATCATTTTGACCTCCACCTAGCCGGCTGCTGTGGCCGAGCGGTTCTAGGCGTTTCAGTCCGGAACCGCGCTGCTGCTACGGTCGCAGGTTTCAATCCTGCCTCGGGCATGGATGTGCGTGATGTCCTTAGGTTAGTTAGGTTTGAGTAGTTCTAAGTCTAGGGGACTAATGACCTCAGATGTTAAGTCCCATAGTGCTCAAAGCCATTTGAACCATTTGAACCTCCGCCTATGTTCTACATCTACATCTATATCCACACTCCGCAAGCCACCTGACGGTGTGTGGCGGAGGGTGCTTTGAGTACCTCTGTAGGTTCTCCCTTCTATTAAAGTCTCGTATTCTTCGTGGAAAGAAAGATTGTCGGTATGCCTCTGTGTGGGCTCTAATCTCTCTGATTTTATCCTCATGGTCTCTTCGCGAGATATATGTAGGAGGGAGCAATATACTGCTTGACTCCTCGGTCAAGGTATGTTCTCGAAACTTCAACAAAAGCCCGTACCGAGCTACTGAGCGTCTCTCCTGCAGAGTCTTCCACTGGAGTTTATCTATCTTCTCCGTAACGCTTTCGCGATTACTAAATGATCCTGTAACGAAGCGCGCTGCTCTCCGTTGGATCATGTCTATCTCTTCTATCAACCCTGTCTGGTACGGATCCCACACTGCTGAGCCGTATTCAAGCAGTGGGCGAACAAGCGTACTGTACCCTACTTCCTTTGTTTTTGGATTGCATTTCCTTAGTACTCTTCCAACGAATCTCAGTCTGGCATCTGCTTTACCGACGATCAACTTTATATGATCATTCTATTTTAAATAGCTCCTACTCCCAGATAATTTATGGAATTAACTGCTTCCAGTTTCTGACGTACTATATTGTTGCTAAATGATAAAGGATCTTTCTTTCTATGTATTCGCAGCACATTACACTTGTCTACATTGAGATTCAATTGCCATTCCCTGCACCATGCGTTAATTCGTTGCAGATCCTCCTGCATTTCAGTACAATTTTCCATTGTTACAACCTCTCGGTATACCACAGCATCATCCGCAAAAGCCTCAGTGAACTTCCGATGTTATCCACAAGGTCATTTATGTATATTGTTAATAGCAACGGTCCTACGACACTCCCCTGCGGCACACCTGAATTCTTACTTCGGAAGACTCCTTTCCATTGAGAATGACATGCTGCGTTCTGTTATCTAGGAACTCTTCAATCCAATCACACAATTGGTCTGATAGTCGATATGCTCTTACTTTGTTCATTAAACGACTGTGGGGAACTGTATCGAACGCCTTGCGGAAGTCAAGAAACACGGCATCTACCTGGGAACCCGTGTCTATGGCCCTCTGAGTCTCGTGGACGAATAGCTCGATCTGGGTTTCACACGATCGTCTTTTTCGAAACCCATGCTGTCCTACAGAGTAGATTTCTAGTCTCCATAAAAGTCATTATACTCGAATTCGTGTTCCAAAATTCTACAACTGATCGACGTTAGAGATATAGGTCTATAGTTCTGCACATCTGTTCGACGTCCCTTCTTAAAAACGGGGACGACCTGTGCCCTTTTCCAATCCTTTGGAACGCTGCGCTCTTCTAGCGACCTACGGTACACCACTGCAAGATGAGGGGCAAGTGTTCGACGTCAACGAGAAATAACTACTCACAGGCGGCAGGTGGCAGCACTACAAAACGCGTCGGAGGGGGAGGGGGACGGAAAGCGGCGCGGTCGTTGTCGTACTGCGGAAAAAAAAGCGATTTATGTAACGTGCAAAAGGGCGTGATCATTGGCTTTCGGAAAAAGGGTGGAAGCATTTCCGAAATGGCTAACTTTGTAAATTGTTCGCACGCCGCTGTGATTAAAATATACCGGACATGGCAAAATGGCGCTATCCAAAACTGGTGCCGAAGCAACTGTGGTGCACCATGGGCCACCAATGACAAGGGCTAACGACGGCTACGGAGATCTGTACGGGCAAACAGACGTGCAACTTTTAAGCAATGATCGGCCTGATGAACCAAGCGGCTACCAACAGCGTCTCCTCAACGACCGTTCAGCAAACGTTGTTGCTTATGAGCCTCTGCAGCAGCCGCCTTGTTCGTGCACCCATGCTGAGTGCTGCCCATCACCGAGAATGCCTACAATTTGCCAATTTGCACGCCAGTACCGCAACTGGATGTCTAGTGACTGGTGACAGGTGGCGTTTTTAGACGAATCATGTTTTGTGCTCCAGGGAGCAACCATGCTGAGACAATCGTCGGAAGGGTCCGGGCGAGAGGAACGAGCGTTATGGTCCGGGATTATGTTTTTGCGCCATTCCCTCGGTGATCTCGTCGTTGTGGAAGGCAAAATGGATCAACACAATCCACCCTTACATGAAGTTCGCTTTTACTCAGCACAATGGCATCTACCAACAGGACAATGCAACGTGTCACACTGCTCGCAGTTTTCATACGCGGTTCGAAAAGCGCCAGGAAAAGTTTGCCCTACTCCCCTCGTCACGAAACTCTCCAGATTTAAACCCAATCGAGAATTTGTTGGAACCAGCTCGATCGGGCTGTTCGCACCGTCGACCCTCAGCCGAGAAACGTAGCGCAGCTGGCCACGACACTGGAGTCGGCATGGCTCCACATCCCTGTCTCCACCTTCCAGAACCTCACCGACTCTCTACCTGCAGGTGATACAGCAGCTCGCGATACAAAAGTTTCTTATTCAGGCTTTGGACAGGTGATAACATTAATGAGAGTGGATAGTGTAATACTTGATTATAACGGCGTATTTTTCATAGCAGTTTAACTTTGATTCTCATGATATGTAATGTAATATAGTTTTTAGTATGTATGAGTATACGGGGTGTTGCTATGATGACTATACCAACTTTTATAGTTGAGAAAGAAAGTGAGATGTATCAGTTTGAAACAGAAAACCCTAGTTCAGAAATAACTGGGTCAAAGGTTGTAAAGTTGAACGTGTATAGCCTTTCTGCTGGGGATGAATACTTAATCTTAGCAGGTTAATCTATGTATAACGTATCTGGTATGTGTCTACCGAATGCTGTTAATGTCAACTGGTTACAAAACACACTCCCCAACAGCAAAGATCATATCTTAGTCGAGTATAGTATCTGGAAAGAAGTGCGTATGAGGAAGGTACTCATAGATACAATTTATTAGTTAAATTTCCGCCTTACGTGAAGCCATATGCCAATCGTCATCTGGCAGTTTAGTTATGACTCAATACGGCTTTGACGGAAGTTCTGAAATAACGAACTGGGGAAAGAATTGCACAGAGGAGACGGATGACTTTAATTTACTGGAGAGTGCCGGATAACGACTTAATACTTTGTAGTAACTCCGGATAGTCCACTTCCACTGCTGGCATTAATCATAATTAAAACAAAAAGTGATTTTATTGTGCCATAGTTTAATGCAGATAGCTTCTAAAAATTCAGGCTGACGAAATGGGATAGTGGTTTGGTGGGAGGTGCGTAAAAATGGTAGACTGAGATTACTGAGTATTGCACCTGGAGTTTATTAACTGACAAAGGAAGGCTTCATCAACATTTAACATACACAAAGTGCAGACGAAACTGGTCCTCACTTGTGATATTAACAAAAATTTAGTAAATACACTAGGCTTTCATCTACTTATATGTTCACCGAGATTTCCATGTGCATTAATACGTGCGTGGTCGCGCTTCGTGACAGCACAGCGTGGAATATCAATCATTGGTGCGTACATCCAACGGGCTACACTCAAAAAACTTCTGTAATAGCTTTCTAGAGTCTTATAACACTGCAACATACTCGTCAAAGACGTAAACTGTGAACACAAGGAAGTAAATCAGTGGCCTATGAAAGTAATCGATTAAATAAGAAAACCCCTAGATTTGTCGAAATTTATAATCCACGCAAATACCGGATGAACTTTGAAAATCGTGAAGGAACACGTTATTCGTATGATCAGAAGACTAGAAAGCTTTGTTGGCTGTACTCTTTTTCAATTAACGATAACACTGAGGATACCACGAATCTGAAGGCCAAGTGGTTGGTCACTTACGAACAGTAGTACGAAAGATCAGATAATTGAGCACAAAATTTCATGAAAATATGAATGTCAAGCACAGATTAATTAACCGAGCCACTTAGAACACGAAATAGTTTAGAATACTGTATGTTGGCTATTTAACAGTGACACAGGGGTCTAGAAAGTGTCTGGAAGATCAAATAACTCAGCACGAAACTGTATGAGAATTTGAGCATCACACACACAGGTTAATTACGTGAACCACTCATTGATGATTTATATTCAGCCGGAACGATTGCTAATTTATCACACGTGCACATTATCTCAACACAAAGCACTACTTCTTAAGCCCCCTGTAAACTCACAGAATGTTAAATTTTCGATCCAGCGTTAAATGCAATCGCCTTTTCCGATGTACTTCTAAAAAAATGATAGCGAATTTACTTTGAACCTCTCTATCCACTCGCTAGTAATCCAAAGATTGGCAAGACTGAGTTAGCAGAAAACACATCCATACATCGACTAGAAATACATTGCACTCATTCTATCACTCATTCACATTCTTACATGGGACTGGGAAAAACAGGAATAATGCTGGTATCCTACAGACAGAGAAAAAATAAAGTAACATAGAGACTCTTCTCCTTCCCCGACTTCTACCACGGACACGAGCGTAGCGTGGGATAACAACATAAAGGAAGATCAATTGTTACGAAAGTGATCTAATAGATGCATTTCATGTGTTGTGTGGTCATTCTGCAACTAGAATACGAGAACCTACGAATTCGTGTTGGTACGACGTAATAAAATGATTTCAAATACCATAATTAGACCAAAATGGTCATATACATCAGAAACATTAATTTTAGGATCAACAAAAGAAAATTAATAAATCGGGAACAGAGAAAGAAAGGTGGTGAGGTAATGGAACAACTGTGGAAACATTCACATTAAGAAGTAACACATCCGTTCAAATGGTTCAAATGGCTGTGAGCACTGTGCGACTTAACTTCTGAGGTCATCAGTCGCCTAGAACTTAGAACTAATTAAACCTAAGTAACCTAAGGACATCACACACATCCATGCCCGAGGCAGGATTCGAAACTGCGACCGTAGCGGTCGCTCGGCTCCAGACTGTAGCGCCTAGAACCGTACGGCCACTCCGGCCGGAAACACATACGTATGCAGTAACATAGAAAATATAAGAGACGAAAAAAGGAAAAGAAAAAAAATGATACAATAAATAAGTCGTAGCAGACTGCCAAGACAAAACTGTACAGCATTTTGAAAAATTCAAACGTAATCCCAAATGGTTTATGAAAGTGCATAAAGTCCTAGAAGAAACGGGCATATATAAGCAAAAAATTGTTAAGAGAAAAAAATATAGAAATCAAATAAAGATTTGGGAAGGTTTTCAAGACAAAACAGTTCCAAAAGTCAAGGGTAACTATCGACAGTTGAGCAGTGGAAATAAAAAAGCGAACAAATGAAAGGTTATTGAAGACGGCGTTGAGCCAACTTAGTTAAGGTAAAAAATGTCCATTAGGAATGTTCCTTGGAATATCCACTAAATCAAATTAATTTAGGTTTCCATTAGCGTAACTTCACGTAATTTGACGCACAAAATGCCTTATATGCGCAATGGCCAATACTAAAACGTTCCATGAACCGTGCTCCCTACTGAACCACCAGTGCTTACTAATAGTCAATGTGTACGGGGTGTTCATAATTAAACTTTTGCTGCTTGAGAGGGTCTCCCAAGAAAATCGAGTTGTCGTAGATCGATGAAACATCGTCGAAACATTTCTAAGGACATGCTGAGGAGACATAACGAATAAACCACCGAAAGAAATAGAGTTTTAATTCCACGTGAAAGGGCAACATTCATGAACTGCGTACCATGTTTACGTTCCAGGATACAAACGTTGCGCATTGTGACGACCATTTGCATCCACGACAACTGGAACGTCACTAGATATACCATTAGATCGCGCTATTGGTTTAATCTTGACGATGAACGATGGGACTTGGCTCTTAGCATTTACTTTGCCACGCCACGACTGTCTTTTTTAAGAAATAAAGAAAATTGTCAAGTGAAAATGCATCTCCACTGATGCGAAACCGATCGTTAATTTCTCATCAAAGATATTGGAACAGCCAGTGCGGAAGATTTTATTCACCATTTCACAGTTCGTAGCACTTTTCGAACGGTGGACTGTGGGATGTTCAGTTGTCGTGACACAGCTCGTGCACTGCTTGCAGACTTCACACTGCGTCCAGCATTCTCAGCCAAGGCAACAGTAACTTCTTCAACAACTTACGGCGCAATTGGCCGTCGGCCTCTCATAGGAGCAATTCCCAAATCACCAATTAATTCGAACTCCCGAATCGTGTTCTTTATCCCCAGTGCAGAAGAGGGTCTTCGTGTCCCTGTAATGCGTCGACACTCACGAAGAACAGAGCTCTGCTCACCCTGTGCAGACCCGTGTTGATCGTCTGCAACTGTAATGCACGCTGATGCTTGTGTCTCAACCCTACGTCACCATACCAGTACGAGAGCCCAACGGCAAGTTATGACACTAACACTCTAACAACACGAATCCTGCAGCGGACAGACTGGACGTGATTCCTATTTCGTTTGGTACCCATATGGTAAATAATTTTCCGTCTACACTGGTTGAAGTAACGAAAGTTTAATAATAACAACGTTATACAAAGCTGTGCTCCAGACGTCCATTCTCAAAAACATGTTCCTCAAATAAGCCAATGTTTGATACTATTTCTTTCGGTCACGAAAGCCCTCATTGACAATTCTGATCTGCTTTATATGTTGTGCTTGTTTCACCGTCGTGAATTGTTTTGCTTCCCATAGCAGATTTGCGTGAACTAGTCTACGTCGTGGTCTCCAGTTTTGATGTTAAGTTTATTGCTAATTTCATTTTTGCCTTTCCTCATTACTTTTCGTTTTTTTCTGCTTAGTTCAATCCACAGTACGAGCTCATTTGACTGCTCATTCCATCCAACAGAATATGCAATTCTTCCTCACTTTCACTGAGATTAGCAATGTCATCAACGGATCTGATTATTGATATTCTTTCATCCTGTATTAAAATCACACACTTGAACCTTTCTTTCATATTCTTGCTTCTTAGATTTACCGAGTAAACAGTAGGTGCGAAAGATTAAATCTCTTTCTAATTAGAGCTCTTCGTTCTTGGTCTTCCATTCTTATCTTTCTCTCTCGATTCTTGTACACGTTGTGCGAGTATGTTATCCGTCGTTTTCTACAGATTACACCTATTTGCCACAAACACTCGAACATCTTTCGCAATTTTACATTCTAGAGCGCTTTGCTAGGTCAACAAATACTCAAAATGGTTCGAATGGCTCTAAGCAATATGGGACTTAACATCGGAGGTCATCAGTCCCCTAGACTCATAACTACTTAAACCTAACTAACCTAAGGACACCACCAACATCCACGCCGAGGCAGGATTCGAACCTGCGACCATAGCAGCAGCGCGGTGCCGAACTGAAGCGCCTAGAACCAATCAGCCACAGCGTGTTTTGATTTTTCTTGTCTAACTTCATTTACCAAGTGCAACGCCGGAATTGCCTTTCAGGTGCCTTTACCTTTCATCAGGTAGATCCTCAGTTTCCTTTTCCCATTCTTCTGTATACTATTCGTGCAGCAACTTGGGGTGCACCTCTCCACGGTAGCCTATGCTGTGCAAGCCTCTTCATCTCTGCAACACTATTTCATCGGTTTCAGCCTGCTTTCTATAGTCAAGCCTCGGCCACAGTTTGGAGCTTTTAGCTCCAACGCTTCCTTCAGTTACCGATCTGGCGATTCCCTCATGCATCAAGCAGTGTCCTACTAACCGACATCTTACTTCAATCAAGTTGTGCCATAAAATCGTTTTGCCTCAGATCTGAATACCTCTTCATCAGTTATCGGGCCTGTCCACTAATCTTGAGTATTATTCAGCAGTAACTCATTTCAAGAGCTTATAATCTGTTCCTGCTTGAACTGAACGTCTTCCTAGCACTTAAACATACACCGCCCACCTACCTGTCAACCACCTTTCGCAGCACGAACCGCTGCTAGACGTGCAGGAACAGTGTCAGTGACTTTCTGGAAGATGCCGACAGCGATGCGGAGCCATGCGCTAGGTTTCTCGGCTGAGGATCCGTGGCGGGTACAGCCCGATCAAGGTGCTCCCACATATTCTCTAAGCGGTTTAAATCCGGAGACTTTGGAGGCAGAGGCCAGGAGAGTACGTAAACTCATCCCTGTGCTCGTCGAACCACGCACGTGTACTGTGAGCTGTGTGACACGTCGCATCGTCCTGCTGGGAGATAACCTCGTGCCGAGGAAAAACAAACTGCATGTGCTGGTGGACATGGTTCTAAGGATAGATGCGTACTTGTACAGATCTGTTGTGCCTTCTATAATGACGGGATCACCCAGAGAGTGCCCTCCAGCTTGGACCCTTCCGAGATTGTTCAAGGTGTTTCCTTTCAGACGTTTCACACCGTACACGCCAACGGCTATCTGTCCGATGGAGCATAAAACGTGATTCATCTGGAAAGGCCATCTCTCGCCATTCAGTAGACGTCCAGCTGCGGTACTGGCAAATTCCAGCGTTCGTTGTCGATGAACAGCAGTCAGCATGCGAACGTGAATCAGCGCCAGCTGCGGAGGCCTACACGCAGCAACGTTCGCTGAACGGTCATTGGTTTACCTAGGTGGTCAGTTGCTCCACTGTTCACGTCTGTTGGCCCGTACACGTCTCAGTAGCTGTCATTCATCCCTATCAACTATGGCCCGTGTTGCACCACAGTTGCCTCGACGCCGGTTTTGGATAGCGCCATTTTGCCATTCATGGTATGCTTTAATCACGGTGGCATACGAACAGTTTACAAAGTTTGCCGTTTTGGAAATGTTCCCACCTTTGACCCGAAAGCTAATGATCATGCTCTTCTGGACGTGAGATAAATTGCGACATTTCCGCCTTACGACAACTACTGCACTGCTTCTGGCGCCCCCCCCCCCCCCCACATACTTTACTTACCCTCCACTGCTAGTGCTGGCATCTGCCGTGAGTGGTTATTGCACGTTGTCGTCGAACATAGACAGTGGTTACAAGTACATGACTGGACCATTATATTCTATAATGACACCTTTCTGAGAAAAACTTTTCTTGCTATACTCAATCTGCATTTTGTACGAGTATCCTCTCTTCGATAGCCATCGTAAATTACTTGGTTGCCCAAATAGCAAAACTCTTATACCACACTTAACGTCTCATTTCTTAATCTAATTCCCTCAACATCCCTTCAATTTAATTTCACTATACTCCAATTCCCTTGTTTAACATTTGTTGCTATTTACCTCATAAACTTTTTTCCAGGCACTGTCTGTAACGTCCAACTGAACTTCCAAGTCATTTTATGTGTCCAAGTTCAAAATTTAGCCCTTAGTCCTGGAACTGTACGTCATAATCTCTCTTGTCACTTTCAGCTCCTTCCTCCCTATGCTCCCCTTCCTTCGGGCTAATACTGGTGATGTAGATTCCTTCTACCATCAGCATTCGAAGCGGACACTCGTTTACCCTTGCTCTGCTTTCACAGTTCATGCTAGAGCCTGTTTTCAAGACACTTCCGTTAAGTTCAACTTGAAAGTGACATTTTCATTTTTTTTTTTTTTTTTTACGTTTCGGTTTTCTTTAACTCATCGTTCCGTAACCAGTATCGATGTATCGATGTGTAGTGTAGATTCTTTGGCATGTGTCTCTCTTAGGCACTACAGGGTGGCGTGTTTTCCTGAGGGGAGTCCTATGTGTTCTCAACCAGTAAGATAGGTGGCAGTTAGTCAGATCTTGCTTCTAAATAAGCTTGAAGCACACTTTCTTCCGGGAAGTTTAGCGATGAGGTGTGGCTGTTTAGAGACTGCAGCAGCAGTAGGGTAGTTTGGTGCGATAGCAGCAGTTATTTGCAGTGGCTTCTAACAACAATGTTGTGAGTCACTTCATTCGTGTAAATTTTGTATCGGACAGTGTATTTTGCAATCATATCCTATGTTAAACTTGTGATGAATTACAATCGTGAATAGATATTTGGAAGTTTTTTATAAAATTGTTAGCTGGTTACTAAACAGTGTTGTATTCATTCAGTCACAATATTATGCACTCTATTACATCATTTGGTCCTGCGCTTTAAATGGTTTTAGGCCTTGGTGGAAACTTGAATGCTTGTGATTGTTAGAATTTCTACATACGTCAGACGTGTATTGTGAATTCCACTTGGCTTGTGACCACTACTTACTTGAACTGAAGGCAATATAGATAATTCATTTAAATTTGCTGTTACTCATTACTACTTTCTTGAAATCATTTCTTGTTCTTCTTTTCTTCCTTGTGTCTTTCTTCTGTTTCGGCATGGTTATTAGCGGATTTGGCTTAGTTTGTTTAAGGAGTGACTGGATGCCCTCCCTGTCGCCAAACTTACTTAAAATAGTTTACTGAGTAATGACACCGACTTATGACGCGTTCTTTGTCTGGCACCATCTTGCGTGAAGCTGTCTTAAGCATTCCCCTCTTGCTTATTTAGTGGTTATTAATACTGCAGATAATGAAATAGCTCAGTTTGCACACAGTTTTTTCACATCAATAGTGATAAACAGGTGGTTTTGTGCACTTGTGAACTTCTGGATGTGAATGTGAGTTCTGACACTGGTTCTTGAATGTAGTGATGCTGGGCAGCATTTCTCTAGATCGTGAGTGTTCATGTCTCCACGAAATAACTTGCACAGACTATGGTACTTACACCTTCAGCATTTCGTAACAGTTTATATAAATTAAGTATTTCGATCATTATTCAGACGATTTAGAGAGGTATTATCAGCAGTTAGTCGATTTAATATTGAGGTACAGTAATATAAATAAGCGCCATGATCCCATTGAACCATGTTGAGATATGAATTGATCACTTTTACTCTGTAATGTTGATAGATTATGATGAGCGAATTTCGCAGTATTTACATATTTACGGACTATTCCATTTTAGCCTCCAAGTGCAACTTTTTTAAAACCTTTTTAGTGGTAAGTTTTCAAATTTTATGAAGAAAAGTACAAATTGCAAGTTACGCCTGCCAATTGCCTGAACTTCAGGTATTACAGAATACCGCGTTTTCTCATCAGCCGAGTGGTGCTCCCAAGTAGGCGAAGCGTGACCTACTTCAAAATATTTCCATGATGCTCTGTAGCGAGTCCAGTGCATTGCCATATATCGGATGAGCTATGGCCCAGAAAATTTGTTTTTCAAATATTTTGGAGACAAATTTTCAAAAACATGCAGTAACTGTTGATAATGTACATTAACGATTCAAACTATGCAACTTATTAATTAGAAGGGTTGTAGATCGTTGTGTATGATCGATTTTTGACAGTGGATAAAGTTGGTGAAATGTAAGATGGCGTGAGGGCAATATAGTGTACTTGGTGTTCCGTAAAACCCACCTTGCCTGTGCACGTGCTGAGAACGAAGACTAGATTTCTGACTTACGCAAAAAGATAAATGTAAAACGAATCCAAAATAATTGTTTCATAACTTTATTTAGGAGCTCATAAACTTAACAGATATGTTATCGAGTGAAAATTTTTTCTGTTACTGGTAAGTAATTCTTTTAAGGGTTTAAATTAAGAGCAGTCTCAGAACCGTATTTTTCATTCATAAAATATGTTATTTCTCAAATTTACATTGTTAGATGCATTTTTACAACTCCATGTCATATTTACTGACTATTCCATTGTAACCTCCAAGTGCAACTTTTTTAACATTTTTAATGGTAAATATTTTAAATTTTTTTAAGAAAATTAGAAATACCGGGTGGTTATTATTAAAGTGTAGCTACTCACAGAGGTTCAGTGTGGTCTGTAGCTATTGTCATTTTCTAATGCATCAATGAGCAGCCGATTTGTGCTGCAAAAAATTAATTCCAATTTTGGCCACCAAGTGCAAATTTGGCCCTGTGAATGCAAGAAAGACGTATAGAAATGTTTCCATATGTAATGTATTAGGAATGGGACGTGGGCAGGAAAGGTCAAACAAGCGGCAAAGACATAATTTTGATTTTATTATTAAAAGCTACTTTCACAATTTGTTCAGTAGGGGCACCAGAGACGTCGACGAGATGCTGTTCAACGTCAGATTTGCATTAGGTGGCCAAAATTGGAACTAATTTTTTGCAGCGCAAATCGGCTTCTCATTAACGCATTAGCATATCTACCAAGTTTCGCTGCCATACGATAATTACAGTTCAAATTGAACGTCCGTGCGTAGCTGCGCTTTTATTATAACCACCTGAGACTTATAGAATAGTTGAAGTCTTTGATAAAGTGTATCTGAGAGCTAAGAATCATTTCAGTTTGGAGACACAACTACAAAAGTAAATGCTATTCCATAATAGCCGTACTTCATCTTTTAGTTGCACGTTACTTTGGTGCACTACTGTGACTATTCTTTTTCTATTTTACCCGGGAAGTCAGAGTGCGTTATAAAACCGATTATTAGATCGTGAGTTCATTGATTGTAAGTCATAGTTTCACTTAGCTTAAAGGTACTTGGTTTAGTTGTAGTTGTCCACTCTCTAAAACAGTACCCACATTATAAACTGATATTCCAAGTGATATGTACGAGGGGTGTCCAGAAAGCAAGTTCCGATCGGTCGTGAAATGGAAACCACTATGAAAATCCGATAAAGTTTTTCACAAATGTGGTGGACAGTGTCTCTAGTATGACCATGGATAGCAACACGTCACTCTTCTCATTTCTGAGCACACAGTGAGCGCGTAAAGATGTCTAGAAAATAGTGTCTCCCGCCAAGTACGTGGGCCTGGTGAGAAATTTCGCCTGAAGCTATGCAGCCAACATTACATAATTGTCGTGCTGCTTCCTCTTCAAGACAATTCTCAGCCGCATTCTGCAGGGCAATGAAGAAGCCCCTGCATCGTTTTCAATTGCAAATGTTTGATTACCCACAATACACCCCGTAATTGTCTCCCTCTGAATCTCATTTCTGCTCACATGAACCGCTGGCTATAGAGACAACATTTTGGCACAGACAACGAGCTGTAGGCCAGCGTAAACAATTGGCGGAAAGCACTGGCGGCTGTCTTCTATGATGAGGGAATTGGAAAGTTGGTACAACGCTACGACAAATGTTTAAGTCAGAACGGCGACTACGTAGAGAAGTAGCTGGATGGTGCAGCTAACTGCTACAAATAAAACATTTCTGATTTTCACTGTGGTTTCCATTTCGCGATCGATCGGAACTTGCTTTCTGGACAGCCCTCGTATACTGGCGTTTGAATCTAACCCGCAACACCGACACCCAGTCCAGTAACGACTAGGAACTGTACGTCACCATCTCCCACTTGCAGCTACCTCCTCCTTTCGTCTCCCGCGCCTCAAAGACAAACACACCGACGTGACAGAAGTCACGGGACACCTCTTAGTAAACTGTCGGACCTCCTTTTCCTCGGCGTAGAGCAGTAACTCGATATGTTATGGACTTAACAAGTCGTTGGAAGTCGCCTGCAGAAATACTGAGCGATGCTGTCTTTACAGCCGTCCATAATTGCGTATTGGCCGAGCGGTTCTAGGCGCTTCAGTCTGGAACCGCGCTGCTGCTACGGTCGCAGGTTCGAATCCTGCCTCGGCTATGAATGTGTGTGATGTCCTTAGGTTGGTTAGGTTTCAGTAGTTCTTAGTCTAGGGGACTGATGAACTCAGATAATAAGTCCTATAGTGCTTAGAGCCATTTTGAAACGCTGTAGGCGACGTCGTGCTGTTAACAAAGACACTCGTGTCGGTCGACTGCTGCCATACTCCATTAACGTCAAATTTCGCCGCACTGTCCTAACGGGTACGTGCAGGGTACGTCCCCCATTGATTTCCAGTCTTAAATTTGCAGTGTTGCTTGTGTGATAGAAGTGACAACTCCACGCAAAGGCCACTGCTCTTGGTCGTTAAGTGAAGGATGTCCGACACTGCTTTGTCCGTGGTGTGAGGTAATGCCTTGACACTGTGAATCTCGGAATATTTAATTCCCAAACGATTTCCGGAATGGAATATCCCATGCACCTAGCACTAACTACCACGCTGCGTTCAGATTCTGTTAGTTTCTGTCGTGCGGCCTTAATCACGTCAGACGCCTTTCCGCATAAATCACCTGAGTACAACCGTCAGCCCCGCCAATTCACTGCCCTTTTATGCATAGTGTAAGCGACACCACTATCATGTGTATATGTGCATATTGCTATCCCGTGACTTTTGTCAGCTCAGTGTACAGGTGATGAACATTCCACCACGAAGATTCGAACCGGCTAACTCGGGGTGGCCGCACCGCGCTAGAATGCACTGGCGGCCTCTCCTGCGGCGTACCTAGTGTGAATGTTTGGGTGTGAAGGGCCAGCTGAGAGCGGCATCACTTGTTGGAGCCGTTGGCTGCGGCGCGGCGATCGATGTCTGCCGCCAGACACACGGCTGTGGGCCGCGGCAGCTGCCTGCCTCAATGATTCATGCCGCGCCGCAGCCGGCCGAGTGCGCCTTCGCTTGCTGTCCCGTTTGCGCGGCTTCAGACTTCGCGAGTCCCCTTCAAGTTCCTGACTCACGTGCTTCACTGAGAATAAAGACATGTTCTTGGATGTAAATAACAAGTGTATTTAGCCATCCGTTTCTCGTTATAATTCTTAAGTGGCGCACGTACTCTCTGAGTCGTTCCCTTTCCTGTGCGCCACTGCTTTAATGGACCATTTAAATTGAGTAGTTTACTTTGACTGCCCTGCAGTGTACAAAGACGAAAGAAGACCGCAACAATAAAGAATAATTAGTGCAGAGCAATAAAATTTCGTAATACTTCTTTCTAGGTAACGTACGTAGGTGATTAAAACCAAAAGTTAAAGTAAGCGCGAGATAAGGTTTTGCAAACGTGAAATGCTGGTACATTAATACCTGGTGTAACCGCCAGGATATTGAATGGAAGCGTGCAAACGTGCATTCATTATGTTGTACAGGCGCGTGGTGTCGGATATCAGTTTTGTGGGATAGAGTTCGACGCGTGTTGCAGTTGATCAGTCAACACAGGGAAGGTTAACGGTGTTTTTGGATGACTCTGAAATTGTCGTCCGATGATGTTCCATATGGGCTCGATTGGTGAGAGCTCTGGTGAGCTAACAGGCCAAGGCTATGTCAACAGTCTGTAGAGGATTTTGGATCGCAACATCGGTGGGTAGGCGAGCGTTGGAAAATGGCTCTGAGCACTATGGGACGTAACATCTGAGGTCATCAGTCCCCTAGAACTTAGAACTACTTGAACCTAACTAACCTAAGGACATCACACACATCTATGCCCGAGGCAGGATTCGAGCCTGCGACCGTAGCGGCGTTGGAAAACACCCCTTGGAATGCTGTTCATGAATGGCAGCAAAACAGGTTGATTTACCAGACTGACGTACAAATTTGCAGCCTGACTGCGTGGAATAACACCGAGAGTGCTCCCGCTGTCGTGCGAAATCTTGCCCCAGACCGTAGCCCCAGATGTATGTCCAGTGCGTCTAGCATGCAGCTAGGTTGGGTACAGAACCTCAACTGGCCTCCTAATCAACACGTGGCCATCTCTGGCATTGAGGTAGCATCATCTTTCATTAAAAACACAACAGATCTCCAGCCTGCCCTCCAGTGAACTTTCGCTTGATACCATTGAAGTTGCAAATGACGGTGGTTTGGGGTCAGAGGAATACACGCTACAGGACGCCTCTCCCGGAGCTGTGCTTGAAGTAACCGATTTGTAGCGCGTATGTCAGCCTGAAACTGCCGGCACAGATATGTGGCCATTATTATTATTGTAACTGACTGGGTTTCAGAAAAGCAGTGTAGTCGCAAACAAATAGGTACTAGCTGTTTTGTGGTACATTTATTCCAAGTGGCATGTTTCGGGTTCCGCCCATCATCAGATTTCCATTTCATACCAAAAAAAATTGACACTTTGTTCCTTACTCATACATCAACGAACCAAGAGGTGCGACATATGATTTAAACTTGGAAAATGGGAATGTTGGTCGTGAGAAGGACTACGAATAAATGCACCAAAAAACAACTACTATCTGTTTGTTTGCGTCTGCTCAGCTTTTCTAAAATCCAGTGAATCATATCGATTTGTAAGAGTTCTTTGTGTCAGTGTGGTGCCAACTGCTGCTCCAGTTGCTGCTGCAGGCGCAGTACGACGCGCCAGAGCCGAACACGATGGTCTTCCCCCTCGGTAGTGTCACGTGGCCGTTCGGAGCCCGGTCTTCTCGAGTCATACATTCTCGTGACCACCACTGCCGGCAGTCATACACCGTGGATACATTCCTGCCGAGTCATTGTGCAGTACCGCAGAAGGGAGATCAAGCTTCTCGTAGCGCTATTACACGACCTGGTTCAAATTCAGTGAGATGTCGATAATGACGTCTTTGTTGCCTTAAAGGCATTGTTGACTACATCTACATCTACATCCTTACTCCGCAAGCCACCTGACGGTATGTGGCGCAGGGTTCTTTGAGTACCTCTGTCGGTTCTCCCTTCTATTCCAGTCTCGTATTGTTCGTGGAAAGAAAGATTGTCGGTATGCCTCTGTGTGGGCTCTAATTTCTCTGAATTTATCCTCATGGTCTCTTCGCGAGATATATGTAGGAGGGAGCAATATACTGCTTGAGTCCTGGGTGAAGGTATGTTCTCGAAACTTCAACAAAAGCCCGTACCGAGCTACTGAGCGTCTCTCCTGCAGAGTCTTCCACTGGAGTTAATCTATCATCTCCATAACGCTTTCGCGATTACTAAATGGTTCTGTAACGAAGCGCGCTGCTCTCCGTTGGATCTTCTCTATCTCTTCTATCAACCCTATCTGGCATGGATCCCACACTGGTGAGCAGTATTCAAACAGTGGGCGAACAATTGTACTGTAACCTACATCCCTTGTTTTCGGATTGCATTTCCTTAGGATTCTTCCAATGAATCTCGGTCTGGCATCTGTTTTACCGACGATTAATTTTATATGGTCATTCCATTTTAAATCACTCCTAACGTCTACTCCCAGATAAATTATGGAATTAACTGCTTCCAGTTGCTGACCTGCTATATTGTAGCTAAATGATAAAGGATCTTTCTTTCTATGTATTCGCAGCACATTACACTTGTCTACATTGAGATTAAATTGCCATTCCCTGCACCGTGTCAATTCGTTGCAGATCCTTCTGCATTTCAGTACAATTTTCCATTGTTACAACCTCTCAATATACTGCAGCATCATCCGAAAAAAGCCTCAGTGAACTTCCGATGTTATCCACAAGGTCATTTATGTATATTGTGAATAAAAACGGTCCTACGACACTCCCCTGCGGCACCCCTAAAATCACTCTTATTTCGAAAGACTTCTCTCCATTGAGAATGACATGCTAGGAACTCTTCAATCCAATCACACAATTGGTCTGATAGTCCATATGCTCTTACTTTGTTCATTAAACGACTGTGGGGAACTGTATCGAACGCCTTGCGGAAGTCAAGAAACACGGCATCTACTTGGGAACCCGTGTCCATGGCCCTCTGAGTCTCGTGGACGAATAGCGCGAGCTGGGTTTCAGATGATCGTCTTTTTCGAAACCTGCGCTGATTCCTACAGAGTAGATTTCTAGTCTCCAGAAAAGTCATTATACTCGAACATAATACGTGTTCCAAAATTCTACAACTCATCGACGTTAGAGATATAGGTCTATAGTCCTGCACATCTGTTCGAAGTCCCTTCTTGAAAACGGGGATGACCTGTGCCCTTTTCCAATCCTTTGGAACGCTACGCTCTTCTAGAGACCTACGGTACACCGCTGCAAGAAGGGGGGCAAATTCCTGCGTGTACTCTGTGTAAAATCGAACTGGCATCCCATCAGGTCCAGCGACCTTTCCTCTTTTGAGCGATTTTAATTGTTTCTCTATCCCTCTGTCATCTATTTCGATATCTACCATTTTCGTCATCTGTGCGACAATCTAGAGAAGGAACTACAGTGCAGTCTTCCTCTGTTAAACAGCTTTGGGAAAAGACATTTAGTATTTCGGCCTTTAGTCTGTCATCCTCTGTTTCAGTACCATTTTCGTCACTGAGTGTCTGGAAATTTTGTTTTGATCCATCTACCGCTTTGACATAAGACCACAATTTCTAAGGGTTTTCTGCCAAGTCAGTACACAGAACTTTACTTTCGAATTCATTGAACGCCTCTCGCATAGCCCTTCTCACACTAAATTTCGCTTCGTGTAATTTTTGTTTGTCTGCAAGGCATGTTTATGTTTGCTGTGAAGTTCCCTTTGCTTCCGCGGCAGTTTTCTAACTCGGTTGTTGTACCACGGTAGCTCTTTTCCATCTCTTACGATCTTGCTTGGCACATACTCATCTAATGCATATTGTACGATGGTTTTGAACTTTGTCCACTGAACCTCAACACTATCTGTACTTGAGACAAAACTTGTGTTGAGCCGTCAAGTACTCTGAAATCTGATTTTTGTCACCTTTGCTAAACAGAAAAATCTTCCTACTTTTTTTAATATTGCTATTTACGGCTGAAAACATCGATGCAGTAACCGCTTTATGATCACTGATTCCCTGTTCTGCGTTAACTGTTTCAAATAGTTTGGGTCTGGTTGTTACCAGAAGGTCTAATATGTCATCGCCACGAGTCGGTTCTCTAACTGCTCAAGGTAGTTTTCAGATAATGCACTTAAAAAAATTTCACTGGATTCTTTGTCCCTGCCACCCGTTATGAACGTTTGAGTCTCCCAGTCTATATCTGGCAAATTAAAATCTCCACCCAGATCTATAACATGGTCGAGAAATCTACTCGAAATATTTTTCAAATTTTCCTTCAGGTGGTCTTCCACAACAGCTGGTAAGCCAGGGGGCCTATAGAGACATCCAATTACCATGTCTGAGCCTAACATCAACTCCACGTGCAGTCTGAAAGGTAACTGAGGCCCACGACCGTTACAGCAACCGTTAAAGCAAACCTGATCTGAATTCTGATTGTGGAGCTGCTAGCGCCACTCTTATGCTACTGGCGCGATTTTGGGTAGGCATCATCTTTCAGATTTACAAACACGCCTATCAATTGTCTTTTATGGCGCACAATTCCTTCTTGGTCTACCAAATTCTCGTCACTGTAATTACGACGTAACATCAAAAATTAAGTTTCAGATTATTATGGCAGGCCAAGTAACTTTTATTGAATACTGCACTACATTTTGAAATGACACAGCTACATTACACTATTGTTCAACACAGTCACAAAGCCACTGTAAACAACGGTGGGAACGTTCTTGCAACCGTTCCATTTCACAAAGACAGAAATCCACTCCTTGGTTACGGAGCCATTCGAGAACCGCTCTTCGTCGGAAAATCTGCGATTAAAGCGAATCAGCTCCTCGACTGCCTGTGTGGTGTCGTTCAACCAGCGAGGCGACAAACCGAGGTTGGAACCTCGCAACGCAACCACAAGACATAATACTCGCTGCAAGCAGCATCGACGCATGAGCTACACAGGCGTAGCCACACACAGAAACGTTTCGCTACTCCGCCGCAACCGCTCTTCTGCATATGGCCGAGCACAGGACCGCTCAGCCCTAGTTCGCCATCGTCGAATAAGACGACAGCATAGTCCAGCTGTACGGTCAATGTATCAGCAGAATTCGACGTGAAAGTTATTGCTCACTCTCTGAGTGAGAGACTTGTATTTTGTCTGGATCAAGTGATATGCCAATTTTCAGAGACAGTTACAATCGTGACATTTCTGTGGAAATGAACTGTACGAAGTTAAGTAACTTTTTCTTATCTGTTTTAAAATAAAGTGAATTAATATTTTACGTGTCGTAATGTCCATTCGGTCTACTCCCAAATCAAAGTAAACAACCCACCATGTACCGACAGGTGTATTTTCGTCCGGTACAACAACCTGGACATGCTGATGTCGACAGCCTTAGTTCCAGATCGTCAGCACCCACGTCTGTACGAACTTGGTCAAACTGTTGGCACCATTTCACTACCGCTGGGTGCGACACTGCATTTGGTCCGTATACCGTCGGAATTTCATGGTGAATCTGTGTGCAAATTTAGATGGAGTGTCCCACTACTTTAGTTCTGGAGTACGTCTCCAGCTGCCGCGCCATTTCCCTCCAGCGCTGTATCGCACTTATTACTAGTACCGAAGTAGAGCTGTATCTGCAGGAAACCCAGAACATATATTCTCTTTTGACAATGTGCCACTCAATAGTCTTCACGTGGAACGACATTTCATTTTTGAAGTCCCGTCGTACCACAACCATAAAGCTACAATGTTTTAATTACCGCCCCGAAAAAATGAAGTCACGCACTTAATTTTTAATCAAACTTTGAGCGGAGCGAAAACGAGACGCCTGGAAATTATACTATGAAAGTTTGTCCGAATTTTCATAGATAAAGGGAGAGTGAGAAATGGACTAACAGGGTGTTACATTGATCAGCGCGACGTCTAAATTCGCAAACAAAAATTTAATTGCTTGAAAGTAATCAGAGCAATAAGAAAAAACTTAGTAAGTGACTGAGGGAATCTGGAAATGTTTCATGAAAATTTGCTGGTTGATAAGTAAATCGAGTTTAAAAAAAAGTCAAATCACAGCATAAATCGAAACTTGCTTGCTTTCTTTTCATCTACACTGACGGAAAAAGAATCGCAGCACCAATGAGTTATACGACATAAAGGAAAGTTGGTAGGCGTCTTTCTAAATCCAAATCTACATCTACATCTACATGGATACTCTGCAAATCACATTTAAGTGCCTGGCAGAGGGTTCATCGAACCACCTTCACAATTCTCTATTATTCCAATCTGCCGGCCGGAGTGACCGAGCGGTTCTAGGCGCTACAGTCTGGAACCGCGCGACCTCTACGGTCGCAGGTTCGGATCCTGCCTCGGGCATGGATGTGTGTGATGTCCTTAGATTAGTTAGGTTTAAGTAGTTCTAAGTTCTGGGGGACTGATGACGTCAGAAGTTAAGTCCCAACCGTGCTCAGAGCCATTTGAACCAATCTCGCAAAGCGCGCGGAAAGAACGAACACGTATATCTTTCCGTACGAGCTCTGATTCCCCTTATTTTATAGTGGTGATTGTTTCTCCCTATGTAGGTTGGTGTCAACAAAATTGTTTCGCATTCGGAGGAGAAAGTTGGTGATTGGAATTTCGTGAGAAGATTCCGTCGCAGCGATAAACGCCTTTCTTTTAACGATGTCCAGCTGTCCAGCCCAAATGCTGTATCATTTCTGTGACACTCTCTCCTATATTTCGCGATAACACAGAACGTGCTGCCTTTCTTTGAACTTTTTCGATGCACACCGTCAGTCCTATCTGGTAAGGATCCCACACCGCGCAGCAGTATTCTAAAAGAGGACGGAAAAGTGGAGTGTAGCCATCTCCTTAGTAGGTCTGTTACATTTTCTAAGTGTCTTGCCAATAAAACGCAGTCTTTGGATAGCCTTCACCACAACATTTTCTGTGTGTTCCTTCCAATTTAAGTTGTTTGTTATTGTAATTCCTAGGTATTTAGTTGAATTTACGGCTTTTAGATTAGACTGATTTATCGTGTAACCGAAGTTTAACGAGTTTCTTTTAGCACTCATGTGGATGGCCTTACACTGTTCGATATATAGGGTCAACTGCCAATTTTCGCACCATTGAGATATCTTTTCTAAATCGTTTTGCAATTTGTTTTGATCGTCTGATGACTTCATTAGTCAATAAAAGACAGCTTCATCTGCAAACAACCTAAGACGGCTGTCTATTCAAATGTCGTGCTTGTCGCGCAGGGGCGGTACCTTTAGCGCCCCTATGAGAACGCAAATCACGTTTGCTTTAAACACACGGTGTAACTGTCGCGAGCGTTAATCACCTTTGGGATTGGACGTGGTGAGTCGATATTAGTCTCGAATGCCTTTAAGAGGACAAAGATGCCACTATCGACACCTACCGAGTTTGAACGAGGTCTGATAGTAGCGCTACGAGAAGATTGATGTTCCTTCTACGATGTTGCAGAAACACTCGGCAGGAATGTAGCCACTGTAGATGACTGCCGGCAGCAGTGGTCACCAGAGTATACAGTTGCGAGATGACCAGGCTCCAGACGACCACGTGGCATTTACGAGAGGGAAGACCGTTGTATTCAGCGTACGACCCTAGCGGATCGTAATGCATCTGCAGCAGCAATCTGGGTAGTAGCTTGCACCACAGTGACACAATGAACTGTCGCAAGTCGGTTACTTCAAGGACAGCTCCGCGGCAGATGTCCTGTAGCGTGCATTCCACTGACCCCAAACCACCGCCATTTGCTCATGGAGGGCAGGGTGGTGGTCTGTTCTCTTTTCTGATGAAATCTGGTTCTGACTCGGTGCCAGTAATGGCCGTGTGTTGGTTACAATGACACCAGCTGAGTGCCTGCAGCCAATCCGTCGACGTGCTAGGCACATTGGACCTGCACTCTGGAGTGCGATTTCGTATGACAGGATTACTCCCGTGGCTGTCCCAAACACCCAGACTGCAAATTTGTACGTCATTCTCCTGATCCGACCTGTTGTGCTGCCATTCATGAACAGCATTCCAGGCGCTGTTTGCCAACAGGATAATGCTCGTCCAAATATCGATGCTTTAGAGAGTGTCGACATGTTGCCTTGGCCTGCTGGATCACGAGATCTCTCTCTAATCAAGAAAATATTGGACATAATCGGTAGACAACTTCAGCGTCATCCACAAGCAGCATTAACCGCCCCTATATTGACCGACCAAGTGCAACAGGCATCGAACTCCATCCCACAAACAGACGTGCGGCATCTGCATAACACAATGCAGGCAGGTTTGCATACTTCCATTCAACATTCTGGTGGTTACGCCGGTTATTAATGTACCAGCATTTCGCATTTGTAATGTCTTATCTCGTGCATACGTTAACCTGTGATCTTGCAATGTTATTCACTTAAATGTGTTACCTAGACAAAGTTTATTACCCTACATTAATTACTTTTTGGTGCTTCGATTTTAGTGTATATACGTTCAATAGTAACAGAATTCCGATCTCTGTTTAAATATTTTATGTTTCATGTTTTCTGAGTATACATAGAAAATTAAAAAATTCAGATAAAAAACAATGAAATGTTTTATGAAATGATTTATCTAAAAGTAGGAAATGAAATAGATTAGAGAAACATTTGATGTGCCATTGAATGATGCTCTAAAAGTTGTACAGCAAATGAGGTGTCGAATGAAAATTTATAGCTTTTTATAGCTTAATATAATGGTACAATTCCACTCAGTTGTCTCCTAACGTCACTGACGTATGAGCATCTCATCTGCTGCACACGCTTTAAGTCTTGATATACAAGGTGTCCCAGGACGAATGGCCAGAATTCAGGGATGTTACAGGAACCATCATTCTAAGTAAAAAACGTCTCGTGGACGTGGGATCTGAAATGTATACCTTAAGAGCTATGAGTATTTCTTCATCTTCGATCTGGTAAAACAAATCTCTTCCACAGCAAGCTCTTTGATTTCCGTATTTTTAAGGTGTTACCTACAAACAAATCCGGGGTAAAGCTATGGGAACCCGCATGGCGCCATACTATGCCAACCTATTCAAGGGCCATCTAGAGGAATACTTCCTAAACACTAGGAATCCTAAACCCCTCACCTGGTTCAGATTCATTGATGACATCTTTGCGATCTGGATCGAAGGTGAGGACACATTCCCCCAGAACCTCAACAACTTCTCCCCCATTTGCTTCACCTAGTCCTACTCAACCAAACAGGCCACCTTCCTTGATGTTGACCTCCAACTCAAAGATGACTCCATCAGTACCTCCATCCATATCAGACTCACTAATTACCAGCAATACCTCCACTTTGACAGCTGTCACTTGTTCCATAACAAGAAGTCCCTTCCATACAGCCTAGATACCTGTGGTCATCGCACCTGCAATGATGAGCGGTCCCTCTCGAAATATACTGAGGGTCACACTGAAGCCTTCACAGACCGTAATTATCCTCCCAACTTTCTACAAAAACAAATCCCCTGTGCCTTATCTTTCCAGTCTCCCACCACCTCTCAAAGTCCTACCATCCAGCCACAGAGGAGCATTCCCCTCGTAACTCAGTACCACCCCAGACTGAATCAACTGAATTATATTCTCCCAAGGGTTTTGACTGGCTCTCGTCATGTTCTGAAATGAGAGATGTTCTGCCCACTATCCTTCCCACCCCTCCCACAGTGGTATTCCTCTGTCCACTGCACCTACACAATATACTTGTGAATCCTTACACAACCCCTACTCCCAACCTGTTACCTCTTGGCTCATACCCACATAACAGACCTGGATGCAAGCTGGTCTGCCTCATGTATCATTATATCCAAATGGTTACTTTCAGATCCGATGATGGCACCTTTAGTGTGTTGAAACCGGTTATCCAGTAAACAGTATTTAAGTGATCTTGGCTTCTGAATTATTTCTAGATGCAAGACCTGTCCCATACATCTTCCCACCAACACCTATTCCAGTCCAGTCACAAACAATACCTATCCCACCAAAGGCCGTAAGTGTGAAACCAGTCATGTGATCTACAAGCTAAGCTGCAATCACTGTGCTGCATTCTATGTGGGCTCAACAACCAATAAGGTGTCTGTCCCCAAGAATGGCAAACTACAAACTGTGGCCAAGGAGCAAGTGGACCACACTGTTTCTGAGCACACTGCCAAACATGAAATCCTTCATTCAGTTACTGCTTCACAGCCTTTGTCATATGGATCCTTCACACCACCAGCTTTTCTGAATTGCGCAGGAGGCAACTTCCCTGCAATACATCCTACATTCCCTTAACTCTCCTGGCGTCAACCTTTGTTAGTCACTGTCATCACCCATCCATCCCCTTCCCTGTTCCCATTCCAGCACTACACAGCCCTCACTCCACCATCACACCCAGTCTTTTTACTTTTCTCCTTTTTCACTACCCCCCTCCCCACCTCTCCCCTGCCCACCGTCTAACCTGCAGACTTTACTGTTCGCTATCCCTATCCTACTATCCCCTCCCCTCCCTACCCCAGCCTCCTCTTTACCCCCACCCAGTTGCCACTCCCATCATGCACTGGTGCTGCTGCTCACAGTGTGGTTTCAGTTGCCTGAGACTGCAGTTGTGTGAATGAGTTACATTTGCATGAGTGTGTTTGTGTGTGTGTGTGTGTGTGTGTGTGTGTGTGTCATCAATTTTTGACGAAGGCCTTACTGGCTGATAGCTTTATTTGTGACAGTATTTTTTGTTGTTCCTATCTGCGACTCAGCATCTCCGCTGTATGGTGAGTAGCAACTTTCCTTCTGATAATATTGTTACATTACATCCTGGATTCTCCAACGTTTGATATTTTGAGAGGTGATAGACTAATACAAGAAAAATGTCTCCAGTAAAGGTGGGTGTCAAAGTGCATAGCTTATGAGCTATGAGTACTTTTTCGGTAGAAACGTGTTTCACAGTGTAAGGTGGTCGTGTAATTTTGGTTTTTGTATGTTATCGATGTCTATGTCAGAGAGAGAGCAAGTTATGGTACTGTTAAGCAATCTTTGGTCTTGTCATGGCACAGTCTTTGCCTCTGTGCACTCTGGTACATTCTTGGTTGAAATGTTGTAGGTGATGGACGTATTCTGTAGTGCTGTATTAACTTGTGATTGTATCTGTTAGATAAAGAAGGAATTACTGAAAGAACAGGAAGGATGAATATGATTTATATATTGGAAAGCGAAAGGAATATAAATTTTGAATAATGTTATTATTTTTTGGATAGAAGAAATTTGAGGTAAGACTGCAGCACTGCCCACCTAATTAGTAGAAATGCTTGTTGGGAGCTAACTAACTTGGTTCACTTGTTCGGAACTGAGAGAAAGACCGCCCCACTTCCCTGAGTCATGGATTAACATATTAATTGATTGAGCTGTTTGATTTTTATAGAAATTCTCTGTTAATATTGTACCCCTTTTAAAGCACTGTTCACGCTGTTAAGCATAGTATTGTTCAGACCAATGTTATGTGTGAATATCATGCAAAGTTTTATTGTATCTTTCTGAAAATATGCTTAATTCTAAAATCGTTGTCTTGGAATATCATTTCACAGGAATAGTTGCTCTCCCCACACCACAGTTTATCATTATGCATTACCGCATGTGGTATGCAACAGTTGGAAATGTTATTTAGAAATAGAAGTCTAGCTTAGCAGCTGCCTGCTTGCTGTTTTCTGTGGTGCTTTCGAGAAATCTGCAACATTGTTGTCAAGACGCAAGGTAAGTGAAAATGTTGATTAGGGCCAGATAATTATTTTACCTTAGTTGCTCATTTGATATTAGACTAGCTCCATTCAGATCAGTTACAGTTCGATTCAAATTAGGTCCTGTTTAGTCAAATGGTAGCATACGAGTTTAACCTGGATAAGATTTTATGGGAACATAGTTTCGGTAATACGTAGACTTTTATATAATGAGAGGTAAAGTTGGACTAAATTCCACACAGAAACAAAACCATTGAGGAGGCTATAACAGTAGCGAAAATGAATAATGCTCATAACTCTTAAGGTATTCACTTCAGAGCCCATGCTTGTTGTTGTTGTTGTGGTCTTCAGTCCTGAGACTGGTTTGATGCAGCTCTCCATGCTACTCTATCCTGTGCAAGCTTTTTCATCTCCCAGTACCTACTGCAACCTACATCCTTCTGAATCTGCTTAGTGTATTCATCTCTTGGTCTCCCTCTACGATTTTTACCCTCCACGCTGCCCTCCAATACTAAATTGGTGATCCCTTGATGCCTCAGAACATGTCCTACCAACCGATCCCTTCTTCTGGTCAAGTTGTGCCACAAACTTCTCTTCTCCCCAATCCTATTCAATACTTCCTCATTAGTTATGTGATCTACCCATCTAATCTTCAGCATTCTTCTGTAGCACCACATTTCGAAAGCTTCTATTCTCTTCTTGTCCAAACTATTTATCGTCCATGTTTCACTTCCATACATGGCTACAGTCCATACGAATACTTTCAGAAATGAATTCCTGACACTTAAATCAATACTGGATGTTAACAAATTTCTCTTCTTCAGAAACGCTTTCCTTGCCATTGCCAGCCTACATTTTATATCCTCTCTACTTCGACCATCATCAGTTATTTTGCTCCCCAAATAGCAAAACTCCTTTACTACTTTAAGTGCCTCATTTCCTAATCTAATTCCCTCAGCATCACCCGACTTAATTAGACTACATTCCATTAACCTTGTTTTGCTTTTGTTGATGTTCATCTTATATCCTCCTTTCAAGACACTGTCCATTCCATTCAACTGCTCTTCCAAGTCCTTTGCTGTCTCTGACAGAATTACAATGTCATCGGCGAACCTCAAAGTTTTTATTTCTTCTCCATGAATTTTAATACCTACCCCGAATTTTTCTTTTGTTTCCTGTACTGCTTGCTCAATATACAGATTGAACAACATCGGGGAGAGGCTACAACCCTGTCTTACTCCCTTCCCAACCACTGCTTCCCTTTCATGTCCCTCGACTCTTATAACTGCCATCTGGTTTCTGTACAAATTGTAAATAGCCTTTCGCTCCCTGTATTTTACCCCTGCCACCTTTAGAATTTGAAAGAGAGTATTCCAGTCAACATTGTCAAAAGCTTTCTCTAAGTCTACAAATGCTAGAAACGTAGGTTTGCCTTTCCTTAATCTTTCTTCTAAGATAAGTCGTAAGGTCAGTATTGCCTCACGTGTTCCAGTGTTTCTACGGAATCCAAACTGATCTTCCCCGAGGTTGGCTTCTACTAGTTTTTCCATTCGTCTGTAAAGAATTCGTGTTAGTATTTTGCAGCTGTGACTTATTAAGCTGATAGTTCGGTAATTTTCACATCTGTCAACACCTGCTTTCTTCGGGATTGGAATTATTATATTCTTCTTGAAGTCTGAGGGTATTTCGCCTGCTTCATACATCTTGCTCACCAGATGGTAGAGTTTTGTCAGGACTGGCTCTCCCACGGCCGTCAGTAGTTCCAATGGAATATTGTCTACTCCGGGGGCCTTGTTTCGACTCAGGTCTTTCAGTGCTCTGTCAAACTCTTCACGCAGTATCGTATCTCCCATTTCATCTTCATCTACATCCTCTTCCCTTTCCATAATATTGTCCTCAAGTACATCGCCCTTGTATAGACCCTCTATATACTCCTTCCACCTTTCTGCTTTCCCTTCTTTGCTTAGAACTGGGTTTCCATCTGAGCTCTTGATATTCATACAAGTCGTTCTCTGATCTCCAAAGGTCTCTTTAATTTTCCTGTAGGCGGTATCTATCTTACCCCTAGTGAGATAGGCCTCTACATCCTTACATTTGTCCTCTAGCCATCCCTGCTTAGCCATTTTGCACTTCCTGGCGATCTGATTTTTGAGACGTTTGTATTCCTTTTTGCCTGTTTCACTTACTGCATTTTTATATTTTCTCCTTTCATCAATTAAATTCAATATTTCTTCTGTTACCCAAGGATTTCTACTAGCCCTCGTCTTTTTACCTACTTGATCCTCTGCTGCCTTCACTACTTCATCCCTCAAAGCTACCCATTCTTCTTCTAATGCATTTATATCCCCCATTCCTGTCAATTGCTCCCTTATGCTCTCCCTGAATCTCTGTACAACCTCTGGTTCTTTCAGTTTATCCAGGTCCCATCTCCTTAAATTCCCACCTTTTTGCAGTTTCTTCAGTTTTAATCTACAGGTCATAACCAATAGATTGTGGTCAGAGTCCACATCTGCCCCTGGAAATGTCTTACAATTTAAAACCTGGTTCCTAAATCTCTGTCTTACCATTATATAATCTATCTGATACCTTTTAGTATCTCCAGGGTTCTTCCATGTATACAACCTTCTTTCATGATTCTTAAACCAAGTGTTAGTTATGATTAAGTTATGCTCTGTGCAAAATTCTACCAGGCGGCTTCCTCTTTCATTTCTGTCCCCCAATCCATATTCACCTACTATGTTTCCTTCTCTCCCTTTTCCTACACTCGAATTCCAGTCACCCATGACTATTAAATTTTCGTCTCCCTTCACAATTTGAATAATTTCTTTTATTTCATCATACATTCCTTCAATTTCTTCGTCATCTGCAGAGCTAGTTGGCATATAAACTTGTACTACTGTAGTAGGTGTGGGCTTCGTATCTATCTTGGCCACAATAATGCGTTCACTATGCTGTTTGTAGTAGCTTACCCGCATTCCTATTTTCCTATTCATTATTAAACCTACTCCTGCATTACCCCTATTTGATTTTGTGTTTATAACCCTGTAGTCACCTGACCAGAAGTCTTGATCCTCCTGCCACCGAACTTCACTAATTCCCACTATATCTAACTTCAACCTATCCATTTCCCTTTTTAAATTTTCTAACCTACCTGCCCGATTAAGGGATCTGACATTCCACGCTCCGATCCGTAGAACGCCAGTTTTCTTTCTCCTGATAACGACATCCTCTTGAGTAGTCCCCGCCCGGAGATCCGAATGGGGGACTATTTTACCTCCGGAATATTTTACCCAAGAGGACGCCATCATCATGTAATCATACAGTAAAGCTGCATGCCCTCGGGAAAAATTACGGCTGTAGTTTCCCCTTGCTTCCAGCCGTTCGCAGTACCAGCACAGCAAGGCCGTTTTGGTTATTGTTACAAGGCCAGATCAGTCAATCATCCAGACTGTTGCCCTTGCAACTACTGAAAAGGCTGCTGCCCCTCTTCAGGAACCACACGTTTGTCTGGCCTCTCAACAGATACCCCTCCGTTGTGGTTGCACCTACGGTACGGCTATCTGTATCGCTGAGGCACGCAAGCCTCCCCACCAACGGCAAGGTCCATGGTTCATAGGGGGGAGCCCATGCTTACTCGACTTTTTTTGCTTCGAATGATCATTCCTGTAATATCCCTGAATACTGACCATTCCTCCTGTTTGCTGAACTCTATGATCCACAGTACCGTAGCATGGCGCTAAACAAGCCAGACGTACATGGCATGTGAAGGGGAACGAAGGTCCAACTATCGGTGCTGAATGAAAGGAAGTTTATCTGCTAAACTGATGGAATTGTATGGAAAAGATGCACTGTCAGATAGCACTATGGTTGGGTGGCGCAGACGTTTCCAATGTGGTCAAACGCGTAGAAGGAGAAAAAAGTGAAAAATGAGTCAAAGATCAATTTTCAAGACCTTTCATGACATTTTGAACATGATAAATGACGCCGTCCGGCAGGTTCCGTTAATGACTGCACGCATTCAAAAGGTCTGCCGAAATTAGGCAGCAAGAGAAACGTTGCAGCTTTATCAGGCTAACCCAATTTACTTGTTTAGCAGCCTAATTATCAAGGACGAGTGCTGGCTTTATCTGTATGATCCCAAGCCAACGTGTAAGGGGCGATCGAAAAGTTTCCGTTTGAGGGCGTTGCTGCAGAGTATATGCAAAGTAGCGCAATCCTGATGCAGGTGTATAAGCAATGACATGTAGGCACGGGATCAGGGTGGCATTCATGTTTTTCGACGTGCGCGCAGTAAATACGGAAACGTGGACTACGGTGACGTTATTACCAAATGCGTCCAATCAGGACCAACTTGCTGTTATTCTTTTCTCTGATGCCAAGGACAAGCACTGATGGATGTCTATCGGAGACTGAAGAAAGCATATGGGGTAGCTTGTCTATCGAAAACCACAGCTGTAGAGCGGTACACCAGGTTCCGTGTTGGTCGTGATTCGACAAACGACGCCGGAAGCGATCAGAAGTTACGGCAACTAAAGTGGGCAATCTTGAGGACCCATCGTATAGCCCTAACCTGTCCCGTGCGATTATCAAGCCTTGGCTCCCCTAAAAAGGGCCTTGAAGGGTCAACTATTAAAGTGAGTGAGGATTTACAGCAGGCGTTGCGAGCTTCTTCACGCAGCAGGACACTATGTTTTACCAAACGGGAATCTTCAACATGGTGCGCCCATGTGACGATAGCCACAATACTCACGGCGATTTTGCCTGATTGGCATATCGACCCTGGACTGTACGGCCCTCGAACGGAACCTTTTTTATCGTCCCTTACAGCAAAGCAATTAGACGAAAAGCACAGATTGTGCTAATAGATGATGCTTGTAAGGGGCGAAACATGGCAGAAGCATAATACCAAAATCGCTTGACAGGATTGTGGGAAGCTGCCGAAATGATTGTTTTCTCACATGACAATACTACACGTCATTCTGCACAACACAGTCTCACACACTGCCCTGAGCTATCAAATTTGCATCTTTACCGTACTCTTTTCACTTGGGACCCGAAGACCTCACACACTTTCCTCGGATGAAGATACCACTGCGTGGCAGGCCTTTTTCAGAACGAGTACGAAGTGGATTGCGAGGAGAACATTTCCTAAACAGGCAAAATGCATACTTCTACAGCGAAGGTCTGAGACGCTTTGTTGGAACAAATGTATGGCATTCAAGAGAGAAAATGCAGAAGAGGATAGCCGCCATTATTAAATTTATGACTACCTCACCTAAATGACGCTTATCGAGACATTTACACGACGCAGACAGCGCTGGAGACATGGTACAGAGTTTGTCAGTCATGGGAAACCTCTGGTGAGTCACGGTCCAGATTCATATCTTCCTTTTAGATCGCGGGCGACGTTGTCACGTAACGCAACAGCAGCTCTCTTAGCGAATGAAGTAAAAACTATTGCGTCCGTAACATTAGCTTGTTGGGTAAGGCAGCAGCATGAATGGCACCTCTTTTCCGACGCTCCACACCAACAAATTATGCCTCAAAACACGAGTTTTTGAAAGTACATTTATTTTATTTTCATCCTGTCTTCATATGTTTACATCTGTTTATTCCCCATGAATATAATTTCCTTAGTTGCGACGTTTAACGACAGCTGTTTTAAAAAATGCCGTTGCAAAATTTTGACACACCATTAGTAAAGGAACAATGTTCGCAACACGTAAATAAATGTAAGCATCTGAAGACGGGATGCTAGGTATCTTGAAACGTCATCATGGAAAAATAAACGAATATAATAGGAACTGGCTGCAGCTAATTCGGTGTAAATTGCCTTAAGTTTCACCAGTTGCAGAGTTCTACTACGTCCACAACGGACAAGAATTGTTTACTAACGTTGATGCGAGAAAGCAAAGAGAAACAAAAAATGAGGCATTAAGATGGGTAATCCTGGACGAAAGAGCAATTAGCAAGAACGATGCAATTTTTGACCCCGTGCATATCTTTCGATGGTTTGAAACCCGCCAGGGTAGCTGTGTGCGCTAACGCGCTGCTTCCTGGACTCGGGTAGGCGCGCTGGCCCCGGATCGAATTCGCCCGGCGGATTAACGACGAGGGCCGATGTGCCGGCCAGCCTGGATGTGGTTTTTAGGCGGTTTTCCACATCCCGCTAGGTGAATACCGTGTTCCGCCTCAGTTACACGGCTCGCATGCATCTGAACACTTTCGCACTATTCCATGGATTACACTCGATGCAGTCAGTTGGGGTACACTAATTCCGTCCCTGGGGGTACGGGATGGCGGCAGGAAGGGCATCCGGCCACCGCTTAAACATTAACATGCCAAATCCGATTAAGGATGGCTGACTGCAGGACAAGGTCAAGTTATAGATAGATATCCTTCGACGGTTTGAAATTTAGTATGTTACTCATAATGTCCACAGAAGCTAATACCAACCATTTTTTAAATATTTGTCCGAAAATACTTTTGATGACTGCTTGTATAGGCGGAAGTTGTTTCTGTAGCACTAAATAAATTACGTTTCACTGATTTTCGTCATGAGCTGCAAACCTGAGGCGAGCACTGCGTCGGTGGAAATATCCGAAAGTGCATAGAGTACAATGCGAGCACCTCGCTGTCCCTCCCACGAATTTATTTCGCTGGTCGGATTGAGAGCAATCGCGAGCCGCAACCAGCCCGCGGGCTGCCGGTTCCCCACCTATCGTTTAAGTGTTACAGGGCGCTGAGTTGGCAGCCGACGTGCGTGCCGCCGGCGCAGACAGCAACCAGTGTCAGCGGGGGCGGGCGCAGCCTCAAGGCGGCCGCCATTGCCGCAGGTCGCGGCTGCGTGCCGCACCGGCGTTCCTGGCACACGCGCCGCAGCGCGCAGCCGTTCCACGCTCCGTGCCGTAGACGTCATCCGCTTTCAGTGCGTCAGCTCCAAGTACGCCGATCGCCGTCATATGCCTGAATCGGTAGAGGTTGATAAAAACCGGAATACTCTGGCTGACGGTCATCTGTTTTTGTTGCAGCCAACTTTACCCACGTAACAGTACTGTGTGATGTACCTATCTTTTCTGTTGCAATACTGTTTCGTACTTAACTCTATTTCGTATTGTTGGCTTTCCTCGTGAGAAGTGGATCATTCTTAAGCATCCGATAAATAAGACGATCCCAGTTTCTATTACAAACAACATTGGAGTGAAACTTACTGGCAGATTAAAACTGTGTGACGGACCGAGACTCGAACTCGGGACCTTTACCTTTCGCGGGCACTCCGCTGCAGAGTGAAAATCTCATTCTGAAAACATCACCTAGGCTGTGGCTAAGCCATGTCTCCGCAATATTCTTTCTTTCAGGAAACGTCTATGAAGTTTGGAAGGTAGGAGACGAGGTACTGGCGGAATTAAAGCTGTGAGGACGGGGCGTTAGTCGTGCTTGGGTAGCTCAGTTGGTAGAGCGCTTTCCCGCGAAAGGCAAAGGTCTCGAGTTCGATTCTCGGCCCGGCACACAGTTTTAGTCTGCCAGGAAGATTCGTATCAGCGCACACTCCGCTGTAGAGTGAAAATTTCATTCTAGAAACATTGGAGTGATGTTTACGTCAGAAAGTGACATCTGGTTTCGCGGAAGCATGAAGCAAAGGTTGAGGCGTCTGTGCTGCGAGAGCAGGCGGGGCTCGATCCCTCGCATGTTTCCTCATCTCATGGCTGCTAACCTCGGCTCTGGGCTTGCTTCCCCCTCTCCCAGAAATCCCATTCAGCGATCGGCCAACTTACAGTTAACATACTATACATGTGCTCCATTTACTAGTACACTATCACGCGAAACTTAAGGACGAAACTAACTTTCGTATATTATGTCACTCCCAAGTAACGCAGCTCGATGAAACTTGGGCTATACGTATGAAAAATTTGCTAGAGTTTAGTAAAGAGAAATGCGCAATGAGATGAACAGAAATGGCACTGTTATTCAAAGGCAATAATTGCAATGGTGTCCACCCCCGGTAACTTAGTGGTCAGCGCGACAGAATGTCAATCCTAAGGGTCCGGGTTCGATTCCCGGCTCACGGACTGGTGTTGTGTTGTCCTAATCATCATCATTTCATCCCCATCAACGAGCAAGTCGGCGAAGTGGCGTCAAATCGAACGACTTGCACCCGGCGAACGGTCTACCCGACAGGAGGCCCTAGTCACACGACATTCACATTCACTACAATGGACATTACAATAGGTGGCACATCTTCTGAAAATGGTGTACGATCTCTGTAGACACCAATGCTTGCTCTGCAACGTGGGCCCAAGCTGGCCACAAGGTTGGTACGGTCAACTAGCTGGTCAACCAGCGTGGTCGACTGTTTCTGGCTGGTCTTTGGGACATGGGTGCACGTGGAAGCACTGCAGTATACATCCTACATGTGTTCAATGTGATTCAAGCCGGGGGAGCAGGCAAGCCAGTTCATTAGCCGAACATCCTCTAATTGCAAGAGCTCCTCCAACTGTGCAATTCAATGGAGTCGTGCATTGTCATCTATGTGCGTGGGAGGGCGTTCTGTTTCATATTAACTCCAACTGCTGAGTGTACAGTGTTCAAAGGTTTGGAGGCCTGATTGCCGATGCAACATTATGGAAAATTTGCAAATTTGTGGTAAGTTCCTATGAGACCAAACTGCTGAGATCACAACATTTAATCTAACTTACGCTAAGGACAACACACACACACCCATGCCCGTGGAAGGACTCGAAACCTCCGAGACGGGGAGAGCCGCGCAGACCGTGGCAAGGCGCCTCAGACTGTGCGGCTACCCCGCATGGCAACATTATGCTTCCTCTAACTATGAACATCTGAATCACCATAACAATCATGTTCCACAATGCGAGAAGTACCCTCATATGCTGAGATGTGGGAAAATGCAATGCACCCAGGAACATTGGCAAACATGATCGTATTGCTGGTCAGGGTGTTATGGTGCATGGACATGCTCAACTCCGAATCTTTTAAGACGATACACTCACTAGTAAACATTATTGTGGCTCTGTACCGTTCCCCATGTAAGCCTTTGCAGGGATGCATTTGGCCCTGATTTAACTTTTGTGGATGACAAAGTATGTCGGCATCGAACTTCGCAATTGGAGCAGTTCTTGGAACGAGAGGATGTTCGGTGAATCTACTGCCCTGCCCCTTACCCCGACTTAAATCCCATCGACCACGTGTGTGAGGCATCGGAGAGACTTATCGTTGCACGTCCACAGGCACCTGTGACCATCCCCCTATTGTCAACCCCGCTGGTGAGGGATAATTTAAATGCTGTCATTTATTGCTTTTGTGGTGTGTGCTGCTGTGATAGTCTCTAATTATAGATAAGATTTTAACAAGAAAGAAGAAAAAACCGATTTTGATTAGTCCACTAGCGTTATGGTAAGTTAAAAATATGTACACAATACTAAATAGCCTAATCACACATCTATAGCAGTTGCAAGTTAACGTTGGAGTCGTCATTTGGAGACTAAAGGAATTTGCTTGAATTCGTCCAAGCCTACTGTGCCATGAATTTCCCCTCCGCCCCCCTCCCTCCCGCTGCGCCTTCGTTCAAAATCTAGTTACGCTCTTTTAAGTGTTCTATGATTACCTTCAAATTCTAATGTTTTAAAGTTGTGGAAATAAGGACATAAAATGTAATTGTTTCGCTACTTTTGTAACAGTACGTATTTTGATATTGAGGATAGTTATTTCTTTCTCGGGCAGATAGTATTTAATTTTAATGTTGGTCTGAGTAAAATTTCGACAATATTCGTAGTTCAGGGGTATTTACACTGGAAGCCGGCTAGCAGCTGTGCATAAAGATGGCTCACTTGTGGAACAGCGATATATCATGTCTTCAAGTTTCACCACAATCTAACTAGACTGCGGTTTCAGTACACGAACGATGCTGTATTAGACTGTGACGCTACTGTGAAATGTATTACTCGTAATACCTTTATAACAGTGAATCCAGCCGTCACAACTCTACAGTATTTGCTAATAAACGTCATAAAACAAAAACGCATGTTGTACATCGTAGAGAAGTTTTATGAGCATCTAAAACGGTATAATCATATTGTCATGAGTAGATACTAATCATTTACGATGATCAGTTGTGATCAATGCCTGAATCAGTGTCAAGATTCCAAAACTGTACCTCATAATATTCGTTAATCCTTGTTGCTTTATAAACAAATAGTCGGCCTCCTCAGCCGAGTGCTCAACGCGACAGACCCTCATGTGGAGGACCCAAGTTCGACTACTGGAATTGGCGGAGATTTTTCCTTGGTGGGAGGACTGGATCAGGGTGTAAACACCCTCATGATGCCAATTGACGAGCTGCCTGATTGAGATGTAGCGCCTTCAAAGCCGGAACGCCAACAATGGCGGACAGTGCAGTGTGCTGATTCCAGGCCCCTCCATACCGCATCTGTTGATGAATCACTGAGGATGACACCGCGGTCGGTTCACTTTCGTCTGATGAAAGGGCCTTATCGCTGGTTTCCTTTTCTTTAATAAAAAAATTTTGCTGTCATCGTTTCAAGCTGACTGCTGAAATGATCTTTTAGAAAGAAGTTCTTGGTCACTTAGGGAATCTGAAGAGTTTTTATGACATAAAAATATTTCATAAAACTTGGGACTGAATTGACGAATTTGGGATGCTTTGATGTGCTGAAGGAGTTCTGACTTCGTTTCAGATAAATCGTAAATTTAAATACAATATAGTTACTGTCAAAAGAGGTTTAACTTTCTAAGTTATTCACCCAATGTTAACATAACTTTGCTCTGCGATAATAAACCTCATACTGGAAGACTGAGCTATGTTTTGTCAGCAAAGACGTAACACATTATAGTAGAATTCGTTTTGCAATAAAATGAAGTTATCATGTTGCCAAATAAAGACATAGTTGATTGTTCCTTATGGAAATACTCATATGCTGTTGAGAATAAATATTGTCATTAAGGAAAGCTTTTCTTGCTTAATTTTATAAACCAAATACCATTTGTATGAAGGGCACTAAGAGCAAGCTATGCGCATAAATTAAAAAATAAATACATTAGTCTTCAGAATATATGAAAAACATGAGCATTTCTAAGGACCTCTTTAACAATTCGGACCACCCCGCCTCCCCTCCCCCCCCCCCCCACTCTTTTTTTGACAAAATCCTGGCTACGTCCTTGTTAAGTGTAATGATTGTCCATGAATAAAATCTTAATTTCTATTCATCTCATTGCGTATTTCTTTCAATTACCTTGTATTCTGTACTATAGCAGTTCTTTCTATATATGGTCCAAGTTTCACCCAGCTATGTTACTTGTCAGTGACACATCATGTGAAAGTTACTTTCGCCCTAAGCATTGCACACCAGTGTATATCGTAGGACTCATACTGACCTGATCCTCACTTTCATTTCCTTTGCGATGATCTACTAATCGCTGTCCATACCATACAAATATTTCATCTGTATTACAAGGTCAACTTTTTGTAGTCATCTACAGGGTGATCCACATATGCGGAACCAACCGTCTAAAATACACTCCTGGAAATTGAAATAAGAACACCGTGAATTCATTGTCCCAGGAAGGGGAAACTTTATTGACACATTCCTGGGGTCAGATACATCACATGATCACACTGACAGAACCACAGGCACATAGACACAGGCAACAGAGCATGCACAATGTCGGCACTAGTACAGTGTATATCCACCTTTCGCAGCAATGCAGGCTGCTATTCTCCCATGGAGACGATCGTAGAGATGCTGGATGTAGTCCTGTGGAACGGCTTGCCATGCCATTTCCACCTGGCGCCTCAGTTGGACCAGCGTTCGTGCTGGACGTGCAGACCGCGTGAGACGACGCTTCATCCAGTCCCAAACATGCTCAATGGGGGACAGATCCGGAGATCTTGCTGGCCAGGGTAGTTGACTTACACCTTCTAGAGCACGTTGGGTGGCACGGGATACATGCGGACGTGCATTGTCCTGTTGGAACAGCAAGTTCCCTTGCCGGTCTAGGAATGGTAGAACGATGGGTTCGATGACGGTTTGGATGTACCGTGCACTATTCAGTGTCCCCTCGACGATCACCAGTGGTGTACGGCCAGTGTAGGAGATCGCTCCCCACACCATGATGCCGGGTGTTGGCCCTGTGTGCCTCGGTCGTATGCAGTCCTGATTGTGGCGCTCACCTGCACGGCGCCAAACACGCATACAACCATCATTGGCACCAAGGCAGAAGCGACTCTCATCGCTGAAGACGACACGTCTCCATTCGTCCCTCCTTTCACGCCTGTCGCGACACCACTGGAGGCGGGCTGCACGATGTTGGGGCGTGAGCGGAAGACGGCCTAACGGTGTGCGGGACCGTAGCCCAGCTTCATGGAAACGGTTGCGAATGGTCCTCGCCGATAGCCCAGGAGCAACAGTGTCCCTAATTTGCTGGGAAGTGGCGGTGCGGTCCCCTACGGCACTGCGTAGGATCCTACGGTCTTGGCGTGCATCCGTGCGTCGCTGCGGTCTGGTCCCAGGTCGACGGGCACGTGCACCTTCCGCCGACCACTGGCGACAACATCGATGTACTGTCGAGACCTCACGCCCCACGTGTTGAGCAATTCGACGGTACGTCCACCCGGCCTCCCGCATGCCCACTATACGCCCTCGCTCAAAGTCCGTCAACTGCACATACGGTTCACGTCCACGCTGTCGCGGCATGCTACCAGTGTTAAAGACTGCGATGGAGCTCCGTATGCCACGGCAAACTGGCTGACACTGACGGCGGCGGTGCACAAATGCTGCGCAGCTAGCGCCATTCGACGGCCAACACCGCGGTTCCTGGTGTGTCCGCTGTGCCGTGCGTGTGATCATTGCTTGTACAGCCCTCTCGCAGTGTCCGGAGCAAGTATGGTGGGTCTGACACACCGGTGTCAATGTGTTCTTTTTTCCTTTTCCAGGAGTGTAATAACAGGTGGAAATTTAATGTCAGGTGCAAGGAGGTCAGAGAGGGAGAAAACTTGTGCGGCTCGTTACCAGAAGCCATTTTGGAAGCTGGCCTCTTGGACGCAATTCGTAATTTCCAAGTGGAGGGAGGGTAATCTGACATTTGAAAGGGATAGAGACCTACACGAGAAGATCAATGGTGCCTTTCAATTTTGCATAGCTTTATCCGATCTCAGGTTATTTCACATTTTGTATGGAACGAGGTAAATGCTGGTGATTACAAAGGGTACAGGATACACTCGATTCGTTGTCCAGCACGTCTGAAGGTTGTAATTATCCACTCTAGCCTTTCTCATGGACTATAGCCAACACATGTACTGGAATGCGAGCGTAAGCTATAATGGTCCACTCCCTTGGCAAGCAAGGTTCCTTATCATCATACACAATTGCCCTCGCACAGTCGTCCAGATAGAAATCCAGTGGACTTACATCCAGTGAACATAGAGGTTACCCCATCAGACCCACCAGTCTCCGAGGAACCTGGATAACCATACAGGGCAAGGACTAATAAAACCGACAAACTGCAGGGATGGATTATTGACTGGAAATAGAGCAGAAAAGGTCATATGAACATGTGCCCGGAAATGCGTCATTGCCATCGTAGATGGCGTTGACAAATGAAAATTCCTCTGATCATATGCCGTCTGTTCCTTGTGTGTTGCAGGCTGTGTTATTCACATAGCATACAGTCTGTGCAGGATAAGGTGGCCGATGTGCAGTGATCAGTTTTCGTCCAAAGCGCTGTGCGGTTTCATTCGTTTGTTAGCAAGGGGAGGACAACAGTGTTTGCCACCGAGAAACTGTTCGGTAAAAAAAATCGTTTTTGAGTTGCTTATAGCTTCATATGTCAGGTTCATGATGATGTGCCCATTATTTCGTTAATGGTCATAGTAATTGTGACATGTACAGTAAGTACATGGAAGTAAGACACTGCACGAAATTCCAAAAAGTTTGCAACGAAAAATAGTGGTCACTGTGATTTTTCGTTTGGTGCATATTGCCTATATGTGGCTGTGTAAGGCATTAGCTAACATACTGAATTTTTCTTTCGACTTGGGTGGAGTCCTCTGTCATCAACCTCGGGAAAATTGATCTGACATATCACACTCATTTGCGACCTCGCCGCACCAGCTTTAGCCAGAATGAAATATTTACAACATTCCTCATATTTCAGAAACGGTTTGACGTACAGGAATGAGATTCTGGCAAATGACAGCACGCAAAGAGGAAAGTATTTTTCCGTATGTTTATAATGGAAAACTTCGTTCTCCACGGTGTTGTTCCGCTAACTACAGACTTTTTCGATGAAATAATGTAATTTTTAAGGGCCATCGACAGCTGATGAAACGAGAAATGCTGTGGGTTTTGGAACAACATAATTGAAGACATTACGTATTTATTTTGTACCGAGTATGTGCTTTTTCATAAGATACTGACCTTACTTTTCCTCAGTTCCTCATTTAATAAACTTAATAACCCACTGTTTCAGAATTCTCTCGCAGTTGCATCTGCACAATGTTAGTAAGATGGGACTGTGTAAGGTCCGCTGTGTTCTGGCCAAAGAAGCAAATTCAAACGTGGCAGCGAGAGAAATGTTGAAGTTTTACTCAAAGTTCGTCAGTCTTGAAACTTCTACAAAAGTAATAAATGGTTAACAAGCCAGGCGAAAACAACTCGCTGAATTTTCGGCGGAATTTGTCCAAAGAAGCAAATTCAAATGTGGTAGCGAGAGAAAGTTGAAGTTTTACTCAAAGTTCGTCAGTCGTGAAACTTCTATAAAAGTAATAAATGGTTAACAAGTCAGGCGAAAACAACTCGCTGAATTTTCGGCGGAATTTGTTCTAGATACTAACCAAACCAGAGGTAACAGATATTTTTCAACGGCTCCACTTAATAGTTATAAAAGATGTGTGCATAGGCTTCAGTTTTGAACAGTAATAAATGGTTAACAAGCCAGGCGAAAACAACTCGCTGAATTTTCGACGGAATTTGTTCTAGATACTAACCAAACCAGAGGTGACAGATATTTTTCAACGGCTCCACTTAATAGTTATAAAAGATGTGTGCATAGGCTTCAGTTTTGAACAGCACTTCTCCTTACAGCGCTCGAAATTTGCCCCATAGCGCCTGCCTGTAACTCCCGCCACGTGTGCCCTGCCGTCTGCTTATCTACCGGCCACAGTATTCTGCGCGGACTTTACTGTAAGAAGCAGAATGGTCCGGCTTTCAAGTCGGGAACAAGCCCGAGATGGTGTTCGTGTGCGCCTACAAAGATGGAAATGATCGAGAGGCAGCATGGCTATACCAAAACATGTGCCCTCAAAGACATCAACCACATCACATAACATTTCAAATCCTTTTTGGCGTTTCTGTGACCATGATCCTTTCAGATAGACGAACGTGCAGGCAGGCAGCGAACTGTGCGTACGCAAGATTTGGAGGACTTCATTCTACAGGATACTGAGACGAATCCTAGTACAACCTCTTGGCAAGTGGCCTGCAACCTTGGTGTAAGCCAAAGTACGATAAACAAGTTTGTTTGTGTGGCCATCCTCCGCAGCAAGCGTATAAATACCTGTTTTGTAAATAAAACTGCCTTTTCCTGCTGCTAGTTACTTTATTTATCCCATACGCGTTACGCCTTCTCTTGTTATAAGGCATCATCAGTGGCATCTATAACGATACAGTTTTGTTAGTTATAGATTATCAAACAGTTCACTTCGCGACTTTTTGTAAAAAAAATAATTACTTACGATTTGCTGATCTGCATTTCCTCGCATCTGGTCTGGAGGTCGCACTACCACTTTTATCACTGCCATATAATCACACCTTTGTGTTCTCGCCTTCCACTCACTGTTCGCCATGTTTCTCACTCTTTTTCTGTGGTGGACTATTGTTCTTTTGTCACTCGATACAACTATTTCATCGTACACTGCTTTTCACAGCGTAAATATTGTGACTCCATTACGTGATTCATCTTCTTTGGTATGATTACCTATTTGTTGCCAACCTAACGAAGTATATGTTCGATACTAACTTCTATTTATGATGTTTATACCGTGTGTGTGTGTGTATGAGTGAGACAGAGAGGGGGATAGAGCCAACATTTTCTTTTTTTTTTCATGTGTGCATGAAAATAATTAGAATCAACAATAGGAAACACCTCCTGACCATGCAAGAAAATTACCACATACTTAAAACCAAAGCTGAGGGGAAAATCCTGTTAAATGACCAAGTACACGTGCCAAGCAATTCATTATTTACACTAATAGATAAAATAATAGAATAACGTTCGAAAAAAGTATTAATATAGTAATACTGTCCAATGTAATAATAGTAGAACCCAACATCTTTACACTCACTCATCCATGAAACCCTCCACAGAATATTGAAACGAAAAGTCAAAACATCCGTCACCAAAGTTTTCAGCCACTCGCTAACAGCTAGTACACCCGCCACACCCCTCCCCCCCCCCCATCCCCCCCAAAAAAATAAAAAAATGTCGACTCTATTCCCCACCCCCACCCCTCTCTCTCTCTCTCTCTCTCTCTCTCTCTCTCTCTCTCATACATACACACACACACACACACACACACACACACACGGTATAAACATCATAAATAGAAGTTAGTATCGAACATAGGTTCGCAACAAATAGGTAATCATACCAAAGAAGATGAAACACGTAATGGGGACGCAATATTTACGCTGTGAAAAGCAGTGTACGATGAAATAGTTGTATCGAGTGACAAAAGAACAATAGTCCACTACAAAAAAAAGAGTGAGAAACATGGTGAACAGTGTGTGGAAGTCGAGAACACAAAGATGTGATTATATAGCAGTGATAAAAGTGGTAATGCGACCTCCAGACCAGATGTGAGGAAACGCAGATCAGCAAATCGTAAGTAATTATTTTTTTACAAAAAATCGCGAAGTGAACTGTTTGATAATATATAACTAATAAAACTGTATCGTTATAGATCCTACTGATGATGCTTAGAACAAGAGAAAGTGAAACGCCTATGGGATAAATAAAGTAACTAGCAGCAGGAAAAGGCAGTTTTATTTACAAAACAAAGTACGCTACTATCCCTGTCTCCTGCAATGAGTGCAAGGATTATCAGCAGCGACAGATTTTCCTCTACAGGACGGATTTTATCGATGGTTTTTGATCCAGACCAGCAAGATTGCGGGATTTCTATCATCAGTCCTCTTTACCGACCAAGGAACCTTTACCAGAACTAACATAATCAATCTGCACAATCGTCATCTGTGGTGCTACAGACAGTCCTCGGGAAATGAGGGAGGTGTTTCATCAGCAGCGGTTCAGCGTCAATGTATGGGCAGAGATTCTTGGAGACCACATATTTGGACCGGTTATTATTCCACAACGCCTCGACGAAGGAACGGACCTGGACTTCCTCCGGAATACTCTGCTTGGACTGCTTGAGAATGTGTCTTTGGCAGTACGACAAGTTATGTGGTTTCTGCGTGACGGAGCACCACACCACTTCTGCATTACTGTTCGCCAACTAGTCAAAACCATCTTTTCCGGACGCTGGCTAGGACCAATGAGCTTTGTAGCGTGGCCTGCTAGATCATCGGACTTAAATCCTAGGTGTTTTTACCTCTGGGGGCATCTCAAAAGCGTTGTATATACTGAACCAGTTCCTGATGTTCAGACCCTTCAATAAAATGCTCACGACGCCTGTGACGCCATTTGAAGAGAGGCTGGAATGTACGAAAGAGTGCGGCAATCCATGATGCGACTTGAGAACACATGCATTCCATGGGGGCCACTCTGAACATCAGTCGTGACCTGGAATAGATGCAGCTCCGCACTGTGCTCTGCGGCGATTTTTTGTCATTGCACGCACACTGTCGATCCCCGGACACATCTCCATAGGACTTTTTCTGCCTTCATTTCCAGGCAGGAACCGGTCCCTGCAGTTTGTCTGTTTTATTAATGCTCACCCTGTATATGCCCGGACAGGTAGTCCATAATGAAGTGGGGGCATCATCGTGCTGAAAGAAGTTCGGATATGTTTTATCTTCAGACAGCAGCGACGGCATAATATGTTCATGTGCCACTGCAGATAAAAGACTGCTGTTTGTGTACACTGTATGAAAAAGAAGCGGACAGTAAGAGGAGGCCGTATAATGAGCATCACTTTAATTACGAAACTAAATTCGAATGATTGCTCCGGCGAGAGTTGACATTTGATCAGAATCTGTGATTCTGTTTATTTATCTCCCTGTTTACATAAAAAATAACTTCGTCCTTAGACACTTTGTCACAAGAGGAACGGTGATATTCGTTCAGCTGGCGTCTCACCCATTCTGCAAACTGAACCAGATGATCTGAATCGTCCTAGATGAGGTAACATGTACATTTTGTAAGGATGTGTAGCAAAAAATCGCAATTTCCTGCGGGGTCGGCGTGTACTGCGCTCTGGTACTCCTACTGAACGATGCCAGAACAGCGTTTCATGTCGCTCCCTCCATGGCCGCTTCCAGTCGTCCGGGTTTCGGTTTGTCTATGGCAGTGCTAGTTTCACGGAATTTTGCGAGAAGTTTCACTGCCGCACTATGGGTAACGGGTTATCTGTGTGGCGTTAGTTGAAATCTACCGCGACACAACAGGTGCTCCTTTCTCCTGACATCAGGACTATCTCAATACGTTCAGCTAGAATTAATGCAATCAGCTTTCACATCACCTGTCAGCAACAAGCATCAGTCATCACTCGAATATGTATGAAGTTCTCCATCTGATATCTCACATGCCCATGTACCTGTTAGAAAACTACCACTTGCATCCAAAACGACAGTTTCCGGACTCTCTTCCATGTTAGTAACAAAACCTGGCAGGTTTTCCTCCTGTTCCATTTTCCTCGTATCCTGTATCATACAACTTGCCTTTTTCCGTCTGTTCACCGGTTTTTCCCTTAGAAGGGTGGTTTCACAGCTACAATTAACTATAGTGTGTAAATCACCCGAAGGCGTGTGGCGCGTTATACAGGATATAACAAAAATACACGACACAAATTGAAGGACACATTTCTCACAAGTAGACGTAGAAATTATATTATATGAACATGGGTCTAGAAATTATTTGTTTCCATGTTACAACTCATTTTCTCCAATTCATTAATCATGGGAAACACACAAGAGCAGAATGTTAGAATCATGGGGAGCATGCACTCCTGGTGAGGTCTGGCAATGTTGTGCACCGCCTGTGTTTTACTTTACACGTCAGTGCTTGTTTATGTGTAACATCAACTGTTTCAGCGATCAATACGACCGTTGCATACACGCAGGTTATTACGTAGAGTTAATCACAGACTTGGCTCGTGCAGTGGCAGTGTACACAAAAGCAAAGATGGCAGATCCCCATTCGAGGTATGGATTAGCTGATGGTAATGGTGCTCGCGCTCGACGTTTGTACCGGGAGAAATGTCCAGGACGAATGTGCCCCGACAGCAAAACGTTTGAAGCCATTGATCGTCGTCTTAGGGAACATGGGCCATTTAATCCTGATACAACCAGGTGAGACCTAGTAAGACGACGACAGCGCAACGGGAGGCGGCAATTCTTCAAATAGTTGGCAATGACCCTAGTGCCAGTACAAGACATGTAGCTGCAACACTGAATGTTGACCACATGACTGTCTGGGGAGTGTTACCCGAGGACCAGCTGTATCCATACACTATACAGCGTGTGCAGGCACTATCAGCAGCTCATTTTCCTGCATGGGTTCTCTTCTGCGAATGGTTTATTCAACTACTTTTAGTGCAGCGGTGCTGTAAACAGATGAGGCGTCGTTTCAACGAGACCAGATTGTAAATTTTCACAGTCGGCATGTATGGACAGACGCCAATCCTAAACCAACTGTTGAAGCAAGTCATCAACAAACATTTTCTGTCAGTGGTTGGGCCGGCATTGTTGGTGACTGTTCGGTAGAGGCTCAGTGTCTTCCACCCAGGCTCAACGGACAAAGCTATCATAATTTAATAGACAATGTTCTACCTCATCTGTTAGCGTATGTGCCTTTAGCTGTGCGACAAAATATATACTTCATGCACGATGTAACACTGGCTCATTTTAGTGTTTATATTCGTCGGCTTCTAAATAACAGGTCCGGTGACAGACGGATAGGTAGAGATGGACCAGTTGCCTGGCCTGAACGCTCTGTGGACCTAAACCCACTGGACTTTTATTTTTAGGGGCATTTGAAATCACTTGTATATGGAACCCCAGTACAACACTACGAAACCATACGCAGTACTCTAGGGATACATCAGCGCATCCAAGATTCACTATAACGGCGGACTGACGCATGTATCAAAGCAGGCGGCAGTTATAAGAATGGAGGGACATGAAAGGGAAGCAGTGGCTGAGAAAGGAATGAGACAGGTTTATAGCTTATCCCCGATGTTATTAAATCTGAACAATGAGTAAGCAGTAAATGACACCATAGAAAAATTTGCAGAAGGAATTAAAGTTCAGGGAGAAGAAATAAAAACTAGGAGGTTTGCTGATGACATTGCAATTCTGTCAGAGACAGCAAAGGACTTGGAAGAACAGTTGAACATAATGAACATCAATAAAAGCAAAACATCGATAGTGGAATGTAGTCAAATTAAATCAGGTAATGCTAACGGAACTAGATTAAGAAACTTAAATTAGTAGATAAGTTTTGCTGTTTGGACAGTAAAGTAGCTGATGAATACAGTAAGCAGATAAAGAAGGAAGTAGGTTACAGTAGTTATGTGAGGATGAAGATGTTGGTACAGGATAGAGTAACGTGGAGAGTTGCATCAAATCAGTCTTCGGACTGAAGACCACAACGACAGTTAAAACATTATAACTACCTCTCGTATTCGCTTGAGGAGTGGGAATCCAATCCACTTCACGATTACACCATACAAAGATCCGTGGCTACCCCAGATCACTTTGCTGGAATGATGGGACGCTTCTCTCACAATGATTATGTCTTATTTGCATTTCAGCCTTGTCTAAATGAGTTAGTGCTTCATTACTCAACAACATCGATGTTCTGAGATGCTATACTGTGCCCTTCCATTGTTTTTCTATATATATTTCAATGATCATCCAGCACAGTGAGTTTACAGGTGAAACTCACAACCCCGGACAATCTGTTATTATTGAAACGTTAGGTTCGTTTCTAGGCCTCGACATTGTGAAAACAAATTCAAAAACAAAATTGGAGTCGCAATGTGCGAATGATCAATGTCATCATCTAACAATGATGATGTTGCAGTAATTTTGATATCTACCTGTGCAGCAATACAACACGGATTTTTCATGGAAAAAGTACTATCATCGGAGCAGAAATGACTATCTCGATTCAGTACAAGTTATGATAAAATAAATTTCTTTTCCGCTTAACACTGCATTTACGTCACGCAATTCTAAGAATATCAATACTGACAAGATAGAATGTTGGTGAACTCTTTTAGAATTGAAGAAATAATACTTATTTGTGAGGTCATTCCATTTTATTTGCTTACATCCTTCACATTTGTTGCAATAGCGCGAAATCATGTTATCTATTTAAAGAAAGTCGCTAAAGAAGACGAATGTAGCGAGAGTAAGTTTCGTGTTGTAGGTAGTGTAATCTAGAAGCTCGGGTTATCTGCCACGTCACGTAGAGACGAACAGCACAATACTGCTAGAGAACTAGTTCTATCCACATAACTTAGATTGCTTTACGTCTATATTACAAGAATTTAACAATGTTCGCTACTTTTATGACTAATATTTTCAATTTTTATTCGTACGTTAGAAGCTCAGAAAGTATTCTACTAATGGACAAAATTCTAGATAATGAGACGATTAGGTGAGTAGTTCGGAAGAAATGTAACTAATTTACAACTGACATGAAACATGACAAGCGCAAGAACTGTTTGTAAACGCTATTAAATGCCATATTCGTAGTTTCGCTACTAGCTGGACTCAGAATTGACAAAACTACATTTCGTTCAATCCGTATCAAAGATTAGACATGTGTTACGGGGTTAAACAGTTACATATTACGCCTTGCAAAAAGCGATCATCGTAACTTGTCGGATAACAAGTATCAAACGGAAGTATGTAAGTCAATCCACAGAACTTCAGTACATCAGTAGGGCAACTAAACGGACAGACCATGAAGTGCATGGAAACGACGTAGAAAAACTGATGACAATATGACATGAAAAAATCTCAGTAGAAGCGGAAACGGTGGAAACCAGTTCTTCCAGTACATTTGACTGGTTGCAGCAAACAGAAAACGTGGAAGAGACACTACGTATTTATGTAGGAGTCTCACGTAGGTGATGATTTTAAAGCATTAACGATCTTCTTATTCACTGTATTTCTGATGACAATAAGGGGTAATGCATTTTTTTTTTGTGGTATGAACACGAGAATGTCTTGCAGAAGCCTGTGCAAGGGACTGGCACTACTATTATATTCGAATAAATTTATTCCTTAACGAAATGGCTCATCAATAATAGAGCTCTTTTTTCAAACCAATAGTTTAGTGCATGGAATCAATAACAAAAATAGGAATAATCTGCAAATAGATTTAAAGATCTATGCCGCATACAGGAAAAGCTAAAAAAAACATCATCTGCTAAGTCACTGTACGGGAGAAAGTGTGTTTTGAGTGATCATGACGGATGTGCGTAGAATCATGATGACGGACGATCACTGAACAACACTGAGACAAAAGGAAAAGAGAGGGCGACTGCTTCGAAAGTCGGTGCAAAACGGAATGCCGCACTCGCAAAGCCTGCCAGCACCAAAACAACACTGTGGGGGCTCCGTAAGCAGGAGACTTCAGGGCGAGATGGAATTCCAAAACCACTCACCAGTGATGCCAAGGCCCGTAACAGCAAAAGTTGGTAACGAAGCCACAGAATCTGGACTATAGAGCACTGGAAGAAAGTCATTTGGTCGGATGACTCACTGTCTCCAACTCCTAGTCGAGTTTCCGTCCCAAGAGTGAATCATGGCGGGAGGTTCGTTCCTGGTTCGGGCAGCCATATCGTGGTATTTCATGGGTCCGATGGTTCTCTGCAAGGCCGCCTATTTCCAAGGATTGTGAGACCATTTTGGCTGCTCAGGTCCATCCCGTGGTACAATGTGCTGCTGTGTTCCAAGACGACAGGGCTGCCGTTCACGCAGTTCGCATCGTACAGAAGTGGTTTTGTGAGCATGAGAATGAATTGCCGCGTCTCTCCTGGCCACCACAGTCACCAGATCACAACGCTATTGAGCCTTTGTGGTCTACTTTGGAGAGAAGGATGTGTGCTCGCTATCCACGTTCATCTTCATTACCTGAACTCCCCACTGTTTTGCAGGAATGATGAGATACGATTCCCTTGAAAACCATACAGTAGCTGTATTTCCTCGCCGGCCGTTGTGCTGAGTGGTTCTAGGCGCTTTAGTTCGGAACTGAGCTGCTGCTGCGGTCGCAGGTTCGAATCCTGCCTCGGGCATGGATGTGTGTGCTGTCCTTAGGTTAGTTAGGTTTAAGTAGTTCTAAGTTCTATGGGACTGATGACCGCAGATGTTAAGTCCCATAGTGCTCAGAGCCATTTGAACCATTTGTATCTTCCCGAGGTAATTGTTGACTGTTTTAAATGCAAACTGTCTACCCCGCGAAAACTTAATGTATTCTAATCTAACTGCAATCCATTCTTGACAATAGGTGTCTCATTCATCTTCTTTTAGCAGGAGCTGTATTCCAAATTCGCTAATGAAAACGAATAAAAATGTGTAACTGTACCTTTAGCTGTTTCGTTCGTCATATCGTATCTACGATAAATCGGTTCCACATCGTATTCAGTCGCGAACTAACGATTCGTATTGGTTTTTATTGTGTTTCGGAGCAGTGAATATCCATAACAAGACAGCAGCAGCACGTGAGGTACTCGTGATGCTCCCACGAGAACTGTGAAACGAGCAGCGATCAAAGGCCGCACGAAGTTGCCTCGCTCAGGGCGAAAAGGTTCTCAGCACACGCAAGTGGGAGGGTAGTCTCCGCACCAGTAGTGACCGGTGGCAGAACCGAGCATCTGCACCAGGTTTCAAACGAATACAAAAACATGAGACTCTGTGGCAATTTACTTACCACATAAATAAGGAGCTGCAAACAAACAATAATTTCATAGATTTTTCTTTCTTTCCATTTAGAGCTTACCAAAATAAATACTTCTTGAAAATAATATTTTAATTGGAAAAAGTGAATTTAATGGTATGACCATTGATAGAAAGTATCAACTTCACTTAGAACTGTTGTTTGCCTAAGAGCAGCGCAGATGTCCAATGAGTGAGTGATTATCTCCGAACTTGCTACACGAGAAAAATTTGCATTTCTGAACGTCGCAAATGATAGCTAAAGACCCTTTCACTAAGGGCGAAAAGAAGTATGTGCTGTCGGCTGTGCTGAGCCATACATATTATTGTCATAAAAATAAAATATTGTTTTTTGGTTATATACGACCTTAGAAGAGAGACATTTTAAACAATTTTTAGCGTGATCAACGCCTTCGAAACTGCTAAGAACATAGGAATCAGTCCTCTTTTTCAGGATGTAGAAACGATGAAAAATCTGAGCGATTCTGTGTACTAATTTTCCACAAAAAATTGTCTAAAAATTATCGTTTCTCTTTGAAAGTTTTATGGGCAGCAGGTTTTTTATTGCTTTTCCATGCTGTTGTGTCAGTCTCAATCTGTTATTACTTATGATGAGGTCAAAGTATTCTTCTGTTAGTTGAAGAAAAAAATTGAAAAAGAGAAAAGTTGTTGTTACTGTCGTCTTCAGTCTGAAGACTGGTTTGATGCAGCTCTCCATGCAACTCTATCCTGTGCCTGCCTCTTCTTCCCCGAATAATTATTACAGTGTACTTTCTTTTGAATCTACTAATCATAGTCATCTCTGGGTTTCCCATTACGATTTTTAGCCCCCCCCCGCCACTACGCCCCTGCACTTCCCTCCAATACTAAATTGATATTTTCTTGATGTATCAGGATGTGTCCTATCAACGATTCTCCCTTTTGGTCGAGTTGTGCCACAAATTTCTTGTTTCCCCAATTCTATTCAGTACCTCGTCATTAGTTACCCAATCTACCTACCTAATCTTCAACATTCTTCTGAGGTGGCACATTTAGAAAGATTTAACTCTTTTTTTGTCTAAGCTGTTTATTGTCCAGTTTCCATTCCATGCATGGCTACACTCCATACAAATGTTTTCATAAAAGACTTATAAAAGTGTGTTTCAGAAAAGACTCTGAGGCGTGGCACCTTATACCGCTCCTGTGTATCGGGAGAATGACTCGTGTGCACAGTGACAGATGGTCTGAAGCGGGTTCAGTCGAGTACATAGTTCTAATTTTCGTCCACCAGAGTATAGTCGCAGACAGAGACATTCAAGGAACAGGTCAAGAGTATGTTTTTGTGAATTGTTCTGTATATTTCTTGAATTTTTTTTGTTTATTTATGTTTGTGCAGTTTTGTATATACTTTTAGCAGTGTGAAAGGTGCGTGAATGTGGTCCAGAGTAAATATGTGGATCATTGTTCTACTAATGAACGCTGTAGTGTGTGAAAGTTTTAAGACACTGTGAATGCAGACGACGGGGAATTTTGTATCATAATATGTTAAGTAAGTTTATGGTAAAAGGAAAGCTAATTCGAGTGCAAATTAAAATAGTTAATAAAGTAAAAGAAAGAAAAAGTACAGTTCAAAAGTGAGTTATTCGTTGATTCGTTAGTCATGAAAAGCGCGGACTAGCGCGGGAGAATGATGTTTTCCTATTGGCCTTAAAGAAAAATGACCAATCAGAACGGTGTATTCATCGCGCGTCTTTTCTCTTAGAGACAGAGAATGCTTATAGCAGTGTAAAAGTCGGAGCCCACGATTGAGTGATACCGTCGTGTGTAGTATGAGCCTCGAAAGAAGTTATAGTTTGCCGGCTTTGGTTGTGCTACATGCCTCAAAAGTGCTTTAAAGTGAAGCCATATTTATTTCGGTGTGTCTTTTAGAAAGTACGGATTTTGTAAGTAATTTTGTGTATGAGAAAACACAGTAATTCCGCGTGGCATATTGAGCGGATCTGTGACCAAAAACTTGAGTGCATTAGACACCGATAAACTTAATAGTGTGGCGAGCATTTTCATTTAAGAACAATCCGTGATTAGTAGCTGTTCAGATTACGGGAAATACGTTACCATAAACCTACTAACGTGAGTGAAAGGATTTGTGCATGGCTGTGTTAGGATTAGCAGGGGCTTGGCAATGAAAGTAAAATCCTCAGCTTCAGAATGTACAGAAGTTCCGCCAGTATTTCCACCTTCCATTTAAAATTAAGACCTTTTCCCGATTTTTAGAATAGTTACGTTGTCTGCAGCCTGGTGCTGGTCGCAGCACGGTAGGTTTCTGCTCGGCTTTCCTATTGGCGACCTGCGCGACGAGTTCACACGTAGGTGCTGATAAAATGGACGAAAGAAAAAGCGCCGCCGCAACTTCCTAACATTTAAATCTATATTCGATGTTAATAAATTTCTCTTCTTCAGAAATGCCTTTCTTGCCATTGCCACTCTACATTTAATATTCTCTCTATTTCTGCCATAATCAGTTATTTTGCTACCCAAATAGGAAAACTCATCTACTAATTTAAGTATCTCGTTTCCTATCTAATTCCCTCGCCATTACCTGATAAATTCGACTACATTCCATTATCATTGTTCTGCTTTCGTTGGTGTTGATCTGATATCCTCCTTTCAAGACGTTGTCCATTACATTCAACTGTTCTTCCAAGTCCTTTGCAGTCTTTCTTACAGAATTACAACGTCGTAGGCAGACCTCAAATTTTTTATTTCTTTTCCCTGAACTTTTCCTATTCCAAATTTTTCTTTGGTTTCCTTCACTGATTGTTCAATATATGGATTGAATAACATCGGGGATAGGCTACAACCCTATCTCACTCCCTTTTCAACCACTGCTTCCCTTTCATGCCGCTCCACCCTTATAACTGCTGTCTAGCTTCTGTAGAAGTTGTAAAAAGCCTTCCGCTGCCTGTATTTTCTTCTTTTTTTACTACCTTCAGAATTTCACAGAGAGTATTCCAGTCAAAATTTTCAATAGCTCTCTCTAACAAATGCTAGAAACGTATGTTTGCCTTTACTTAACCTACCTTCTAAGGTAAGTCCTAGGGTCAGTATTACCTCACGTGCTCCTACATGTCTCCGGAATCCAAATAGGTCTTCCACAAGGTCGGCTTCTACCAGTTTTTCCATTCGTCTGTATGGAATTCGTGTTAGTATTTTGTAACCATCAGTTATTAAACTGATAGTTCTGTAATTCTCACACCTGTCAGCAACCGTTTTCTTTGGAACAGGAATTATTACATTCTTCTTGAAGTCTGAGGGTCTCTCGCCTGTTTCGTACAGCTCGACCACCAGGTGGAAAAGTTTTGGTATGGCTGGCTCTCCCAAGGTCAGCAGTAGTTTTGACGGAATGTCATCTAATCCTGTGGCCTTGTTTTGACTTAAATGACAAGTGGTTCAAATGGCTCTGAGCACTATGGGACTTAGGTCATCAGTCCCCTAGAACTTAGAACTACTTAAACCTAACTAACATAAGGACATCACACACGTCCATTCCCGAGGCAGGACTCGAACCTACGACCGTAGCGGTCACGCGGTTCCAGACTGTAGCACCTAGAACCGCTCGGCCAATCCGGCCGGCCTTGACTTAAATATTTCAGACCTGTGTCAAATTCTTCTTGCAATATTTTATCTCCCATCTCATCTTCATCTACGTTCACTTCCATTTTATAATATTGCCTTCAAGTTAATCTCCCTTGTACAGGCCCTCCAAATACTCCTTCCATCTTTCAGCTTTCCCTTCTTTGCTTAGGCTGGTTTTCCATCTTTGCTCTTGATATTCATACAGCTGCTTCTCTTTTTCCCAAAGGCCTCTTTAATTTTCCAGTAGGTAGTCTATCATTCCCATTGTGAGATATGCTTCTAGGTCCTTACATTTGTCCTCTTGTCATTCCTGCTTAGCCATTTTGCACATCCTGGCAGTCTCATTTTTAAATGTTTGTATTCCCCCCCAATGAACCATGGACCTTGCCGTTGGTGGGGAGTCTTGCGTGCCTCAGCGATACAGATAGTCGTACCGTAGGTGCAACCACAAGGGAGGGGTATCTGTTGAGAGGCCAGACAAACGTGTGGTTCCTGAAGAGGGGCAGCAGCCTTTTCAGTAGTTGCAAGGGCAACAGTCTGGATGATTGACTGATCTGGCCTTGTAACACTAACCAAAACGGCCTTGCTGTGCTGGTACTGCGAACGGCTGAAAGCAAGGGGAAACTAGGGCCGTAATTTTTCCCGAGGGCACGCAGCTTTACTGTTTGGTTAAATGATGATGGTGTCCTCTCGGGTAAAGTATTCCGGAGGTAAAATAGTCCCCCATTCGGATCTCCGGGCAGGGACTACTCAAGAGGACGTCGTTATCAGGAGAAAGAAAACTGGCGTTCTACGGATCGGAGCGTGGAATGTCAGATTCCTTAATCGGGCAGGTAGGTTAGAAAATTTAAAAAGGGAAATGGATTGGTTAAAGTTAGATATAGTGGGAATTAGTGAAGTTCGGTGGTAGGAGGAACAAGACTTCTGGTCAGGTGAATACAGGGTTATAAACACAAAATCAAATAGGGGTAATGCAGGAGTAGGTTTAATAATGAATAGGAAAATAGGAATGCAGGTAAGCTACTACAGACAGCATAGTGAACGCATTATTGTGGCAAAGATATATACGAAGCCCACGCCTACTACAGTAGTACAAGTTTATATGCCAACTAGCTCTGCAGATGATGAAGAAATTGAAGAAATGTATGATGAAATAAAAGAAATTATTCAGATAGTGAAGGGAGACGAGAATTTAATAGTCATGGGTGACTGGAATTCGACAGTAGGAAAAGGGAGAGATGGAAATGTAGTAGGTGAATATGGATTGGGGCTAAGAAATGAAAGAGGAAGCCGCCTGGTAGAATTTTGCACAGAGCATAACTTAATCATAGCTAACACTTGGTTCAAGAATCATGAAAGAAGGTTGTATACATGGAAGAACCCTGGAGATACTAAAGGGTATCAGATAGATTATATAATGGTAAGACCCAGATTTAGGAGCCAGGTTTTAAATTGTAAGACATTTCTAGGGGCATATGTGGACTCTGACTACAATCTATTGGTTATGATTTGTAGATTAAAACTGAAGAAACTGCAAAAAGGTGGGAATTTAAGGAGATGGGACCTGGATAAACTGAAAGAACCAGAGGTTGTACAGATTTTTAGGGAGAGCATCAGGGAACAATTGACAGGAATGGGGGAAAGAAATACAGTAGAAGAAGAATCGGTAGCTCTGAGGGATGAAGTAGTGAAGGCAGCAGAGCGTCAAGTAGGTAAAATGACGAGGGGTAGTAGAAATCCTTGGGTTACAGAAGATATATTGAATTTAATTGACGAACGGAGAAAATATAAAAATGCAGTAAATGAAGCAGGCAAAAAGGAATACAAACGTCTCAAAAATGAGATCGACAGGAAGTGCAAAATGGCTAAGCAGGCATGGCTAGCGGACAAATGTAAGGATGTAGAGGCTTATCTCACTAGGGGTAAGATAGATACTGCCTACAGCAAAATTAAAGAGACCTTTGGAGATAACAGAACCAGTTGTATGAATATCAAGAGCTCAGATGGAAACCCAATTCTAAGCAAAGAAGGGAAAGCAGAAAGGTGGAAGGAGTATATAGAGGATTTATACAAGGGCGATGTACTTGAGGACAATA